>NC_057822.1:25460000-26710000 GCF_910594005.1 Cervus elaphus | reverse complement strand
TAGCAGCTAGACCATGGAGTTCTGTTGGACGTAAACAATTTCCCCGAACATCAATATCAGACAATGCCACTCTCTGATCATGGATGGAGAAAGACAAAAGCAAAACCACTGTGTAAACTTGTCTGCATGCGGTCAATAACAAGAGCCCTGTCCAAGCCGAAGTAGCCAACATTCCCCTTTCTGGGCTGATGTGAGTGTCTGATGCTGCTTCACCAGTTACTGTTTCAGTCTCACTCTGTCACTCCTATCTACCAGAGAAGAGAGAGGTATTAAGATGATATCCAAGGATAGAATTGCTTCTGTGTTGTGACAGTACTCAGCTCAAACCAACACTGTGTTTCCTTGAGCCTTCCTTAACATTACCTATATAAGTTCAGATCTTAATACAAGTGCATCCTAAACCCCTTTCATTATGTCCTTGACCCATGGTTCTTTTTCAGGTGGTGTCTCCCTCATTGCAATGAGCCAATAAACCTAACTCTGTTGAATATAGATGTGTTCTGGTGGTTTTGGGCTGGAGGACATGGGCAATGGACTGTGAAATATTCATTCTCTCTGATTTAGTCATTTGATGACAACAACCCTTTTCAGCTTTTCTGCAAGGAGATCAAACCAGTCAATCCTAAAGGAAATCAGTCCTGAATATTCATTGGAAGGACTGATGCTGAAGCTGAAACGCCAATACTTTGGCCACCTAATGTGAAGAACGAGCTCATTGGAAAAGACCCTGATGCTGGGAAAGATTGAAGGCAGGAGGAGAAAAAGAAAGAAAGTGAAGTTGCTTAGCTGTGTCCGACTCTTTGCAACCCCATGGACTGGAGCCTACCAGGCACCTCTGCCCATGGAATTTTCCAGGCAAGAATACTGGACAGGTTGCAGGAGAAGGGGATGACAGAGGATGAGATGGTTGGATGGCATCATTGACTTGATGGACATGAATTTGAGCAAGCTCCGGGAGTTGGTAATGGACAGGGAAGCCTGGCGTTCTGCAGTCCATGGGTTGCAAAGAGTCGGACTTGACTGAGTGACTGAACTGAACTGATCCATTTTGGCATGATCTACAACTCCAGAAGGGCTCTGTAGAATAAGTGGACCTGAGCAATCTAGCCTAATTCCATCGATTTTCAGATAATTAAAAAAACCAAACAAGGACAAGCAAAGTTGTGATTTTTCCCCTCTAAAGCCATCAGGTAGTTACTGGCAGAACCATGATTAGCATCCAGTTTTCTCAGGCATGCTTAGTGCGTTCCTGCTCTACCACACTGACTTTTTAAAGAAATACAACTCCAAGTATAATGTACCTTTGAGCACTAAATTCAATTTGGTATCCATCTCCACTTAATTGAGTTTGGTTTCCATTCTCTCCCTAGAAAACACTTTAACCTTCAAATGCTGGGCACTGTCCAACACATGGCTATACACAAGTCACTTTTAGCTTTAACTTTGAAAGGGTATTTTTGGTGAGGGCATTAATTTCTTAGGTGTGAGAAGCTTATTTAGTTGCTAACTCTCGTCCAAGCTGCAGTTTTCTTTTCTGCTGGTATCTGTCAGTTAGCGCCATAGAATAGCTAGCCATAGAGAGTTTTTTGGTTTTTTTTGTTTTTTAATTTGCTTACTTTAGTTTTATTTTGTTTTACTCTCATTACATAATTTAAAAAGAGAAATCTTCAGAAAGCAATAACAAAATTTAAAAATGCTCTCACTGTATTCCCAGTGTTCTCTTTTCTAATTCTTCTTGAAGAAATAGTTATTGGTGAGACAGACTTCTTCCAGAAGCTATTCCTCACTTAAGCCTTTTTATTTCATTTTTTTTAAAAATCTCTAAATTGTCTGCATGGAAAGAGAATTCTTTAATTACACTGTAATTTTACCATCTGGATTTATATCAGAGCCACACTAACTCTTGTAAAGACTTTCTTAAACATATACATTTGAAGAGACAGAATAGCTTGTTTATTATGATCACAAAAATAAAATCAAGGAGTTTAAAGCAAGAAAAAATGGAACCCCACTATCAAAATAAAACTAGTTTTATTACTTTCATATTGCAAGCAAACATTTTCAACATTTGTGACAGTGGGTATTAAGAATCAATATCTTATTTTTCCATGTAACATTACATAATGAATATAGTCCCGTGTTTTCAGATGGTTTGCATTGTATATAATTTCAAAAAAGCAGAATGATATGTTAATGGATCATAAACCTGCTTTGGACATTTAGTTGTTTCCAGTGTTTTAGGTTTTCTGTTGTTTGGTTTAGTTTTTTTGTTATTTGGTATAGACAAGACTTTAGTAAATATTGTTGGGCACATTTGTTTTTCTTGAATTCCTTTCCTTTTTTTGGTTAATTTTCAGAACTTGGATGGTAGTGTTGCTATTCAGAGACTGGAAGCATCTCTTTGGCTCTTTTGCTTACTAAAAGGTTGTAGGCTAGTAACATCATTGAGACTGCATCAGAATTGAATATTATCATCAAAAATATTTACCCCTTGGTTTTAGAGCTGTAAAATAACTTTTGTTTTACTTCATTTTGTATATATTTTCATTACAAGTTAAAATTATCTTTTGTCATGTGTTTGATAATTTTTTAACAATATTAGTTTTGAGTTTTCATGCTGACCTAAGGTAAATAGGTTATTTAAGTTTTGCTCTATTTCTGAAATTGTGTCTTAGAGTAAATTAGGAAGCTTATTTCCAGATTGGAAAGAAGCCAGACTTCTCTGAAATTTGGGAAAACATTGAGGAATGTAAAACAGAGATGGTGTAGTATTTGTCTACAATATCCTTCTTTATGTCCTAAATGGTCATTTTAAGACCTATTGTTTAAGATCTATTGTGTTCTCCTTGGGCTTCCTTCATGGCTCAGATAGTAAAGAATCTGCCTGCAATGCATGAGACTGGGGTTCGATTCCTCAGTCAGGAAGATCCTCTGGAGAAGGAAATGGCAACCCACTCCAGTATTCTTGCCTGGAGAATTCCACGGACAGAGGAGTCTGGCAGGCTACTGTCCGTGGGGTAGCAAAGAGTCAGACACGACTGAGCAACTAACACACACACACAATAATTTTCTCTCTTTCTGGTTTTTTTTGGTTATACTGTTTATATTTGGCATTTGCCTTCCTTTCGTAAATTGGGAATAATGTATATGTAGTAAAGCAGATTTTCTTTTTATTTAAAAGGAGGCCAAAAGAAAAACTAACTTTCACAAAAGCAAGTAGGAGTAATCTTTTGCTGGGAAAAAAGTTTCAGTTACTTGTGAGAAGCCTACATTATATTTTCTACATATTTAGCAACGTTTCCTTTTAGTTGATAAGAATATAATGATTATTTTCTTAAAAAATTAACCATTTCTGGTTAATCTATAATGTTTGGACAATATTCTTCATATTCCAAATGCAAATCAAGATTACATGGACAATGGAATGCTATTTATAATTAATACTAGCTGCCTCAGAAAAATCTAGATACACTGTCATTATAACAATAGTCTATTTAGATATAGTGTTTCAACTAGATATGTTAAAAATGTAAACTTACTTTCCATAGCCTCATCCTCCATTTTGTTGATGGTGGAATGGGGAACTTAAACTCATCAATTAAAGTTAACTGCATGGCATTTCTAGTCATTTCTTTCAAATAGTTATCTGAATGCTTAAACTCCCAATCAGAGGCATTTTTCTTCCTTGTAAGAGATCTCCTCTTCCCCTTCTTCCCGGTGGAGCACAGTACTGCTGGGTCTTTGCTCAATTCCTCTGAAAGTTCACTCATTCCCTCTGATCACTGGCATCCTATTCTAGTGCCTGCTGGGTATGACTAGACTCACCTGGTTTGTGGGTATCACATTGGCTCCTGTTGATGAAGACTACAGTCCATGTCATAACTCATGGATGCTATCAGTAATCGCATGTTGGCCCAATCCCATGTTGCTGAGATCTCTGGGCTCCTCGATGCGCACTCAGCCACCAACAACTATGTGGATACCCATTTCACCTGTGTGGCTTCAGGCCCATATCTTATCTTCTCCAAGAAGCTGATCTTTATTTAGTTCAGTTCAGTCACTCAGTCATGTCCGACTCTTTGCAACCCCATGGACTATAGCACGCCAGGCCTCTCTGTCCATTGTTGGTCCTTTAGTGGACCAGAGCCTGGTGGTCCGGAGTTGATGATAAGAAAGTAAGAGAGAGAAAGAGACTGATAGCGCTTGTTGGTCCTTTAATGGACCGGAACCTGGTGGTCCGGAGAGTAAGAGATAGAAAGAGGCTGATATCCCCTGGTTTACGCGGAAAGCCAATAGAGCCCTGTTTTTAGGGCTCGCGCTGCTGCAGGTAGGCACCAGGCACCCTCTTGAGTGGGTGAAGGCACAGTGCGCCTTCTCGAGAGGGTCTTAGAAGCCTGCGCAAGAAAGTGAGCTCAGCGGGCCTCTGCGCTCCAAGGAATTAGCCAGAAATAGAGAAATAGAGAGAGAAAGACAGGAAGAATAGAAAGAAAGACAGACACGGGGACCAAAGCTCTGATGGAGCAAAGGTGTTTTAATCAACATGGCTTGGGCATATATACTGTAGTTATTCTCAGCAAAGATAACAATTAAAATTCCAGACTTACAAAACATAAGATGATCCCCGTTAAAGAGAGAGTTGCAAACAATCACCTTTTACCGTATGGCTCATAAAAAGGAAGAGGGTACTTATCACTGTAATGAGAAATGCCTGGATTCCTCAGCCCCGGGAAAGGCATGCCTCTCCTCTTAATTCCTGAATATTCAGGAATCAATAAGGGCCAGAGGGTTCCTGACAGATCCAAAACAGCACACAGGAAGCCTCTTGTTAAATGCTTCCTGACAGTCCATCACCAACTCCCGGAGTTCACTCAAACTCATATCCTTTGAGTCAGTGATGCCATCAAACCATGTCATCCTCCGTTGTCCCCTTCTCCTGCCTTTAATCTTTCCCAGCATCAGGGTCATTTCCAATGAGTCAGTTCTTCATATCAGGTGGCCAAATTATTGGAGTTTCAGCTTCAACATCAGTCCTTCCAATGAACACCCAGGACTGACCTTTAGGATAGAATGGCTGGATCTTCTTGCATTCCAAGGGACTCTCAAAAGTCTTTTCCAACAACACAGTTCAAAAGCATCAGTTCTTCAGTACTCAGCTTTCCTTATGGTCCAACTCTCACATCCATACATGACTACTGGAAAAACCATATCTTTGACTGGATGGACCTTTGTTGGCAAAGTAATGTTTCTGCCTTTTAATATGCTGTCTAGGTTAATCATAACTTTTCTTCCAAGGAGGAAGTTTCTTTTAACTTTATAGAGTGTGAAAATGGGGAGCAGGCCCTCTCCTCTGTGGGGATCACTCCATCCAATCTGAGAGCTTCCACTACTTCTGGCCAATGCAAGGTGGGAGGCAGAGCAAAACCCCTTATCTGAGTCTGACCTCTTGCCTCTCTCTTCCTCTCTCTGTTCTTAGGATCTTCTCCCTAATGCTGAAAGAGCTTCTTATTTTCCCTTCCCTCCTGACGAGAGCTGTGCCTATATCATAGCCTCCACTGTTCCTAGGGGCTTATGCCCTTCTCTTTTTTTAAGCACTAACAATTAAATAGATGTAAGGAGAGGGGAATCAGATTATTGAAAAGGCAAATACATCAGGAGATGTGCTCAAAATATCATCCTTACATTAGAGTTTTAGAATAAGAGGGGAACACAGAAGACCTAGTTAAAGGTTAGAATGGAGGGGAGAAATGAAGACATGAATTGCCTTATGTACATTCTGGAGAAAACAGAAAACTGCCTATAATATTTAGAGAAGATACTTAAAGGCTGCTTTTATAATTGTTGCTAGGCCCAGTTTGTTTGTTAATTACTAATTTTTAAACTGAGATATATCTGACATATTACATTTGCTTCATGTGTACAACATAATGATTGGAAATTTGTATACATTGCAAAACGATCACTACAATAAATCCAGTTAACATCTATCACCCTACATGGTTACAGTTTTTTGAACTTTTATGATCTATTCTTTTAGTAACTTTCAGATGTGCAATACAGTATTGTTAACTACAGTCACCATGCTGTACATTACATCCCCAAGACTTATTTATAACTAGAAGTTTGTACCTTTTGACCCTCTTCACCCATTTTGCCCACTCCTTACCCTTCCCCCACCGCCCCCCAACTCTGGCAATCATCAGTCTTCTCTCTGTATCTGTGAGCTAGGTTTTTGTTTTTGTTCTAAATTCCACATATAAGTGAGATCACATGGTATTTGTCTGTCTTGGTCTGATTTATCTCACTTAGCATAATGTCCTTGTGGTCCATTCATGTTATTACAAATGGAAAGATTTGATCCTTTTGTGTGTGTGTGTGTGTGTGGCTGAATAATGTTTCATTGTATTTATATAACACATTTTCTTTATCCATTCACCCATTGATGGACACAGGTTGTTTCCATGTCTGGGCTGTTGTAAATAATGCTGCAACAAATGTGGTGAATGTATCTTTTCAAATTAGTGTTTTCATTCTCTTCTGATAAATACCCAAAAGTCGGATTGCTGGATCATATAGTAGCTCTATTTTTAAATTTTTGAGGAACCTCCATGCTTTCTTCCATTGTGGCTGTGCTAGTTTACATTCCCACCAACATTGCACAAGGGTTCCCTTATTTCCACATCCTTGGCAGCATTTCTTTTTGAAAATGGCCATTCTGACAAGTGTGAGGTGATATCTCATGTGGTTTTGATTTGCACTTCCCTGATGATGAGTGATGTTGATCATCTTTTTACGTGTCTGTTGGCCATCTGTATGTATTCTTTGGAAAAATGTCTATTTAGATCTTCTGCTCATTTTAAAATTGGATTTTTTTTTTTTTTTTACTATTGAGTTGTATGAATTATTTATGTATATTTTGGCTATTAACCCTTTATTATATATATGATTTGCAAATACTTTCTCCCATTCAGTAGATTGCCTTTTTGTTTTGCTGATGATTTTCCTTTGAAGTTTTTAGCTTGATATTGTTTCATTTGTTTTTTGTTCTTTGTTTTTGTTTTAGCTTTTGTTGCCTTTGGATTTGGTGTCAAATCCAAAAAATCATCTCTGAAATCGATATCAAGGATCTTAGTGCCTACCTTTTTTCTTAGGAGTTTTATGAGTTCAAGGCTTATATTTAAGTCTTTAATCCACTTTGAGTTACTTTTAGGTATGGTGTAAGATAATGATCTAGTTTTAATCTTTTGCCTGTGGCTATTCAGTTTTCCCAACACCATTTATTAAAGAGACTCAAGTATTCTTGGGTCCTTTGTTGTATGTTAATTGGTGATATTTATTTCTGGTCTCTCTATTCCATTGATCTATGTGCCCTGCTTTTGTGCCAGTACCATACTATTTTGATTACTATAGCTGTGTCGTATAGCTTGAAATCAGGGAGTGAGATGCTTCTTTTTTCTTCTTTCTCAGGATTGCTTTGGGTCTTTTATGATATCATAGAAAATTTTAGGATTATTTACTTTATTTCTGTGAAAACTGCCTTTGGAATTTTGTTAGAGTTGTACTGAATATGTATATTGCTTTGGGTAGTATGGACATTTTAGCAACACTAATTCTTCCAATCCATGCATAGGAAGTATTTTTTCCATTTATCTGTGTGTTCTTCAATGTTTTTCATCAATACTTTATAGTTTTCAGTGTACAGGTCTTTTAACTATTTGGTTAAATTTATTTCTAGGCATATTATTATTTTTTATTCAATTGTAGATGAGTTTGTTTTCTTAATTTCTGTTTCTGGTAGTTCTGGTAGTATTGTTTATAGAAACGCCACAGATTTTTGTATACTGATTTTATTTATATCTTGAAACTTTGTTGAATTTATTACTTCTAAAAGTTGTGTGTATGTGTGTGTGTATAGTCTTTAGGACGCTCTCTGTATAATATCTTATCATCTGCAAATACGGACAATTTTACTTCTTCCTTTCCAATTTGGATGCCTTCTAAAATTTTTTTGTGTTACCTAATTGCTCTGGCCAAGACTTCCAATACTGCCTTGAATAAAGTTGGTGAGAATGGACATCCTTCTCTTGATCTCTTGATCTGAGATGAAAAAGCTTTACTATTGAGTATAATGTTAGCTCTGGGCTTGTCATATATGGCCTTATTATGTTGAGTATGTCCTTCCTATATCTATTTCACTGAGAATTTTTATCATAATAGATGTTGATTTTTGTCAAATACTTTTTCTGCAACTACTAAAATGATCATATGATTTTTATCTTTTATTTTGTTACTGTGGCAAATCACATTTACTGATGTTAAACCATCCTTGGATTCCTGAAATAAATACTACTTGATCATGGTGTGTGATCCTTTTAACTCATTGTTGAATTTGGTTTCCTAATAATTTGAAAGGATTTTTACATTTGTGTTCATTAGTGATATTGATACAGGCCTGTCTCACATAGTTGGCACTCATTCACACACATGTACAAATGCAAACAAATGTGGCATTTGTCATTCTATAAAACTAGGATGATATGGCCACATTGTTACTATAACCAGAACATTGTTCTGAGTTTTTAAAAAATTGGTATTTTGCAGCCAATTACACACTTTCTCCACGTTTCAAGTCCAGTCATTTAACTGATTTTCCCAGTCTATCCTGGCTTGCTAGTATTTGAAAAGTAATTATATGACATATTTGGGGAAGACTACTGATACCAGCACTACCACTATTACTTACATGATGCTTGCTATATACTAGGCAGCTCTAAACCTTATAATTTATTACCTCATGCATCTTTCCAATAAACTTATGGGGAAGAGCTATGGTCTGAATATTTGTGTTCTCTCCCAAATTCACATATTGAAATCCTAATCCCCAGAGGATTTCAATGCTGTGAATAGGTGTGGCCATTGGGGTGATTAGATCATGAGAGTGCAGCTCTCATGGATGGAATTAGTGCCCTTATAAAAGAGATGCACAGGACTCTTTCACCCTTTCCACCTTGTGAGGGCACAACAAGAAGGCCTTGGCTCTATACTAAGAAGGAGACTTCACCAGAACAAAATCATGTTTCACCTTGATCTTGAAATTTCTAGCCTTCAGGACTGTGAGAAATAAATATCTATTGCTTATTAGCTACCCAGACTGTGGCATTTTGTTATAGCAGAATGAACTAAGACTGGTATGTAATAGTCCATGGCCAGAGATTTTTTGAGTGGCAATTTCTTGGTTATTCAGAAACTCTGTGAGTCTGGTGCAGGCTAAGAACCTAGAGAAGTCCATAGAAAGGGAAGCCATAAACCTTTACGTCAGCTCCCATCAGAACTTTGGCTCTAAGCTGCTTTTTGCCTGCCCCATAACACATACAAGTGGTGCAAGGCAGGGCTGACACCATCTGTGTCCATGTGGAGACTCTTCCTGCTCTAATGAATGCTCTTTTTCATGAATAATATAGGGATTCTGTTCAAGTGGCAAATATTTAGGATTTCTACTTTTGCTTATGGCAAATCCTTGAGTTTGAAACAGAACCATCTGTGATTTGAGAAGGATAAAGGGAACAGTTCACATATAGAGATGAAAACTGTCCTCCATCACTATGATACTGGATATGATCCATTCTGCAACAATGCATCTTTCTTTTGATGATAAATCACAGAATGATCAAAATGTTTCCTCTTGGTTCTCACACAGATGGACATCTTCCCCAATTTAAAATATAAACTCCTCCTAAAAATGGGTTACATCATATTAAGGAGTGATTCTCGATATTCTTCATAGCACTCAACACTTGGGCAGCACTCAAAATACTTGTTGAATAAATGAATTAAAAAATCTTTCCTTTTCATGTTAGAATTCATTGCTCTTAGCTTTTATACTGATGCTTTGTAGCCTTTTCCACCATGCTTTCCAAGAGTTTAGAGTTTATGTGTCTGAATTTTCTGAATAACTGAGTTTCTTGAGGACAGGGACCTGTATCTTATTAATTTCTGTCCTTATTCACTCAAGGCAAGCTCTTTGTTTAGTGCCAAGCACAGAGCAGAGCCATATCTGTTGAAATGAGATAAAACCAAGGCATACAGATAGGATACTTTGGCTGGCTTTCGGAGAAATCATCCAGTGTAGGAAGAGAAAAAAGTAAACAAAGAGAGCAAGAGTTACACTCCCTAAGAGTGATACATTGAGAAGTAAAATCTAAGTCTGCATTACATTTTGAAGCAAATTGGCAAGACAGATGGGCCACAAGCACATTGCTCACGGGCTGTGTCATTCCAGGGTGAAATTTTTAGAGGCTGTCCTAGCCTAGAGTGGACCCTGCCTTCTCCAGTGTCTGTTATTATATTAGCTTATTTTGTTTAGTATTGGTTTCCTGTCCTATGCTATTAAATATGCCGTAAAATTTTATGTTTTACCCTTCCAACTTATTCAGGAACTCTTCAATGGGGATTATTCCTTAGGCTTTCTTTGTCTTCCTTTTTTTGCAGTACTGGGAGCCAGGTTAGCCTCTTCCCTAACATCCCTCTCTCACTCTGGGATAAGGCTGTAGGTGGTTTACAGTGAGCTCCAGGGAAACTCCTCATCCTCCAGCTCACCTTCCCTATCATTCTACTTGGTGCCTCTGGCTTCTGTATGGTTACTCTCTGGTTTATTCCTGCCTTCGTGGTTGCTTCAGGCTGATAATTTAGTTCCATGTGTGCTATGCATGCCAAGTCCCTTCAGTCCTGCCCGACTCTTTAGGATGGTATGGGCTGTAGCCCACCAGGCTGCTCTGTCCATGGGATTCTCCAGGCAAGAATACTGGAGTGGGTTTCCATGCCTTTCTCCAGGGGATTGTCCCAACCCAGGGATTGAACCCACAGTCCCTTACATCTCCTGCATTAACCCTGATAGCTCAGTTGGTAAAGAAACCACCTGCAATGCAGGAGAGTATGGTTCGATACCTGGGTTGGGAAGATTCCCTGGAGAAGGGACAGGCTACCCACTCTAGTGTTCTTGGGTTTCCCTTATGTCTCAGCTGGTAGAGAATCCACCTGCAATGTGGGAGTCCTGGGTTTGATCCCTGGGTTGGGAAGATCCCCTGGAGAACGGAAAGGGGATCTCTTTACCTGTACCCCTTCCAGCATTCTTGCCTGGAGAATTCCATGGACAGTCCATGGGGTCACAAAGAGTCTGACACAACTGAGCGACTTTCACTTTCACTTTTTACTTTCTTTACCACTAGCGCCACCTGGGAATCCCCCAGTTCCAGAGCCTGCTCATTTCTTGACTCCAGCATTGCTCTGAGTTCTTTGAATTCCTCTTTCCTAAAACTCTCATCATCTGACCTGCCTCTTGAGAAACCTATATGCAGGTCAGGAAACAACAGTTAGAACTGGACATGGAACAACAGATTGGTTGCAAATAGGAAAAGGAGTACGTCAAGGCTGTATATTGTCACCCTGCTTATTTAACTTCTATGCAGAGTACATTATGAGAAACGTTGGGCTGGAGGAAGCACAGGCTGGAATCAAGATTGCTGGGAGAAATATCAATAACCTCAGATATGCAGATGACACCACCTTTGTGGCAGAAAGTGAAGAGGAACTAAACAGCCTCTTGATGAAAGTGAAAGAGGAGAGTGAAAAAGTTGGCTTAAAGCTCAACATTCATTAAAAAAGTAAGATCATGGCATCTGGTCCTATCACTTCATGGGAAATAGATGGGGAGACAGTGGAAACAGTGTCAGACTTTAGTTTTGGGGGCTCCAAAATCACTGCAGATGGTGACTGCAGCCATGAAATTAAAAGATGCTTACTCCTTGGAAGGAAAGTTATGATTAATCTAGATAGCATATTAAAAAGCAGAGACATTACTTTGCCAGCAAAGGTCCATGTAGTCAAGGCTATGGTTTTTCCAGTGGTCAGGTATGGATGTGAGAGTTGGACTGTGAAGAAAGCTGAGCACTGAAAAATTGATGCTTTTGAACTGAGGTGTTGGAGAAGACTTTTGAGAGTCCCTTGGACTGCAAGGAGATCCAACCAGTCCATCCTAAAGGAGATCAGTCCTGGGTGTTCATTGGAAGGACTGATGCTGAAGCTGAAACTCCCATACTTTGGCCACCTCAGGGGAAGAGTTGACTCATTGGAAAAGACCCTGATGCTGGGAGGGATTGGGGGCAAGAGGAGAAGGGGATGAAAGAGGATGAGATGGCTGGATGGCATCACCGACTTCATGGACATGAGTTTGGGTAAACTCTGGGAGTTGGTGATGGACAGGGGGGCCTGGTGTGCTCCGATTCATGGGGTTGCAAAGAGTTGGACATGACTGAGTGACTGAACTGAACTGAAAACTCTCATCACAGGTCTGCCCTACTTCTCCCCTTTTTTTCCATGCAGTCCAACTCTGATGGCTTTGTCCAACTCCTTGGGCGCTGGCTTGTCTTGGTGGACTGTTTGTGCAAAGCAAAATCCTGAGTAAATACTTGTTAACTGATGAAAGTTTCTCTCCATAGCTCTATCTCTGACTATAAGAGCTGTTATTATTGTTATTTTTAAATCAGAAGAATGTCAATATCTTTAAAAAGATTAGTGTATATTAGGTTACTTGATTCAGTCTGAATGTTAGAACATGTGTTACTAATACTTATATATGAATACAATCTTCTGTTTCTGTTAGGTCCATACCATTTTTGTATTTTTGTGCCCAACATTGCATGAAATGTTCCCTTGGTATCTCTAATTTTCTTGAAGAGATCTCTAGTCTTTCCCATTCTATTATTTTCCTCTATTTATTTGCATTGATTGCTGAGGAAGGCTTTCTTATCTCTCCTTGCTATTCTTTGGAACTATGCATTCCAATGGTAATATCTTTCCTTTTCTCCTTTGCCTTTTGCTTCTCTTCTTTTCACAGCTATTTGTAAGGCCTCCTTAGACAACCAGTTTACCATTTTGTGTTTCTTTTTCTTGGGGATGGTCTTGATCCCTGCCTCCTGTACATTGTCACAAACTTCTGTCCATAGTTCTTTAGGCACTCTATCAGATCTAATCCTTAGAATCTATTTGTCACTTCCACTGTATAATCATAAAGGTTGTGATTTAAGTCATACCTGAATGGTCTAGTGGTGTTCCCTACTTTCTTCAATTTAAGTCTGAATTTGGCAATAAAGAGTTCATGATCTGAGCCACAGTCAGCTCCTGGTCTTGTTTTTTGCTGACTGTATAGAGCTTCTCAATCTTTGGCTGCAAAGAATATAATCAGTCTGATTTCAGTGTTGACCATCTGGTGATGTCCATATGTAGAGTCATCTCTCGTGTTGTTGGAAGAGGGTGTTTGCTATGACCAGTGTGTTCTCTTGGCAGAACTCTATTAGCCTTTGCCCTGCTTCATTCTGTACTCCCAGGCCAAATTTTCCTGTTACTCCAGGTATTTCTTGATTTCCTACTTTTGCAAAATGAATGATATTCATTTTTCAGTGTTAGTTCTATAAGGTCTTGTATGTCTTCATAGAACCATTCAAAAGAAGATATTAAGAAGAGGTGGCAAGAATAAACAGATGAACTATACAAAAAATATCTTAATGACCCAGATAATCACGATGGTGTGATCACTCACCTAGAGCCAGACATCCTGGAATGTGAAGTCAAGTGGGCCTTAGGAAGCATCACTTTGTTTTTTTGTTTTTTTTTTTTTTAGGAAGCATCACTTTGAACAAAGCTAGTGGAGGTGATGGAATTCCAGTCAAGCTATTCCAAATCCTAAAAGATGATGCTCTGAAAGTGCTGCGCTCAATATGCCAGCAAATTTGGAAAACTCAGCAGTGGCCACAGGACTGGAAAAGGTCAGTTTGCATTCCAATTTCAAAGAAAGGCAATGCCAAAGAATGTTCAAACTACCACACAATTGTACTCACCTCACATGCTAGCAAAGTAATGCTCAAAATTCTCCAAGCCAGGCTTCAGTAATACATGAACTGTTAACTTCCAGATGTTCAAGCTGCACTTAGAAAAGGCAAAGGAACAAGAGATCCTCTGCCAACATCCGTTGGATCATTGAAAAAGCTAGAGAGTTCCAGAAAAACATCTATTTCTGCTTTATTGATTATGCCAAAGACTTTGACTGTGTGGATCACAACAAACTGTGGAAAATTCTTCAAGAGATGGGAATACCAGACCACTTGACCTGCCTCATGAGAAATCTGTGTGAATGTCAGGAAGCAACAGTTAGAACTGTATGTGGAACAACAGACTGGTTCCAAATTGGGAAAGGAGTACGTCAAAGCTGTATATTGTCACCCTGCTTATTTAGCTTATATGCAGAGTACATAATGAAAAACGCTGGGCTGGAAGAAGCACAAGCTGTAATTAAGATTGCCGGGAGACATATCAATAACCTCAGATATGCAGATGACACCACCCTTATGGCAGAAAGTAAAGAGGAACTAAACAGCCTCTTGATGAAAGTGAAAGAGGAGAGTGAAAAAGTTGGCTTAAAGCTCAACATTCAGAAAACTAAGATCATGGCATCTGGTCCTATCACTTCATGGGAAATAGATGGGGAGACAGTGGAAACAATGTCAGACTTTAGTTTTGGGGGCTCCAAAATCACTGCAGATGGTGACTGCAGCCATGAAATTAAAAGACACTTGCTCCTTGGAAGGAAAGTTATGACCAACCTAGACAGCATATTAAAAAGCAGAGACATTACTTTGCCAGCAAAGGCCCGTCTGGTCAAGGCTATGGTTTTTCCAGTGGTCAGGTATGGATGTGAGAGTTGGACTGTGAAGAAAGCTGAGCACTGAAAAATTGATGCTTTTGAACTGAGGTGTTGGAGAAGACTTTTGAGAGTCCCTTGGACTGCAAGGAGATCCAACCAGTCCATCCTAAAGGAGATCAGTCCGGGGTGTTCATTGGAAGGACTGATGATGAAGCTGAAACTCCAGTACTTTGGCCATCTTATGCGAAGAGTTGACTCATTGGAAAAGACCCTGATGCTGGGAGGGATTGGGGGCAGGAGGAGAAGGGGACGACAGAGGATGAGATGGCTGGATGGCATAACCGACTCGATGGGCATGAGTGAGTAAACTCTGGGAGTTTGTGATGGACAGGGAGGCCTGGAGTGCTGCGATTTGTGGGGTCGCAAAGAGTCAGACACGACTGAGCAACTGAACTGAACTGACTGATGCAGATGACACTACCCTTATGGAGAAAGTGAAGAAGAACTAAAAAGCCTCTTGATGAAAGTGAAAGAGGAGAGTGAAAAAGTTGGCTTAAAGTTCGAGTTTCAAAAAAATTAAGATCATGGCATCTGGTCCCATCACTTCATGGCAAATAGATGGGGAAGGAATGGAAACAGTGAGAGACTTTATTTTTTTGGCTCCAAAATCACTGCAGATGGTGATTTCAGCCATGAAATTAAAAGACACTTGCTCCTTGGAAGAAAAGTATGACCAACCTAGATAGCATGTTAGAAAGTAAAGACATTACTTTGCCAACAGAAGTCCATCTAGTGAAGGCTATGGCTTTTCCAGTAGTCATGTATAGATGTGAGAGTTGAACTATAAAGAAAGTTGAGCCCTGAGAACTGATGCTTTTGAAATGTGGTGTTGGAGAAGACTCTTGAGAGTCCCGTGGACTGCTAGGAGATCCAACCAGTCCATCCTAAAGGAGATCAGTCCTGGGTGTTCATTGGCAGGACTGATGGTGAAGCTGAAACTCCAATACTTTGGCCACCTGATGCGAAGAGCTGACTCATTAGAAAAGACCCTGGTCCTGAGAAGGATTGAAGGCGAGAGGAAAAGGGGACAACCGAGGATGAGATGTTTGGATAGCACCACTGTCTCAGTGGACATGTGTTTGAATGAACTCTGGGAGTTGGTGTGGATAGGGAGGCCTTGTGTGCTGCAGTCCATGGCGTTGCTCACACTACTGAGCAACTAAATTGACTGATGGATACAATATTTTGCTGCTTTTTTAAATGTGACTTGGAAAATAAATGTGCAAAGTTAGCTGGTTGATGCTAGTATCTTGGACAAGTCATTTGTCTCTTTGAGCTTGAGTCCTCTCTGTGATGAGAACAGAAATAGAGATTGTAAGTATGGCATAGGAATTTTGAGAGGCTCAACCGATTTAACATTTGTGAAAAAATACAGAAAAGAAGTATTATTCATGTATAAATAATAGCATTATTACTATAACATGTGATTTCAACTGTAGCCAAGTGCTCTAAAAGGAAAATTTACTGCTTGCATAAGAGATATTAAAACTGAATGCAATGTTTTTTTTTTATTTTTTTTATTTTTACAAACACTTAAAACTGTTAAAAAACCAAGATTCTGAATAACTTTATGCTAGTCCTTCCTGAACCTACCTGAAAACTTTTTTTTAAACATGAATAGTAGGTCCTATTTGAACAACTGTGTCCATGTTTTATGGACTCATCCAACACTGCCCAGAGAGCTAGTTTAAACACTAGAGTTTAAAACCATCTGACTTTTAACCTGCTAATTTGGTCCATTTCTTCACTGGTGGATGTTCTCTTGACCTTAACTAGACTAGTGTTTTTTTTTTTTTTTTTTATTGTATATTTTATTATTTAGTTTCAGTGAATTTTATTTTTTGACAGTTATATTTACCCTTTCCTATCCTCACCTCTTTGGTTATTATTAGCTGTGAATGTCTTCTTGATTTTTAGTGCTCACTATCTAATTAAATGCTTGTAGACCAGTCCCATATTTTCCATGATTCTTCACTGATTCACATCCAGGGATTTCCTCTTCTCTTGAATACCTTTCACAGAAATAGTTAATAAAGCTCATTTGCAATTCTCTGATGGCTCTCCCTCCCTCCTGACAGTACCCTAGCACCTTTTTGGGAGATTACTGATTGGGTGGAGTCACAGAAGAATGATAAATCAAAGGGCTCTGCCCTCCTATATGAGAGGCTGAGAGGCCCTTAGGTGCTTCTTCTACCATATGCTTCCTATTGCTACTCTAGTATAGCTAAGAGGGCAGTATTATTCTATGTTCAGCCTATTGAGCTTTCTCTATTGGGGCTTTAAATCTTGAATAGAATTATAGGAAAAAAAAAAAAAAAGAAATGGTTGGCAACTGTTCATTCATTCTAGCAGTGGTGACTGGACTAAGCTTTTAAGAAGCTCCTTTCACTAAGGCACGTTGGCGCTTCCAGGTTCTGCAAACTTTCTTCCTATCCTCAAGCTCTCCATGTGCTTGTATTACCTGTTTTTTCTCCTTTAGTCACTGTTGCAAGCAACCAAAGAGCCCTAAATGATACATTATTTCTTCCATTCAATTACACCTGCCATTTAATACTATGTGTTAGGATTGAAGAGTTTCTTGGGAGTTGGTTTTATCTTATGCTCTCGACTAGACTCTTTCATGAAGACAGGGACCGTATCTTATTTTCTTTTGCATACCTCTCTCTCACTGTCAATTCCTAGATGGTGCTCAAACTCCATGAGTTTTTATTGCTGGGTGGATTCTAGAGAGCTGGTTATTCTCAATTCCAGACTTCCTCATCTAAACCTTTGTGCCGTGTGCTCTCAAGAGCCATGGAGAGGAAACGGGATCCACTTTTGCATCTTTGCATGCCTCTGGGCAAATCATTAGATGTTTTCCTTTAATTTGCCTTTTGTTCCTCCAACAGGAAAATGAGGTGAATAAATGGCCTTCCTCAACCACACGGGGGTAGTTTGATGCAAAACTTAATATGCTAACTTTGGTGGTGTTTTGAGCTTCTTAGAGGTATGTGCCCAATAATACTGTATGAGTGTAACCAGGAACATTTCTTTTTAATCTTATGGAAATTTATTTTAGAAAAAAAAAAAATCCTCTTTATCCTCCTCATAAACCTTGGTCAAAAGCATATACTTACTAATCTTCCCCAAGGATATGTTTCAATGAGAAGAGTGAAGCCGTCGTTTGTTACAGCCCCAACTTCCGCTCTCTCTCTCTCTTCACATGACACAGTTGCCTTTACTACATATAGACATGTTACCTAATAAAGTCTGTTTATCCGCCCAACATCTCTTTATTGAGACCTACTCTGGGTGAGGGACTGTACCAGGTCCTAAAGACACAATGAATAAAAATGTTGTCCCTGGTCCCTTAGGGAAACTAACAAGCATTCATTCATTCATTCATTCAACAAATATTTTTAAATTTGACTATGTGCCTCAACAAATATTTTTAAATTTGACTATGTGCCAGACACTCTTCTAGATTCTGGGATCTAGTGGTGAATGAATAATACAAACAAGTATTTTTATCCCTGGGGACCAATGTTGCCGTACAGGCATGTTCATGGTTCAGTGACAACAGTTTTCCAGGGGAGCAGAGCTGGGCCTGAATCTCAGAGGGCATACATGACAGGAAATAACAGAAGTGGAAGAGAACACAGACAAACTTGTGTGGGTCATGGGGATTGGTGTTCCATGTAATTCTAAAAGAGCAGAGAGATACGAAGAGAAACAGATTAAAGAACGGGAGTCTGCAACAGGATGGATTGATTACTTTATGAATATAAAACATATCCCTGATAATCCGGAAAAATATTTATCTGGTTGAAGCTTCCTACTCAGAGATTCGACTCACTGCTGAGTGTAAGAAAATTTTACCTGCTTGATTTGCAAGAGGCATTGGGTGTTTTATTATCCAGTGTTTCTGTGTGAGGAACCATTGCAGGATTGGAATCTCTTTGCATTATAAGCAGCAGCTGTCTGGTGTGGTAGGCCTGCATTTCTCTCATAGGCAGAGGGCATTTTATTATTTCAAGATGCATGCCAAGAAGTATCAGAAGGCACAGGAGCTGGGAGTTACCAAAATTTCAGATGATTCATGAACAGACTGTTACAGACTGTGACATCTTGATTTAACACTCCCCTGGCTAAGAAACAAAAACAGGAATTAAAAAAAAAAAAAAAACAACAACAACGATGCCCATGACTGTGTTGGGGTCACTTTTAAACTATTTGTGTGTAATTTAGGATTTATTGGATTTCTTGAACATTCATATGTAATTCCATGCTTAACAGTTGCTCTATAAATAATCAAATATTTATATTGTTTTTCCAAATGTATTTATTATTTACTGTACAGTCTATGAAATATTTATACTGATTTTTAAGAAAAGATATATATTATTTACATTTCCTTGAAGTTTCTTTTGATGCAGGTAAAATGACAACACAGAAAGCTGAAAGATGCTCAGGCTTGTTAGTAACCACATGGAGGCTCTGTCTCTCAGGAAAACACCTGAAAATAGAATTATGTAATTAAAACCTATGTGGGGGACCACCCGGATTTCCTTGGAGCCCCAGCTTCCTTTTAGTTCTTGAGTCTCAAACAGCAGGAGGGATGATTGGAATGTTTCCGTCCAGAGTTTTGTTTCATTTTCCCAGGTTTCCAGGTGCCTATCTCTACAGAATGGGCAGCACCTTGATTTTCTCTTTGGAACCCAGAAAGAACATCTCCAGCTGCAGAAAGCATGATTCTTTTCTAGGAAAACTGAGTAGAGTTGAGGTCCCTAGATTCAACTAATCATCAAGTTCAACTTGGTAATGTTGTTAATAATACATATTCTTAGCCTCCACCTTATCCTGGGAGATTCTGAACAAGTATGTCTGAGATGCTGCCTGATAATCTCCATTCTTAAAAATGGGCTTGTTGATTCAGATTATCAGTGAAGTGTGGGGACATCCAGAGGGGAATCTTATTTATATATATATATATATATATATATATATATTTTTTTTTTTTTTTTTTTTTTCATTTGAAACATACTTGAATGGTCCTCGGTCATCTTTCCGTCTATCTTCTCTAACCTAGTTTGCAGATGTCTGATATCCACCCATTAAATGTTGGTGTTTGACTTCTCATCCTCATTCTAGATTGGCTTGTAAGAGTTGACCATTTGCAGGCTTACCATTAGCACACAATTTAACAAAACAAAGTGGATTGTTCTCTGAGTTATATAAAATGCTCTACTTTCTCTACAAGTGTCATGCCATTTTTTCCCCCCAGGAGAGCCATGATCTCTTGCAGACAAAATTATTTTGTGGGAGTCTGAATGGCATCAGAAATATCTGGAAGAACAAACAGTCTTTTTCATGGGCAGATATCCTCATGAGTAACTGATTTCACAAAATGATGTCTTAACAGTCTTATCCTTAAAATCGCTCCTGAATCTTCTTTTCTGATAATAAGATCTTAAGTTTATGCTTTCCTGAGTCACATGACCTACATCAGCCTTATTACAGCTGATTAACCTGGTTCCTGGGATTTTTTATCTTTTAGGGTCTGCCTAGAAAGAAAACTAATTATTGGCTTCAAGGTCCTACTCAGTTATGTCTTTTGTTATTGTTGCTTTTCATGACTAGTTTAACACACTTCCATTTTAATAACTAGAAATTAATGTCAGGGAGCATTGTCCTTTTGGAGCTCAGCTGTAATACTGAAACAATTAGCTTTGGCCCGAATCAAGTAGAAGACACTTACTGAGTCCAAGTCTGTGCTTGCTGCTATAGCATGCAGCGATGGGTAAGACTTTGTTTCTTCTCCTCAAAGAGCTGACATTCTAGCCAAGGTGATAAAACCATCAGATATTCATGCTCACTTGCTCAGCTGTGTCCTACTCGTTGCAGTCCCATGGACTATAGCCCCGCAGGCTCCTCTGCCCATGGAATTTTCCAGGCAAGAATACTGGAGCGGGTTGCCATTTCCTACTCCAGGGGGTCTTCCTGATCCAGGGATCAAACCTGTGTCTCTTGCATTGGCAGGTGGATTCTTTACCACTAGCACCACCTGGTAAGCCTGTCTCTATCATCTCTATCTCTATATCTATTTCAGGATAACTGTAGGAGCAAATAACTTCCCTTTCTAGACTCAGAAACTTTAAACAAGATTTCTCATTAAACTAAAGGCAGAGCATAGATGTGAAGAGATTCTGTTCATTGTAGTCACTCAGATTTAGGTTGATGGGGCCTTATTTCAACATGGGTTCATGTAGGTTCCCTGCCATCCCCCATCCAGAGCATCAAGGATGGTAGTGGAATGTATAATCCTCCTCTGTGCCTAGAAGAGAAAATGAGAATTGGCATGTTCCATGGTATGAAGAGTGCCAAATATCCTAATATATATTTATTATTTTATTTATATTATTTTATATTTTTATGTATTTACTGCATGTTATATATTTTATTTATTATTTATTTTATAATTTAAAATATTTAAGTTATAATCTCTATATATGAACACACTGTGGTACATGTATATATATATCTGTTACATACATGCTATGTAATATACGTAATCCTGGGCTGTAACATAATAAGAAGAGTGCTGACCACAGGATAATCATGTGAAGAGTGAAACCCACACAAGAGAGAGAACATTGAATGGGAAAACCCTGTGGGAGAGATACAGGGTGAACTGGGCCTTTAGTGGTGTGTAGAATAGTAACAATAGCAACAACAACTGTTTGTCATGAAATAAGTGCCGTGTAATGCCAGAAACTGGGTTAAAAATTAAATCATTTTCTAATTTAATTATTATAACAGCTCTCTGAAATGGATACTATTTTTATCCCCATTTTATAGATGAGGAAGTTGAGGTTTAGGGAAAGTTAAGTAAATTTTCCAAGGTTTCCGAGCTAACGAACCGTGGAGCCAGGGCTTGAACCAAGAGAGCAGTAGGTTGTTATAGAAGAAGGAGAAAATGTGAGTCAAAGCAAGAAGTGGAAATGAGCACAGCATATTTGTGGTACCAGGAGGAAGCCGCCCCGCCTCAACACCAGGGTGGTCTGCAATTAGTAGAGTGCTAAAGTTAACTTTATTTCCAGTTCTACCTACCGTACAAGCAAATCTCCAAGACCTGTAGGGAAATAGGCATGTTTGTGGTCTTAAAAGAAATCAAACAAGATTTCTGCCCTTGGAAAGTAGCTTTTGACTTTTGGAGATTTGACCTTTAGTTTTTAACATGCTTTAAGGCACTGTTGACCTGTGGGGTCATGCAGAATTTATTTCCATCACCAAATTATAAACCTCACATTCCCTTGCCAAGAGTGAGAACAACTAAAACTGATGTATTTTGAAATTTAGATTCATGGTTCCTTTTTTCAAGTAGGACATCATGAAGCTTGTTTGTGAATGGAAACAGATTTGAGTGATGGACACATATGGTAATTTGGAATAGTGAAAACAGCCATGTCCATCAATTTTTGAAATATTTACAGAGGATGATGTCTGCTGATGTGATTCTAAAATGGAGTCCCTGCTGACTCGACATGACTGTGAGTCACCCAGCCCTGAATTACTGGGCACCTGAATTACTGGCTATTTCTTTTCACACAGAGGGGAGTGAAACTGAGGAAAAGATCAGCATAATTCAGATAAAAGAGTAACACAATGAAAGCTTCAAAAAGAGATTCCACCCCCCAAATTCCCCACCAACAGCAAACAGCAAATAATTCTGAAAATTTAACTCTTGAAAAATATAAATCTTAGAAGCCAAGCCAAAGGATTGAGTTCACTTTAATTATTTGGTTAATAGCGATACCTAGCATTCATTTTCTTATTATATGTTAGAAACTTGGCTAAAATACTTGTTGGGCATTTCCTTATTTAATTGTCACACATTATGACCATTGAGAAGGGGAGGAAATTAGGACTTTGATGGAAAAGTCATTTGCTCAAAGTAACAAAGCAAAGAAATAATTAGGTTAACTTATATGTTCCAGTTTTCCCTTTTAAGGTAATTCACTTATTCAACCAACATTTATTAATCTCCTTGTATGCGTCAGAGACTTTGCAGAGCTTTAGGATCAGTAGATGAAGAAGATACAGTGTTATAGTTCATGGACCTCACACAGATTCAGGGAAATATGTAAATAAACAGGAGAAGATAATAAACGAACCCAATTAGGATGAGAGACCCATGTGAAAAGCATTGTGGGAGCAAAGAGGAGGGAATGCAGTCTTCTGGGAGGACAAGTATTATGGGATTAGATTCTAGCCAGGGAAGGTGGAGATTTGGAGTCTAGGCAGATGGGCGAACCTAAGCAAAGGTCAAGGAGTGAAAACAACTTGGGGGGATCCCTGAGGGGCTTATTCCACTTTAGTGTACAAAGGATCAAGGATTGACAAGAAACACGGGCTTGAATGCAGGGCACCGGTACCCTATGGTGCCATGTGAAGGCCCTTGGCATTTACCCTGGGCGTGAGGGATCTTTTGAGGACCTTTAAACAGGGGTAATATGAAAGTGACCTCAGTGTTCAAGGGCTAAAGGGTATGAGTTGGTGAGGGACAGTCTTTGAAATTTATTGCTTGCTATCTTCAACAATCTGTCCTTATTCATGTTTTCTGATGTTTGAACAATATCAATATTGACACTCCCTCCCTTCCTTACTGAAAAACAGGGTGTGTCGTCTTCCTTTTGTGCTTTCTTGCCACAGCCCGTGAGACCGTAACTGTGGGAAAACGCTGCATGTGTTTATAATGCAACGCTCTGATCCAGGAGGGACAGTTGTGCAGTTAAGGGGCAGGGTGAGCAAGAAGGAAGTTTGGTGGTGGTGATGCCATCCTAACTAGCAATGCCACCTTTTCCTAGTAGCTAGGTGTCTGTTGTCTATGGCACAATGACATTCAGCAAGTGATTAACAACAGGATGGATGAGAAGGGGCCATTTCTCAAGCCAAAATACATTTTACAAAGTTACACATACATGTTATAATGAAAAATAAGTGTAGTAATACTTTGAATCAGGATTCAAGGGCTATAGTGTACCGCATGTCCAAGAGAGAGGGAACCATTAATATGTTTAATAGCATTATCTAAAGTAGGACCTCATATCTTTTCCAAGAGAGGTCATCACTTTTAATCCCTAAGTGAGTTCTTTTTTCTTTTTTTCTGTATGACTGTAATAAGAGGTTTAGTGAGTTTGCAAAGAAAAATCATTGTCCTATACTTGTTTCCACAAGGTCACACGAACAGTCCCTGGAAACTGGTCCTGAATGAGCTTAGGATAATCAACTGCAAATTTGCTAGAATGTAGACCAGGCTCACACCATAAAAATATACAGCAAAACTGTCCAGAAGAAATATATTCAACAAATTGGGAAGTGATGTCAGAGCCACAGTCATGAAATTTGTGGGTAATTTAGATTTTAACTGGGACAAAATTCCAATGTAAATACTGTGGTGTTGAGGTGAAATTCTGTTTTTTCAAGCTCACAAATTTGCAACTACAAAAAGTCATCATTTAGTCAAACATTGGATACAGGTCTTATAAATGATCATAAAATGAACAGTTTCCTGTTTTGTGCCGGGAAAGCATGTGTGTATATGCACACATACACACACATCCTTGTCTTCCTTTCTCTTACAAAGTCAGTTTCTATCATAGTGATCATGCTGTGTGCTATTTACAGAGCAAACGCCTGTCCTATTGTCCTTGCATGCTGAGCTGGTCCAAATTCTCCGGAGTGCAGTGGTCATGTGAAGGGAAACGCAGAAGCTGTGTGCTGAAAAGCTGGATTCTGAATACAGGGGAGAGACTACCTGGCTGACCCACAGGTTTGTGCTTTAAGGCTGTGAATCCACTATAAATTAGGAGTCACAAAATTGTTGATAGCAATCACCAGCCGAGTCACATAATTCTCGAGGAGGCCTAAAAATTGTGCTGCTACAACACTGGTGCCATATGTTTCTTCCTGCTTTGCTGCTTGGTGTATAGAGAGAGTTCAAGGGCAATCATTTCATTTAACCAAACTGCAGCAGTAATGACTTAACAGAGGCAAAATGAAACCAACAAAGATGAACATATACACATACATGCATATACACAGTTTTTAAAATGAAACTATATCATGGAAAGTGAAAAAAAATTACAAATTAATATTATCTTTGCTGCAAAAACAGTCATTTGTGTTTTATAGAGAGCCAGCTTGTGTCTATGGAACAGATACATATTTCTGAGCAATTTTGCTCTTTACAAATGTCACCTTCTTGCATGGATTTTGAGGTTAGAGAGGACTTAAATCACGCCTTACCCTTTTACCAAATGTGTGAGTTTGGATAAGTTGTACCATCTCTTGAAGTCTCTCAGTTTTCCCATTTGCAAAATGGGAGAACTAATAATAGCAATGTTCTGGAGTTGTGAGGACTGAGTGAGATACTGCATGTCTAGGCCTAGGACATAGCATAGACTGAGCAATGCATCAATACTGTCTGTGTATCTACTGGTATTATAAAATATATCTGGGTTGGTAATGAGTAACACCTGGCTTTAAAAAGGTTTCAATGCTTATAAAAGGAAGTAGCCAGTTTGTGGATTCTTTTATAATCATTAGGTCAGTTAATTTTTTTTGACCAGCAAATTAAGAGATGAGAATCCACCTATTTCTAGAATATTCTTCCCTCACTAGACTATAAATTCCCTGAAAGCTCTAGGCTCACCTTTAAATTCCCAAAGTTGGTATTCAATAAAAATATATAGATGTATGTATTTTTATTCTATTGACCATATTTCTCTGAGGTAAATATATTTTTTCACAGTTGATACAAGTATTAAGCATATGAACCCCTTTGTCATATTATTGCAGATACTTCTTCACTTTTTTCTTGCCTTTTAATATTTAGAAAATCCTTCCCTAACTGAATATCAGTTAAATGTTTCTTTACAGTTTTTTCTAGCTTTGTTTTAATTTTTATATTTATCTTTTATACATCTGGAATTTATTTTTACATGAAGTGAGATATCTAACTTGATTTTTTTATTGGCAAAATTTTGGTTAATTTGTTGTTCATTCCTTTGATTTGTCATGCCTTCTTAATTATACACACACATGTCTATCAGACTCTGTTAAGAAATGCATATTTATATGTATATATATGTATATGTGTATACATAAGCATATATAGGTGAATATACATATGCATTTTCTTGAGTTTGTTATTTTATTTTTCTCAAAGTACTAATGAACTGTACAAAAAGAAACAGAAAGAAAAATTACTCTTTAACTTTATAACACCAGTCTTCTATCTAAGAAAGAAATGTCACTCTTAACAGTTTCTTCTGCAAAACTTTCCTTACATAAAAAAGTATTTGTGTGCATATTGTGTGTGTACACTGAACATCTCTTTTATTTATATAAGTAGAAGAATCCTGTGCACAGTACCTGACACCTTGCTTTTTTCTTTCAGCACATACCTTAGAGATTGTGAAACAAAAAGCAAAAACCCTATCTCACTCTTTAAACAATTACATACTATTCCATTAAGTGGAAGTTTCAAAAGTTGATTTAACCAGTTCCTTTTTTTTTTTTTTATGCTTTCTTTTTTTTTTTTTTTATTAGTTGGAGGCTAATTACTTCACAACATTTCAGTGGGTTTTGTCATACATTGATATGAATCAGCCATAGAGTTACACGTATTCCCCATCCCGATCCCCCCTCCCACCTCCCTCTCCACCCGATTCCTCTGGGTCTTCCCAGTGCACCAGGCCCGAGCACTTGTCTCATGCATCCCACCTGGGCTGGTGATCTGTTTCACCATAGATAGTATACATGCTGTTCTTTTGAAACATCCCACCCTCACCTTCTCCCACAGAGTTCAAAAGTCTGTTCTGTATTTCTGTGTCTCTTTTTCTGTTTTGCATATAGGGTTATCGTTACCACCTTTCTAAATTCCATATATATGTGTTAGTATGCTGTAATGTTCTTTATCTTTCTGGCTTACTTCACTCTGTATAAGGGGCTCCAGTTTCATCCATCTCATTAGAACTGATTCAAATGAATTCTTTTTAATGGCTGAGTAATATTCCATGGTGTATATGTACCAAAGGAACCAGTTCCTTTTTGATAGCCATTTATTTTTTGTCTTTTGCTATCACAAGCTAGGTTTCTGGTATTATTTTTAATGCTCATTTGTTATTTCTTTTAATTCTCTTATTGTTTAACCTATACCATTTTTATTTTTAATGTTGATTTTCTTTTATGATTTAAAATACTTTATAACTTTATCATCTTTACACTCTAAGTCGCTTCAGCTGAGTTGGACTCTGAGACCCTATAGACTGCAACCCGCCAGGCTCCTCTGTCCATGGGATTCTCCAGTTAATAGCCAGGACATGGAAGCAACCTAGATGCCCATCAGCAGACGAATGGATAAGGAAGCTGTGGTACATATACACCATGGAATATTACTCAACCATTAAAAAGAATTCATTTGAACCAGTCCTAATGAGATGGATGAAACTGGAGCCCATTATACAGAGTGAAGTAAGCCAGAAAGATAAAGAACATTACAGCATACTAACACATATATATAGAATTTAGAAAGATGGTAATGATAACCCTATATACAAAACAGAAAAAGAGACACAGATGTACAGAACAGACTTTTGGACTCTGTGGAAGAAGGCGAGGGTGGGATGTTTCGAGAGAACAGCATCGAAACATGTATATTATCTATGATGAAACAGATCACCAGCCCAGGTGGGATGCATGAGACAAGTGCTTGGGCCTGGTGCACTGGGAAGACCCAGAGGGATCGGGTAGAGAGGGAGGTGGGAGGGGGGATCAGGGTGGGGAATACATGTAAATCCATGGCTGATTCATGTCAATGTATGACAGAACCCACTACAATGTTGTAGGGTGATTAGCCTCCGGCTAATAAAAATAAATGAAAAAAAAAAGTTAAAAAAAAAAAAAGAATACTCGAGTGAGTTGTCATGCCCTGCTCCAGGGTATCATCTGGACACAGGGATAGAATCCATGTCTGCTGCATTGCGGGTGGATTCTTTACCACTGAGCCACCAAGGAAGCCTAAAAGAATACTGGAGCAGGCTGCCAGTTCCTACTCCAGGGGATCTTCCTGGCTCAGGAATTGAACAAGCGTCTCTAGTATCTCTTGCATTGGCAGGCAGATTCTTTACCAGTGTACCACCTGGGAAGCCCCTTGTCATCGTTAAGTGCTATTAATTATCTATAATTGATGAAAAATTAATATTAATAATTCTTCCCATCTTCTTTCTCTTCCACCACCTAATTTTTATTATTTATATGAGTATTCTTATTTTCTCTAGAGGTTATTTTGTACTTTTACATATTGTACTTAGGCCTGTATTTATGTGCTTTAAACTGCATCTTCAGACCCTGTAACTCTGAAAGAAGAGGAGATCAGAATATTTACACCATTTTCCTGATTCTTCTTATTTTTAATCTCTCAAAATTTTTAGGCATATTATTTCTACATTGCCATAGTTTTTAATACTCATATTCTCTGCTTAAAGTTGTTTCACCTTGATTCTGTAGTTAAACTTATTCAATGATCAGAATAAGATTTAATTGGTTGGGACTCACCTTCAAGTCATTCTTTTCCCCTGACTATGTGTATGGGTCCTATATTACCTCAGTTTTGGACTATAGGCAGATTTATATCTTTGACCTTTCCAGTTTCACAATATCTTGGCCAAGTATAACATTACTGACTCACACTTTCTTTCTCTCAGAAACTTCTAGACAGTTTAGCACTGTCTTCTAGCATTGAGTGTGGCTATAGGCAACCAGAGGTTAACCTGATAGTTTTTCATGCTCGTAGTTGATTTGATGTTCTTGACATAATGCCTGCAGGAGTCTGATAACTTAATCAGGACTTGTCTGCTTTGTTAATACAGTATCATCCCTCTTTGAACATCATGTATTCTTCTAATCTATAGATTTTGGTCCTGTTTTATTTCTGGAGCATTTTCTTCTCTTAGACCATTGAAAAAAGTTATTTCAGTTTCAGATTTTCTAATCTCTTCAAACAAACACCATTTATATATGTTGGATCTCTGTCTTCCAAATTTGTTATTTTCTGTCTAAATTCCAGCTTAATGATCCCCATGTTACTTTCCATTTCATTTTGCTTCATTTTCCTTATTTTCTCATTGATTGTTCTCTATGTTCTTACTCTTTTTAGCAGGATTCCTTGAAAGTTTGAAGGAATTTGCTTGCAAACTTTTTGAGCTTTTATTTTGCTTTTAGTAGTCACTGCATTTTGGTGTCTACTTAGTACCATGTGAATCTATGAAAGGGGGGAGAAAACACCTGAAATGCTTGGCTCTGCTATTTCCTCCATTTAGAGTTTATTCTTTACAAACATCTCTGCTTTCCACGGTGGCTCAGGTGGTAAAGACTCTGCCTGCAATGCAGGAGACCTGGGTTCGATCCCTGGCTGGAGAAGATCCCCTGGAGTAGAACATGGCGAGCCCAGTATTCTTGCCTAGAGAATCTCAGGGACGGAGGAGCCTGGTGAGCTACAGTTCATGGGGTTGCAAAGAGTCGAACATGACTGAGTGATAAGCACACCGCTTTCCATGAGCATCTGTTAAATTTCAGGAAAGTCTTAAATATATATTTGATGAAAATGGTCAGTGATTTCTTTTTTCTGTACTCGGATATAGAAAATTTCTGTTTCATTTTATAGTAATGAAAGGAGGTTTATATTCTGCCTATTCTAAATGACTAAACATTAATTAAAAATGGCCAATTTAGTAGTTCGGGTTCTCATTTACTCTTCAGTAGGTAACACAAGGGGAAGTGTGTCTCTTCTTGCCATTACCTTTATATGCCATTTAATAGAATTTACAATAATTCAGTTCCTTTGAAAGTTGTTATATTTTGTTATGTTTAGCAATTCTTGTCCTTGTTTATATTATCAGCTTAAAGAAAAGCTGTAAATTTTTATAAGAAATGATTCTTTTTTTTTTTTCTTATTAAAAATAAGCCTTCTCAAAAAAAAAAAAAAATAAGCCTTCTCAAGAATGCTGAAGTTCATCTAGGTGGCAGATTTCACATACAGCTTTTGATTTTACAAGTGGTATTTGCACTATTTATCAGCATAATTTTTTCACTATTAAGTTAATCAACAAGTGTCACTGAATGACTATTTTGTGTCATGCAACATAACTGCAACTTGTTTTCCAGGGTATATCATCTCTGTCCCTGAAAGGGGTCATCAGCTTATTTTCAAACAATTGATTGGTTGTGTGCTTGATGTAATTTAGTCAATAAGGCAACAGAAAAGTCAAGCAATGACATCTGAATGAATCAGGCTCATACAATCTCCCCAAGATTCTAGCTAGGTTTTGCAATACCTAGCAATCTTGGATTGCTTTCTTTTCCTTTGAACTAATTTCAGAAGTGCTTCTATCCTTACTTCTTCCATCTCTCCCTTCTTTTCTTCCTCTCTTGTTTTTATATGGTTTGTGTACAATTCTAGGTTGTGTGTTACAATGTTTACGCATCAGTAAAATACATAAATGAATACTATGTTCAAAAGTTCAGTAAGACTTATGAGTTAATTTCACTAACAGAAAAAATACGCGTGTAGGTGTGTTTTTTATTTAGTGAGATTATGATCTTTATGTGGTCTTTTTCTGCTGAACTCCATGCCTGTCAAGTGTATTTTATCAAGTTACTTTCAATGGCGAGCTGGGAGTCAAGGGGCCATATAACTCACTGTTGAATATATTCTGGCTTGGGTTTGACTGAAATCTGTGGGTCTGGTTTGATACGACCAAATTCTGAAGACATTGGTGTTAGATATAGCATTCTGGTCAGTTTTAAGGTCTTTCTTGAGACTTAGGCTTTGACCCAATGTTCCTAGGGTTACAGCAGGGCTGCTGGTGGCGTCAAACCCTCAGAGATTCTGTGAGGGACTCATTTGCATTTAGCACCAGGAATGTCTTGGAACATGGAGAAAACTCCAAGAGCGATTGCTGCCAGTGGAAACACTCTTCCTGGGATCCAGGATTGAACCTTTTTTAAATAAAGCAAATTTTTGGATGTGACCAAATCACGTATAGGCTACATTTAGCTTTCCTAAATTGACTTTATATTTGCATCCCTTCTGGACCATGCTGAAGAAGGTAATTATATACACACAAATTAAATATGAACCATAAATAGACATAGAAGTGAGACTGAAGCCAAGCAATAACATAGGTAACAGAAACTGGTATTTTACTCATCTGTCTTCCCTTGTTCTATCCCTTATTTATCCTTTTGTTCTCATTCTTCTTTTTGCCAAATACTTTGTTAATTAAGTCTATTTTCAATAAATTGATAAAAAGGTAGAAGTTATTTTTAAGACTATGAATGCAGACTTGTGTATTCTTGCTCTGCTTTAACGTTATAAAATAAATTTTGACATTAGCAAGTAACATTTATTTATTTTATAGAAGAAGTTTCTCTTCTCCTTCTTATCTACAGAAATTGCTCAATTTTGGCAGGTCTGCCTCTAACCATGTGTGTGGTAGATTATGAAGAGAAAATATCCTCTCAAATCACTAGATGCAGAGAATACACTGTATCAGCAAGTATTTCTTACATGTTCATTCTGTAGGAGATACTGTAGCAAATGCTTTATGTTGATTATTTCACTTAATCTTAACCATTGTGAAATATAGGTACTATTAATAACCCTATATAATAGATGAAGAAACTGGGACACAGAGAGCTTAGGTGACTTGACCAAAATCACACAGCTAGTGATTGATGGAGGTGAGATTGAATGTAGGCCATCTGATAGGAGAATCATGCTCTTAAGTACCACAACTCCTCTCTCATCACAAAACCACTATGTATAATGGCCTCTAACTACCTCCTAGGAAAAAGGGCAAACATTTGAGAATGATGATAGAGTCTGAAGGTCAGAGTGGAAAAGACCTCAATTATTATATAATCCAGTCCTGTAAAGGAAGCAAAAGAGGATCAGGAATGCTCATTTATCTGTTCAAGTCCACCCAGCTTTCATGGGTGACTAGACGCTGTTCCTGCAAATCTCTTTCTACTCTAAGAGTTATAGGATGAAGGCTCATTAAAGATTCATGTTCTATAGATAAATTTCCCTGCAGTCCTTTATTTAATTTGGCTTAGTGCATCTAAGGAATTGACTAATGTCACTGTAAACATTAGAAGGCTTAGGACGCCAGTTATGGGAAAGAAGGAAATCATTATTGATGAGAATTTGGAAGAACTGAGCCCCTAATTGCATAGTGACATCCCATTGTCTCCAACTTCTATATTTCAGGTGAATTTGTGATATTCTTTCAAAGCAGAGGCATTCTGGAAGAAGATGCAGATTTTTTGAGTTGAGTTATAGAAACAGTTAATATTCTAGATGACAGAATACAGCCACTGATGTGAACATTGCAGTTCACTTGAGCTCCAGAGGCTTGTCTCTTCTCTGAAATCTCTTGTGTTGCACAGAAGAGGGCTTCCTTTTTTTCCTTTTTCCTCCCCAAAGGCTTTTATGATGGGCATTTTTAATTAGGACACTTCTGATGCACAAACAGGATCTACCCCTGACAGCTTCCATCTCAACACATGTTTTCCCTCTCATTCATCCATCTTACTTGTCAGCCTCCTTTTCCCTCTGTGACTATGTTTGAAATGCTGTCCCACACATCCTTCCATTACAGAAAGGAAATTTGACACCTGGGGAGGCAATATTTCCTCTTACTGTCTAACTGTGCAGAGGGCATACTGGCTATTTCTCAAAATACCACAGTCAGCAGTATTGAAAACATTAGTGCTTTGTAGAGGAAACCAACGAATTTTTTTTTTTTTCTGATGAGATGCAAATTGTACATTCCATATCTCCCATCAGTGAGAACATCATTTTGCCTTGAATAGTTACGCAAGCACCTTCAAATCAATTAAGGGGCCCTGACTGCTTTGACATCCCATTAGCCCTTGCCTTTAGTTATGTGTCTATTAAAGGCAGGAATAAAAGTGATTTTGCCAGTCAGAGGTGGAGTTTCAAATATTCTGGTGTTCCAACTCTGATGAAGAAGCATGAATTTAGCTGCCCTGCTTGTTCCATGGATGTTTATCTTATTATACGGCACCCTGTAATGGGCAAATATCAAAAAGATGTGGTTTCTGGTTTCAAGGGTCTTCTAGTATAGTGGAAGAAACTGAGTTTCAGAAATGTCCAGTGTCATGCCTAAAGTTACATCATTTGGGTCTTCTTACTCAAATACTTAGTGCTCATTTGAAACAGCATTATAGAAACATGTGACTGGAAGGTCATCCTCCTCATCTGGGATTCAAATTCTTCAACAATTGAGGTAATACTTATTTGTCAAATTGAATATTCATGGTGTATTGGGCAAGGGATAGAGTGGTTCAGTTTGTGCTTATAAACATCAGATGAATTGCTCTTAATTTTCTGCTTACTAAAGAGAATCAGACCTATTTTAGTGTGGTTTAAGTATAGGAGAGATCGGAAGTAATGGCAAAATCAGATGGTTTATGTGGTGTAATTTGAGAGGTATGGAATGGTCCTCTGAGTCTGAAAAAAAAAATATTCTTAGTGCTATGTTCATGTGCCTAAATTTCAACCACTATGATATTACTTTAGGTTTTCAGCTTGAGAAGGATGGGGCTGAAGGTAAGCTTTGATGTCGAGGGAGTAGGAAGGGAAAAGATAGTAGAGAAAGGTTAGATATTGCCCACATTTAGAACACACTAAGTACTCTATGATTGAGTGATTGAGAATTTTAAGTGTAAGTCAAGCTGCAAAGTACTACAGAAACACGAAAGAGGAAAGAATTCTTACTAGAGATAGAGGAAGGTCATTAACAAGTGACACTTTGAACATTGATGGTTTGGGTTGGGTTTTAATAAAAGGAAATTAAGGGAGAAAGAGCATCTAAAAAGAAGAAATATCATAACTCTAGAGTGAACTGATTTAAAAGCAAGGTGAAATTTACTTAAACCAGTGGTTCTCAAAGTGTGGTCCAGGAACTCTGGGGGTTCCCATGATCTTTTCATGATAATATTAAAGTGACATTTGCCTTTTTCACTTCCATTCTCTTGTGAACATACAATGGAGTTTTCTGGAAGCTATATTTTGTGTGATATTTCAAAAGATTGGATATGAATGCAAATATAAGAATTTACTTGTTCTCCATTCAACCGGCTATTAGAGATCTGTAAAACTGTAGAATACCACTCTTTTCACTTAATATATTTTTATTTCAGAAAATATGATTTTACAAATAATATGATATTTATATCAGCATATAGTGAATTTATTTTTATTTAAAATTTAATGCTATAATGTTTAAAAATTTTGTTTAATTTTTAATGTAAGAATTCACTCAGTGATATAAGAACCACTAAGTCTGGGAAGAGTGTGCTGGCTGTTTCTCAAAATAGCACTATCAATAGGACTGAAACAATACTTTGTTTAGGGAAAGGGCAGTTTGGGAATGTTTAATAGTTTTTACATGCTAGGAGGGGTCCCAAGGAGCTTTCTTGGTGGCTCAGTGGTAAAGAATTCACATACAAAGCAGGATTCAATCCTTGGGTGGAGAAGATCCCTGGAGAAGGAAATGGCCTGGGAAGGAGGAGCCTGGCAGGCAACAGTCTATGGGGTCACAAAAGGGTCTGACATCACTTAGCTACTAAACAACAAAGGGATCCTGAAATAAAAATGTTTAAGAACCATTGATCTAGTCTGAGTGTAGCGTAAAGTGTGTAGTGTAGCTGGACAAACCTAAAGAGAGTGGTTTGAGTCTTGAATGCCATTAGCAAAGCATGGCTTTTATTTTGTAAGCAAAGAGGAGCTGAAGAAGGTTTGTGTGGAAGAGATTGGATTGATCAGAATTGTGCTTTGGAAGAGAATTTTGGTAAGAATATGAAGAATGGATTGAAGGAGGGAAGGAAATGAAGACAAAAAATACCCAAGAAGAAGCTTTGGCAGTGTCTAGATAAAGACCTGACCTGGAACAGGAGCCATGGGAATGTAAAGAAGGTAATATATATATATATATATATATATATATATATAATATAATATATATATAAACACAAGACATTAGTGAAAATGGTCATTGCTTGAATGGAAGGCTGATGCATGCATGCTAAGTCACTAAGCCTACCAGGCTCCTCTGTCCATGGAATTCTTCAGGCAAGAATACTGGTATGGGTTGCCATTTCCTTCTCCAGGGGGTCTTCCCAACACAGGGATGCTCTGCTCCTTTACCTGCTCTTTACCACTGTGCCATAGGGGAAGCCCATATAAGGCTGAAGGAGGGATCAAAGGTAACTCCAGATTTTCTTGCTCTATCAACAAAATGATCAAACACATTATTTGAGGTCTTAAGGGCAAAGCTTTGAGCTAGATGCTATTGTTATAATGCCAGGCTGCCTGATGTAAAACCCCATCTCTAGTGGTTACTAGCTATGTTAGGCAAGTCACCTCATTTATACTTTACTCTCCTCACCTGTAACATGGTGATGACATTAGTACCTATCTTATAAGGTTGATGTGAATAGCATCATCAGTAATCAAATGCTCAGAAAGGTGCCTGACTCATAGTAAGTTCTTTGTAAATGTTTTTCAAGGAAAAGATGGGGTGTAGGAGAAAGGGTGATACAGAGCTGAGCATAAGAGGAGCCTTGCCTGGATGTGAGAGCACAGGAAGGCAAGTGATTTTATTGATTTGTATCATTAAACATAGGTGGGGTCCCCTAAATCAATCTTCAGCTCTAATGCTTAGTTTATCTGACTTAAGGCAGAGTTGGCTGTTGGAAATCTTAGGTAAATTTTCCAGAAGTTTGTTTTTGTTGATTTGAGCTTTTGCTGGCAGTTTGTGCTGTCATTCAGCCATGTCTGACTCTTTGAGACCCCATGGACTGTAGCCCTCCAGGCTCCTCTGTCCATGGGGACTCCCCAGGCAAGAATACTGGAGAGGGTTGCCTTGCCGTCCTCCAGGGAATCTTCCCAACCCAGGGATCGAACCAAGGTCCCCTGCATTGCAGGCAGATTCTTTACTATCTGAGCCACCAGGGAAGCCCAAGAATACTGAAGTGGGCAGCCTCTCCCTTCTCCAGGGGATCTTCCCAATCCAGGAATAGAACCGGGGTCTCCTGCATTGCAGGTGGATTCTTTGCCAGCCAAGTTACCTTTAGCCAGATGTTTCAATTAAGCTAGAATTTCAAAGAGTAGAGGATTGTGGTAATTCATGCACTTGGGAGGCCAATAGGAAGTGGTAGGAATGATAGAGGATACTGACTGGTGGTTTACTTAAAATGGTCTTATGTCCTATCTTTAAATTTATGTGGATTTTGCATTTTATTGACTTAAAGTGGCTTTCTTAAAGTGGTCTATGTTCTATCTTTAAATTTATGAGAATTTTCATTTTATTCTGTAATACATATGAGTTTATTTTGGTATGTAAACATGTTCTAAATTACCCATCATTAAGGAAAAAAGATGCTTCAGAAAGAGGCTCCATGTTTATTGAGTACCCCCAGCACACTGCCACATACCCTCAGCGGTACACTGATTCGAGAAGCTCTGATTTAACCCAATTATACAGCCCTGTAGGGAAAAAAGAATCAACTCTGTATATGCTTTAGTTCTTTGCAGGAAAAACAATGAATCATAAAGATTAATCGTGTCTTTTCTTGTGAGTTTAATAAATAATATCGGTTTACAGGAAGGATGAAAAGTTGATATATGTAATTAATGCTGAGTGAAAAATGCTACGGTCAAAGATTTGTACAAAATGCTGTCTTTTAAAATATATGGAGGGGGTGCTTTTATTTTAAAATTCATGAAGAGCTGATTTTAAGCTAAGCAACATTTTCTGCAAAGGTAATTGAAGACACCCCCTTCCCCAATGCAGTCATTCTCCTTCCAAAAGGAAAGGAATAAAGTTCTACAAATAAGCCAGCTTTCTGAATAGTGTTCAGTCCCAGAGAAAGGAATTTAAATTGGATTTCAATTATAAATAAATTTTCAATTATTATTATGAGTTCCTGCTAATACAAAGGGGAAAATGCACCAATATATAACAGATCAGGTGGTCAATCTTGATTATGTGGTTAATAGTGGCACTCCAAATTGTGAAGGAAATGACCTGTGTGCCTTCTGATAGAATGCAGTCAGAGAACACAGTTAACCTTAATCTAATCAAACTTTTAAGCCTAACTTCTAGTTTCCATCCATCCTAAAGGAGATCAGTCCTGGGTGTTCATTGGAAGGACTGATGCTGAAGCTGAAACTCCAATACTTTGGCCATCTCATGCGAAGAGTTGACTCATTGGAAAAGACCCTGATGCTGGGAGGGATTAGGGGCAGGAGGAAAGGGGGACGACAGAGGATGAGACGGCTGGATGGTATCACCGACTCGATGGACATGAGTTTGAGTAAACTCCGGGAGTTTGTGATGGACAGGGAGGCCTGGTGTGCTGCGATTCATGGGGTCGCAAAGATTTAGACATGACTGAGAGACTGAACTGAACTGAACTCTAGTTTCCAGATATTTGGGAACTAGAGGAACAAGTCAAATGATACCATAAGGAAATAAGCACACAAATCCATAATATAGAACCTTCTAGAAAACAATTGAATTGGTTATTCAAAACCTCAATGCAGAAAATTTTAACTGTGTATGTGTGTCTGTGTGTACTGGGAAGTGTTTTGAAAATCTTGATTAGATACTAGTTAATAAAAATAAAAGAACTTGAAATGCCAATTGGGGAAAATTGAAGGTGGTCTAGATATTGAAGAAGAGTAGGGAATTATCACTCATTTTCTTAGGCTGGCTAATGGTATTAAGATTATACAGGACGTATACCTTATTTTTAGGATATGTGTGCTGAAATATTTAAGCAATAAAGTATCATGAGATCAACCACTCACTTTAAAATGATTTAGGAATAGAATTAGAGAGATAAATGAAAAAGAAAGAGTGAGAGAGAGAGATATCTTTCCAAAAATTGGAAAAAATACTAACAATTGAATTTAGGTAGTATTTATATGGTTGTTTCTAGCACAATTTTTAATTCTTTTGTATATTTGGGTTTACCCATCCAATATGTGTTAATCATTGTGTTAAATGGGGGGAGATAATGGTGACAAGAACAAACAGGACCTTCTTGCTCTCATGGAATTTCAAATTGGTTGAGAATAGTTCAATAGTGAGATATGCATGTAAACGACTAATCATGTGTTGCAATATGTTACGAAGAAAAAAAAAAGAGTGAAATGTCATGAGAGTGAGTGATAGAGGGACACAAAATGGATAAGGATGGGGTAAGTGACCAGGAAGGACTTTCTGGGGAAGGAGGTTCTTTCAAAGAGGCTCCTTTGCAACATCTCTGACCCACAGGCGACTCTTGTTTTCACACTGTTCCTTCACTTCCCTGGGAAGCCTAGTAGCATTTCACTGGCCTTTGCATTAATTTTGGCATCTGAATTAGATGGTGAGCAATTTGAGGGCAGGCATTTGATTTATTCATCTCCAGATTCCTCAAAGCCTCATGTGACAGAGAAGTTTAATATTTATTAAAAATAATAATAATATTTGTGCAGCTCTTTATATATTTGAACTCCCTTTCCTATGGATGACTTCATTTGATGTGAACTTTAAAGTAGCTCTATGATGGTTAATTTTGGCTACTTATGGTGTCCAATTGTTTAGTCAAACACTAACCCAGATGTTGCTGTGAAGGTATTTGTGGATAAGGTTGATATATAATCAGTTAGAGCAGATTATTTTCCACATTCTGGGTGGCCATCATCCAATCAGTTGAAGGGAGCACGTTGACCTGAGGTTTTCCAAAGAAGTAATTCTGCCTTAAGACTGCAGCATAGACATTCAGCCTGAGTTTCCAGCTTGTTGCACTATGGAATTTGGACTGAATATTGAAACATCAATTCTTGCTTGAATTTCTAAATTGCTGACTTCCTGTACGGACTTGACTTGCCAAGCCTCACAATTGTCAATTCCTTAATCTCTCTCTTTCTCTCTCTCTATAGGTAGATGATAGATAGATAGATATTATCCTACTAGTTTTATTTTTCTGGAGAACTCTTGCAAACATAAACCTTGAGAAATAAGGACAGCCACCATTCTCACTTTACAGACAGCTAAAGAGAGGCACAGAGAAGTTTGGCTATGATTTCAAGCCCCATAGAGAGTATGTAAGACTAGAAAGAAGCCAAACCCCAGGCCTTTTAAATCAAGACTTAAAATGGAAGCAGTTTCTGGGTAAACGTCCATTCAACAGTCAAGAGCTCAAACATCCAAGACTGACATTTTAACAATATTGCCTCTCTGTGGCACTATATCACGTCTGGAGGTGACACTGAAGGGCTGCAGAGATCCACACACATATCTAACAAGCAATGTTTCGGTGGACTTGCTTTAGAGGTGATATAAACCTTCACCTGAATAAAGCAGTTACCTCACTGTAAATGTGTGTGGGGATACCAAGCCCTCAGCAAACTGAAAGATTTTTACCGTTTGCAATCAGTACTGAAAACCTGGAAAGGATTTCTCCTGAGATATTCCATTTTTGATGGATTTTCTTTGTTTACCATGAACTTAAATTTTGCAGTCTAGACTTCCTCAGCTGAACTAACTGAACCACAATATCTGGAACAATAACTTGAGTGTTATTTGAAGTATGTTGGTCCAAACCTTGACTCTGTTCACATGAGGTGAAAAATCACAGAAGAGACAGTTACAGGCTGGTGGCCCCCTTTATGGGAAGGGAGTTGGAATCTAACAGACACTGGGGGGAGGGGATTTGCTCCACCACACCCTTGGGTGGGAAAGCCCACTATTGGTGGTTTGGGGAAAGACTTAGTCTTCTCCTATTTCTCTTTGATGCCTGGGCTGAGCTGTCCCCTCCTGCCAAGGGTAGAGTTAGGTTCCATAGGCCAAGAGTAGATTTAGATGTAACTGAATCACTTTTCTGCTCATTTATCCAAAAAAAATCATAGGAGTCTGAGATTCACTGGAGAAGCTGCTACCTATAAGGGAGATAGTGTGCCAGAAATAACAAAGCTTATGTGGTCTTGTACAAGCTTCCTTTCAGTCTGTGCTTCATTTTGCCCATCTGTGAGATGATAATAATGCTCTTTTCCCAGGATTGTTAAGAAGATTAAAGGACACAATGCTATTCATTGACATATACTGAATGTGAAACTTGAGTCAGCACTGGATCAATCCTTATCTTGCTTATATGTCCCAACAATTCCATACAAGGAAGAGAAGTTTTTGGTCCTGTTTTAAAGATGAGGACTTTGGCGTTCAGCTCAGCTGGTTAAACCTCTTTCCTTGGTCACTAAATGAGTTGCCATCAGATAGTACCCTACACTCAATCACTGGAGAAGCTTGCCAGCCATTGGGTGCTCAGGACAGGATGATTTTCTCCTCCTTGTCTTTCGTCCCCACCTTCCTTTTCTTTTCTTTCTTTTTTTTTTTTTTTTTTTGGCTCTTCTTAGTGTCTCTAAAGTGGAATTCTAACCAGAAATAGCAGAAGGAGTGCAGTGATTTGCTCCAGCTAATGGGCCCTTCCTGAGGTTGGATCGAAAGCAACTGAGGACCCTACAATGCCAGATATGGGGTGGGGGAGGCTATGTCTAATGCAAAGAGAAATAAAATCTTCGAGTTCTGCAAGTGCCACCCTTGTTCTGTGCTTCTAAGAAATTGTATATTCTTAAGAAATTATGTATATGCTGGAGGTAAGGAAGTGGGTCTGTTAGCTTGCAGTAGACCTCAAGGTTTCATGTTAAATGATTTTTGATGAAGAAGTTGCCATTTCCTCTGACAATAATCTGCTATGTTCATTGCTCATCTCTTTGTCCAACTCAGCTTGTAGGACTTTGTTAGTCCTCATGAAAAGCTTTCTTTCCAGGCAGTGAGAAAGTTGAAGGTCAGAAGAAAGACACAGTGCTGAGAAAGTAGAAGCTCATGGAATTTGTTCTGTGATGAGACCCTCTCTAGTTCAGAGAAAAATGAAAAGCCCTTTCTTGCCATCAAATTTACACAGGAAAACTTTACACAGGAAAACAAACACAGGAAAAATTCTTCAGAAAGAATTATGCTTTCAGCCTTCTGATTCCTTTGAAAACCTCCATCAGAAGGGGCAGGGGAAGATGAATTCTGCAGCAAATGGAATGGGAAAGAAGGAACCACCCAGCATACATAGGAGAGGATTGAACCAGAATGTAAACTGGAGGCACTGGGTATTGATGTTGATGTTGTCCTTATAAACCCACTGGGTTGAAGAGGTGGTGCTCCAGCTTTCAACCAATGACTAGTGAGTGTCTACATAATGAGCAGCAACCCCTACTCTGTATCTAGAGATCACATATGTGGAGTAACAGCCTCTGCTGGGCATAGATGGCTAATTGTCTGAAGCCTGGATGAAGAGAGAGGATTATATTACATGCTCCAGCATATTACATTAAGCTGAGTCCTGATTCAGAGCCAATATTTTTGTTCAGTGATGCTTGGTGCTTTAGATCTCTCCCTGGTGGAGTTTATCTCCCTGAGGAAAAACAGTGATAGCTGTAAAGAGCAGTCCATAAACTATTTTTTTTTCTTTTTTTATTGGAAGATAATTGCTTTACAATATTGTGTTGGCCTGTGCCATACATCAACATGCACCAGCCACAGGTATACACATGTTCCCTCCCTCTGGGACCCCCCTCCCATCTCCCATCTCATCCTACCTCTCTAGGTGGTCACAGAGCAGTGGGCTGAGCTCCCTGTGTTACACAGAAAATTCCCACTTGCTGTCTATTTCACATATGGCAATGTGTATGTTTCCACGCTATTCTCGCAATTCATTCCACCTTCTCCTTCCCCTACCTACTGAAATAGGCTAATCAGTACCATCTCTCTAAATTCCGTACTCATGTATTAATATACAATATTTGTCTTTCTCTTTCTGACTTATTTCACTGTGTATAATAGGCTGTAGGTTCATCCACCCCATTAGGGCTGACTCAAATGCATTCTTTTTTTAACAGTTGAGTAATATTTCACTGTATATATGTGCCACATTTCTATATCCATTTGTCTGTTGATGGACTAGTTGCTTCCATATCTCTTGTAAAAAGTGCTGCAACGAACATTGAGGTACGTGCATCTCTTTCAATTATGGTTTTCTCAGGGTATATGGACAGTAGTGGGAATGTTGGGTAACACTGGAGCACTTTTCTACCTCAGGATAGAGACTTCTTCTAGAAAAAGGAGCACTGGGCTGAGAGTCATTTGTGCTAGACTGGGATACTCTAGACCTGGCACTGCCATTGGGCGGCGGGTGTTTGACTCAAGGTAAACCAGTTGTCATCACAGAATTGCCACTTTCTCATCCATAAACTGAGAGAGAATGAGAACTTTCTTCAAATTACAACCTGTCAGAAAACCCAATGTGTACAATAGGTAAACTCAGAGAAGCTTTGGTTGGATAACAGATGAGGAATGAAGAACCCATTGCTTACCGTTCCTCTGCTCCTTCCCACTTTGCCTTCAAGTGGCTTCACCAAACCTTTAGACATCCATAGTTCCCAAAATAGCCTCCCATGCTAATCCCCCTAGAGATCACATAGTAGAAATGTTAGTCTTTTATTACTGTGGTTTTAGACTTGTGTGTGTTCTAAAATTTCAGTAGGAGAATCACCCTGAAGGTGATTTTACAAAGAAAATAGAAACATGCAAGAGGATGTCTATGTCCTGCAATTCCCAAGTTTGTTGTTGTTGTTATTGTTTTTTAAGTTCAGTCCTTCTATACTATGTAAAAATCTGTAGTGATTTTGGTTCAAATTAAACCACATTGATACTATGCTACTGTGTGGGTTATGGTTGTATATTGTTGGTTAAGGAAAAATTCTCCATGTTGGTCAGTCTCAAAAGGAACAGTATGATGACAAAGGGATTCCCAGGTGGCTCAGCCATAAAGAATCCTGCCAGTGTAGGAGATACAGAAGATGCTGGTTGGATCCCTGGGTCAGGAGGATCCCTTGGAGGAGGAAATGGCAACCCACTCCAGTATTCTTGCCTGGAAAATCCTATGGACAGAGGAGCCTGATGGGTTAGTCCATGGAGTTACAAAGAGTCAGACACAACTGAGTGACTATGTACACACGCATGTGATGACAAAAGCTTATCTGTTAGGTGTTTTATCCTGACTAGGAGAAAGAAAGAGGCAGTGCAAATAAATAAATAAATAAAACAGAGGCTTATGGAAGGAGTTGTATGATATCTGGCTTTTGAGTTAGAGTTCTCACTAGACCAAACTGTCAGGTTAAAAAAAGAAAAAAACAAACAAACAAAAACAAAAACAGGAAGCAGAGATGTAGGCACATTTGACCTGTTGGTTTTTCATTTAAAGAATGTGTTTAAGTTAGGAAGAGATTTTATAGAATCATAAAGCATTGAAAATTTTAAGCTTGAAGGGATCAAAATGATTTTTATCCTAAGAGTGGCTTTAGTTTTTGAGAGGAGCTTTTCTTTTTCTTAAAACGAATGTTCATATATAAGCAAAGGATTTTGATCTTTTGACTAGCCACTTAGGGAATGTTCTTCTTTACAATATGTATGGGGTTTTGGAATGACTGGTAAAGCCTTTCTGGGAAAGAAAATGTAATAGTATGTTAGGTAAATTGAGAAATTGAAATAATTACCCTAAGTTTATTAAGGTAATTTCATTAACACTAGTATTATCAAATATTGTTGCTGAGATCACTAAAACAGTCCTCAGTTGAAATGGAATCACTTATGTGCTTTAGTGATGGTGTTTTTATTACATTTTTTTAAATTTGAAAAACAGAATGCAATCAATTAAGCCACATGTCTGCAGGAAAAAGGTCACATTTTTGCAATTATTTTAACATAAAGAAGTGTTATATATAGAGTCACTGTCAATTACTAGAAATAATTGTGTATTTTCTTGGGTAATTTCTTGGTAATTAAAGTGTCAGTGAAGCATAAGATGCTTTGTTAATGAAAAGATTAAAAAACCATACAAGAGTTTATCATATTTTGTTGAAATGTGGCTCAGTGTTTATTATCATAATTTCTGATTGTTATTGTATAACCTTGAATCATATTAATGCACAAGTCATGAGTGTAAGCCAAATAATAGCTCATGAAGTAAAAGGTACATCATATGAGGTGATTCAATAGCAATCAGAATTATGATAATAAACATTAAACTGTGTTTCAACAAAGAAACAACAACACTCTAAAAATATTTTTTCTTTTGATTTTGAAAGAATCCATGACACTAATCACACAAAAAATTACTGAAGAGGAAAAAAAGAAAAAACAAATTTTGCCCTATTTGTTTCCAAGTATTCTATACTGAATAGTATAAACACACAAAACTGCAAACAGAATTTTTATGAATAAAATAATTTCTAAAATCTTGAAAAAGACATTTTGAGTGAATTTTTCACATTGCATGTTGTATGTTTTTTGAAACTAATAATGCTAACCCATCCTTAGCTAGGCAAGACTTAACCTGTTACTTTAGAAGAAGGAGGTGGATTTAAATTGATTCATTCTTTTATTCCTATCCTTTTGGTGACCAGTAAAGATGTGACATGAGAGAGTAAACAGGTCAATGTGCCCTTCTTCTTTCCAGATGTTTCCTGGGAGGAGCAAGAGAAACACGAGAAATCTCACAGGGACACAGGCAAGACTGGGATGCTCCTGGATTCTGAACCTAAGAAGATAGGACATAAAACAAATACATTTCAAAGATGGACAATTAGGAGCTGTTGTAATGGTGTGCTAGATCTGGCTCTTAGAGTAGATTTTTTGAGAGTAGATTTTGTGCTATTAATGTGTATGTGCTGTAGGTGCTCAGTTGGTAAGTCGTGTCTGATTCTTTGCAACCCCAGGGACTATAGCACCAGGGTCCTTTGTCCATGGGAATTTCCAGGAAAAAGCACTGGAGTGGTTTGCCACTTCCTCCTCCAGGGGATCTTTCTGACCTATGGATCAAACCCACATCTGTATCTCCTGCAGTAGGAGGATTCTTTACCACTGTGCCACTGGGGAAGCCCAGAAAGGAGAGCTGAAATGAGATTTTGGGCATTTCTTTTCAACTCTCCTTTCAGTGACTTTCCATTTGGAAGATTGAAGTCAGCCTTGGTAGGGTTATTTACACAATGGAAATTGGCAAATGCTACCAATCAGAGCATTTTCTTTTCAGAAAGCCAATTTTTTAGCAAACTAGAAATGATGGGAAGAGAAATGGGCTGTGGATTTGAAAGTCACATTGATCAAAACAGTGACCACTATAGAGCTCAATTAGATACTCTTCAAGTAGAGGCAAAGATTTACATTTATTCACCTTGTTAAAAATGACCCCTTGTCTGATCTATAAGCCTGAATACATTTGGAAAATCTGGTCCAATGCTTTTGATCTGACTCTTTACCATTCACATAAAGCTTCTAATATTGACATGACCTTTGTTCCCTTCTGCCCCAACAGACTCCCATTAATCTTTTCTTCAAAGAACAAATGAAGTGGAGGCTCTACTAAGGGACTTTTGTAGGACAGGACCTGTGCTCCTTGTGACCTGATAGTCCTCTGATTTTCCAAGGAGCTTTCATTTAGTGAAAGCTCAAGCACCTTATGCCATATCAGACCTCCCGTATCTGGACCCCCAGGTTCTCTTTGCATTCCTATTCCCGAGTCTTCATCACACTACTCTCTTACTCTCTTGTGCATGTTGGATGTGTGCCTCTGCCAAGAGTTCTCTTCCTCTGCCTCACCATCTGTCTAATCCCCCAATTCAACTGGAATTATAGAAAAACTGTTACCTGCAACACCTCGTCTTATCCACAACAGTCATTGCATGACATATCTCCAAGAACAGGGGCTCTTTATTTTGCAAATATTTTTGAACAATTTGGAAAGTGCAGTTCCAAGCACACTGTGCACATTGAGCCAAGAGTTTCTGTTAACCTTGGAACAAGTCCGGGAGCTACTGTTTACATAACTGAAGGGACGAGGGGGGAAGTGAAAAGGAAAAGGCATCTTTTCAGGATGAGGTTGTACTCAAAGATCCTAGAACTCAAAGCTTGGGGATTAATATTTGCGCCTAGATTAGTTTACCTTAGAGCTTTCTACTATAGAGATGCGGGTCTAAGATCATGAACAGATTTTCTGGTTTATGGACAAGAACTGAAATTTGGGGAGCCAGATTAACATTTTTGTCTAATTGTCATGGGATGGAAGGCTGAAAGGACCAGCTGGGGGAATGCATCAAAAGCATGTAGATATATTTGCGATCCTAGTTCTTTAGTTTCAAGCTTTCCTGTTTTTCATCTTCCTATGACCACATTATGATTTATTAATAAACAATTACATTTTTCAAGTGGGGATATTTAAATAAAACTTTCATTGACATATCATTTTTATAAAATTGTCTGTTGGATTGAACCTAGGTCTCCCACATTGCAGGTGGATTCTGTACCAGCTGAGCCACCAGGGAAGCCTGAGAATACTGGAGTGGGTAGCCTATCCCTTCTACAGCAGATCTTCCCGACCCAGGAATAGAACTGGGGTCTCCTACATTGCAGACAGATTTTTTACCAGCTGAGTTACCAGGGAAGCCCTTTTCAAATGGGAATATTTAAATAAAACTTTCATTGAAATGTCATTTTTGTGAAGCTGTCTGTTTTGTTAATTTTTTTCCTTGAGAAATTAAGAGTGATTTTTTTTTTGTTTTTTTTTGTTGTTACTTCAAATTTTAAAATAAAATTATCTAACTCCAGACAGGGGGTTTTAGAGAGATTTACATGGGGTTTTGAAGTTGCTAGACCCACATCTGAACACCTAATCACTTTCCTCTCATCTTCTTGTGTTGTCAAAAGCCAATTTGTGTTCCTAGATAAAGTCTTGTTTTCATTTTGCTGGGGGATGGGATTGGGGGTAGCATGATTTTAAACATTTCTGACTCCTCTTTTTGCACAAAGGTGTTTCTCTTGGCAGGAATCCTAACTTGGCTGGATTCACTTTGGTGTGGGTGTGACACTAGTTTTCCTCCAGCCAATATTTTGCGTGGCCATGCCAGTTGGGAGAGCCAAACTCTCTCTCCTGACCAAAGATCATAAAAAGGCAAAGACAAGTGCTCAAGGCACTTTTCTGAGATGATGATTTAAATTATCATGCTCTCCTGGGGTCCTTGAGAAATAGGCCACTCTCTGATCATTTTTGAGCACTTGCCAGCATGCCTGAAATATGAGGAGAGGGAGAAGATGTGTCTGCTTTTCTAATTAGTTTTTTCTTCCACTAAGTCATATCCCCTTCCTTTTAAGTGACGGAAAACATTAGAGTTCTTAAGAGATGTCTATTTTCCACTGGGGTTTACATCATCATTTTATCTAATTATTTCCCAATTACGAATAATAATTAAACCAAATGGTGATGCAAACTGGCGTAGTAACAATCTATCTTTTTAGAAGAGCTTCCCAAAGGAGTTATAGAACACCAGGGTTGATCATTCTTTGTTCAGTCTCAAAAGTCAGCCTTGAAGAAAGCAAAAGTTACAAATCTTGATTTTTAAACCATGTCTGATGCCTTTTGTCCCTAATCTGAGAGAGAAGACTGATAAATTCAGTCTTCAACTCTTTTTGACACCCCAAGAGTGTTTTAATAGTTGCAATAAACATAGGCATGCTACAGAAGGAGATTTTGTTGACTGAGTAACTATTAATTAACCTGGAGTCAGGAGACCTGGATCTAGAGTGACTACGTGTCTGAGTTTGTCAGAAAGACCCTTGGTGAATGCCTCTTGTTTTTAGTATTATTGCGGCTGGTGGCTCCTTCCACTGTCAGAAGTGTCCTACTACAAATTCTTATATAACTTGCTAGATGGATAGGCAAAATGTCGACTTAGACATTATTGATATCTTATTGCAAGACTCTAAGACTTAAGTCAAATTGTCTAAGTGGTATTTCTCAACCTCAAACATCCTATTTAAGATCAAATAAGAAACTAATAGATGAAAATATACACTTTTCATGACAGCCCTGTACATGCAAGCTAAATTTATAAAATTTCTAGAAGAAAGAAGGAAATGTCTTTAAGATCTCGTATAGACAAAGATTTTTTAAATGAGACTTCATAAAAATTAAAAACTTTCTGCTCTTCAAAGAAAAAAAAACTGAAAAGCCACAGACAGGGAGAAAATAGTCACAATATATCTAAGAAAGGACTCAGAATAGCATTGAAACAGAAACAGATCACCAGCCCAGGTTGGATGCATGAGACACGTGATCAGGGCTGGTGCACTGGGAAGACCCAGAGAATGGGATGGAGAGGGAGGCGGGAGGGGGGATCGGGATGGGGAACACATGTAAATCCATGGCTGATTCATGTCAGTGTATGGCAAAAACCACTACAATATTGTAATTAGCCTCCAACTAATAAAAATAAGTGAAAAAAAAAAGGCCTCTTATTTGAAATATATAAAACTAATGAAACAAAGACAAATCATCATTTTTTTAAAAAAGTGAGCAAAAACTTGAACAAATACTCAAAAATATATTAGAATGACAATCATGTACATGAAAAGATGTTTAACATCAAAGAAGTGCAAATTAAAACCACAAGATATTTTAAGCCCATTAAAATTGTTAAAATTTAAAACTGACAGCACTAAATGTTAGTGAACGACTGAAAGTTTCATACTTAGCTAATGGGAATATAAAAGGGTAAATTGGTTGACAATGTATTGTAAAGTTAGACAGGCACTTACACTCTAACCTATCTATTCTACTCAAAGTATTTTTCCAGGAGAAAAGAAAACAGACGACCACAGAGGGACTTGAATAAGAATTCTGATAGCAGGTATATTCATAGTAGCTCCAAACTGGAAACAGCTCTGTGGATTGTCAACATGTGAATAGACAAACAAATTGTGACCTGTTCATAATGGAAATCTATGCAACAATGAAAAAAATAATTTCAGTTACATCTAACAACATGGGTGAATCTCATAGATGATATGTTGTGAGGAAGAATCTGGGCACAAAAGAGTATATGCTAGGTGATTCCATTCATATAAAGCTTTAGAAGAGGTGAAAGTGATCAGTGGTGATAGAAATCCAATCAGTGGTTATCAGAGTGTCTCTGTGTGTGTGAAAGGGGGCATGTTGAGTGCAAAGTGGACTGAAGGAACTTTCTGGATGAAGGAAATGCTAATTCTCTTTATCTGATTGATATATGCATGAGTGTTTACACATATTAAAATCATCACTGATGAGGTGTGTCCATGTCCTTTGTGCAAATTATACTCAATATAATACTGTAAAATAAGTCACACTATTTCTCAGTTTATCAAATGCATTCTCACACAATAATGTTTTCCAAATATTTCTAAGCATCACAATTCTTTCTTTAGACAAAATGTTACACAGAATTTCAATATACAAAATAGCAAAAGCCGAATTTCTGGAGTTGGGATGAGGAAGGGGTTCTGATCAATGGAAAGTATTAATAACTACAGGTGAGAAACCACTTCTAATTAGCACATAGGTGACCTTTCTGGTCATTTTAATAAATCAGGCAACCAGGTGGGTGCTGTCTTTTGCTCTTCTGATGGCTTGATTTTTGTGGATTCTTAGTAGTGGATGGAAATAGAGAGCTGATCAAGATTATCCTACGTTTTTTTTCACTGTCAGGTTTTAGGGAATCATCTACATGAAACTTTTTTTCATTTTTTTTTTTTTAAGTTTTCATTTTGATATGACCATCACTCTCACTGTTGCTTAAAAAAAAATCCCCTTTTCCCCAGAGGGAAAAGATGAGGGCCACATCAAAAACTTGGATGTTTTTGGCTTTTCCAGTTATCACAGCATGAGGAACCATGAGCAGCAAAGTCTCCTGCGACACATGCTATGAAGTGATGGGGGAAGTCCTGGAACCAGCACAAGTGTCTGCAGTGTTTGGAGATGGTGGCGCTTCAGATCAGCCTGAAGGCCTATGACCCTCAGAAGGACAAACACTTCTTGGGCACCGTCAGGCTTCAGTCTACTCCCCGCCACAAATTCTCCATGGGTGTCCTGTGGGGCCAGCAGCATTGTGAAGAAGTCAAGGCTGTGGCTATCCCCCACATGGGTATTGAGGTATTGAGGAAACTCAAGAAGAATAAGGAACTGGTCAAGAAGCTGGCCAAGAAGTATGATGCCTTTTTGGCTTCAGAGTCTCTGATCAAGCAGATCCCATGAATCCTGGGCCCAGGCCTGAGCAAGTCTGGCAAGTTCCCTTCCTTGCTGACCCACAATGAGAACATCAGGGCCAAAGTTGATGAAGTGAAGTCCACCATCAGGTTCCAGATGAAGAAGGTGCCGTGTCTGGCAGTGACTGTTGGCCACCTGACGACGACAGATGATGAGGTTGTGTACCGTATCGTCTTAGCTCTCAACTTCCTGGTGTCCTTGCTCAAGGAAAATTGGCAGAATGTCAGGGCCTTGTGCCCTAAAAGCACCTGTACTAAGGCACAGCTTAATAAATCATACTCCACTATCAAAAAAAAAGGAAAACTTGGATGTTTTTGGATCAGTTGATGCTGAGGTTTTCATTCTCATCAATGTCCTACTCACACATTTTTGGGTTTCCCATCCTATAGCAGCTGGTTTGATTCATTTATTTATTTTAAAGTTCAATTTGTGATACAGTTAGAAGAGACTGTCAGCAAGGGAGAGTCAAATGGAAAGTTTATTTTTTTTTCTCCAGAGGGTAAATGGTGGACAAGTAGGGGACTGCTGGCATGGGGCTTATTGGATTTATTTGGTTTATTTTTTTCTAAAATCCTTCCCTCCAAGAGGACAAAGTTCTTCTTTTCTCTTTAAGTGCAAAGCCCAAAGTGAGAAAAATTTGAAATTTGATTAAAATTTTTTTTGATGTGGAACAGACTAAAGAAAACACTGAGGCTGACTGAATTTTCTTTAATTTAAATAGGAGAGAGATTGGAATTCCCACAAGAGGACTGATTGTTGAAATTCATATTTATTTTTTTTAAATCTGTCATTGGGGATATGCTGATTTTGAAGGATAAAACAGAGAGTTAGGAGCTCCAGAAATATGTGTGAGACTGGGCCATGAAAGGGTGAGACAGAGCTGAAGCCAGTGATAGCCGACAGCCCCACCAACAGAGTGAGACTGGCTTGTGAAGCCACCTGCAAATCCCCCGTCTCAACTATTGCCCTGTTAGGCTTTATATTTCCACCACTAGAAATATTTTATGATTTGAGTATGAGTTATACAAAGACAAAAAAGAAACAATAAGAGCCCCGAACCAAAAAACAATTAAGGAAAATTCTTGAGGTAAAAAATGCTTAGCAAACTGGAATAAACAAAGGAAACTGTTGTCTTTATTGTAGGATTTCTCTGGACCTATAATATTCTCATGTGCATTTTGAGTCTCCAAGAACAGCTATAGGATTAGCCATGTAAGAAGTCTTAACTTCAAATGAGAGGAAAATTTTACCCGTTTACCTCCCATCAACATCAACATTTTAGGAGGCTGACCTCAAAATTAAAAAAAAAAAAATGTTTTGAGGAAAGCATTGAAAAATTACTGTTAAAATGCAAATCATAACATAATATTTGAAAGCATTATTAACCAACTTAACTCCTCAGTTTAGTTTATCAAATTAACTGCAAGTGCCTTGTAAAACTCTTGTCGGAAGGAGATTGGACTGAATTAAAGCATGACAGGGGACAGAGGATATCAATAATCTAACCAGAAGGCCAGGAATACATAGCAGATTGACCAAAGTGACAATGTTTCTGAATTTTAAATAATTATCAGCTTCAATCTGTGTAGCAAACATCAGTCAAGGACCATGTAAGAGAAAAGAGACGTTCAATTTATTTAAACACAAGAATCATACAAATCAGATTCTAGCATTTCTATATTAATTTAAAACATAAAATAAATGATTGCCAGCAACAAATGGAAATGTTTACAGTTTTCTCTGGATGCAAATTTGTTTTTTGGTGTATGGAAAACTGACATTGAAACTCAAGGTTTAGCTGGTTTATGTTGACACTACCAGTGGCACCAAATCTATTTCTTTTCATTTCCTTTTCATTTTTTTAAAAAAAACTTTTTGTTTTTTGGCCGCGTAATGAGGCATGTGGGATCTTAGTCTCATGCCTCTTGAAGTGGAAGCATGGAGTCCTAACCACTGGACCACCAGGGAATTCTCTCCTTTCCTTTCTGTATGCTCACTTAAGTGAGATTTCCCTGTCTTTCCTCCAAGTGAATCTACCTGATTGGGTTCTGGCCAGTGCAATGTGGGCAGAAGTGGTAAACTCTGCCTCTAGTCTTGGTGTTTACAGAAAGTCTTGCTGATCCTCATTTTCTGAACTCTCCTATCTGCTACGTATGTGATACCAAGGCAACAAGAAGGCAGAGTCATGCGATGATAACAACATGGGTTCCTGAATCACCATCTGGAGGACAGTCACACAAGCATTCATACTGAATTTTGTATAGGTTATAATTAAAGTTTTATTTTGTTAGGTCACACGGGTTGCTAGAGTCGGACATGACTGAGCATGCAAGTACCCACTGAGATTTTGATTTTGTTTTGGTTAGCAAATTTCACCTTAATTGCCCTGGCCAACACAAATTCAGGGAATAAGAGCATGTTTACTTGTGAAAGCTGAATCTAGAAAGTTACTGGTCATAACTCATTCTTTTCATAGTGGCTGTACCAACATGTATTTTGTGCTGCTCCTGCCTCATCCCATGGAAATTGCTTTAAAGTCAGGTTATATAAGATTAGCTTTAAAGTGTTCCAGTTTTTTAATATCTTCCACTGGTATCCCTCTCTTCTCTCCCATCTGCTGCATTGACAGTGACCACCCTGAACTGAAGTGCTCCAATTCCACTGTGGTGTGTCTTGGGTCATATACAGCATATGTGGCTGTAGAAGTCACTTTCCCCAGCCATGAAGAGTAGAACTGCCCCACAGAGGATGCAGACCAAGCCCAGGCAGAGGACCCAACCAGGATCTGCTGACCTGGTAACCTTCCTCGTATTTACACACTTTGGCCCTTAACCCAGCGCAGCACAGCTGGCTGAAACAGTCCTCAAGACTTTAGGAACTCCTCCCAAGAGAGTTTCAGGAAAGTATGAACCAGTCAGAAAACAAAGATGAAATTGATGTAAACCTTGCTTAGGAATTAAATAAATTTTCTGGAACAGGAACTTCAACAAGCACGATAAGAATCAATCTCTAAACAGTCAGAGTGAAGAGGTTAAGGGATATTTGTAATGCAGATTTACATCTGGCGAAAGTCTCATTTGATAAAAATATATGTATTTGTTCAAGTCTGAGTGTGAATGACTCCTTTTGGGGAGTAAATACTATGGCTTTTACCCAGAGGAACTCATAAATCCATGTCCCTTTTTATAGCCAAAGACGAATTTCAATTGACAAGTCAGCTATTTTGAAGTCTGTAAGATGTAACCCTATAAACAGGGATAGATCTAGGTTTTGTGAGTCTGGAAGGCTATACAGTTTTTAAGACCTTCTTTCAAAAGTGAACACAATTTAGATATGGAGGCAAATATTTATTTAGAGTGGGAAATGAAATCACAGTGAGTTACACATTTTAGAGTTGACTGCCATAAAAGTCATGGTGTGATGCATGTGTGCTTAGTCATGTCTGACTCTTTGTGACCCCATGGGCTCCTCTGTCCTTGGAGTTTTCCAAGCAAGAAAACTGGAGCAGGTTGCTGTTTCCTTCTCTGGGGGATCTTCCTCACCCAGGTATCAAACTCTCATATCTGGTGTCTCCTGCAGTAGTAGGCAGATTCTTATCTGGTGAGCTACCAGATAAGCCCAGAGAAGTCACAGAATTCAGCAACATTATAGGTCTATTAGTAGACATGCTAGCATACCTCTATAGCACTTTTTCTTACATTTTTAGTTGCACACTCTGGTCATCTTGTTTTGTGATAATGTATGTAATATTTTCTCTATAGAAAATAAAAAGATAACTCAGTCTCTTTTTTAGCAATTTTAGTATTAATGGTTTAGAAGCTCCTTTGGCCTCACACTTTTTTTTAACTAGCTATTTTATGTGAATTATTAAGATCATTAAATTTAGGAAAAATTCTCTATCAATATTCCTTTCATACATGAGCTATTATGATTGAAAAAACTTTTTCATAGACTAAGTTCTGGCCCCCTGATTTTGAACCTTGCTTCTTGCCACTGCACACTGTCCACATTCTTCTGGTGCAAGTGTCATATCATGACACGACCTCTGGCCCTACACCTTTGTATCATGTTCTGGGTAAGTTAACACAGCAGATATTAGGAATATTCCTGAAAGCTGTTTCTGCATTGGGATGACTGGAATAATTTGAATACACATGGAAGTAATGGCAAACCAAATAAATATATTTCAACAAACCCTAACTACATATATCTTGTAAGTCAACATCCTTTGAACTACACATTAAAAATGCCATGACTAGTATTACCTATTGACTCTAGTGAGCCAGGCTGCCACACTCGATGCTGCGCCTCAGGGGACCCTGCACTTTTGAGTTCCTTCCTCCAAATTGCCCAATTTCTCTTAAGACTGGCTGGGACTGGCAGTGTCAAATGGATGGTATCCATGGGTCATATGGGTCATCTGTATGGACCTTGACCCTCCTTTAAACTATTGGGATGCTCTCTCACCTTCTACCTCATGTATGGGGTTGATTAGATGCCCTAATGATCTATAAGCCTCAGATTTAGAGTGTCTTTGTGGGTGAATTATACACATTAATAAGTGCAGCGTTTCCTTCATGAAAACTTGTGAAACTGGGCCACCAAAATAGTGCTAAAAGACTGATTTGAGGTGACTTTCACTCATGTCTGAAGAGTCTGGCACTCTGAGCTGCTGACAGTCCACTCTCAACCCTTAAACTTCAGCTATGGAGGTAGATCTATATATTGGCTCTCACCAGAGCTTGTTATAGCTGTCCTAAATGTATCTCACATAGGCCCTTGACTTTTCTAATATATTTTAATAAAACTGTTTATATACATAGAGGCCCAACAGAAAAAAATTTTGTCTGGGTCCCTGCATATCCAGTAAGAAGGCATGCTTATGGCCACTCCTGCACAACCTAACAACAACAAAAAAAAAGCAAAATGTGAAAGAGGGGAAGTTTGATGGAATGAGATGACAGTCTAGGCTGATTGAGGAAATAATTTTTTTGGTTTATTTTATAAAAACATATGGCCATTGAATATCATGTGGTGTGTGGAGCCCATGCAAGTGAGGGGCTTGGATTAGTAAATAAATCTACTTCTGCTAATGGACTTGATTTTGCAAAATGGTGGTATTCTTCTAAACTGTTAATGATACCTCATAAAGACAATGAGTTTAGAGTTTATTTAAAGCTTAAATAATTTAAAGAATTGTTGCTTTTGCATAATCCTCTCTGCTGCATCCTATTCCAAACCCTGCAGAAAGTGGCTTTTTTTTTCCCCCATACAACTGACCCTAATAGCAAATACAGTGGAATTTGATTAATTCATCTTATATGTCCATAATTAATGTAAAACGGCCTACACTCTCTCAACTCATTTCTCAGAAAATATCTAATAATGAAGTTCAAATGCAGTTTAATATGACCTAAATTTAAGAAATATATTGGCTGGAGAATTACTTTGAAAAGTTAGAAGTGCTATGCAAATGTAAAGTATCCTCATTAGTACTACTATTATTAGTGAAGTATCTATAAGCTAACATTCAGTTATTTTCTGCATTACAAAATTTAAAAGTAAAATAGTCTCTTGACATCTATCTCTCTGGGCTCCTTGAGAGACCATATTGGCCTTATTATCTTTAGTGTCTCTTGCATCTAACTGTGTTCTAGTACTTAGTGGGCACTTATAAGTATTTGTTGAATAAATGAATAAATAATTTCCAGTTGTATGTTTAGTTTTATGCTTACTTTCTTTTTTTCAGATTTTATGTTATAAATAAGCAGTTCTTTAAATACTAAATTTTACTCATACAAAGTATCTTTAAGGATAAATTTCCAGAGGTTAAATTTTGAGATCATAGACTTCATACATTTTTTTAAAGCTTTTGATACACATTTCCAAATGGCCTTCCAGGAATGTTTGTTCATTTAACAAGTATTTATTAAGAACTGATTAAGGTCCAGAAACTGTTATAAGTGTTGGGGATACAATAATAAATAAGACATCCAGTCCTCATTGAGCTTATAGATTAATCAAGAAGACAGATGATAAAAGGTAACTGAATAAATAAATAAATATATGATATAATTTCAAATAGTGATGAGAGCTATGAAGAAAAATAGAGGCACGAGGGTTTGGCAAATTTTTGTTACTATTTTCAAACACTCACTTAATTTTTCAGTTTACTGGAGTGACTATGAGAAAGGAGATGAGAAGAGGGAAATGCTGGAGAAAGGGAAAATACTTGTAAAGTAAGGGGTTGACATATACTATCTTTAAATTGAGGGCTAATTCCTAGGGGACCCAAAACAATTCTAAGGCCAGCCAGTCAACTGGGGGCCTGTGGTCTCAAGCAATAAATGAAATTTTGCCCAAGTATTTTTCACAGTTGGGTGCTATAGGTCAATGACACCTCATGTGGTTATTTTTCAGCAGCCTAAAATATAACTGGACTAGATATACTCAGTCATGTGGGCCCATCACCTGTGAAGTAAGGACTATGATGCTAAGTAGTGAGATTGATAATAGCTTCGACATCAAATATATCACCTACTCCACCACTCAGAAGCAACTGACCTGCTAGAATGGTATAATGACCAACTGAAAATTAAATTAATTTTTCAGTGAGGAGACAACACTCTGGGGTTCTATCTCATAGGGTAAAATCAGTGATGAGTATATGGTGCTGTTTGTCCCCAAGGCAAAATGCATGGGTCATAAATCAAGGATAGAAGCAGGAATAGTTCTTCAATCTTTTTTTTTTTTTTTTGATAAACTTCTTGCAGAATTTTTACTTTTTGTTTCCAGAATGTTGAGGTCTGCAGTCTTGATGGCCTTGGTCCTCAAGGGAGACTTCCACAAGGGGATATGTTGGTTTTGCTGAATTGGAAGGTAAGATTGGTCATTTTGGTGAAAAAAATGGGGTATCCTATTGGCTGGGGAAATTGATCCCAACTACCAAGGGAAATTGAGTTGCTTCTATATGATGGAGGCAGGGAACAACAGCCTCGAGTCCAAAGTCTTGGGCACTTTTAGTGTTTCCATGTCCTCTAGTAAAAGTCAAGGGAAAAACCATAGCAACCAAAACAAAAGTGAGACCGCTGAGAATCAGGCCCTCTCTAGGAAGGAGGGTCTGGGTCACTCTACCAACTAAAGAACCCCAACCACCTGTGGTGCTGGCTAAGGGCAAAGAAATGGAGAAGGGGTAATAAAAGGAGGAAGTAAGAGTAAAGTGAGTGTTTGAAAACAGTAACATAAACTTACCAAACTCTCCTTTATTTTCCTTCATAGCTTTCATTACTACCTGAAATTATATATTTATTTGGTTACCTTTTATCATCTATCTTCTTGATTAATTTATAAGCTCCATGAGGACTGGATGTCTTATTCTATTACTGTATTTCCAATACCCATATAATCTTGTGATCAATTTCAAATGAGGAAATGAGGACTGTAGTATATCTTCCAGATTCTTGGGAACTGTCCTGTTTTCTCTGAGAGAGCCTCTCCTCTTTCAAGCTTCTAACTCCTTCTAATCGACCTCTTCCCTTTTTACCCAAACCTGGGGGTGGTAGCTGCTCCCTCTCTGGTTTCTTAGTCTTCAAGAATTATTTTAGCATCATAATTCACTATGTTAAATCATCCTTTGTGAAAAACCTGATGTGATTTCTGTTTTCCACATGGGATCCTGACTGTTATGTAAGCTGTACATCTCATCCATGGCCATGTGGTTTGCTTGGCCTCCCATGGGTAGGTATATTTCTCTGTCTGTCCATATGATTTGTGTTGGTCAATGGAGTGTGATTAGATGTGATATGTGCCACATCTGATAAGTCAGATACTTTTCAAATACTACACTTTTAATTTTGAGATGGGTGGAGGTTTATATGCAGTTGTAAGAAATAAAGCAGAGTGACCCCATGGCCTTTTTATCATTTCCCCCCAATAGTAACATCTTGTAAAATATCATATAATACACAACCAAGACATTGACATTGATAAAATCGAGCATTCTTACTCAGATTTCCCTAGCTTGGGGCAGAAAGTTTTACAATGATCATGAGTTTTAGCTATTCTCCCCCTCCGTCATGTGAACAAGACGGTGGACCATATCCACAGATCTGAGCAAAGACACAGCTACTCTGCAGCCAGCCAGGGACATACATCCATATGAGCAAGAGAAATCTTTAGTTGTTAAGAACTGAGAATTTGAGGTTTGTGTTATCTTAGCCTGACTGCTTAGTAAAGAGAGAGATGAAAGAGGGGGATTCATTCTAGATAGAAGGGTTAGAAGGGACATTTGAGCAGGGACCTGCCTGGAGTAAGGATGCCACTCAGGGAAATGGCTTGGGATGATCATTCACACTGAGGTGGCAGCAGGTATGAAACCCTTCCGTGGAATAAGTACATGTATCAGAGAAAGAACAGAGCGAGCATGATGGGCAGAGGATGCCATGAGTGAGGATAAGGATGGGCAGAGAAACAGAGGGGCTGATATCATCTAGTCCATGGTCAAAGAATGGATTTTATTTTCAATGCCCTTTTGATAATAATTTTCAGAGCTTCATATTAATATCATGGATAGTTCTATTAAGGATGTCTTCCTCACACAAAGTTGAAATCTGCCTCTTAGCCACATCTTCCCTTTTACACTATTTCTGTCTTTTGTTTTTTGTAGAAACTGCCTTCTCCTGTGACCGGCCTCACATATTTGAGAATGGCAATGATGCCTTCCCAAGTCTCTTTACTTGAGTTAAACAGTTCTGTTTAGTTAAATTAGGTAACTTTGTGTTTCACATAGTTTTTTTTTAAGAGAACATTTTAGACTTAATTCTGTTCATTGGTTATTCAGATAATAATTATTTTTGTGATTCATAAGGTGAGAATATCTAGAATCTTAGAGATACCACATGTACTTGTGGGAGTATATCATTTATGTATGCTGTCTCATTCACTACATTATTCGGAAGATATGTCTCCAAGACTGGTATTTGTCAGTGGTTGTTTGACTGACTTAACATGAATTTCCCATTTAACGAAGGAATGGAAGGGAGAAAAGTGTTATAAGCCAAAGAAAGCAGTCCTCTAAAATAGTGTTAGCTACCCACACATTAATGTGTATACAAAACACTTGGGGATCTTGTTAAAATTCAGATTCTTAATTGGTAGGTCTGGGGCAGGACCCCAGATACTAGATTTTAGTGGATGCTGCTACTGTGTGGACCATTCTTCTGAGCAGCAAGGTTCTAAAGAACTCACCTGAGTAGAGAATTACTCTACGTGCCAAGGCAGGTGTAGTCACACCAGTCCATTGGCTGTGTAATATAAGCAGAGCTCTTTGATCATTTCCGGGTGTTCTCAGATGCCAGCAGAACCATATAGGGCACGTCAGAAATATCTTTAAGCCATTTCTAGACTAATACTTCAAGGACAGAGACTTTAAAGAAAGTGATTGGTTCTCAAATTGCTGTTGCTCAATATCCTGTGTAACTGAATGAGTGTTTCCATGGGACAGTGATGCGACTGATGGTAAGAGGCCTGTAGACATAGTTATAGAATATAGTGTATCTTTAATGGCAAAGGATAAGGAAACTGAAGCTTGCTACAAAAGCGGGAGACAATAAGGTATGTTCCCAGATGAAGGCATCTCAGGTCTCTTAGTCTCCATAGGAAAATAGATCAGCTGCTGATACCACCTGCATGGAGTTAGAGTTCTTGCATTGGTGACAACCTCCCACTTTCCATTGCTGGAATGCAGGTGTATTCTCATGTACTTTGCTAATGGTATTGAGACAGTCTACCTGTGTGCCAGCTCATGGTACAAGCACACCCTGAGAACCTTTCTGAGGGTCCTCTGTAAGACCAACCAAATCAAAGATCAGTTTCTCAGATGTGGCATCTCTCAGCACTTACACATTAGATCTGCCCAAGGTTCATTCCTGCACTTAACATGAGGAAAAATACAGGTAGATCATAGGATATGGTGAAAAATATCTTCCCCTAAGATAGCAAAAGACAGCAAAGTCAGTGTCTTGTTTCCCCTTTATTCCCTTATAAACAACCAATATGGCAACTGCTGTAAATTAATTATGATTTACCAGAAAAATTCTGGTATATAGAAATATTTCCCTAGGAATGGTTTTCCTCAGAGAAATGTTAATAACATTGAAATAATTCATAAGGTCATAGATTGCCAGAACTAGAAGTTAACTTAGAGATGTTCTAATTCATAAAGTTTATGAGGAAATCATTATGGCTTATAACTATTCAGAAGAAACAATATAAAAATTGGTCTCTCTGTAGGCTTCACCTGCAGCCATTTCTAAGCCAAAGAATGCTCAAACTACCGCACAGTTGCACTCATCTCACATGCTAGTAAAGTAATGCTCAAAATTTTCCAAGCCAGGCTTCAACAATACATGAACTGTGAACTTCCAGATGTTCAAGCTGGTTTTAGAAAAGGCAGAGGAACCAGAGATCAAATTGCCAACATCTGCTGGATCATCAAAAAAGTAAGAAAGTTCCAGAAAAACATCTACTTCTGCTTTATTGACTATGCCAAAGCCTTTGACTGTGTGGATCACAACAAACTATGGAAAATTCTGAAGGAGATGGGAATACCAGACCACCTGACCTGCTACTTGAGAAACCTGTATGCAGTTCGGGAATCAACAGTTAGAATTGGACATGGAACAACAGATTGGTTCCAAATAGGAAAAGGAGTACGTCAAGGCTGTATATTGTCACCCTGCTTATTTAACTTATATGCAGAGTACATCATGAGAAATGCTGGGCTAGAGGAAGCACAAGCTGGAATTAAGAAAGCTGGGAGAAATATCAATAACCTCAGATATGCAGATGACACCACCCTTGTGGCAGAAAGTGAAGAACTAAAGAGCCTCTTGATGAAAGTGAAAGAGGAGACTGAAAATGTTGGCTTAAAGCTCAACATTCAGAAAACTAAGATCACGGCATCTGGTCCCATCACTTCATGGCAAATAGATGGGGAAACAGTGGAAACAATGGCTGACTTTATTTTTCTGGGCTCCAGAATCACTGCAGATGGTGATTGCAGCCATGAAATTAAAAGACACTCCTTGGAAGGAAAGTTATGACCAACCTAGACAGCATATTAAAAAGCAGAGACATTACTTTACCAACAAAGGTCCATCTATTCAAGGCTATGGTTTTTCCAGTGGTCATGTATGGATGTTAGAGTTGGACTATAAAGAAAGCTGAGCACTGAAGAATTTATGCTTTTGAAGTGTGGTGTTGGAGAAGACTCTTGAGAGTCCCTTGGACTGCAAGGAGATCCAACCAGCCCATCCTAAAGGAGATCAGTCCTGGGTGTTCATTGGAAGGACTGATGTTGAAGCTGCAACTCCAATACTTTGTCCACCTGATGAGAAGAGCTGACTCATTTGAAAAGACCCTGATGCTGGGAAAGATTGAAGGCAGGAGAAGAAGGGGACAACAGTGGATGAGATGGTTGGATGGCATCACCAACTCAGTGGACATGGGTTGGGTGGACTCCAGAAGTTGGTGATGGACAGGGAGTCCTAGCGTGCTGCAGTCCATGGGGTTGCAAAGAGTCACACATGACTGAGCGACTGAACTGAACTGAACTGAAGCCAACAAACTGTAGTGAACTAACTGACTAACTCTTGAAATATTTTTTCCATGCCAGATCACTCTCAGTTTTGGTCTAGAATTGGATATGAGTCCTAAGTTGGCCTGGTTAGCCTGGACTGGAGGACAGTATTATAATGAGTATTGAAAGCCAGGTTTTATGCCTCTTCTCTTTTTCCAAATACAAACAAGGACAACCTGTGTCCACAAAGGAACCTTCTTATGGTGAAACCAACAATGCGTATGGCAGAACAGATAGATCAAATGAACTTAGGTCCTTTTGAATTAAAAACATTGATCACTGATTATAGTACCCTTAGCAATCATTCTGCTCTTGAACTTCCAATATTTTTCTCCATTATTTAAGCGAAGTTGTAGTTAAGTTTTCAGAAACTATAGGGGTTATAGGAAGGCCTCTGGAACTAGACTCAGTTCAATTTATTCGCTCACGTGTATTTGACTCTTTGCGACCTCATGGACTGCAGCACACCAGGCTTCCCTGTCCATCACCAACTCCTGGAGCTTGCTCAAACTCATGTCCATTGAGTTGGTGATGCCATCCAACCATCTTTCGTCCTCTGTTGTCCCTTCTTCTCCTGCCTTCGTTCTTCCCCAGCATCAGGGTCTTTTCCAATGAGTCAGTTCTTTGCATCCAGTGGCCAAAGTATCGGAGTTTCAGTTTCAGCATCAGTCTGTCCAAAGAATATTCAGGACTGATTTCCTTTAGGATGGACTGGTTGGATCTCCTTGCAGTCCAAGGGACTCTCAAGAGTCTTCTTCAAAACTGCAGCTCAAAAGCATCAATTCTTCAGTGCTCAGCTTTCTTTATGGTCGAACACTCACATCCATACACGACTACTAGAAAAACCATAGCTTTGACTAGACAGACCTTTGTCAGTAAAGTGATGTCTCTCCTTTTTAATATGCTGTCTACATTTGTCATAGCTTTTCTTCCAAGGAGTAAACATCTTTTAATTTCATGGCTGCACTCTCCATCTGCAGTGATTTTGGAGCCCAAGGAAATAAAGTTTGTCACTGTTTCCATTGTTTCCCCATCTATTTGTCATGAAGTGATGGAACCAGATGCCGTGATTTTAATTTTTTGAATGTTGAGTTTCAAGCCAGCTTTCTCACTCTCCTCTTCCATTTTCATCAAGAGGCTCTTGATAAGGGTAGTGTCATCTGCGTATCTGAGGTTATTGAATTCCTCCCGGCAATCTTGATTCCAGCTTGTGCTTCATCCAGTCTGGCATTTTGCGTGATGTGCTCTGCATATAAGTTAAAAAAGCAAGGTGACATATACATCCTGACATACTCCTTTCCCAATTTGGAGCCAGTCTGTTGTTCCATGTCTGGTTCTAACTGTTGCTTCTTGACCTGGATACAGGTTTTTCAGGAGGCACTTAAGGTGGTCTGGTATCCCCATCTCTTGAAGAATTTTCCACATTTTGCTGTGGTCCACACAGCATAGCATAGCAAATAAAGCATAAGTAGATGTTTCTAGATGGAACTAGACTGCCTGGGTCTGAATTATGACTCTGTAACCATATAGTCATGTAGTCTTGGGGAAGTTACTTAGAAACCTCATACCTCAGTTTTCTTGTTTATAAAACGAAGGTGTAAATGGTACCCAATGTCCTAGGGTTACTCTGAGATTAACTGAGTTAATGCATGTAAAGTGCTTGGAACAAGGCCTGGCTAATGCATAAACTAAAAAAGTGTTTGTTATTAACACTACTACTGCTATTACTACTAATATTTGCTGATAACAATCTAAAACTTTTCATTTATTTACTCATTCATTGGTTAAATATATATTGAGTGACCACAGTATACATAGTTTTGGATTGAGTTGAGATTGGGATACATTTATGACCACAATGTCAGCTTTTAAACTTCCTTCCTTCCTCCTTCCTCCCTCCGTCTCATCCTTCTTTCCTTCCTTTCTTCTCCTCCTTCTCATTTTATTCCTCTTTCTCTTCTCCTTCTTCCTATTCCTCTTCCTCCTTGTCTTCTTTTCTCTTTTCTCTCTCTCATTCTCTGTTCCTTCACTTTGGGATTATGAGGTTAAAATAATTTTTTTTTGGCAATCAATATATGAAAACATTGTAGGAAACTTATGGTTGATTTTAGCTTTTGTTTATTTTCCAGAAGTATGTTTTTTGTTTTCCGTTTTCCTGGGCCAAATAGTGTTTTTCTGTTGCTGCTGTTGCTAATTCGCTTCAGTCGTGTCTGACTCTGTGCGACCCCATAGACGGCAGCCCATCAGGCTCCCCCACTCCCTGGGATTCTCCAGGCAAGAACACTGGAGTGGGTTGCCATTTCCTTCTCCAATGCATGAAAGTGAAAAGTGAAAGTGAAGTCACTCAGTCGTGTCTGACTCGTAGGGACCCCATGGACTGCAGCCTACCAGGCCCCTCCATCCATCGGATTTTCCAGGCAAGAGTACTGGAGTGGGGTGCCATTGCCTTCTCTGAGTGTTCTTCTAGTTGGGATTAATAAAGACTTAGCTAGTGTGTGTGTGCTGTTCTGTGCGCTAAATTACTTCAGTCATGTCCTACTCTTTGTGACCCTGTGAACCGTAACCTGCCAGGCTCCTCTGTTAATGGGATTCTTTAGGCAAGAATACTGGAGCGGGTTGCTGTGTCCTCTTCCAGGGGTATTCTGAACCCAGGGATCAAACTGGAGTCTCCTTCATCTCCTGCATTGGCAGATGGGTTCTTTACCACTAGCGCCAGCAGGGAGGCCCTTAGCTAATGTGATTCACTCCCAAATTGATCATTTGAAAATGCATTACTTACCATCTAGAACACTTTGGATATGAAATTAGTAGGTGAAACTTCAAGAATGAAAATGCAGACAGCCTGGGTCCAGAGAACCTTAAAAGGAACAGCACAGGGAATTTTGATTAATGAAATACCTTTTATACTGATCTAATGTGTTATAAATGAAGATAAGTTCACTGTCTTTTTTTCTCAGTCTGTTGGTAGGTGTTCTTCAAAATGTATTAGTACATCCTAGTAGAGTCCCACCAAGCATGGTGGTTTTGTGGATCTGTGGCATCATCAAAGTGTTTACTCTGGAGGTCTAGTGACTGACTCTCTTAGATGAAGCAGAGAAACTCCATGAAGTGGAGCTCCTAGAATTTTGGACATAAAACTCACTCCTCCAGGAAATTAAAACATTTTAACAAAAGTGGTGCTAGGTAGCTTACCTCCAGTTCCTATCAGATGACATGCCAAATTTCCCTAGATTTAGAGAAAATAATATGAGTTTGTAAAGAAACTTCCTCTGGATTCCCATAGGAAATGTGGAAAGTCATTCTTGGACTGAGATCTTTTGGCTGTAGGTGTGTTTCTTTTTAAGGACTGTGACGGAGCCATGAGTCCAGCATACATGGCTTATACACCCTCTGCTTTCGTGAACAAGCTGTTTGAACTAAATTTTCTCATACTGTAGCAGTAAGAAAATGTTATTTTGAGTGTGGGAAAGTACTGAGTTGGAATCTGGAAGTCACGAACTCCTAAATTCAGTATTGTTCATTATTCCTAGATGTCTGCTTTTAGGTACTAAAGTAGATGTGACAAAGGTAGGTGCTGCAGTGTTTGAATTTCTCCTTTATTTCTTGTGGTGATGAAGCAATGGGAACAACTACTGGAGTCTAAATGAGATACCATATGTCACAGTGGCTGGTACTGTGGAACAGGGACTTGATAGTAAGAATCAACAAATCCTCACTTTTTAATTTTCCTTTATCATGGAATTTCCTGTCTTGGAGTAAAAATCTCAGATGTAATTTTCTTGCATTTCATGCCAGAGAAATCTTCTCAGTGAAAATTCATTTTTCTCTTTTGTCCTTGCCGGGGAACACATGCTATAGTTGTTCATTTGCTGAGTTATGCCTGACTCTTTGCGAACCTGTGGACTGTAGCCTACTAGCTTCTTCTGTCCATGGGGTTCTCCTAGAAAGAATACTGGAGTGGGTTGCCATTTCCTTCAGCAGGGGATCTTCTCGGACCAGAGATCAGATCCGCGTCTCCTGCATTGGCAGTTGCATTCTTTACCACTGAGCCACCAGGGAAGCCCATAAATTCTCCATTTCTCACCTTACATGAAAATGATTGAAGTTGACCTCTGGGCTTCACAGGTGGCACTAGTGGTAAAGAACTTGCCTGCCAAGAGACATGAGCTTGATAGCTGGGTCGGGAAGATCCCCTGGAGAAGGAAATGGCAACCCACTCCAGTATTCTTGCCCGGAGAATCCCAAGGACAGAGGAAACTGGCAGACTGCAGTCCATGGGGCTCACAGAGTTGGACATGGCTGAAGTGACTTAGCATGCTTGCACCCGTAAAAATGAAGTTGACCTCTAGGAAAGCATGTAACTGTTGTGGTTCTTTACACTCTGATATTTTTTGGAAGCACAGATAATGTTTAGCACTACTGATAATTTTTGCTGCTGATCTTTCTTTGCCTGTGAATAACTTGAAGACTTTAAAAATGGCTTGGAGGAATCAGGGAACAATGCTGCAACTGATTAAATAATTCAGTTGAGAGGAGACCAAGTTTAGGATCTTTTATTCACATTCTGGAGATGAAAGAACATATAAAATAATACTTTATGTAACTATTTAGTGCTTCCTATTTCTCCTTCATTGTGCTAAGCTTATAACATATAATATTTCATTCATGCTTCAAATGACTATATGAGTTTTACTATTATTAACTCTCATTACTACCATTATTATTAACATTTCAGAGATGAGGGAATTGAGATCTTGTGAGACTATGTGACTCACCCAACTCTCACAGCTAATAAATGCTAGAGTCAGAATTTCCAAAATCTATGATGTTCTTAAGCAGTATGACATACTGCTCCCCACTGCAGACACAACTGGTAATTTCTCTACCCAGTGTAAAAATCACTAAGGAAATCCACACATATAGCACTTTTCCTTTGTTATACTACTTGAATCTTATTATTATTATTATTTTTCAGTAACTGAAACAAACAAACAAAAAAAGGAATCTTTAGTACCTGTCTCCAATGAGGATGTGAAAAATTAATAACATTATATTACTAGGTCTATCTGCTTTGAAATTTTCAGTCTGCCTGATAAATGTTTTGGAGATATACTTGGTCTCATTCTGCTAAAAGTAACTCTAAGTCAAGTCAGTGTTTCAATCATGTAATCAGCACATTTTATCTGCAGATAAAACAAATGGTTAAACACAGCTGAAGCTGAAGCTCTAAAACTTTGGTCACCTGATGCAAAGAGCTGACTCATTGGAAAAGACTCTGGTGCTGGGAAAGATTGAGGGCAAGGGGAGAAGGGGAAGACAGAGGGTGAGATGGCTGGATGGCATCACTGATTCAATGGACATGAGTTTGAGTAAACTCCAGGAGATAGTGAAGGGCAAGGAAGCTGGGAATGCTGCAGTTCATGGGTTTGCAAAGAGTCAGACCCATCACAGAGACTGAACAACAACAAAGCATAGCAGAGAAGAGTTGAAATGGAGTTGAGGAGAGTAGTTATAGCTTTGAATTTGTTATGGGACTGTATATGTGAGTAGGGGGGTGTAAGAATGTACTAAGTAATGATGGAAAAGAAAAAAATTTAAATCATAACTGAGTTTAAATCATGACTACTACTGACTCACAAGGATGTGGGCATGTACCCTAATATCCGTAAGTCTTCATGTCTCTGTCTAGAACGACAATAACTAGTACTAACTAGATTGGATTATTCTGAGTGCTAGAGAAGATGCCAAAGGCATGGTGGCCAAGACTGGGCAATTGGGCTGAATTAATAATGTTGAAATCTATACTCTGTACTTTGGCATTTTTATAATATCATGGGGACATAAATGATAACTCTTCTTCTTGAAAGACCATTTCTAGTCATTGGATTGATTTTGTTTATTTCTGTACTGAGGTAGATAAACTATGAAATAGGTAAAAGATGGCCTTGGTTGTTATTGTTGTTCAGTCACTTAGTCATGTCCGACTTTTGTGACCCCATGAATTACAGCATGCCTGGCTTCTCTGTCTTTTATTATCTCCCAGAGTTTCCTCAAACTCATGTCCACTGAGTCAGTGATGCCATCCAACCATCTTGTCCTCTATCTCCTCTCCTTCCGCCATCAGTCTTTCCCAGCATCAGGGTATTTTCCAATCAGTCAGCTCCTTGCATCAGGTGGACAAAGTATTGGAGCATCGACTTGAGCATTAGTCCTTCCAAAGAATATTCAGGGTTGATTTCTTTCAGGATTGACCGGTTTGATCTCCTTGCTGTCCAAGGTACTCTCAAGAGTTATCTCCAGAACCACAGTTTGAAAGAATCAATTCAGCCTTCTTTATGGTCCAACTCTCACATCCAAACATGACTGCGGGAAAAACCATAGATTTGACTAGATGGACCTCTGTTGGCAAAAAGATGTCTCTGCTTCATAATGAACTGTCTAGGTTTTTCATAGCTTTTCTTCCAAGGAGCAAGCATCTTTTATTTCATGGCTGCAATCACCATCTGCAGTGATTTTGGACCTTAACAAAATGCAGTCTGCCACCATTTCCATTTTTTTCCCATTTATTTGTCATGAAGAGATGGGACTGGATGCCATGATCTTTAGTTCAATTCCGTTGCTCAGTCATGTCCAACTCTTTGCAACCCCATGGACTGCAGCATGCCAGGATTCCCTGTCCGTCACCAACTCCCAGAGCTTGCTCAAATTCATGTCCACCGAGTTGGTGATGCCTTCCAACCATCTCATCCTCCTCTGTCATCCCTTTCTCCTCCTGCCTTCATTCTTTCCCAGCATCAGGGTGTTTTCCAATGAGTCAGTTCTTTGCATCAGGTGGGCGAAGTATTGCAGTTTCAGCTTCAACATCAGTCCTTCCAAAGAATATTCAGGTTGATTTACTTTAGGATGGACTGGTTGGATCTCCTTGCAGTCCAAGGGACTCTCAAGAGTCTTCTCCAACACCACAGTTCAAAAGCATCAATTCTTTATAGTCCAACTTTCACATCCATACATGACTGCTGGAAAAATCATAGCTTTGACTAGATGGACTTTTGTTGGCAAAGTAATGTCTCTACTTTTTAATATGCTGTCTAGGTTGGTCATAGCTTTCCTTCCAAGGAGCAAGCATCTTTTAATTTCATGGCTGCAGTCTCCATCTGCAGAGATTTTGGAGCCCCCCAAAATAAAGTCTCTCACTGTTTCCATTGTTTCCCCATCTGTTTGCCATGAAGTGATGCAGCCAATTGCCGTGATCTCAGTTTTCTGAATGTTGAGTTTTAAGCCAACTTTTTCTCTCTCCTCTTTCACTTTCATCAGGAGACTCTTTAGTTTTCTTCGCTTTCTGCCATAAGGGTGGTGTCACCCGTGTATCTGAGGTTATTGATGTTTCTCCTGGCAATCTTGATTCCAGCTTGTGCTTCATTCAGCCTGGCATTTCACATGATGTACTCTGCATATAAGTTAAATAAGCAGGGTGACGGTATACAGCTTTGACATACTCCTTTCCCGATTTGGAACCAGTCTGTTCCATGTCTGGTACTAACTGTTGTTTCTTGACCTGCATACAGATTTCTCAAGAGGCAGGTCAAGTGGTCTGGTATTCCCATCTTTTGAAGAATTTCCCACAGTTTTTTGTGATCCACACAGTCAGAGGCTTTGGTGTAGTCAATAAAGCAGAAATAGATGTTTTTCTGGAACTTTCTTCATTTTTGACGATCCACAGGATGTTGGCAATTTGATATCTGGTTCCTCTGCCTTTTCTAAATCCAGCTTGAACATCTCGAAGTTCACAGTTCACATACTTTTGAAACCTCGCTTGGAGGATTTTGAGCATTACTTTGCTAGTGTGTGAGATGAGTGCAATTGTGCTGCAGTTTGAACATTCTTTGGCATTGCCTTTCTTTGGGATTGGAATGAAAACTGACCTTTTCCATTCCTGGGGTCACTGCTGACTTTTCCAAATTTGCTGGCATATTGAGTGCAGCACTTTCAGAGCATCATCTTTTATGATTTGAAATAGCTCAACTGGAATTCCATCACCTCCACTAACTATGTTTGTATGATGCTTCCTAAGGCCCACTTGACTTTGCATTCCAGGATGTCTGGCTCTAGGTGATTGATCACACCGTCTGATTATCTGGGTTGTGAAGATCCTTTTTGTATAGTTCTTCTGTGTGTCCTTGCCACCTCTTCTTAATACCTTCTGCTTCTGTTAGGTCCATACCATTTCTGTCCTTTATTGTGCCCATCTTTGCATGAAATTTTCCCTTGGTATCTCTAACTCTCTTGAAGAGATCTCCAGTCTTTCCCATTCTATTGTTTTCCTCTATTTCTTTGCACTGATCACTGAAGAAGTCTTTCTTATCTCTCCTTGCTATTCTTCAGAACTCTGCATTCACATGAGTATATCTTTTCTTTTCTCCTTTACCTTTAGCTTCTCTTCTTTCTCAGCTATTTGTAAGGCCTCCTCAGACAACCATTTTGCCTTTTTGCATTTCTTTTTCTTGGGGACGGTCTTTATCTCTGCCTCCTTACAATGTCGCAAACCTCCATCCATAGTTCTTCAGGTACTCTGTCTGTCAGATCTAAACCCTTGAATCTATATGTCACTTCCACTGCATAATCATAAGGGATTTGATTTAGGTCATACCTCAATGATCTAGTGGTTTTCCCTGCTTTCTTCAATTTAAGTCTGAATTTGGATAAGGAGTTCTTGATCTGAGCCACAGTCAGCTCCCCCATCACAGAACTTCCCCATCTTTGGCTGCAAGGAATATAATCAATCTGGTGATGTCCATGTGTAGAGTCTTCTCTTGTGTTTTTGGATGAGGGTGTTTTCTATTGCCAGTGTGTTCTCTTGGCAAAACTCTTTTAGCCTTTGACATGCTTCATTTTGTACTTCAAGGCCAAATTTGCCTGTTATTCCAGGTATCTCTTGACTTCCTACTTTTGAATTTCAGTCCCCTATAATGAAATGGACATCTTTTTTGGTTGTTAGTTCTAGAAGGTCTTGTGGGTGTTCATAGCACTGTTCAAATTCAGCTTCTTCGACATTACTGGTTGGGGAGTAGACTTGGATTACTATGATACTGAATGGTCTTAGTTAGCCGTGATCTTGGTTTTATGAATTTTGAGTTTTAAGCCAGCCTTTTCACTCTCTTCTTTCACCATCATCAAGAGGCACTTTAGTTCCTCTTTGCTTTCTACCTTTAGTGTGATATCATCTGCTTATCTGAGGTTGTTGGTATTTCTCCCAGGAATCTTGATTCTAGCTTGTGCTTCATCCAGTCCAGCATTTTGCAGTATATATTCTGCATATAAGTCAAATAAGCAGGGTAACAATATATAACCTTGGCATACTGCTTTCCCAGTTTTAAACCAGTCTGTTTTCCCATGCCCAGTTCTAACTGTTGCTTCTTGACCTGCATACAGGTTTCTCAGGAGGCAGTTAAGGTGGTCTGGTATTCCCATCTCTTTTTAATTTTCCACTGTTTGTTGTGATCCACATAGTCAAAGACTTTGGCATGGAGGTAGATTGTAGTTGGTTGTATTAAGTTCATATTCCAGAAAATAATTCTTGGCTGGGCAGAATGCTTAACAACAAAAGCAAAAAATAATAATAAAGCCTAGGGTGATACATTTTAGAAAGTGATAGTTCCTTCTTAAGATTTTGACTGAACACAATTTTCTCTAAGTAAGAAAGAGAGGTAGCTTTGCATGAGTTAAGAAGATGAGGAGGTCAGGGAACTGTGACTATGAAATTCTGTTTGCATAATTCTCCATTCTGTTAGATGCTTACTGGGTGCTTGGTGATGATGGTAGACAACTCGTCCCTTTGTATGTGAGACATCAATGGTGAGAGAGGAGCCTCATCTGCCACTTTCAAAGTATACCATGTCTCAGGGTTGATCAGGACTGGTCTGTTTCGTTTTCAAAAGTGGGAGCTAATGTTATTTTCTAAACTTTTTTTCCCTTAAAAATTAAACTAGAAGGTTACACCTCAAGAAATTGAGTTTGATTCATTCCAGAACAAAGAAAATTAGAAAACAAATCCTGCTGGGCTAAAAATATTTCATTAATTCAACAAGAGGTGAATTCCTTTAACTTGGAGAACTTAAGTCTATACTCCAGCATTGAGAGGCCAGTTCGTTGTCAGTGCACTCATATCCTTCACTCACAACCCAGTGGATTACTTTTGAGTCCATGAACTGAAACTTCAAATCTTTTTAATTAAATGAGATGCATGGGAAAGCACTCAGCATGATCTTGGGAGACAGCAGAGCAAATGAACTCTTAGTCTCTTTTATTTTCATTTCCCCTCTTCTTTGCTTCTAATCATGATTTAAAACTTTGATGTTAATGCATAACTGTTTTCCAAGATGATGTTTTACAACAATACTTCGAACAAACATGGAAGCAAAAACAACAGTCTTTCACTCTGAGCTGTTTTTGTAAACCCATACGATGCCTTGGGTCATTTATAGCTTCCTGGTGAGTTCTTCTTAATTGGATCCCAATGAGGCTTCATTTTTTTCAATTAACACCTTAGAGAGAAAATTATTTGTATCAATTTGTGACTTATTTTTCCTGTTTGTTTTGATAATCATGAACTATTTACAATTTGAAAATGTGTCATTGATTGATGGTGAACATTCATAAAAAGCAAAAAATTAATTATACAACACAGCAAAACATACTTTAATTTTTCTTCTCTTGGGAAGAATTTGACAAGATGTTTTTCTTTCATATTCATATTGGCAGGATATTTTAGAATGGTATAATAGAAAATACTACTTAAAATTGATAAATTTGTTCAAATCTCTTTCTTTCTTTCCCTTCCTCCCTTCCTTCATTTTTCCTTTCTTCCTTCTCTTCACCTGGCTCACTGCATGCTTAGAATCTAGTATAAAAAAATTAAAAAAACATACATTAACTACTCTTAATATATTGGCAAAGACAAGGCAAGTTCCCAACATAGCAATGATTAAAGAATGAATGTGTTAAAGGCCATAATGAAGGAATAGAGGGACTAATTGTTAAAGATTTAATGAGTGCTATTGTGTGCCAGACACATTATCTTGGGCATTATATACATACAAATTGTAATTTATTTCTTCCAACAACCCTATGATGCAAGCATTTTCCCTATATTTTATAGATAAGAAAACTGAGGTACAAAAATATAACCAAAACGAAAATAATGTTCAGTATCACATTGTTAGTCAGTGACAGATCTGGGATATAAATTCAGGTAATATTTACTACAAATATGCTCTTTCTATCACAGTATGATGCCTCGTGTATTCGTTTCTTACTGCTGCTATAACAAATTGCCATACACTTAATGTTATAAGACAACACAGATTTATTTTCTTTTTTATTGAAATATAGTTGATTTATAATATCATATATTTAAGGTGTCTAGGATAATGATTTACAATTTTTAAGGTTATACTCTGCTTATAATTGCTATAAACTATTGACTATATTCCCTGTGCTGTATGACATATCCCTATAGCTTATTTATTTTATACATAATAGTCTGTATCTCTTAATCCCCTACAAATTTATTATCTTACTCTTCTAAAGATTTGAAGTCTGAAAGGGGTCTCATTGGGCTAAAATCAAGGGGTCAGCAAAGCTGTGTTCCTTTGTGAAGGCTCAAGGGGAGAATGTGTTTTCTTGTCTTTTCTACCTTCCAGAGGTTGCCTGCAGTCCTTGGCTTGTGGGCCGCTTTCAGCTTCAAAGCCATCAATATGTTAAAATGTTTTTCTCATTGCATTGCTCTGACACAGACTTTTCTTCCTCCTTCTTCCACATTTAAAGACTCTTTTTAAAAAAAATTTTCCAGCCAAGTTGTGAATCATGTGGGTTATTACTTCCCTGACCAGGGACTGACCCACCTCCCCTGCATTAGAAGCACAGAATTGAGCTGCTGGACCACCAGGGAAGTCCCTTAAAGACTCTTGTGATTACTCTGGGCCCACCTGATAATCCAGGATACTCTCCCTATTTTAAGGTCAGCTGACTAGCAACCTATAATTTTATCTGCAACCTAAATCCCCCTTGCCATGTAACATAACATACTCCCAGGATCTGGGGATTAGACTGTGAGTGTCTTCATAGGGAGAGCATTACTCTGCCAACCACATCTCCCTCCCAAAAATGAGGGTATAGGAGAGTTTAGAGGAAAGGGAGATGTTGGGGCTAGGAGCATAGGAAGGTTCATGGAGAAAATGATATTGAGCTGAATCCTAAAAAACAGAGGAAAGAGGATTCCTAAGGGATCCCATAGCTAAAGGAAGCCATAGAAGCAAATACAGTATATGTAGGTATATACTGAATTTGAAATACCAGCCAGGTGGATATTAATAAGCAGAGGAATAACTGATTTTTTCATTTTTATCATGAAGTTTAAGTGAAGGTAGATAGAGCTTTGGGGAGTGAATGATGTGATTTAAAAACCTGTACACTGCTGATGGGGCTGTAAGATGATTTAGATCTTATGGGGAGTAGTTCAGCAATGCATATTAAGAGCTTTGGACTTTTACCAGTTCTGTGATCCTCTAATTCCACATGGCTATTTATAATAACTGGAAAGTTATAAACAACCTAAATATGCTATAAACGGAATTGTTAAAAAACTTGTCATCAGTGCAAATGATGGCATATTCTACAGATATTTAGAAGTTATGTATAACTTATGTATATGTATAAGTTATGTATATTTAGAAGTTATATTTAGAAGGATAACATTTATTAATATGGACAAGTGATCACTATATGTAACATCCAAAAAAAGAGACTACATACAGAGTAGTGGTTCTCATTTGGAGAATAAGAATTCATTGAGCCTCTTCTGTGTGGCAGGCCTTATACTGGACATGTTTATGAATATTCATTTAGTTCTCACAATAAGCTCATAAGATAGGCAATCTTATTAGCTGTTCTAGTGATGAGAAAACAAATAACTATTTTGGTCAAGATCACACCAACATGATAGGGTTAGATTTTTTTTTTTCATTTATTTTTATTAGTTGGAGGTTAATTACTTTACAATATTGTAGTGGTTTTTGTCATACATTGACATGAATCAGCCATGGGTTTACATGTATTCCCCATCCCGATCCCCCCTCCCACCTCCCTCTCTACTCGATCCCTCTGGGTCTAGATTTGAACTCAGGAAATAAAACTCATAGCCACTCATAGCCACTGTGCCAGATTTCCACCCACTATTTTACATTATTTCTGTGTCTCAGATTTGAGAAATGGATGCCATTGTTATGGGAATTGTGAATAAACCAAAGGCTATTTTTTTCAAGTTGCAGATCAATTGTCAAAATCTGGGAAAGCCCATGGGAATGTATTACCTGTAAAAATGTGGGTCACAGAAGGAAAGAATAAATGTCAAAATCATGGGCCAGATGAAATAAAAATGGAAATAGTGGATATCTTTGAGCAATAGATTTGGGGCAATTGTTATTTTATTTTTTTACTTACGTGAGTTTTCTAAACTCTGTAAGTGAAATTTCTAAACCCTTAGTAAATACATATTACCTTTTAAATAAGGGAATAGTTACTAGAAATAAACACCAGGAAAGGTTAAGAAGAGTATCTTAGAATGGAGTGCTGCCTATTTAATGAGGAATATCCACAAAGTCTAAAATGTCATAGCTGTAGTACTTCAATTTAGGGCCCCCCTTCTCATATATCAGGGCTTCCCTGGTGGCTCAGATGGTAAAAAATCTGCCTGCAATGCAGGAGATCTGAGTTTGATCCTGAGTCAGGAAGATGCCCTGGAGAAGGAAATGGCAGTCCACTCCAGTATTCTTGCCTGGAGAATTCCATGGACAGAGGAGCCTGGCGGGCTACAGTCCATGGGTCACCAAGAGTTGGACATGACTGAGTAACTAACACTTTCACTTTCTCATATATCAGTTACAGCTTTAGGACCATATAGACAGTGACTGAGATAAACTGTAATCCAATAAGGAGGTAAATGCCTATAAGTTAAACAAGTCCCCAAAAGTGCTTACTCTTCTCCAGGTGATGGGCTAATTTCCAATTGAGAAATCTGAAAAACATTCATGAAGTGAAGCTCTTATAGACAGAATCAATTAGAAGGGATATGGAAGTCCATGAACCATAGCCTTCTTTTAACAAGGGCCCAGCCAAAAGAGATTATTGCATTTTCAGTTTTACAAAGTTATCAACTGAAATCCTATTTTAACTTTGACTGTCCCAAGCATTATCTTTACTTTAGCAGAATTTCCACTCTAAATAAATGGAAAATATCAGGTCACCTCCATAAGGTTACCCTTAACGTAGGATCACCCCAGGTAATTTTTCAAGGAGGTCTTACCTTTCAACCTTGTGTGTTTTATGCCCCTCCCTCCACAACCTCCTGAAACTTTTACACTTCCTCCAAAACTAAGGAAAAGAATTACTGAGCCTAATTTAGAAAAATTGATGCTTTTGATCTGTGGTGTTGGAGAAGACTCTTGAGAGTACCTTGGACTGCAAGGAGATCCAACCAGTCCATCCTAAAGGAGATCGGTCCTGGGTGTTTATTGGCAGGACTGATGCTGAAGCTGAAACTCCAATTTTTGGCCACCTGATGCGGAGAGTTGACTCATTGGAAAAGACCCTGATGCTGGGAGGGATTGGGGGCAGGAAGAGAAGGGGACGACAGAGGATGAGATGGCTGGATGGCATCACCAACTCGATGGGCATGAGTTTCAGTAAACTCCAGGAGTTGGTGATGGACAGGGGGAGGCCTGGAGTGCTGCAATTCATGGGGTCGCAAAGAGTCAGACTTGACTGAGCAACTGAACTGAACTGAACTGTTTAGTAAAATATATTCCATTATTTAAAATGATCTGTTGGAAAGGCAGGATAGTGATGTCTATATCTCAGCATCACATGGATTGGCCCAGAGTGGGTGCTTGATAAGTATAATCAAATCAATATATGAATGGTTTCTTTTAAAAACTGAAGCACAGCTTTTGGACCAAGGTCATCATACATTCAAATCTGATTCTTATAGCACCTTTTGGGTGTTGTGCTGTTTTAAGAGAGTCCTCGGTCCTTTGTGTTTCTTCAGTTGGTGGCTCATGTTGTTTCTCCCCAGTGACACTCTCCTTCATTTATCCTTTTCATGTTCATTTCTCTTCATTTCTGAACACTCCTCAAATATAAAAAGGCATTTAATCTTCCAATGCGAAATGCCAGCCACTCTAGATTTGTGTCACCTGCAAAGTTTAATGTTGTACTAACTATTCCATCATGCAGATCACTGGCAGAAACATGGAATACCAATATTCTCAAGTCAAAGTCAAGAAGAAATCCACTAGTGATGTTCCCCCCTGCTCCTCCGGTTGACACCGATCTATTGATTATCCTTCTGAGAACAGCCTCTGTAATAACACAGTGGATTACTCCTGCTATCTATCAAGACTTGTGGTCTCCCAAGGAGTCACAGATGATGTATTAAAATAGTTTATTGGCATAGAACATCTTTAGCGAAGGAGAACAAGACATTTTACACAGTAAATGGGTGGTAAATCACATTTTTGAAAATGGAATTATTTTTAAATACTTTCAGATACTGTTTAGAGGAGGCCTATAATAAAGCCCATTGTCAAATGAAAAATCCCTAGGAAAAGTTAATAATTATTCCCTAAATGTATTTCTTTGAGATTGGCTATTTTATGGCAGATTTTCTCAGAGAAGATCGCCTGCCCTCATTCCACACCCTCCCCCCCCCCCCCCCACAATAAGCTTTATAAGATCTATAAGGCCCAATTGCTCTTGGAGCTGTATGTGACTTATCTGAGGATTAATGACTCAACCTCCTTTGCCGGTGTCCTGGGCTCCCTCTCAGACCTCACAGCCTTAAACGCCTTGAAGAAAAATGGCTCATCTACCCAAATCATCCATTACCAAAGCTAGAGCTTTCCAGTTGGCTAACCTTTCTTATGTTGAGACTTTGTTTAAATATTAGCACGGCTGGAGAAGCTGCTAGTAGAATCAGTTCTAATTCTGTGCACAGCTACTGGAAAACAGAAACTGACTGGATATGTTCCAGTGAGGTAGGGTGGAAGCATGATGAATCTGCAATTTCTCATTTAACACTAATTTAAAGCAGACACCTCTGTGGACATTATGAAACTCATAGATAAACTTTAGGAGATGTAGGAAATTATATGCAACATTTTGTGTGTCTGTGCTCCACCCAGCAGTTCTCATCAAATCCAAGGATTCTCAACCCAAATAACATTTAAGAAGGACTACATGACAAGTAGCTTTAGTCTTGAACTCCTTACTCCTAGACTCTATTTAATAGACCTTTCAAAAAATAAAATATCTTTTAAAAGTTTAAACTTTATTATAATCAAAGAAATATGAATATATTTATGAGATACTACATTTTAAGTTACCTCACTGTAGAAAATCACAAGAATGAAACTTAGTATTGAAAAAGACGTAAGAAAACACACACCCTCAATTTCTGCTGGTGGGAGTTTATGTTCTGTGTGGCAATTTGGCAAAAGTCTTAAAACATATATGCAATTGGATCGGCAATTCTTGTTTTAAGGAATTTGTCCTAAGGGAAAGAATTGGACAAGTATACAAAGATATTTATCTCAATGTTTATTACAGTATTGTTTACAATAGTGAAAAGTTCATAACTGTGCATTAAGGGGGTTAATTTAAGCCAGTTATGGTACACTCATTAAATGGATTTCCACAAAATAATATAGTTGTACATTTATCAGTATGGAGCCATACTTGTATTACATTAACTAAAAATGCTGGTTACAAAATAATATTTATAGTACTGAATGGAAACTATATTTCTTAGACACAAATGGAAAATATGTCTGAATATATACTGAAAAGATAGTCACAAAAATAATATTTGTGTTTACACTTAATTAGATTGTAGATGATTTTTCTTTTGCATTTATTGTGTCAACAAAGATAAACAATATAAATTTTAAAGCTATATGCAATAAAATAATAGAAGTTTATAGAGTTGTCAGGGGGAAAAAATGCTTTGGGAGCTGACAAGAATTTTCTACAATGATACAATGGGTAAAATTTAATCATCTCATTATAGACACTAATCATCCGCTTATTTAGCCACTGATTTTTAGAAAGAAGAACACTGCTTTCTGAAGAAATTCTAAATATTTTGCATTTGAGTGTAGAAATATCACCTGTTATGTGCTCTGTATAAGGTCACTAAATTCCTTACTAAAGGAGAGAAACATGACATGAGCTTCTTATCATTTTTTATAAAAAAATCCTTTTTTCTTCCTTATAACCCCCAGCACAGGGTGGCTAACTGAATTGGTGTTTGGTTGGCCTGTGCAAATAATAATTGGAAATTTACTTATTTCTTCATCAAAACTTTTATGCTATTTAATAGGTTCCAGGCACTATTATAAGAACTTTTCAAATATGAGCTTAACCCTCTAAGCCACTCTAGGAGTGAAAGGTTATTATTATTCCTATTTTATAGTTGGAGGAGGAGATGACTCTAAAGATAGTTAAACATTCCTTATATACAGAATCTAAAAAGAAATGACACAAATGGACTTATTTACAAAAAAGAAACATACTCACAGACTTAGAGGATGGGTGTATGGATACCGGTGGGAAGGATGGGGGAAAGGGATAGTTAGGGAGTTTGGGATTGGCATGTACATACTGCTCTGTGTTAAATGGATAAAAAAACAAGTTTCTACTGTATTAGCACAGGTGACTCTGCTCAAGTTTGTGTGACAGCCTGGATGGGAGGGGAGTTTGGGGAAGAGTGGATACATTATATGTATGGCAGAGTCCCTTTGCTGTCCTCCTGAAACTAGCACAACTTTGTTAATCGGCTATGAAAGTGAAAGTCGCTCTGTCCTGTCCGACTCTTGGTGACCCCTTGGACTGTATGTAGTCCATGGAATTCTCTAAGCCAGAATACTGGAGTGGGTAGCCTTTCCCTTCTCTAGGGGATCTTTCCAACCCAGGGATCAAACCCAGGTCTTCTGCATTGCAGGCAGCTTCTTTACCATCTGAACCATGAGAAGCCCAAGGATACTTCAGTGGGTAGCCTATCCCTTCTCCAGCGACTCATCCCAACCCAGGAAATGAACCTGGGTCTCCTGCATTGGGAGGTAGATTTTTACCAACTGATCTATCAAGGAATACACTATAAAATAAAAAGTTAAAAGAATAAAGACAGTTCAACTATCTTGTCTGTGATTAAGCAGCTGATTGATGTGAGTGATCATTTATCCTCAAGTTAGTAATTACTCGAGGATGTATACGATGTAGGAACGGAAATAACTTGAGGATCTTATGGTAGGGAAGGGTTATATTAATACAAATGATAACAAAGTTTTAGGTTGAAATCTAACTTGGCCACCAAAATAATTTCGATAATTTTTATTAGGGTGGCAAAGTTTCTAATAAATATATATATTATATAATTCAGATATATAATTGAAACAAAGCAATATCAAAAGTTTGTGCAAAAATGGCCAAATATATAAAATAGGGGGAACAAAAAGAGAAGTAAATATAACCAGATGTTGATGACAACTACATCAGGAGGAGTGAGACTATGGGTGATTTTAATATTTTTAAATCACTTTCTAATTTTCCAAAATGAGTAGAGTGAATATTGTTACTCTAAAATAAAAGTTAATTCATTTCCTTTAAGTTACTAGCTAGCAAGAAAAGTAACACATATAAGGAGAAATGGCAATAAGATTTAATATCTACCCACATGATGCTTGATTTAATGGAGGCACCGATATGTGTGACCCCAAGCAGATATCTTAGGAACACTGACTGTCAATGAATTTATGGATGGTCACTGAGTCCTGCCAAAACTCTGCTCTCTGGGGAACATTGGTCATTTCTTTCCTCCAGTGCTGAAATTCTCTGTTAGTCTCCTCACTTAGTAGAAGTGCAAAAATTGAAAAGTGCAAAGTAAGAATGAAAAGGGCTGGAGTAAATAGCACATGCTCAGCTAAAAGTCAAGAGCTTTAAAATTTGCTGGGAAAATATCTATGAAAAATAGAATGCATGATTCAACTATTAAATAGTCATTGGTTTGGTTGCTATTTCTGATCGAGCTAAAGTTCGGATGCATGCAAGCAAACCACAGCAGTATTTTGGTGGGAAAAATTCAACCTATTCCCAGTAAGGAACTGGATCTGTTTTTCTCTAGCCAGAAGGATAGAGAGCTGAAAATAGAAAAACTGAGAGTGGGTCACTTGCCTGAAAGAAAAAATCCCTCTTTCCCAGACAGGAATGAGAGTCACCTCAGGGACTAACATGCTGGGGACTCTCTCTGCTCTAGGGCTGGGTTGAAGAGATTGGGAGAGGTCTTTTAGACATATAGTATAGCTGGAAGACCCAGCTAAGAGTGTGGGTGTGTATGTATAAACATACAATTAAAACACAGTAACACCAGGAATACTGGGCCCAGGGGAAGAATGGAACTTTAACAGTTAATTGTGACTCTGCAGAGAAGTCAGGTTACTTTTTCTTTCCTGGGTGAAGAGAACACTAACTATAGGACTGTGGTAGTGATCCTTGGACTATAAACGCATCTCTTTTCTAGAGAGGGTTGGGTTAGCTAGAAGGTTTCAATGACAATGCTTAAACACACTAATAATTCATCAGCATGGGAAGGCCAGCTGCCGTGTTCAATGGCAGCACTGTTAGGCACCTATCTGGCACGAGTCGCTTTTGAACCCCATCTATGTCAATTTGTCTTGCCTTCCTTCCTTCGCTGTCAGGCAAACTGAATTAATCTTCACACAGGAACCCTTTAATTCTGTCCTTTTGAAACGCAGAGATAATTGGGCTTTTTGGATAGCTTAGCTGTTGTTTTGGGTTTTGTTTTGTTTTACATTCTCTTCCCAAAACATGAATACCCACAACTGACCCCTTGGGTTGAATAGACATTCCTCAAAGTCTTAGAGTCATCATGCAAGGAAGACTCCAGAGAAGAAGGAACAAGGACATTTCTAAAATCACTGGACATTAGAACTGTTAAACGGAAGTGGTTTCATTTTGTATTTTAGGTTCTTGAAAGGGTGCCAGCTGCCAAGGCAGGGAAGTTGTGGACCACCCTTCTAGACCCCTAATTCATACTTGATGACACTTTGTAACAATTCTGTTGTTGTTTCAAAAATCTGTTCTCTCTTTTCCCCTCTTTTTCCTTGGAGAATTTACCCAAATTTACAGCCTCAGCTAGGCTCTCTGGCCTTCTCTTTGGTCTCAAAATTCAACACTCAGTCCAAATGCCCTGATGTTTACTCATAGATGTTCTGCTAACTTCAAATTAATAATGCCCATTATGTAGCCTGACAATTCCACTCCACCTCCATCAAATGTTCTCAACCTCATTTTGTGGTTTATTCTCCTAGACACCAGACATGAAAACTCAGAATTGCTTTTGTCTCCTCTCTTCTCTTCTTCCTATGATTAGACAGTTCCTAAACCTCTTATGCTCTTCCTTTGGTCTACTTCTTTGCTGAATTAATGGAACACTTTCTATCTAAACCAGTAGTTAGCATACTTACAAGAGCCCTTGTTTTATTAATTTTCATTTAGAAGTAGCAGAATTTTGATATTGTGTGCCACTTAGATATGCCACATATCTAATGCATAATAGCATATTAACATTAGATATAGCCGAAGCTCCACTAACTAAGCCCCATTTATTCAACTTACTGGGGCTAACTAATGTTTTTTGGTTCCTTCTTACAAACGTTTGCAATGATTCCTGTGGTCTGCCGAAAGTTCAATACTTATTTCTGTTTTCCAAGAGTCAGTTGCTTTTCTTCAGAAAACCTATTTATACCCCTTAAACTTACTATTATAATTATGTGGATCAATGGGGTATAAACCCCCATCAAAAAAATGACTTGATGTTTGTAAAGCTAAGTGGAATGGTTTTGAAAGACTTGAAAAAAGCGAATTGCTAAAAAATGCTCTTTTAACTTTAAATTCATAGAATAAATGTTGATATGTATTTCGCTTTTTAATGACTGCTGGCTTTACCTGACTTTTTCAATTAATCGTATATAGCTACTGAAGCTGACCCTATAGCTCTGAAGTTTTTGGTGGGTGTCTTGAGGGATTACAGCACAGTGATCCCTGGCATGGACTCTGGAACCTGCCTGGGTTTAAATCCTGTCTCTATTTCTAACTAGGTGTACCTCATTTTCCCCATTTGTAAATAAGGGTAATACCAATTTCTACCTCCTATGAGGATCAAATGAGTTAATTCACTTTAAATAGTGCATAGCATATTACAAGTTCTCAATAAATAGCATTTATAGGTAAAAGGGGGAGATGAGAAAAGTCAAGGTGAAGAAATGATCTAGGATAAAAGCCAAGCAATGCCCCTGGTATCAACATGATTCACAAAGTAAGGAGCTATTTCAGCTACTTATCTGAGAAAATATGATTCAGAAGATAATTCTACCTGCTGTAACTAGTAATGACACTAACAAAGTAAATAAAAATAATAACATCATTTTCATGGCACATTAGTAGCTCTTGAGTGTTTGTATTATTTTGATCTTTCGGGATAAATATGGAAATTAGAATCAGGTACCTAGTTTTAATCCTAGTTTTGCCACAAACTACTTAAGTGGCTTCTGGCCAGCTACATTTCCTTTCTGGACTAAAGGGCACTATCTGGGTAGTTGGAGGTATGTGCCTGCCAACTTCATTAAGTATAGAGTAGCAGGGGTACAGAGAGGCAGGTAGAAAGAATGAATTAGAGAGTGGTTGGGGGCTCAGAGTAAGAATTAAGTTATGACATGACAGCTATAAAAGGGAGTGTTTCATCTGAGGGCTTTTGGGTGGCTGAAATTTAAAATTTGTTGTTCAGTGTCTGACTCTTTGTGACCCCGTGGGTTGTAGCACGCCAGGCTTCCCTGTCCTTTACTAGCTCTCAGAGTTTGCTCACATATTCATTGTATTTTGTAGGCCATAAACTTGTTCATGACTTGAAGTCTGTGTTCTGTGATTCACATTTATTGTATGAAAGGGAATGATTGGGGGTTTAAGTGACAGGATACAAAGCAGAAGAAAAACATAGAGGGGAGTGATCCGCATGGGATCTGGACTCATTCTGCATCTCTCTGTGGAAAAGTCTAAGCAGGGAATGGCTCTTCTGCCATCTTGGGTTGGAATTGCTTCAGATTTAAAGGTGTTGAGAAGCTTGGCTGCCCGTTGTTCAAATAAGGTATATGTCAGTGATGTCAACACAACGTGTTGAGGAAATGTTACATCTGTCTGCAATTGGCTACCTCTTGATAGGAGAAACACTGCTGGAAGCCTGGAGACCAGATGTTGCTTTCAATCACACAGAGGTCAAACAGCTTTAGATGAAGAATGTCTGCACCTCCCCATCCCTGGCCCTAACAGAAATATCCAAGGTGAATTTGGTGGAATCATAATTGTTTTAGCTCATGTTCCCGTTTTTCTTAGTGTATGACATTGCCGCCACTAGAACAGAGCAATCAGATTGGTGGCCCTTGGTTCAAGGGTTATGAAGAAGACATCAGAGCTGAGAGATTCCTGTTCACAGGGTCACATGACCTACATTCCAGCCTAGGTTTTGCCATTACAGATGTTGAAGGAGTCTGAAAATATCTCTTGTTTTCTCTAGTTTCTTAAACTGAGCAAAAATGGGAGCATTATTCTAAATGGCCTGTGTTATCCTTTCCAGTTTAATATTTTGCAATTATGCAGATATGAGGGAAGCCTGGTCTTGGCTAAGGCTTGGGACAACCACCTGGAAAATCAGTACAGTGGTGTTTCCAGAACGAAAACCTCCTCTGGTATTTCCTACTAGTCCATGTGGGAAAAAACAGTTAAAACAGCTGGTTGGAAACATGTCTTGAGCCAGAATGAGAAATGACTGATTGTGAACTTAATTTGAAAGAACTCTCTAATTAAACCTCTTACAGTCATTAAAATATCTCATCCTTTGACTAAACCTGTGTGCTAGGGGGAGTTAGGAATGAATATCCATTTCAGGAGGGTTTACTTCTTTCACATTTGTGCAGGTTTTCTGTTTAGTCACAGTATACAAAGGAAGACATCCAGGCTTCTTTCCAATTCAGCTTCATGCCAATAACTGCTTATATATGGAGCATCCATTAAATGAGAAATTTCTTTCTCGGTGCTGCTAGTGATGTATAGGACACTGTGAAGAAAGAAATGGTTTGTCCCCACTCCCGAGGTTTTCTTCCATGACCAAGTGTATCTCCTGGCTTCTTTCCACCCTATACGTCACTCTCCATCAATGAATGTGGGAGATTTATGGACTAGTAAATTTGGGAAGAATTTGAGCCTTGACTCTGCCCTTATTCCTAGAAGTCCATCCCCTTGCATAAAGCGTTTTCTTTGGGTTGTACCATCCTACACATGTCTTTTGCTACTAAGTGACAAATAGAATGAGTGATACTGCAGTTTTCAGGTAATAATTTACAAATCCTCCAATTTGTTTTCCATTGATGAGTGGCACTAAGAAATTAAAATCAGAGTGGAATTTAGGGAAGCGAATTACACTTACGGCAAGGTTTTGGTGGGCCAAGATGTATGGTTTCTGGCGATAAACTTAATGTAAGGGCAGGGTCTTTTGACATTGGTGATTGGAGGGTCATATTAGACTAGATGAGTTTTTATAGTTATATAGTTGGCATTTAGCGGCTCTGATCTGAATGAGAGTCTTAAAGACAGGTACACGGTACTTTGACATTGGTGAGTGATAGAAACTTTTGGAGGTTTTGTCCACAGGCAAAAAGCTATTTTTATATATAGAGTTATATGTATGAGTTACTTCAACTAGCCCATGTGGGTACTAGAAAATTACACTTTGGGCCCAGGCATGGTGTGGCTGAAGGGGATAAAGCTGAAACAGTTAAAGACAAAAGGGACTCTCTACTAGGCTTGGCATTGATGGGCAGAACAATACTGCTGCTGTTTCTGCTGCTAAGTCGCTTCAGTCGTGTCTGACTCTGTGCGACCCCTTAGACGGCAGCCCCACGATACTAGCTGCATTAAAAGGAGATGACAGCTAAATTCCATGCATGCTATGAAGCACTGATGTGGTTCTACCTCAAATTGTTAATACCAGGCCAGAGACACAGCGTTGAGTTGGCTATTATGAATCCCTCTCTGCATTTAGAAGTCAGGAGGAAACTGTAGAGACATAAACTCTGAATTCATGTGAGTAGCCCATGGGTTCAAGAGTGGAGAATATTTAAAGAACACCTGGGAGAGTTTCAAGGTGATTTGGATTTTTATAGGGGTACAGGCACCTTAAAAAATCGTGCCAGAGCATGTATGGAATTCAGGTCAGAGGAAACCATTGTTTTGAGGAACACTTGGGAAAAAGGATCTTGATTCCACTAGGTGCCTGAATGATTTCACTAGGTGCTGGAATGAGCACAGTGGTAAAGAATCCACCTGCCAAATGCAGGGGATGCAAGACATGCAGGTTCAATCCCTGGGTCTGGAAGATCCCCTGGAGTGGGAAATGGCAGTCCACTCCAGTATACTTGCGTGGAAAATTCCATGGACAGCGGAGCCTGGTGGGCTGCAGTCCACGGGATCACAAAGAGTTGGACACGACTGAGCACACATGAAGACAGGTGCCTGAATACACAGGCGTATAAGCAGCAATAGGGCTTTAGGAGTGAAGACAAAGATAGATGCAATGTATCAGAGGAAGGAGTGGTGGTGAAATAAAGGAAGATAATGATCAGAGCCATTTAAGGTTGAGGAATCAAGGCACACTTCATGGAGCAGTTGGTGTTTAAGAAGGATCTTGACAAAATAGCAGAGAATTTTAGGCTTCTTGTTCCAGAAGGGCCATGGCTAAGTCTAGTGCAGAAGGAGGAGATTTGGAAGTCCTAGCACCAACTCTGTTTCCCAGCTTCCTTCTCAGCTAGTGTGGATTCATTTAAATGATATATTTGTGTCAGGTGGGCTTTCAAAACAATCTCACTAAGGGTAAATAGCAGCCAGAAAAGGAAACATGGGCATGTATATTCTTCTATAGTTAAGATGGATAACCAACAAGGACTTACTGTATAGCACATGGGATTCTGCTCAGCTGTTATGTAGCAGCCTGGATGGGAGAGGGGTTTGGGGAAGAATGCATACATATATATGTATGGCTGAGTCCCTTCGCGGTTCACCTGAAACTATCACAGCATTGTTAACTGGCTATAACTCAATACAAAATAAAAAGTTTAAACAAACAAAAAAGGAAATACAATAGAACTATTCTCTGTTCTTTTCTGGACTTGTTCTTTCCTTATCCTTCTGCTATAACCCTCAGGAATTTGGAAGTTTTCAGCTGTGAGTTCCATTACAGTGAACTCTTCTTGGTTAAATTGAGATTCTTGGATTATCTCCCTCATTATTTGTCAAAATAATTATTAGGTCTCAGCACATGTGTCTGAAATCAACAGAGAAACCCCTTTTCCCCTGGCCCAATCATTTGGCATGGACAAATGTTTTATATCCTTCATGTTCTGATTTCTTATGCCAGATATGGGGACAGTGTAAATTTTGTGGTGTTTTAAACCCTGGAATAACTTTGTTCTTGTCAGGATTATCTGAGAAATTGCTCTATTGCAATTTGCCCCTGATATAGACCATTAGGCTTTTGCTACGTTTGCCTATAATGGGACTGGGACTTTGAACACATTGCTAAAGGTTAGTTTACAGACATGCTACCTTGGTGTGCTTAAATATGAAATATCTTAAATCTCATGAAAAATACGTGCTACTGGATATCTACCAATAGTAAGGGATAAAAGAGAAGTTCATCTTGCTGTATTACATAGAGATTTAACAGATGATAGGAGGAAAAAGGGCTCCATCAGCAAAGGAAAGCATGTTTGGGAAACATTGGAAAATCAACTTGGGCTAAAGAGTTGATTCTGAGTAGATGAGAACTAGAGATAAAACCATAAAGCTACCAAGAATAGAATTTTGAATTAGAAGAGTCCTTTGTGGTCATCTACCAGGTCTTAAAGTGGAATCAGGATAACTTTATTCAGACCAAATCTATGGAATTAGTAGGTATGTAACTTTATTCAAGTCAACATTATTTGCCTAGAGTTTGCTCATTTTAAAATGAGGCTTAAATAAAGTGAATATTGTAATATGGGAAAATGCCAGGTGAAATTCAAATGTATATTAGGTGTTCAATGAGTAACCTTTAAATATTCTGAATCCAAATATATTCCCTCTTCTAATTTAATACATGAGGTACCTGGGGCTCAAAGAAATTAACTTACCTATTTAAGTTTCTAGAGTTAATAGTGGCAGAGATGAGATTCAAATCTACTTTTCTCTTCCCTCCTTGTCTAGTGGGCTTTTGACTGCATCATGTTTAAAGTGGCATGATTATTTTAGTAATAGCCTTAGAGATAGCTAGTTAGATTATGATCACACCAGGGCCCTTGAAAGATAAGGAAAAGAATTGTGCTGCTTTTGTCAAATCACTGATGATTTTGGAGCTGAGAGGAAACATGAGTCTGGTGATCTGCAGGATGGATTAGGAAAAGGAAATTTTCTGGAAGACATTAATTTCTGTTCCATTTGTAGGCTCCAAGAATATGGGGTGGGGAGAGAGGCTCTCCCGTTACCCAGAATGTGATCAGCTTCAAGCAATATCCAGTTCATAGACGTAAACTTAATAAATATGTGTAATGAACAATTTTGAAAGAGTTAATGAAAAAGTCAATGGAATAAATAAATAAATGAAATACGTACATGAATGAATGAAATGATATTTTGATTACAAACTGGCCTTTCACTTTCTTATCCTAGTTGAACAGTAGAGTGTTCAAATTGGAACCTGAAAGCTCATAAGGATATGGTCAGTGTCTTCTAGGTTATTACTGTTAGAAATGGGCTAATTTGACCAAGACCCATTCTTTCTTGGGAGTAAATTATAATCCAGTAGATCCAGTCTAGTTAGGAGAATTAGAATCACAGTCAGATAGAATTGGATTTGAGTCATGGCTTGGTTGTAACACTTGCTGGGTGTTCCCTTGTGGCTCAGACAGTAGAGAATCTGCCTGCAAAGCAGGAGATCCAGGTTTGATCCCTGGATCCTAGAAGATCTCCGGAAAAGGGAATGGCTACCTACTCCGGTATTCTTGTCTGGAGAATTCCATGGACAAAAGAGTCAGATAGAATTGAATTTGAATCATAGATTTGTTGTAATACTTATTAGCTCTATGATTTTGAGGGGAGGAAGCAGAGCAGAAGAGGCAAAAAATAGTCTACTTAAGATGATTGATAGGGATTTAAAAAAAGAAAACATGCATTTCTAACCCATGGGGATTCCCAGAAATGTTTATGATCAGAGTTCTTTCCTCTGGGCTGGGCTCTATTTTAGCTGGTGAGAAAAGAAAAAGTAAAATGAATGTGAAAGTATATTTATGTGTCCACATACACTGAGAAGCAGAAATATGGTCAGGTTGTTACTAATTCATTAACTTTGCTTTACCCTTGTACCTTCCATTTTTTTGATATGGAGCAGAAACCATATTCAAATAGAGCTCAGTTGTCTATTTAGTGCAAAGTTCTGGGGAGAACATGTTCAGCAAAGAGAGATGTTCTCTCATTCATCTACATTCTCAGTGCCTTCCACCTCCTTGTCATGCTGAACTTTCTACCTCGTGGTTCAATTGTTTGCATTTTATCCTTTTTTTAACCTCAGTTTTCCTTCCCTCTTGGGCTTCCCCAGTGGCTCAGATGGTAAAGAATCTGCCTGCAGTGTGGGAGACCTGGGTTCAGTCTCTGAGTTTGGAAGATCCCTTAGAGAAGGGAATGGCTACCTACTCCAGTATTCTTGCCTAGAGAATTCCATGGACAGAGGAGCGTGGCAGCTGCAGTCCATGGTGTGACAAAGAGTTGGACACAACTGAGTGACTAACACTTTCACTTTCCTTCCTTCTTACTGCCCATATCAGAGGCATTCATGTCAGTTCCATCACCGATTTAAAGGAGAGCCTTGAAAAGGCTCGATTTAGCTAAAAATTATTTTTATTTATGTCTTTTTAATTTATTGTTATAAACTAAGAAGAATGCAAGGTATTTGCTTGGTGTACCTAAATTTCTCCTATTGCTGGAGAATTTGAACATCTAAATATGTGATTAGGGACCAGAGCCAACTGCAAACTTTCCACAATGGCAATTAATTAGCTACGCAAGGAGGGAGCGGGAAAGGACCTGGACAGAGGCACCCATCTCTTCTCTAGGTCATAAATATTATAGGAAAAGAAAGGAAAAATTCTTCAAGTATTCTATGCTGCTTAATGCATTTACTTCAAACTCTAGATGAGACTTTTCCTGATTTGGTCCTTGTCTCATTTTCTTGACTTTTTCCCATAGGATTTCTCCCCTATTGCATCATAAACACCCTTAACTACTGATCATTTCCCTAATTTTTCTTGCTTTTTCATACACGATGCCTTGCATATGTTTTCCCTGTCTGACATCCCTTTGGACAACTTAGTTTTCTGAGCTCATTTCATCAGTTGTTAGATAAAGAAAAAATTATCTACCTCATTGGGGCTGTCATGTGGATTAAATAAGATTATCCACATGATCCATGTTAAGGGCTCAGCACAATTTCTGGCACATCTAACTGTGGCAATTTTTCATTTATTTGTTTTCCTTTGTCTGTTTGATGAATTTCTACTCATACCCCCAAGAACCATCTCAAATATCCTTTTTGCTTTGAAACCTTCCCTGTTTCTGTTCAGGCAAACCATTGTTTTTGTTTTATGCTTCCATAAGATTCTACCCATATTTACATTACACTCAGCTGGAATTTGGGTCTTTCCCCGGTGGCTCAGCAGTAAAGAATCTGCCTGCCAATGCAGGAGACACAAAAGACACGGGTTCAATCTCTGGGTTGGGAAGATCTGTTGGAGGAGGCAATGACAACCCACTCCAGTATCCTTGCCTGGAAAATTCCGTGGCCAGAGGAGCCTAGTGGACTATAGTCCATGGGGTCTCAAAGAGTCTGACACAAGTTTGCAACTAAACAACAACTGTCTTCCCCAAAGGACTGTGACCTTCTGAAATGGGCACTATACCTTGGTCATTTTATTTTTTCAACATCTAACACAGTTCCTTTGCAAATAAAAACTTAACACTTGACAAATGATTTTTTGAGGAGATGAGCAAGTGAGTCAGTGAATGAGTGAATAAATGAAAGAAAGATTGTAAAACGATGGACCATGATGGAGTAATTGTTCCTAAAAGTGTAACTGAGAGACAGTAGGCTTTGCCTAACTAACTGGTACTTCATTCTTTGGAGAAAAGTCAGGCTGTTGTTTTTATGAGAATGTGAATAGAGTAAGTTAAGAGAGCTTACTGAGGTAAGCTCACCTTTCTAGACAAGAGATGGAGGAGATGCACTGGGAGAACCTAATCACCTTTGATGGTGGGGACAAGAAGAGTAGAGAAAGTAACAGAAAAAAAGAAGTTAATAAAGGGAGAGCTGGCGGAGTCTGGACACAGAGAGGATTGTGACAGCTGCTGGAAAGAGAAGAGATTTGGGAGAAGGTGAGGGAAAATTCAAAAGGCATTTTGGAAACTTTAAGCCAGCTCTCTTACCTATCTTTTGAAAGGATAAGACAGGGAAGTGCTAGTGGCTCAGCGGTAAAGAATTTGCCTGCAATGCAGGAGGCAGAGTTTGATCCCTGGATCTGGAAGATCCCATGAAGAAGGAAATGGCAACCCACTTTAGTATTCTTGCCTAGAGAACTCCATGAACAGAGGAGCCTGGCAGGCTATAGTCCATGGGTTCACAAGAATTGGCCATGACTTAGTGACTAAATAACCACCACCATACTGAAGACAAACCCCAATTTACCTATTCTTGAGACTAATAATATTTTTCTGTCATTTTCTCTAGAAACCCCCAGCTCAGAAACTGGGAAATCCTAAGAGTTGGCTCTTATCTAACACTTGGGAATGAATTATCTGAGGAGACGCACATGCTAACAAAGCAAAAGACTTTATTGGGAAGGGACACCTGCACAGAGAAGAGGAGGGTGAGCGAACTCAGGAAGACTGCTCCGCTACTTGGCTTGCAGTCTCAGGTTTTCGGTTAATGGGGTTAGTTTCTGGGTTTTCTCTGGCTAATCATTCTGACTCAAGGTACTTCCTGGTGGCCCATGCATCATTCAGCCAAAGCAAATTCTAGTGTGAGAGTTTCTGGGAGGTTGGCAGGACATATTATATCCTCTCTCCACCTGTTGACCCTTTTCAAATTCTTCTGGATTGGTTTTACATAATGTGGCTGGCATGTCCTCCCTCCTTTCAGTTCAGTTCAGTTCAGTCCCTCAGTCGTCTCAGACTCTTTGCAACCCCACGGACTGCAGCATGCTAGGCTTCCCTGTCCATCACCAGTTTCTGGAGCTTGCTCAAAATCATTTCCATTAAGTTGGTGATACCATCTAACCATCTCATTCTCTATTGTCGACTTATCCTCCTGCCTTCAATCTTTCCCAGCATCAGGGTCTTTTACAATGAGTCAGTTCTTTGCATCCGTTCAGTACAGTGGCTCAGTCGTGTCTGACTCTTTGTGACCCCATGAACTGCAGCACGCCAGGCCTCCCTGTCCATCACCAACTTCTGGAGTTTACTCAAACTCATGTCCATTGAGTCGGTGATGCCATCTAACCATCTCATCCTCCATTGTCCCCTTCTCCTCCTGCCTTCAATCTTTCCCAGCATCAGGGTGTTTTCCAATGAGTCAGCTCTTCACATCAGGTGGCCAAAATATTGGAATTTTCAGCTTCAACATCAGTCCTTCCAATGAATACCCAGGACTGATTTCTTTTAGGATGAACTGGTTGGATCTCCTTGCAGTCCAAGGGACTCTCAAGAGTCTTCTCCAACACCACAGTTCAAAAGCATCAGTTCTTCGGTGCTCAGCTTTCTTTATAGTCCAACTCTCACATCCATACACAACTACTGGAAAAACCATAGCCCTGACTAGACAGACCTCTGTCGACAAAGTAATGTCTCTGCTTTTTAATATGCTGTCTAGGTTGGTCATAACTTTCCTTCCAAGGAGTAAGCGTCTTTTAATTTCATGGCTGCAATCACTATCTGCAGTGATTTTGGAGCCCAGAAAAATAAAGTCAGCCACTGTTTCCACTGTTTCCCCATCTATTTGCCATGAAGTGATGGGACCAGATGCCATGATCTTAGTTTTCTGAATGTTGATCTTTAAACGAACTTTTTCAGTCTCTTCTTTCACTTTCATCAAGAGGCTCTTTAGTTCCTCTTCACTTTCTGCCATAAGGGTGGTGTCATCTGCATATCTGAGGTTATTGATATTTCTGCTGGCAATCTTGATTCTAGCTTCTGCTTCCTCTAGCCCAGCATTTCTCATGATGTACTCTGCATATAAGTTCAATAAGCAGGGTGACAATATACAGCCTTGATGTACTCCTTTTCCTATTTGGAACCAGTCTCTTGTTCCATGTCCAGTTCTAACTGTTGCTTCCTGACCTGCATACAGGTTTCTCAAGAGGCAGGTCAGGTGGTCTGGTATTCCTCTCTCTTTCAGAATTGTCTACAGTTTATTGTGATCCACACAGTCAAAGGCTTTGGCATAGTCAATAGAGCAGACATAGATGTTTTTCTGGAACTCACTTGCTTTTTTGATGATCCAGCAGATGTTGGCAATTTGATCTCTGATTCCTCTGCCTTTTCTAAAACCAGCTTGAACATCTGGAAGTTCACGGTTCACGTATTGCTGAAGCCTGGCTTGGAGAACTTCGAGCATTACTTTACTAGTGTGTGAGATGAGTGCAATTGTGCGGCAGTTTGAGCATTCTTTGGTATTACCTTTCCTTGGGATTGGAATGAAAACTGAACTTTTCCAGTCCTGTGGCCACTGCTGAGTTTTCCAAATTTGCTGGCAGATTGAGTGCAGCACTTTCACAGCATCATCTTTTAGGATTTGAAATAGCTCAACTGGATTATCTCCGCATCAGGTAGCCAAATATTGGAGTTTCAGCATCAGTCCTTCCAGTGAATATTCAGGATTGATTTCCTTTAGGATGGACTGATTGGATCTCCTTGCAGTCCAAGGGACTCTCAAGAGTCTTCTCCAACACCACAGTTCAAAATCATCCATTCTTTTGTGTTCAGCTTTCTTTATGGTCCAACTTTACATTTATATATGACTATTGGGAAAACTCTAGCTTTGACTAGATGGACCTTTGTTGGCAAAGTAATGTCTTTGCTTTTTAATATGAAGTCTACATTTGTCATAGCTTTTCTTCTAAGGAGCAAGCATCTTTTAATTTCATGGCTGCAGTCACCATCTGCAGTGATTTTGGAGCCCAAGAAAATAAAGTCTGTGACTGTTTCCATTGTTTCCCAATCTATTTGCCATGAAGTGATGGGACCAGATGCCATGTTCTTTGTTTTTTGAATATAGAGTTTCAAGCCAGCTTTTTCACTCTCCTCTTTTGTTGGTCTTTTATTGGACCGGAACCTGGTGGTCTGGAGTCGACGATGAGAGAGTGAAAGAAGGAAAGAGGCTAATATTCCTTGGGTTACGCAGCTGGCTTCCTTGCTCCAGAAATAGAGAGATAGAAAGAGAGAGAGAGAGAGAGAGAGAGAAAGAAAGACATGGGGGCCAAAGCTCTGATGGAGCAAAGGTGTTTTAATCAACATGGTGGTGTGGGCATATATACTGTCTTACAAGGTAGTTATTCTCAGCAAAGATAAAGATTAAAATTCCGAACTTAGAAAATACAAGGCAATCCCTATTAAAGAGAGAAGTGGATACTTATCACCATAATGAGAAACTAACAAAGGAAATGCCTGGATTCCTCAGCCCTGGGAAAGGCGTGCCTCTCCTCTTAATTCCTGAATATTCAGGAATTAATAAGGACCAAAGGATTCCTGACAGATCCAAAACAGCACACAGGAAGCCTCCTGTTAAATTCTTTCTGACACTCTTTCGCTTTCATCAAGAGGCTCTTCAGTTCCTTTTCTCTCTCTGCCATAAGGGTGGTGACAGCTGCATATCTCAGGTTGTTGATATTTCTCCTGGCGGTCTTGATTCCAGCTTGTGCTTCACAATGGACTTCCCTCCCTTCAGCCCCTCCGAAATTCTCCTGGTTAGTTTTCAGCAGTATGGAGTTCTTTACAGGGACCTCCTGTTGTGAGACCACTCAGGCAAGCTGTGATCACCTTTCCTGGCCAAGATGGGCTGTTTTGGTTCCCTAACACTTTTAGCCCTTTGCATGGACTTCCCTGGTAACAGTTAAGTTTTCATCTGACCCTCCTATATATCTCTGACCATGGCTTCTGAGGATGTGTCCTTCCCAAATACCGCCTGAGAGGACTTGCTCACTGATGAGGGTCTGTGTTGAACTTCAGCTTAACTATGTGCCTTCAGAACTGATTCCTGCCTGAGAAGAGGAGCTATCTCTGCTACTCTGCCTTTGCTATACTCCATATGATCCATCTCTAACTGCAGGTGGTGCTAGTGATAAAGAACCTGCCTGCCAATGCAGGAGACATAAGAGAGTCAAGTTCCATCCCTGGGTCAGGAAGATCCCCTGGAGGAGGGCATGGCAACCCACTTCTCTATTCTTGCCTGAAGAATCCCATGCACAGAGAAGCCTTAGGGTGCAATCCTTAGGGTGGCAAAGAGTCGTATGTGACTGAAGCATTTAGCACGCATACGCATACAATCCATCTCTAATCCTAGATGAGTATCCATCGAGTGTGTGGGGTAGTTGGGAGCACGGTGCATGACATTTGCCTTCTTGGAAAAAATTCAAAGCATTAACATCAGCCAGTCCCTCTCATAAAGCAATAATGTAAATATCTTTTTATTACTAGCCTATTTCTGCTTTGTGACAGAGGAAGTAAAAATAGAGGAAAAAAAGTTATTTTGCCCTATGTACCATTTTATTATGTTGAAAATAAGTGAGCTCTGAAGGAAATAACTAAAATGTGATGTACTTGGTTAGTAATTGATTCTTTAAATTGATCACGTGGCAGTCAGCACAATAACATGGGTGATTTTCCCATCAGTAGAAGGAGAATCACTACAGAAATATCAAAGGGCAAAGAGAGGCACAAGATTAACAGCCATAGGCTTTTCTGAGTTTATTAGAGAATGGATTTTTACAGGGGTTTGGGACAGAATCACTGATTTAGTAAATGATAAAATTACAAAATCAGACTGGTAACATGCTGAGCTGTTTACAAGCTAATGTTTATGAATGAAAAGTAGAGAACAGGGGTGACAATGAATTTATATTGTTTCTGTACCCTATTGTATGATTTCCCAAAGACTATCTTAACACATGACATGTATTTTCACTAGAGGAATAATTGGGTGTGCTGGTGGATTTGTCTTAGGCCCAGCTCCTGGTGGCCAGTAAATAGGGGTTTCCTTTCCCCTAGTATGATTCCAGAGCAGTAAGATCCTTTTTGTGACATTTGAAACACTAATGATTTACCCCTTTGGAGTGCATTGATCTCTTTATGTGACCATCTCAAAAAAGGCAATAATTTCTTCCTTGGTTTAGTAAGAGATTTTTGTTTCTAATACTAGACCTCAAAGATTTTATTGTGTGGTAGTAATGATGAAAAGGGCAGAACATTGAATAAATAAATTGTAATTTTATTCTAATATGAAGTTATTTGGGAAATTGATTCCTAAAACTGACACTTGAACTGTCAGCCCCAATCATTCAGGATATGTTTGATGAATTGATCTCATGAAACTGCTGGAGACAATACAAAATCAAAGATACCTTCAAACCCAAAACAAATGATGGACCCCACAATAAGACAGGACAGAGGAACAAGGTCCTTATTGCATGATTTTAATAACATTTTGCCCTTGAGCAAGACGTTTCCGTCTAAATGAAACTCTGAACTTTACCTGGAAATTGAAGTTGGGTAGGGAAAAGAAAGGGGGTTGGCTTAGGAGATCTTAGGTCGTGTAAAATGACAGCTATTCCCACATGGCTGTCTCCAAGAGGCCTGACTTTGACGCTCAGCTGAAACATCTGCAGAAAATATGAAGAAAACACGCCCACATACAACTCAAAAGAGGACCCTTCACATGTGGCTGTTGGAATCGTTAACCAAAGAGTCAAAGCAAGTCATAGGCCAAAAGTTCACTGTAAACATAAGATCACAGAACTAGGCCAATGCAGTCCATGATTTGTGTCAGTGCTAAATAATCCCCATAAATAATAAAAATAGAAACTTATTCTTTCTGGTGCTTTAGAATTTACAAAGCACTCTTCCTTTCAAGGGACTAAGGCTTTGAACTACTCTCCTCATTTTACACACGTGGAAGCTGAGGCTTCATGAAGCTAAGTCCTTTTGTAAAGTCACACAGGAGAGCCCAGGCTTATATGCAAACGTTCTGATCACAAACCCTAGGTAATCACACTAATTTTTAGAACCCAATTAAACATTGCCATGATATATTACCTTTTAGAAAATTATATCCTAGAGTTATCTTCCAAAGGTTCTATTAAAGGAGATCAAAACTAATGAACTAATCTAAGGACTACTGAATCAGTTGATAAAATAAACCAGCCTTGCCCTCTCCATTTGTCAGTTCTAAACAGAGAGATTGGAATGGAAGGGGCTGGGGTTTTAATGTCCATCTGGAAGATATCTTCTTTGCAACATTGCTGTATATCACCATATGGGTCAGAGAACCAGGCTCATCATCTATATAAATATTGTTGTTAAATTACCTCTCATTGTGAAGGTTTGAGCCTCATTAGATCTAGAATAGAAAGAACACATTAGCTCAGTGTTTACAGCTAACTACTGTTTTCCATTTTAGATTCAGTGTAATAAATTTAGCAAACAACACTGAAAACAGCCCTTACTTGCTTGAAAGATATAATTGAAATGTATTATAGCATTAAAATATTACAACTGGATACAGACTTTATCTATCAGTAGTTCATTTTCATTAAAAGCTTCTAGTTTGGAGGAGCCAATGGATACCACTTGGAAAGTAGAAGGAGTGAAATCATTAAGAATGCCAGTGACAGTGATTTTTTTTTTTTTGGTAGTTTGTTTCTGCTTTGTAAAAGAGAATTGTAAAGGGTTGAAGAATTTGAGAAAATTGCAAGTGAATTTGTGAAGTCAGTTTTAAAAGGCTAGGCTCTGCCACTTGTAATATTTATGCTGTGACTGGGCACCAAGTTTAATATGCGGGAGGTCTGCTGATTGCACAAGCAATGGACCACTTGCATTTGCAATTAGCCACTCACACCCTTGTTTTTCCTCACAACCCAAGAGGTTGATTATGTGATTGTTGGTATAACAATTAGTACACGTGAAGAGAAAAACTCCCCAGAAACCTCCTAAGACTGTTTTTTCACTGAAAGCCTCAAACACGAAGTAATTAGCTTAGAAAGCGCAGGAGATGGTCCACAACATATACGCTTATTGTGAGATAGAAATTGTGCCCCTGCAACCAGTCCTACATAGGGATGGTTCTCTGCTCCAGCACAGACAGGACGGTGGTGGTGGTGATGGTGGGGTGGTGTGATATGAAGGGAGTGGGAAGCCATCCTATTCTCAGATACATCTGCCTCACTATAAGCTGACACTGAAAATTTTAAAATACCTAGACAAAGGATAACCCAGAGGAATACACAGAAACTTAACCATCTTTCAGAATGACTTTTTCTCCTCCTCCCTCCATTCCTTCCTTCCTTCCTCCCTTTCTCCCCTCCTTCCTTCCCTTAAATTACATTCTGCTTCTAGAAGAATGGCAGATTAATCAAACAAATAAACAAATAAACCTTGAACAATCTTTCAGTACAACCACTTAGAAAAGTAGATAAAATATTTTAAAATATTACAAATATGTGGTTGAGGTGACAAGAAAGAAAGGGCAATTTTCATATACTTACCAGCAGTAATAAATTGTTAACTATATGAACCAGTTCAGATGCTTGGGGTTGGTATATTGACGGAAAGTCAGCAGAATTACAGTAGAATTTGACAAATGCTTTAACACGTAAGATTTTAATCCATTTCAAAAATCTAGGACTAATGTTTAGCAAGTACCATTTAGGAAAAATATATAGAGTTTTCAAACAGTGCGATTAAAAGTTTGATGTAATGGGCAATGGGCAATGCATATGGAACTTGCCATTCTGTATTTAAGAATCTCCATTCTTCAAACCTCAGGGAATCACATCATTCTGACTCTTCCATATCACCTTATGGCTTCTCAGCCACTTCTCTTTGTCCCTAGCCACAAGCCTAATAAAGGAATTAACAAAGGGAGAAAAAAAAGTATCTGCATTCCTCAGAAGTATGTGTGGAACTTTTATGAAAAATGACCACATTCTAGGCTACAAATATATAAAAAAATGATTTTATAGATTACTTTCTCTGACAACATGAAATAAAAATACAGCTAAAGAGAGGGAAAAATCTATCCTCTTTATTTGGAAACAAAAGAAAGACAGTAGAGTTCTAAATTATTTGTGAGAAAAAAATAAACTTAGGTGTGAGAAAAAATGAAAATATTGAGAACTGAATGGCGGTGAAACAATCACTTAAAAGCTAGTGGGATGCAGCTAAAGCAGCACTCAGAGGTAAATGTACAGCATTAAATGCTCTTATTAGAGAAGAAGAAAGGCAAAAATCTAATGATCCTATTCCAAATAAAAGAGTTAGAAGAAAAGCAAAGCAAGAATAAACACAAAGTGGAATGAAGTGAGCTTAATGTAAGAATAAGAAATAATGCATTAGAGCAAAGTTATGTAAAAGAATGCCAATAGAATCAAAAGTTGGTTCTGTGAATGATGAATAGTAGATAGGAATAACAATAAATAAAACTAATGAGAAACATAACATACATATTATATTAATAAATAATATTAACAATAAATATAAATACATAACTAGAGTTTAAAGAAATATAAAGAATATAATATAGAATGACTTTAGGATTAAAAAATATAGACCAAATGGAGAATTTCTTAGGAAAATACAATTTTCCATAACTAACTAAAGAAAAAAACAGGAAGCTTAAATAAATCAGTAAGTATTAAAGATATCAAACTGGTGCTAAAACTTCATTAGGTTCAGCTGGTTTTAGGTGATTTTTAGCAAAATGTCAAGAAAAGTAATAATTACATAAACTCTTTTAGAAAACAGAAAAATTTCACAACTAATGTAAGAGGCTAATATTATTAATACTTTATTACAAACCAATCAAAAATAATACAAGAAAAAATATAGATCAAATCTTACCTAAAAATATAAATACAAAAATATCAAATAAAATCTGGTGAATTAAATTCAGCAGTGTATGTCAATGGAGAAGGAAATGGCAACCCACTCCAGTATTCTTGCCTGGATAATCCCAGGGACAGAGGGGCCTGGTGGGCTGCCGTCTATGGGGTGGCCCAGAGTCAGACACGACTGAAGCGACTTCAGCAGCAGCAGCAGCAGTGTATATCAAAAATTAATCACCATAAAAAGGAAGGTTTTATTCAAGGAATATAAGAAAGTTTTAACCTCAACAAATCTATCATTATAACACAACACAGTAGAAGAAAAGGTTTATGAACATTCTAATGAATTAATGAAAAAAAAGCATTTGATAAAATTTAGCCTATGTTTATTAGGAAATCCTCTTAGTATACCATGAAAAGACATAAAACTTTGTAATTTATAAAAGGCACCTATGAAAAATCTTTAGCAAATATCCTTGTTAATGATGAATCTTTGGTTGTATCCTGTTAAAGTCAAGAGAAGAAAAGTATGCTTATTATTATTAGTTTTACTCTGCATTGACCAATAGGTCCTAGGTAGTATGGTAAGATATGAAAAGTAAAACATAAATATTGGAAAGGAATAAGCACTTACTCTTATATAATTGTATAGGAGAAAAAATGATTCTACAAACTACTTGAACTGATAAGAGAGCTTAATAAGGTTGTTGGTAAGATGATCAATACATAAAAAGCAATGGTACTCTATGTATGAACAACATATGTGTAGAAAATATAAATTAAAAAGAAGGTGCCTTTAAGAACAGCAACAATAGCACACAAAAATGTGTGCCTATAAATAAATCTAGTAAAAGATAGAGAAACTTAGGAACCTAAAGTCTTAAAGCTGAAAAAGTAAAAGAAAAATTGAGTAAATGGAAAAAAGTACACCTTGTTTTTTAGAGATAGAATCAATACACTGTTTTGGATTTCTCCCACATTGATCTATAATTACAATGAAACTCCAACCAAATTGATAATAAGATTTCACAAACTCATCATAAAATGTTTAATTGGAAAAAACATAGAGCCAAAATAGCCATCAGAATCTTAAGAAGAAAAGTAGGGGAAAATTTGACTTGTTTGACAAAAAACTAACACTAAAGTATAGATGGTAATGACATAGCAATAGACAAAGAGATTAGAAATAGAAAAAGAAGACCCACTAGCAGACTTAATTATACATGGGATAAGGTATACAACACAGGTGGCATCACAGATCACTGGAGGAAGGAGAGACTATTTAAAAAAAAAAAGTTGCCTCCCATCTAGAAAAAGTAAAGCTAGGTCTCTTCCTAACATACAGAAATAAATTCCAGATGGAAACAGCACCAAAATGTGAGAAGAAAAACTGTTAAGTGTTTAGAAGAAAATACAGCAAAGTATTTTTATAATATTTTGATAGGGAAGGATATCTTAAGATTCAGAAAACATGAACCATAGGGAAAAAGATTACATTCTAACCAATATCTCTAATAAGTGACAATATACACAGAGACCAAGACACTGGTTTGGTAGTGATGGTGGATGCCTAGGAATCTGTTACTTAATGTTCTGTACACTTCAAATATTTGAAAAGACTCATAGTTAAAAATTAAAAACAATAAGGACTAAAAGATACTTTAGAAAATGTGGAATAAAGTATAGGGCAGTAGAGCTGGACATGATAGCTTGTTTTTCAACCTTCTTGCTTCTCTCTTTCTTCCACCCTCCACCCTGCTGAAGTATCATTTATACTACTTATAAGCACTTGCCTCTAGTCTCTTTCCAGTTCAGCTCAGGACACAATGCTTTAATGATGCTGAGATTATCTTAGGCTGGCTATCGACAGAATTATGACTAAGATTCTGCTCCAAGTCCCTGGAGGCATTTTTCCTCTGACATACCAAGAAGTGTTTATTGGGGTTATGACAAAATATTTCTTAGGGGGTAGATGTATACTCATTTCCATAAATTGACACCCAGTCACAGCAGACCAATCCATTTATGAATGTTGAAAATGCCCATTCAGTGATAATTCAGCTTGTGAATTTGCACAGACAATTCCCAGAAGGGTTTGTTTGCCGTTTACTTGCTGTGATACTCCCACTTGGCCTCACCCTATGTTGCAATTGCCCCAAGCTGCCAGCCCACACAACCCCATGTGGGTGAGGATGGTATGTGCTGAGGATCTCATTCTACCATTTGTTTTTATTATCTGAAGTCCTTTTCCTAGGACACTGGATTTCATAGGGAGGGTTTATTGTTTACGCAGATTGAGCTTGCATTTTACTAGGTTCTTGGGCTCCCTATGCCATGAAAAAGCTAAGTTTATGGTAAGGTGAAGACTGTTGAAGCCAGTATGACCTGAGCTGCCCTCTTGACATGCGTGCATCCATGGAAGGGTGATGGGGCTGTCAGTCTACTGCTCTGTCACTGGGAAATAGTCCCAAAGTACAAAGACAATGTAACATCAAAGTTAGTTGGGGATATAGTTGGACAAATACTGGCTTGACAAATGAAATCAAGTGCAGTTATATATACTAAAGAGCCAACTAAACTTAACTAAACTATTTAGTTCATGATGATTTTCCAGGAACACTAGATGAGTTCAGTGACCATTTAAAGTTTATTTTCATAGTTGAATTGGGGAGCTTTAGGTAAGTACGGATATTAAAAGAACTCTAAACGCTAATTTCTGAAATTCTAAATTGATGCCATCAGCCCGAGATTTTGATCACCACTGCAGCACAGTGATCCATCAACTCTGCCAGGTCTGTGTGATGGACACTGATGCCACTCTGCCCTGACCACCTACAACCACTTTAACCCTTCAAGTGCTTCCTTCCCCTGGTTTTGATCTGTCTTTGTTGCAATTGTCCAAACCTGCAGAGAGATGGAACTGTTGGGCCTTTAGGACTTACTCCCACCATACTTCCAGGTGGCCTTTAGTAGATGACAGCTGGGGCTTTGACTTTCGGAGGCCAACTCCAAGCTTCAAATAGGATCACAGTGATTCTGAGCAACATCTTACTCTTCAGAATTCCTCCAAGGGATCAGACTTCTTGCTTGTCTGTAACCTGCATCCCATACTCTTTTAGTGACTTCTCCTGAGCAATAGACAAGAGATGGGGAATATAAAAAGAACACCCAGTAGCACACTTACTTATACCTGTCCTTAATGGGACACATACATAGGCTTCCCAGGTGGCTCAGTGATAAAGAATACATCTGCCAATGCAGGAGAGTCAGGAGACGTTTGATTCCTGGGTTGGGAAAAACCCCTGGAGGAGGAAATGGCAACCTACTCCAGTATTCTTATCTGAAAATCTCATAGACAGAGGAGCATGGTGAACTGCAGTCCATGGGGTTGCAAAGAATCAGACATGGCTGAGCAACTGAGCACACAGGCGGGACACATACATGGGCATATTTACCTCAGCCTTGGTCACTAGGGAACCCAGTAGAATACACAGATAGTTTATTAGAGCTTCTCAGAGATGGGGAAGAAAACTGAGGGGCCCCAAACTCTTGAGGTGGCTGAGACTGAATCTATGAGTTGGAGGGAGCCAGATGGGAGAGTGAGGAAGGTCCTCATTAGAGAACCTGAATGTTCAAAGAGAACATTAAGCAACTTCACAGGTTTGCCTCTGGACAACATTTATCTAAGTTATTGGATGATCACCTCAGTTCTTTGGATTTATTTGGCGGTGAAGACAATTGTAGAGTTCCTTGCTTGATACTATGCCCCTCCATGACTCTGCCCTACTTCAGAATGATCTTCATATGTGAGTTTAAATAAATACAAGCTTTCCGTTTCCTCCAGAGACAGACTTTACAATCCCCAGCTTGGTCGGCTACTTGGAAACATGTCTCAGAAGTCATCTGGTTTGGGGAAACATCCATGTTTTATAAGGATGTAAATTCTCTTCCAGTTAGGGATCTAGTCATCTGAAGGGCATATTATGGGCTTTGGCCCATTTGAAGAATTCTGTCTTTGTTTATGGGTACACATATAGTAAAAGTTAAAAGCATGACTGGAAATGATAAACACCAAGCCAAGATGGTGGTTACTTCTTGGTGGGAAGGAGGGAGAGGAATGTAGCTGGAGATAGATTCACAGAGATTCAGTTGTATATGTAATTTAAGATGGCTGACAGGAATATAAAGGTTTAAAAAAAAATAGAAGTTTCCTCCAAATATTTTATTTCTTTTTAGAAAAATTTACTGGATTATAATTGATTTACTGTGTTGTATTAGTTTCAGGAATACAGCAAAGTGATTCAGTTATACATATACATATATATTCATTCTTTTTCAGATTCTTTTCTCATATAAGTTATCACAGAATATTGAGTAGAGTTCCCTGTGCTATATAGTAGGTCCTTGTTGGTTATCTATCTTATATATAGCAATGCATATATGCTAATCCCATGTTCCTTATGTTTTCCTTCCCTTCTCATATTCCCTTTAGTAAGTCTAAATTTGCTTTCTATGTCTTCAAGTCTTTTTCTGTTTCGTAAATAAGTTCAGTGATTGCGTGTCTGTTTCTGAATGAGAACGTCTCTAGGTGGAAGGGGTATATCCCCTTGCCCTTTAAGTACTCTGCCTACCTTTCTCCATCTCCCCTTGTCCTCTGGCTTCTGGTTGGGTTTATGGGGAACCCACTGACAGAATTTGGGTTTAAAGGAGGAGCATAAGAGTGGGAAATGTGTTTTCTCAATTCCTCCTCTGAGGGCCTCTGGAGACCTAACTCCAACAGGTCCAACATCTCCATGTCATCCTCCTTGAAGCAGGCAGGGCTCCACAGCAGACATTAAGTACTCTCGAACTAGGTGATTTGAGGACAGTTTAATAAGGAGCTATTTATAAGTGACAGCAGAAATGTTATAGCCTCTAGTTCCAGAAGGGAGAGGTAAGAGAGAGGTTTTGCAACAGAGTTAGAATTCTATTTTCCTCTTCTCTGCTTCTAAGATATATATGTGTTTTTTTCAGTGACAAGAAAATTCTACTTGGGTCAGAGATTGAGGAGAGGGTTTATACTTTCCTCCAGCCTCTAAATTTGTCTTTCTACATGTGTAGTTACTGAGAACTAAATCAGTTATTACTGGGCATTTACAATGAGAAGGTAGCATGTTAGTCATCTTTGGGATACAGAATAGAATAAGGATTTGTCTCTGCTTTCGAGGCCCTTGCTGTCTATCTGAATATGTAAGACACACATGCATGAAGTCATCTGACTATAAATGAATTTCAGAAAAAATGTATAACTCATACATATAATATATATTTGCACATTATGTATGTATAACAGTCATGTATGGATATGAGAGTTGGACCATAAAGAAGGCTGAGCACAGAACTGATACTTTTGAACTGTGGTGTTGGAGAAGACTCTTGAGAGTCCCTCAGACTACAAGGAGATCAAACCAGTAAATCCTAAAGGACATCAATTCTGAATATTCATTGATGCCGAAGCTGAAACTCCAATACTTTTGGCCACCTGATCGAAGAGCTGATTCCTTAGAAAAGACCCTGATGTTGGGAAAGATTGAAGGCAGGAGGAGAAGGGGACAACAGAGGATAAGACAGTTGGATGGCATCACCAAATTGATGGACATGAGTTTGAGCAAGCTCTGGCAGATGGTGAAGGACAGGGAAGCCCGGCATGCTGCAGTCCATGGGGGCAAAGTGTTGGACTTGACTGACTGACTAAACAACAGATATCTAGTTGCTGACACTTTATAGCTGTATTGTCTTTGGCCAGGTTGTTTTATTCTTCTGAGCTTTTGTTCACCTGCAAAAGTAGGGTTACTTTTAGGGTCAATATGATTAAAATGGTAATTTTGCAAAGTTTATACACTTGCATAGTGTATACCTCTACTTAGATGAACATCTCTACTAGACAGCCTAACTCTTACATTTGGCATTTTTCAACTGACTTCCTAATTTGCTCTGCAGTTCCAAATATCCACTTCCATGATAGAGTTCCCATTTGAGTTAATGATAACTTTATTATGTCAAAAGACTCATCTTCCTATTTTCTGTTCCATCTCACATTCCAGCCATTTGAAAATATTCTTGGATTTCCCTTTCAGTATATCTCAGGTCCACTCACTTTTTGCCATGTGCACTATGGTCAGTGTGGTCTAAGCAACCATCATCTCTAGTCTGGATCATTGAAAAGTTTCCTAACTAATCTACATGTTTCTATCTAAATCCCTTAGCATATGGCATGGTTGTCTCTTTTCTTAGTTTTATTTAGATAGCTTAGAACTGTTGAAATTTAGATTCCAGAACTTTAACAATATTTTTCTTTCTTTTTTTTATTATTATTATTTTTTTTTTCCAGTGGGTTTGTCATACATTGATATGAATCAGCCATGGATTTACATGTACTCCCAATCCCGATCCCCCCTCCCACCTCCCTCTCCACCCGATTCCTCTGGGTCTTCCCAGTGCACCAGGCCGGAGCACTTGTCTCATGCATCCCACCTGGGCTGGTAATCTGTTTCACCATAGATAGTATACATGCTGTTCTTTTGAAATATCCCACCCTCACCTTCTCCCACAGAGTTCAAAAGTCTGTTCTGTATTTCTGTGTCTCTTTTTCTGTTTTGCATATAGGGTTATCGTTATCACCTTTCTAAATTCCATATATATGTGTTAGTATGCTGTAATGTTCTTTATCTTTCTGGCTTACTTCACTCTGTATAATGGGCTCCAGCTTCATCCATCTCATTAGGACTGGTTCAAATGAATTCTTTTTAACGGCTGAGTAATATTCCATGGTGTATATGTACCACAGCTTCCTTATCCATTCATCTGCTGATGGGCATCTAGGTTGCTTCCATGTCCTGCCAGAAAATTACTAGAGCTAATCAATGAATATAGTAAAGTTGCAGGATATAAAATTAACACACAGAAATCCCTTGCATTCCTATATACTAACAATGAAAAAACAGAAAGAGAAATTAAGGAAACAATACCATTCACCATTGCAACAAAAAGAATAAAATACTTAGGAGTATATCTACCTAAAGAAACAAAAGACCTATACATAGAAAACTATAAAACACTGATGAAAGAAATCAAAGAGGACACAAACAGATGGAGAAACATACCGTGTTCATGGATTGGAAGAATCAATATTGTCAAAATGGCTATTCTACCCAAAGCAGTCTATAGATTCAATGCAATCCCTATCAAGCTACCAACGGTATTTTTCACAGAACTAGACCAAAGAATTTCACAATTTGTATGGAAATACAAAAAACTCGAATAGCCAAAGTAATCTTGAGAAAGAAGAATGGAACTGGAGGAATCAACCTGCCTGACTTCAGACTCTACTACAAAGCCACAGTCATCAAGACAGTGTGGTACTGGCACAAAGACAGAAATATAGATCAATGGAACAGAATAGAAAGCCCAGAGATAAATCCACGAACCTATGGACACCTTATCTTTGACAATATTTTTCTTGTGGTGATCATTTCTTATTGGGAACTACTTTTTTGACCATTTTTCCTAATTTGTGACTTTTATAGTTTTTGGTAAGGAAAACATACACCCTTGATGGAAATCATGAAGAACTCATAGAGAGTCAGCCACTGAGCTCTAAAACTTTAAAATAACATTCAATGATTATGTTAATCTGGGTGGCTAGATGCTCTATCCCCATTTACTGAGAAATCTCTAAGGAGTGTTTCCCAATAAAATTCAGAAATTTGCTTAATAGTCTCTGGCTTGAAGCATTCTTTTTCCTTCCAAATATGGATGATTTAAAGTTTTCTGTCACTAAAAGATTCTGAACCAAAACTCAGTCATGATATATCAATCAAACAAATCCTTATTCACCTTTGGACTATGTGTGCAATGTGTTTGATAAGCATTCACAGAGGACAATCTTTATTCAAGGTGCACAGATGCATGCAGATCTAATTCGGAGAAGAATATATTTGACCTTATCCTCGAAAAACTTATGTTTCAGAGGCAGAGACAGAAATGTACACAACTTACTTTAATATACTGCATAAAGATATGATCCGTGTGTGTAGGTCATATCAGAAGACTAAGCAGCTATTAATGTCCACAGTATGGAAATATAATTAGCAAGATGATTCTCAATCAGAGTTCATTTACACTTTCATTGTGCAAAAGAGTCATTTGCCAGTTTAACTAAAATGTTGTGATTTGATAACAGGTGTTGAAACAGAAAACTGTTAATAGGATTTGGGTCCTTGCCATAAAATCTAGAGGTTATGGAAATCCAAACACAGTTTACATTTTCTCCCTGACACTAAAACATTTCTGAAGGCAGGAAAATTCTTTCTCTTTACAACTAGTCATTTGCTTAAAGAAATGACATGAAAGCAAAATCCTTATTCTAAGCTCATCTTCTCTGTGTGGATATGAGTGTGGACACACATATCTAAGCTGTGACATGTGTATCTCTCTCCTGCAGATTGACATCCCCTTTCCTTTCTTTATTCCCTCTGTTTTAAGATATGAAATTGAAAGTGTTAGTCACTCAGTCTTGTCTGACTCTGCAACCCCATGGACTGTAGCCCACCAGGTTCCTCTATCTATGGAGTTCTCCAGGCAAGAATACTGCAGTGGGTCGCTATTCCCTTCTCCAGGGGATTTTCACGACCCAGGGATTGAACTCAGGTATCCAGCATTGCAGAGTTTCTTTAATCTGAGCCATCAGAGAAGCCCATTTTAACATATGCTCTCTCATTAATCCCATGTTTCATTTTCTCTGCTTAAGAAACTTGAGTCCAAGCTAATACCTTCTGTTATACTGATCCATTTCTCATGCCCCTTCCATAGGTGCATTTCACACAGTCACATGCTTTTCCCCTTTACCCCATTTCAGTCTAGAATTCCTCAAGTCTTCCCTGGAGCACGAGTCTTTCCTAAGATCAATATGTAGTAAATTTGCCTTTGGGATGTGTTGATCAATTCCCAGCAAGCTCAGTGATAAATGTTGCTTTAAAACTTGCTTTCAGCCCTAGATAGAGAATGAGTTCAATTAGTTATTTCCAAAGTGAGAGCTGATATTGATGCATGTATAATTTCATGTTATGAGATAATTCATAATAAATCCTGCATCTTTGGAACCATTCACAGGAATTATCACTGCTTTCATTAATTTTATGATTTGTTTCTCTCTACCAAAAAGTTCACTGGCTATATATTTTAAAAGAACTTGAAAAAAAAAATATAAACCACAAAATCCAAGAGAATTATCCATCAAAAAATAATTTTTTGTGAGTAATATGTAAATTCACATCAGAGTTTCTCATAAACGGCAATAGTTTCATGGTAAATTAAAAAGTAGATTTAATAGATGCACAACATTTGGTAATGTTTAAAGAGATGACATGGATTCCCAATACAATACATCCTGTTGGAGGAGATAATGGATTGGAGCATTTTAACCCTCTCGTTACAGGTGAGAAAAGTTCTACAGTAGTGACAATAATGTTCACCCAATATCTGACTGCTCCCCTTCATTTCCTAGCCTTTCTTTTAGTTGATGTGGCACCATATGGCCAGTTCTGGACAATGTCCTGTGAATAAAAGTGATCCTTGCAGATCTGAGGGATTGAGGGTGGCCAGGAGTTTTCTGTGCTCTCTTCCTCTGATGCGGCAATCCTGAATGTCATGTGTTGGCATCACCATAAATAAGATGGTGGGGTATGATCAAGTCAGGGCTCTTGTTGACAGTGGAACAATGCCTTCTGCTAACTTCTGTTGGATGCAGAGTGTGAGCAACCGTCTTTGCTTGAGCTGCTATAACAAATACCACGGACTGGGGGACTTAAACAACAAACATCTATTTCTGATAGGTCCGGAGGCTGGCATGTTTACAATCAAGATGCCAGCAGATTAAACATCTGGTGAAGAATCTATTCTTGGTCTACAGATGATCTTCCTGCTGTATCCTCACCTAGTTGAGAGAGAGATTGCCCCTCTTGTGTCTCTTCTTGTAAGGGCAATAATTCTGTTCATGAGAGCTCTACCCTCATGACCTAATTTCCTCCCAAAGACCTCACACCACGTTGGGGACTAAGGGGGCTTTAATGTAGGCCTTTTGGAGAAACACAAACATTCATACCAGCAACAGGTAAACCTTCACAGTGTTCTGTCACTGAGATTTGGTGTCAGTTTGTTACTAAGCATTGCTACTGCTGCTGCTAAGTCACTTCAGTCGTGTCCGACTCTGTGCAACCCCATAGACGGCAGCCCACCGGGCTCCCCCGTCCCTGGGATTCTCCAGGCAAGAATACTAGAGTAGGTTGCCATGCCTTCCCCCAGGGGATCTTCCCAACCCAGGGATTAAACCCAGGTCTCCCACATTGCAGGCAGATTCTTTACCATCTGGGCCACCAGGGAAGCCCAAGAACACTGGAGTGGGTAGCTGATCCCTTCTCCAGGGGATCTTCCCAACCCAGGAATTGAACCGAAATCTCTTGCATTGCAAGCAGATTCTTTACCAGCTCAGCTACCAGGGAAGCCCTTTTAACATACTACCTGAATTTAATGTGAATATTTACCATAGAAACAGGGTGCATGTCCTTTTGTATGGAAAAGGGAGGCAACCATGACACCTAAACTTAGAAATAATGTCATTGTCAAAAAAGCTGCCTACATCTACATGGCTTATCATGATAATGAAAAATTAATAAGAAAAAGCTTAAAATAAGCAATACAAAGAATATAACATATTTTCTGTCTGATTTTTCTTCCTTTCTAAATATACTACACAGATGCAAAGGCACCTGGATATGCTAGGACTCAAAATTGTGACCGTCTAATGTGGAAATTCAGCATATTAACATGTACAAATGCAATGAGATTCATTTCCCTGCAGCTGTTTCTAATGCACAGTTCATTGTCTATCTCAATTAGAAGCTCATCTTTTGCAATACCATTTCCTTCTATGTGGTTGATTTGATCAAACGTCCTATTGTTTAAGCCAAAAACATAGCTTTACCAAATCAGCCATAGTATTGTTCAAAACTCATCATTCATTATATTATTCTTCATCAATGCTTATGCTACTAATATCTGCAAAAAAGGAACTGAATCTTAATGAAGCTTTTCAAATCCACTTGAAGTAGTTTGTGAACAGAGAGTTTTACTTACTTCTTTTTTTTTAAAGGAAAGCAAAATGATTCAGTCTTGGATGGATCATGACAATACCAAACAGATGCAAATAAATATTAAAGTAATATATTTTAGGGTTGGATCTCAGCCCAAATTCTTTGCCCCAGAAAATTACATAAATGCTCTAGTGTGCATGTGGTTTATATTTAAGGTGTAATGAGCTGTTCAAATAGAGAAGGGCAGGCAACCATATTAAAAATAAACATCAAATTTTAACAAAGACACATCCACTTAGTTTGCAAATAGTCCTAATGGCTTCAGTGTACTGCAACTAGTCCAGCCTACAACATCTTTGATTGAAACCCAATTTCCAGTTTCAGAGTCTTCCAGTTAAATTGTGATCCCATTCTCAGAGAGAGAACAGTCTGTGATGAGAGGGTAGAAATAAGAGTAAAATAGTGTATCAGGGGTAGGAGTACTTAAGACTGTCTAACCAAGGCCAGCGGATCAGAAGTCAGCCTCAGTCTATGCGTGATGTGCATCGTAGTGGTATCTTCCTGATTGGTGCTGGGCACCTCCCTCTAGGTTTTGACACCAGCTTGTTACACAGTACTATTTATAAAACCTTAGGGGAAACTATAAGTACACCCCTCTCTGCTTATTTTAGGTTTAAAACACATGCAGGGTAGATTTCAAGTGCTTAAAACACACACACACACACATATTATCCCTCATATTATCATCTTCTCTATTTATAATGGCAAACGTGCCCTGATATTTTCCTCAATAAGTGGGTCTTTGTAACCAGGGAACTAACCTTGATTCTCATCCCAAAGAAATGCTGGGATTCTGTCTTTGAAAAGATCAAAAGTGAGATCTATGGTTCCAATAAAACCCTATGTTCTAGTTTATAGTTTATAAGCCATAAAATGTTAACTCTCCTTGGAGTCTTCCAAGTTTCAACCGAAAAAATGCCAACCAATCTTGAAATAAAACAGCTAATCTCAGAGTTTTACATTGCTGAGGGTTGACAACTTCATCTCTCTTTTGCTTGCTAGAGACTAGGAGCTGGAGAGCCGTTGTATCACCCACTTGGACTTGACTTACGAATAAGTAGCCAAAGATATTTTGAGTGGCAGGTTTCCAAGTTTGCAGAAACAAGATGATGAACCTAAACAAAACAAAACCTAGTTGAAACTATACACTCTAGGTCATCTAACACCAGTCAGTGCTTTAACTAGATTTTCAAATTCGTTGATGATGCCAATATTTCTGTCAGTATGATCATTAAGGTAAGCCCCGTTTCCTATAATATCAAAATGACTTCAAATCCCGTCTTTGGTTCCTATGTTTCTTGTAGATTTTTCTTTCTAAAAATCAGATGGTACTTTTCACCTACTCGTAGAGTGAAACTTTCCCTAACTATCTGAAACGTCTCTGGTTTCCAAAAACTACAATGAAAAACTTGTAAAAACATTTCAAGAAAAAGATAACATGGGAACATGGGCTAAAGTTTAGTCTGTCACAAAGATGAATTTCACATCTGGAATTTGCTTGGACCCACTTTCTGCAGGCTAGGTCATGGAAGGATTTTGCAGAAAAATAAAGTTGACTATCCCAGGGTTATTTCATGGCATATCTGACTCTCCGATGTCTTGAAAGTAGTTGCATCATCTCACACAGGAAATTCCACTATTTACCCTCTGACAATGAGGAATCACAAACTTCTAAGCTTTTTGCATTTTACAAAGAGTTGGAGGCAGTGGGGGTTTTATAAGGCATTTGGCTGAATGAGTTGAGTCACTAGGCAGGTAATTGGGAAAAAAAATCTGAAAGAGGTCAGTTTAAAGTAGAGATGGGAAAAATATAAAAATAAAAATCTCTCTAGAAATTTTAGTTTTATTAGCAAACATATGAGAATGGGAGAAAACTACATGGCTATTATTAGGGAGAAGAAAAAATGTTTCATCCTCTGGCTAATAATTAAAATTGCCTTGTTGCTTGTTCTGTCAGAAGTCTTTTTTTCATTGTTAAAGTAACATGCACCTTAAAAATTTCAAAGATATAGAAGTGCGTGGAGTTAATGATATAGTTATTCTTTTGCCCTCTACTTTTCACTTTTAACCTTTACCTCTTTTCCTCATTTTAATAATGGTCGAAATCAAAGAAAGTACATATGCTATAAACTTGCTACTAAAAGCCTTGTCCACAAACCAGCAGCATTGACATCCTGAGAACTAGGTAGAAATGCAGAATTTTAGGTTACGTTTTGGACTTATTGAATCAGAATCTGCATTTTAATAAGGTCCCTAGTGATTTGTATGTCTATGTATTAAAGTTAGCATGCATTGTCCTACAACTCTGAACTCTCACTTGTTGGAATCTATTATACAGAAATACAATACATACATAAAGCTACAAATACACACACACACACACAAATATACATATGTATGTATGTGTATATATATATATAGGCTTCCCTGGTGGCTCAGCAGTAAAGAATTTACTTGCAATGCAGGAGACACAGATTTGATCACTGGGTCAAGAAGATCCTCTGGAGGAGGGCATGGCAACCCATTCCAGTATTCTTCCTGGGAAAATCCCATGGAGAGAGGAGCCAGGCAGTCTGAAGTCCATGGGGTCACACAGAGTTGGACATGACTGAATCGGCTGAGCGCACACACACACATATGTATATATGCTTGTATTAGATATATATTGTAATATTTATATTTGGGCTTCCCCTGTGGCTCAGCTGGTAAAGAATCCGCCTGCAATATGGGAGACCTGGGTTCAATCCCTGGGTTGGGAAGATCCCCTGGAGAAGGGAAAGGCTACCCACTCCACTCCAGCATTCTGGCCTGGAGAATTCCATGGACCGTACCGTCCATGAGGTCTCAAAGAGTCGGACACAACTGAGCGACTTTCACTCACTCACTCATATTTATATTTAAAGTGAACAAAATATTATATAGCCATTTGTAAGAGCAGAAAATTAGAAGCAACCAGAATATCCATTATTAGGGAACAATCAAGCATAATGCAGTCCTAAGGTTGAACACAATACAGAGTGACGTCTTTCTTTGAGCCTCACTGATTTATTATCCACCTGATGCTTTGGGACTTTTCATTTCATAGCCAAGGGCCCCAAAACATGTTTTACTAAATGGATGAAGATAAACAGATAGGTGAGTTATATCTTTCAGGTATAGAATTATCCAAGGTCAAGTTTTCCAATAACTTTTTCCAAATTGTATATTGTACAACTATATATAATAATTTTCAGGTTATATAACTCAAATGATATATTAAATAATGAATTAACAATGCTAAACTGGCACTTAGCATTTAGCATTTATAGGAAATTTGGTATCTCTCTTGGGTCTCTAAATTCCTCTCCTCATCCAATCTCAGCCCCTTAGTTGATCAAGCACCATAGGGTTTGCTTAGTTCAAAAGGAGTCAGATCTACTCCCAAATGACAAATTGAGGAAGAACTAGAGCAAGTGATCAGTCCCCTGGTGGAATCCTGTTTTCTCCCATTTTTGCTTTAGCTGTTACTTGGTGGAGTCACTGTTGAACCAGGTAGAGCCTCGCCAATTTTGATCCTAGTTGCAAGGCTGCTTCTCCACGGCTGGCATTTGGCCTGGGCCACGGGGTATTTGCAGGGCCAGTGACACCCTTGCAATGTTACCCACCCGTATGTGGGTTCTGCAGGTTTCCCTTCAAAATTCATCTTCTGTCCTTGAAACACATGTGCTGAATCTAAGTGACCGAGGTTCCAAAGAGCTTCCTGCCTAATGGCATGATGATCTGCGACTGTATATTTATAGATCAAACTTCTACAAGAGAGAAAAACCTCAAGAGAAATTTTTTTAACTCACTGATCCTCCGCTCTGGAGGATCACCTTTATATAATGCTGTTACCAAGGCCTTGCTTTCAGAGATGGAGATCTACTTGCGTTACATGTGAAAACATCTTAAGGGGATTTCATGACCACCACAATCACTGAAGAGAGGCGGGGATGAAGACCTGAAGTCTAATGAGCCGTAGCATGAAAAACCAAAGCCCTTGACTAAAGACTTCTTACCATCCTACTTGTGTGCATGAGTGCTAAGTCACTTCAGTTGCGTCCGATGCTTTGTGAATCTGTGGACTTTAACCCACCAGGATCCTCTGTCCATGGGATTCTCTAGGCAAGAATACTGGAGTGGGTTGCCATGCCCTCCTCTAGGGGATCTTCCCTACCTAAGGATCAAACTTAAGTCTCCTGTGTCTCCTGCATTGGCAGGTGGATTCTTTATCACTAGTGCCACCCGGGAAACCCTACTATCCTACTATTTACTCTTTTTTTCCCTTAAAAAAAGATATTGGAGTATAGTTAATTTACAGTGTTGTGTTTTTTGCTTGGTTTGGTATTTTTGTTGTTGTTTGTTTTTTGGCAGTGAGGCTTGAAGTTCAAGCACTAGAATGTCTCCAGGCTCCATTTCTCCAGTATGGATTTGGCCTCTTGAATGTGTCTGTTGTGGAGTCAGGCTCCAAAGTCTGAGTGACATACAATATACCTTATGAGCTGCCAGGGTCTGGATTCTTCATTCAGAACACAATCTGAGAGCATCAGACACTCCTGGTGGGAAAGAGGAAAAAGACTGAAGTGTTCAATACTTTTTCTTAAAATGTAAAGTTAATGGAGCAGCCTGACTAATATGATGTATTTATTTTGATCTATAACATACCATTTGATACATTAGAATGAATTTTAAATTAGCTACAGTAAACAACAAAGAAATATACAAAGATCATTCTAGGAAAGGCTTTTAAAAAAAATAACCATCATAATTTTTCAATTTGATATGGAATTCAGACACCAGTAGAAGGAGCTCTTGTTGGATAGGCCGGGTGCATGAACAGATGCTTTTTTGGACAGGATCTGTGTGCAGTGGGGGTGGATTACCAAGCCATTTACAATTCATTACTGCATTGTAGGTACTCATATCCCTTCCATTTTTATCACATCGTGAGGCCAAGAATTTTTTTAAAAGGTCATTTAGCTTTCAGAAAACTATGAATTATGGCAAAAGCATTGTTCTTTCTCTGACTTTAATGTGCTCATTTAGAGAAAAGTTACTGGAACATACTTTTGCTTAAGCTCTGAATCTGACCCTCCTGCAATCCCTCACATAAAATAACTTGTCACTAATGACTTCTTGTAGTCTCTGTGCTTATTGCTGATTACATAAATATTTTCTTAACCTACAATAGCATCCAGAGTAAAAGCATGTTTGTCATTTTTAGAATTATAATCAAATTGTGAAAACTCAGGTACTGACTTACCAGATGAGTTAAGGTTGCTTTGGAATGCTTGAATCACTCAGAGAAGGCAGGAAGAATTTCAACTGGTTAGTGTCAAGTATACAAAAGGAAACCATTTAGTTTTTATAATAAAAAGAAGAAGAACTGTTGTTGTGTTGGGTGCCTTTTGAGGGGTACCTAAGGTGAGGAGTAGCTACTGATCAATGCAATTTAATAGTATACATGGAACAACTTACTTAAAAAAAAAGTAAAGGGTTTAGCACAACACTTCTTTAACTAGAGGTTGATTTTTTTTCTCTTTTCAGTTCTATTCCTTAAGAAATGAAAGCAGGGGCTAAGATTCAACATGGGAAGGGTTTAAGGATGGATTGATTTGATCAACATTCAATTTTATTTCAACATCTTGGAACAACCTTGTTCTTAGTAGTCATTACAGAATTATTTGGTTGCCATTATGTGTAATTCTAGAATTTGATTGTATGAATATAATCATGATCACATTAAAGAGAACATTAATAATGAGAGGTTGACAGTGTAATTTTTATTGGAAATTGAGTCCAAACCAGGATCTTTTGGTCATATGATTATTTAGGCAGGAGTTATGGTCTGTGGTCATCTTGGCTTAAGGCCGTTACATTTCATAAAATGAATATCTAAGACTATTTTGCTTATGATGAACACTTACACTGAAATATATATTAGGAAAAAACAATGTTTTGCATTATAAATCAATAATGAAAGTGCTTAATTCCCATTGATCTGTGGCTAAATGGAAAGTGGGCCAAAGCTGGAGATATGAACCTAGAAGGACCTTGAAGCTTTTCATTTTTCACCACTGGTGAGTCACATAAAACAGTTTCTGTGCACCAGTTTCCTCCCTTTTCTGAAGTTCCTATATCTCTGGAAGTGTGAGATGAGCTTGAAGAAAGAACATACTCCTATAATTTTTAAAGATTCAAGGTCAATAAAGTCAATAGACTACTGAAGGAGAACAGTAAATATTAACTGAGTTTCCATTAATTAATAATGAAGAATGATTAATAAACTCTCAAGTGTCTGGTGTGTGAATATTTTAAAATTACATTTATCTTTTTGGAACATCTTATGGTAAGTAAGAAAGAGTCTATTAGTGACATGAAAGCAAACTAAAACTCAGCAAAGGAAGGCAACCACAATGATAGTGTTATAAAATAATTACATTAAGAGGCAAGACAAAAATATCTATATGATCAGATAACTACTGAACGAAAGATACTGTAGAAAGCGCTACTTCCAAACTGTAGTCTCTCAAGACTCTTTCCAAAATTCACCTTGCAGAACTACAGCTGGCCTGTAGGGGGCACAGGACAAGCTTTGGCCCCAGGCAGAGCTGCAGATATTTAGATCCTGGTGTATGGGCCATGCGACCTCAAGATAGTCAATAATCTTAAGTCTTAGGAAAAATGAGGATGATAATGAACTTAAAATAATGTACTGTTGACTCATTGTTTGTGGATGTTGTTTTAGCAAATTCACCTACTTGATTAAGTTTATTCATATCACCACACCAATACTCAGCAGCCTGTTACTGGTTATTTGTGGACATGGACACTCACTGAGTGGCAAAAACTTTCAGTCTCCAGTCTCCAGTCTCGTGGGAACCATGTTCCCAGATTTTACGTAAGGGAGTGAGAAGACACTTACTCAGTTCTCATACTGAAAACAAGAAGCCTTCCAGGGCATATTTAACGCCATGCTTTTTTCATTTTCATCCTTTTTGTTGATGATTTTGCATTTTAAAATGTTCCAGGCATTGGTACTGAAGGGCTATCTAAGTGTTTCTGAGGTTGACCTTAAAACGCTAAAATGGCCTGCTACTTTAGCAGCAAAATGGGTATATTTGGGGACAGTGAGGAATTGCAATTTGGGGCATGCAGTCTATGGAAAACTGCAAGTAAATCTGGAGAACAGAGAAGAATGTTCTTTGATAGAGAAAAGGGAGTTGGGAGGGGATGTGATAAACAGAGACCACTGGAGGAAACTGGGAGTTGAAGTGTAACGGGTTTTCATTGGCTGGGATGTCACCAGGCAAAGAGAAATTCTTCCTTCATTCTGCTTGGTAGTAAAGTAGTAACCTTTCTGTGGGAGAAGCAAAGGTATGTCTCTTCCTGTTAAATCTACAATTGGCATCCAAGTGTAGGGCATGAGTGCTTTCCCTTCTGGCCTCTTAACTCCATTTTAAATGAGGTTTCTGTTTATTTATTTTTAAACTAAATACAAGAAGGCTGTGATGTATTTATTCTAATGAAGAAAATGTGTATCTTAGGTAAATTTTGTTCAAGCATGAGTTATAAATTTGTTGGCAGTGAGTTTAAGGTTAATGATTTAACAATATATATTGAATAAATTATCTTTAAGCAGAAACACATCTATGACAAGTTTATATACTGGCTGGTTGATGAAAATCCTGTTATCAGAGGTTCATAGATATCTAATCCTATATTTCTGCTAGAAGCAATTTTCTAGTACTATTTTATGCATTTTTAATATAGATGTTTATTTGACATATTTGACATTAAAAAAAAAGATTTTAAAAACCTGCCTAAAGGTCTCTGTTATATTATTCTGGAAACCTGGTCCTCACATTATAGCCCAGTTCCTCTTGCTAGGGACAATGGTTCAATATTCTTAGTGACTTTAGAAAACATAACTACTGTGAGTGATCAACTGTATATGAAGTGTCTATACATTTTGAATTTAAGCCTGTTTTCAAAACTTAAATTCCTTACACCTAACTTGGTAGACCTACAATATGATTGTGTGAACCTGGCTTCTCTCCATTTTCTCAACTTCTATCTGCTTCACTCCATCTTTTAGCCTTTTTCACACAATAGAATGAATCAGTTTCTTAAAATACATATTTATTAAGTACAAAATATATACCAGGCATTTCGCTAAAAAATAGATGCCCTAAAGTTGCTTGGAGATTTATTGAGAGAATGGAGACATAAATATCAATTCAGAGTAATACATGGTCAGTGCTGTGATGGATTATGGACAAAATTCTGTAGTAGCACAGGGGATGAACCAGATGATCTCTGGAAAATAGGGGAACAGAGGAGTCACAAAGGGCTTAAGACATTTGGCCCGAGCTTTAGTGAATAAGGCAACATTCACCAAGCAAAAAAAAAAAAAAAAAACCTTAAAAAGAACAGGTCAAGCAGAGAGATTTTCAGGCTCAAAGGCACAAAGGTGTAAAAAGCATTGTTTTACAATGATCAGTGAGGCTGGAAGGTACAATGTGAAGTGGGGGAGGGGAGGAGGACTCGGGGAGAGGCAGAGAGTGCCTGCAGATGAGGTTGGGACATATTGTGAGGACCAAACATCCAGAATAACACAATAGAGACTTTTAGGTAGGTTATCAAAAGACTTTTTTTTTTTTTAAATGTGCAATAAACACCTATATTGAAATGTATAAGATCTAAATGTATAGGTAAATGTATAGGTTTAAAATGAAAGTAAAAGAGGAGAGTGAAAAAGTTGGCTTAAAGCTCAACATTCAGAAAACTAAGATCATGGCATCTGGTCCCATCACTTCATGGCAAATGGATGGGGAAACAATGGAAACAGTGGCAGACTTTATTTTGTGGGGCTCCAAAATCACTGCAGATGGTGACTGCAGCCATGAAATTAAAAGACCATTGCTCCTTGAAAGGAAAAGCTATGACCAACCTAAACAGCATATTAAAAAGCAGAGACATTACTTTGTCAACAAAATTTCATCTAATCAAAGCTGTGGTTTTTCCAGTAATCCTGTATGGATGTGAGAGTTGGACTATAAAGAAAGCTAAATGCTGAAGAATTGATGTTTTTGAACTGTGGTGATGGAGAAGACTCTTGAGAGTCCCTTGGACTGCAAAGAGATCCAACCTGTTAATCCTAAAGGAAACCAGTCCTGAATATTCACTGGAAGGACTGATGCTGAAGCTCAAACTCCAATACCTTGGCTTCCTGATGCGAAGAGCTGACTTATTTGAAAAGACCCTGATGCTGGGAAAGATTGAAAGTGGGAGGATAAGGGGATGACAGAGGATGAGATGGTTGGATGGCATCACCCACTCAATGGACAGGAGTTTGAGTAAACTCCGGGAGTTGGTGATGGACAGGGAAGCCTGGCGTGCTGCAGTCCATGGGGTCTCAAAGAGTCCGACACGACTGAGCGACTGAATTGAACTGAACTGAAAATATTTTTTCAAGTGAACACTCACATAACTACCACTTGGCTCAGGAGAATGAAAATTTACAGCCCCTAGAAACTTGTTTCTGCATACATTCTTTCTAACCACGGCCCTTTTCTACCACGTAAAGGCAAACTCTTATTTTGGCTTTCATGGTCATCACTTCCTGGGCTTCTCTATCAACTTAGCACAGGTGGTGAACAGAATAATGCCCTCCCCTGCACCACCCCCAGGTGGCGCTAGTGATAAAGAACCTGCTTGCCAATACAGGAAACACACGTGAAGGTGAAGTCGCTCAGTGGTGTCCGACTCTTTGCGACCCCATGGACCGCAGCCTACCAGGCTCCTCCGTCCATGGGATTTTCCAGGCAAGAGGACTGGAGTGGGTTGCCATTGCCTTCTCCAGGTGGGTTGCCATTGCCTTCTCCAACAGGAAACATAAGAGAAGCGGATTCCATCTCCAGGTCAGGAAGATCCCCTGGAGGACGGCATGGCAACCCACTCCAGTACTCTTGCCTGGAGAATGCTATGGACAGAGGAGCCTGGTGGGCTGGTGTGTATAGAGTCACAAAGAGTTAGACACAGCTGAAACGATCTAGTACACACACAGGCCCCACCTACCATCCAGTTCCGATGCCCATGTCCCAATCTCTGGAACCTGTAAACTGGTAACCTTACAAGGAAAAACGGACTTAACAGACATGATTAAGGTAAGGGTTTTGAGATGGAGAGATTATCCTGGATTATCTGGCTGGGTCCGCATGCTCACAAATGTCCTTTTAAATGAAAGAGGTCAGCAGAAGAGTCAGAATAAGAAGTGATAAAAGCAGCAGAGCTGGAGTGATCTGACAGATGGAAAGAGGCGCCATCAAAGGAATGTAGGTGGTCTCTAAAAGCTGGAGGAAGCAAAGGATGGATTCTCTGTGTGAGTCTCCAGAAAAAAACACAGTTTAGTTAATACTTTAATTTTAACCTTTAAAGACAGATTTCAGACTTCTGACCTCTAAAACTATAAGATAATGAATTTGTGTTGTTTTAAGCCACTAAACTTCTGGTCATTTGCTTTAGCAGCCACAGGATGAGAATATACCAGCCACCTGTGCATGCCTAGACACTGCCTACTTAAAAAAAATAATTTTATTTATTTATTTTTGGCTAGGCTGGATCTTCATTGCTGTGCAGGCTTCTCTCTAGTTGCAGTGTGAGAGGGCTATTTTCTAGGTGTGGTGTACGGGCTTATTGCGGTGGCTTCTCTTGCTGTGGAGCTCTGGCTCCATGGCACGCAAGCTTCAGTAGTTGTGGTACAATGGCTCAGTTGCTGAGGCTGCCAGGCTCAAGAACACAGCCTCGGTAGCTGTGGTGCATGGGTTTAGTTGTTCCTCTGCATGTGGGATCTTCTCAGATCAGGGATTGAACCCGTGTCTCCAGCATTGGTAGGCAAATTCTTTATCACTGAGCCACCAGGGAAGCCCCAACTTTGCCTACTTTTTAATGTTCTGTAACTGGAATCCTTGTTTCTTATCTGGCTTCTTCTGAACTCTATATTGTTGACTTAGACCGTTTTTAAAGCAGGAAAGTGCCATGCCTAGATCTACATTTTAGAAGTTTATCTGCCTCTAGCCTGGGAAGTTGAGAGGCTGGGGGTGGCAAGACTTGGCAAGAGGCAAATACAACAGGCTTGGCAAGAAATGGCCAGTACCTAAAAAAAGACAGTGGAAATAGAGAATGGGAAAGATGACTCAGAACAGATAGATGTTTATAACATAGAATTGTTAAGAATTAATGTCCAGGGAATTCCCTGGTGGTTCAGTGGTTTAGACTCGGTTTTCACTGCCAAGGGCCTGGATTCAGGCCTGGCCTGGCAGAGAAACTAAGATCCCACAAGCTGCAGGAGTGGCAAAAAACAAAAAGAATTGACATCCAAATACAGGCATACCTCATTTTATTGCACTTTGCAGATATACTTTTTATAAGTTGAAGGTTTGTGGCAACCCCACAGTGAGGGTTGCCAACCCGACAAGTCTGTTGGCACTATGTTTTTCAACAACATTTGCTCACTTTCTGTCTCTGTGCCACATTTTGGTAATTCATGCTATATTTCAAGCTTTATTTTATTGTTATTGTATTTGTTATGGTGATTTGTGATCGGTGATCATCCATGTGACTATGGCAAAAAGATCACCAGTCATTGAAGGCTCAGATGATGATTAGCACTTTTCAGCAATAATGTACTTTTTAATTAAGGTATGTATGTTGTTTTTTTTTAAAGATATAATGCTATTGCACACTTAATAGACTACAGTATAGTGTAAATATAACTTTTATATGTATTGGGAAACCAACAAAATTGTGTGACGTGTTTTATTGCAATATTTGCTTTATTGTGGTGGTCTGGAACAAAGCCCTCAAGAGCTCTGAGGTATGCCTATAGGTGTAAGAGATGAGAGAACAGCTAAGAATAATTCCAAGCATTCTGTTGGGCAGCAGTTTGGGTGAAGGTGGTGAATACAGGAGGGATAGTCAGGTTGAGGAGAAAGATAACAACTTGAGGTTGATACATTTGGATCCTAGGCTGGTGTGTATTTCTAGATGTTGAAAAATTTCTCCTGTGAGTAATAGTCTAGCTGCTGGGTTGACCTTCATTTTAGGTCATGTAGATGTAGAGGGGGCAAGAAAACCACTGATATATGAATCCATATTAAAATACAATGGAGATGTCCTACCTTATCTTCAATGGTGGGTAATTACCTTGTTGCTCAATGGAAGTTAATTTCTGCTCCCTCTTTTCTGCTCCTATCACATAATAGGTGCAATTATATCTCTCACTCAGGGTGATATAATTAAATATCAGCCTTTGTAGAAGTGCATTTCCAGAGAGTCTTCTTACGCAGCTGATTTACGCACTTGTCAGGTTTATCACACAATAGATAAATGTTTTCTTCATGTAGCTTAATATAACAGGTATCTCCCTCCAAATGGGAGTGTTTCTAGATAGTCCAGGCAAGGGGTCCGTTTATTGCATCTGACAGCTTTATTGCTTTATCAGTTATTTGCTTAGGCAGGATTTTATTATATGTAAAATACTGACATAAATTATGGGGAGGAGAATTGATTTTTTTTCACATGGGTTTGATTCATTTTTCATTGTTTGTATGTGCCAAGTTTGATATTGCACATTTTCTCCTAGTGTGTCAATTTAGTTTACAACTTATTTCCCTGCTTCTACAAATACTGGTATTTAGTTCTCAATTGTTTTATTTTTGTGACTGCTCATGTTCTCAAACTAAGTCCCTATAGAGTTAATAAATAAAAAAAAATAGCTGTATACACAGACATAGATAAAACATATAACTAATAAAAGTAAATAGATTGACTCTAAGAAAAGTTCTGGATAATTCTTAGAATTCTTCTCTTAAAAATTAGGAGAGATACAGTGCCATATCCCCCTCTGCCAGTTGGGAGAGAAACAAGGCTAGAACTTGGCTGGGATCAGCATGTAGATAATCAAGTTTGGGGAGATCCAGGGGTTTTCAAAATGGAAAACAGCTTGGGAGTCATTTTATGGGGACTGGCATGTAGAAGTCTGGGTCTGGAAGACTCATTTGGCTCTCAAGTCAAACATGGCTAGGAATAGGCAAAATGTGGTCAGTTGGTAAATCCAGATAGGCAGGTACTGAGCATGGAAAGTCAATGACAGATTGCACCAATTCAGTCACAGAAAGTAGCCAGCACTATTGCCAGGCTGTCAAAGCCCCTCAAATCTCCTCTACCACTTTTGTGGACCCACACTTTTCTACTAAAATCTTCAGTGGATTGCCTTTAGGATCCTGCAGTTGTTTCATCTTAATGGAGAGCCTAAAGTTCTCAGAAGTTTCACCTCCTTGGGGATATTACAAATCCCCTCCTATACCTTAATTAGTGATAACAGGGGCAGGGATACAAAAAGCCCAGCAACTATGAGACGGGACAAACTCCACAGTACACTTCACATTCTGCAACTCCTTCTGAAATCAGACCAAGGCTGAACTTCAACTAAGATTGCACTGTTGCTTGACTGCTTTCCCTTTCCTATTCTGCTCCACAACTCCTGCATTGGTTCCTCTGAGGAACAACAGCCCCTTAATAAAGCACTCGAATTAAAAACCTTAGCTCAGAGTCTGGTTCTGGGACAGACTGCCCTAAGACAACTAATAAACCAATAACCAAGACAGCAGGGCTATAAGAACAAGGATAATGTTTATCATGATAATATAATAATAGCTAAACTTGACTGATTCTTACTCTTCCCCAGGAATGGTTCTAAATTGTTTTGTGTATAGTTTTTCCATTGGATTCTTTTAAGAGTTAAATGGGGTAGAGTTATTATTCCCATTTACAGCTTGAAAAATTGAGACTGGGAATTCTCTTGCAGTCCAGTGGTTAGGACTCAGTGTTTCCACTGCCAAGGGCCTGTGTTTAATCCCTAGTTGGGAAACTAAGATCCCACAAGCCAGGCAGCATAGCCAAAAAGAATTGAAATTTAGAGATATGAAACAACTTGTTCAATATTATATGGCTAAAAAATAAAAAAATAACATTTCAGAGAGAGGTCAGTAGGATCATTATTGCATATCAAGCATTGAACATTAGATTTTAGGACTATTCATCTGTTTGTTCTGCTCCTCCACCCCCACCCCATTCAGAATATGTCTGGCTCTGAGCCTATTATGTGGAGTGATGTAGATTTATCTGCCGAAGAGATGAACTTGGGATGGGAAGCAACTGATCATTTCAGTGATTCTAGTTTGCAGCCTTGCAAATTAATCATCTTGTGAATATTAGGTAGCTTAATAAGAGACTCTGGATGATTAGGGATAAATTCAATACTATTGTTAGAACAAAACAAAGGAAATATTGCTTGGTACCTAGTTGATAACTGTATTGAATGACCACATTGAAAGAGTCATTATGTTCAGGTGATTGATACAGGTTATGTATACAGTAAATAGAGAATAAGATAGATGTTGTATGTTTGAAGAGTAGTGTCCAGGTAGAAATCTTGGGTTTTTCAACTTGCATTGACCATTGTCTCTGTAGGTGGCCCAGATGCTGGCTTGTGGCACTGTAGCACTGAGTCTAGAAGGGTCATAATAAGGAGGTTTTTTCATTATGCAAAAATATTTGAATTGTTATGTACCTAATGGAAGGATTTGGACTGTGAAGAAAGCTGAGCGCTGAAAAATTGATGCTTTTGAACTTTGGTGTTGGAGAAGACTCTTGAGAGTCCCTTGGACTGCAAGGAGATCCAACCAGTACATCCTAAAGGAGATCAGTCCTGGGTGTTCATTGGAAGGACTGATGCTGAAGCTGAAGCTCCGGTACTTTGGCCACCTCATGCGAAGAGTTGACTCATTGGAAAAGACCCTGATGCTGGGAGGGATTGGGGGCAGGAAGAGAAGGGGACGACAGAGGATGAGATGGCTGGATGGCATCACCAATTCGATGGACATGAGTTTGAGTAAACTCCGGGAGTTGGTGATGGACAGGGAGGCCTGGTGTGCTGCAGTTCATGGGGTTGCAAAGAGTTGGACATGGCTGAGCGACTGAACTGAACTGAACTGAACTGAACTGAATGGAAGGATAATAGATTGAGCTAAAAAGCTTAAACCCTTTTATAGAAAACATCAAGATGTTTTCTTATCCAAAAGAATGCTGTGTGGTCAAAGAATGCCAGACTGAGTCATATTATTTAGATTCTAGTCTACTATGCTATCAAATAGATGGTTAACCTTGAGAAAGCCAGTTTTTATTCTCTCTAGGATCTGTATTCCAAGGTTGTCTTCTGTAAAACAAAAGTAATAGGTGGCATTAGGAAAAGGTGCTTCATCCCCTGTGACCCTCCACCTTTTTTCCTTGATGAGAATTATACCTATTTCGATATCAGTATATCTGTTATAGTGCCATCAATAAAATTTATGTAAGCATATCACTAATTTGTATCAATTTGTTCAACTAATTCATTGTATGAAATAATAGTGAGAAATGTAGAAATCATAAGAACACAGTTCAATGAATATTCAGAAAATAAACACACCTATGGAACAAGCCCTAAGGCTAAAAATAGAACTTACCAGCATCACCGAAGTGCTTCCGTATCCTTTCTAGTCATTAGCAAGTCCCTCCCCTCAAGAGTAAAGACTACCCTGATTTTTAACACCATAGCTTAGGATTGCCTGTGTTTATACACAATAAAATGAAATCAAATTATATGTAGTCTTCTATGTCAGGCTTCTTTCACTCAATATTGTTGATGAGATTTATCCACACTGAATGTAATTTTAGTTCATTCATTCTCTTTGTTATATAATAATTCTATTGGATGAACATAACTCAATTTATCCATTCCACTGTAGGGGAAAAGCTAGTTCATTTCCTGCTTTTTTTTTTTTTATATTACTTAGAGTGTAACTATGAACATTCTTTCTTATTTATTTAGTGAAACATGTATGAGCATTTGTGATGGGTACATACCAAGGAGTTGAAAGGGTAGGTCCTAATACTTGCAAATATTTAGCTTTGTGTATACTTCCAAATAGTTTTCCAAAGTGATTGTACAGGAATAATGTACTTTAACATATAAAAGCAGGAATAGAAAGTCCCTGGGCACATCGGAACATTCCTTGACTGGTCAGCTGGTAGGTCTGGACTGGGGTGATTAGGACTTGTTAAGCTAGAGGAGAAGGCCTGGCAACAGAAATGAGAAAATCATGCTTACTAGTAAGTAAAAGAATTTTTTTCTGTGGGAAGACAGGTGGCCTGCCAGGCAAAGAACAGGAAAGAGAGTCCGTCTCCTATAAGTAACCAAGAATGAAACTCTATACCAGGGAGGCCTTTACCTAGTTTGCATGGGCACCCAGAGATCTGGATCTCTGGGTTTACATTGACTACCTGACTAGGAGCCTTGTCTCCCCTTGGGAAGGAGAACTGGCCAGAATAGACTAGTGAGCATTATAAATGCAAGCCCAGACAAGGGGAGACAGGTGGCTTAGGCCAAGGATTACGCGTTAAGAATCTTGAGTTGGCCATAATCCATTTGGTCCAAGAATCAGAGATGTGGTTAATAAACAGTTTGTAACAAGGAGTAGATAAAACCACTGTGGTGGTAATTGTTTGAGAATGTTCCTTATACTTTATTCTTCCCATAATTGCCTTTACTTAATGTCTTTCAGCACATGAATAGCTTTTCGTGTGGTTTCTGCAGTATAGACTGTAGAGACAGTAATTTGCAGACAAAGCCAAGATAATCACTGGAGAGACACTGGTCACAAAGAATCTTAGTGTACCTTTGTAAATCCTTCAGATCTAGGACTTTTGAAGACAAGAGGAAAAGGGCAACTTTCAGAGAGAAAAGATTAGCAAATAGCAGGAATTAGGCAGAAAGAAGAGTGGGACCTGAAATAATATTTAGTGGGCTCTCTGCTGACTGTATTCTGCTCAAATATATAATTCCTAGAGTATATTATTATGCATTTTATATGGGCTTTTTTGATATTGACCTTCTTAGTACATCCAATAGTATCAATGAGTTCCCACTGATCAGTGACAGACATTGCAGTTGATGATTGCTAGGTGTTTATAAAACCTATAGAAACAGGAAAAATTCAAAGAAAGGAGGGCTTCTGTGGCGTGGGTATAGTGAGATGAGAAACTAAGTTGTTGAAAGGTGCTATTACTGAGAAAGGGGCAGAGGCAGTGATTCAGTTCATTCCTTGGTTCTAGTCCTGAGAGCCAGTGAAGCACAGGGAAGCCTAGCATGCTGCAGTCCACTGGGTCACAAAGAGTCAGACACGACTTAGTGAATGATCGCAGGCCTGCCTCCCGCCCAGGCAGAAGGCGTCTCCTGCCTGGGTTCTCAGCATTGGTTTTAGAGGTCAACTAAGACCCTGAAGTCATGAAGAATATACATTTTCCTAATCTTACCTTCTATGCATATAGATCCCTTTGAGCCTTCACATGGGGAAAGGGGGATAACTGAAGGACGGTATGATGGTTAATTTTGTTTCAATTTGTCTGGGACCCTTAGTACCCAGACATTTGCGTAAACATTACTCTGGGTGTGTCTGTGAGGGTTTGTCTGGATGAGATTAAAATACGAATCAGTAGACTGAGTAAAACAGATTGTCCTCCCTCATGAAAGTGGGCCTTATCCAATCAGCTGAAGACCTAAGTGGAACAAAGAGGTTGAGTAAAAGGGATGCCCTCCAGCCTGACTGTATGAGCTGGGACATTGGTCTTTTCTTGTGTTCAGATTTGGACTGAAACAGTGGCTCTTTTTTGGTGTTGAGACTGAAAGCTTTTGGACTAGAATTTATACCATTGGCTCTCTTGATTCTCCAGTCTTTGGACTTAGTCAAGAGCTATATGTCAGCTCTTCTGGTTCTCCAGTTTGCTGACTGCAGTTATCAGACTCTAATTGGAAGTTTTCAGACTCTAATTGAGAAACCAATTCCAAATAATAAAGTGTACACACACACACACACACACACACACACACACACATCTATCCTCCTGTTGGGCTTCTCAGGTGGCTCAGTGATAAAGAATACACTTGTCAAGGCAAGGGATGCAGGAGATGTGGGTTCTATCCTTGGGTCAGGAAGATCTCCTGGGGGAGGAAATGGCAACAAACTCCAGTATTCTTGTCCGAAAAATCCCATAGACAAAGGAGCATGGTAGGCTACAGTCCATGGAGTTGCAAAGAGATGGATATGACTAAGCTACTGAGTCCACACACACACACATCCTACTATTGGTTCTATTTCTCTGGGGAATCCTTAAGTGATACAGATAGGATTCCTCACTTTGACTTCCTGTCATCTGCCACTTGCTCAATGAAAATATGACTGCCTTTTAGAGCATTTATATATATATGTATATATATATATATATATTTAGAGCAGATTTAGAGTCATAGAAAAATTGAGTAGAAAATACAGAGAGAATATACCATTTCCCCCCACATATGCATAGCTTCCCCTACTATCACTGTCCCACATCAGAATTGTGCATTTGTTATAATAAATAAATCTGCATGGGCATGTCCCTATTATGAAAGTCTACACTTTATATTAGGATTGACTCTTGTATATTCCATGGGTTTTGATAAATGTATTATGAAATTTATCCACTATTATAATATCATACAGAATAGTTTCACTGTCTTGAAAATCTGTGCATTCAACTTCTGTGCTCCAAGCTCATTTCTTTTTAGTGTTGAATAAAATTCCATTGTCTGGGTGTACCATAGTTTATACTTAGTTGCTGACAAAGGTCCATACAGATAAAGCTATGGTTTTACCAGTAGTCATGTATGGATGTGAGAGTTGGACCATAAAGAAAGCTGAGCACTGAAGAACTGATATTTTTGAACTGTGGTGTTGGAGAAGACTCTTGAGAATCCCTTGGACTGCAAGGAGATCAGTCAATCTTAAAGGAAATCAACACTGAATATTCATTGGAAGGACTGATGCTGAAGCTGAAGCTCCAATACTTTGGCTACCTGATGCGAAGAGCAGACTCATTGTAAAAGACCCTGATGCTGGGAAAGATTGAAGGCAGGAGAAGAAGCAGGCAACAGAAGATGAGATGGTTGGATGGCATCACTGACTGAATGGACATGAGTTTGAGCAAACTCCAGGAGATGGTGAAGGACAGGGAAGCCTGAAGTCCATGGGGTTGCAAAGAGTCAGAAATGACTGAGCGACTGAACTTACTGAAGAACAGTTGGTTGTTTCCAAATTTGGCAATTATGAATAAAATATAAGACATTCATGTGTGGGTTTTGCTGTGGACATAAACTTTCAACTCTTTTGGGTAAATACTAAGAAGTGTGATCACTAGATCATATGGTAAAAGTATGTTAAGTTTTATAAGAAGCTATGAAACTCTTCTAAAGTGGCTGTACATTTTGCTTCCCCACAAGCAAGGAATGAAATTTACTGTTGCTCCACATCCTCACCAGTATTTGGTTTTGTCAGTGTTTGGGAGTTTGGCCATTTCAGTAGTGTGTAGTGGTATCTCTACACACTGCTGTTTTAATTCACATTTTCCTGATAACATGTGATGTGGAACATATTTTCATGTGGTTATCTTCCAACTGTACATTTTCTTTGGTAAAGTGAAGGTGTTAGTTGCTCAGTCGTGTCTGACTCTTTGTGACCCCAATGGCTGTAGCCCCCCAGGCTCCTCTGGCCATAGAATTCTCCGGGCAAGAATACTGGAGTTGTTTGCCATTTCCTTCTCCAGGGGATCTTCCTGACTCAGGAATTGAAACCAAATCTCCTGCACTATAGGCAGATTCTTTACTGTCTGAGCCATCAGGGAAGCCCCTTTCTTTGGTAAGTGAAAGTGAAAGTGCTAGTCACTCTGTGTAGTACTCTTTGCAACCCCACTGCCAGGCTCCTCCATCCATGTGATTTTCCAGGCAAGAATACTGGAGTGGGTTGCCATTTCCTTCTCCAGGGGATCTTCCCCACCCAGGAATCAAACCCGGATCTCCTGCATTGCAGACACAGCTTCTGAGCCACCAGGGAAGACTTTTTTTAGTAAAGTGACTATCAAAAAGTTTGACCTGCTTTTCTTTTTTGGAGTTGGTGTTAGGAGAGAGTGTTTGTTTCCTTCATGTTGAGAGTTTTTATTTTAATGGATATCAGTCCTTAACAGGTGTATGCTTTTCGAATGTTTTCCTTATTTTGTGGCTTATACATTTATTTTCTAATAGTGTCTTTTGAAGTACATAGATTTTTAATTTTTATAAAGTTTTATTTATTGCTTTTTTTTCATATATGGGTCATGCTTTTGTTGTCGAATCTAAGGAGTCTTTGCCTTTATAAACTTTATAAACAATTTTCTACTGTTTTCTTCTAAAAGGTTTACTGTTTTAGGCTTCACATTCAGTCTGGAATCCATTTTGAGTTTAATTTTCGTATATGGTGTGAGATACTGATTAAGATTATTTTTTGCATATGTTTATTTCATGTGCAAAAAATTAGTTCAGTACTATTTGTTGAAAAGACTACACTTTCTATACTGAATTGTCTTTGCACCTTTGTTGAAAATTGTATATATACAGGTGGGTATATTTTTGAAATGTCTATTCTTTCTCTACTGTATTCTGTTACTTCTCTATCTTTATGCCAATGTCACATTATCTTGATTAGTGTAGCATTGAAATAAGTCTTAAAATCAGGAAGTGTCAGCTCTTTTAACTTTTCTCATCTCTTTCAGATTTGTTTTTGTTATTGGTCCTTAGTATTTCCACTTGGATTTTAGAATCAAAATGTTAAGGGTTTCAGAAAGCCTGCTAAAATGTTAATTGAGATCACATTAAATTTATAGATCAAATTTAGGGGGCTCAATATCTTACATTGACTCTTTTGACTCTTGGAGATGGAAAATTTTGTACTTATTTCGATTTTTTTTAGACTTTTATTTAGCAATGTGTTACAGTTTTCAGTATATAGATCTTGCACAACTTTTGTCAGATCTGTCCCTAGTTAGTTAATATTTTTGAAAGTATTGTAAACTGCATTCTTTGTTTATTTCAAATTCTGATTTTTCATGGTTAGCATAAAGGAATACTATTGACTTTCTATATTTATTGAAAACATTAAATATTTTATTATTAAGTACTAATATTGAATTTTAAAATGTTCTTTCTGCATCTATAGAGATAATATACTTTGGTTGGTTTTAGTTCACTAATCTGATGGGTTATATTAACTGATTTTTAGGTATTAAAACAACCTTTCTTTTTTGGGAAAATTTCACTTGGTCACAATGTATTACCCTTTTAATATATTATTGATGTAAATTTGCTGCAGTCTTGCTTAGAACTTTTGTGTCTATGTTTATTAGTAATATTAGTCTGTAATTATCTTTTATTTAGAGCCTTTGTCTAGTTTTAATACCATGGTAATGTTGCTCATAGAATGTGTTGGGAAGAATTGCATTTGCTATAGTTATGTGGAAGAATGTAAAGAATTGGTACTTATTCATTACAGTTTTAGTAGATCTCACCAGTGAAATCATCTGAACCCAAGGTTTTATATGTGGAAAGGATTTAAACTATATGTTTCTTTTAAAAAAGATATAGGGCTACTCATACTATTTATCCTTATTTGAGCTTTTATAATTTGTGTCTTTTAAGGAATGTGTCCATTTTATTCAGTATCAAATTAATTTTCATAGTTATTCATAATATTCCCTTATACTCCTCTTACAATTAATAGAATCTATAATAGTGAACATTTCTTTTAATCCTAATTTTTTATGATATTTTTTTTCAGATTAATTTATCTGGAAGATTATGTTTTGTTGATCTTCTAAAAATGCCAACTTTGGGTTTTGTTGATTTTCTCTTTTGTATTTTGTTTGTTTTCTATTTCATTGATTACTTTTTCTGATCTTTTTTTTTTTTTTTTCTCTTCTGGTTACTTTGGCTTTATTTACTCTTTTTTACTAGTGTCTCTTTTTCCCCTAGTGTCTTATATTAAGATGATGTTTTGATTTATTTGAGAGCCTTCTTTCTAATATAGGTGTTTCATGATGTAAAATTTCTTCTGTTTACTACTTTGGCATAATCCCACAAATTTTGATATGTTGTATTTTAATTTTCTTTACTTCAAAATAGTTTCTAACTTCTCTTTTGGTTTCTTCTTTGACTTTGGCATAATCCCACAAATTTTGATATGTTGTATTTTAATTTTATTTACTTCAAAATAGTTTCTAACTTCTCTTTTGGTTTCTTCTACCATCTTGTTAGAAGTATGGTATTCTGTTTCTAAATATTTGGGATATTTTCAAGATATCTTTCTGTCATCAATTTGGGGGTTTAATTTTATTATGGTTAGAAAATGTATTTTGTATGGCTTGAATTCTTTTAAACTTATTAAGCCTTGTTTTATGACCCATATTCTACGTTAGCAAATGTTCCATATACACTCAAAAAGAAGACATTATGCTGTTGCTAAGTGAAGTATTTTATAAATGTCAATTAGATCAAGTTGATAGTTTTATACAGGTCTTCTATATCTTTTCTGTTTTCTGTGCATTTGTTATTAAGATAGTATTATTGAAATCTTCTGTTATACCTGTGGGTTTGTCTATATATTATTTCAGATTTCTCAGTTTTTGCTCCATGTATTTTGAAGTTTTATCACTAGCTGCATAAAATTTGAAGTTGTTATGTCTTCTTGATGAATTGATTCTTTATCATTATCAAATGATCAGCTTTGTCCATGGTCATTCACTTTATTCTGAAATCTCCTTTGTTTGATACAAACATAGATACTCCAGCTTTCCTTTGATTCATATAAACATGGTACAAATGTTTCCATCCTTTTACTTCTAGCTTGTTTATCATTTTATATTTTATGTGTGTTTCTTATGTTTAGTAGGGTCTTATTTAGTTTCTGCAACTCTCTCCTCTCCAGTACTTCACAAGTGAATTCTGGCTGCCTTGGTCTCCCTAAACTCTTGGCACTGTTTCATCAATGCAGTCTGTTGGGCTCCACCTACATTATTCTCTTTACTACCATCCGGGAGCTCTTTAAGACTGTAAGCAGAGGCGATCAGAGGCCTCATCTCATTTACATCCTGTTTCTAGGGAATCACTATGCTTTGTTGACTAATCCTTAATGTCTTGAAAAATATTGTTTCATTGATTTTCTCTAGTTTTCTTGGTTGTTTTGGGTGGGAATATAAATTTAGTCCCTGTTATTCCATTTTGTCTGGAAGCAGAAGTTCTCTACAGACTCTTATTTGAATATGATCACTGCTAATTCTGAGTTTTTGACTCTTGGAAAGAGTTCACCAGTTGCTTGATACTGACTTCAAAGAACTAATTTAGTGGGACTTTCTCACTTCTTAACCTGTCTCAGTCCCACTCGAATTTTGTGTTGAATGTATACTATACTGAAGTAAAATACAGAGAAAGTTTTTCTATTCCAGCCACAAGAGAGGAGACAGAAGACTTCTTAAGGAAGACGAGAATAATTACCCCTTTCCTCTACCCAACAGAGTTTTCTACCCAGGGTGATGTCCTTATTGTGTGTCCTCCACATATCTTTGAAGAATTCGGTTTCTCTCTGAATTAAAGTTGAAAGGGCTAATGTAGGAAGGAAGGAAAATGTGGGAAAGAAAGCTGAGGAGATTCTGACTAGATTCATCTGACTTTATATTCATCTCTGTGGGAAGAAAGATGTTAGAAAGGCTGACTTCTCCACATGTGAGACTGTCTCAAAACTTGTGGGAAATGGGCATGAATAGATTATTCAGATATACTTATGTGATAGACACACAGGATGATTTCTTGATATTCTGAACATGTTTTAGAAAGGGATTTGTACAGCCAAATAATGATAAAATAGATGTCCTAAATATGTCATGAGCTTAATATTGAAAAAGCACAGTTCTTATCTCTACAGTCAATATTTGATGCATGTTATTTGCTATTTCCTCATAGTTAGTCAGAGGGAAAAAGGTGGATCTTCCTCTAAGTGATTTATCATCACAGATTTACTCTGCAACCTTAGGAGAAAGATAAATTATGGCAGAATATACACTTTAAACAGCCATTCTGTTGGCCTCTCAACAAAGTCAGAAGGATCAAAGCTAAGTTTTCAGAAGCACTCTTGTTTCTTCAGAACTGTGAAGGGTGATTGATACACCCTGCAGAAAACAAAAGTACTGCTAGTTACTCTAAAAAAGCTAAAGAGAGGGTAAAAACGTAGCTTCTTATTTGCCTTTGTAAAGGAATCCTAATGGCAAAGTCCATTTTGGTTTTACGGAGGGGGGTGTGTGTTTATTGACTGAATTGGAAATTTCATAAATTATAGTTTTCAATATGTAAAGAAAGTAGAATGAAAGTGTATAGGCTGTGATTAACAGCAGGTAAGAAAAACCAGATGCTTTGGCAGAAATAAGACTTGGAGGAGGTTTCTACCAAAGCTACAATAGTTTCTCACAAGTAGTTGCCAGGGTCAGTACTAACATACACTGGCTATGTGTGATGTGCTGAGCTAGGAGGTATCTAAGGAAATTCCTGCTGTTCAGAAACTGCAATCCAGTTTGAGATATTGGTCAGAACCTTAAAAGGATCAGTTCAGTTCAATTCAGTGGCTCAGTCATGTCCAACTCATTGCGACCCCATGAATCGCAGCACGCCAGGCCTCCCTGTCCATCACAAACTCCCGGAGTTTACTCAAACTCATGTCCATCGAATCCGTGATGCCATGCAGCCATCTCATCCTCTGTTGTCCCCTTCTCTTCCTGCCCCCAATCCCTCCTAGCAGCAGGGTCTTTTCCAATGAGTTAACTCTTTGCATGAGGTGGCCAAAGTATTGGAGTTTCAGCTTCAGCGTCAGTCCTTCCAATGAACACCCAGGACTGATCTCCTTTAGGATAGATTGGTTGGATCTCCTTACAGTCCAAGGGACTCTCAAGAGTCTTCTCCAACACCATAGTTCAAAAGCATAAATTTTTCGGGGCTCAGCTTTCTTCACAGTCCAACTCTCACATCCATACATGACCACTGGAAAAACCATAACCTTGACTAGACGGACCTTTGTTGGCAAAGTAATGTCTCTGCATAAAAGGATAAGTGGTCTTAAATGTGAGTCTGAGGCATTCTGAGAGAGTATAATTAAAGAGTTGATTCTAGAAGAAACAATGATGTTTGTATTAGTGTGTGTGTGTGTATGTGTGAGTCGTGTTTGACTCTTTGTGATGCCATGGACTGTAGCCCACCAGGCTCCTCTGTCCATGGGATTTCTCATGCCAGAATGCTGGAGTGGGTAGCCTTTCCCTTCTCCGGGGGAACTTCTTGATCCAGGGAGTGAACCTAGGTCTCCTGCATTGCAGGTGGATTCTTTACTATCTGAGCCACCAGGGAAGCCTGTTTGTATTCTTACTATGGCTCAAAGTGTTGAGGATGAACTGGATCTACAAACAACTATTTACTGAGATAAACCACATGTCAAACAATGTTCTAGTATCTGGCAACACAGCCATTAACATGAAATTTAATTCTAGTGGAATTAACTGAATAGCTAGAACCTTAAATTCTAAAGGCAGAATCAAGCAGAATAAGTTTTGAAAACAGATTTGGACAAAATATACCTCTTCAAGAAAATACTCTCACACAGATTAAAGGCTAATTCAGCACCTTGAACATTGTTGTTGCTCATATAGAAGATACTCTGTGCTCATTGTGACCTTCCTCCTGAAAAGTATCCATTCCTTCCACTTGCAAGTGAGAAAAGAGAGGTTCAGTCAAATTATATTGTGTAGCTAAGGTGGGAAACCTTGGACTCAGATCCAAATCTATTTGACACCAATATCTCTGTTCTTCTCAGGACACTATGCTGCCTCTGGAATTGGAAGTCTTGCTTTGTTGGGTAATTTTCCCTGGGTATTTCAGCCAGTTTGTTGCAGGAAAGAAAGAATGGTGTGAAAGGATGGTCATGTCACAGGCCTCAGGCAAGTCCTTTTGTTGGCTGAGGAGTGTGGATTCTTGGCTTCTCACAGGAAAGAATTCAAGAGCAAGTCAAAGTAAAGTGAAAGAAGGTTTATTCAGGGAGAAACACACTCCATAAACAGAGTGTGGGCCATCTCAGAAGTCAAGAGAGGAGCAAGGGAACAGGTTGTTAGTTTTCAGGGGCGAGGCAATTTCATAGACTAATGAGTAGGAGGATTATTCCAACTATTTTGGGGAAGGGTCAGAGATTTCCAAGAATTGAGCCATTGCCCACTTTTTGGCCTTTTATTGTCAACATCAGAACTGTCATGGTACCCATGGTGAGTCATTTATTATGCTGATATATTACAAGGAATGTATACTGAGGCTCAAGGTCTAGTGGAGGTCAACTGTCTGCCATCTTGAACCTAGTTGGTTTTAACCAGTTAATGTTGTGTCTTCAATAGCTATGACTATGTCATTCTTTTAAAAGTTGTGTCCTACCCACTTCCTATTTCAAGTTCACCTTCAGTTCAGTTTCCCATGCCTGTTGAGAGTCCTCTTTCTTACTCAGGCTCCTTCAGAAAGGCATTACAGATCTTTAGTTGTGGTCTCCTTGTACTTTGGGCTAAGGAGTCTAAAACAGGAGACAAAGGAAACACAGGAGAAAGAAGACTGAAGCATGTCCTCAACTCATCTACAGAGCAAAGGCATCCTTTCCTCTTCCATGACGTGACTGATTACTGACGGTGAGCACTGAGAAAACTTGGCCTTGGCTCTCTTAGTCTGGAAGGCCCTCTGCGGTCAGCTTGAATGATGCATCAGGAAATGAAGCTTCTTCCTGCCAGTGGCTTGTAGAGTAGCGGGGATGACTGGAACCTTGCCGATTACTTCCGGAATGGGAGAAGTTACTGTGCTCACATTAGAAACTCAAATGTAGGGCACAAGCCAGGGCATATTTTAAGCTTGCTATCTATCCAGAGTGCTGTATGGTGGAGATTTGATTTCACTGGCTTCATGCCTGCTTAGGACATATTTAAATAAACATAAGATTTTGATGAGGGTTGATGTTTTCCCAAAAGCTGGTGACAGCGCTTCAGTGGCAGATTGATAGGCTCTGTAAGGAAAGTAGAAGGGACTCCATAGTGAGATGCTGGGGTGCGGATCCTTTCAATTCCAAATAGTCCATGTCTCTCTATTCTAACTCCATTTCACGGGGTCCAGGTCGGCTTTCAAGAAGCCATGGTTCAAAGGACCCAGGAGGCTCCTCAAACTGAAAGGAGTCCCATGACCAGTAGGAATCACTTTGAGAGACTGTAAATGTGTGACCTTGAGGAAAAGGTGCACTTCCTGAAGAGTAAAGAGCCCCCGTGATAGCTGGCAGGATATTGAAGCCAGGAGAGTCTGACAGTGGCATCAAGCTGCGCTGTAAATCCCAGACATTCACAAGCCCCAGGCTGCAGAATCTCTCCCAAGTTTTGCTTTTGTTTCCAATCAATGGTGTTAACAGCTCTGCCAATGTTCAGCAATTGTGTGAGGAGGACAACACTCAGACAGAAAAATCAGTACAGTATTGTTTTATTTTTATGCCATATCCAGACAGAAAGATTTCATCTATTCATTGTAATACATTTGTCATTTTAGTCGGAATAAATGCAAAGCTACGAGAAAATGCTGATACCAGTTGTCAGAGAAAACTATTTACAATGGTCCCTCCCTTTCTTTCTTTAGGCATTTTCATTATAATCTTTTCAGCTTCACAGAGAGAGGAATAAAACTCGTGCATGAAGTATAAAGCAGATGGCTGAACTGCATTGATTGTGACCTTCACTTTTAAGGTTAACAGTGGGGGGAAAAACAAACTGTTGACTTCAGTAGTTTTGTTACTGTTTTCTGGACTCTTCCAATGGGTAGCCATTTCTTTCCTTTTATTTTATCTCACTGTCTAGGTTCCTATATGAAGAACTTAAGTTCAGTTGTTCATCCATTCATTAGCTCATTCAGTACTTATGCATGCCAACTATGGCAAGACACTGGAGGTCCTGGAGATGAGGTTGTGAACGTGACCTCTGAGGTCTTAGAGGCTGGAGATCCTAGTGAGGAAGATAGCTCTTGTAAGGAAACAGGAAATCCTATTATCAAATCAGGGTCTTTCAAGGCAAAAGAACAGACATAAATCAGGCTGTAGTTCTCTATCAGAGAGTTTCATACATCTCTCCACCAGTGAGCTTAAAATAAACCTCTGGCTTTTGACCTTCCATTTCCAGCCAAAATACACTTATTTTTGTAAGTTTCAGTGTGAGTCACTTTAAGTGAAATATATGAAGGGAAGGAGTCACATATTGTTTATTTCTTTTTTACTTAATTTTGCCAGACAGTTTTTTTTTTTTTTAAGGCTAAAGGAAACTGATGTATTTAGCTAATAACAAATATTAAAATACATCCTTAAAATAGTCCTTGAAACATCAGACAATTTTTTTCTTGAGGGTTTAATACAGATTTTATTTATGTATCTCTTTTTTTTCCCCCTGATATCTTTATCACTGTACTGAGGACTAACCTCAGTCCTTTGTTTGGTTTTTGATCCAAATCCCTGATAAACCAGAATTTCCCAAACTTCAGTCATTTATGCAAAACTATAATGTTTTTTCCTTACATACTCATACTATGACTTTTCTTCTTTGTTTTATTTTATCCTGGTACCATATCTGCTATTACTTACATGATATTCTACTGAAATTGACTTACATTTTTTTCAGTTATGCTAATTTCCAAAAAAAAAAAAAGAAACTTCATGTGACCATCATAAATGAAGTGCCAGTTTTGTTTCCACATAATAGCAGGTAATTAGAAAAACAAATAAAATGTAAACTGATATTCCTACATTCTCTCCAGGTATTGGGAGACAGTTCTCTTTCTTTGTTAAAAAGGAAGATGAGTGCATGGTGGGTAGTGTTAAAGAAATACTCAAGCCAGTTGAGACTTACCCTGAAAATAAAAATAATGTTTTCTTTAGTATGTGATTCAGGGTGTATAATGCCATGCCTGGTGTTATCTCTTAAGGTCATTTCCTGAACTGTTGGAGGCATTTCAAAGGGTCACAATATGCCACTCTCTATGCTCTAGTGGGAAATTCTTCGGCAGGTTTGGGAAGACGATGCCTTCCCCATTGTCAAGGGGCTTCTGTAGTAAATAGGGATAGTGCTTATTTCAAACAATTCTTTCTTTCCGCTAAGATCTATAATAATTGACTTCACTCAACTATTCAGAGATATGTGATAATTTAAGGAAATCCATGTATCTTCTCAGTAGACTTTAACACCCGCAGCCGGTGACATCTGTCACCACCTTTCTATGCATGCTTCCTGTCTTCATTATTCTTCTCTTTAATTAACAGCTTAATCCTTAAAAATAAACTTTATAGTATGTGGTTATGAGTGATTGTTTCCAGTCAGCATAACAGAAGGCAATAACACTAGATCAAGGCTGAACTCCATCCAATAATAGACTATCTGACGATAATGACAACAGGAAGTCATTTATCAGGCCTAGGTTTCTCCTATTTCATCTAGAAATATAAATATCTTATTTTTAATAGGGAGAAAGATGAGCTGAGAAGATGATGATGGATCAAGCGGGTGACACTGTGGACCAGCCAAAGCTTTTAAATATGACATTTTTCAAATCACGGGAGAAAAGAAGAGCAGAGGGAAGAAAAGGAGAGAATATCAAACGACATTAAAAAAAAAAAGAAACAGACCAGGCTACAATAATTGTGCCTCACATTCTTTCCTGAGTCTAAGAACAAATACAAAGTCTCTTCAGGTCTGTCCGTCCTATGATGTTGTCACATTTCAGAGAAACCCACTTCAAATCAGAAATGACTGTTGACAGTGAAGGGAAATAATCAATTCCTACTACAAATTCATCATGTGGTATCTTTAAAGAACAGCCTTGTGTCTCAGGAAAATAATAAGTGTAGAGAAAGAGATTGCTAAGAATGACCCAGGTCAATAAAGAGAAAGCCTGTTCAGGTATATGTTAGTAAAATATGGGGACAGGACCTGAACAGAAAATTCCATGCTGTAATAGATAATGGTGTGCAAGCTGATGCTCTGTAAGTGTATGCCATGACACTGAGATGGGGGGTGGGATCATGACCTAAAAAATAGAATCACTTAATAAAAAATGTTTTCCTAAAGAAAGAATGTTTTGAGACGTGTGAATGGGGAAGAAAGAAGTTTGGAGCTGGACTAATGTTTACTAATGTTTTATTTTCCCATTTAAAAGAATAAATATCCCTCCAAATAAAGCAATGTCTTTCTCAATATCTCAGCCATCTTTTTCTTTTTCAAAGGTTTTTTGTACTTAAAACATAAAAACAAACATGCAAGCAAAAGATAAAAAATTACTATGAGAGCCCCTGCGAAGAGTCAAAGAAGAACATTTTAAGAACTGATTTCAGATCTGGTTTCCTCAGTGTGTATGCCCAAAAGTGGGATTGCTGGGTCATATGGCAGTTCTATTTCCAGTTTTTTAAGGAATCTCCACACTGTTTTCCATAGTGGCTGTACTAGTTTGCATTCCCACCAACAGTGTAAGAGGGTTCCCTTTTCTCCACACCCTCTCCAGCATTTATTGCTTGTAGTCTTTTGGATAGCAGCCATCCTGACTGGCGTGTAATGGTACCTCATTGTGGTTTTGATTTGCATTTCTCTAATAATGAGTGATGTTGAGCACCTTTTCATGTGTTTGTTAGCCATCTGTATGTCTTCTTTGGAGAAATGTCTGTTTAGTTCTTTGGCCCATTTTTTGATTGGGTCATTTATTTTTCTGGAATTGAGCTTCAGGAGTTGCTTGTATATTTTTGAGATTAATCCTTTGTCTGTTTCTTCATTTGCTATTATTTTCTCCCAATCTGACGGCTGTCTTTTCACCTTACTTATAGTTTCCTTTGTAGTGCAAAAGCTTTTAAGTTTCATTAGATCCCATTTGTTTAGTTTTGCTTTTATTTCCAATATTCTGGGAGGTGGGTCATAGAGGATCTTGCTGTGATTTATGTCAGAGAGTGTTTTGCCTATGTTCTCCTCTAGGAGTTTTATAGTTTCTGGTCTTACATTTAGATCTTTAATCCATTTTGAGTTTATTTTTGTGTATGGTGTTAGAAAGTGTTCTAGTTTCATTCTTTTGCAAGTGATTGACCAGTTTTCCCAGCACCACTTGTTAAAGAGGTTGTCTTTTTTCCATTGTATATCCTTGCCTCCTTTGTCAAAGATAAGGTGTCCATAGGTTCGTGGATTTATCTCTGGGCTTTCTATTCTGTTCCATTGATCTATATTTCTGTCTTTGTGCCAGTACCATACTGTCTTGATGACTGTGGCTTTGTAGTACAGTCTGAAGTCAGGCAGGTTGATTCCTCCAGTTCCATTCTTCTTTCTCAAGATTACTTTGGCTATTCGAGGTTTTTTGTATTTCCATACAAATTGTGAAATTCTTTGGTCTAGTTCTGTGAAAAATACCGTTGGTAGCTTGATAGGGATTGCATTGAATCTATAGATTGCTTTGGGTAGAATAGCCATTTTGACAATATTGATTCTTCCAATCCATGAACACGGTATGTTTCTCCATCTGTTTGTGTCCTCTTTGATTACAGAACAGACTTTTGAACTCTGTGGGAGAATGTGAGGGTGGGATGTTTCAAAAGAACAGCATGTATACTATCTATGGTGAAACAGATCACCAGCCCAGGTGGGATGCATGAGACAAGTGCTCGGGCCTGGTGCACTGGGAAGACCCAGAGGAATCGGGTGAAGAGGGAGGTGGGAGGGGGGATCGGGATGGGGAATAAGTGTAAATCTATGGCTGATTCATATCAATGTATGACAAAACCCACTGAAATGTTGTGAAGTAATTAGCCTCCAACTAATAAAAAAATTAAAAAAAAAAAAAAAAGAAAAAAAAAGAAATAAGATTATCATAATGCTATATATATATCTTGTGAAGCATATTGATTTTTTTATATTTGTTAAATACATCAGGGGAAACTGTATTTGCTTTGCAAAAGGGAACACCTATATGTCAATACAAATGAATATCCAAAATCATAAAAAAAAAAAAAAAAAGACACTATGAAATAAACAACTCTAAATTCCTAAAAAAAAAAAAAAAAAAAAAAAAAACTGATTTCATTCTACTATTTGCCATATTGTATCTGCTGCTAGTTTGCAAAGAGCAGAACCACTATAGAAGCTGATTCTTAACAGTTTTGTTTTTTTTAGTTTAAAAAAATTTTTTTTTCTTTTTATTTTAATTGGAGGTTAATTACTTTACAATATTGTGGTGGTTTTGCCTTACATTCACTTGAATCAGCCATGGGTGTACATGTGTTCCCAATCCTGAGCTTTTCTCCCACCTCCCTCCCCATTTCATCTCGCAGGGTCATCCCAGTGCACTAGCCCTGAGCACCCTGCCTCATGCATCGAACCTGGACTGGCGATCTATTTCACATATGTTAATATACATGTTTCAACAGTTTTCTGTGGTCTGCAGACTCACCAAGTGATCAAGAATAAAGGAGGATGGATAGCCAGTGGTAGGAAGGATGGGGGGTAGTCGCTAAATTGTCTACTGATTTTTAAAAAGACGCTATGCCAAGCTTTTGGTCAGAAAAACAGCCTCAAGCAAGCAATGCACTTTATATAAAGGAAACCTCAGGAAGGATGGCTATGAATTTAATTATAAGCTCTTCTCTTTGCATAAATTTGGTTCAGTCTAAACAAGACTTGAAACATGGAACAATGTCCATGGAGTACAATTCACCAATTGTTACTTTTAATTATGTTCACATGCATAATTCATAAATACACTGCATGGACAAGAGGAGAGAAAAGATAAGAAGGAACAAAAGAGATGAATTTTCCATCAAACAATTACTATATAAATAGACAACATATTTAATACATTAGTTAGCAAAGTGATTCTTTGTTCTTGCCAGTCTGGGGCTTAAAAATGTTAAAAGAATCCCCAAACATAACATTGTTACATTTTGCTAATGTCTCTCTTAAATGAAAGAAATGAGGATTATCATCTTTCATGAAAATAAAATTAGAAAATCACCCCCCGAAATGTGGAGATATAGGTATGACATAGAATAATATACTATGTAATATTGTAATAGACTCTAATAGGAAGCTAAGAACATAATAGATTCTTAACACAGAAACATTTAAGAATGGCATTATTTCCTTGTTAGGAGAAAATGAGTCTTTCTTTTTTGGTGCCAGGTACGTCATTTCACTTTGCTGCAAAATGTTTGCTTTGTTTCATCTTCTTAGCAGTACATGCATCTTCCTAGGAAAGAAAGAAGTGGTACAAACAGGTGTGGATATGGCCAGAGAGTTCAGACTATTTCTTTAATGATATCATTTTTAGGAAAGCATTTGATGTCATAGTTCAATCATAGTCTATTCCTGAGATGGCAAATATCAAGTAAAATATTGCCTAGCAAAAATATATGTTAAACAAAGAATTAAAACTTTGTACTTCAGTATAAATTTGCATTCTTCCTGCAAATTCTGTTTTACGTAGAAACATCTTTTGGTTTATGGTGCATTGGAGGGCCCAGTAAGTAGCATGTCTTCCGTGTTTCAGAACCATTGAGACTAGACATGGAAATAGACACATAGAGACCAAAATGTCAGTTACCCTTCCAGCAGAGCTATTGGAATCTTTCTTGGGGTAGATGTGGCAACAGTGTTCTTCACACTGAACTTCAAAATCAGACCTGTTTCCTCACCCATCACAAGCAGCACTCTCATTGTGGGCTCTTTCCCTGTTCGTCAGCTGGAATCACTCTGTTAAACTGAGAGGGTGGAGTAAAATGTGTACAGCTTGTAGGCACTAAGTTGTGAAAAGGAAGAGGAAGGCATGCTCAGATCCAGTTAGATACATCACTCCTCTTACCTGGGAGCAGGGGTGGGTGGTGAGGGATGAGACAGAGTGATAACCTGATTGAATGTCTGCCACGCAGAGATAATAGTCAAGCATCCATAGGCTGAGAGAAGGCTGATATCCTTACCTTACAAGTTGTTAAAATTTCTAAGCATCCATACCTACGTTTCTGACCATACGTACTTTCATGTAGAAGAAACAATGTTACATATCGAATAATTGTTTAAATAAGGAAAGGAATATTTAACCCCAATTATCTTATGAAAATCTGAATCTATTTAAAATACAAATCAGTCTATATGCTATAGCCATGAAAGGAAACTTTTTACATAGAAAGTTTTTTTACTTTCTGTGATCAGGGTTTGGTGTCTAATTTTCTTCTACTGTAAAATGGTGATAATAAAAGTGCATATCTCATAAGATTGTGTCATGTCAAATAAGTACAATAACACATGGTGCTTTTTAAAGAGTATATTGCTTATGGAAAGTACCTAAGAAATATTAATGGATAACATTAAAGTTGTCACCACGACCTTCATCACCACCACCACCACCATCCTCATCATTATCACTGTCACCACCATCATGACCCTCATCATCATGTTATCATTATCACTTTCATCATTTTGAAGCATAGATGAAAACCTGTGGATGAATGGCAAGGACTAAATGGCAAGTGCATAGTCCATTGGAAGAATGACTTCCATTCATTATGTGATCAATAAGCAGTTATTCAGGACCCATGGCATGCCTACATTTTTTGTGAATGTGCAGGTATGATATTTCTCTGTTTAAAGTTTACGGTCTACATAATTGCGCAATCATCCAGTTCTCAGCAGAGTTCAGAAACCAGAGCTATACATGAGCGCAAGGATTGAGGACATTCTAAAGGAAGCAGATGACACCACCCTTATGGCAGAAAGTAAAGAACTAAAGAGCCTCTTGATGAAAGTGAATGAGGAGAGTGAAAAAGTTGACTTAAAATTCAACATTCAGAAAACTAAGATCATGGCATCTGGTCTCATCACTTCATAGGAAATAGGTGGGGAAACAGTGGAAACAGAGGCTGCCTTTACTTTTTTTGGGCTCCAGAATCACTGCAGATGGTGACTGCAGCCATGAAATTAAAAGACACTTTTCCTTGGAAGACAAGTTATGACCAACCTAGACAGCATATTAAAAAGCAGAGACATTACTTTGCCAACAAACGTCCATCTAATCAAAGCTGTGGTTTTTCCAGTAATCATGTATGGATGTGAGAGTTGGACTATAAAGAAAGCTGAGCGCTGAAGAATGAATGCTTTTCAACTGTGGTGTTGGAGAAGACTCTTGAGAGTCCCTTGGATTGCAAATAGATCCAACCAGTCCATCCTAAAGGAAATCAGTCCTGAATATTCACTGGAAGGACTGATGTTGAAGCTGAAACTCCAATATTTTGGCCACCTGATGCAAAGAATTGACTCAATAGAAAAGACCCTGATGCTGGGAAAGATTGAAGGCAGGAGGAGAAGGTGATGACAGAGGATGAGATGGTTGGATGGCATCACCAACTCAATGGACATGAGTTTGAGTAAACTCTGGGAGTTTTCAATGGACAGGGAGAACTGGTGTGTTGTAATCCATGGGGTCGCAGAGTTGGACGCGACTGAGTGACTGAACTGAACAGAACTGAAAGTAAGCAGTCTTTCCATCTGACCTTGAAAGTTGGTTGAATGTGTTCCTGAGGGTCAGCATGAGTAAAGGCAAAGGCTTAGAAAGAAACATGGGGGGTTAGAGGCTAACAAGGGGACTGATATTGTTGGTCTTAAGTCCTGGACAGGATTCTGAAACCAAAATTTGTTCTGGAGGATTCAAGATGGAAAATACCACATCTTTCTACTCCTGTTGCCCTCACGCAAGGCCCCTTCCACTCAGCTTGATAGTGTCCATCCTGCCCAGAGCATTGTTCTGTAGCCCCATCCAAGCTTTTGCTCATGCTCTTCCCCAGCCCGCTCCCTTCCTTTTTGCCCTTTGAAATTTTACCTCTCTTCCAAGGCCTAGATTTTATCATCAATGTTTACTTGCTTCCTTTTTCAAAAAAACTTATTCAATAAAGCTTTTTTACCCTACTTGTTACATCATTTTTTTTTCTCTTCTGAACTCCTAAACTAATCTGTGTATTAATTATTTAACAATATAGCTGCAAAGCAGTCTGGTAAACTAGTAGGAACATAGATATGAGTCCTGGGCCAGACTATCTGGACATCTGTGTAGCCACAGGCAAGATGCTTCATCTCTCTTGGCCTTAGTTCCCTCAACTAGAAAATGAAAGGATTGGTTTGAGTGATCTTTAATCGCTTACCCAACTTTGTTGATTTTCATCCTAGAATTTTTCTATTGCCTTTTCCATGTCACTTTTATTCAGTTTTATGATAAATCTGTATTATTTTGGCCATAGGGCTTAAAATCCATCTAGAGTAGGGAATTTGATACCTATCCATCACTAATCCCACCTAATCCCTGTATTGTGATTGTAATCATGAACTAAACACCTGGTGAAATTTACTGCTACATGCCTACCTATCTGCTAAGTGTGAACTTAATCTCCCTGCCCCTTCCATTGCTCCCCAAGATGTCCTCCATCTCCAGTTTCTATGTTAGCCAAGCAGCACATATTTCATATTTCACATTGACTTTTAGTGCATGTTGATACTTGTGATTCATAAACAATGAGACTTAATTAGCTATAACAAAGGCAAGCCTCTAGATGAGGGGCTGCCAAGGTGAGTCTATCATTTGTCCTCATTCAGCAAGTATGCCACAGCTCTGCGAAGCACTGCAAGAGAAGTAAAACTCCTCCAATCTAAACAAGACCTCAAAGGCCACCTTCTATCATAGCTGATGTGTTTGTCTCTACAGAGTTTCTGCATTGGGAGCTGCCTTACCCTTTGGGCACGAAACACTGTCAGAGTTTCAGAGAATTTTGTTTTTAATGCCACATCCTTTTTATGCCAATTAGAGAGAATCTCCCTGGGCTCTTAAGTAATTTGTCTGTGTAATCTCAGTCACACTGAAAAGAATCACAAATCCTTTGTGGATTGGAAGACATAGTGGAAACTCCTCAGTCTCAGTTAGAAATTAGTCAAAACTTTTAAGACATCATGATGTCTTTTTTTCCTCTCTCTCTCTCTCTCTTTTTTTTTTTTTATCAAATAAAGAAAGCTTTCTATACAGATTAATGCACAAATTAATTTGAAACACGTTCATGGGGACTTTTCTTCAGGCTTGTAACACACACACACACACACACACACACACACACACACACACACATACATACTACCCACAATTGAACAGTCTTAATGAGTCTAAGAATTAGAAACTTTTCCCAAGGAGTCAAAATGCTTTGGTTGAATTCTGAGAGGTTTCTACTTTCTCATGACTCTTTATTATCTTAGATATTTAGAAGGATTACTGGCCAGGAGTTTATTAGGAACTCTCTTAACTGCGCTGGGATGCAAACTTCTGTAGAAGGAGCAGAATAGAGAGACTTAATTAATTCCTGATTGATTATAATAATTGCATCTTTTCACCTCACCTTTGTTTATTATTTTAAAACACCTGAAAATGATCCTATTGCTATTTAAGTACTAACTTTCACATAGAGGGATATCATTTTATGTTGACAAATTACTGGTTTTAACTATCTAAGGAAGGCTTGTTTGGTTAGTCCTATGCAAAAGAGAAAGTGGGTGAGCTATCATCTAAGTGACATTTAGTATATGCCCCACAGCTACCATGGCCATGTCAAAAAGCATTACCCTGCCTGTTTCCTAGTAACCACCAGTCCAGAGCACATATTTTTGGCAGATTTGTTGAGTTGAACTTCTTCACTCAAAATGTGAATTTATCTTGCTTTTGAGTCCTGAATTGAAGCATGTCACCCCCTAAAATCCCAATTCTGTCAACTGTATCTCACAAAATTCATGAATTAATGTCCTACTTTGAGCAATTGAGCATTCCTTTGCCTTTTATGGGGATATCTTCCCCTTCATCACTCTTTTCTATAAATATAAAGCTAGTACTTTCATGCATACAATATGGATAATTTTTCTCATCTATTCAAATTCTACTTTGCAGTTCATAATTATTCCTTAACAGATATTGAGAACTTATTATCTGACCCACACTCACAGTGTAAATGAACATCAGAAGACATGTAAAAACAGAGGGTCAAAAATATTATTCAACTTTTCTTTTTTCCATCTATACGCACACAGAGCAAGGAAGTTCTGCAGCCATTGCTGACATTATATTTTCTTTGCTTCTGTCTTCTCTTGCTTTTTTTTTTGGTCTCCATGAAAGATTCTTATTCTCATCTTACAAAATTGTGGGCTTGACTGAAAGCTGTTAGGACAACAGAGTTTAGTAAGAAATTAATAGTGTATAAAACACAAAAGCTTCCCAATGCACCAGACATAACCAGTTTGGAAGATGAAAAGACCAGATTCCAATCAGAAGAAAAAAAAAATTATTGCTTAGAATTTTTTTTTAAACTTTGACACATATTTTTAAGTGGAAAGAATGAATATTTTAAGTGTACAGAATTCTTCCAGATATAATTGTAGAATTGTTGCAATTCTTATTTATTGCGTGGGACTATATTGGATTGGTGTTGGCACTTGACAAAGTGATTTTTCTATCGATCTCTTTTAGAAAAGAAGAGAGGAAGGAAATACACCAACATCTTGAAAATGATGCTATTTAAATATTTATAAGTTTCAAAGTAAACACGTTTGCCTATTTGTTGTTTTCTGGTCACCAAAGCAGTTTTTAAGGAATTGAACTAATTATCTATCTACTTTCCTGATTTTACATTTCTGCAACAGTGACGTGATGTAATGGAACGCTTGATATACCTTGCTTGGCATTACAGAAAGGATCTTGGATGCGTGGTCGTCTGAAGAATGTGCAGAGTGATTTGAGGCAGTGAACACAGAAAACAAATAATTTCAGATCATTGCATGAGGGAATGCAAATCAACAGAAGACAAGAGAAGTCACTAAGGTCAGAGGAAAGACATAAATTATAGAAAACTTGTCTAGGAGATATTCAGTGACATTAACAGTGACATGCAATCTGTTGGTTTCCCCAAAACTAATTTGCATGGGTTATTATCTCTTGGACACTCCTTGTAAAATAGAAAGTAAATAGTGAAGAGACAGCAGATCACCTTCCATAAGTGTTACTCTTTTTGTGGTAGGAGGACAACGTGTGGAGAGTGGGATGAGGTATGTAGGGACCATGGTGTGCAGGCCTGAGAAAAAGGGGAGAATTTGTCTATCTTTATCTAGAGGTCTTATCACCACAGGAAAGTTTTCAGGCAGATTTTTTTAGATTGCCAGAACTGCAACTGTTTGTTCCATGTACAGACAGTGCTTTGATTATTTTCTATCTCAAATGTCATTTGAAAAAAAAAAGAAAGAACTTATCTAAGGAATAAAAAATTCAGCAGCAATTAATTAAAGGGAGAAAAATGGTCTGTTCTGTGATGTTCCACTCAAGAGAGCATATCGCTAATATTATTTTGAAAGACAAAAAGTGAATCAATTTTTCTTTCCAAGTAAACTAAACAAAAACAATTTCACTCATGAGCTGAGATGCTAACTGACAGCTCCCCATGTAAAGGTAGGTTATACCAGCAGTGATGTCATTTCTGAGAAGTGATGCTCAAAATAGAAACACTCCCAGAACTTCAAATGTCTCAAGCCCAAGCCATCTCCTCTAATATTTCATGTATGAATTTTCAGGTCATCTGAAAGAATCAGAAATTTCTTTCATTTCTTTTTCTTTGGGCTCCCGGGAGACCATTCAGTTTTATGTAACGCAAGAACACTGCAGTTTGGGGTGGGAAGTCTTCACTGCTCAAACAGGCTGCCTCTTTGGGATTTGTAGCACTGTTTTAGATTTCAGCTTCCTGCTTCACATTTCTGCTTTGGTTTCCTGATGTTTCACCGTCACACCAAATGGCTTTTCAGAACAGAGTTCTGTTTAAGTACTTTCTTTTATTGAATGTGGTGTATTTTGTACAGCTGGATTACATTACATAAAACTATGTTGGCAAATTAATTACTAAGCATCATCTTGTCATGGCAAACTTATATGTGTACACATACAAATGCAATAAATCATTGATGTCGAGTAAATGAATTGCTGTAAAACATGGATTTCTACAGTCAAAGGAACTGTAATTACTTTGTCATCACAGAACTCTTAGGTCAGCCCAATAGTACACAACTGTCTGGACAGTCGAAGAAGCAGACAATCCAACAGTTATGTTGATATACACAAAACAAAAACATCAGGTTGAATTATTCTCCACCCATCATCTCAAAACCATCAGGTCTCTTTTTGTCACAGAAATAACAGAGAGACGATATTGGACACTGTTTAGAGTTAAGCTTTCCTGAGTGGCAGATATCAATTTTTAAGATAATAAGTTTTCTGATCGTATAATCACATCTCACGTAGGGTCATGATTTTTATGCTTATCTTAGAATACTTTGTTTTCATGATTTCCAGAAACTAAAGATCACCAAACAAATTATATGCTAATAATAATTACTTGTTAATATGTATAAAGTGGCAACTTAAACTGTACGTATTTCTAAGTAACACAGATTGCTGTGCTAGTTGCTCTAATCGTGTCCGACTCTTTGTGATCCTGTGGATTGTAGCCCAACAGGCTCCTCTGCCCATGGAATTCTCCAGGCAGGAATACTGGGGTGGGTTGCCATGCCCTCCTCCAGGGGATCTTCCCAACCCAGGGATGGAACCCAGGTATACCGCATTGCAGGCAGATTCTTTATCATCTGAGCCACCAGGGAAGCCCAAGAATAATGGAGTCGCTAGCCTATCCATTCTCCAGGGGATCTTCCCAACCCAGAAATTGAACTGGGGTCTCCTGCATTGCAGGTGATTTCTTTACCAGCTGAGTTACCAGGGAAGCCTAGTAACACAGATTAACTGAAGTCATTTAGCAAAATTAAAAACTCAGTATCAGTTCCTATGTATGTTTACCCTATTCATTGCTTCTAACAGCCCCCAGTTGTTGATAGAATTTTTCAGATGAGGACAATGAGGTACAGTAAGATTAAGTAAATTACCTGGGCCACGTAGTGAGTGAGTGATGGGACTGGAATTCACTCTTAGCTGGTCTGCCTGCAAAATCTGCCCTTAGCCACTGTACTGGGCTTCCCCATGAATTTGGTCCTCCCTCATCCTAACTCCCTTCACACTGCCTTCCTTGTTTACCTGAGTTCCCACAAGATTATAAAACTCTGGATGCAGGACTCTATACTGGGCACAGCTGTGAATCCAACCCTGGATCTGGGCCACACACACAACAGATTCTTAAGTGTCAGATGAATAAATGAATGAGTACTTAAAGCATTGTGACTTAAAAAAATCTTTTTTATTGAAATATAGTTGACATAATATTGTGTTAGTTTCAGATGTACAGCAAAGTGACTCAGTCATATATACATATGTGTTTGATATAACACATGATATATCTTCCAAATATTCTCAGTAAAGTTTGGAGAGATGAAGAGACTGGAGGGCCTCTTTTAATAGGTCAAATCAGAGACAGGTAAATGCTAACCTCATTTTTACACCCAGGCTAGTGTTGCCTGAGGATATGAAGACTCTAGTTGATTATGTTCAGAGACAGGTGGCCTGGGGGTAACAAAACCAGCCTATCAATTAACATGGTTGTGAAGGGTCAATGTGCAGAAGCAGAAGGGCCACAAAATAAAAAAGAATATTGTTCCCCATCATGAAACCCAAAGAACCTTGGGTCCTGAAAACTTGTGCTTGTGTTACATGCCTATTGTGGTATGTTGGAAACATGGTGGGAGCCAAAGAAGATGTCAGCAGACAGGGGAATTGCTGTAAATCATTGCTGTTCTTCACAAAGAGATTGTGGCTGATTTGTGAATGTCTGTTGATTTTGGTCCCTTGAGGCCCCAGGAGTCTCTGTCATGGGTCCTAGATTATGTAATTTATGGGCTACCCAAACAAGTAGCCTGCAATAAAAGAGAATTTAATCGACAGAACTACAGTTCTGGGAAACACATCAAGTTTATCTTTTAATAAGAGTTTAGAAATCTCTTTCCCCTCATTAAAATGAGTGGGGAGAGAATTCATAGGAAATTAAACAAAAGTGTTGAGGTGTGAATTCTAGAGGCCTGCAGGATTGCCCTTTCTCGGGGCTTCTACCTTGGAGCTCTTTGGAAAACACACACACACACACACACACACACACACACACACACACACAAAACCTTACTCTGTATGTGAAGTGTTTGGATCCCCTTCACCTTAGCAAAGTTTTCCTCAAATTTGGGGCTGATCCAGAGTCAAGAACTTTTATTTAGCTGGGTAACTGTGTTTGCGGAAATCAGGAATGTTTTTGTTCCAAGCACAGGAGGAAAGAATCAGGAAAGAAGATAAAAATTTCAAACATCTCATACTTCATTGGGAAAAATAAATCTTTATGTAGGCATTCTGAATCTTAAGAGCAGGAATCAATTCCCCAAACTTTCTGGCTCCAACCCTATCTGATATGACTTTCTACACAACAGCCATCTTCATTCTTGGTGTTGATTCAGCCCCTGGTGAGATCCTCCTTAATCAGATAGTTGCATAAAACTCTTCCTTCTCTACTGCTACTGCTTTGGCTGTCCTGAGTTTCTAATCTGTTGCTGACACCCTGCAGAGCTGCCTGTAACCTTGTCTCTTCCTCTATTCCTCCCCATGCTTCTTCCCCATGCTGGTCCACAAAGACCTAGGGAAATGTCTGGTCAGTAGAACTGGTTAGAGGTGAGGAGTGAGGGGAAGAGGGCTCCTTCTCTCTCCTTTGTTATCACCACCCTGCCCCCATGTTTGATACCCTCCGTAGCTTTCCTGGACCCAACACATCAGTTCATCCCTTTTGCTCATATTCTAGACCTCTCTCTGTGCCCATCATAGTATCTGGCTTTGACTTCTATAATTATATACCTGGAATAGCTAAGTCTGAGACTGTATTTTCTTATATATAATGAGAAAAAAAAAATTTCTCTTTAATATACCCTACCAGGACCTCTGTGCACAAAAAAAAAAACCTTTCCATTTCAATTCAGAGCCATGTTTAAACATTGCAGAGACCGCTATTATGCTGGGGATATGAGGAAAAGAAAGAGGCCAGGATAATATGTCATGTCTACCACTGCCCACAAAAAGAGGCAGCACCAGACTGGAAGGAACACATGACAAGGAGAAAGAGACACTGCATTCGGGGATTTTCTTAAGGAGGAGAAGGGCACCTGGAGAGTTGGCTTAGATTGAGGCTCTTCCAAAGGAGGTTAGGTGTGGGAAATCCTCACTCACTCCCTTACCCTTTACCCTGCTTTCTTCCCTGCCTCAGTCTGGGGCTGTGCTGGTGTTGACTTGGGGCTGGAGGACAGGGGTTGCTGTGCCCTCTTTGTAGTGAAAGTGAGGGCTTGAGAAGTCTGGAGGGCCTGAGAGACCTGGAGGCCATGGATCCTGTTAAAAACATTTTAGATATCCAGAGAAGAGGAATTCTCATATTGTGATAATCACAATTTGTTGATGTAGATTTTGAACTTTATATGATTATGGAATATATACTATGAATAAACAAACTTCCTGAGGGCTTCCCCGAGAAACAAAATATGTAGCAGTTGTACTGTCCTGAGTTCTAAACCATTGACTTTCCAGAGAAAAAGCATTTCTAACTCAGAGGCTGCCTGTAACAGGCAAAATAATACCTCTAAACAAGATAACACATGTATTGTTGTGTGTCTGAGTCATGTCTGACTCTCTGCGATCCTTTGGACTGGAGCCCACCAGACTCTTCTGTCCATGGAATTTTTCAGCCAAAAATACTGAAGTAGGTTGCCTTCCAGAGGATCTTCCTGACCTAGGGATTGAACCTGCATCTCCTGTGTCTCCTGCGTTGGCAGGCGGTTTCTTTACCCATTGAGCCATCAGTGAACCCCATACCTCAAAAAAGATAGTACAAATTATTATTTTTTTGAATATATTATCTTTTTACTTCTACATATACTTTTGGGAAAAGAGCATTTTTCTTTTTTAATAATTTAAATATTTATTAAAATACTTAAATATTTATGATTATACTACCAATTTGCCTATTTTACTTAATGTATATGACTGTACTACCAATTTGCTTATTTTGAGAAAAAAAATTAATAGACAAACTCCAGCTAATCAAGAGTTGAATTAAAACCAGGGGCACATTTATTGTGAGGTGAGGTCTCATGCAAGGCCCCGGGCATGTAAAGTGTATGAAAGAAATTTAACCATACTGGTTAAGACCACTGTTTCTGTCAACTCTGGGCATCAAATTGTGGAAGTGAGTCTGGGGTGGGCCTGAGCTGTTTTTTTCTAAATATGCATTCATGTTCATACCTAATACCTAATTTTTTTTTCATCCTTTCAGCAAATATTTATTGAGCATCTACTATATGTCAGACATAATGCTAGAGTATGGGGATCATAGGGAATCCTTTACTTTAGATATGCATCCTTCCTCTGATAAACCATATTTAGTAAATTGTTATCCAGCTTCTGTTTAAACTTTTTAGTAAGAGAACTTCCTATCTCATTTTGTTCTTCAATCAATATCCAACAAATACAACAAGAAATATATGGCTCAACAAAATGTATTCCAGATTTCCACTGTAAAAGAGACAGAACTGTCCTAATGGTAACATTCTTTTTTTTTTTCTTTAGTATCTAATACCTAATTTTGTATTTGCAATTTGATATTCTGTTTCTTAAAGAGCTTCCCAGATTTTTTATAAGATTTATATTCTTGAAAATCTTGATCTGCTATAATCAAAAGGAGTATTTTTTAAATACTAAAACTGATAGTAAAGGTTCCTATGAGCAAAGAAAGAAGTAAAATGAAGTAATTCTTTGAAATATGCTAAAACCTTATTAGAGATTTATAGATATTTCCAGAAGAATGTAAGAATATTTTATGTCATGTGGTGGAGCATTTAGAATGTTGTCTTTTTTAGGATTAAGCTACCAGTTAAGACCGACTTTCAAAATTCTTCTCCTCTCCTAATCCATTCTGAAGTCATTCAATCTGCAGGCCAGCTGGGGTTACAACTGCCTATTTACACTGAATAGGTTTTAGAGTACAGTACATTGAAGGTTTTTCTTTAAATCTTTTCTACTCAAAGTGTGATCCATGAATCAGCAACATCTCCTGGGAACTTGGTCAAAACTCAGAATCTCCTAACCCCAGATCTACTGAACGAGAATTTGCATTGTAACAAGATTTGTATGAATTTCTTCCACACCTTAAACATTGCTCTAACTGCCTGCTGCGGTTTTGAGATCAAGACTACTTAGAAATTGATTGTTTCTTTGAATTTAGATAAATATGATGATCTTCCTGTTGGAACACAGCATAAAATTTATCCCAGAGGTCTGAGCCTTTTATGGTTATTATATTAAATTCAAAACTGTACACTCTGGTTAATTTCTTTCCTCTTGAATTTCTGGTCTCCTCTCCTTTCTCCCCAGTTTTCAACATGAAGAAGGAGGTCTCTCGGTGTCAGTCTTTCAATCTTTCATACAAATGAATAACAAGCAAATCCAGTGGAAGGCATATACTGTGTCTTATCCTTCTCCCTGTGGCTCCAGCAATTGCCAGTGGTTTTCATGGCCTCTCTAATATTTCTCCTCCTTTGTTCTCTAAATTGACAACAGAGCTTTTAAAAGTTGATGTTTTCAGATCACAGAGAGGGCTGCAGTGAGGTAAGAACTGGGAGCAAGTTTGACATCTGACTTGTTCTGAAACACACATTCCTGCTTGCTCTGCGCTCCCACACCATATTGCTTATTCCTCTATTAGTAGTGCTTTTTTCCTTCTGTCTTTTATTATATTCATTATACGCCTGCCTCACCAACTGGATAATAAACTCCTTGGGGGCAAAAGGAATCCATATTCATTTTTTCCCTTACATCACATCTACATTTAGTACAAAACCTTATAGTACTGCATGCTTAGTAAATTCACGTGTCAGAAATTTACTATATACATATCTGTGTGTATATTGCCAATATCTCACTTTTTAAAATTAGATTTGTGGTTGTGGAGACATCAATGATTATGACTTGTAGATTAGAGATAGGAATTGAGCAATAAGTCTTGGTTATTGACTAGCAGAATGTAAAAGTTATTATTTCCTCAGCCCCAGTTATAGCAGATGGACTATAGCACTCTAAAATTTGATCTAGTAGCATTCATTAAAATCTGTGAATGAACCAGATGGTAAAGGGTTGTACTGGGGAGAGTGAATTTTAGAAGTGATAAAACAATAATTTTCTGATAACTTTTTTCTTTTTAAATTTTATGACCTTGCAGAGAGTTTCTCCCATCCTTCACGATTTCACATCATCTATAAGTAACAAAGAGACAAAGTGGCTTCCCCACTTTGAATCTTGGCTCTGTTGCTTGCTAGCCCTGAAGCTGCTCTGTGTTTCCATTCATTTTTTTGTAAATTAAAAAAAATAAAAAACAATGATGAATTTTCACAGAGCAGTATCTGACACATAATAAGTGATACATACATGTTTCATGTTATTATTATCCTTCAATAAAAAGAATAAACACAACAATCCTGCAATTTGGCTTAGAAGTGCAAACACCTGCATATTTTGAATATCCATTGTGATTCTGAGGGTACACACTGACAGACAATCCCATCCATTCAGTCAAAGCTTTATCCAATGGGCTGAACACTATTTTTCACAGATCTGGAGCTTCTCCGCGAGGCTATGAGTTCTAGGGTGTTTCGTTTTTGGTTCCTGTTCTTGGCTGACATATGTGGCAGTCAGACCCTAAGGAACATCCAGCAGCTTCCACTTCATAGTGTCCATGATTTTGTGTAATTCCTTTTTCCTTAGCATTTGTGGGTCATATGACTTGTTTCTAACCAATAGAATATGGCAAAGATGATGGAATATCACACCTGCGATTACTTCGTGCTGTGACTCCTTCTTGCTGCTGCTGCTGCTAAGTCACTTCAGTTGTGTCCGACTCTGTGCGACCCCATAGACGGCAGCCCACCAGTTTCCCCCGTCGCTGGAATTCTCCAGGCAAGAACACTGGAGTGGGTTGCCATTTCCTTCTCCAATGCATGAAAATGAAAAGTGAAAGTGAAGTCGCTCAGTCATGTCTGACTCTTAGCGACCTCATGGACTGCAGCCCACCAGGCTCCTCTTATCCATGGGATTTTCCAGGCAAGAGTACTGGAGTGGGGTGCCATTGCCTTCTCCGTGACTCCTTCTTAGCAGACTGCAAAGTTCTCCTAGCTGCCTTGACAGAGTAATGAGCCATGCTAAGGAAGCCACATGGAAAAGGGGGATGGTCTTCCCCAATGGGCCTGAGGCACCCTCCAGGAAACAGCCAGCAAACAGCTAGGGCCCTCAGGAATAAACACAAGGAAATAAACTCTCCCAACAATCTGAATAAACATGGAAGCAGATTCTTCTCCGATCAAGCTTCCAGATGGGTAGCAACTCAGTCAACATCTTGATTGGATACTGTGAGATCCTGAGCAGAGGACCCACCTAAGCCATGCCTGGATTCCTGACCCCCCAAAACTGTAACCCAATAAATGTATGTAGTTTTCATTCACTAAGTTTGCAGTTACTTGTTACATGGTCATAGATAGTACTCTGGTATAGTTACCAGCACCGAAGTGGGGCTCATATTTGGCAATGGGTCCAACAGTCTAAGGTCTTTGCTGTGTCCTGTCAGTTATTTTGCAATGGTTGGGGACCTTTAATATGGGCTTGCATGAGCTGATTGGAACTATTTTTAGGCCAAATTCCACTTTTCAGTAAGCAGTCAGGATAGAGTTATGTTGGAGTTAAAAAAAATAATTGTTGCTTTAATCAGGTTATTTCAGTTCTTATTACCTTTTTTTTTTTTTTAAGTAATAGACTTTTTTTTTTCTTTTTTAAGAATAGTTTCAGAACAAAAGAATTGAGAAGACAGTATGGAGTATTCCCATAACCATTCCTCCCCTGAGTTCTCTATATTACTAACATCTTGCATTAATGTGGTACATATGTTATAATTAATGAGTCTGCATTGACATATTACTAAGTGTTTATTAACTAGAGCATAACATTTATATGCATCATAGCAATATCTTAAAGAGTAGTTTTACCACCATAGAAATCCTGTTCATCTTTCCTCTCCACTCCATCAAAATCCATGGCAATTACTGATCTTTTGATTGTCTGCACAGTTTTATCTTTTTCCATAATGTCATACAGTTTGAATCACATGATATGTAGACTTTTCAGATTGGCTTCATTCACTTACAATACACATTTAAGATTCCTCCATGTTTCTTAATGGTTTAATAGCTCATTTATTTTTATTGCTAATATTCCATTGTAAGGATGTACCACATTTTGTTTATCCATTTACCTACTGAAAGTCATCTTGGTTGTCTCCAAGTTTGGCTAATTACTAATAAATCTGCTGAACTCATTCAAATGCAAGTTTTTCTGTGGACAAAGATTTTCAGCTCAAAGAGTAAATATTAATATCTAGAAATTTGATTGCCTGATCATATAAAACTACTTTAGCTTTATAGGAAACTGCCAACCTTCTTCCAAAGTGACTGTATCATTTTGCATTCCTACTGGCAAGAAAAGAAAGTTCCTATTACTCCAAATCCTTGTCAGCATTTGATATTGTCAGGTTTTCTTCTGAACCATCCTAATAGGTGTATAGTAATATCACATTGTTTTAATTTGCAAAAATAGGGGCATATAATGCTGAACACTTTTTCATATACTTATTTGTCATCTGTGAGGTGTGTCTGTTCTGATCTTTTGCACCATTTTAATATTGAATTGTTTGTTTTCTTTCTGTTGAGTTTTAACTGTTATTTGTGTATTTTGTCTAATACTTCTTTATCAAATATGTCTTTTGCAAATATATTCTCACAGTCTTTGGCTTGCATTTTAATTACCTTAATGATGTCTTTTGCAGAGCAAGAAAAATTTTTTAAATTTTGATTAGAAGTCATCTATTTTCCAGTGTCATGACTGAATTAGGGTAGCCCTTCAATGGAGAAATTTCCTGGCTTTGAGGACTCTGGGAAAAAGTCAGCTACCCATTTGCTTCCCATACTTGCTCCTGTTGGTTTGCTTTAGAAACCTATTATATCTTGACATACATGGAAGAACAGAAGGTTTTGTTAAAAACTTACATTTGAAACTCAGCATGACAAATATATAAGTCCCCAAATGGAAGATATATAAGTGGCAGTTAATTTTATGCTTTTCATGGGAATTTTTTCCAATAACTCAACTGTAATCCGATCATCTGAAGTAAAAGCACAGATAATTTCATTTGTGTTCCCAAGATTTAAATCACTTTGGCTTTTAAAGTAGTTTTTAGAGAGGAACTAAATAATTCACTCTAGAATCTTTTCTTTTTGGATAGTTATAAAGAAATGGTAACTTTAGGATCTAGTACTTGTTTGGACTTTTTCAGATTTTATTTTTCCTATTTAATTAATGAAAATTGCTGAAGGTTCATTGTGCCTAAATCCTAAATTTAGGTTCATTACCTAAATCCCAAATTCGTTTTATTGCAAAAAAAAAAAAAAAAAAAATCCCACCAACTTTCATTATTTGGCTATAACTTGCTTTCCTAGCATTATTCACTCCATTTTCACTTTCCTCGCACATATTCGGTATTCTATGTGTTCGGTAATATACAAAGTTTTCAGTTGAACTGTGAACTTTTTCGTGTACTGCTTTGGCTGCCTGAAATGTCTTTTTCACTTCAACTTTTTCTTTCCCTGGTAAATCCAACTTGTCCTTCAAGGTCCACTTTAATGACCACTTCTAGCCAGAGTAGAAAGAGTAGACACTTCGAGGTAGAACTTAACCTTGTCTCTATTAGCTCTGATAACTTTTTTTTTTCCAAGTTTGTGCCGTATTTTTTCCTTGTGCTTTATTTAGTTTTTTTTCACACCAGACGAGTTCTGGGATCTTAGTTCCCCAATCAGGGTTTGAACTTGTGCCCTCTTCGGTGGAAGAGTGGAGTCTTAAACACTGGACCACCAGGGAAGCCCCAGCTCTGATAACTTTTGATAGTACTTGCTTACCTGTCAGTACTTTCTTCTGGAGAGGCAGCTCCTAAAAGGAAGGGGGCATTTTACTTTTTTTTTTTTTTTCATTTTCTGTCTTTTCTGTACTTAGTATAATGTTTTATTCATTGTAGTTGCTCGACAAATGCATGTTGTAATATTAGAGATAGATGAAATAGCTCTTGCAATCCTATCTATTGCTAGAGAAACATCTGGTTGTCTTATTGGCTCACAAAGACTTCATGAAGGCCTATCACAGCAGATAAAAATTTCTTTTCAATAATCATTTACTACTTTTATATGACTGAAGAAAAGAGAGTGGATTATTTTTCATTTCCCTCCAGTTGTTCAACAGATTTAATCGGATTGTACATGGATGCCAAGTAACGTGTAAGATACAACAGCAATTTTTTATTAGATAACTTTAAAAAGCAAAAGAAGAAGTTTCAAATGATGACTTTTCTCTAGAGATCTTTATATTGGTGACATGATGCTATATGATGTGACAAATAAAATTTTCTTTGGGAAAAGTGGGTGAGAAGATTCATTTTTGATTAATTCTCTTAATTGTTAATAGATATCCTTCAAAGTACAACATTGGCCATATGCTTTATCATAGTGTGAAAATACAAATAAATGACTTCAGGTCTGGCTGCCTCATGATATAATGCTTAGTACATTAGAGATAATCATAGATACTTAATAAGCATTAATTGAGTCAATAGAGATGAAAGAATTAATGAATTTAAGGGAGTTCTTCACATCCTACATCCATTTTAAATAAGTGTTACAGAACTATTTTTAGATCATCTTTCTCTTCAAGATATTCATGTGAGGTCAGAAGGGTTTAGATAAGAAGAGAATCATGAACAGTCTTGTCTATCTTGTATATTCGGCCATGCTTTGTGGATTGATTAACTTTCATGCAGAATGATGGGGGTGTGTCTGTAAGGACAACTGAATTGGCTGTGCTCATGATGGAGTATGTGTTTGGTTCTATGTCTAGTTTATCTCCAGTCTTATGATGTATACTCGGAGGGGTCCAAAAGGTTGATATGTGGTCACTACTTTGCAGAATTGATCCCTTAGTCACAGGGAACATAAAATGACTTTAGAAGAAGTATAAAACCCTTGCAGGAAAGAGCTGGAGGTGGGAAGTATGGAAAGTAATTTGATTGATACTTTCCTAATCATGGACTTTCCTGGTGGCTGAGATGGTAAAGTGTCTAACTAAAATGTGGGAGACCTGTGTTCAATCCCTGTTTCAAGAAGATCTCCTGGAGAAGGAAATGGCAACCCACTCCAGTATTCTTGCCTGGAAAATCCCATGGATGGAGGTGCTTGGTAGGCTACAGTCCATGGGGTCACAAGGAGTCGGACACGACTGAGCGACTTCACTTTCTTCACTTTTCTTTTACTAATCATTGTCATTGACATTGTCCATCTGACTCAAGTACATTGCTGACCATTTACCCTCTTGTTTTTTTATTCATTGATCTGTTCATTCATTAAACAAATATGAATTGACAACTATTATATTTTGTATTTCTTGCTAGGTGCAGAAGATATTCAGTTCAGTAGCTCAGTCAGGTCTGACTCTTTGCGACCCCGTGTACTGTAGTATGCCAGACTTCCCTGTCCAGTACCAACTCCTGGAGGCTACTCAGACTCACGTCCATTGAGTCAGTGATGCCATCCAACCATTTCATCCTCTGTCGTCCCCTCTCCTGCCGCCTTCAACAATTCCCAGGATCAGGGTCTTTTCTAATGAGTCAGTTCTTCCCATCAGGTGGCCAAAGTATTGGAGTTTCAGCTTCAGCATCAGTCCTTTCAATGAATATTCAGGACTGATTTCCTTTGGGGTAGACTGGTTGGATCTCCTTGCAATCCAAGGGGCTCTCAAGAGTCTTTTCCAACACCACAGTTCAAAAGAATTGTTTCTTCAGAACTCAGTTTTCTTTATAGTCCAACTCTCACATCCATACATAACTACTGGAAAAACCATAGCCTGACCAAATGGATCTTTGTTGGTAAAGTAATGTCTCTGCTTTTTAATATACTGTCTAGGTTGGTCACAACTTTTCTTCCAAGGAGCAAGCATCTTTTGATTTCATGGCTGCAGTCACCATCTACAATGATTTTGGAGCCCCCAAAAATAAAGTCAACCACTGTTTCCATTGTTTCTCCATCGATTTGTCATGAACTGATGGGACCAGTTGCCATGATCTTAGTTTTCTGAATGTTGAGTTTTAAGCCACTTTTTCACTCTCCTCATTCACTTTCATCAAGAGGCTCTTTAGTTCTTCTTCACTTTCTGCCATGAGTGTGGTGTCATCTGTGTATCTGAGGTTATTGATATTTCTCTCAGAAATCTTGATTCTAGCTTGTGCTTCATCCATTCCAGCATTTCTCATGATGTATTCTGCACATAAGTTAAATAAGCATGGTGACAATATACAGCTTTGACCTACTCCTTTCCCTTTTGGAAACACCCTGTTGTTACATGTCCAGTTCTAACTGTTGCTTCTTGATCTGCATACAGGTTTGTCAGGAGGCAGGTCAGGTGGTCTGGTATTCCTATCTCTTAAAGAATTTTCCACAGCTATGATCCACATAGTCAAAGGTTTTGACACAGTCAATTAAGCAGAAGTAGATGTTTTTCTGAAATTCTCTTGCTTTTTAAATGACTTAATGTTGGCAATTTGATCTCTGGTTCCTCTGTCTTTTCTAAATCCAGCTTGAACATCTAGAAGTTCACAGTTGAAGCCTGGCTTGGAGAATTTTGAGCATTACTTTGCTAGCATGTGAGATGAGTGCAATTGTGTGGTAGTTTGAGCATTCTTTGGCATTAGAATGAAAACTGACCATTTCTGGTCCTGTGGCCACTGCTGAGTTTTCCACATTTGCTGGCATATTCAGTACAGCACTTTCACAACATCATCTTTTAGGATTTGAAATAGCTCAACTTGAATTCTGTCACCTCCACTAGCTTTGCTTGTAGTGATGTGTTAGAGGCAATATATTGTAAGGGGAAGAAAACGGGGCTTACAAATCATCCTGACAATTGCTAACTCTGAGACCTTGGAATAATAATACCCTGTCACTTACTGTTATGAGAATCACCTGAGGCTATGCAATACATAGATATAATTACATTAAAAGTAATAATCATTTCTTAAACACTACAGTGCATAGTGTGGGGGAAAGCTAAACTAACAGAATCACAGCTAAAAGAAAGTATGTTAACTTTTTATTGTCGTTCAGTTGCTAGGTTGTGTCCAGCTTTATGCAAACCTGTGAACTGCAGCATGCTAGGCTTCCCTGTCCTTCACTATCTCCTAGGGTTTGCTCAAAATCATGTCCATTGAGTCAGTGATGCCATCCAAACAGCTCATCATCTGTTGCCTCCTTCTCCTCCTGCCTTCAATCTTTTCCAGAATCAGGGTCTTTTCCAATGAGTCATAGGCTCTTCTCATCGGGTGGCCAAAGTATTGGAGCTTCAGCTTCAGGATCAGCCTTTCCAATGAATATTCAAGGTTGATTTCTTTTAGGATTGAGTCAAATTTGATCTCCTTGCTGTCTAAGGGAGTCTCTAGAGTCTTCTCCAGAATGCGCGTTCATATTAAGTTGCTTTATTTGTGTCCGACTTTTGGCAACCCAATGGACTGTAGCCCGCCAGGCTCCTCTGTCCATGGGATTCTCCAGGCAAGAATACTAGAGTCTGTTGCTATTCTCTTCTCTAGAGGATCTTCCCAATCCAGGAGTTGAACCTGCATCTCTCATGTCTCCTGCATTGGCAGGCAGGTTCTTTACCACTGCTATGCTATGCTAAGCCACTTCAGTCGTATCCGACTCTGTACTACCCCATGGACAGCAGCCCACCAGGCTCCCCTGTCCACAGGATTCTCCAGGCAAGAATACTGGAGTGGGTTGCCATTTCCTTCTCTACTGGCACTGCCTGAAAAGCCCAGGTGTTCTCCAGAACAATAGTGATCTATTTCTTCACATTATTCTTATGTCAGAGGCAACTGCTTTCAATTCTTTTCGATTATTATTTTTGGTATTTACCTTCTTCACGTTTCCAGGTAGCTTTATTGGATTGGTATTTTTATTTATTCATTTTTAAAAGAAATTTATTATTTAAAAATTATTTATTTTTTATTTACCTTTGGACACATGACCAGGGATCAAACCCATGCTCCCCTGTAGTGGAAATTCAGAGTCCCAATCACTGGACTGCCAAGAAAGCCTCTGTATTGGTATTTTTAAACTTCAATTTTAGTCATTTATAATTATTTACAATTTTGTAAATTATTTAAAAAAATTCTTTAACTGTCCCTTTCACCCATGCATGGCTCCTCAATTTATCTTTTCCTTAAAACAGTGTACTTTCATAGATCAATATGCAGAGTTTACATATTTATGACTAAGTGAATGTTATTTGTAGTAGAGCTTCATAGCAAATTATAAAACTCTTTTACTGTAAAACTCCTTTCTTGCATTTAAGAATCATTTTGCTTTAATATATTCTAGTTTTCTCTGTATTGATCCAGAATTTAACCTCAAATCCATGCTGATTATCTAACTCTCTTCTCAAGATCTAGCACTCATTAGATACACAGATAGTTTCTCCTTCCTGAAGATGTATTTCCTGGAGACTTCTAACTTGCTTGTGTGGACAGGGTGCCCTTTATACATGTTGTCTATCATCCCGAGAAGTCTTTGACTATTATTCTGAAAACTGAAGTCATCTCTTTCTTATGGTGGGTTCTTTTCCCTTTGCCTCATTTCAGTCTAGCACCAAAATATAAGTAGCTTTATTACTGAAAGGTTTGTGGGGCGGAGGGAGGGGGGAGAGTCTGGCTGCTTGCCACTCAAAAGCCAATAAACAGGCCAGGTTGGTGTAAAAGAAAGTTTGCTTTATTTCAGATGTGGCAATGGGGGAAGAGGGTGGCAGACATCTGTCCAAAGGCAGACTACCCCGCTGACAAGCAGAGGATGAGAGCATTTATAGACAGAGTCTGGAGAAGGGGGAGCTACATGCAGAAACAGCATAGTCATCTTTAGCATTCATCTTCAAGTTGGTCTTCAAGTTGGTCTTCAGTGGTCTGACAAGCATCATCTTGAATGTGTTAGGTGCAGTTAATCTTCAGTTCCAGGGTCCATTTGCTCTCATTTCTTTGCGCTCAATTCTCGGAATTGTAACAGTTCATGTCCTGGGTACAGTCTGGTCATCATATAGTTAACTTCTCCACTTGGGGTTTTAGTATCTACAAGACAGTTCACAATTATATGGTTCAGAATATTATCTACAGCCCTTGAGAAAGAACTAAAGGTCCTTGACTATGCTTAATGACTACATTATTATTATTTAGTCTCCTTAGACTGTTTTCCTTTGTTTCAGCATTTCTCACTTCTCCGATTAAACTCATTCTTTGAATAAAGTTTTCCACAGGCAAAAGGCAGGCAGAGGACGAGGTGGGGGCAGGGGGGAGGTCCTGCTCTGTTTCAGCTTCACAGGTCAAAAGTTGATCGCTTATATAAAGTTCTCTTCAGTTGTGGATACCTCTTGATGACTTTCCAGGATGAATCTGTTTCAGGCCCATTTCTTCCCAGGATGGATTTCCTTATAATATCTCTTCCTGCTTCCTTAAATTTGCTCCCCACATCCTTCACTCCTACTCCTAGCATCATACTTCCTAATAAAATACTACTTGCCCTAGGTTTGGCTTTCTGGCTCAACTGGGCTAAGTTACCTTGTCATCTTTCTTGGTTTACTATCATGTTTTATTGGAAGAAGAGTGCTTCCTAAGAGAGGGTGCATGAGAGATAATTTTTTTGTAACCTTGATGTCTAAAATCTTTTAATAGCAGTTGATGAGAATTTGCCTTTGTATGGAGCTCAAGGTTGGAAACAATTTTGCTTTGGAATCCTGAAGGCATCATTCTACCTTCTAGCTTCCAGCTACTGAGCAATCTAAGATACATTTTGTAACCTCTTATGTAAATTGATTTTTATGTTTACATTTTCTGGAGGCTTTTGGATTATCTCTTTATCTCAATTGGAAATATATAACTCAGTGCTTTGGTAGAAACTCAATACTCTTGGGTTATTTTACTGCTGATTTTTTACTTCCTATTTTCTTTGTGTTCTTTCTCTGGAAATCTTACCATTTAGATAATGAATATTCAAAACTTGTCTTCAAATTTTCTTACTGTGTATGTGTCTTTTCCCTTCATTTTATATTCTGGGAAATTTCTTCAAATTTACCTTTCAAACCTTCTGTTGAATTTTTCATTTCTGCTCACAAATTTTAAATTTCTCAGAACCTCTTTTTCCTTGAATTAAAAAACAAAGTCCTTGTTCTTGTTTAAAGTTTACAAAATTTTTCTTAGCTCTGCCAGCATTCTGAGAGTTGAGTGGGACTGAGTTATAGAGTTGTGGTTAAGGTCTCAGCATCCTATATGCGTCTGTTTCCTTAACTCCTTTGTTACAGTTCATAATTTCCCACCTGATCATGATTTGGTGTGTCCCATTCCAAAGAACACTTGCTTTTACCTCTTTTCTGGGTGGCAGTAGAAGAGTGATCATTTGTACAAAGCAAGGGAGGAGACCCGAGCCTCTGACTGTTCCTTTAACAGACTTTGACCAATCCTCTGTACTTCGGGGCATTAGCTTCAGCACTTCCTGCAGGAGCTTGTTTTGCTGGTTTCAAAGGCTTTGGATGGGCTTCCCCAGTGGTTCAGCAGGTAAAGAATCTGCTTGCAATGCAGGAGATTCTGGAGACTTGGGTTCGATTCTAGGGTCAGAAAGCTCCTCTGGAGGAGAAGATGGCAACCCACTCCAGTATCTTTGCCTAAAAAAAATCCCATAGACAGAGGAACCTGTTGAGCGACAGTGGAAAGGGTTGCAAAAAGTCGGACACTACTGAATACAAGGCTTTGGAGAATTCCTTGGTGAAAATATGGTTGGTTCTCAGTTTTCTCACTGCTACTATAGGAATCAGTTTCCGAGGTCTGCTATTATTTCCCATTGCTCTATTTGCTCCCCATCTTCCAACATGTTGCCAAGATCTTGTCTGACATTATTCTCATTCTTATAGGATTATAACTAAAGATCCTTTTTACTGTTTTTTAATTGGCTTTTGAGAATACTTTAAAGTAGATGGTTGTGTTCTATCAACCATCTTTGCACAGAAGTCTTTAAATGGTATATTTTATGGATTGTATTTTTATAATGCAATAATATCAAGCATATAGCTTGTGCATTTTGTTTCTGGAGGAAACAAATATTTTGAAAACTCTAGTTAATGTTCAACTCATTGGTAAAATAACATATATTACAAATGCCATTAAAATTGTAGATTTAATGAAGTTATGTAGAGGGACCATGCAAATTTCATTATAAAGTGGATTTGTGATGGGAATGTTTCTCAGTCCCAGCACTACTGATATTTTGAGTTGAATAATTAATTCTTTATTGTGGAGGATTGTTCTGCATTGTAGGATGTTTAGCAGTGTCTGTGGCCTCCACACACTGAGGTGCCAGTAGCATCCCCAAGTTGGAAAAGCTAAAATGTCTTCAGATATTGCAAATATCCCCTGGGGGCAAAATGCCCCTGACTGAGAATACTATGTTATGATATAGTGCAAAAGTTGGCAAACATATTCTGCAAAAGGTCAGATAGTAAATATTTTCAGTTTAGTGGGTGATATTGTTTCTGTCAAAGCTGTTCAACTCTGCTATTATAGAGTGAAAACAGCCACAGATAATATGGAAACAAATGGGCATGGCTGTGTTCCATTAAAACTTTATTTATAAAACCAGGCAGCAGACCATATTTAGTCTATGGATGAGAGTTTGCCAACTTCTGGTGTTGCATAAAGAGTAAAGATTTTGGAGCTAGAGCTGGATTTAAGCCACTTACTTGCTACATGGTGTCAGGTAAACTTAATGGAAATCATAATGCCTGTTTCTCGGGGTTGTAGTGAGGATCAGATGCAAACTTAAATGAGAACTTTTGTAAGATATAACAATACTCTTCACCTTTTCTGATCCTTATCAAATAAATACTGTTCATAAATAAAACAACAACCCCCTTTAAAATCAAATATACCTTCTCCCTGCACCAGATGGTGAGCTTCTAGAAGCCAGGAAATGAATCATTGATATATTTTTATGTCTTTGGTCCACCAGTGTCTGGCACAGTGTTGGTTATGAAATATTTGACGAAGAAGCAAGTAACTTGGTGTATTTTGTGCACTCAATGCAGTTTTATTTCATATTTATGTTTCTACTATTTCTCAAGGAGAAACACATTTTCAACAACTCTGAAAAAATCTACTTCCACCACTAATAGACATGTTAAAATAATTTGCCTGACAATTTATAGACCAAATGATTTTACAAATACTTGTAAAAAAACATTTTGTACTTTGCCACAGACTCCAAAAGAGTTGGAATGAAGCATTTTTCAATTAAGTATATGCTATTAGGAACACACAAAATAGTGATATGATTTTATTATATTAGATATTAGAATTGATTATCTTTTAAGCATATTAGCATAAAAAGTACTTCTTACTGTTCCTACCTAAATTAAAAAAACTGACCCTGCTTTTAGGGTCTAACAATTTACCAAAAGTATTTGCAGCACTTTTTTAATCCTGCTGAAATATCTACAATAAAATAAATAGAAATAATTGAGATATTGAGACAGACTTGACATTCTGCTTCCTATGGTGAAGCTGAATAAGTCAAAATAATGGAACTGAGTCAAGAGGTAGAAGACTTTGAGTTTCCAGGACCGTGACTAGGTTTTGATTTTTTTTTTTAGTGGCCAGACCATGGGGCTTGCAGAATCTTAGTTCCCCAATCAGGGACTGAACCCAGGCCTCAGAAGTGAAAGCCCTGAGTTTCAGCTACTGGCCCGCCAGGGAATTCTTTAGATTTTGATCTTTACATATTCCCTTATGTCCAATGAAGTTGTAGGATCTGGACAACTTAAGATATTGCCGAGCTTTGGAAGAGATGAGTGACTTTACCCTGAAACAACTTTGGAGAATGGTTTTAGAGGGAGTCTGCTAATTCTAGAAACTGCTAAGGGAGCTGAGTCCTGTCTTGGGAAGGAAGGAAAAATGTTGAGTGCTTCAAAGTAACTCTGATACCTCTTAATTCCTGAATTTGGAAACCAGTTTGGATACTGCTCACATTTTACATTCACTGGTTGCTCTCTTGTGGGGTATGGAAAGAAAAGAATAAGCAACACTACATAGGAGCAATGTATGGTGTCAGAAGCCAAACTCATAGCAGGATAGCTCCACTTTGTGGGGAGGGTCCAGATCCAGATTGGGGGTGGATAATCAAGGCAGCTTCTAAAGGCATTGATCTCCCAGTCAAACTGCAATATTACAGTAAGAAAATCAGAAATATGATGCCATATTTACTCATGATAATCTAGACAGAGATAGTGGTGTGACCTATAGAAAATTTAAATTGCCTCCTCTCTTTCTCCTGTAGCAGGATTCCCACGACCATCTTTGGGGTCTGACGTTGGCAGTGTGACTCCTTAGGCAAGAGTAGAAGTCATTTGTTTTCCCTTTCCTAGAAGAATGCACAGGGCTTTGTGATCCTAATGCCTAGGACAGTCCATGTTCCCCATGAGGCATAAGGCTCTATTACGTAAAGAACAGTAGAATGGCAGCCTTTTTTGGAAATGGGGTAAGAAAAGTGGATTGGCCCATGAGATAGACAGGCAGATACAGTGAAACACCTCCCAGAGCCTTCACTCCCACTCCAGAACCAAGACTGCTGACTGAACACAATTGATTCACTCTCCAAGAATTACTCTGACTAAGCAAAACTGTTTCTCTCATGCTTAAACTTCTCTTCTGTGGCAGCCTATATCTGATACCTGGTCAATGTGGGTGTATGGGCATCTGGACCTTTTACCTCCATTAGGGTAACTCTTCAGTTCTAGAAGCACCTATCACAACTGCCTTGCAGTTCATCTTCCTTCTCAGCTCCATTCCTTTCCTCATTCCTCACAGGTGTGGTTCTCAAGTGCACTTCTCAGTAAACATCCCACATGTAAATCTTAGGGTTTCATTATCTATTTTTCTTTTCCTGTGGGACTTGACCTGCAACAGTAGACTATAGAGAAGTTCCAAGGAAGACTGTCATTTTGGAGCTCATTCTCCTACCAGCAGGAGCAATTGCATTTGTGAGTTTTAAGGGAAACAGCAGTTACAGGCACTGTGGTATTGGGTGATTGTTGCTGGATCCACTGATGCCCTAGAGAAAGATGCTAAAAGGTTAAGAATGATTAATTACAAATAGAAGTTTAAGTGTGAAAGCCCAGGGGCCTCTGTGTTAGTTTACTAGGGTTACTATAACAAAGCACTAAAGACTGGGTGGCTTAAATAACAAAATTTTTTCCACAGTTCTGGAGGTTAGAACTCAAGGTTTCAGCAGAGTTGATTCCTTCTGTGAAGGAATCTGTTTCAGGAAGGATCTGTTCCAGGCCTCTCTCCTTGACATGTAGATGGCCTTCTTCATGTTGACATGGCATTCTTCCTTCAAAGATGTTTGTGAAAATTATCGTCTTCTTATAAGAGCAGCAGTCATTGGATTAGGACTCAATCTATCATTATTTTAACTTAATTATCTCTTTAAAGATTGTGTCTCCAAATACAGCCACATTCTGACATACCAGGGATGAGGATTTCCTTACATGAATTTTTAGAGGACACAATTCAGCCCACAATCATCTCCTTGGCAACACAAAGACATTTTCATCTCATCTATAGCCAATGGGATAGCTCAAAAGAATGTTGGATTTTCAGCCATGACTTGTCTTCTGTGTCAGCATCATGGCTCTGATTTTAAAGCTTGCAACTTGGGATGAATACATCTAAATTTATGCTCTTAAAAATGCCTGACTTCCTGGAGTACCGTGGGCCTCAGGAGTGGACTCCTCCTCTTTGGCAAAGGCTGGTTCTTCCCACTTGCTTGAATATGTTGCCGAGAATTTTGCCTGCAAGATAATAAGGAACCTACTTTCACTTTCTCTTCTGTCTGTCACTTCAACAACAACAGCATAAGCCAGCTGGAAATGAGCTGAGCTTGCCAAAGGAGGGAAGGTCAATACTCACAAAAGGTATAAGGATTAATCAGTATATACTGGCAGGACCAGGAGAGAAGGCATAGCATTGAACTAGAGGAGAAGGCAGGTATAAAGGATACTTTACTTTTATCCTCTACACTCAATACTCCTGATCTTAGATGTATGGGACTTTTCCCCAAACCAAGCAATTTTCAAATTTGCAATGGACTCTGACCAGGTGTCTTACGAATTTAACTCAACCCTCAACCCTGACACTAACTATCTGGAGTTAGTACAGACCCCACAGGTTAAGGGCTCAGTCTCACAAGACTGTTTCTGTTTCAGATGCCAGTCACAAGTCCCAGTCGTCTTCTGCATCTCTGACCTACCAGCTATGTACCATAGGTTACAACAACCACCTCCTTGGGCTCAACAGTTGTCTAGAGTGACTCAGAGAACTCGGGTAACATTTAGTTACATTTACCAATTTATTATAAAATATCAGAATGCAGGAACAGCCTGATGGAAGAGGTATATAGGGTAAAGTATTGGTTGAAGGGGATGCTTCAAGCTTTTGTGCCCTCCCTGGGCACAACCTCCCAGCACCTTGATATATTCACCAACATAGAGGCTCATGAAATCTCATTGTTCAAGAGTAATTATGGGGCTTAATTTCTAGCCTCCACAATCCTCATTCTCAGAAGCCAGTGGGGGCAGTGGTTAGAAATCCCATCTAATCCCATGGTTTTTCTGATGAATGGTCCATTCTAAGCCTATCTACGGGCTCCAACATAAGTCATCATATTAACATACATTCAGGTTATCTTCAGAAAGTGCTTCTTACAAATTGGAAAAAAAAAAAAAAGATACTCCTGTCACTCAAGAAAGTACCAGGATTCCTGGAGCCTGGTGCCAGGAAGCAAGGGCAAAGACCATATACATTTCTAATTATATCAAATCAGAGCAGAACATAAATTTGGATGATCGTTGTTGATATGATAGCACTTTCTTGAATTTATTTCTTGAATTTCTTGAATTTGTGCAGTATTTAATCCCTGCACAAGTATCCAGTGTTATGGACTAAAAGTTTGTGCCGCCCACCACCCCCCCCACCCCCCGCCATGAAATCCTGCTTTCCTGGTGGCTCAGAAGGTGAAGCATCTGCCTGCAATGTGGGAGACCAGGGTTCAGTCCCTGGGTCGGGAAGATCCCCTGGAGAAGGAAATGGCAACCCACTCCAGTACTCTTGCCTGGAAAATTCCACGGACAGAGGACCCTAGTAGGCTACAGTCCATGGGGTCGCAAAAGTCGGACACGACTGAGTGACTTCACTTTCACTTTCTTGAAATCCATATGTTAAAGCCCCAATCCCCCATGTGACCGTACTTGGAGATAGGGCCTATGAAGAGATGATGAGAATCAAATGAGGCCATAAGGATGGGACCCTACTCTGACAGTGGTGGTGATGTTGTAAGAGGGAAAAACACTGGATCTCTCAGTCTTGACCACTTCAGGACACAGCAAGAAGGCAGCCATACCCAAGCCAGAAAGAAAGCTCTCACCTGGAACTAAATTTGCTAGCACCTGATCTTGAACTTCCAGCCTTTAGAATTTTGAGAAAATAAGTTTCTATTGTTTAAGCCACCCAGTCTGTAGAATTTTGTTATTGCCTCTCAAACTAAGATTCCCTGGGGAGGGTGTGAACCCACTGTTTGGAAGAACATGCATAGGACTGGATCTTGAGGGTGATAGATCAAGAAAGAAAGAAATTAAAGTTAGGTAAAAGAGAGTTTATTGCCATGGAAACAGTCTCCTGTGATATGGAATTCAATGCTGGTATGATCCCAGGGGATGTTATTAATCTAACACTGGGTTGACCCTTGAAAATATGGAAAAGTGTTGGCACACTAAATGAAGCAGAAATGTTAAAACTTTTGTGTAGAGGAAAAGATCAAAAGTCTCAGGGAATTGAACCTGCTATGATGGACTTACTGTACATGGCCAGAAAACCCACTAATTGACTATGTTCAGTGGAAAATTCTGAGGATACTTCCCTTACCAAAACGATAAGCAATCTGCTAATGAGAAAGCACCAGCATTCTTAAGAAGTACGAAGGGGTTGTCCTTTGTAGGTCAGCTCTGATTTAGAGAGATGCTATCATGCAGTTGGGCTCTCTGATGGCAATGTAGATGATATGATTCTATAAAAATAAATGCCAGCTGATGATGCTTAACTGGCAGAAGCAAAGTGGGTGCATTTGTTATAATGATGAGTGAGGTCCAAGTGGAACTAGGGGACCTGACCTAAAAACAACTATGGTTATGGTGAAGAGAGCTTGTTATTCCCTGCGGCAGTATAAATTGTCAGCCAACAAGGGTATTGTTCAGTCATGTACAACAGAAGAAGACAAGGATGGATGCTCAGCAGGTAGCAGACAATTGCTTCAATCAAAATTCATCATCTCTTGATGAGCTTCCAAAACTGAGCCAGTTCTCAGAACAAAGACCCACTGAAAAGAGGGAGATGGTGAATCCTTATAGTGAAGGACCTTCTGAAACCACAGCAAGTATGATCAGTCATGATTATTCCAAGGATCCCTCAAAGGCAACTATAATCACTTACTCAAATCCTCATATAATGAGAACAGAAGGATATAAATCCATTTTCGGGACTTTTAGATGTAGGATCTGAGTTGACAGGATAGGGTGAAGACATATAAGGACTAAGTACAAAGAGAATCTGGACTCTGGTCTTCTGGCTTACTGGTCTTCTGAGTCCATGACCAGGGTGCCATTTACCTTTGGTCCCTGAATGCATGCTTGGCATGGATGTACTTGATAACTTGAAGAACTCCTGCCTTGGTTCCTTATTATGCACTCTGATTGACTGACCAAGTGACCTGAAAAGCTGCCAGCCCTGAGTGAGACACAGAGCCATCAGGATAGAGCTCAGCAGCAGGTCCAGCCTGTGATCAAAATAAATGATCCAGCAGACCTTATGGAATTAGAGATATATGTACTGGGGAAAGGCACTCGTGGTGCTTGACTAGTTGATCAAAGGATAGAAGGGGAAAATCCAGGAATAAGTGTTCTGGGGAGAAACATCATTCCAACTAGCTACTTGGTAGGAATTTGATTATGTTGAACCTCTTCCATCCTGAAAATGGAAGGTATTTATTTTGAGAGAAATAGTCTTTATAATTTTTTTCAAGAGAAATTTTGGGTGTGAGTATACTTCTCCCGCCCACAGGGTTTATGCCAGCATCACTGAGGACCAAACAGTTTGATCCAGTGGCATGAAACTTACCTAACCTTGTATCAGAGCAAAGGACCTGTTCTATAGCAAAGGGGATGTGACAGTTAACACATCACCATGGAATCCACTGTTGTTATATAAACCATACCACCCAGAAACTGATGGCCTGATGGAGAGATGGGATGATTCTCTGAAGGCTAAGATGAGGTACTGGATTAGAGACTAGTTTCTGCAGGGATGAGGGGCTATTCCCCAGGCTCTAAATCATTGACTATGATACAGGGAGATATACTGCGGTGTCCCAAACAGGAGGAATACTTGGTCCAGGAAGCAAGGGGTAGAAGTAGGAGTGGCCCTGATATCATCGCAACCAATGATCCCTTGGGGAATTTGTGGTTTCCATAACCCTAGGCTCTGTAGGTTTTAAAATTTCTGTGTCATAGAAAGGGAGCATTTCCACCAGGGCACAGGGAGTGTCCCATTAAACTGCACACTATGGGTGTTAATCTATCATTTTTAGATCCTTGTGCCAAAGATAAGCAGACAAGGCACAGAATCGCCTTTTCTGAATGATCAGGGATAACTGACCCTGATTATCCAGAAAAGGTAAAATTGCGATTGCACAGTGACGGCAGGGAAGAATTTGTTTGGCACTGGATGACCCACTGGGACATGACCTGGCACATCCTTACCCATCTTGATGACACTTGGACAAATGCCCAGGCATGAGAAAGGCATGTTAATAGGAGCCCAGACCCCTCAAAGAGGAGAGTCTTGGTCACCCAACTAAGTAAATTACTAAGAGCAAAAGAAGCACTAATCAAGGATATGAGGAATCTAAAATGAGTGGCAAAAGAGGGAAAAGAGGAGTACCGGCCGCAGTGGTGGGGGCTGCAGTTGTCCTATTAACTTTCATCTCGTAAGTTACTCTAGGAAAAGAGATCAGTCCAATCCGGGAAATAGGTTTTTTTTTTTTTTTTTTTTCCAGAGAAGATGAGCTCTTTGTAAGAGGCAAATAGCACACAAAGAATAGGAAGTAGTGTGAGCTGTGTTCCATCACCCTGACTCCCCACTGGGATGGAGGACTATTCTCCAGCTATCAGGAATGTTGGTCACTGATGGTCCATAGCTGAGTCCCTCTTTGGAGAATTGCTCTCCATTTGAAGGAGGTTGCTTTGTCCAGAGTTTACATTCCTTCTGTGGAGGAAGCTCATAACCGTAACTGGATTGATGTAGCGGTACAGAACCAGGAGCTTTGCCTTAGCTGGAACAAGTCTGAAAGGCCAATGCACTTCCAGAACTCCTCACTGGATGGGCTGAGGTGATTCCTGCAACTGGATCACGTTTCACGTTTTCTGTCTGCTGGGCCTTGCTTCCCTCACCTCTTACCAGTGCTACTCATGAGTGTGTTCCCTGTTAAACTTCTGCATGGAAAGCTCAGAGTCTGTTTCCCAGGGAACCCAGTCTGTGATGGCTAGTAAAAGGAACTCTTAAACATACTTGCAATAAGCCTTGGGAAGTATGTTCATGTTAGTTACCTCTAACCTGAGTGTGAATGATGAACCCCACCCACTAAAAGGAAACACTGGATGAAGTGAAGGAAACACTGTGACTTGAAATATAATTCCAAATACATTTAATGATATGCTACTTTCAGGAAAATCTCTTCATTGGATCATAAAGAAAGAATATAATTTTTAAGAATGGAAAACCAGCTCACCTCTTCAAAAATGTAAGTTGAAATAACTGTTGAAGAAACTGAACCCTTTGGGAGACGATTCTAGAGAAGGGAGCCTCAAGGAGCTCTGATGATAGGTATGCGGGTCCCAATGTACCAGTGGCTTGGGCAGCACCTGTCCCCTCCCCCAATGCCTAGTTTTCTCTACGAGCATTTGCTCTTTTTACACTGTATATTTGTTCTGGGAAGGAGAGATTCCCAGCACTTACCTCCCAATTCTCCCAGCATCAGATAGTAGATCCTTCTGTAGAAGAGGGGAAAACAGCCCTTAGATATTTGGTTGATGATGTAAGCCATGATAGAGAGGAACATTTACATATCAGAAGGTTATAGTTACCCACATTTACCTGTGTGCACCTCCAGATTGAAAAAAAAAAAAAAAAAAAAAAAAGAATTGTCCTGCCTATGTTTAGTCTGAGGTCTATGTGACCCTGGGGTCCTGGACTGTGAACACGGACTCATCCCAGAATAATAAAGAACCCAAAAGACTCAGAGGATGAAATCCATTTGCTGTAGAGCCTTAGGCAATCTCTGGACATTGAAGACATCCCTGATGACAGCTTGCTTAGTTGTCATTCGTTTCTTTCTCAAAAAAGAATACAAAATGTGCAAAATGCTCTTAGTTTCTGGTTTTGTAATTGCAAGCCGGCTAAGCGGTAATTTACTGTACTTTTCTGTTTGGAGACGCTATCGCTTTTTAAAAACATTTTCTGCATTTTTCTTCATTTGTTGTCTTAGAGTAGGAAATAATGCGCATACTTGAGCCTGCATTTTCATCACATTAGGGACCACTAGAAGAGTCTCTTTCCTAAAAAGGGAGGCAAGGATGGCGAGTAGGCGGAATGTGCTAAAAAACATGTTCCAGAGTTTGTCTCACCCACACAACTGGGAGGGGACTAAACGCTCTCTCCACAGAAGCAGCTCACACAGTTTCATCTTGATCTACTCCACCTCCGTGCTGCAAAGTTTCACAACTGAGAGAAAAAAAAAAAGGACCTGAAGTCTTTTTAACATGGATCATGCAGAGCCAGGTTATTTTTAAATTCGATCAAGACATCTGGCCCAGAGACCTTCGACAGCAAAATGTCTTCCCTCCTTCTTTGGTTTTTATATTTAGCATCCACCATAAGTAAGCCAGGGATAAATATAGGATAACCATCTAGGTAATTCCACATAGACTCCACTTCATGTAAGTGTTGGAGGACCCTGTGGAAGCTACTTCCCCTTTCTGGATATCACAGGGGCAACAGGGATCTCACACAACCTCTTACCAAGACTATTTTTAAAAAATTGACTTTAAAATGAGACTTCTGCCTTGCAGATAAATGAACTTCTTGAGGTTCACTTACATCTTAAGATGAACAAGATCAATCTATGCCTCTCGTGGTTAAATTTTGGCATTAGACGCTCTAATTGGTCTATGTGTCTAATTTTTCTATCCTTAAATTAAAAAGTATAGTTATATATACTTGTAGCTGGAACCACAGTCCCACTAGCTTTCCACAGGGGAACAGAAATGCCGTATATATAAAGGATTTCTAAAGCCTTTCCCTGTTGTCTTTGCAAAAGAAGACTGGGTTTCTAGTGTGCGATCACTGCTAGTACCAGCGCAAAACAGAGGGACTGTCCTGACCAGAGAGAGAGAACTGGTTTTCCTCTTTTTTTCATGAATTTTATTATCCTAGTTAAGTAGGGTCATCTAGGCAGCTTATTAAGATACTAGTTTGTAGATGAAATATGACCATATCTCAAAGTCAAAGTAGACCTCTTAGAGTGATGCTGGGGTGGGGTGCTCAGAGCCTTCTACTGCAACTTTCCATCTTCTTCCCCTTCTCAGATTGTTTCTGATACTGCTACTGAAGATTCTTGAGCACTGAAGAAGCACAGATACCCTAGAAAACTGTCTGGAAAAATTCTGCTCTAATTAAATTGTAATATCATATGGTGTAGTCCTAATAGTTCCATTATGTATAAAGTTTAGACAGCAGGAGCCTCCGAGGAGGTGTGATTTGAGGAATGACAGTGATGTTTCTGCTATTGGGACCCTGCTAGGCATCCTTCTTCCCATCACTATTTGACATTTCTGTTTTGGAATCACTTTGAGTTAAGGCACAATTACTATTAAGGGTCCCTGTTAGAAAACAAAACAAAACTTTATTTGAAAGTATCACCATATTCTACTGGAATCCATCATCCCGTGTGGAATGGGGATATTTTCCATGATGATACAGAGCTGGGATAAACCAGTCCCACCAGCAAAACTGAGAGTCAGGGGGAGACCCTTTTTCGATTGTGACCTTGTGAAGTCAGTGAGTATGACAGAGAGATGCTGGTGTAGAGAGAGGCACAAGGAAATGGCTTAGAAAAGAGACACTGTTAAATGCAGCTGATTCTGCAGCTATGATGGGCCTCCCTGTGTAATCGTATGGCAAAGGAAGAATTAGGCATTTTCACTGGAGAAGAAGTGAAAGACAAAAGCTTCAAAGAAAAGGAAGATGGTGGCACATAGCCCAGACTCTGTGTTACGATTTTGCCCAGGACTGACCTGTTGGTATTTCCAAGTGCCTAGTGGAATGAATCAACATTAGTGAACTAATTTGTTACTGGTCCCTGCATAGCAGACTATCATTTGTGGGATGAGGACAAGCTCTCTTAAATATGCAGAAGGAGATTGGATGACCAGACAGACAGTTATCAAGAATTTCAAGCTACAGATTTATTAGATTTGGGGTAAGGTACTTGTTTTGAGTCCTGTTTTAATATTCTATTTCTTAAAAACTGTTATCAAATTTGTTTTCTTGTGTCTGCCTTTATTGATTACAAATGTTCCCAAATGTCAAGACCATGGAAAATGACAACAAACTATCAATTCCGTAAGTTAACAAGCACCACATTTACTACAAAAGATTTCAAAGAATAGGGGAAAAAAAGACTCACCACACAGATGATTTGAATCATGTTGTTTATAAAGATGTAGAGAAACAGACTTTAGTTGAGGTGCAAGCTGCTTGGATTTGAATTTAATTTAAAGATGGACAGTTTTTCTATAGGGTTGGCATTTTGTCTTCCTGAAGCCAGAATAGATTTCATCCAGATGCTTCATGTTTTTGTCCTGAAAGCAAACATTTATATGGGAACTGAGCTGAAGGAACTGAACGAAGCAACCTTATAAATTCTAAATTTGGGTGATTGCATCACTGAAGTCCTAAACATACTATGAGTCAAATCCAGCTTTTATTTTTATTGAGCATTTGCAACTAATTCCCACCGATCAAAGACAATTTAGTCTCTCTCTCTCTTTTTTCAATCTTTCTTTTTGGCAAATAAATCATGCTCTGGGAGGATGACATGGGAATCACTTGTCTTTCCAACTGCCACACAATTTGATTCCACTGTTGCAATGGGAATGTGGAATGGGGGAAGGTTGTGCATTTGAGGAATTCATTAAGCAACTGAATTCATTAAATGTTGTGAGTAGATAATTTAGACCTTTTTTGTTAACATAATAATTTACAACTGTGTCACTTTTAAGGCTTGCTTTAGTCTCAGACACAATTTTATTTTTATATCAAATGAAAATTATCTACTACTTATACTGACAAAAATATAAGAGTCTTAGTTGTAGTTATTGGTGGGGTTACAGAGTCCCCACCTTGCTCTTCACTAATCAACTTGAACAGTGTGAGGAGTGCGCAGAGGAGAAGATATGACCCACAGTGGAGATGGTGCCAGGGTAAGGCAGGCAACTTATGTAGAAGCTTAACTTTGAAGTTGAAACTAAGAAGCTCAGGTCTTATTTCTGATGATCTCAGGTATTTCTTTACTTTGGCTGTAAAATAATAAGACGATATTCTTATTGCGAGTTCAGGAGTAGATCAATATTAAAAGGTCTAGAACTGACACAATTTGAGTGTGTGTGCTCAGTGGCTCAGTTGTGTCCAACTGCCTGCTACCCTATGAACTGTAGCCTGCCAGAATCCTCTGTACATGGAATTTTCCAGGCAAGAATACTGGAATGAGTTGCTATTTTCTCCTCCAGGGGGTCTTCTGGACCTGGGGATCAAACCCATATCTCTTACATCTCTTGCTTCTTCATAAAAGAATAAAAATATTATAAATTCTTATTGTTGTTCAGTCATTCAGTTGTGTCTGACTCTTTGCAACCCCATGGAGTGTAGCACGCCAGGCTTCCTTGTCCTTCACCATCTCCCAGAGCTTGCTCAAACTCATGTCCATTACAAGTTTCTTTGGCAATTTGCTCAGAAAGAATTACCCAGTGGTAAAGAATCTGCCTGCTGGTCAGGAGATGCAGGTTTGATACCTGCATCGGGAAGATCCCCTGGAGAAGGAAATGGCAACCCACTCTGGTATTCTTGCCTGGGAAATCCCATGGACAGAGGAGCCTGGTGGGCTACCGTCCATGGGGTCACCAAGAGTCAGGCACAACTCAGTGAGCAGACAATAGGACACATTTCCTAGGTGGGAATGATTACATGTTTGAGCTCCCATGTTCCAGACCATCCGCATGCTGGACCATTCAGTACTCACAGGTGCCCAAGGAACATTTTCAACCTCATTTTGTAGGCATTGACCAGCTCAGCATCACAGAGTCGGATGTTGGATGTGCCCAACCCTGAAATGCATGCTCACTCACCACCTGTTAGTGCTGAGGGACTTCAGTCTTGGACAGTTTCCATAGGTGGTTTGAGCTCTCTGTGTGATCTCACTGATTAGCTGTTCATTCAGCCAAAGTGACATCCCATCTCTTGGGTTGATGCCCTAAACACACTTCCACCATGGAGGGTCGTGCCCTCCTTTCTGGTCAGTGATAGCTGGTCATTAGAATAAGGATATTTCCTCTGTTTTGGGCTTAGTCATGCACTGACCTGGAAAAATACCTACTTAAGAAATGATTTGAAATTCCTGGGGTCAGTAAATAACCATGAAGTGGTTACCATCAATTTCTTGCTGGTATATGTTCTAGAATGGGCTTTCCAGGTGGCAGAGTGGTAAAGAATCCACCTGCCAGTACAGGTGATCCAAGAGATGTGAGTTCAATCCCTGGGGTGGGAAGTTTCCCTGGAGAAGGAAATGGCAACTCACTCCAGTATTCTTGCCTGGGAAATCCCATGGACAGAGGAGCCTGGCAGACTATAGTCCATGGGGTCACAAAGAGTCTGACATGACTGAGCACACATACACAAATATTCTAGAGCAGCGGTCCCCAGTCTTTTTGGCACCATGGACTGGTTTTGTAGAAAATGTTTTCACAGACTGGTTTGGAGGATGGTTTCAGGATGATTCAAGACATTACATTTGTTGTATACTTTATTTCTATTATTATTGCATCAGTTCTTCCTCAGGTCATCCTGGAGTTTGGGGACCCTTGTTCTAGAGTATACCCTCATTCAGAAGCTGTTTACTTTGAAAGTTCATTTTGTGGCCAGATTCTCTGAGGAATTATTATTAGTCCTGGGGCTGACCAGACATAGGAATTGCATGGGAAAGAAGGAGAAGGATTTCTAAAAAGAGAGACAAAAGAGTCTAACTCAGAGCAGGGCTCTTTTGTAGAGAAATTCTCCTCTACAGACACTTCCTTTCTCTTCTTTGGTGTCCTTCAACTCTTCCTACTGTCAAACACGCAGAGAGAGTCCTCATAGGCACTAATAAAAATGTCCACTAGGATCCAGTAGCATTTGACTGCTTAAGTTTCTCAAAAGCCTTCTCAAGTCCTTATGCAAGGAGGGAGTTCTCTTTCTCCCAGATTCATCTCAACCAACTTCATGTTCAGAAGTGTGACCTGTTGAGACCAGCATGTTTGTCTGTTATGTGCTGGATTTACAGTGATTGAATACATATTTCTTTTTCAAGCTGTTAAGAACCACATGGCCATTTTCCCTAGAGGTGGGGCATTTCTAGAGACGATTAAATGGAGACTTTTGATTTGAAGGCTTGTGCAAAAGGAACAGCTCTGGACTCCCTCAAAGCTCTCCAGTCTGGAAATCAAACTGAGCTCACTCTCATTCTGGTGACTCCTCCTAGGAGCTTGGAAACAATAACTGTGCTGGTGAAGACTTGGAATACATTGAAATAGGCCTGTCAAATGTCAGTTTATACAGGAGGCGATGGAGTATGTGCTGACATCATGTAATCAAAAGGAAAAAAAAAATTACACCGTGTGTCTTGCCTGGGAAAAATAGACTGCAACTTAGCAAGTTGTATTTCATGCTCCCTGAACGGAGCTGCAATTCCGTCCTGTGTTTATTCATCGAGTGCCTATTTAACTACATGGTGGTGGTTTACAAATAATCAGAGTGTGGGGCTGTTTTCTGGGCTTTTAAAGACATCAGCTCTGGTGAATCAGATCAAATCCAACCCACCTCAGCAGGTACTAACTTGTTTAAGAAAACCAGCTGTCAACAGGAAAGAGAAACTCAGAGGGTTCACCAAGTTAATCATCCCTTTGCAGACCATGGGAGATTTGCTGCCTGATTTTTCAGTGATGTGTTGGGCAAATGTAGAAAGGCAGCACCTTCCATCAATTGGGAATCAATTACGAAGCTGATTGAAGTGTTGGTTTTTTAAATTACCCAAATAGATGGAGATTCAGGGAAGAGCAGATACCTTAAGGAATTAACCTAAAAGAGCACAGGGTAGGGATAAGGGGAAGAGGAGCTCAGAGAAAGCAAGGGGGATTGGGGAACCTGCTTCTCTCCTCCAAGACTGCAGACAGAATAGTGTCTTCTCTGCACCTGTCTCCCTGGAAACATTATTCTTCTGGTGGCTGCCACTGAGTGTTCTCCTGCAGGTTACCTGGCCGTATCGCAGGCAAAGCAATTACAGAAATCTACTTCCTTCCTTTGCCCTCCCCTGGAACTTCCAGCCTTTCCTGGAAACACCTTTTTCTGAATTTCTATTCATTTCAGCTGTGCAACACACATTTCAAATGCCAACTCAGTGAGATGGTCCTGATACTGTTTCTAAACATCGTTTGCCCATCTGGGAATTCACAAGGACTTTGTTCTGTAAACCCCCAATGTTATCAGCTTGGTGTCCAATTGCCTAAGAGTCAGCATTTTCCTGGAAGGAATTCTGAATGACATACCCTCCCCCACCCACTCAGCACAAAGGGATATTTTTGTTCTATTGACGTATCTTTTAAACAGTTTAATTGTGAAATATCACTAAAAATGAGTAAGACAATGCCACAGGTATTAGTTAATGCAGGAAGCTTTCTGGTAGCAAGATAAGATAAAGTCATAATCACTGTACCAACCAAGGGCTATTTTGCATTTTGTTTTAGTCAGTGGTTCCCTGGTAGCTCAGATTGGTAAAGAATCCACCTGCAATGCGGGAGACCTGGGTTCCCAACTCTTCCCTGAGTTGGGAAGATCCCCTGGAGAAGGGAAAGGCTACCCACCCCAGTATTCTGGCCTGGAGAATTCCATGAACTGTATAGTCCATGGGGTCACGACGGAGCGACTTTCACTTTTAGTCGCTGAAGGAGGAAATTGGTGGGAAGGGACCAAGGGACGATCTCATTTTGACTCTGCTGATCTGCTCTATGAGTGAAATCAGGTTCTTCTCAAGCATGGTATGTCTCAAATTTGCAAGATGTTGCTTAGTAAGTAAATCAGGATGGCAAGTTTTTTATCTAATAAGAGAACTAGACCAAAGTTATCAATAAACACAGCACCTAGACAGGACACCTCTCACTGCACAATTTTCATACAACTTGCTGACTTGAATAGGAGGTTGATTAGATAAAAGAAAAGAAAAGTTACAAGAGATGAGAAACAAGGTGGATATGTTATGGTTAACCAGCTTGTATAAAAGGGTTAAATAGGAATGCTTGGAGGGATGCAGTTACAATTTGTTTTTTTAAAAAAATTAATTTTCATTGGAGTATAGTTGCTTTACAATGTGTTAATTTCTACTGTACAGTAAAGTGAATCAGCCATACATTCGCATATATCCCCTCCTTTTTGGATTTCCTTCCCATTCAGGTCCCCACAGAGCACTAAGTACTCCCCGTGCTATAGAGTATGTTCTCATTAGTTATCTATTTTATAGTGTCAATATTACATATATGTCAATCCCAATCTTCCAATTCCTCCCACCCCTTCTTTCCCCCTTTGGTAACCATACATATGTTCCATAATGTGCCTTTTAAGGGCCTATATTCAGAGGTCAGAGTGCTTGATTTAGAATCTAAGTCCTACCACTTTTCTAGCTGCATGACACTGGGTGACTAGTAGTCTATCCAAGCCTTAGTTCCCTAAGTTGTCAAATAGGGGTAGTAATACACACATCACATAAAGAATGACGCCTGCAGGGAGCCCATGTAAAATCTTAGCACGGTGGCTGGCACTTAGTGAGAACTCAGTAAATGCAAGCTTCTCCTGCTGTTACCACCAGTACCATTAGTACTAGCACTGCTGCTTCTGTGGGGCTTCTCAGAACTCCCAAAATGATAATGAGCACCTGAGTTTGTAGAAGAAACCAGCAGAGCTCAGCCTGTCCAAGACTCAGCTAAATCACTAACCATTTTTCCATAGAACATCTGGCTGGATTCATGTTTTCTGGCCTACCGTTTAGGAAATATTGTGACAGACGTATCCCCATGGGATCCTGACTCATAGTCTTTAACATTTGCTGGAGAAATTCCTCTCACTTCTCTCTCCCTACTCAAATTCTCTGCATTCTGTTCAGCTCGACTCCTGTCCTGCCTCCAAGAGCCAGCTCTCACCTCCTTGGTCAGCATTCAATTCCTTTCTCTGAATTCGGCTGGTCCACGTCATTTGCAATGTATGTCACTTGGAATTTTTCTTGATATTGGCACTCTTTGGATAGATTTCTTACCACACTCAATTTGTCTTCTCTGACTTTATTTTACATAGTAAGTCTTCAGCTTAGCAACCCTTCACTTCGCTGGCTAGTCTTAGATCTGCTGTGCTTGCTCAAGACCTAATTGAGTAAAGGTTTCCTGATGGCTCACCAGGTAAATAATCTGCCTGCAATGTAGGACATGCAGGAGATGCAGGTTCCATCCCTGGGTCAGGAAGATCCCCTGAAGGTGGAAATGGCAACCCATTCCAGTATGCTTGTCTGGAAAATTCCAAGGACAGAGAATCCTGCTGACTACAGTCCATGGGGTCACAAAGAGTGAGACATAACTGAGCACACATGAGCAGGACCCATCAGCAAAGAGTTGGAGCCTTGCACTGTATGTTGATTTCCCCTGCAGGTAAGTCTGAAGCCTCACTTGTCACCCTCCTCAACTTCTTCCAGGGCCAGGATTCTTAGTCTTTAGTCCAACTGTGTTATCTCCCCTTCTGATGTCTTTTCTAACCCATAGGACAGTATCTGTTACCAAACTCAAGTTTGACTGCTCACCTCTCAGAGCCAATAATTGAGAAGCAAATGTTGGTAGAAAGGAAAGTTGCTTTAATGAGAAAAGTCAGCAATCTAGGGAGAAGGTGGATTCATGTCCCAAGACTCACTCCAAAGATTCTGCTCAGCTATGACAATTCTTAAAGAGAGAAAGAGGAAACAATCTCAGATAGTTATTAAGATTGGAGGTCACAGTCTTCATCATTTTTCCATTGAATGCAGGACTTCTGACTTCTCCAAATAGTCCTTTGGATGTTATGTTGCCCACAAGGTCTGACTGCAAATTTACCAGGAGAAAAAGGGCTTCCCTGGTGACTCAGATGGTAAAGTATCTGCCTGCAATGCAGGAGATGCATATTCACTCCTTGGAGAAAGAGCCCTGGAGTAGGAAATGGCAACCCACTCCAGTATTCTTGCCTGGAGAATTTCACAGACAGAGGAGCCTGGTGGGCTACAGTCCGTGGATTGCAAAGAGTCAGACACAACTGAACAACTAACACTAAGGGGAAGACTGTCAGTCATTCTTTAACTACTTAATTCTTCATTAGCAATTCTAATCCAGGAAAGAAATCAACAGGTTAGACAAGGCACTGTGTACATTCAGTAAGGCAAAAATCAGGAGGAAAGGTTAAGTGTTATCTAGTGATCTTATCTTTAGGATTAAGGTCTGAGAAAAACAGGGATGGACAAACAGAAAAACATCAAAAGAGCTGCTTACATATCTACTGTGCAAAAAGCTGATTTGTTGAAGAGACTATATTTCCTTTTTTATCAGGTCTTTTTTTCTGAAGTCAATATTTCATTCTGTTCCTTGGTAATATATATTTTCTCTATCTTTAATTTTATTATTTTCTTTATATTTCCCAGTGAGGCTTTGATTTATCCACATCTTATTGAATTACTGTGCCTAAAAACTATGCTGATGTAGGGAGCTGATTACAACAATAGATGTAATACAAATTTATTAAAGAGATTAAGGACCCAGGCACTTGAACTAAAATAATCTGGCATTAACTCCATCCTTTACTAGCTGTGTGGCCTTGTATAAGTTCATTAAGCTCTACTGCAGTCTTACTTATGAAATGAGCCACCTGGTAGGGTTGCTTTCAATATTAAACAAGACCATGGAAGACTATCTTTCAGCACAGTGCACTCTGGAAGGCTCATAGTCATGGTTCAGATTTAAGACACATTGCTGTCATCTGGAGCAGAAGCAGAAGGATATGAGCAGGAATTGCAGATGAATAGGGAGGGTTGCCGGAGAAGGCAATGGCAACCCACTCCAGTACTCTTGCCTGGAAAATTCCACTGACAGAGGAGCCTGTTAGGCTGCAGTCCATGGGGTTGCGAAGAGTCGAACATGACTGAGTGACTTCGCTTTCACTTTTCACTTTCATGCATTGGAGAAGGAAATGGCAACCCTCTCCTGTGTTCTTGCTTGGAGAATCCCAGGGACCGGGGAGCCTGGTGGGCTGCCATCTATGGGGTTGCACAGAGTCAGACATGACTGAAGCGACTTAGCAGCAACAGCAGCAAGGAGAGTTGTAAAGACTGGTTCTACTGGGGCAGAGTGAGAGATGACATGGGTATCATAGATTGGAGACAAACAGTGGAGGGTTTTGAATCCCAAATTATGGAATTTTAGACAATGGAGAGTCACTAAACATTTCTAAACAAAATAGTAATACGATCTCCTCTGTGAGTTAGGAAGCTAACTATAGGAATATTAAGGAGGATGAATTGGAGCAGAGAGATCAATCAAGAGATTAAGCTCCACCATTACCCCCCCCTTTTTTTTCTGTATCAATCCCCCTGCTTCAGTTTCTTTTTACATAATAGGAGATAATTTTTCATGCAATTTCCATTGATAATCCTTGATGAGACTCTCCTTGAACTTTTTAATCTTTCTTTATCTAACTAGGCCTATTTAGTTCACCTGGCCCAAAGAATGTATCCAGAAACAAAACAGATCATACATTTTCTGTTTTATATGTAAGCCTCAACTCCCATTCTTCAAGAGATAGGAATAAAAGACCAGCCTGCCTCCTGAGAAATCTGTATGCAGGTCAAGAAACACCAGTTTGAACTGGACATGGAACAAAGGACCGGTTCCAAATTGGGAAAGGAGTGTGTCAAGACTGTATATTGTCAGCCTGCTTGTTTAACTTACATGCAGAGTTAATGTGAAATGTGGGCTGGATGAATCACAAGCTGAAATCAAGATTGCCAGGAGAAATACCAATAACCTCAGATATGCAGATGACACCACCCTTATGGCAGAAAGTGAAGAGGAACTAAAGAGCCTCTTAATGAAGGTGAAAGATGAGAGTGAAAAAGCTGGCTCAAAACTCAACTTTCAGAAAACTAAGATCATGGCATCTGGTACTATCACTTCATGTCAAATAGATGGGAAACAATGGAAACAGTGACAGACTTTATTTTCTTGGGCTCCAAACGCACTGAAGCTGGTGACTGCAGACATGAAATTAAAAGATGCTTGCTCCTTGGAAGAAAAGCTATGACAAACCTAGACAGTGTATTAAAAATCAGACATTACTTTGCTGAAAAATGTCCATCTAGTCAAAGCTATGGTTTTCCAAGTAGTCATGTATCGATGTGGAATTTGGACCATAAAGAAGGCCGGATGCCAAAGATTTGATGCTTTTGAGCTGTAGCACTGGAGAAGACTCTTGAGAGTCCCTTGGTCTGCAAGGAGATCAAGTCAGTCAATCCTAAATGAAATCAACCCTGAATATTCATTAGAAGGCCTGATGCTGAAGCTGAAGCTCCAATGCTCTGGCCACCTGATATGAGGAGCCGACTCATTGGAAAAGACCCTGATGTTGCAAAGATTGAAGACAGGAGGAGAAGGGGGGGACAGAGGACAAGATGTTTGGATGGCATCACCGACTCAATGGACATGAGTATGAGCAAGTTCCGGGAGGTGGTGAAGGACAGGAAAGCCTGGCGTGCTGCAGTCCATGGTGTCGCAGAGTCAGACAAGACTGGATGAGAACAATTCCCAAAGCTGCTGCCCACTACCGTAACTTTGCTTCAGAGAATCACCACTCCTTTCTCCCAGTCTGCGCCATATGTTCTAGGGTGAGTGCTGAATTCCAAGGGTAAGTGCTTTATTTATACATGAACTAGAAAATGGACAATAAGAAAGATTTCAGTAACTATCAGTCCCTTGGTTACAATAGATTCTTAACCTCAGGAAGCAGACCTGACATTTTTTCTGAAGTCCTCTGAAAACAAAAACCTATTTACACCAGATGCGGTTGCCCAATGCAAGCTTTCAATCCAGCTAGAAGCACAGGAGTGTCTACTGATGACCTTTCAGCTGCTTGTCAGCACCTTCCTATTAAACTCTCAGTCTGCTTAAAATAGAGCACCAATACCTCTGGGCACCTCACTTTTTGAAGAGCAAACTAAGCCATCAGATAAGACCATGGAGACCTGGGCTTTATCTAATGCTACACACTCTTTTTAAAATTGATTCACTTTTCTGCCAACCCAAAATGTCCATGAAATAGCCTAGCTGCTGCTACAAGAACAATTATTATTCCACCCGAGGTGACTTGTATGATCTCAAGGCCTAGCAGACATCCATTTATACTGAGATGGGTTGGAGATAAAGCAGACATGAGCTGGCACTTCAGGCAGACAATGATTGTGAGACATGCCATATTGTGCCAGCTGAAGAACAGCCCCATGGCCTGATGGAAGAACACACTTCCATGTTTCCTGGAGATCAGCATGCGTGGAAATATGCTAAACTTTGTCCTAACAGAAATACTGTACGGGTACAAAAGGCCTTTGAATCAGAGTTGTCTGAATTTTCAAACTGACAGACTTGACGTTTAGAAGCAAACATGGAAGCCTTGTGGAAACTTCAATTCACCTGCTGTATCTCTCCCTATAATCTAATGCCAAGTTTCAATTAACTGTAATTCAAGATGTACATAATTGCAACTCATCCAGAAGAGATTATTTTTTTGAGAGCTTCAAAATGAGAAAATGTGCACATTCCTTTACAGGTTTCATTGAAAGAAAGTTGATTTAAATAAATCCACAGGCACATATACTGTAGTGATTGATGTACCCCAAACAAAATGCACTATTAACATCTGTAGAAATATGCATAGTAATTTATTTCTCAGATTACTATTATCTCATTAGTGATGTCATGAACTACAAGTAGAAATATCATTTGAGTCACCATTTTGCAATTTCTCTATAAAATTCCAGTTCATGTTTGGATTTATAAGACAAAAATGTGTTTTTAAGTCTGAACTAGATATATTTGTATTGTCTGGTTACAAATTAGTTCCCAGTGATTCATGAGGTCATCACAGGAAAATGTGAGAGATCCCTTTGGGGTATCGTAATACTCTAACAGGGAAATAAGTATTAACATCTGAAGCCATAGAGCAGGGACATCTATATTTCAAGGAAAACCTGACACCGGAAATTTCAATCCTATCATAAAAATGAGTTGCAACAAAATTACTCTCCAGAGTCACTGAAGAGTATCTCTGTGAGATAACTGAATTAGCCACTCAGAATGTTAAAGACAAAGGTGGATCTTGTTCAATCAAAATGTTTATTCTGCTTATTAGTCCAACTGAACACTTCTGTGAAATCAAAACAGTGTAAATGTTTGAACTAAATTTCAATTCAGTCAGAATGATCAATCTTTAGGCTTATGTTTCACACACAAACAATAAAAATATCAAATTGTGTCTTATATGTATGAGTCTGGGTACAAAAGGTAAGGACAGAAATACATCAAGTTTTTGACTTTGATTTCAGTGAGTCATGCAAATCTCTGTCACAAAATGGAGAATCATAAGTAAGTGCATTGCAGATAAATGATTTCAGAGCAGCCAATACTCATTCTGCCCAAATTGCTGAGTTCCCAGATTATCTGGAGCCTTGACCTTGCCTCTGAGGGTTTTCTTGGGTCTTGAGAGAGGGGACAGACCTCCCACTATGGAGAAAAATAAACCAAGTCAGTTGGTTTAGATTTAGGTCTTAAAAAGTTCAAAGGTCTTCTGTGGCACTTAGGGAATTCCCAGTCCATTCTAGATTTGAGCCTTCAAAATATTGAAGGGTCCATCTGCTCACTGGATGAGAGCCATGGGAACTTACAACCAAAGGCTACCAGGAAGTACCCTAGAAAAGACCCGAATTTGGTTTTCATCAATCGGAATCTCAGTGACCTGCTTCTACTTTTAGCACAGAAAGCTGACCAAATTAGAATGTTATTACTAACAATCAAAGCAGCTTTTTTAAAATTATTATTATTGTATTTTGGACTTCGGCTTCTGCCAAGAACTAGATGTTGAATTGAAATTAACCTCTCCTTTGCCCACAATCCAAGCGTACTTTGTTTCTACAACTTATGAATTACTCATTACAGTCTGCACTCATTAGCTTAGAAACACAGATCTGCCTATATAGTTCTTCAAACCTTCAATATTTCTTGGCTTCATAGTTAATATACTTCCTTCAATATTTTTTGACTTCATATTTAATATACTTCCTTCAATATTTCTTGGCTTGGTATTTAATACACCTCTTAATCTGGCCTAGGCTTATACCTTTACCATCTCTTTTCACTTTTCTCAACACAAACTTGATTTCTTAGCTGTATCAGGTCATTTGTTGTTTGCAAATGACGTCTTTTGATGCCTTTACTTGCATTGTTCTCTCTGTCATTGTCCATCTGATCACTGATATTCATCTTTCAAAGTCTATCACAAATGTTATTTACCTCCATACACATTTTCTCAACTCTCAGAGACAAAATTAATGAACACCCCAGCATGGTCACTTTAATACTTCACACTTCTTCTGTGGTCACTCAGTCATAGTAGTACTTAACATTTAAAAACTAGTGAGGTAGGAGAGCTTATTATTTCCTGTGCTGAAAATTGTATTATTTGAGTTCTGATAACATATCCTTGGGTAGGAAGTGGTCCAGATGAACCTGAGAGGTGGGGAGGTCTGAAAGTTCCTTCATGTTCATGATGAGTCATGCAAATAATTGTAAGTGAGATGCATAGGAAGGCAGAGCTAGAGGCTAAAACTTCCTACAAATGAGAATGATCAAGAGGTTGTAGATGACCACAGAAATTGAGTGCAAGAGTGACATATTTGCATGATGTGAGTTTCAAGAAAGCAGTGGTTTTGGCAAGAAGTAGGGGATAGTATGGGACTAGAAGTGGCAATGAGAATGAGGAAAGACATTCCAACATATGAGTGAGGCAATAAAAGTCTCCTCCACGTGAGCAGTCTGCAAAGCAGTACTTTGAGGACAGTTCAGTTCAGTCCCTCAGTCGTGTCCGACTGTTTTCAACCCCATGAACCACAGCACACCAGGCCTCCCTGTCCATCACCAACTCCCGGTGTCCACCCAAACCCATGTCCATTGTGTCAGTAATGCCATCCAACCATCTCATCCTCTAGCTTCCCCTTTTCCTCCTACCCTCAATCTTTTCCAGCATCAGGGTCTTTTCCAATGAGTCATCTCTCTGCATCAGGTGGCCAAAGTATTGGAGTTTCAGCTTCAACATCAGTCCCGCCAATGAACACCCAGGACTGATCTCCTTCAGGATGGACTGGTTGGATCTCCTTGCAGTCCAAGACAAGAGTCTTCTCCAACACCACAGTTCAAAAGCATCAATTCTTTGATGCTCAGCTTTCTTTATAGTCCAACTCTCACTTCCATACATGACCACTGGAAAAATCATAGCCTTGACTAGACGGACCTCTGTTGACAAAGTAATGTCTCTGCTTTTTAATATGCTATCTAGGTTGGTCATAACTTTCCTTCCAAGGAGCAAGTGTCTTTTAATTTCATGGCTGCAATCACCATCTGCAGTGATTTTGGAGCCCAAAAAAATAAAGTCAGCCACTGTTTCCACTGTTTCCCCATCTATTTGCCATGAAGTAATGGGACCGGATGCCATGATCTTAGTTTTCTGAGTGTTGAGCTTTAAGCCAACATTTTCATTCTCCTCTTTCGCTTTCATCAAGAAGCTCTTTAGTTCTTTGTCATTTTCTGCCATAAGGGTAGTGTCATCCTCATATCTGAGGTTTTTGATATTTCTCCTGGCAATCTTGATTCCAGCTTGTGCTTCTTCTAGCCCAGCATTTCTCATGATGTACTTGGCATATAAGTTAAATAAGCAGGGTGACAATATACAGCCTTGATGTACTCCTTTTCCTATTTGGAACCAGTCTCTTGTTCCATGTCCAGTTCTAACTGTTGCTTCCTGACATGCATACAGGTTTCTCAAGAGGCAGGTCAGGTGGTCTGGTATTCTTATCTCTTTCTGAATTTTCCACAGTGTATTGTGATCCACACAGTCAAAGGCTTTGGCATAGTCAGTAAAGCAGAAATAGATGTTTTTCTGGAACTCTCTTGCTTTTTCGATGATCCAGCGGATGTTGGCAATTTGATCTCTTGTTCCTCTACCTTTTCTAAAACCAGCTTGAACATCTGGAAGTTCATGGTTCATGTATTGCTGAAGCCTGGCTTGGAGAATTTTGAGCATTACTTTACTAGCGTGTGAGATTAATGCAATTGTGCGGCAGTTTGAGCATTCTTTGGTATTACCTTTCTTTGGGATTGGAATGAAAACTGAACTTTTCCAGTCCTGCGGCCACTGCTGAGGACAATTGGGTTTTAGTTAAGACAAGAAATGAGAAGAATGTTCTGCGAAAGGATGATGGGTAAGGAGGAATATTTAACTGACCAAGGTTTGAGAGGGAGGGGAAAGGAGAGGGATGGATCAGATTAAATGCATCAACCAGGATAAAGACAGTGTCTGAGTTGGCAGAGTAGACTTTAGATGGCAATGAAAAGTATGGTGGTATGAAGCATAGCATGTTGGTCTTGCTATGTACCTGGACAACTGGACCAATTACCATGATTTAAAAAGCTTTCCTCTGTGATATGATAGCTCACAGATCCACGGCTGTCTGTGACTTCTTGGACCTAAATGTGGACTTCTTGGACATAAAATGTGGTCTAGAACTTAATCCTGGCTTTGCCTCGGGGTGTGTACAAATGCAGGCCAGTGGTGCACCTCACTGGACTTCTATCCCCTTGCATATAATACAAGGAAATTAGATCTAATAATCCTGGAGCCTGACTCTAGCAATTAGTCTACAAAAAGTTTTGTTTATTTTTCATTAAGTTTAGGCAGTCCATGTTTCTTGAGTTAATTTGACAATTGAAAGGGGGCTACTTCCTAAATACTAAAAGAAGAATATATTATTTTCTTCACTTTCATGCAGGAAGAATTTATTAAGTACTGATTTTGGGTCTCACTTGATGTGTTATGAAGAAATGTATATATTCTGTGCTCTGGAAGATCTTTCAAACTACTGGGAAGCATGACATATGCCCAGAAATAAATGGTGAATGCTGAAGACATATGCCTTCATGCAAACTTTTAAAATGAGACTCCCCTCACCCTGGTCCACTTCTTGCTTAGACCAATCGCTTAACATTCACCATTTTTATTTGTCCCTCAATATTTTGTAGGGTTAATTGGGAAGTTCATGACTTTATGTCTAAAGTTCTTAAAGATTCTAGTGATAAGGTTGGATTTAAAGTGTCTCGGCCTCAAGACAATGCAAGTTTAATACCAGAGGCAGAGCTGGTGAAATGCACATGTAGCTTCCTCCTCTCCTTTCCTTTAACAGTTTATTTTCCTCTGAGAAAATCCGGAAGTAGGAAATGAGAAGATATTTCTTGGTTCCTGTTCACAGGTGGAGGAAAACATTCAGGTAGCTTGCAGCTGACTGATCCGAAGAACTGCTGCTAAGGTGACCAGGCACCTTGCTACTATCAAAGCATAGCAGAGAAGCCCCAGACAGGGGTCATGAGACTTCTGTTTTAAATTTTTGCTCAGACAGTAATTCATTGAGTGATCTATGAAAAGTCACTTCTTGGAACTGGTTCTTCCCCCTTGGGAAAGTGAGAGATTTGGGATAGAGAGTTTATAACCCTTTCCAGCTTAAATGCCTGTTGTTCCAAAAGTCCACCTTTGAAGTGCTGGGATCAGTAGGCAACTGGCTTTTAGGTGTTTGAATGCCTTGGCATTCTGAGAACAGCTGATATACTGGATTATTTTATTCAAATTCAAGATTCATTTTTTAATTGTGAAATTTTGTTCAGATGTATTTTGGAATGATTTTTGTTCCTCTGCCTAGACAAATGTCTCTGGAGAGGGATAGAGGTGATAATTTAACAATACCAATAATTTATGCATAAGGTAGTTTTGTTTTGTTTGAAAACACATCCTTGAATCCCTGGAAACCTGCGGAAGAAAATGTAATATGTCTCAGAACAGACTACAGATGAGTTCAAGACCATCCAACTATAAGGAAATATGTGTTAGTATTTTGAACCAATTTTTCTTGGAATATAGTTGATTTACAATGTTGTGATAGTTTCTGCTGCACAGCGAAGTGAATCAGTTATATGTTTACATATATTCACTCTTTTTTAGATTCTTTTCCCATATAGGTCATTACAGAGTACTGAGTACATTTCCCAGGACTGTGCTATATTCAACACCTCATGGTTTGCCATATCCCACAGGCCACCAACTGGTTATCTCTGGTTAGGAAAATACTGCTAGTGAATGAGGTTGTCTATTTGGGTTACAAAGAAAGAGGCTGTGTCCCAATCTGGCCATTCTAATAAATCATTGTTTTAATTTATTTACTTTACAGTTATAGCTATATGTACAGTTGTTTGGACCATTGCTGTGTAACTTTAAGAAGTTATTTAATTGTTTAGAACTATCTTTCCTTCATTTGTTCAAGTAAGCACATCAGCTTATGGAGCTGTTGTGAGAGTTTTATGGATGATGTTTGTGAAAACATACTTTAAACTGTTAAACACCATTGACACGTGGATTATTGTATCCAATTGGACAAGTAATGACCAAAACAAATTTATTTTGCTTTTGTAAGCCCTCAAAGACAATAATTTTCTCTACACCAGATTTTTTTCTCATCATTGTTTTGCAAAGTGTAATCTACTCCATCTACTTTTAGTAAATTTGCCAATTTGGTAGCTTTGGATCAGATTGGACAAATTTTCTGTAAATCCATTCTGAGCAGGACCCTGTTATTGTTGGAAGCCCAGATTATTAATTGATGCTTGCAGCTGCCAAGACCTTACCACAATTGGAGAAATAACCGTGGAAATTAAACTCACACCTGAATTCCCTTAGATTTGTTCATTTAAGTCTGATCCTCAAAGTATTTGTTTTACTCATTATGCTACCTAATTTGCCAAAAATAAATCAGGAGCCAGTCAACACTCAAATCCTGGGGTAATTGGAGTTTTCAGTGTCAGCAGTAATGCCTGCTAGTTCTGCAAGTGTGTAGTGTGTGTATGTTGGAAATATGAACCAAGAGGGTTCCTTTTGCCTGCAATTGCAAGTAGTATTTGGGAGTATTTCCAGCTCATCTGGAAATGGATTTAAAATGCTACAATCTAATAGAAATAAAAGGCTGTTTGTTTTCAAATACCAGTCTTACCAGAAGAAAATAGGATGTTTTCAAATATCAATCTTACCTGAAGAAATGGACTGGAGGAATATATCCTAACTTATTGTCATAGAAATAAGGGTAGTATCTTTTAAAATTAATGTATGCTTCTGATGCAACAACCTTAGGGGACAAGTAAGCGTATGAATACAGCTATTAGAATAAGATGGAATAACATGTATTCTGACATTAGTTACCTCATGATTCTTTATAAGAGCAAGTAAAGGAACAAACAGGCTTCCCCTGTGGCTCAGACAGTGAATAATCTGCCCACAATGTGGGAGACGTGGGTTTGATCCCTGTGTTGGGAAGGTCCCCTAGAAGAGGGCATGGCAACTCACTCCAGTATTCTTGCCTGGAGAATCCCCATGGACAGAGGAGCTTGGAGGGCGACAGTCCGTCGGGTTACAAAGAGCTGGACATGACTAGGCAGAGCAGAGCACATCACAAAGGAACAAACATGACAGGAGACAGATTTCATTGTGTTGACTTGATAGTCATCAATGGTACCCTGACTGCTTGAAATCTGTGTAGTATTTTGTTATGAATAACTGTCAGGAAATAAATAAGAGGTGAGGATTTAGGCAAGTAAAATTCTCACTTACTCAGTAAAAATTGTTTAGGTATTGGAGGTTAGGGAGACTGCTTCTTATTTATTGCTCTGAACAGAGGGAATTCTACAAAGAGAATGACAGGCAGGGGATCATTCATTTCTGCCCTGTACTTTGGGAACTGGTTCTGTACTGGTGGTTTCTCCTCACTCATTCACCTAGTCACCAGCAGAGATGATGGAACAGCAGAGAAGTTGGGAGGATGGCTAAGGATTCTGTGAGTGCTCTGTCACTTCAGTGGTGTCTGACTGTGACCCTATGGACTGTAGCCCACCAGGCTCCTCTATCCATGGGTTGCCATGTCCCCCTCCAGGAAATCTTCCCTACCAGGGGCTGAACCTGTGTCTCTTGTGTCTCCTGCTTTGCAGGCAGATTTTTGCCACTGAGCCATCAGGGAAGCCCAAGGATTCTGACTTGTGACGTTTTCCCTTGTATCACCGAAGAATTCTCACATACCAGCTGAACATCCTACAATTCAACTCAATTCTGACACTATCTACGATCAGCTGCCACAGGTTAAGGGCTCTGTCTCACAAGACTGCCCTCCACTTCAGAAAGAGTGAAAGTGTTAGTCTGTCAGTCATGTCTGATTCTTTATGACCCCATGGACTATAGCCCGCCAGGCTCCTCTGTCCTTGGAATTCACCAGGAAGAACACTGGAGTGGGTTGCCATTCCCTTTTCCAGGGGAGCTTCCTGACCCAGGGATCAAACCAGGCTCTCCTGCATTGCAGGTGAATTCTTTACCATCTGAGACCAGGGGAGCCTTATGAGCCACCAAGCAGATGCCAATCACAAATCCAGGTTGTTATCTGTACTTCTGACTGACTGGTTATAAATCCGAAGTTCCCACAACCCCTTCTTGGGTTGATTAATTTGCTAGAACAGCTCACAGACTCAGGAAACCAGTTTGCTCACTAGATCACCCATTTACTACAAAGAATATTAATCAACCCTCAGATAAAGAGATACTTAGGGTGAGGTCCTGAACAAAGGAACTTCTGTTCCTATGGAGTTTGGGGCCTAACACAGTGGTACGTGGAAGCATTCTGGTTCCCCAATCTGGAAACTCTCAGAACCCAGATTTTTTGGTTTTAATGAAGGTCTCATTACACAGGCCTGATTAATTACATCATTGACTGTTGGTGACAATTCAATTTCAATCCCTGCCCCCTTCCCCAGACCTCAGGGGGTGAGACTGAAAGTTCCAATTCTCAAATTACATGTTGGTTCCTTTGGAGACCAGCCCCGTTTTAGGCGGGCATCTAAAAGTCATCTCATTCACCTAATAAAAGACACCTTCATGATTTTTATCACTTAGGGAACCTGAAAACTTTTAGGAGCTCTGTGTCTGAAAAGAAGACAATGATAAAATATTTATTTCATACCATCACACTGGGCCTGGGGTCTTGGGTATATCATAGGGGAACAAAAAGGAGAGGAGATGGGCCCCGTGGGGCAATAACCTTTAACCCCAGTAAAGTGGCCCAGCTGTGGTCGGGATGACACCAGTAAGATTGGCTACTTTTCCCTGGGGGAGGAAAGAGAAGAGTGGAAAGCCAGAAACAGGGCCTAGGCTCAGGCCAGCGCCAGCTGTCGGGGATAGGAGGGATGGCAGAGACCCCCCTGAGCACTCTGGAAGAGACAGAAATACTCAAGAAAAGGTCTCTGCCTTAAAGAAGCTAATCAACCTGTGAAAGCAAACACCACATTTCTTTTTGCACAGAATGAAGACAAAAAAAATTCCTATACATTCTAAAAAATAGCATCCAAGAAAAATGTCTGTTTATATTTACATGCTTTAGATCAAAGTCTTTAAGAGGGATTGGAGGAAATTCTTAGTGGACAGGTTGGCATTTGGGGAGATAAATGAATATGTGCTTCTGCCGTCATCTCTATTTTGGTTTCAAGATAAGGACAGCATTTCTGCAACAAAATCGATGGATTGATTCTGATAATGAGATATAATATTTGAAATAAGGAGAGACCTAAATATTACAATCTGGTTAACCTCTTTTTTTTTTTTCCCATAGACCATGACCTGCAGCAGCTAAACCAGGACCCTGCCCTTGCCCACCTGTTATCTCCAGTTATTCATTCCAGCAGATTAATGCAGAGAACAGTTGCCCTGTTATTAGAAATGGAATGGTGATTTTAATAGAAGTCTTCACTGACACCCAAGTTCAGATACCATAATATGAAATGTTGTGATCCTCTAAGTGATTACTGTGGTTCTGAAAGTCAAGTATCTGCAAGATTTTCTGAATCTTTCATTTTCATACAACTATCTGGTTGTCATATTGATACTGGGTGCAATGTAATTAAATGAAAGTGTTCTGTGCTGCTTTCCACAAGAAGTCTGTTGCCTAGAATATATAGGAATTATGAGGCAGCATGATGTTTCTGCCAAATGTGAAAGTGTTTTTAGATCAGACAAAGCAGACAGAGGCTCTTCATCCTATTGGAGTTTAAAGATTGTCCCCTGCCAAGTGCCCTGTCCCCTCAGCTTTCCACTCTGTGCAGGGAATGCAGAAGCCCCCATCCTCACCCCAGACCTCCACAATGAATGATAAAAATCCCTGAGATGATTCATGCTGCTGCCTCACACACCTGTAACAAGCAGGGCACCCTGAAAGAAATTAAGCATCTCTGCAGAAACTCACTGAGGCAAAATCATTTTTCAAAGATTGGTTGGAGACACTGTGACCTCAGAGTAATGGACTTCCCGATGGAAGAAGCAACCCAGGACAAGAGGGAAAACAGGGACTCTGGAGAGCAGACAGAACAATGAAAAATTACCTAGGGAGGATCACCACTAAAATGAGTGAGGAAGAACCAGAGGTTCTTGTTAAAATCTTTAATTATGTCAAATTTGTCTATTTCTCATTGAGTGTAGATTTTGTCATTGTCAACAAAAACTTTTGATATCTTTAAAAGACCAAGTTAAAAAACTCTTCCAGGGTTGGTGAAAGGGGACACTTTCCCCAAGATCTCTGTCCATTAAGAGACAAGACATGATGCCTATAGTTGGCAAAGCCGGCTAAGCAGCTCCCTTAGAGCAGGGGTCCCCAAACTCTAGGATCTAATGCTTGATGATCAGAGGTGGAACTGATGTAATAATAATAATAATAGAAATAAAGTGCACAATAAATGTAATGCTCTTGAATCATCCTCAAACCATCCCTCTACCTGGGTTCGTGGAAAAAATTGTCTTCACGAAACTGGTCCTTGATGCCAAAAAAGTTGGGAACCATTACATTAGAGAATTCTGACCTAATGAAGTTTCCAAAAATGTGGGTAGAACAGGGGTCAGCAAGCTATGGCCTGGGGGCCAAATCTATCTTAAACAAAGTTTAATCAGAACACACCCATCCTCATTTATTTGTGTATTGTCTATTGCTGCCTTTGTGCTACCATAGCCAAGTTGTATAGGTATGGCAAAAATCATATGACCCACAAAGCTGAAAATATTTCCATCTGACCCTTTCTAGATAAAGTCTGCAACCCCTTGTGATTGACTCACACAAAACATTGCTTGTCACAAGCGTCTACAATTAGAACCATAGACATCTGTCTGTTCATTGTTTTCTGTTCGTCTGCAAACATTCACTGGGCACCTACTATGTGTCCCACTCTTCTGGGATGCTTAAATGACTGAAAAAGACAAAAACTCCTTTCTTCATGGTGCTTACTTTCTCATGGGGAGACAGACCATAAATAACAAACAAAATAAAAGTGACATTATTTGCTAAGTGCTGAGGCAAACAATAGAGCAGGCGTACATGGATGGGAGCCCTTGGAAAGCGCTGCACATTGGGGAAGCCTGTTTGAGAAGGTGACATCTGAATGAAGACGTGAAGGAACCTGAGGCTCAGATCTGGAGGAAAAGTGTTTCAGACCAGGGAGGAGCCAGCGCGAAACTTTTGAGTAGCAGCTTATGGGACCACAGGCTGGCTTTTCACATGCATGAAAATAATCTCCAATGTCCACCCCCTAAACCCAGGCCAATTTTAACGACTCCTGCAGATTTTTATCTAGCAAGTCTAGGGTGGGGACCGGAAATTTGTATTCTGTGAAATGGGGGAGTATTTTTATTTTCTCAGGTGTCTCATTTTGGGAATCACTATCTAAATCAAAATCAGAGTGCCCTCCAAATATGCTGAGTGTCATTCAGCCTCTGCTTAAACATTTCCAGTAATGGGAAGCTATCAACTATTTGAGAGAGTTCATTCCATAAAATATTTATAACATTTAATTAATTTATTCATTTATTCAACAAAAGATGTGTAGCCTTCCTACTGTGAGTCAGGTACCGGGGATGTGAGCAAACACGTTCTGTGTCTTCATTGTTTATTTTGCTTGTCTGTTTCCAATTGCAAAATGTATATGGTATTTTAATTTTAGACATATGGAAAAAAAATAAAACACATAAGAAAAAAGTTACTCTTTATCTTACAAGTAGCAATGTGAGTATTTTGGCATTTTTCATTTCTTTCTTTCCAGATTAAAGAATTTGAGCTCCCTTTTTCAACCAATAGCTTGTTATGAATATTTCTGTTTGTACAAAATTTTTTTGTTATGTGCTTTTAAAATAACAGTTTAGTATTTTATTATATATGCATATATATACTCCATATGTACACGCTAGTGGAATATATATATATATATATATATAAAGGCTATTTAGGTTATCTCAAAATGTACAGTACTACCCAAAACTCTGCAATTAATTAATTTTAAGTTTTTTCCAGCATTTCTAATTATGCAGGTAAATGTCTACAAGTGGAATTTCTGAATTAAAAGATATAGACTCTTAAGTCTTTTGAATACTTTGCCAAATTGCCTCTCCAGAAAGAATGATCCAATTTTCACCTCCATTCCAATTATATAAAAATATTCATATTTTCATACCCTTGGCAATACTTCTATTTCATTCTTTTTATTAAAAAGCTATAATTACTAGAAAGTTCTTTTTTTATGCTGAGCTCAATTTTGCCTATTCAAATCTTCAATCTATTGATTTGACTTTCGTCTCCTGGAGCTTTGTGGGTAAGCTCAACCCCCCTTCTTTAAAATGAAATCTCAAATATTTAAAAATAATTATCATGCCTCTACTGTACTCTGACTCCAGTTAGATAATTACTCCTTTCACCCACTTTCTAGACTCTCTGGTTCTGGTCTCACTATTCTAGATAGAAGTGAAGTGAAGTCGCTCAGTCGTGTCCAACTCTTTGCGACCCCATGGACTGTAGCCTACAAGACTCTTCTGTCCATGGAATTTCCCAGGCAGGAGTACTGGAGGGGGTTGCCATTTCCTTCTCCAGCGGATCTTCCCGACCCAGGGATCGAACCCAGGTCTCCCGCATCGCAGGCAGATGCTAGATAAGCCTTTGTTAATTAGTCTTTCTCTTAAAATGTGGTGATAAGGATTAACTGAAGACTATCGCTGAAAAACACTGACTTCTTTGTTTTGAGCAGGAGTCTTCTAATTGGTGCAGGTAAGGTAGGCGTTAGCTTTTCTTGGCAAACACGCCATCCTATTGGCTCTTACAGAGATTGATATCAACCAAAATTCCTAAGCATTTTTATGAACAATCTCGCTGTCATATTAGGCATCTGCTGTACTTTACTACTGTAGCTGTTTTCTGAGACCCAACTGAAGGGCTTTAATAAAAATCAGCACAACCATTAATTCTAACTTGTCAAGTTCTTTTGAAAGCTGATTTCATCACCAGATGTGTATCTTATACAAATTAGATAAAGATATCTCTTGACTTGTAATTAAGAAAAATACAAGCTCGTGTCTATTGCAGAGTCCTGCCGCACCCTATTAGTCTGTATTGATCCATTAATCAAACAGACTCTGGGTACAACACTGAGTCCAATCAGGCTACTTGAAGCTCATCCAGAGTGTGTGTGTGTGTGTGTGTGTGTGTGTGTGTGTACGGTATTCCCATTGCTAAGGATGTATAGGGAAACTCTTAAAAAACCACAAACAAAATATTTTATACTTGCTGAAATCAGTGCATGGTGTTTCCTTGACCCTCCTGCCTATGATTACTTCTTTTTTTCCTAAAATGGAAATCAGTTTGGCATAAGGAGTCAGTTATCCATGTTCGATTTTTGGTTTCAGCTTTACTCCAGAATGGTTAGGGTCAACATCAAACTAAGCTTGATACAGTTTCTAGTTTAAACTTTATTTCTCTATTTTGAAACGTTAGAATATTTGCCCATATCTTATCCACTGGAAGCTCTTGCTTTGTATGAAATTAAGAATTGTGTTTTTTTCCCCTTTCTATTTTTCAGCTTGCTTGGTGTATAGCTTATTTGGATCTGAGGGCTTTTATTCATTTCAAGCAAAAAGATTTTTTTTCCTACCCTCTAGATCTTCTAGTACCTTTAATTTCCATTTCCTGATAACTTCACATGGTACGTACACTTTCCAATTTGAAAGTCATTCTGCTTGATGGAGAAGATGATTTTAAGTAGGACTTGAATGCATGTGCTTTTGTATTATTTCTTAACAATGTGTTATATATCTCCATTTGTAGATTTAAGCCTTTCTCATTTTAATATTATAATTTTAATGATACAATTCATTATTCTTGACACTTCTGCCACATCTGTTTTTAGCATATATGTGAAATGAATTGCCCTATCATAGTTGATCTCTACATGCCAAACAGTTCAGATTATTGCAAAAATAGTTTACTTCTGGTGATATTTATATGTGAATAGATCAGTAGTTAACTCAGACTTGCATTCTTACATGTGTGCTGCTTTTAAATAGTTTCAAAGCATTTTGTACTTTTGATCTTAAAACCTATATCCAGTCATAAAATTAGATGAATCATGTCTAGTTTTATACTGTTTATACTGTTCAGTATAAAAAGACAAAAAGATATGACACCAAAAGATGAGCTCCCCTCCCCCCAACAAGGTTGGATGGTATTCAGTATGCTACTGGGAAGAGCGGAGGGCAATTACTAATATCTCCAGAAAGAACGAAGCGGCTGGGCCAAAGTGGGAATGACACTCAGTTTTGAATGTGTCTGGTGGTGAAAGTAAAAATGCAGTGCTGTAAAGAACAGTACTGTATGGGAACCTGGAATGTTAGGTCTTTGAATCAAGGTAAATTGGACGTGGTCAAGCAAGAAATGGCAAAGCTAAACATCAACATCTTAGGAATCAGTGAACTAAAATGGACTGGAATGGGTGAATTTAATTCAGATGATCATTATATTGACTACTGTGGGCAAGGATCCGATAGAAGAAATGGTGCATAGTAAATAAAAGAGTCCGAAATGCAGTACTTGAGTTCAACCTCAAAAACAACAGAATGACCTTGGTTTGTTTCTAAGGCAAACCATTCAACATCACAGTAATTCAAATCTATGCCCCAACCACTGATGCTGAAGAAGCTAAAGTTGATCAGCTCTATGACGACCTTCAAGTCCTTCTAGATCTAACACCACAGAAAGATGTCCTTTTCATTATAGGAGATTGGAATGCAAAAGTAGGAAGTCAAGAGATACCTGGAGTAACAGGCAAATTTGGCCTTGGAGTACAGAATGAAGCAGGGCATGATCTTGATGTTTTGTCCCCAGATGCCATCAAAACTGTGAATCCTTTATTGGTTGATTGAGTCAAGGTTTACACAGGGCCCAGTTAGATGTATTAACTCCATCCATTCTGACTTACATGCCACTTAATATAGTAATCAATGGTTACAAATGGGTGCTTATGTCCAAAAAGTCCATGATTGCCATGTTACATAACAATATTAAGAGGCCTGTGAATAAGGTAGAACTTCCTCATTTCTCACTTGAGGAAACTGAGATCTAGAGAGATTAAGGAGATTTCCTAATATCAAAACTCTGGTTAGTGGCAGAGCTGAGCTCTCCATCACCCAGAATCCATGGCATCATTCCAGACTCTAAACTGTCAAAGGGGAGGAGCTTAGAAAGAGTAATAAAGATGAAGTTGTTCATGATCTAGCCTCCTCACCGTCATTTACAGTGGAAACAGGCTTGAACCAACTTTGTAAAATATCTCCTTCCACCTTTTTTCTTCTTTGGCTACTTTGCAGCCTGAGGAGCTTACCAGTGACCAGCATTGGCATCATGCTCTATGTGCTCAGTTGCTCAGTCTTTTAGACTCTTTGTGACCCTATGAACTGTAACCCACCAGGCACCTCTGTCCCTGGGATTTTTCAGGCAAGAATTCTGGAGTGGGTTGCTATTTCCTACTCCAGGGCATCTTCCTGACTCAGGGATCAAACCCGCATTTCCTGAATTGGCAGGTGGATTCCATTGTGGTCACTGGTTTCCTTATTTTTATTCTTGCTCATTGTTGCCCAGATTTGCCCCCTAATACATTTCTTGCTCTTCCCATCCTCATTCACTTGGACATAAAATTTTAATTTATGGAACTCCCACTTCATCTAGGCTTGATGACTGCCTAGAACACTTACCCAATTGACCATTGAAAAGCAGGACATAACTGATGTGGGAGCTGTCATCCTGAAGTGCTGTTACCTTTATCCACTGCTTTCATTCTTGCTTACCTTGTACTTTATTGTCTCTGTTTAAAATAAAGCTTCTACATGACTAACAATTGCTAGTTTTGTTGAACACAATATGCTTTTGAAGCTAAGCCCCTCTAGGTCTGCAATTTTCCCCCATCTTTTTTACATAACAGAAAATTGCATATCTTTAAAATACTTATTGAAAAAAGCTTATGCTCTAATATCCTTTTAATAAGATAAAATTATAGCATACAATTATTTTAAAATTGACTTTAAATTTTGGAATAATTAGAAATTACTAAAAAAGTTGCAAAGGGAGCATAATGAGTGCCCCAGTGGTTTTTATTCCATTTTCCTCTGATGTGAACATCTTACATACTATGGTGTATTTGTCCAAACTAGGAAATAAATGTTGGTGCATCACTGTTAACTAAACTACAGACTTTATTTGGATTTCACTGTTTTGTTCCACTGACGTCCTTTTTCCTATCCAAGATCCAACCCATGGTTCCACATTGCATTGTGTCATAACATTTTCTCAGTCTTCTTCAATCTGTGATAATTTTGGAGTCTTCTTTTGTTTTTTATGATCTCAACAGTTTTGAGGAGGACTGCTCAAGGATTTTGTCGAAACCTCAATTTGGGTTTATCTGACATTTTTCTTGTGATCAGGCTGGGTTGTAGATTTAGGGAGAAATATCATGGACATGAAGTACCCTTCTTATTAAATCCTATCAGGACTTCATATCTTCAACATGTTTTATCACCGGTGATATTGACCTTTATCCCCTGGTTAAGGCTGTATTTGCTGGGTTTCTCCACTGTAAATTTACTATTTTTCCTTTACCATGCTCTTTTCCTTGCGAGTGAGTTACAAAGTTCAGCTCACACTCAGGGGAGGAAAACCTATGCTCTTACCTCCAATCTTTTAACCTATTTTATCTCTGCTGATCGAGTTGCCTCATTTTGGAGTCTAAGCATCTCTACCTCTAGATGGACCACATTTATTCCAACAGTTTCCTACTCCTTTTCTAAACACTTTACTCCTTCCCTTTTCTTGTAACCAACTCCCTAAAACTTCTCCATTTTCATATATTCTTTCTTCTCTGCAGCATCAATCTAATTTTAATTGTCTTCAACTGAAACTTAGTGTGGCATACCATGGCTGTTTTCCCTGGTTTCCCAAAGTCTGAATTGAAAAATGAGGTGTGTTGGGCTAGGAAATTATTTATGAAGGAAGAAAGAAAGCAAATGTAAACTTAATAAATAAAAAAGATCAAATAACTCTCTTGACAAGCTAACAACGGATGAGAAAGCTACTAAGTAAATGTGATATAAGAATTTCAAGGTGTGTTCAGAGAGATGCAAAGATCTTTATGGAAGGAGGCCCTCTTTATTAATCTTCTTACATTTGTCAACTAACACATTGAAAGGCACCAGGTACATACCCAATACATCTTTGTTGTTTATAGAGATTTGTATATGTACATTGATAGAAACATATACCAACTTGTATATGACAGAAAAAGCAAAATTCTAGGAAAACCAAAGCATTGCTACATTGTAGCAAGACCTCCCAGCAGGTGTGGTGCTTCACTGTCTAGATTTAAATCCAAGCTCAACCACTTACTACCTTTATAATCATGGACAAGTTGTTTACCCTCTCTGTGCTGATTTATAGGATGAATGTATTAGCAATTATGGCACAGAGAAGTTGAGAGAAATAAGTGAGTTAATTCATATAAAGCTCTTAGCGGAGTGCCTGGCACATGACAAGCATTCGGTTAATATGATTTATTGTTACTGTTATTACTCATGAAGTTTTAGGTACAGAGCAAACCATGAGTTTTTTCACAGATATAGGCTTTTAAAATAGATTCAGGTTCATAGGTAAATTGAGAGGCAAGTACAGAGCTTTCTCATGTACTGTCTGCCCCCTCACCTGTACAGCCTTCCACATCATCAACATCTCCCTTTGTTACCATTGATGAACCTACACTGACACATCATAACTACCAAAATCTACTGTTTACCTTGCAGTTTAGTCCTGGTGTTATAGATCCTATGGTTTGGACAAACGTGTAATGATATATGGGGCTTCCCAGGTGTTGTAGTAGTAGATTCCACCTGCCAGTGCAGGAGCTACAGGACACACGGGTTCAATGCTTGGGTCAGGCGGATCTCCTGGAGGAGGAAACGCAACCCACTCCGGGATTCTTGCCTGAAAAACTCCATGGACAGAGGAGCGTGGTGGGCTACAGTTCAAGGGGTCGTACAGAGGTGAACAGGACTGAGTGACTGAGCACACGTGTGTAATGGCATGTATCCATCATTATAATATTATACAAAGTATTTTCATTGCCCTGTGCTCTACCTATTTATCCTTGCCCAAAACAAGTTTTTTTTTTTTTTAAAGTAAAATCATTTCACAATAAAAATACCAAAGTTACCCAATGAATTAACTTCACAATATTAGTATTAAATTGTTTCTATGTGATTAACCCCATTTCTTTCTTTTAAAGCAAAATTATCAATTTAATCCTACCCATCTTTTATGCTAAACTATTTCCTGCAGTTTGGGTTCCATCATTAAGATATTTTAAATAAAGTGGCTCTGCAACCACTAAATACAAAATAAGATTCTTGCCAAAAGTTTTTGCTTTCTTTCACTTGATGTAGGATAGCTCTAGGCAGAAGCTGCTCCCTGATCTAGGTGTCCTGACTCTGTCATCTAGAGCAAGGCAAAGGCCTGGACCCTGAGTTTAGATTATTAGATGACTTTAGCAGTGTTTAGGTCTTCCCCTGTGACTCAGTGGTAAAAAGAATCTGCCTGCAATTCAGGAGACTCAGGTTTGGTCCCTGGGGTGAGAAGATCCTCTGGAGAAGGACATGGCAACCCACTTCAGTATTCTTGCCTGGAGAAGCCAATGGACAGAAGAGCCTGGCGAGCTATAGTTCACAGGGTTGCAAAGAGTTGGATATGACTGAAGTGACTGAGCAAGCACACACACAGCAGTTTTTATATCTTTATCAATGGTGATCTTTGCATAATTTGGAATTTTCCAAAAGACAGATTAATTATACCATACATCTTTACCAGTTAGGCCTCTTCTTCATTGATAAATATAGTCATAAATTATTGTAGACATAGTTTTGAGATTAGCTACGAACAACTCTCTCACAAAGTAATTTAGTTAGTGAATTAAAAATATCACATCCGACTACAAGTAGCTGATCCCAAAGAACTGCTGAGTTGGGTTGCCATGTATTAGGTTCATTATGCAAATAGGCATCCCAAGAGGGCCATCCCAAAGACGATTAGCCTCTTTCACCTTTAATAACCTAAGATCTCCGGTTCGTGATGTGTGCAGATGAAAATATGTTCCGCCTGTGGGTAAGGGTGTTATTAATGCATAATTCTTTAGCTTCTTTCTCCCTACACTGGAATTCTATTTTGGCAGACCTCTTGGGTTCGGTTGTCAGAGAGATAAAAGTCTGTGTGTACTGCAGTAGAATCCTGAGTGAATCTTGGTAAATTTAGAGGGTCAGATTTACTGTCTTTATCTGTGGATAAAACTACATCTCCTCTACCCAGTTGTGCTACTTTTTTCTTTTTGTTTTTTTCTTCAAACTTTACACTTTTTATTTTGTATTGAGGTATAGCCGATTAGCAAGGTGAACAGCAAAGGGACTCAGCCATGTGTATACATGTATCCATTCTCCCCCAAACTCCCCTCCCAGCCAGGCTGCCACATAATATAGAGCAGATTTTCATGTGCTATACAGTAGGTCCTTGTTGGTTATCCATTTTGAATATAGCAGTATGTACATGACCTTCCCAAAGTCCCTAACTATCTCTTCCCCCAGCACCTGATTGTACTATTGATTGTGTGGCAAGAGTCTTAACTGGCTCTCCTTGGGTTGGAAACCTTTTAAATGGGACCCTTTGTTTCTGTCTGTAGATACAGATATGTCAAAAAAGTCAACTGGAATTCAGACACAGCCTTGGGTCCAGGAACTACTGATTCACAGGCAATGTTAATCTTAAGCAGATCGTGCCTGTATGTGGAAAAAAGTCAGCCAGGGCCCTTGGCAGGCTGAGAGAGAGTGTTACCATTTGGCGACTCAAATGGTCACTTCCAAAAATAAAATGTAATCTTACAGTCTTTTGGAAAGGTATTTGCTGGATGCAGGCATCTGCTGACATTGAGAAGGTGTGATAGTTCACAGGTCTGAAATAGTTACCATGGGTGTTCCAGCAGTGAATCACCAGTAGCTTCAACCTTGGAAAAGTTCAAGAATGCTATCAGTGTAAGTGACTGTCAATCCTGATGGGCAGGATTGTCTGGCTTTGCTGATATCATGGTTCAATTCGTTAGTGATTTATGAAAAAAGTAAATCAAAAGAAATGCTTTTTGCTCCATCTTTTTTTGCCCCTGAGAGTTCTGCTAGGAATTCCCTGTCATAATGGAGGATTTGGGGATATGAAGGCAGACTGCTTTTCTTGGAAGGATCCAATACAGAGAGCCTTTAGAGTATTTGGAAATTCTTGGCAACTTGATTCATCTCCTGTTGGTGGCAATATGTGATGGGGCAGTGACCAGAAGCTGTGCTTTATATGTCCCTGGTACTTAAAACAATGCCAAAAGGCCAAGGAAAACACTGCATTAAAAATCCAGCCAGCATTTTAGAGAAAGAGGTGATTCAATTGCTTTTATTATCTACTTTAAATAATTTGTTGTACTTCATCCAAAGGTTTCCTTACCTTTTCTTTTTCTTATATACACTACATCATCTTCTTCTCCACGGTTCTCCAGGGATCTGCCCTTGTGAATTGCTGCAGTCATCATTCTCCAGGTACTAAAGAATATGGCACTTTCACATTATCCTCTGTTCCTCTGTGCTGAAGTCTGATGTTCCTTCGACTGACTCTCTGGCACTTGTGTTTTTCTTTCCTTTTCTTATGTGCTGTGCTGTGTTTAGTCATTTTGTTCAGTCGTGTCTGACTCTACTTTCTTCTTATTCTCTTTGTTGTTTTTCCTTCCAATAAGAGGTGATGCTAGTGGTAAAGAAACCTCCTGCCAATGCAGGAGGCATAAGAGACCTAGGTTTGATCCCTGGGTGGGGAAGATCCCCTGGGGGAGGGCATGGCAACTCACTCCAGGATTCTTGCCTGAGAATCCCATGGACAGAGGAGCCTGGAGGGATATGGTCCGTAGTGTTGCAAAGGGTTGGACACAGCTGAAGCGACTTTGGCATGCATGAACACACGCAGGACCTATGCATTTGTGTGTTTACTTTTGATTCTCAGCCTTTAAGGCTCATTCCTTTCTTCTCCTGATGTCTTTCATGCCCTGAAATACATTCAGTCAAACCTGGCCACAGAACAAGTTTCATATCTACTATCATAACTGTCTTCAAGGTTTCAGATCAATAAGAACTCTTTAACCTTGGTACCTCTTCTTCACAGATGGGAAACTGAGACCCTGACTGATCAAACAATTTCCCTGAGATCAGTGGGTTGCTAGAAGAGTGAGAGTTGTAACATAGGTTTCCTGAGTTCCAAGAGAAGTGATTAGCCAAGTGAACTCTCACTATTGAACATGTGGTCCCTGGACCAGCAGCATGGGCATCATGTGGAAATGGGTTAAAAATACAGATTCTCAGGCTCAGCTCCAGATGTACTGAATTAGCATTTGCATTTTATCAATGTCCAAGGTGATTCATATACAAATTAAAGTTTGGACAGCTTTGAACTAAACTCCTCTGTATTGAAGCAAATCTCCCTGAAATACACTCCGTAGCTTGATAGGTTTGCTTTGCATCTGTGAGGTTTCTTCTGAGTCCTGGCTACCCCTGATAGAAGTCTATGAGAAGACAGACACAAGTCGTGGCCTTGGTTTCATCATCTTGATTCTGAATTTGGATTTCAGATCAACTGCACTTGTGAAGAGTTTCAAGTGCAGTGACAAAGCAAGTGGAAATTCTTTTCTAGGCAATTAGCTTTCTCTGTGCTTACTTATTTGTAGTTTGCTGATTTAATTGAATATCTGCAAACCTACTGGTAAAAACAGAGGCATTGTCGCTTTAACTGCCTTTATCTGTTTCTTGGAATATATTGCCTGCCATTTTCCAAGAGCCTCATGGGATATTTCAATATCCAAAATGATTTTTATTGTTTTCCCAAACTGTAATAAAAGAGGTGTTATCGTTTTCATTCCCCTGACTGGATTTTAAATTTAGAGGAAGCCCAGTGCATGCATTTGACAAGGAGAGGTGTAAAGTAAAATCTATTTGATACCAGAATTGAAATGAATCACTGGCATAGGAAACAGTGATGAATATTTTCTTGCATAGAGAAAGTGTTGTCAGATGTAACCACGATCACATCAATTCATGTATAAGGGACACGTTCCAGCTTAGGGTTTTAAAAGATAAGTGCTGAGTAATTGTGAAAAATGGGTGTTTAAGCAATTTCCAGGTAGGAAAGAATAAAGAACAAAAATGAATCTTGAGGAAATAAAAAAATCACTTTTGAATATTTTTCTTTTTTTCATTTTTCATTTCCAAATAAACATCCTTTTCATATGAAATACTCCCGAGAAGGGATTGTATTGGGAGATGTGTCAGAGTCCTGCACATTCATGAATGTATCTGTGGTTTGAGATTGAATTTATTTTATGTTCCTGAGTGTTTCTGCCAGCTGAGAGGAGACCTTTAGAGTGTACATTATTTAAGAAGATATGAGACAAGCCAGGGATGGTCCACAGATTGGCAGCCTCTGCCCATCATAATTTGAACCTAGAATCCGTGTTTTGCTCAATATCACAGCAAGCCTCAGCAAGTCGAGTTCCTGAAACTCATCTTCTATGGTTCTTCTAACTCTACATGCCTAAAAATTAGGGTGAATGGCAAAATTAAAACCACCCTTCCTCCAAAATTCACTAAACCTACTGCTTCTATCTCTGATACAGAGGAGAACCTGAGTATGACTAATGCTTTCAGACAAAGGTCACAAATATGAGCCTTCAACGTTCATAAATATGCAGAAAAGACATCCCCTCAAACTTGCCAAAATATTTCTTTAGTCACACACAAGTTTAACTGACATCAGTAACTCATAATTAATTAGGAAGTAGATGAGGAAAATAAAAACCCAGTAACACTGTGCCTAGCAGAAGGGGGACAAGAAATAATGGCTGATGTGACACTCACCCTCACCGCTTCATGGAATATTCCTCACTTGTCCACGAAGATGAAGGTCATAATCATTCAGAAATGGTTTTAGACTCTGGCCATCAGCTGGGCTGACAGTTGTCCTCACACACATTCTCACTTTTGTGACCTTTTGGAGGGGGGCTTCCACTCCCTCCCCCTCTTTTACTCCCGCCTCTGAAAAGCTATTGCCTGAGTCTGCTAAAATTCTCCAGCAGTTATCTGTGATGATAACTTTACAATTACAGAAAGTGATACAACTTCTGGAAGGCAAGATAAAAATGCATCTTATTTCCACTTTGCCATGTTGATGCATTTACCTTACTTTCAATTTTGAAATTCCTCAACAGTGAGCAAAAGAATGTTCTTTGACATTTGTGGTGATGTTATTATTAACTCAGTCTTTATTGTTTAGGAGGTGCAAAATGATGCTATTTGAGAGGAAAATTTAAAATTCCCTGGCTTCTATGCCATATATATACATGTACACATATATATATACATATATATACATATATATATATGTATACAACTTCACAGTCAAAGAAAGAGGATTGTCTTAGTACCTTAGTAACAGAAAGGATACTTTTGTTGAAATCTAAGTCAAAAGTTCACAGTGATTCCCAGTAGCATACAAATGATATCTTCTATATATTTTACATTAAAGTAGCCTAGAATACTTTTGTGCTACTATAATTACTTTCCTTCTTAGAAATTACTCTTGAAAATTGAAGAAAAAAAATATGTGCTAAGAATCATGGCTGCTTTGCAAACAGTTTAGGTGTACTTTTGAGGCATCTCAAGCAAAATGCATTTTGGACGGCTTTGGTTTATATCTTTCAGATATCATTTTTCCTTTTGAAGACTTTCATACACTTTGAAATCTCTTCCTTGAAAGAGAATAAATGAAAGATGATAGCATTCTTAAATATGAATGATTCATTGATGTTAAGCATAGGATTTTGGCTCTTGGGTGTATCTATAAAAGGGATATTTGAAGAGTGCTTCATGTCCCTCCCACCAGCTCTTCCTTTACTCACGTTCTTCTAATGTTGGTTCTGAGCAAGTGCTACATTTATGCTAGCATCTCAAGGTTCCTGTGAGAGAAATATTTCATGTTCAGTTAAGTTCCAACACAGTTGTTGTTGTTGTTCGGTTGCTCAGTTGTGTCCAACTCTTGTGACCTCATGAACTATAGCATGCGAGGCTTCCTTCAACATCTCCCAGAGACTGCTCAAACTCATGTTCATTGAGTCACAGATGCCATCCACCCACCTCATCCTCTGTCGTCCCCTTCTTCTCCTGCCTTCAATCTTTCCCACCATCAGGGTCTTTTCAAATGAATCAGCTCTTTGCATCAGGTGGCCACAGTTATGGAGCTTCAGCTTTAGCATCAGTTCTTCCAATGAATATTCAGGGTTGATTTCTTTTAGGAGTGAGTGGTTTGATCTCCTTACAGTCCAAGATACTCTCAAGTCTTCACCAACACCACAGTTCAAAAACATCAGTTCTTCTGTACTCAACTTTCTTTACAGTCCAACATTCACATCCATACATGACTACTGGAAAAACCATAGCTTTGACTATTTGGACCTTTGTCTGCAAAACAATGTCTCTGTTTTTTAATATGCTGCCTAGTTTGGTCATAGCTTTCCTTCCAAGAAGCAAGTATCTTTTAATTTCATGGCTGCAGTCACCATCTGCAGTGATTTTGGATCCCAAGAAAATAAAGTCTCTCACTGTTTCCACTGTTTCCCCATCTATTTGCCATGATGGGGCCGATGCCATGACCTTAGTTTTTTGAATGTTGAGTCTTAAGCCAGCTTTTTCACTCTCCTCTTTCACTTTCATCAAGAGCATCTTTAGTTCCTCTTTCTGCCATAAGCGTGGTGTTATCTACATGTCTGAGGTTATTGATGTTTCTCCCAGCAATCTTGATTCCAGCTTGTGCTTCATCCACCCTGGCATTGCTCATGATGTTCACTGCATAAAAGTTAAATAAGCAGCGTGACACTATACATCCTTGACGAACTCCTTTTCCAATCTTGAGCCAGCCTGTTGTCCCACATCCAGTTTTAACTGTTGCTTCTTGATCTGGTTACAGATTTCTCAGGAGACAGGTCAAGTGGTCTGGTATTCCCATCTCTTTATGAACTTCCCACAGTTTGTTGTGATCCACACAATCAAAGTCTTTAGTGTAGTCAGTGAAATAGAAGTAGGTGTTTTCTGAAATTCTCTTGCTTTTTCTATGATCCAACGGATGTTAGCAATTTGATCTCTGGTTCCAACATGGTGGAAATGTTTAAACAATGCGTTCAGGTAATAGTCATAGAGTATATATACTCAAACTATTTGTGCCATACCACAGTTAAGAGTCAGTGGCCTATTTCATTCATTCATTCATTCATTCTTCAACAAATATTGAGTGCCCGTGTATCCATATATATTCTTTTTTTCTAAGCTTTGAGACTAGGGCACTGAACAAGAAAAATAATCCCTGTCCTTATGAAGCTTACTTTCTCATATGGGTATCAGAGAATAAGAACATAGAAGTACTGATGTGGAAAAATTAAAGCAAGGTAAGACAGAGAGGATGAAAACTATTTTAGATAGTGTGGTTAAAAAAAGGATACTTGATATCACATGTGGTTTGTCTTTCTCTGTCTGACTTACTTCAAATATGCCAGTCTCTAGGTTCATCCATATTATGGCAAGTGACACTATTTCATTTTTTTTACTGAATGAATAGTGTATATATATATATATATATATATATATATATATATCACATCTTTTCTACCCATTGTCTGTCAGTGGGTATTTAGGTTGCTTCCATGGCTTGGCTATTGTAAATAGTTCTGCTATGAAGAGTGAGGGCTTCTCAGATGGTGCTAGTGGTGAGGAACCTGCCTGCCAATTCAGGAGACAAAAGAGATGTGAGTTCAGTTCCTGAGTCAAGAAGATCTCCTGGAGGAGGGACTGGCAACACACTCCAGTATTCTTGCCTGGAGAATCCAAGACAGAGAAGCCTGGCAGGCTATGGTTCATAGAGTCACAAAGAGTCAGACATGACTGAAGTGACTGAGCAGACATACATGAATATTGGGGTGCATGTATCTTTCTGAGTTACGATTTTCTCTGGATATATGCCTAGGAGTGATATTGCAGGATCGTATGTTTGCTATTGCTGTTTAGTCGCTAAGTTATGTCCAACTCTTTGTGACCCCATGAACTATAGCCCATCATGCTCCTCTCTCCATGGGATTCCCCAGGCAAGAATATTGGAGTGGGTTTACATTTCCTCCTCCAGGGGATCTTCCTGATCCAGGGATTGAACCCATGTCTCCTGCATTGGCAGGTGGATTCTTTACCACTGAGCCACCAGGGAAGCTGTATATGTGGAATCAAAAAGAAAATGATACAAATGAACTTATTTTACAAAATAGAAATATGTATTTTCCAAAACAGAAATATGTCTATTCACAGACAAACAAAACAAATTTATATTTACCAAAGGGGAAGGAGAAGAGATAAATTAGGAGTTGGAGATTAACAGATACATAATACTATTTATAAAATGGTTAAGCAGTAAGGAACTATGGTGCAAGGAACTATACTCAATATCTTGTAATAGCCTATAATGGGAAAGAAACTAATAAAGTGGATATATATATATATATATATATATATATATATACACACACATATATATATATTTCAGTGTTCAACAAAGTGATAATATATATATCACTTTGTAACACAACATTGGGAATTAACAGTATTTCAATTGAAAAAAGAATGGGGAAAAAAGTAAAGAAAGGCTATTGAATAGCTGATATTTGAGCAGATATCTGAATAAAAATTAAGAATGAGCAATGATGAACCATATAAAGATGTGGGTCAGGAAGAGTGTTCTAGATGGAGGGAAAAACAGGTACAAAGACCCTGGAGGCAGGACTGACTTTGGGGTCTTAGAGCAGTGCTCTACAATAGGAATATAACGACAGCCACACATGTAGTTTTAAAAATTTTAGCGAGCACAATAAAAAAGGAAAAGAGCTTTCAAAAGTAAAATCAAACAAGTGAAATTGATTTAACTATATATTTTACCATTTAAATGTGAAATCAAAGTCAGCATTATGAATGTAATATTTTACATCTTTTTTCATACAACTTTTTCCCAAATCTGGTGGGTATTTTATATATAAAGCATGTCTCAACTCAGAAGGTGAAGTATTTATGGAAAGTAATTGATCTGCATTTTGATTCCATAAAATTTATAATTGATAAAATAGGTTCCCTGTCCTTCTCTGAAGGACTAGGAAGCCTGGCATGCTCCAGTCCATGGAGTTGCAAAGAATCAGACATAACTGAGTGACTGGACAACAACAGGTTCATATATCCGTGTTGTCTGGACATACCTCAAGGTTTTCTGATCATTAAATTGGTACCCATTTTAAATTTAAATTTACTGAGAATTAAAATAAGAAATTCAGTTCTTCAGTCTCCTAGTAAACATTTCAATTACTCAAAAGGAACATATGGCTAATGGCTACTATAATGAAAAGTAAGAAGGTCAAACTGGTTGGAAAAGATCAGAGTATTTGGAGAGTTAGACAAAGGCCAGGAGACAGAAAGCTTAGGTGTCTTGGTGGGGAAATATCTGTATTTTATTTGGCTTGTGTTTGGAAGTCTTTGAAAGTGTGTGAGTAGGTGAATGACACAGTCTGATGTGTGCCTAAGTAGATCCACTCTGGCTTCAGTAGGAGAGAGAGTAGAAATATGGAGACCCAGTAGGAGACCATTAGCTAGGTAGGTAAGGGATGACGGTGGCATGGTCCAATGCAGGAGGGAGAAGTTGTTGGTTTCAGGGAATATCCTGAAGTTTGAGTTGATAGTGGTTGCTACTGGATTGTTTGCAGGGTAGGCAGCAAAGAGAAGTCCAAGGTGACTTTTTGGATTTGGGCTTGAGCAAAATGGCAACCCATTCCAGTATTCTTGCCTGGAGAATTCCATGGACAGAGGAGCCTGGCAGGCTATAGTCCATTGGGTCACAAGAGTCGGATGTGACTTAGAGACTAAACCACCACCACCACCAACCCTATGAACAGTGGTGCTGCTGTTGAGATGGCTATGACCAAGATAGAAGGGAATTGGAGGGAGGGCATAATATGAGCAAATTAATTGAGACTTGCGTATTTAGGCTTTAGAGTGGACAGCTGAATTTGGAAAGCAATGGGAAATGTTAGGACTGGAGGTATCTATTTAGTGGTACGTATTTAAAATCATCTGAATGAGATCATGCAGGGACTGATACAAGGAATGAGTTTGAGAAATGAGTCCAAGGGCACTCTGAGATTTAATGTTGTGAAGAAGGATGAAGTCAGCAATGAATAGTAAAGGTGGAATGAACAGTAGAGAAGGAGGAAAATTATGAGAATGTGAAGTCTTAAAGCAAAGTTTAGCAGTCATTTTTGACAAGGAAAATGTAGTGCACTCAAATAGGATATTTGAAGAGAGTTTAATAATGGGACATTTTACAGTGGTGTGATGAGAAGGTAGAGGAAGCCCAAGGAAATAATTTAGTTATCCGAAGAGTAGTCTTGAGGTTACCACTGCTAGGTCTGAAGGGACAAGTAGAGAAAGGAAACAAGAGTGAGAGCAAGAAATTGAGAAAGAGGAGGACAGAAACCAAGAGACAGAGACAGAGATAGACAGAGAGAACTCGGAGGAATCACCCAATAGGATTTGAGGCTATAGGTTGAAGAATACCAGTCTGTGGTACAGGAAACAAACAAGGAAATTGATAATCCAACCTCCTTTTTCTCCTGTCTTCCAATGTTCTGACATTGGCTGAATTCATACAGAAGCCAAATCCTTTCAGAAGGGACCTGTTGACTTAGTCTATGCATCCACCTCCCAGGGCATAGTGCAGAATGAAGGGTGATAAGGTGTGAATCTGGAGGGGACATACAAGATAACCAGCTTGCCAAGTGAAGAAAGCTGTTAGCAGGATTATAAATGAGGATGATGTGAAACAGAATCTGCCTGCAAGTTTTTTTTTTTTTAAACTTATATCCTAATTGAAAGATGCTTAACAAGAGACACCAGATGGCAGAATCTGGAGATTTTGAATCATTGTCCTTGTGTGCCTTCTTTCTTTCTTCTGTCTTTTTTACTTCCTTCTTCCCCACACATTCCACTTAGCATTTCATTTTTATTTTTATTCACTTCCCTCTTTTTCTTTTTTTCCTCTCTTTTGTATTTTCATTTCCCTTCTTTTTCTTTCTCTCTTCTTTTCATTCAGTCCTATGCACTCTAGTCTTTGCCCCTTAATGACTCGAGTTGGTGCATGGAAGCTTCTGAGAACAGCTTAAAAACAAAATAGTGTTTAAATGCCACTTACACCCTGGGAGAAGGAAATGGCAACCTAGTCCCCCACCTTTTTTTTTTTTTTTTTTTGCCTAGATAATCCCATGGATAGAAGAGCCTGACAGGCTACTGTTCATGGGCTTGCAAAGAGTTGGACACAACTGAGAACACAAAACTCACACCAACTTAGAATACAGAGAAAAAGCATTAGTATCCAAAAATTATATATGGATGGTGAGTAGACCTAATATATCAGCATTTTAAAATAATAATTGCCCCTTCATAGTTGAGTGGGTGAGTGACATGAGCAAGTATAATTGGAAAAAGCTAAAAGTATTAGGTTATAGAACAAGCTCTATAGCAGAGTTTCACAAACTTGAACAGGCATCAGGATCACCTAGGGGCTTATTAAACCACAGATTTCTTGGTAACATTCCCAGAGTCTCTGATTCAGGAGAACTGGGGTGAAGACCAAGAATTTCCATTTCTAACAAGTTCCAGGGTGAAGTAGCTGCTCCACTGGTCTGGGAAGAAGCATGGATATATAAAGACAGAGAATACCAATAGACCCTGACATGGGATTGGAAGTAGGGAGAGTAAACATAGGATGAATCACTAGACCCTTTAAGAGGAAAGTAGGAGGGTGGTGCTTTGACTAGTGATAAATTTTATGACATTCAGAGGGAGACTAGTGACGTGCTAAGAAATGTGGGACGAGTAGTGATATAGACAGAAAAAAATCGCCAGGGTCCTATGGATTTCAGTATGATGAATACATCCAAAACAACTGGCATATCAAGGGAGATAATTGCATTAGGGCAACTAATTCTGAACACCTCTTCTGTGCTCTGATGATCCACTATCTACTAGATTTCTCTAGTAAAGTGTCTCATGGGCACTTTGAACTCAATCTCTTCTAAAGTCTTCTTATCACCTCCCCTTCATCCTCAAACCTGTTTTCCTTCCTATATTTGCCACCTGCATCAGTGACCCCACTAACAAAGTCAGAATTCTAAGAGCCGCTTCCAGATCCAGTATTCCTTTCAATTTGTCTCCCTGTGTAACTTGTGAACCCATCTTGTGTTTTTCCCATCCCCTACTAATGCTATCTCAGGTCAAGCGCTCAACATTCCTCACCTGGAGGTAGACTCCTGCATCTAATTTTTCCTCCTGCAGTTTTTCAACCATGCTTTGAGGAGAGTTATGTTCTAAAATACAGATCTGAACTTACCCCTTTTCATCCCTCTCCTATGAGGTTTCATATGGTGCATGCAGTCTTTCTGACAGGATACCTGGCTAGTTTCCTCATGCTTTCCTGCTCTCCCTGTTTCTTTTTGTTTCCTCCTCAAATTTATTTTCAAGCAATAACAAATCATGCATGTTTCCCCAGTCACACCACATTTCCACAAGCCTGTGTCATTTTCTTGGCCTGTCTAGCTTCTGCAGTCATTTCCACAGTCATCTTCTTTCCTTTCCAAGCTCTGTGAAGTTTACCTCCTTGAAGAAATCTGACCCCAGACAAAAGCAAAATTTCTCTTACGTGCTCCTTCTGCTCCTTGGGCAAATTTTAATTTCTGCTGTTAGTATATGACATGGTTATTATTATGGTTTTATACATCTGCCCGGGTGGTGCTAGGAGTAAAGAACCCACCTGCCAGTGCAGAAGACATAAAAGACATGAGTTCAATCCCTGGGTCAGGAAGATTCCCCTGGAGAAGGAAATGGCAACCCACTCCAGTATTATTGCCTGGAGAATCCCATGGACAGAGGAGCCTGGTGGGCTACAGTCCATGGGGTCGCAAAGGGTCAGACACGACTGAAGTGACTTAACATATATTCACTCATTGGACGCTGATTTGAGCAAACTCCAGGAGAGAGTGAAGGACAGGAAAGCGTAGTGTGCTGCAGTCCTTGGGGTCACAGAGTCAGACACGACTTTGCAACTAAACAACAACAAAATCACTTCCTATGATGTCTGTTGCTTGAGGGTGAGGTTGCAGCTTTTTCATCTTTGTATCATCATAGCTTAGAAAGTTGGTAAAATTTGAGCTATAGAATTATTTCAGGACACTGGGAAAACTTGTTCTAGATTTGGATTAAGTTGAGATGAACTGGAAACTAAGAGGAAGAAGAACAATCAGGTCATCTGATTTTAGTTAAAATGTGTCAAGCTCTAGTGAAGGGGATTCTGTGTAAGGGATGCTCTTGAACATCCTATCAGACTTTGCTCAGCTTTTATCTCAGTGAATAGCATCAAGTACAAGTTCTTGAACCCAATTAAGTCTGCCAGCTGTCTTCTTCATGCCCTAGGCAATGTACTTATGTTCTTTTAAACACCATTTTCCAAGCTCTGTACTGAACACTTGGGTTGTTATGATCTCATTCAATCTTTCCAGTAACCAGACCATTACCCACAGACATATTAAACCTCTCTGATTAAAGCCATGAACTCTAACCAGGTTACCAGGTCTTGGAGCAAGTTATTTAACCTCTATAGGCCTCAGCTTTCACATCTCTGAAACAGGATTGTTAATAGCATTTACCTATACATTTGTTTATACACAGAGTACATCATGAGAAACACTGGGCTGGAAGAAGCACAAACTGGAATCAAGATTGCCAGGAGAAAGAAATATCAATAACCTCAGATATGCAGATGACACCACCCTCATGGCAGAAAGTGAAGAGGAACTAAAAAGCCTCTTGATGAAAGTGAAAGAGGAGAGTGAAAAAGTTGGCTTAAAATTTAACATTCAGAAAACTAAAATCATGTTATCTGGTCCCATCACTTCATGGCAAATAGATGGGGAAACAGTGGAAGCAGTGTCAGACTTTATTTTGGGGGGCTCCGAAATCACTGCAGATGGTGACTGCAGCCATGAAATTAAAAGACGCTTACTCCTTGGAAGGAAAGCTATGACCAACCTAGATAGCATATTAAAAAGCAGAGACATTACTTTGCCAACAAAGGTCCCTCTAGTCAAGGCTATGGTTTTTCTAGTGGTCATGTATGGATGTGAGATTTGGACTGTGAAGAAAGCTGAGTGCCGAAAAATTGATGCTTTTGAACTGTGGTGTTGGAGAAGACTCTTGAGAGTCTCTTGGACTGCAAGGAGATCCAACCAGTCCATCCTAAAGGAGATCAGTCCTGGGTGTTCATTGGAAGGACTAATGTTGAAGCTGAAACTCTAATACTTTGGTCACCTGATGCGAAGAGTTGACTCATTGGAAAAGACCCTGATGCTGGGAGGGATTGGGGGCAGGAGCAGAAGGGGACAACAGAGGATGAGATGGCTGGATGGCATCTCCGACTCGATGGACACGAGTTTGGGTAAACTCCAGGAGTTGGTGATGGACAGGGAGGCCTGGTGTGCTACGATTCATGGGGTCGCAGGGTAGGACATGACTGAGCGACTGAGCGACTGAACTGAGCTGAACTGATACATTTGTTAGGCACATGGGTGAGTCAATATTGTAACATAGCTGAGACTTCCTGGAACATGCCAAGTGCTATGTAAGTGATTGGTAAAGAAATTGTATTGTTCTCTTCTTTCTAATTTCTCCATCTTTGTTCTACCAACCAAGTGTTTCTTCTCACAGCTTCTCTCAGAAGTGGTGTTTTCTTTTCCAAAGGTAACAGGGTTTGTCTGAAAATATGGAATTAGATACCAGAATGACTGGGATCTATTTCAGAGTCTGCTGCTGGTGCCTGAGTCATCTTTAGCGTATCATTAACTCCTCAAGTACTCAGATCATTCACAACAGAGTTGATATTAGTACTACTGTCTTTAAAGACTGTGGGAAGGTCTAATGAAAATATGCATATTATACATTCATATATATATACACACAATTTATAAGCTGTAAGTGACTAGAACAATGTTAAGTGAAGAATGGTGATAGCAATAGCTATAAATGTAGCTTCGTCTACAGCTGGCTTAGTCTTCAAATCACTCAAATAACCACCATTTTGTAGGGAGTCCATTCCCACCACCACTGACTTCTCTGGGTTAGGGTGTCCCTACAGCCATATCTTACCCTCCCAACCAAACATGAGGAAATATAGACAATGATGGTCTGGAATCCATTTAAGGTCTGGAATTTTTCAATCATCTCCGTCACATGATTAAACACATTCAAGTGTTACAGGACACACAAAGTAGTAATACCACATGTTCAATCACAGCTTTTGTTCCTGTTGACTCCCAGGAGCTTATTGACTCCTACACAGCTTCCCTTTTCTTCCTCTTGTCCCACCCACACCAATCATTCTTCCTTCTCCTGAGTCAAAATAAAATCTCAGGACTATAAATTAGTCCACGTTTTATCTCCTTGGAGTTCCTTCCCTTTTGCTAATCTTTACACAAAAAAATTATGAAAGCCATTGGATCATTTTTAATCTTATCCAGTGAATGCTTTATACTTATTTTAAAAATTTACTCCTCCTTTATGATTTTGATCACTGGTTGATCGTTCCAACAGTATTCAAACCTACTATAGATTTGAAAATTATTATCTTGACAGTGTTGAAAATTTTCTTTGGAAAATAGGAGGTGAAATTTCATTTTATTTATCAAGTTAGATTTTCCTTTGACTTTGAAGATCACTCTGGGTCTTTTTTTTTGCAGCCCTGGGCAATCTGTGGGGCATCTTTTCACTTAAATAATATTGCAGTAAACAGAGAAAAGTCAGAGACCAGATGGAGAACAGGGAAATATCACTTAAGATGATATTCAAACAGATCTTCTATAGAGTTAACAGGTTTTAATTCTGAATAAATTCAACAGTGAGTTTTCCAAAAAAATGTCTGTCTCCCATTTTGATGATTATGATATACTTATAAATAAATCACAGTTGAATTCATAGACCCAAATTATTTATCGTAAAGAAATGAACATGGCAATATGCTTTCTATGCCTTTCCAATTAGAGTTTAGATCAATTTATCTTTGTGAAGATATTGCCTGGTTGAATTTTTTTTAATATATTATGACATGTTATTGGAGCCAACTAGCTGGAACACAAGGTTCCTGAGACTCAACATTCATTATTTATCCATTTATACTAATAAACCTTTATATCCCACATGTCCCCAGCTCAGATTTGAACAGGGCCTCAGAAGCACAACCTGCTTTAAATTTATGACATAGCAGCAATTGCTTATGACAAAGAAGAATGACACAAACGTGCATCCGTTTTCCCCCCACAGGAAGACAAATGATAAGTTTTTTTTTTTTTAAGAAATGGCATTTCTCTCTCTTCTTAGAAGAAAAATTAGCCTTAAGAAAAAGAAACTCAATGATCATAAGCCTTAAAAGTAGAAGAAAAATTGACTTTGGGATGTAGGGTGGGATTGAGTCATAACATAGAAGTGGCTGGTCTTTTACTACCGAAGGGCAGAACCAATTGATTTCTGAATCACAACCCTAAACTTGCTTTCCTTCTTCTTCTTTTCTCCTCCCTCTCCCTCTGGGAAGAGAATGTAGATACTAGATGGCATGTCTCTTTTGATTTGCCACACTATGTCTTAATTATCAGTGCTTGAAGATCAGGCACTGGTATTTTCTAACTTCAAAGGCTTCAGCAGCCCGAGCAGCATGAGGGAAATCAGATGTGCCAGAATGCAGAGTGACAACAATATGGTGTCTTCATATTTTCGGAGTGTCAGTTCATTTTTTATTTGTGGCACATCAAAGTGAAAATGAGGACACGAGGAGGGTTTTACTCTTTGTTATTCTCTTCCTAAGTGACAGCAATGTCTTCCCATTCAATGCCTAGGCCAGAGTACTTAAAGAACAATGCTTCTGATTTTAATATGCCTCCTACTTACAGAACTTGGAAAAAATAGCAATGGATGACGAACTGGAACAGAAAAGTATCATGCTTATAAGGAAACATGATTAGAGATTCCAAGGGGATGTCTGGAGTGATTTATGCATGGCTAGGTATTCATGAGGTATAAAGTAACAGTAATGATAGCAATAATAGTAGCAGTAATTGCAGGGACAGCAGGAGCAGCTAATATTTATTGTTTGCAAGTTGTCAGACACTATGTTAACCACTTCTATATATGATAGACTGGAGGCTTGCAGAGGTTAAACGACTTGCCTAATGTTATATAGTATGGCATGGAGCCAGGATTCTAACCCAGATCATTGGACTCAGAGCCCACTATGGCGATTACTAACAGTTTAGTGGAGACATACCTTAAAATAGAGTGTAGATTCTGAACTCAGTAGAGGGGACAAATATCATAATATTCAAGATTACCCTCAAGTACTGTTAAATTGGTTATAAAATACAGCATACCTTTAAATTACTGGGTGTGTATATTCACCTGGAGGAGGGCATGGCAACCCACTCCAGCGTTCATTTTTTTTTCTTAGTTTATTTATTTTTAATTGAAGGATAATTACAATGTTGTTCTGGGTTTCGCCATATATTAACATGGATCAGTCATAAATATATATATGTCCCCTCATTCCTCGATAGAGTAGCATGGAAATATATACACTAACATATATGAAATAGATAGCCAGTGGGAATTTGCTGCATGACTCAGGAAACTCAAACAGGGGCTCTGTGAGAACCTACAGGAGTGGAATGGGGTGGGAGGCTGGAGGGAGGAGCACTTCAGTGTTCTTGCCTGGAGCATCCCCATGGACAGAGGGGCCTGGTGGACTACCGTCTGCATCTCTCTTGCAGAGAGTTGGACACAACTGAAGCAACTTAGCATACATGCGCATGTGTGTAGAACTTCTCTGCATTGCTTATAGGAATATTTATTAAATAGAAGAACATAATAGTAAGATGCAACTTTAGATTAATTTTAAGATGCAAAAAACACAGTGGACATAAACAGCTGCATTTGCATGTATAGTATGGATGTGTAACTTGCGTGTATGGGTGTGCTATGATGCTTCAGTCATGTCTGACTCTTTGCTACCCTATAGACTATAGCCTGCCAGGTTCCTCTGTCCATGGCAGTCTCCAGGCAAGAATACTGGAGTGGGTTGCCTTGCCCTCCTTCAGGGGATCTTTCTGACCCAGGAATTGAACCTGTGTCTCCTGTGGCTCCTGCATTGCAGGTGATTCTTTACCTCTGAGCCACTGGGGAAGCCCTGAGTAACATGACTTCAGTGTAATATGAAGATGGTAACAGATGTAGGTTTCTCTATTCTAAAGGAGGCTACGCAATATATAGGTTATAAACACAGCATTTAAGTGAATTTATGGCCTCTTTTCCCCAAGGAAATGCACCTTCCACTTCAGTCTAGTGAATGGTGTAACCAGGGGTGGTGGAGGTTGGCCCTGCTCAGAAGCAAGGGCTTCAGATGATCCAAATACTCTAGTCTGCTTGACTCCCACTCCTCAGTGCCTTAGTGCATCTCACCACCCTCTGTGTGCTTGAGAAATATTTCAAAAAATGTTAGGTAAATGAATATTTAAGGATGTTAAGTAGCTCATCTAAAGTCATGCAGACATTACGTTTTAGGGATTTGTTGGGAAATCTATGGAAAATCCTACTTCTGTTGTCCTTTCGTCAGGTGGCCATCATTCCTTCATCTGTGAAAGAGACGAGCTTGATAAATTGCTCCCGGGAGAGCATGTGCCACGGGGACTGGCCTCTGATTCTCTAGGGATGCCCTGTATGTATCAGCAAGGGGAGCAGATAAAGACAGGGCGTGTTCAGCAAAATGTATCTCTCTTGTCTTGTTTTCTGATAAATTATGCATGCTGGCTGCCTGGAATATTTCTGGTTGAGAAGAGAGGACACCCACCTCTTAGCATCTAAATTGAGAAAAGAACCGTTGTTCTTAGATGTCATCACTGCCAATCACCTCTGAAATAAAAGAAGGAGTCCGTTTCTACAGGACCCCAGGGAAGTGGTGAACAGGATGGTCCGGAGAGCTTGACAGGTTTCTCTTTCTCTTAATTGAGGGCAAGGGAGTGCTTCACTATCGCTTTGGAACAAAAAGAAAGAAACCTCCCAAAGCGGAGGGCTGAGACACCTACATAGATACTGACTGATTATTTCTTAACACCCTCTTAGAAAATTAAAAGGATTTTGGAGAAAAATCCTTGTGTCTGATGGCTGCCCACTAGAGTTTTGAATACTTCACTCATGACCTGATAAGAAGAGCCACTTAAGTATTTTCCATAAAAAGGAGGATACCACCTGTGAAGTGTCTCTGTCTTCTGATCCACTGTGCTTTCCTCGTGGTATTCTGTCTCCCATAGACCCTTGGAGAATTGCAAGGTGGATTGTAACCAGCTCCCCCCGGTTTCCGGCATGACATTGTGAATGTCATCTTTGAATGGATTTGAATGTCCATCTTTGAATGGAGCCATATTCACCAAGATAGTTTTGTGTATCGATATCTCCCAGAACCTATGCATTAACATTAGAACACCTTGGTTGACACATTCTGTGAGGGCATGGTTGGGTGTTTGTAACCAACACATACACAAATCTTGTTTTTTAAATCAGTTGATTTTTTTTAATCTCTTTTGTTAACCTCACTTGTCTAGAGTTAAATCCATCAAATTACCCTCAGTTCATGGCTCATTACCACCCTTGGTCCAAGTAAGACTCTTTTCCTGTTTATTTACTTGTTTTTCTCTTCATCCTCTTGGCTATTTACCTCATTAAACCATTCGTTCTAATGTGCTGTCATCAAACACATACTGTTGCTGCTGTGCCGTGCTCAGTCGTGTCCAGCTCTTTGTGACCCCATGGACGATAGCCTGCCAGGCTCCTCTGTCCATGAAGTTTTCCAGGCGTGAATACTGAAGTGGGTTGCCATTTCCTGTTCCAGGAGATCTTCCTGACCCAGGGATCAAACCCGAGTCTCTTGTATCTCCTGCATTGACAGGCAGATTCTTTACTACTAGCGTCACCTGGGAAGCCCAAATATATATTGGGTTTTACTTACTTACAGTCTTGATTTTTACAAATGGCTTTGGATTATAGATCTCAACCTGTTTTTCTCTTATTTTTTCACCTATACTATATTTGTTGGAACCATCTATGTTACTTCCAAATGCTTCCTAGTCTGCCATGGTATTCATTCACCACATTTTACCTATCCATTGCCTCCAAATCCACCACCATAAACAGAGTTGTAATAACCATATTTGTACTTGTTCATGTGTGTACTTGTTTGATTTTGTTGTTGTTCAGTTGATCAGTCATATCTGACTCTTTGTGACCCCATGGACTGCAGCACGCCAGACTTCCCTGTCCATCATCTCCCGGAGCCTGCTCAAACTCATGTCCATCAAATCAATGATGCCATCCAACCATTTTGTCCTCTGTCATCCCCTTCTCCTCCTGCCTTCAATCTTTTCCAGCATCAGGGTCTTTTCCGATGAGTTGGCTCTTCACATCAGGTAGCCAAAGTACTGGAGCTTCAGCTTCAGTATCAGTCCTTCCAATGAATATTCAAGGTTGATTTTTTTTTTAGCATTGACTGGTTTGATCTCCTTGCAGTCCAAAGGACTCTCAAGAGTATTTTCCAACACCACAGTTCAAAAGCATCAATTGTTGTTTGATAATTTTCTTAAAATATATTGTTGGGGACAGAATTGGCATATCAAAAAGTAAATCTAAAGTTAATTTAATCAAGCACTGTCAGATTAGCATCTAGAACAGTTACACATGTCTATACTTCCACTACGATATAGCTTAGTTTAGATGCATAGTGTTCTAATGATTCATGGTGCTCTTCTATGGACTTCTTGTCTCATAATCTGACATTTGTAAATTTTACTCTTTTTCTATTATGACTACTGATATTTGATTTTTTTGTCTATATTTGTAGAAGTTCTTTGTTAATTTTGAAAATCATATGTATGTGATCTCAATCGGCCATCCGTCTTTCAAGTTTGTTTGTGAGGTTCTTTCTTGCCTTCACTATAGAGCAGGTAAAGTTAAATGCATGTGTGATGAGGAAACAGTCATTCTGAATTGCTGCCTAGGTGTTTTACAGTATGACAGCTCTGCTCACATCCAGAGTCTGGATATTTAGATTAAGAACTTGAGCTTGGGATTCCAGCCACGAGTTCTTGCTTTGCTCTTCCTGGGGCTCATTTTTAAACATCTACTTTGAGTTGAGCCCAGAGAAACTCAGTGAGCACAGGCCCAATCACCCCCATAAATAACAGGTCCCTGCTACCCCTCTCTCTATCTCCTGCTCACTTGTGACCTGGGATGAAGGGGTGCGAGGAGTGCCCTTTCCTCAGTTCACTGGGCCCCTGTGTCCCCACCGTCATTTTTGGGATTGGTAAGTAACACATTGGTGATTTCACTTTCTTTGCATGAGTGTATTGAAACTGTACCTTCAGTCAAAACAGCCCTGGAGTTTTCACCTCCCCAGAGTGTGAGTTCAGATACTGAGAGAGATCAACCAACCCTGTGGGTATGATTTACATCACCTCACTCTGCAGGACACAATCTATATAGTCTTAATACACCAACAAAGGGGACTATGACACAGTAGGTTCTTCTTCATTCCCTTGCAGTCAAGGGGCAAAAGGTGACATAGTTCTGGACCTTGAAATGTAAGCAAAAACGTTTTCTTTTCCAGTAAAGGGATGGAGTTTTTCAGTGGATCCTCCTTGCCTCCTTGCTCCTTCGATCCTGATGCATGATTGTCTATTGGCAACTCAATACCATTTTCTCCCTTTGATGCTCTTCCTGAGCTATAGGGCCAGAAGCCTGAGAACTACTTTTCTCAGATTTCCTGCAGCAGAGTTTCCATATAAAGTCAGTACTTATATGAGATCTGGAATGCAGAAGAGAAACAAAAGCCATTTCATTGGTCCTGGACAGCAGTGAGCAGATCCATAGACTTCAGTAGAGGAGAGGTATTTGCAGTGGTTTCTGGTCATTTTCCCCTGGAGATGGAATGGGCAACCCACTCTGGTATTCTTGCCTAAAGAATCTCATGGACAGAGGAGCCTGACAGGCTACAGTCCATGGAGTTGCAGAGTCGGACTCGACTGAGCGACTGAACATGTATGCATGCTGGTCATTTTCTTTAGTCTCACCAGTTTTGACGCTGAGCAGGGCAATCATGATCAGTTTTTTTCTGTAGTCCCTGCAGTTTCCTAATCCCGAAAGCTAATTGCAAACTCTGAACCAGCAATGACTTGTGCAGACCTCCATTCTTCCAGAGCACCATCCTGATAATTCCATAAACACTGAAATCCCCTTTCCATTTAAAATAGCTTTTCTGTTTTTCGCAATGGCCTTGACTGATACAAACAGAAAATGTGATGCTAAGCCCTGTAACTGCCATCTCTTAAACAACCCTGCAGCAATATTCCAACCAGCTGAGAGGCTAACCCAGGAAGATAGTACATTCTTGATGATATTGAGCCAATGGACCAGCTCCAGACTGCTTTATACTTTCACTGCTTTTTAATGTGAAGAAAAATAAAATATATTTGTTAGCCATATTAGTTATATTCTCATTTTTAAATAAAGCATTCCTAATGTTTCCCATTCCTCAGTTTCTCATCTGTAAACTGGGGCCACAGTGAAGTTCAGTATGTACAACAAAGGTATTTAGCATATCACAGCCACTTAAATGTTGGTGATTAATACTGAATAATTTTACTAGTCCTCAAATTAAAAATAAGATACATCTCTTCCTTTGCATGGGATTTTCAAGAAGGATAATAACTCATGTATATAGAATATGCTTTTCTAAATTCAAGCCTGAATAATCAGTGATATTAGTGAATGCTAAGTAATAATATCTTTGAATGGATACATTTTATTGCATTGACAAATAAGTTTAGCGGAAGTATTACATAGAGATCTGTGTATGAACTGCATACCATATTTTTGAAACATAAGGAAGAGATTGAGCTTGAGATAGCCCTACATGGTGTACAGAAAAACAAACTTTAATGTTATGGGTATAACTTTCACTCCTAATGGAATGTTCTATAAATATTTCTCATTTCATAATAACTTATTTAAAATAGGGTGACCATTTATAAATGTTCAGCTGGAGATCAAAAAAGAGAAAATGTTGATTATATCTTGTCAACAGAGGATAACCGAGAGGTCATTATACTCCTTACTGTTCTATGAAACCTAGACTATAATCAGTGCTTTGGTCGGAAAAATCTATTTTCCTCACCCAGTGGTTTTACAAGCATAGTGTCTTTAATATGGAAAGGTATTTGGCTTGTCCAACTTCTCTAACAGTGTTCATAAATCAAGATAATCAGTATCAGCAGAACAAACAAGAGAAAAATATTATGATAAAACATAAGTGAGACGTGAAAGAATATTTTCAAAGGTACAGTACTAATGAAAAACATAAAACCATTATTTTTTTTCCAGAATGATTTATCTGCTCATGATGAATCTTTCCAAATTTGTTTCACTCTCAGGATATTCAAGGACTACAAAGATGTATTAGTATTTTGGCTTTGGAGTCATAAAACTACTTGTATTTTCAAATCAAGTTTTACCTTGAGGTCTATATAAATAAAATTGTTTTATTAAGTGCCAGTGCTTCATAATTATCTTTGCTTTGTTGCTGTAGAGCAAGCTATAATTTCTTCAAGAAGTCGAGGCTTTTAAAATGTGATTCAAATATTTGCTAATAGCAATAATAAGATTTTTTTTTTTTTTTTTGGCTTCTTACCACCTTGAACAATATTCTGGTCTCAGTGGACTGATACCAAAATGACAAACCACAGTAAAATTGCTCATACACTGAACCTGGGAGATAAAACAGCTGAGTGACAGGTGGGACTAATCAGTTGGTAGGTAAAAAATCAAGATTGGATTTGATGAGGGGATTTCTTGGTCTGCGGTGCATTCAATCCTCTTTTCAATATACTGAAAAGTCATTTTTTTTTTCCTTCGCCAAGTTTGATTTTCATTATTCCCCAACCATAGGTCTGTCAGTGATCTTCAACGGAATGCCTTCTCACCGGGCCTAATTCTGCACCCAACCAAATGGCCTGAGGGGAAGATTCAGAGTTAACAAAATGGTAGGGAGAAAATGAAATGCCTGAGCTCCTGTGAAATCTTGCTTTGAAGACCTGCTGTTGTTATGTCGGTGGTTAGTTGCGAAAAATAAGTAAATAAATAAAAATAAAAGTCATTCAGTGAGGTGGCATCAAGTTGGTTATGTTCATCTGGTGACAGACTTATCTCCTCTTCAGATCAGTTCTTTCCTCATCACCCATAGTGGTCAAGAGAGGTGATCATTTTAACACCCACATTAGGTCTATCATGTTGTAAGAAATCCTACACAGATCACGTTTCCTTTACTCTCCTCTAGATTAGAAACTCCTTTTAGAAAATTTATTTTCGTGAAGTATAGTTGAATTATAATGTTAGTCACAGCTGCACAACAAAGTGACTCATACATATACATTCTTTTTCATATTATTTTCCTTTCGGTTTTATCCTAGGATATTGAATATAATTCCCTAGGCTACATAGCAGGACCTTGTCTATCCATTCTATATATAATAGTTTGCATCTGTTAATCCCAAAGTCCCAATCCATCCCTCCACCATAGTTCTTAACAAAAGGATGTTTCCAGGTATCTGGAGGGAGCATTGCCTAAATTATACAGTGAATTCTTTCTCTGTCTCTTTAAGAGGTTCTGATAAGTTAAGTGTATTTCTGATAAAAAGAAGAGCTTACAATATCTTGATTCTCCACTCTTTCTCCTTGCTGTCTCATCGGTATGGACCTTGCAGCTTTCAATGGTTTGTTCTGTTATGGGGTGGAAATTCCTATGTTGAAGTCCTAAGCCTCAGAACCTCAGACGGAGATGATGTTTGGAGATAGCATCTTAAAGGACATAATAGACAGAATGAGAGCCGCAGCGGGCGGGCCCTGATCCAATATGGCCGGTGTCTTTGTAAGAAGAGGAGATGAGGACCTGAACAGAGAGGAAAGGCCGTGTAAAAACCCAGGAAGAAGGTGGTCTTCTTCAAGCCAAGCTGAGAGACCTCAGGAGAAACCAACACTGCCGATACTATGGTCTCAGACTTCCAGCCTCTGGACTGTGAAGAAAATAAATTTCCATTGTTCAGGCCATCTAGTCTGTGGTACTTCGTTATTGCAGCCCCAGGAAACTGAGACACTCTGGGCAGCTACACTGGTGGTTGAGATGCAAAGAGCTTCCTTGGTGATGGAAACACTAAGGTGGGTCAGCAGGTGGGGGAAGATGCACACGATGTTCCCTCTGCAGGCGTTGGGGGAGAGGGGGTGGGGACTGTGTGCCTTGTGGGTTCAGGGCAGCGTGAGGAATTGAAGACAAGAAGGCCTGGGCATCGCTGACACAAAGTCTGGGTGTTTAGGCCACCAGGGCTTAATCTTCCTTCATTGACAAGGTTAATTTCTTTTAAAAAGGCAACTAATAATTGCTTTTAAGAGCATAACAGGAGAATGCTTGTGATGAAAACAGCCATCCTCTGCTCACCCTCACCCTTCCTCCCAGTAGTAACCACCTTCAACTCTTCTGGCTGTGTCCTCTACTATTAAGTTCATCTTTTAAATAATATGTTTATATTCTTATTCTATTCACTCAATGAATATTTAATAAGGTTCAGTCCTAGTTGCAGGTACCCAGCAGTGAACAAGATAGTCCAAATTCACTGTCCCTGTGGAGCTGACATTTCCTTGGGGGAGGAGAACGAGGAGCAAAATGAATAGGTAAATTGTGTGAGATGCGATAGTGCTACTGTGAAACCATGTTATACAAGAATGTGATATCTGAATTAAAAAGCACACTCCTAAAACTGGAATTAAGCAAGGGAGTGGCCCTTAAGGACATCTGAGGATGAAGTTTGCAGGGACAGAAACCACAAATACAAAGCCCCTTAGGTGGGGGTACTTAAGATGTGTGTTAGAAACAAGAATGGTGAGCAGGGGTGGTCGTGAGGATGTGGCTGGAGAGGACAGGAATGTGCAGGGAAGGTGATGGAGAGTCTTGAGCCCACCAAAGCCTTCAGCTCTCACTCTGAAAGATGGGAGCCGTGGGAGGATTTTGAGTAGAGAAGTGATGAGATCCAGACCAGACAGGCTTAGCAAGAGCCTTTCTGGCTGCTCGTGTGAGATGAGATGGAAGAGGGGCTGAGCTGGAAGGAAGCAGTAACCAGGCTACTGAAGCCACATGGCTTAGAGGGTGAGGAATGGGGGAGCTTGGGGCATATTTTGGAGGTAGAGTTGCTTGGAATAGCTGATACATTGAGGTGGATTAGCTGATACATTGCGTGTAGGGGGTGTTGGGAAGAAGAAAGTCAAGGATGATGCCAAGCTTTTTGGCTTCAAGAACTGAAGAGTGGAGTTTCCACTAACAACACTGGGTGAGCTTTTATAAAAAGTAAATTCAAGAGGGAACAACATGGTCTAGGAGAGTTTTAGTTTATCTGTTGTCATGATGGAATTAACAACAGCTTCCTTTCCCTCTCAGAAGCATCCCTGTTAGTCTGATTGTTATGGTTGCCTTGCTCTTAAGTGGGGATGTCAAGAAGGCAGAAGAGTTGGGGATTTGGTGAGAGGCTGTGCTGGGTACAGACTGTCAGATCCTTCAACATCTCTACCATTTGCCCATCAAAATAAGTTAAAAATTCTTCAACATGTCACTTCCAATCTCCACTAGAGATTTTACTCCCAGGGTTCGCCATTAATTTATGTAGTTAACAAACACAGTGAACTCATTAGGTGCCAGGCTAGGTTCTAGGTAGGTTGTAAATAGTTACTGACTTTATCATCGTAATGGTTTTACAAGGGAGAAAAGTGGCTACAGAAACTTATGTTGGGGAAAAAGATATTTTTATGAATTTTGAAAACCTTTCCCAATATCTTTCAGATCTCAGAGTCTACTGTTGTTGTTGAGAAATCATTTTCATTCTTAATATATTGTGTGTGATCCACTTTTGTAAAGACTTCTTGTCCCTAGTTTTCTAAAATGTCATGAGCCTCAGTGCAACATTTTTTGGGTCATTACATTTTGTCCCTACAATTTGGAGACTCATACATGCCAGTCTGGGAAATTTGTATTCATTCTCTCCCTCAGAATTTTTCCTTTCTGAACATCTTTTATTGGGTTTCTCTCTGTTTTTATTTTGTTTTCTATCATCTGCTCTAATTTCTGAAAAAATTTTCTTAACTTCTAACTTGTCTCTAAAACATTTTATTTTGGCTTTTTAAAAAATTTTTGTTTTTAACTCTCAAGAACTGTTACTTCTCCTCTGATAGGCCTCTTTTCTTAGCAATTTGTCTGTGTTTCATTGGTGCAATATTTTCCCTTATCTCTCTGGGGATATTTATTTGTTTTTGCTGTTCCTTCATCTTCCTGAACCTTTCTGGCTTCTTTCAGTACTGCCATATGCTTTGGGGGCATATATTTGTTGATTTGATTTAGTTTCTCTGTGTCAGGATGGAGGGTTTTCATGAATGTCCCGTGATGCTTGGTTTCCTAGTCATATCAAAATATGAGGCTGAAAGTTTGTGGAGAACTCCCTATACCTCTTGAACTTGTCTTCCACTGGAGGATGGCTTTGCAGTGAGGTACCCCATCCCACCCTTGCCTACCTCTTTGTCAAGGGGTTCTTCCAGTTCTTCAGAGAAAAATTCTGTCTAAGAGATATTGGACTGGAGGATGGGGGCTAGCTTCCCAGCATCCAGTGTACATTTTCATTTCGTTTCCCTGTTTTAATCGGAATCTGACCTCCACTCCAGCCTACTCTCACTGTGCTTGCTGCACCTACTCCTGAGTCTCTCAGGCTTTTATTTCCTACCATAATTCAATTACTTGGATGTGGTAGGGACCTGGATTCATGGACCAAGAGGGGAGTTCCATAGTTCCAAACTCACATGCAGACTTTCTACCCATTTCCCTACTATGAGCCCCTGGATGAAATTCCAAGCCCCCAGCAGGCTGAATGAACTTGCTTTTCTTCTGTATTCTCTTTTGCAAGCAGCATTTACATCTACTGGGTCTGCTTTTGTTCCTCCAAATTTTTAATACAGTCTCTCATCCCTTGTTGTCATCTTTCCAGTTCTCTTTGTCTTTTTTTGGATTTGATTGCTTTTTTAAAAAAGTTTATGTCTGTTTTTTTGGAGTTTGGAAGGGGCAGAAAATAGATCCATGCTTGCCATGCAACTAATTGACTTTTGATCTAAAACCTATCCACAAAAAATAAAATAAAATAAAATAAAATGAAATAAAATAAAATAAAATCCTATTTTGGATACATTGTTAAGATAGATAAAAACTACATTTTGAGTTACCAATCAAACTTATGCCTCTGCATCTTAGAAGTTTCTACCTTCCCCTTGAGAAAAAAACAAATACATAAGCCAGGTCAATATCTTATTGAGTCAATTTTGAAATGCATTGAAAGAAAAAAAGAAGGTGCTAGTTTTATTTTTTGTCTCAAAAGCATTCAATAATTCATGTAACTTGATCCATTATTTTAGGAGGAGCTGGCCCTCCCCCCCCAAATGTTGGTAGGCTGCCTTTGTGCTGATTCTGACTTCTTCTCTGACAGTGGATCAGGTTGAGAGCAGTTTTCTATGAACAGCCCACAGTCTTTCATCAGAAGTAAAGTTTCATGATGTATTTATTCCCAAGCCTTTACACTCAGGTGATGGGATAGTCTGTCTCCCAAGAGAGTTGACAGGGCTTTTGGAAGGTCAGATCAGAGCCTTAGAGGTCATTCAGATCATGATGATAAAACACAGGGCTGAAGCTGTCTGCACAGCTCTCAATCCTGGCTCTTGATTTTCATCTGTGTACACATGATTTTTTTTTTTTTTTTTTACACAAATGGTATCATACTCAATGAGACTGACATGCTACCTACTGTGCTAATGAGGTACCTATGGTATCATACCATATGTGCTGTTTTGCAAGTTGTATTTTCACTCAAGTATTCGTTTGGGGGCTTTTTCCCATGTTGATTCCTGTAAACTTTATTCATCACTTTTAACTTCTGAATACCATTCCAGTGAATAAATGCCATATTTTATGTATTGGCAAGTTTTCTAGAGCCTCCAGTTGTCTCTCAGCTTAAGAAGCCTACGGAAGGATGTCTGAGTCATGGACTATAAGAAAGGTTCCTCCCTGAAACTAAGCTTTCCAGTCCTTTCAGCAAGTTCTCCATTCTCTGCTGCACCAGGTATTTCTCCCTTGCCAGAACATAGGTGCCTGGACAGATGCCCACAGATGGTCATCTCCTCCTTATTAATTGATGGGATTAGCAGGCAGTCAAAGAGAGATTTTATGCACCCATGTCTTGAAAATGTCACTGGGTACTCAGGTGCCCACTGCTAACACTTTCAGGAAGTGGGGGTGCACTGCTGCAAAGGGGCTCCTACCCTTGATCAGGATTGCTGGGAGAAATATCAATAACCTCAGATATGCAGATAACACCACCCTTATGGCAGAAGGTGAAGAAGAACTAAAGAGCCTCTTGATGAAAGTGAAAGAGGAGAGTGAAAAGATTGGCTTAAAGCTCAACATTCAGAAAACTAAGATCATGGAATCTGGTACCATCACTTCATGGCAAATAGATAGGGAAACAGTGGAAACAGTGGCCGACTTTATTTTTCTGGGCTCCAAAATCACTGCAGATGGTGATTGCAGCCATGAAATTAAAAGACGCTTACTCCTTGGAAGGAAAGTTATGACCAACCTAGATAGCATATTAAAAAGCAGAGACATTACTTTGTCAACAAAGGTCTGTCTAGTCAAAGCTATGGTTTTTCCAGTAGTCATGTATGTACGTGAGAGTTGGACTATAAAGAAAGCTGAGCACTGAAGAATTGATGCTTTTGAACTGTGGTGTTGGGGAAGACTCTTGAGAGTCCCTTGGACTACAAGGAGATCCAACCAGTCCATCCTAAAGGAGATCAGTCCTGGGTGTTCATTGGAAGGACTGATGCTGAAGCTGAAACTCCAATACTTAGGCCACCTGATGCAAAGAACTGACTCATTGGAAAAGACCCTGATGCTGGGAAAGATTGAAGGCAGGAGGAGAAGGGGACGATGGAGGATGAGATGGTTGGATGGCATCACCGACTCAATGGACATGGGTTTGGGTGGACTCTGGGAGTTGGTGATGGACAGGGAGGCCTGGAGTGCTGCGGTTCATGGGGGTCACAAAGAGTCGGACATGACTGAGTGACTGAACTGAACTGAACCCTTGATCACTGCCTCCAGTTGAGCTTGTGTGAAATCAGACAGCACGACATCATTCAGTGCATGTTTTGAGCAAGTTAATACAATCATAAGACACAAATAACTGTCATCTGAATTGCTAGAATGGTTGTGAGGAATCACTAATTAAATAGATTGTAAAGCATTTTTTTTTTTTTTTTTTTTTGCAAAAGCCCCATCAGAGAAATGGAGGCTTAGAGGCTGGCAACAGGTCAGCATGAAATCTCCTTCTCAGGAAAACAGACTCCATCTTGCAATTCATGAAGCTATGAAATTTCTAATTTGAGGATTTGTGAAAAGATGCACAATCTGTTACTTCATACAGTCCATGACTGGATACGGTTTGTCCCATCTGCTCGTTGGAGAATCACTTGGGTATGCCTTCTCTTTAGTATTTTAATTTCAGGTCTAGGTGTTTGGAAAAGGGAGTTACTAAAATTAATTGTATCAAGATGAGATATGTAAACTTATAAAGTGAAGCCACATACTTAGCAATGCTGAACAATAGATCTGTCCAGTTATCTCTGCAGAAAGTTCTGATGGGCACAGATATTTATTTTCTTCTATGTATTAACCACCTTGCTATTAAGAGAGGAGACATTTTAAAAAGTATTTTGTACTTAGCTCAGAATTTGGTGAAGAGAATTTTAACAGTGGTGGTGAGCATTTCAAGGTGAGAGGGAGTTTCAGTTATTTAATTAACAAATGGTTTCTGTTTGCCTCCTTGATGTCAGATCTTGAATTGAATGCAGGGTTAGGAAAAACAAAGATTGTCTTTGCTTTTCTGGAACTTTCAGTCTCCTGGGAGGCTCAAAATAAATAATCATGCTAATGCATATGTGATTTCAATCCTGGAAGTGTTTGGGTGGCCGTGCCATATGTCACCATGAGGAATGACCTGGCCTGGGAATCAGGAGAGTAGGATACCTCTTTTGTCTTGAGATCTGAAGAGTCAACAGGATTTTAGATGGGCCAGAGGCGGTGGATGAATAGTAGGTGTGAAAAGCTGTACCTGAAAGGTGACAACACCTTTGAAGCCCTTGTTGTAAGGCTGGGTTAGGGTCGGGGGACAGAAAGCCCTGTCACCTGTCCCCAGAGAGTGGAGAGAATGGGCAGGTGGGCAAAGAGGATGCCTGGAGTTTAAGAGGAGCTGAAGGCGTAGGGCTTGCACTGAGGTTATGCTGAAGGCAAAGGGAAACCAATGAAGCATTTGAATAAGAACACTTTGGTTGCAGAGTAAACAAGGTGAGAAGAGGAACTGGGAGTCCAGGCAGCTGCATCTGTCCAGGTGAGAGTTATTTTATAAGACACACTACACACCCATAGCGGTGAGGAGAGAGACAGTGAAGGCAAGAGACATGCAGACATGTGTATGTGCATGCGTGTGTGTGAAAGAAAGAGAGAGAGAGATAAATGAGTTAAGAGCTTGAGAGGCTTGGGTTTTAAAGTTGAAGCTAGAGAAAGCATTCTGAGACAATTATAACTTTTAAACTGCATCTTCCTTCTTTGATATCAGGGTGGTTCATAGAGCAACCCACAAAGAGAATTACGATGATGAGCTTCAGCTACAATGGTTTATATTTTTTCTACCACTTTTCATACAAGAACAGCAAAACCAAAAGCTGAAATTTAGCTCTGCCTTATTCCAACCGTGTGACTTTGAGCAGTTTATTAACATGTTGAGTCTTAGTTTCTTCATTTCTGTTAACTAGTGCTAACAATGTTCCATGAGAGTTGAACAACCAGTCAAAGCACATAACACGTGTGTCTCTGTGTGTGTCTGTATGTGTTTCTGTGTTTGCATGTGTATGTGTGGAGGATAGTGGAGGACAGAGGAGACTGGCGAGCTACAGTTTATGCGATTGCAAAGAGTCAGACACAGCTTAGTGACTGAACAACACCAATAACGTGTACGTGTGACTGTGTGAGTGTCTGTGTATATCTGTGTATGTGTGTGCATAAACTGGCTTCCCCTTCTCCTGGACATTGCCCAGCAGGCATTCCCCACTGTCAGTGTGAACCCTTCCCTCTTCCTTGGTGATGTGGTCCAGGTCTACACCTTCTCTTCTTGCCTTCAGGCAATGGCTCCCCAATTTAACTCCAAGGAGAACTGCTTCAGGAGTGAAAGACTGAACTCAGACTTGCTTTTTCAAATGTCTATGAGCACCTTTCTTTCAATGTGTAACTAATACTTTAATCTCAAGTAGGTCTATACAGAGATTTTGTAGGAAAAACACTGACTTTGGAGGAGGCCCTGTAGCTTTGGGCAAGGACTCAAGTCTCTTGGGCCTTGTTTTCTTTAGCCCTCAGGACCCAGGGAACTCAGGGTTAGAATCAGGGTCAACCCTTGCCTGGTTTGCAGATAAAGTCTGATTGGAACACAGCCACGTCCGTTCTTTTACTTAGTGCGGAATAGTTGCCATAGAGACTGTAAATAGTTGCCAGTGGACTGTAAACCCTCAAACATTTACTATCCGGCCCTTCACTGACAGAGTTTGCCAACTGCTGAATTAGATCCTTGGTCCCAATCTTCCCTTTCTTCCTCTCCTTCTTTTGTGTTTTCTTTCTTCCTCTCCTCCCCAATTCCTTCCTTCTTCTATTTCTTTCTCTCTTTCTTCACATCTGACTCTTTCTATCAACAATATATTATATTTTAATAAAAGCCTTATACAAGACAAAAATGGGACTCATCTATTTCAAAGGTGTGGATGTGGGGGTGGTTTTCAGTTCCTTCAACTTGAAAATCACTGGACTGAGTCATGGCTTCCCTGGTAGCTCAGCTGGGAAAGAATCTGCTGGCAATGCAGGAAACCCAGGTTCAATTCCTGGGTTGGGAAGATCCCCTGGAGAAGGGATAGCTTACCCACTCCAGTATTCTTGGGTTTCTCTGGTGGCTCAGATGGTGAAGAATCCTCCTGCAATGCCGGAGACCTGGGTTCGGGAGACTTGGTTCTGATCACCTAGTTGATCCCTGGGTTGGGAAGATCCCCTGGAGAAGGGCATGGCAACCTACTCCAATGTTCTTGCCTGGAGAATCTCCATGGACAGAGGAGCCTTGTGGGTTATTCCATAATTTAAATCTTGACTCTTGAGAACTCCTTATAGACTTTAGCAAAATAGTCAAGTGAAACAGTGTGACTTGCCATCTTCCCCCATTCTTTCCCCTCTCCCCTACTGGCAAAATCCCTTCCTTTATTTGTTTTCATCTTCTGTTCCCCACGTGTTTCTTGTCACCCTGTAAGTCAGTCTGAGATCCCCAGTCCCTGCTGCCATCTAGCTGCCCAGGAACCCTACCCAGGGCATGCACTTGACCTTTGCCCCCTGTAGCAGCATCTGCAGTTCCAGGTTTTTCTGGATTTCATCTCCAAGGGAGAAATTTCAGGTACTCTCCTCAGTATCTGCTTCCTACTGAGTGACAGCTAGATAATCAGATACATTAAGGCTGTTAATTTTATAAAGACTGTTAATTTTTACTAATGGCTTAATGAATTTATTCCTCCCAGGTAACACATTTGTATTCTAATCAGGGCTTTTGGGAGATGGTGCACTAGTTAACCCAGAGGAAGAACTTCATTGGAAGGAATGCAGGCCATATTCAGAGAGTTTAAGAGGCATCTAGAGTAAGAAAAACTTCTGGATGCTGCTCACACATCACTCTGTAAAATTGGCAATCCATTCCTCTTGTACTTGCCACTTCACTATTTCATGCCACTTTGTTCAGATGAGTATGCAGCTTCATATATTATGCTGTGTCTCTTCTACTTATAAGCCACGTGACCTTGAGCATGTGACACAACATTTCTGTGGCTCAGACTCTATCTGTCCATTGTAGTGATAGTAGGAAATCAGCTTAGTTTTCTGCATATAAAGGTCTCAGTAAACGTTACTTATTTTTCCATCAAAGTGCAATGTAGACCTCTTATGTTTGGGATAAGAAATTTTCATCTTGGTCTCATGCAGAACAAGTTCACTGATTTAGAAGATAAAACTTTTGGGGGGACTTTCTTGGTGGTCCAGTGGTTAAGACGTCACCTTCCAATGCAAGGGGTGTGGGTTTGACCCCTGGTAGGGGAGCTAAGATCCCACATACCCAGCAGAAAAAAAAAAAATCAAGACATAAAACAGAAGCAATTTTGTAACAGATTCAATGAAGACTTTAAAATGGTTCACATAAAAAAAAAAATCTTAGAAAAAACAAACATTTTGTCTTTTTCTCTTCTCTGTCTCATTCTTCAAAGGAACAATCATTGAAATCAGAGAAGTCAAAGACACAAGAGACATTAGAAAATAAGAACTTGCTTCATTTACATCCCAAATGCAAGGAGAGCCTAACTGATTTACTTAGGGTTATCAGAGGTCTAGTTAGCAGCAGATGTAGAGCTGGAAAGCAAGCCTCCAAATTCCCAGTCTCTGCAAGTCAGAAAGCAAATAGCACATTTCCTCCCCTGAAACTTCTACCCTATACCAAAGAAAATGCTGAATCAAAATTCCACCTTTGGAACAACACATGTAAAGAAATGCTCAAGAAACCTCCAGGACTGGTAAGGTGGCATATGTCATCCCATTTGGGTCAGGGAAATGGTCAAGCTCTCAAATCCACTTAACAAAGCCAGAAAGTAGGTCATTGTACCTTGCCCATCATTTATCATCTGTTTCTCAAGTCTACTTCTGTAACTAGCAATGAAACCTGCCTTCATCACATTTATTATGGGATGAAAACTGAGCTTCTGTGTGTTGATGGCACAGATCTCGGGAGTTACCCTGCCCACTTGAACTTTAAATAGACCTCTTACCGTTTATGCTGTATTCATTCCACCATGCAAAGAGCTCTCTCCTCATTGCTGGAGAGCCTAACAAGAAAGTGGCCAGCTGCTTCAAGTAGCCCTAGTCTTGAGGGTAATAACAACCTAGCCGGCTGCGGGTCTCTCCTCCCACCCCTCTTTCCAATCCCCATGCAACTGTTTGAGTCTCTCCTTGCACCAGCTGCCCCACCCTCCCTTTCAAAAATTACTTTCAGTAATTACTCCAGCTCAAGGATGCTGTCCAATCTAAAAGAGCTAATGAGAACCAGTCCTTCAATCTAAACTGTAATCAGCTTATAACAAGCTCCCTTTTCCTGTGCTTCATTACTGTGACACAATCTATTTTTCATACCTCAAAATGATAAGGCAGAGTTGGGGGAAAAGAATCTCTATCACCAGGCTTGCATGAAAGGGAGATGGGCTTAAGCATGCAGAATTGATTTATTTGCATTCTTCTATTGCTTTGGTGGCTGCATCTTTGAAAGAAGTTAATATCGTATTTTTGATTTGGCCCTAAGAACAGCAGGGCCTGACAATCAAGCATGCTTATTACAGCCAGGAAGGGAAAAAAAAAAAAAATAGCCCAGTGGAGCTCAAGTGCATCATGATTTATTTGGACATGTGCAGACTTGGAGCAGAAAAGCATTTTAAATTCTGTTGGGGCATCTGCCAATGCTGTCTTTATCAGAGTGTTTGTTCTCCCTGAAATATGGATGATTGTTACCTGTAAACCTATTAGCTACTTACCTGCCTTACTTTTCATGTGTAAACTCTTCATTGTTCATTTCCAAAGAAAGAACATGGAGGGCGCCAACCACAGGGATACTCACTAGAAGTTTGGGAAATCTGCTTGCCTAATATTGTAGAGTCTGTTGATAAACACCCAGGCTATTTTAATCTCCTTTCCAAGTTTATCCTCCTGAATTCATTTCCAAACTGTCATGTTTTGCCTGGTGTGATTAAAGCCAGGCCGACTAAGCAGCCGCATTCTCCTGGCATGATTTCCTAGGCACGGAGGCTGTGGCAGAGCATGCCTATTAATCCCACCCTAATGATTAAAGAGGCTGATGGGCTGCAACATCTGATGGGTTAATACCAGTAGCCGAGTCCTTGGGTTTAATCCAACTCAGGCATCACTTTGAATGAGACAGTTTGATGAGCTTCAGTAAGGCTGGGGCTGCTGTCATTGTCCATTTTAGTCTCCAAATACCAGGAAAAGATAAAAGCCAGTCACAAAGAGCTAGACAGCTCCTAGGAGTTTGAATGTCAATAGCATAAAGATATCAAATGCAGATTGGAGTATTTTTGTTAAATAACTGTTAACAGGCAGAGAAACCACACAAAGAACCCCGATGCACTATTCTACTAACCTCCCTGCCAAGAACAGGAAAAAAAAAAAAAAAAAGAACTCATTAGCCAGATTTTAAAAGTTGTTTTTCACTGCTTTATCTAAAAATGTGTAAAACATGAGGTTAAATTGGAAAATCTTTTACCCCATCCCTTCATTGGTAGAAAATAAACGCACACAACTCATTTAAAGTGAGAGGCTCAACAATTTACTCATTAGACACAATAACCAGTAAGCTGGTATCTCCACTCAAGTGGAATCTTGATCAGACAATCAGGGAAGGTGGGTCTCGGCTGCCTCTCCATCTTCAAGAGCGCTGGGATCCAACTTGCTTTTAAAATTGCAAGGCTGTCAGAGGACCCAGATAGAGCATCTGCACTTCAGGCAAGTCCATAAATTAACTTCTAGTAGTTATGGCATTCTGAAAGAATGGAGCTTTCATTGGAATTCATGGTTCGTCTGTTTCAGGAATGTTATGTAACCATGCCTGTTATGCAGGGAGAATGTTCTAACTCTCATGTTTGCAGAAAGGAATTTTTCTTGCCAAAGCAAGACTTTAGTTTATCACCCTCTCCTCCTTCTGCTTCCCTCCCTTCCTCCCTCCCCCACTCTTTCTTTTTGAAGGTGACCATCTTAAAACATGTAAAGGGGAATGCCTTTAAATTTGATGCCGGGGGACAGAATTCGTAGCCTTCTCCGGACTTTTCAATCAGGATTTTCTTGTATGAGTGTTAGATTTGAAGGAATTTGAGTTGGCTGGCAGAATATGTGACTTTATACATCACTGTATTATTTTCTTAACGGATGTTGATTTCCAATATACTTAGCCTCTCGCATGTTTTATCCACCTGCCCATAAGCATCACAATTGTGAATTGTGTTGCAAGTAAAAACCCAGGTTGCTGTCATGCATATAGGTCTTTGCTAAAGATAAAAGTGAAAGCACCAGATTGTCTCAGGAATAATATAAATTTACAATCCTGTATGGTGACTTGCATCTTAGTCAACATATACACAATATGCAGTAAATCTTTATTTCTAACTAAGAACATTTATTGACACCTGTATGCTGAGGAAGAACGCTAGGTATTGAGAATATCAGACGTGTAATGTTCAGTCTGAAAGCTCACAGTCTCATCCTTGGAACCTAAATAAAGACCCTTCTTGATAATGTTAAGAAAAAGGGGAAATAATAATTTAAAAAGCCTTCTCTTAAAGGCATACCTAAAAATAATATTCAGATTATAGTTTGGGGAGATACTTTTCTATTGGTGATATAATGAAGCTAGTCAGTGTATCCATGAGTATTTAAAGATGTTTGCTTTGTTTGATGACCAGTTTAGGACTACAATTTAAGGTTTCCCAAAATAAACAAGGGAATATGTAAATGATTTTAAACACACACTAGTTTCAATGCAATTTCTTAGGATGTAAAGACGCATGAAGTATCCTTATTGTCAAAGATTTTAAAACCTAGTAGAAGACATAGAAACACTGAAATCAAAGTTTAAATATATCCATATATTGTATTTATAAATATAGTTTAAATTGCTACTGCTACTGCTAAGTCACTTCAGTCGTGTCCAACTCTGTGCGACCCCATCCCTGGGATTCTCCAGGCAAGAACACTGGAGTGGGTTGCCATTTCCTTCTCCAATGCATAAAAGTGAAAAGTGAAAGTGAAGTCGCTCAGTCTTGTCTGACTCTTCGCAACGCCATGGACTGCAGCCTACCAGGTTCCTCCGTCCATGGGATTTTCCAGGCAAGAGTACTGGAGTGGGGTGCCATTGCCTTCTCCGTTTAAATTAAGCTAATACATTTTTCAACAGCTAATGCATTTTTAAGTGAAAAAAGTTCAAAAGCGTACCTGGAAACTTATATTGATTAGAAATATTTTGAGTAAACTGTTTATGACTTGTGGCAAAAAATGAATTCTGTGGTGATTTTATATTGAGGGCCACATAGAAGGTGGGGAAGACAATCAAGATAAAATGGCTGGAGATCCATGTGCCTGGATTTTAGAGCTAATGTTTTTTGTGTGTTTCATTTTGTTTTCCTTTCTCCCATCTTTCCTACCACTTCTCCCTACCTCCCTCAAGACGGGTGTATCATGTAACTCATCGGTGAATTTTTCTCTTTAAAATTTCACTTTTATAGAAGAAGAATATTCAAAAAAATACATTTTGTTGTAGAAAACAGTCTAATTTCTTAAAAGAGACTTTCATAATATACAGTTTTATCATGGTAACTTTATCATTAAGAACACTTCATGATGTAACCTTATTATTGTTAATAAAAAGCTGAAATATCGCCTTACGTTTTCACTCAGCATTTTTAACATACAACAATCTTGGGTTAATCTTTTAGAGAGGGTCTTAATGACAATGGAATATTATGAAAATATATAAATATTATAATATCAATAGGTTCTAGTTAGCAAGCTTGCATCCTCTTGATGGAATATAAAAATAATCCTTTGCAGATTTATTAACCTGATATCCAAGCGTTGGTTATGGATTTTCTTCTGAGAGTTCATTTGATCAGTTTGCAAAAATAAGTTTTTAGTTTTGCCTTGAACTGAAAAATGAACTTCCCAGGTGGCCCTAGTGGTAAAGAACCTGCCTGCTAAGAGACACAGGTTGGATCCCTAGGTTGCGAAGGTCCCTTAGGGTAGAAAATGGCAACCCACCCCAGTATCCTCGCCTGGAGAATCCCACGGACAGAGTCTGGCAGGCTATGGTCCACAGAGTCGCAAAAAATTGGACACGACTGAAGCGATAGCACAAAAATGAAACTGGTGACTTTGAAAAGGCAGAGAGAAATGAAATTAATAAAATGTTATTCATTGCTAAGATTTCTAATCTGGGCAATAAATTCAATAAACACAATAAATAAATTCAAACAATAAATTCAAACAAGGGCAATGCACCATTGTTTTAGGCCTGGGCATGGGCACCTGTGCGTCTCATGTTTTCCATTTTACATTTACATCTCATGTTCTACCTGGTATTGTGGGGGTCAGAGGGTACCCCAAATATGAGCGACAGGAGATGGTGAAAGAGGGAGAGGCATGCAGGAAGAGGAAGTGGGAAGATCCCAAGTACCTTGAGTAGTTTTAGAATTCTGCTTTAGGGCAATCAAACCAGAGGTCCACATGGATAATGATACTATAAGTAACACTAGCTCTTGGTGTTAACATATTTCTCAGTTTTGTTCAATAGATGTCCAGAAAGACATCATAGAACTGGTGGCTGTGAGCTGAGAAATCAAAGAGCAAAATTTGAAAACTGGGAGACAGAATAAGAACATTCAAGAAAGAATGCACGGTGTATAAAGAAGAAATGCTTCTGAGGAGTATTTGATTTAGAAGTTGCAGACATCACCTAGTTCAGTTCAGCTCAGTTCAATTCAGTCGCACAGTTGTGTCCGACTCTTTGTGATCCCATGGACTGCAACACGCCAGGTTTCACTGTCCTTTACCAACTCCCGGAGTTTACCCAAACCTATGTTCATTGAGTCAGTGATGCCATCCAACCAACTCATCCTCTATCAGACCCTTCTCCTCCCACCTTCAATCTTTCCCACCATCAGGGTCTTTTCAAATGAGTCAGCTCTTCGCATCAGGTGGCCAAAGTATTGGAGTTTCAGATTCAACATCAGTCCTTCCAATGAACACCCAGGACTGATCTCCTTTAGGATGGACTGGTTGGATCTCCTTGCAGTCCAAGGGGATCTCAAGTGTCTCCTCCAACACCACAGTTAAAAAGCATCAATTCCTAGGTGCTCAGCTTTCTTTATAGTCCAACTCTCACATCCATACATGACCACTGGAAAAACCATAGCCTTGACTAGATGGACCTTTGTTGGTAAAGTAATGTCTCTGCTTTTTAATATGCTGTCTAGGTTGGTCATAACTTTCCTTCCAAGGAGCAAGCATCTTTTAATATCATGGCTGCAATCACCATCTGCAGTGATTTTGGAGCCCCCAGAAATTAAGTCAGCCACTGTTTCCACTGTTTCCCCATCTATTTGCTATGAAGTGATGGGACCAGATGCCATGATCTTAGTTTTCTGAATGTTGAGTTTTCAGCCAACTTTTTCACTCTCTTCTTTCACTTTCTTCAAGAGGCTCTTTAGTTCTTCTTCACTTTCTGCCATAAGGGTGGTGTCATCTGCATATCTGAGGTTGTTGATATTTCTCCTGGCAATCTTGATTCCAGCTTGTGCTTCCTCCAGCCCAGCATTTCTCATGATGTACTCTGCATAAAAGCTAAATAAGCAGAGTGACAATATGCAGCCTTGACGTACTCCTTTTCCTATTTGGAACCAGTTTGTTGTTCCATGTCCAGTTCTAACTGTTGCTTCCTGACATGCATACATGTTTCTCAAAAGGCAGGTCAAGCAGTCTGGTATTCCCATCTCTTTTAGAATTTTCCACAGTTTGTTGTGATCCACACAGTCAAAGGCTTTGGCATAGTCAATAAAGCAGAAATAGATGTTTTTCTGGAATTCTCTTGCTTTTTCAATGATCCATTGGATGTTGGCAATTTGATTTCTTGTTCCTCTGCCTTTTCTAAAACCAGCTTGAACATCTGGAATTTCACGGTTCATGTATTGCTGAAGCCTGGCTTGGAGAATTTTGAGCATTGCTTTACTAGCGTGTGAGATGAGTGCAATTGTGCGGTAGTGTGAGCATTCTTTGACATTGCCTTTCTTTGGGATTGGAATGAAAACTGATCTTTTCTAGTCCTGTGGCCACTGCTGAGTTTTCCAAACTTGCTGGTATATTGAGTGCAGCACTTTCACAGCATCATCTTTTCGGATTTGAAATAGCTCAACTGGAATTCTATCACCTCCACTAGGTTTGTTTTTAGTGATGCTTCTTAAGGCCCACTTGATTTCATATTCCAGGATGTCTGGTTCTAGGTGAGTGATCACACATTTTGATCATCTGGGTTGTGAAGATCTTTTTTGTACAGTTCTTCTGTGTATTCTTGCCACCTCTTCTTAATATCTTCTGCTTCTGTTAGGTCCATACCATTTGTGTCCTTTATTGAGCCCATCTTTGTATGAAATGTTCCCTTGATATCTCTAATTTTCTTGAGATCTCTAGTCTTTCGCATTCTATTATTTTCCTCTATTTCTTTGCGCTGATCACTGAGGAAGGCTTTCTTATCTCTCCTTGCTATTCTTTGGAACTCTGCATTCTTTGACCAATGTGGCAAGGAAGCTCTTTTATTTAGGAAAAACTTTAGTAAAAAGGAGTGTTTTACAGTAATTACAGGATTTATCCATATTTACTTTCCACTGTGGGGCTCAATTAGTACAGACAATATCATTGCTGAATATGATATACAAGGAACAATAGTTGGTTATTATACTATAGACTGGAGGTTATCAGTGCAAATAACAAAATCATAAAGGTTTGTTGAGTTCCCCGTAATAAGTCAGTTGGGAAAAAATATGCTAAAACAATACACATGCAATCACTGACTGTTAACTTAAAATAATAAAAAGAAAAAAATCCTCATGAGTCAGCCAGAAACGTCACAGTCTTGCAGATTTCTCTTTTTAGACCAAAGTAAATCTGTCTCTAAGAGGACATTCTCTGTTGAGTCACACTGATAAAATATGCTGAACAGAGACAGGAAGATGAGACCAGAACAGTTTCTGCCTCCTGGAGATGATCAGCATGGTGAAGGAAAGAAAATCATGTTTTTCAATGGCTAATTCTGTTTGGTAGTTAAAATAAACTTGGAAAATTATCTTTTACAAGAGAAGTATGTTTTCTTGTCACGAAAAGGCTTTTAACCACTTTTCACTTGTAAAAATTGAAATGTTTTTAAGCATGGTTTTGGTTTGGAGTAATTTTGCCTTCACAATTATTCATGGTGAAACGTGTAACTATCTGGTGATTAACACGTGCATGCGTGCTAAGTCTCTTCAGTTGTGTCCAACTCTTTGGGACCCCATGGCCTGTAGCCCTCCAGGTTCCTCTGTCCAAGCGATTCTCCAGGCAAGAATACTGGAGTGGGTTGCTGTGCCCTTCTCCAGGGGATCTTCCCCACTCAGGGAGTGAAACTGTATCCCTTTACATCTCCTGTGTTGGTAGTCCAGTTCTTTACCATCAGCACCATCTGGGAAGCCTGATGATAAACACATGTTTATTGAAATGCTTTCTCCAAGCAATGTTTATAGAAATGCTCTCTATAACTGCCTTGGGTGTTATGAGCATTACAATAATTTATTTTACTTTGAAAATAACTCTTCCAGCCTTCTAGTGCTGCTAGATCTTCTTTGCTTTAGGAAAGTGAGGAGTTCATGCACACACTATCCTGAAGCAAGCTGATGTAACAAGTGCTCTGAGGTCAGGAAGTCAGGTTTCCTTGGTTCTGGCTCCAGGGATCTGAAGAGTGCTTCCTTCAGTTCAGTTCAGTTCAGTTCAGTCACTCAGTAGTGTCCGACCCTTTGTGACCCCATGAACTGCAGCACGCCAGGCCTCCCTGTCCATCACCAACTCCCAAAGTTTACTTAAACTCATGTCCACTGAGTTGGTGATGCCATCCAACCATCTCATCCTCTATCGTCCCCTTCTCCTCCCGCCTTCAATCTTTCCCAGCATCAGGGTCTTTTCAAATGAGTCAGCTCTTCGCATCAGATGGCCAAAGTATTGGAGTTTCAGCTTCAACATCAGTCCTTCCAATGAATATTCAGGACTGCTTTCCTTTAGGATGGATTGGTTGGATCTCCTGGTTGTCCAAGGGACTCTCAAGAGTCTTCTCCAACACCATAGTTCAAAAGCATCAATTTTTCGGTGCTCAAGTGCTTCCTTGGAGGAGGCCTATTTAATTGTTGAGGATGTTATGTTCAAAGTGGTTTATTTACCTTAGCCTTGACTTTGTGGGGAGCAAAAGTTTGCCCCCAAGTTTCCAGAATTTCACTACTTTTTATTTCCTGGGTAGACTGGAGTGGTTGCTTATTCTAATAATACATACTCAAAATATCTCGATTTTGAAGCAAGTACTTGTCAGCCAGACCTATACTTTGCAACTGAAGAAAGGCACACAGACATGGCAAATTTAGCACTCCTGCTCTAAAAGCACAATGAATTCCTCTCATCTCTCCTTTTCTCTTTTTCCTCATCTAAACTTCCATGTCTTTTATTTAATTTCTCACCTGCCCTCCTACCATTTTCAGGATGCTTTGGAGAGTACCCACCCATTCACTAAGTTTAAATATTGTGTTTGCTATATATATCTTTTAAAAGGAATTGTTTGTGGGTCAGCTTTCTGTCACATAAAAAGTACAGATTCCATTTTAGTTGGGTCTTCCTGGACTCTTAAACTTAGCCCTGAAATCCTTCCTGGGAGACAGTATTGAATAGTGACTATAAATGTAGACTCTTGTGACTCCAGCTTTGTGATCACCTTTGTGCCACTTAAGACCTCAGTTTTTTGACTTCAGAGAGCCTAACAGCTTCAAACCTTAGTTGCCTTGTTTCCATTTCACTAAATGAAAACGTGACAGAGGTGAAATGAGATAATCCACTTAAAATCCTTAATGTAGTTTCTTGGGGCTTCTGTGGTGGCTCAGATGGTAAGGGATCTACCTTCAATGTAGGAAACTCGGGTTTGATCCCTGGGTTGGGAAGATCCCCTGGAGAACTGAATGGCTACCCACTTCAGTATTCTTGCCTGGAGAATTCCACTGTAGCCTGGTGGGCTACAGTCCATGGGGTCATGAAGAGTTGGACATGTTTGAGCGACTAACACTTTCACTGATAGTAATTCTTCAGTAGAGTTGAATATTCTGTATCAGCAGCAGCATCATCTTTGTCAAGGTGCCAAGTGGTGGAGTGTATCTTTTTGGACATCAATTGTGCTTGAGAATTTAAGGAAAAGAATTAACTGATTTTACTCATAAATAATTGAAAGTATCATTTGTACATTGAAACAAATGCAGCCCTATTGCAGAACAGAACACAAGTCATATGGATTTCTCAAAGTAAAATAAGACTTAACATAATTTTGTACTTGTAGCAGAAAGCCTCTGATGGAGTCTCTTCACTTTCCTCTGACACTTGGGGTATTCTACTCTAGGGGAGATTTTGAGAGGTGCTGCTATTGTTTAACACAATTGGATAAAAAGGGGCCACAATACACATACAGTGGCATGCATGGTGGATTTGTAATGTATCAACTTAGCTAAGCTTGTGTTGCATTTCCAACAAACTTCTTTTCCTGAATAGTTCTGATTTAGCAAGGGCTATCAGAGACAGTTTTGGGGAGACGTAGATGGTGCATATGGAGTGATCACATTCCCTTTTACTGGCAAGGTCTGTGGTAATCTTGAGGCATCATTGCCATCTGCACCTGTTGTCATTTACCTGATGGTTCACCTGCTTGGCATTGGGCAACAGCTGGACCCTCAGCGTCTCCTTCTGGATCTTCTGTTTCTCCAGCTCCAGGTTCAAGATGAGAAGCAACAGCCTCTATAGCAGGTACAACTGGATACATAATTTCTGAGGCCTGAATGTACAATGAAAATGTGGAGCCTCTGTCCAAATATTATTAAGAATTTCAAGATGGCAACAGCAGAGCATTAAACCTTCTGTGAATAACCATAGGAATGAGGTCTCTATACCACAAAGCCATCCATTCTTTCACAGTGTTATTTCAATGACACCAGTGGGGTTTCTCTATTTTCTCTAATTCTTTCATTGAGGTTTATTTATTTATTTATTTTTTAGTAGTGGGAATAATATTTGAATATTTTGAGACAATCCAAGACTTAACAATGAGAAAACTGCTGAAGATGACAAGATGTCAGGTCCTCCTTCAAGGACAAGCAGAGATCTGAGGAGGCAGAGAGTGTCCTTTGGACAGACATAAAGGCCACTGAAAGAATAGGGGTGGGGCTCTAGGGCAGATGTCAGCACACTTTTCCTGTGAGAGGTCAGAGAACACATATTTTAGGCCTTGTGGGTCATATGTTCTCTACTGCAACTACTCAACTCTGGTATTGTACCATGAAAACAGCCATTCACAATACATAAATGAAAGAAAGTGGATCCACTCCAATAGGACATTATTTATTGACACTGAATGTTGAAATTCATATCATTTTCATGTGCCATGAAATATTTATTGATTTTTTTTCCAGCCATTTAAAAATGCAAAAACCATTCTTAGCTTTCAGGCTGAACAAAAACAGGCAGCAGACTGGAGCTTGCCAATCTCTTCGAGAAGCAAACATTCCTGATTGTGTTTGTCTAAACTTGACTTGGCCACTAGACCAGAGCTTATGGGGGTCACTAGGCACTGGGATCACTGAAAGCTATCACAATGCAGAATCCTGAGCTTCAGAAATCAGTATATTGAACAAGTACTCCAGATCAACCCTATGTAAAATAACTTTTAAAAACTATATATGTAGAATTTAAGTAGCCTTTTCTCTGATTCCCCCTCTTTGCTTATGAGGAAAGAAAATCTGAACACCAGACAATTCTAAAAGTTGAGACAAAACTATACATATAAATATATTTGGACACATATCTACACATTCATGTTTGGATAATATCCATCTAGGTACACACATGGGTGTGCCTAATGACATATGTATGACATTCCATATTTCTATCTATGAACAGGTATGATTATGGATGCACTGGTATATGATCATGCAATACAACATGTACAAAATCTTGTTTTGCAGCTATTTAAGATAGTGATGAAAACCCAAATGTTCATTTGAGAAAAATAACTGGTTCCATACCATGTACATGCTTTGACTTAGGACAGAGTAGAAATGATCATATAACACTATCACCTCTGCTGAAGTTGGAGGTAGGGGAAGCAAATGTTCGTTCCAGGCTTCAAGCTTCATTAATATGTGTTGATGAGGTCCTTCATCACATCAAAGAAGTACCATATTTTAGAGACAGTTGCTTTGAATAAAAGGTTTAAACATGGGTACAAAGTAAATTTTCTTAAAGTATCTAAATGAGTACACACATTCAACTATTATTACAAATATTACTCACTCATAGATTTTATAGTAATCTGATTAACTTGAAATTATTTTCAGATGAAGGACAAGACCATTTAATCTCCTCAAAGTGCCATTCTTTGATTTTAGCCTACCTTTTTTCTTCCTTTAATTTGTATAGTTTTGCTTTAAACTTGACTTTTCCTTTCCCATTTAGAGAGATGTTCTCAAACACAAGACTAATTCCTGCTGGTAATGTTGCTCATTAGGAACATTTCCAGCAAGATAGGTGAATGGTGCAGCAAATATCTCTTCATTTCCAGCATGGCAAATAATCTGTCAAGACAACACCCTAGCCAATTGTTTAATTGTGTATCAGGTTTAGGTGACAGAACTTGGACATGACATGACAAAAGGGCTTAGGAAGGGCTATCCATCTTCCTTTCCTTTAGAACAGCCGAGTCTTCAATAAAGACATCTGTTAAGTCTTCATTTCCTAAGGCATACAGAACCAGCCTTCTTACCTTTCAATTAGTAGTGGAGGAACTTCAAAAAGATAAGGTTTCATTTTGATTTTTGCTATTGCTGGCAGGTTTCAGATACTTGGAGAGTTTAATGGATTCCATCTCCTCCTCTTCCCTGTTTTTTTTTTTCATACTCTCAGGATGGTTCCTATTAGAAGTTCATTGGCTTCTTTTTCTTCTTTGCATGCAATTAATTATTTTTGAGATATTGGCCAGGAGAGAAAGAAAAGAAAAATCTTTCTGAAAAGATTATTTTTCTTCTTTTTTAAAAAAATAATAACCACCTTTTAGAGCTGCTGAATTCATCTGAACTATGTTCACCCATCATCACTTGCAAATAAATTCTTCTTGAACTTAGTTTCTTAAAATTTTCATAAAGTTTAGAATGTGCCCAAGATTTAGAAAGGGTCTTTCTGTATTAATCCTATTTCTATTTCAAGGTTTGATCTATTTTTGGATCCTCTTCTTTTTGAACAGTTCCTGAACTAGTTTGTATCAAACTAGAGGTTAAGATTTCCAAATTATTCTTAATATATGTATATCTGGAGACCTGAGCCATGGTACTAGATACAGATACTTGCTGTAAGTGATTTGTTGGAATCTCCCCTCCTAAATGTATTTGTTCTCCTATTTCTACTTTGTGCAAAAGGAGACTAAGCCTTATTTTTACTTTAACCTCATCCTGACCCTAGTGACTGCTATACACGAAATCACTCACCCATTCATCCATCCATTGAATGTGTTTTACTAGGTACCCACTCTTTGCCTTGCACTTGGCTATTTACTGGAAAAATAATGGTGGGATTAAAACTCAGACATAGTCTCTTCCTCAGAGAACTTGGAGTCTAGTGAGGAGTAAGATACTAATTTTTAAAAATCTCACAATTAAGTGTATATTTTTATTGAAGGAGATGTACATGGAAACTTTTGATAGGACAAGTTTACCTGGTCAGGACAGGCAAGGAAGACTTCCCCAAGGAAATGCTGACAGAGCTGAGGAAAAAAGGGTGAAGAAGAGGAAGAGGAAGACAAGGAGGGTAACTGGAGAAAAAAGCAATGGAAGAATGGAAACTAGAAAGGCAATGAACTGCCCTTCCCCCACCTCTAAATCCCACATCAAAATAACAACACTCTATTTTTATGTTATGTATGACTAGGACTTGCACATGTGCTTTGAATAGTGGTGATGGAAGGATGGGTTTTCCCTGAGATCAATAGAGGGTTTTGAGTCCTAACTAGAAGACAATATAAGATAAAAACACCTGAAGATCTATTATGTTGAAAAAAGTGTGCCTTTTCATAAAACATTTGCAAGTGGGTTTCTATTTCTCCTCCCAGCCTATCAGTCTTTTTTCATGTGGATTATCTACAGGAGACATATTTGATCACTTTTAAAGAGTTAGGTAAAAATATTCCCACATTAAATCTTACATTGTGTCTCAACTCCTATTATTCTGGTCTTGGAAGAGTTCAGCTCAGTTCAGTCACTCGGTCATGTCCTACTCTTTGCGACCCCATGAACCACAGCATACCAGGCTTCCCTGTCCATCACCAACTCCTGGAGTTCACCCAAACCCATGTCCATTGAGTCGATGATGCCATCCAACCATCTCATCCTCTGTTGTCCCCTTCTCCTCCTGCCCTCAGTCTTTCCCAGAATCAGGGTCTTTTCCAGTGAGTCAGCTCTTTGCATCAGGTGGCCAAAGTATTGGAGTTTCAGTTTCAACAAGGAAGAGTTAGGAAATGGCATATCTAAGATGTGAAGTAGGATATGTACCACATACATGAGTTTATGGTTCAAGACATGAGCTTGAATTAGAGCTTAGCTTAAATCCCAAAGGGCTTCCCTTGTGGCTCAAATGGTAAAGAATCTGACTACAATGCGGGAGAACCAGGTTTGATCCCTGGATCAGGAAGATCCCCTGGAGAAGGGCATGGCTACCCACTCTAGTATTCTTGCCTGAAGAATTCCGTGGACAGAGGAGCCTGGCAGACTAAAGTTCATGGAATCGTGAAGAGTTGGACATGACTGAGTGACTAACACTTAAAACCCAAGTCGAGCCATTTCTCCCTCAATGTTCTTCCCATAATGTCAGTGTAATGTGTCCTCAATACATATATTTTTTTTAATTTTTAAAGGAATAAAAGCCTTACCTTCTCTCAGCATCTTTAATTTTAGAAAGACAAAAGGCAAGCCTGTCCAGAAATGGAGGCTTTCTTCTCCCTTAATTTTCTCTCTTCCATTTTATTTTATTCCTACGCTTCTATTTTAGTTCCTTATACAATTTCATCTAGCCAGCCTTTCCTCTCACATGCCCAGGGCTTGCAGGGGATGCGACCATGCTCTCTGCCTGTTGACCCTTCAGCATTTAGCATTTTGCACTGTCGCCTCCCTGCTGAGCTAGGAAGCCTGGACCAGATTGGGAAGGAACACATGTGAGCAGTTGTCCTTTGTTCTTGTCTTGGCTCCTCGCTCTGGCCATGTGTTCGAGGCAGGACTTCCAATTAGGGCGCCTGAAAGAAACGAGCAGATTGGAGGTGCCATGTCCTCCTCCGCCGCCAGCAGGGCTGGGGGTGGCATAATATGCCACCCAGAACTCATCAGGAAAGACTTGCTTCCAAGGAAGGAAAATGTGGCATTTCAGCCCCCAGGTAAATGATGGAGGAACACATGGAAAGTGTGGCGGATCTGGGGCAGGGTGGAGATAAATCAGTGAATCCATATTTTTGTAATAAGATGAATATGTCCCAAACCTGAGTATAATTTTTGCTTGTAACTGTTGCATATGTTGAAGTGGTGTGTCCTTAAGTGAGCTATAAAGTCATTCAGTCTTCTTTTCCCTTAAGCCTTCTTTTTCTGTTGTTACACTCACTATAGATACTATATGATTAATACATGTGTTAAACATTTGTAGGCCAGTATATAAGTACCATAAATACAGATATTTGGGGTTTTGTTTGTGTGAGGCTGCCAGGGTTAATACCATGACGGGCGGCCTGGACCTAAGTTTTAGCTTCCCCCGAAATGGTAAGATTCCCTACCCCCATCAGGTAACCTGGAGCCAGCCAATCAATATGCGCCCAGTAAGAACAAAGGGAGAGCTGAAAAGCCCGCGAAAGTCTCTACCGATAGAATTACTTTGCAAACATGTAACCAATCCGCTTAAGCCAGCTACTAACCGCTTTTGCATATCTTATAAATTTGTGTACCAAGCTTGAGCTCGGCGCTTTCTGACCCTGCACCACTGTGATGTTTGTGGCAGAAAGCCCTGGCTCGAGACAGTAATAAACTTCCCTTTTTGCGAGTTGCATTGTCTTGGAAGCCTTCTCTCTCTCCCCGCTCGGGGATTCGGACATCGGGCATAATATTTGGGGGCTCGTCCGGGATCCCTTGACAGGGAGAAGAGAACGCTTACAGGACAAAGGGGAAGGATAAATAATAACACCGGTGCTCAGGAAGCAAGACGGCGTAAGGCCGGGGCCAGCGGACGCGCTGGGAGGCAGCCGACTCCGCGGGAAAAAAGGTTCCTCTCCCGACCCCGAGTCTGGTGAACAGCGGACGCCATTCGGTAAGGTGAATCTGCTACCGGGAGGCAAGAAAATTCAGGGGGCCCGAAAACCCAGCGCTGTGTCGTCGGCCGACGTTTGTTTGTCCGTGTGTTTGTCTTTGGCTCTCCGTGTTTTTGTGTGTGCCGGCATGGTCTCTAGTCTCGTTCTCTTCTGGTGCATCGTTCTTTCTCACTTCTGACTTATTCTCTCTCTCCCTTACCATTTATTCTTTGACCATGGGGCAGGGAGAATCTACCCCACTTTTTCTCATGACTGACCATTTTTCGGATGTCAGGGCCAGGGCCCATGACTTGTCTTTGCTAGTCAAAAAAGGTAAATTAATAACTTTTTGTTCTGCAGAGTGGCCCGCCTTTCAGGTTGGATGGCCTCCGGAAGGCACCTTTCAACCGTCCATCATACAGGCTGTGAAGGAGAAGATTATGGCTCCTGATCCCTGGGGCCATCCGAGTCAAGTCCCCTATGTCATGGTCTGGCAGGATCTAGTGGAAAATCCGCCTAAATGGTTAAAACCTTTTGTTTACAAACTTCCTAGTTCCTCCAGTTCACAGGTCCTGGTGATGGAGACCCCCCCAGAGGAAACCAAAAAGAAAGAGGACCCAAAACCAGTCCTTCAGGAATCATCTTATCCAAACCTGATAGATCTAGAAACGGAGATAAGGCCTCCGCCATATGTGCCCTCCTTGCAATCCCCTCCGAGGAGAGAAGCTCCCACAGGTGAACCGAGAGGATTAAGAGGGCCAATGGGAACCGACCGTGAAGGGGGACCGGCATTGGGGACCCGGGGGAAAACTAAGGGAGATAGGGGTAAGCAAGACCCTGGGGACCCAGAGTTACCTTCATCCACTGTTCAGGCGCTCCCCGTCCGAGTGGGACCAACTAACCCGGACGGAGAGCGAACCTATCAGTACTGGCCCTTTTCCACGAGTGACCTGTACAATTGGAAGACCCAAAACCCTCCTTTCTCAGAGAAGCCCCAAGGCCTCATTGACCTCTTAGATTCCATTTTGTTCACTCATAATCCCACCTGGGATGATTGTCAGCAGCTGTTGCAGGTGCTCTTCACCACGGAAGAATGGGAGCGAATTCTGGCAGAGGCACGGAAACGGGTACCAGGGGTCGACGGGAGGCCAACCGCCCAGCCTCATCTTGTGGACGAGGGGTTTCCTCTGTTGCGGCCTAACTGGGATTTTGAGCGGGTGGAAGGTAGGGAGCGTCTCCGAGTGTACCGCCAGACTCTAATGGCTGGCCTGCGGGCTGCAGCAAGAAAGCCGACAAATCTGGCAAAGGTAAATTCAGTAAGGCAAGAGCCCATTGAAAGCCCCGCAGCCTTCCTAGAGAGGCTGATGGAAGCTTTCAGGCAATATACACCTATGGACCCCCAGGCTGAGGAGTCATGCGCTGCAGTTTTGTTAGCGTTTGTGAATCAGGCAGCCCCAGATATTAGGAAGAAATTACAAAAGGTAGAGGGGTTGGGAGAACAGACAATACAGGATTTACTGAAAGTAGCTGAAAAGGTATTTAATAATAGGGAGACCCCAGAAGAAAGGGAAGAGCGAATTCGGCGGGAGGAAAGGGAATTAGCGGAAAAGATCAGGAAAGAAGAGAGGGAACATAGGGCGAGGGAAAACCGGAAGAACCAGAAGGAGCTAGCCCAGATTCTTTTTGCGGGGTTAAAGGCCGGAACAGAATTGAGGGAACCTCGAGACCCCCGGACGGGAGAAAAAGAAAAACCAAAAAGGCAGGCCCTAAAGAAGGATCAGTGCGCCTACTGCAAAGAACAGGGGCACTGGAAAAACGAGTGCCCTAAGAGGGACTCAAGGAGAGGAATGACCCAGAGAGAGAAAATCGCCCCCGGAACTCGAGTTCTATATGCGGGGGAAGACAGTGACTGGGGAGTCGAGACTCGGCACCCCTCCCCGAGTCCTGGGTAACCATACATGTGGAGGGGAAACCCGTTGGCTTCATGGTAGATACTGGCGCCCAACACTCTGTTTTAAATAAAAAACTGGGACCAATGTCTAAGAAAGCCAGCTTAGTGCAAGGAGCCACGGGGACAAAAAGATATTGTTGGACCACAGAACGGAAAGTAAATCTGGGGACCCACCAGGTGTCCCATTCGTTTTTGGTGATACCAGAATGCCCAGCCCCTCTACTTGGAAGAGACTTGTTGACTAAAGTTAATGCTCAGATCCATTTTGACCCCGGGGGAATGTCAGTTACGGATGGACTTGGACAACCGATACATGTCTTGTCCCTAGCCTTAAGGGATGAATACAGACTTTTTGCGCCTAAGTCCTCAGAGACCGTAGCACTAGATGTACAACCGTGGGTCCATAAATATCCATTGGCCTGGGCAGAAACAGCAGGAATGGGACTAGCTAAACAGAGATAACCGGTCGTCATCGAGCTAAAGGCCGAGGCAATTCCTGTGAGGGTGAAACAGTACCCTATGAGCCAAGAAGCTCGGCGGGGGATCACTCCTCACATTCGACGGCTCATGGAGGCCGGAATTCTCAGGCGATGCCAATCCCCTTGGAACACCCCCTTACTGCCGGTGAAGAAGCTAGGGGGGACAGATTACAGACCTGTCCAAGACCTGCGAGAAGTCAACAAACGGGTGAGTGACATACACCCAACTGTCCCTAACCCGTATACCCTCCTGAGCAGTTTACTGCCTGAGTACACTTGGTACACTGTGCTGGACTTGAAGGATGCCTTTTTCAGCCTACCCCTGGCAGTCCAGAGCCAGGAGATATTTGCCTTTGAATGGACTGAGGGGGAAGGCCAATCGGTAGTACAATTAACTTGGACCCGCCTCCCACAGGGGTTCAAGAACTCCCCTACCTTGTTTAATGAGGCTCTGAGTGAGGACCTCTACGAATATCGGGCTTGCCACCCAGAGGTCATTCTGCTACAATATGTAGATGACCTTATGTTGGCTGGAACCACAGAGGAAGCTTGCGGCCGTGCCACTGGGGACCTATTACAAACCCTAGGCATCTTGGGGTATCGTGCTAGCGCAAAGAAGGCACAAATAGCCCGGCAAGAGGTCACCTATTTGGGGTATAAGATCAGGCAGGGGCAAAGGTGGCTAACCCAGGCCATGAAAGAAACAATATTGCAGATACCAGAGCCCAAAAACCCCCGCCAGGTGAGAGAGTTTCTGGGGACTGTTGGATATTGCAGACTGTGGATTATGGGGTTTGCTGAGAAGGCCCGGCCCTTATATGAGGGAAGTAAAGAGACCCCAAAGTGGACTTGGACTGAGCCAATGAAACAGGCTTTCCAGACACTCAGACGGGCCCTACTAGAAGCCCCAGCCCTTGCCCTGCCTAACCCAAATAAGCCATTCCAGCTGTTTGTAGATGAAAAGCAAGGAATAGGAAAGGGGGTCTTGACTCAACAATGGGGACCATGGAAGCGGCCGGTAGCATACCTTTTGAAGCGATTAGACCCGGTGGCCGCTGGGTGGCCCCCTTGCCTTCGCATCATTGCAGCTACAGCCCTCCTCGTCCGCGACGCTGACAAGCTGACGTATGGACAGCAACTCTCGGTTTACACCCCCCACGCCGTGGAAGGGGTTTTAAAGCAGCCGCCGGGTAAGTGGATCTCCAATGCCCGCTTGACACACTACCAGGCCTTGCTGCTCGATACCCCACGGGTGCGTTTTCAGACCCCTTGCTTCCTAAATCTGGCCACGCTCCTACCCAACCCAGAGAAGGACAGCCCTCTCCATGATTGCAGTGAGATACTGGCTGAGGCCCTGGCGGCACGAAAAGACTTAACTGATGTACCCCTAAGCAACAGTGAGCTAGTATGGTTCACCGATGGGAGCAGTTATGTAAAAGATGGGCAAAGGAAGGCGGGAGCCGCCATAGTTGATGATTCAGGGCAGACGATATGGGCTGAGACACTACCCCCAAACACTTCTGCACAAAAAGCAGAATTGATTGCCCTAATACAGGCTCTGGAGCAAGCCAAAGGGAAGAGAGTCACCATTTTTACTGACAGCCGATATGCTTTCAGCACTGCCCATATTCAAGGTCCCATATACCAAGAAAGGGGATTTCGGACAGCTGAGGGAAAAGAGGTCAAAAATCTGCCTGAGATTCGCAGGCTCTTGGAAGCTGTCCAGCTGCCCCGGGCAGTAGCTATAGTACATGTCCCCGGTCACCAGAAGGGAGAAGACCCTAAGGCGCGAGGCAATCGTGCTGCTGATGCGGCCGCTCGAGAAGCGGCTAGCCGGGACTACGCCGCCCCCATATTAGCCGTGGGACTTCCACCCCCTGGTATGGGGACCTTGCCACCAGTTCCCGAATATTCCCTCCCTGATCTCGCCTGGATCAACAAGGATACCACCCTCCAGAAAGATGACCAAGATGGATGGTACCGAGACCAAAACAACAACCTGATCTTGCCTGCCACCCTGGGTCGTCACCTGTGTGAACACCTGCACACAACTACACACTTGGGAGAAAAAAAGACCCTAACACTTCTCCAGACGGCCTGCCTGAGGTTCCCTCGACAAAATGCAACTGTACGAGAGATAATTCAAGCCTGCGAAGCGTGCCAGCTGATGAGGGCAGAGAAGAAGCAGCACTCGGGAACGAGGTACCGAGGGGAAAAGCCAGGGCAACATTGGGAGATAGATTTCACCGAGGTAAGGCCAGGCAAGTATGGGTACCGCTATCTGTTGGTTCTGGTAGATACCTTCTCGGGGTGGGTAGAAGCTTTCCCCACTAAAGGAGAGACAGCAATAGTGGTTGCTAAAAAGATCTTAGAGGAGATAGTGCCTAGGTATGGGCTGCCAGTGACTATGGGCTCTGATAATGGACCTGCCTTTGTGAGCCAGATTGTACAAGGGCTGGCCCAAGCTCTGGGGATGAAATGGAAGTTACATTGCGAATATAATCCCCAGAGCTCAGGACAGGTTGAGAGAATGAATCGGACCTTAAAAGAAACTTTGACAAAGTTGGCAATAGAGACTGGTGGGGACTGGGTGACTCTCCTCCCCTTTGCACTCTTTCGGGCACGTAACACCCCTTATAAGCTGAATCTTACTCCTTTTGAGATTCTGTATGGAAGACCCCCTCCTGTGTATCCTATTTTCGAAGGAAAATGTCTGCCACCCCCTACTTTGGGACAATTCCAGCAAACTCTGATAGCATTAAGTAAGGTGCATAACCATGTTTGGAAATTGATTCGAGAGATACATGAGGGCCAAAACAAGAGGGCCCTCCCCTCACATAATATTAGCCCAGGTGATTGGGTTTGGGTAAAACGACACCAATCTAAAGTATTAGAACCTAGATGGAAAGGCCCTTATGTCGTTCTCCTTACCACTCCTACCGCTGTCAAGGTCGACGGGATTGGACCCTGGGTTCACTGCAATCACGTGCGGCAAGCCACATCGGAAGAACAGGAAAAAGCGCGAGCAGAATGGAAGGCGAGTCCTCACCCGTCAAATCCTTTGAAACTGAAACTCGTCCGCTGGGAGGCCTCCTAATTCTCCTGCTGATGGCAGCTCTCATCGACCCAGGAGCGACCAGTCATAACCCCCATCAACCTGCTAAGATCACATGGAAACTCAACGACGGGCAAACTCATGAGCTGCTCAATGAGACCTCAGGAATCCACCCTCCAAACACCTGGTGGCCGGACCTGAACTTCGACCTCTCAAGCCTCTTCGCAAAGCAGGACGGTCTCTATGATAAATACTATAGGGATGGGATAAAAAACCATAGGTTGGGGTTTTGGGCTTGCCCGGGCTATGTAAAAAATAACTGGAAAACTTGTGGTGGCATAGAAAGCTATTATTGCAGGAGCTGGAGTTGTGTGACCTCTTGTGATGGACCCCAGAGGTGGGATGTCGGAAACAGAGATCTAGTTAGCTTCACCTTCAAGGACCGTAGACACCAGGGGCCTCAGGTACGAGTACGATTTAACCAGGAACGGGCGAAAAAAGAAAACCGCTGGACCTCAGGACTGACTTGGGGTTTTCAGCTCCACGTAAATTGGCCCGGCCCCTACCCAGGCGAGCTTTTAATCATTAAACAGGTTATTGAGCCGGTGCAGGTACATAGTTTAGGTCCCAATCTGGTCAAAGCATTACAGGGGCACAAGGCGACCCCCAAGCCAACCCCCTTCAGACCAAGCTTGCCAGGAACATTTAACATCTCCTCTACCCCGAGCCTCAGAGGCAAACTGACAGAAACCCCTGGCCCTCTGGCTGTTACCATTAGCTCAGCAATTCAGGACCCCCTATGGGCCTTAGTGAATGCAGCCTTTACGGTCTTAAACCATACCAACCCTAATGCAACCCAGTCCTGTTGGCTTTGTTATAATCTTCACCCCCCCTTCTATGAGGCCATAGGCCTCAATGTCTCTTACCACTTATCTTCAGGCCAGAACCCACCCCCATGCCGATGGGAAGAACGCAAGGTTGGCCTCACAATGAATGAAGTTTGGGGACAGGGACTCTGTTTGGGCACAGTGCCACGTGATAAAACTTCCCTCTGTGCCCGGACTATTAGTAACCTACGCTTATATGGCAAAAATTGGATTGTGCCAGAGGTTGGGGGCTGGTGGATTTGTTCACATACTGGGCTAACCCCATGTTTAAATGTGAAGGTTTTTAACCAGAGTCAAGAATTCTGTGTCCTGGTTGCTGTAATGCCAAAAATCTTATACCACTCTGAAGAGGTTATGTACTCACATTGGGACCGAGAATTGCCAAGACAAAAGAGAGAGCCAATCAGTGCGATCACCATGGCAGCCTTGTTCAGTCTTGGGCTGGCAGGAGCAGGGACAGGAATAGCTTCACTATCTCTGCAAGGCCAAGGGTTTTCTTCCCTACGAGCCGCCATAGATGAAGATAGAACTCGCATAGAAGAATCAATCAGCCACTTAGAGAAGTCTCTGACTTCCTTGTCTGAGGTGGTCTTGCAGAATAGGAGAGGATTGGACTTGATTTTTCTCCAACAGGGTGGGGTCTGCGCGGCTCTGGGAGAAGAATGTTGTTTCTATGCAGACCATACAGGAGTGGTAAGAGAATCTATGGCAAAAGTAAGAGAAGGGCTGGCGCAACGAAAGAGGGAACGGGAGGCCCAGCAGGGATGGTTTGAGTCTTGGTTTCAACGCTCCCCCTGGCTGACCACCTTAGTTTCCACCCTCCTGGGCCCGCTTATAGTGCTATTATTGACACTCACGTTTGGCCCTTGTATTTTAAACCGGCTAATGTCATTTATTAAAGAACGTCTAAATACCATTCAGATTATGGTATTGAGGCAGCAATATCAGATGGTAGCCCAGGATGAAGAGAAGGATTCCTCTACAGGAACAAGAAGACAGGGGGGAATGTGAGGCTGCCAGGGTTAATACCATGACGGGCGGCCTGGACCTAAGTTTTAGCTTCCCCCGAAATGGTAAGATTCCCTACCCCCATCAGGTAACCTGGAGCCAGCCAATCAATATGCGCCCAGTAAGAACAAAGGGAGAGCTGAAAAGCCCGCGAAAGTCTCTACCGATAGAATTACTTTGCAAACATGTAACCAATCCGCTTAAGCCAGCTACTAACCGCTTTTGCATATCTTATAAATTTGTGTACCAAGCTTGAGCTCGGCGCTTTCTGACCCTGCACCACTGTGATGTTTGTGGCAGAAAGCCCTGGCTCGAGACAGTAATAAACTTCCCTTTTTGCGAGTTGCATTGTCTTGGAAGCCTTCTCTCTCTCCCCGCTCGGGGATTCGGACATCGGGCATAACAGTTTGCTTTTATATCCTAGTGTCAGAATGGAACCTAGCACATGGTAAGTACCAGCGTGATATTCAGAATATTTATTTAATTATCGATTCAGTACCAGTAGCAACCAATCTGAAGATGTAAAAACAATCAGTGTGCTAGGATGACCACCAATCTTGATAAACTCTCAATGAATGTTGGTTGAATGACTTAATGAAATGCACTGTTCCTACATAAATGCTGAATATATCGTTTTAATTTGATTTTTGAGAACTTACCTACTTAAAATAGGTCTTAGTCATTTCACACACACTGCTTAAAACATGTATATGAATATAACTATATGTATACAAAAAATCGTCAGCCTGTCTAATAATCAAAGACATACAAATTTAGCATATTGTATTGTTTCTCTGAACTTCCAAAACAAAGACAAATAATGTTTACTGCACAGATATGAACATGGTGAGTGAGCAGCTCTGGAGTCCAATTATTCTACACGTCACTCTCTCTAGCCTGGAAAATGGTTTCATTCACATTGAACTGTAACAGGATAAATAGATAAAATATTACATATATTCCACAAGCTTTTAAAATATATTTAAGAGTATTTTGCTGAGTAATTCCTCCTGTAATTTTGTAAAAAATTACTTTATAAATGCACAAAGTTATACTTACATTCATCATAGCACTTTTAATAATAATAATAAAAAATGAGAGGTGCTCAAAATGTTCAAAAACAGAGAATCAGCAAAGACATTACGTTGCATCCACACTAGGTTATCCTGTCTAAGTGGCACCTGGTAAAAGGGACTTTGCACATTATAATAACACACAGAAGTGATGCAAATTGACATTTAGTCACCAGATTGCTATATATATAGCAAAGGTGATGTCTAGCTACCAAAAGACCACATTCCATTCAGAAATTATTGAGCATAAAAAAACAACCCCCTTAACAAAACAGTATTCATAATTTTTTATTTTTGTTTGAAAAATACATACCTATATGGAATATATGAGATCAGATGGCACCAAGTAGAGTATCTGTGCTCTGTAGTATCTGTAGTGTGGTGTAGATATTATAGTTTTATCTACATATCCCTACATATATAGAGAGATAAGGAAAATCTGCAGTAGTCTATCCCAGTATGTTCATGGTAGTAATTTACTGGGAAATTTGGGGAATTATTTATTGGGTAAATAATCAAATTATTTAATTTAATTGGGTAAATTATTTTTGGTAAAAATTATTGGGTAATTATTTTTCTTTCTCTCTTGTTGTCTTTGTTAATCCATATTTTCTAACTTTTCTACCATTACCATGCATATCTTGTGAAGTTAAAAGTGAATAATAATAAATGGATAGAGAGTATTTCTCTGGGATGTTGGTAAAGTGAAAGAAAGTGAAGTAAAATGAAGTCGTTCAGTCGTGTCTGACTTTTTGCGACCCCATGGACTTTAGCCTACCAGGCTCCTCCATCCACTGGATTTTCCAGGCAAGAATACTGGAGTGGGTTGCCATTTGCTTCTCCAGGAGATCTTCCTGACCCAGGGACTGAACCCGGGTCTCTCGCATTTTAGGACGCTTTACCGTCTGAGCCACCAGCGAAGTCCAGGGATGTTGGTACGAGCTGGCAATCCTGCCTAAAGAAAATGGCACAGGCTTTGTAGCTGGAGAAACCCCTGTTCCATTCCTCAATCAGTTCTCTGTGACCCCAACTAAATCACCTAACACTGCGGTAATACTTGAATTGTAGGACTAATTTGAGGATGAGAGATGATGTTAAGATTTTGACATACTTCCAGCCCAGAGTAGACCCTCAGTCAGTTGTCATTTATTGTTACTGTTATAAGGAAACAATTCCTTGAAGTTTGAGAGCAGGTGTGAACTTTTGGTCTTTCTAAGCTCTGTCGACTAAAAAATAGAGTCACAACATGAAAGTAGAGAGTTATTTTATTTGGTGGGAATGTTTAGGACTCTAATCCCAGGAGACAGCATCTCAGTAACTCTGAGAAAATTGCGCCAAGGAGGCAGGAGGGGAAGTTAGGCTATATACAAGTTTGTAGCAAATGCAGCAGACAGTTTGTACCTCAAAGATCAGGTATCAAGTTAAGGAATTTAACATTCTATGTATGGGATGATGCAAGCCTGTGAGCTCACTGAATTCATTCCTTTCGTACGCAACCCAGCTATCTGGGGCCAGTCCTGTTTCCTTGTTCGCCTTGCTTCTTGCATTCCCCCAGCTCCTTAGTAATCATCCTGGTGGGTGGCAGCATCCATTGATCACAGCTTTGGAGGCCTCATTCACATTTGGTGGCCAGAAATCGCTGACGGCTGTGACATTTTTTGTTTATTGATAGGGCAAGAGGTATTTTCACTTCACAGACTCATCTCCATGTGCTCTGATTGGAAACCTGCTGTTGTCATGGGTACTAGTCACACAGTGACACCTTGAGAAGGAGTCCTGTATAAGGAAAAGGAACCAAGTCCTGGAATCGTTAAGGAGGCAGTTTAGGATTTTGAGTTTCCATCCCTAGGTTTGGGTTTTAGTGCATATCTGCTCAAGGAGTCTACATTGTCTTATGAGAGTAAAAACCCCTCTTTGGGGCTTCCCCTGTGGCTCAGTGGTAAAGAATCTGCCTGTGATTCAGAAGACAAGGGAGATGCGGACTCAGTTCCTGGGTTGGGAAGATCCCCTGGAGGAGGGCATGGCAACCCACTCCAGTATTCTTGCCTGGAGAATCCCATGAATAGAGGAGCCTGGCAGGCTACAGTCCATAGGGTCACAGAGTTAGACATGACTGAAGTGACTCAGCACACATACACGCAACCCCTGTTTGACAAACACATATATAGACACATATCATAAAACAGAGATCAATGCATTTGTAGAACCAAGAGGTAATCTGTGTGTTGGATTATTCCCTTAAAGCTAAAATAATTAGAAAATGCACAGACACAGAGGGCTACATGCATATATACATGTGCACACATACATATACCTAACTACTTCCACCAAGCTGTTTTCTATTTTCACATATAACAGTTGATGATAAAAGGGAGCTATGTCCTCATCCTCTTTTCATTCTTTGCCATGTTTCTGCATCTCCTAAGAATCAAGATGATATTACAAGAATACTTTGTAGGGACTAAGAACATAATCCAGAAAGAAGAACAAGCCTTTTGGATATGAATTTGAAATTATTCTAACAAAGGTTTACTGGGGGACTGAGGGTCCTGCCCACTTTCTCATCTGTTCCCCTGTGGCAAATTACAGTTCTACAGACCAGGGTGTTTAGAGTCTGCTACTATAGAACAGAGTTGGCTTTGCTTCAAATTCCTTGTCTCTTACCTTTTTAACTTACAACTAAACTAACCAACTTAATTAAAATATAAAAGAGCAAACATCTCTCCAGATTTAAAAACAAAGCACTGGGATATAGGCAAGATTATTATGTAGATGGGCTTCCCTGATGGCTCAGCTGGTAAAGAATCTGCCTGCAATGTGGGAGACCTGGGTTCGATCCCTGGGTTGGGAAGATCCCTTGGAGAAGGGAAAGGCTACTCACTCCAGTATTCTGGCCTGGAGAATTCCAAGGACTGTATAGCTCATGGGGGTCACAAAGAGTTGGACACGACTGAACAACTTTGACTTTCACTTTCATTATGTTGATTGCAGATTTACAACTGTTTATGATTAGATATCTTTTAAAACAATATCTAAAAAGATATGTTAATACCAGAGGGGAAAGGTGTCATGCCAATTTTCTAGGTACAGTAAATTAATTCTGAACTGGAACTTAACACCTCCAACAAACAACCTGCTTGAAATCTTTTTATGGTGCTCTTATTAAAAGGTAAGTATCATTTGAGGAGGTAAGTATCATTTCAGAAGGGCTTCCCTGGTGGCTCAGATGGTAAAGAATCCCATCCAGATTCTGGATTATGTCCTTAGTCCCTACAAAGTATTCTTGTAATATCATCTTGATTCTTAGGAGGCACAAAACATGGCAAAGAATGAAAAGAGGATGAGGACAGAGCCCCCTTTTATCATCAACTGTTATATGTGAAAATAGAAAACAGAGCTTGGTGGAAGTAGTTAGGTATATATATGTGTGTGCACATGTATATATGTGTATAGTCCTCTGTGTCTGTGCATTTTCTAATTATTTTAGCTTTAAGGGAATAATCCACAATGCAGGAAACAAGGGTTGGATCCCTGGGTTTGAAAGATCCCCCGGAAGAGGAAATGGCAACCTACTCCAGTATTCTTGCCTGGGGAATTTCATGGACAGAGAAGCCTGGTGGGCTACATAGTCCATGGGGTCACAAAGAGTCGGACACAAATGAGTGATTAACATACACATCATTTGAGAAAATGACCATCAGTGTTTAGCTCTGCTCTTAAAAAAGTCTTCTTTCTTTACGGCATGTATTTTTGGCTTTTGCAAAAAATAGTAATACTTCAGGACAAGTAAAGAAAAAAATTCCTGCCCCCCCCAAAATGTATTTTGTCAGGGTGGGGGGTGCTTTATGATTAATTCGGTCTTCAGATGTTTCAGTCTACATAGATTAGTTTGGGATAATATGGTTAAATCACAGAAAACAAAATTAATGTCTTTTTCTTATACATTTGTATATATAAGCAGGCCTGGCTCATGAAAATGTTGATAAGTAGTTAAAGCTTATATTTTATGACTAAATCAATCTGAATCTTTTCTTTATTCCTAGTGTTCCCAACACATGTTCCATTCCCAGTTATCTAGTTCCTAGGTAATTAGAATAATTCCCAATGGCAAGATAAGCTTTACTCCCAGAGAAATTTCTTTAGGAGGAGGAGGGAATAGGGAATTAGAAGGCTTGGATTCAAGATTCAACCCTGCCACTTGCCAGCCATAAAACCACTGGTAAATAAACCACGCTTTCTGAGGCTGAATTTCTCGTCTTAATAGAGCTCTACTATAATACCTGTATCAAAGGACTGCTGTGAAGAATAATTTAGATAGCATATCAAAATTGTGGAGCATTATGTAATGTAAGGGCTGATTATAATTTAGTAAAGATTGGCCAATTGCATAGATTACATAGTTAACTTGATCAATTCTGCAGCTAATTGAATCAATGTAGATAGCAAGCCATATAATCAAATCCTCAAAGAATTACCCAGAGTTGGGTAATTAAGGGTCCCCCTGGATAAAATATATTTTACTTTTCTAGACTGTTTCCTCATTTGAGCAAAGAAATCATTGCATTTGAAGATTTAAGGTCTTTCTCAACACTGACTTCTATGATGATAGAAACCATTTTTTCAAAAGTTATTAAGTCATTTTAAAGTAAGACATTTTTCACAGTTTTAATTCCTGTCATTTGATCCTTTTTGCAACAGAATAAAAATCTGCCACTGAGATCTGTTGTGTTGGCATCACAGTGTCAAAGATACTCAATAACAGATAAATAGAAAATGAAAACAAAAAGGTCAGAGTGTCATTTGGGAAGCTGGCAGACAGCATGGTGCCAACCAGCTCTCAATTACAGGCCGATCTGGAGGTTCAAATGCATTGGTTTCATTTAACTCAGTGGGAGGCTGGTACCTACCACTGTTTCCTAAACTGGTTCTTCTGTGTCATCCAGGATTTCATGCTTAATACTGCAGTGGTCAAAGCCAGCCTCACCAGCTGACTCTGGGTTGTAACTGGCCATCCAACCCCAGAGGCTTGTGGATCATAACAGTGCTGCACTGGGTGACTACAGAATTTTCACACTGCTACTATATAGTGAAGCAGAATAGCTGGAAATTAGATCAAGGGGATAGGAATGTTCTTAAAGAACAATGAAGATTCCCTGTAAAACTGTTCTCTAGGAATCCCCAGTAAAATGACACAGTTAGGATGCAAAACAAAAGTATTCTATAAAATGAAGAGCTGGACAGCATAGCTAAGATTTATTAAGCACATACTATGTGTCAGAAGTTATTCTGTTTATTACACACATCATTTGATTTGGTCCTCTCAACTTCTGTTTAAAGAAGGCACGGTTAGCCCTATTCTCATAAACAAATGAAGAAACTAAGGTGTTGAGAGGTTAAATAACTTGTCCAAAGCCACACACATGCGTGCAATTTCCAGCATGAACAAAGAGGCAGAATAGCAGCTAACTGCAGATATGAATCGAATTACAGTGTTATGTGTGCTTAGCTACGAACAGTATTCCCTCCACTGTCTATACACCTGTGTGAATCATAACACCTTTAATACCTTTACATCCCTGCACAGAGAAGACTATACTCCTCCAAGGCAGGTGTTTAACACCCAAGGTTTCAGCCAGTATCTATGAGTTCTCTTTTTCTTCCATAGGAAAGAAACAAGAATGACCATTTCAAATTAATTTCATCCTAAAGAGACATGATAAAAGACGATTGATTCTTTTAGTTTCATGCCCTTTGGTACCATTTTAAAATTTAATACATCCTGAACAGAAATTGATTACAGCACACTTTGGTAGTTCAACCATTTTTCCCTAAGAGAAGTGTATGTGTGAGAGAGAGAAAGAGAGAGAATTGTATGGGTATAAGCATGTGCCTATATAACTGTGAGGTTATTTAAGGGGAAGTCCCCTTGAAAAAAATAATGCAAAGACCAAATGGAATAAATAGATTTCCAAGAATGTCTCAGAAGTTTTGCAGTTATATTAAGATTGCTATTTATTGCAGAAAAGTGGGGCAGTATCGTATTTGCTCAGCATTTCCATGCAGAGTAGAGATGACTGACATCAGGACTTAATCATAACACTTACTTTATGTCATGGAAAGTGATGTCAGTGCAGCTTGTAGGAGGTGCGTTCAAATGAGATTTAATCTTTAGGGCAGCGATAGTTGTGGTGTCACCCAAGTGAAAATCTAAACAAGTTCACAGCAGAACACATTAACTCTCTAAAGCATTATTTCAAGCTTTCTCTAAAATAAAAGCTCTATGAGAAGTTACTTTCAGTGTCTGCATGCAAATGTGTTTTCACCTTGGTGGGGATTAGAATCTAAGTTTAGGATGGAAAGTGAATTTAAGGGAAACCTTTCTGCATCGGTGCCGTTGGAGGCAGACTGGCAGATAAAAGCGAGCATCCTTTCAGGAGGCAGATCTCCACTGCTGCTCTGACAGCTGTCCATTGGGTACCACTCACAGAATGGATCTCCTTTACCTCCACATCATGGCAGCTTGGGAGGACGGGGAGTGGGAGAGATCAGAAGAAAGGACTGTAGCAGAATGGGGAAATAATCAGAGCAACATTTTAAATGACAATAGAGATTATAAAATTCTACCTATGAAACTGTGGCCAGTATATAAAAACTGAATGCACACTTGCTCAGGGACTAGAAATGCCATACGAATGAAAACATTGATTTGGTTAAATGGAAAGATTGTGGACAATTTTGATTCAGATTTACCTTTTCAGTTTAATATTGTTCTTTAAGTAAAATAATATAAGTTTGAAGCAACTACATCTTCCACATGACTCTGCACAGTTATTTAGATGAAATTTACACTTAACATTTTTGACTCAAGAGAAGAAGCATGTGGTCAGGCTCTATCATTTGACGGAGAAGGAAATGAGGTCCAGTGGGCTGAGTATACTCGGTTAGGTTCATATAAGCAGTGATAGCATGGAATTTGAATGCATGGGGCACTTTCCTCTACACCAAGGTGCCCTTCTGCCATCACTCACCATTGGCAATGCATCTCCTTCCTTCCTAATCTTTCATAGCCTCATGACTCCAATAGCAGGCTTAATCTGAATAATGGCCATATGAATGTATTAGATTCTAATTCCTGAAAACTATAAAAGACTACTTTATTTGGGGGGAAAACAAGTCTCTGTAGATGTGATTAAGTTAAAAATATTATGATGAGGAGGTAATCCTGATTATGTTAATGAGCCATAAATGTCATCACAGGTATCCTTATAAGAAGAGATACAGGGAGACTCAACATACACATAGAGGAGGAGATGGAAAGATGGAGGTTGCAGTGATGCAGCCACAAGCCAAGGAATGGCAAAAGTCCACAGAAGCTGAACAAATAACTCTTCCTCAGTGCTTCCGGAGGGAGGCTAGTCTGTACTTGATTTTGGAATTTATGCCTGCACTTTTTTTTTTGCTTCACTATGTGATCTGTAGGGTCTTTGTTCCTTAGTTCTCTGACCAGGGATCAAATCCATGCCTCCTGCAATGGAAGTTCCAGGTCTTAACCACTGGACTCCCAGGGAAGTCCCACATTTTGGCATTCAGATCTGTAAGAAAATGAATTGCTATTGTTTTAAGCCACTGCATTTGTGGTACTTTGTTAGCGCAGCCATAGCAAAACTAAATCAACTTCAAAATACATTTCATTTCAATTTCCATACTCTCACTTATTGTCTTCTCCTCTCCCCTCAACATGCTTCTGAGCTCAGTCAATCTGTCTCCCATTCCTAATCATGCTAGATTTTACCTCTTTTTCTCTCATTCCCAACATCTAATTAATTATCAGATCCTAGTGATGTTATCTTGAAAACATGCTGCTTGGATCTTCACTCACTCACCATTCCCAGAATTTTATCACCTTAAGATTTCTGCCATGTTCTCTATACTCTCTTATTCACTCTCTATTCCACCAACAGAATTGCCTTTCAAAAATGGCAAATTTGACACATATTCATGTGTTTAAAACTATCTATAAATTTAAGTTCACTAAAGCAGTGACAGAATGTAGGTTCTGGAGATGGGACCTCCCGGGTTTCACTCAGGGCTGTGCCACTTACTAACTATGTGAATGTAGGCTGGTTACTTCTCAGGGCCTCATTTCTGCTTCTGGATATTGAAGACAGTAATAATGCCTCCCTCATAAAGGGGTCATCAGAAATGAATGAGTTGAGACCTGTAAAGCATACAGAAGAATATCTTGGCCACACAAGAAATAAGCAGAAAAACTATGGCTTGTCAATAATAACAACTATAATATTTAAAAGAAGTACTAGCTGTTTTAATTATGTGCAGAACAACCAGCAGATTCTTTACATTCTTATCATGTGTCCTGTTACAATCTCATCTTCTGCCACCCTTTTTATTAGTCAGGGTTCTCTAGAGAACATAAACAACAGAATATGTCTCTCTGTGTGTTATGAATAGATATAGACATATAGATAGATATAGATAGGTATTAAAAGGCATAGCTATAGTACACCTATATAGTTACAGATAGACATAGATATAAATGTAGATATTGATAGATATAGCTATAGTACAGCTATCTATAAATTTGTTGTTGAGGTTGTTGTTCAGTCCCTAAGTCATGTCCAACTCTTTATGATCCCATGGACTGTAGCATGCCAGGCTTCTCTGTCCTTCACTATCTCTTGGAGATTGCTTGAACTCATATCCACTGAGTCAATGATGTCATCCAATCATTTCATCTTCTGTCACCCCCTTCTCCTCCTTCCTTCAATCTTTCCCAGCATCAAGGTCTTTTCCAATGATCTGGCTCATCACATCAGGTGGCCGAAGTATTGGAGCTTCAGCTATAGATAGATAAAGATATAGATATAGAAAGAGATTTATTATAAGAACTTAGCTCATTTGATTATGGAGGTTGACAAGTCTACAGATCTGCAATTGGTAAGCCCTGGAGACAAGAGAGCTGATGATATAGCTCTAGTCTGAATGCTGGCAGGCTTGAGGTTAATAAGAACCATTGTTTCAGTTCAAAGCCAGAGGCAAGAAAAGATCAATGCCCCAGTTCAAAGGCAGTGAGGCAGCAGAAGTTCTCTCTTACTCAAAGGCAGGTCAGCCCTATTGTTTACTCAGGCCTACAGCCAAATAGATGTGCCCCTCACCCCGTTAGGGAGGGCAGTCTGCTTTACTCAGTCTATCAACTGAAATGTCTAGCTCATCCAATCTCACAGAAACACTCAGAATAATATTTGACCCAACTGGAAAAGATCCTGATGCAGGGAAAGATTGAAGGCAGGAGAAGAAGGGGACGACAGAGGATAGATCTTTGGATGGCATCACTGACTCAATGGACATGAGTTTGAGCAAGTTCTGGGAGTTGGTGATGGACAGGGAAGCCTGGGGTGCTTCAGTCCATGTACTCACAAAGAGCCAGACATGACTGAGCGACTGTACAACAAATATCTGGGCTCCTCATGGCCCAGTGAAATTGACACAACATTAACCATCACACTTTCCTAACTACCGTCTGTGCCAACTCAGCAAATATTTGGTGATTTCTTGAGAAGTCACCTCATACTTTTTGTTTGTTTTCTTAGATGGTCCTTTATGCTTCTTCTATGTCTTGCCTTCTCTCTGGCCTGGAAAAGTCCTTTGTATTCTTCAAAAATGTGTTCAAATGTCACCTCCTTTTTTACTTGGCAATTCAATTCCTTCTTTTCTCACAGTGAGATTGGACTCGTCATGCCCTGTACCACCGGATAACACTCAATTCACAGAAATGATCACCTAGTGTTAGAATTGGATAGGCAGCATCCACTCAAAGTCAGACCTTATGGAGGACAGGAACAGAGCTTCCCATCTTATTTTTCTTAGAGTTTGAGTGCCTGACCCAATGCCTGGCACATTCAGTTCAGTTCAGTTCAGCCGCTCAGTCATGTCTGACTCTTTGTGACACCATGAACTGCAGCACGCCAGGCCTCCCTGTCTATCACCAACTCCCAGAGTCCACCCAAACCCATGTCCATTGAGTTGGTGATGCCATCCAACCATCTCATCCTCTGTCATCCCCTTCTCTTCCTGCCCTCAATCTTTCCTAGCATTAGGGTCTTTTCAAATGAGTCAGTTCTTTGCATCAGGTGGCCAAAGTACTGGCGTTTCAGCTTCAGCATCAGTCCTTCCAATGAACACCCAGGACTGATCTCCTTTAGGATGGACTGGTTGGATCTCCTTGCATTCCAACGGGCTCTCAAGAGTCTTCTCCAACACCACAGTTCAAAAGCATCAATTCTTCTGTGTTCAGCTTTCTTTACAGTCCAACTCTCACATCCATACATGACTACTGGAAAGGAGATAGTTATTCAATATTCTTTGGGGAAACAGAAAATATGAACCTTGACGATAAGCAATGAGAGGTCATTAAAGGAATTCTAGTCAGTGCCAGCTTTACCACTCCCTAACTGAAGTTTTTTTTTTTAAAGGCTTTCTGTCATTTATGGCCTGCAGAGGGAATCTGAGGACTGCCAGCCAGGCTGCCCTGGCTGAGTGAATCACTGTGATGGTGCCTAGGGAGAGATGCAATCTTTGAAGCACCCAGGCAGTAACCTTTATTTAATGGGCAAGATGGAAATCAATGACACATATGGCGTTAAGCAATTTTAGATTCTGGATTAGTTTGCAGTGATATCTGTTGATCAAAAGAAAAATAGATTTAAATAATCTTCAAACCATTTTTTTTTCCAGTAAAAATCCCAGTGCATTTGTTGTATTTCTTAATAAAATTCAGTTATTTAAATTTGCATGCAGAAGGGAAAAAAAGCAATTGTGTAAACAGTATCTAAAAAAAAATGTATACACTAAATAAAGACCATAGACTGTGAAATATGGCAGATTGTCCTCTCTATGTTTTTCTTGCCTGGATGAGAGATATGTCTATTATTATCTATTGTTTTATTCTAAACTTTAAACATCTTAAAGATATGCAAAATATTGGTGTGCACAAATCGAGAAGCTGAGAAAAAAAATCTCTCCAAACCAAAATAAAGAATATGTGTTAGTAACACTCTGTGTCACTCAGAGTTCAGTATGTGAAACAAAAACCTCTTTAGACATATTAAGCAGAAAGGGATCTAATACAGGAAATTAAGGGCTTAGAATATTGTTGCGAAGGCTGGCACAGTAGATGTGAAGAGCCACCTCTGGGGCTACAGAAGAGGCAGCTCATTGACCAAGATGCTGCTGTGACTCCTGCGTGCATGAAAGCTCACTCAGTTGTGTCCAACTCTTTGAGAACCCATGGACTGTAGCTCTCCAGGCTCCTCTGTCCATAGGATTCTCCAGGTAAGAATATTAGAGTGGGTTCCCATTTCCTATTTCAGGGGATCTTGAACCTGACCCAGGGGATCTTGAACCAGACCCAGGGATGGAACCAGCATCTCCTGCAATGGCAGGCAGATCCTATACCACTGAGCCAGCTGGGGAGCCCAGCTGAAATCATTGACTCTGGACACCCAGACGCTGGTGATCCAACACTGGAATGCGTCCCTTATCACTGACATTTCCTTCATCCTGTCATTTGATAGGACAGACAGCAATAAAAGTACAGCGTTAACTATAGGGTCAACATGATATACCCATCGACAGTACAAACTAACCAGGGTGTCCTTCAGTAGGTGATGGATAAGTAAACTGTGGTAATTCAGACAATGGAATACTTACCAGAGCTTAAAAGAAATGAGCTATTGGATCATGAAAAGACATGGAGGAACCTTGAATGCATACTACTATTGGAAAAGAGACAATCTACAAAGACTACATACTCTATGATTCCAACTAGGCTACGTTGTGGAAAAAGCAAAATTATGGAGTAAAAAGGTCAGTGGTTTCCAAGGTTAGAGGGGAAAGGTTAGGATGAATAGTAGGATCATAGAGGTTTTGGGGAGGGCATTTAAATTATGCTGTATAATACTATAAATGCTGAATACATGTCATTATATATTTGTCCAAAGAGAACGTGAAACCAAGAGTGAATCCTACCATAAACTACAGACTAGCTGATAATGATGCATGCATCAATGCAGTCCCATCAACTGTAGCAAATATACCACTCTGATGAATGATATTGAAAACAGGCACAGGTTATGCCCAGGGGAGGCAAGGCAGATATAGGAAACCTTTGCATCTTCTGCTTAATTTTGCTATGAACCTAAAACTGCTCTAAAAATAGTCTTTTTTTTTTTTTTTTTAAGGCCAACCTCTGACATATGTGTAATTTGTTGTACAAACTTTGAAGAGAAACTTAGAGATCTAGTCCAAATCCTATATGTGAAAAATAAAGAAACTGACACTTTGTGCTATCTGAGAACATTTTAGCTGGAAAAATAGCTGAGCTGACACATAGGATCAAATTGTCAAATTAGATTTTCACAAGTTAGACTCTTTCCCAGAACTGATCTTTACTAAATAATTTTTGAGCCAAGCCACTGAAGGCACAGGTCAAGAAGAGAAGAGTGCAGCCCCCTTGGTTCCTTCCTTCCCCCCACACCCACATAATCTGATCCCCGTTAGATGAAGTCTAGCCAAAGTACACAGGTCACCTCACACAGCAGAGAACATCTGGGTTGTGAAATATCTCAGTTTTGTACCCCAGATGGTCGCCTAACTTATATGACTTTTCCTAGGCATCCATGTCTCATAAATCCACAGACCCTAGGTAGGGCTACCTTAAATAGCCCTAAAATAGTCACATGCTGCTAAGAACATTCCATAGTTATGGATGCTCTTCCTAGGAGATATTGGTAATATATTTACGAAGAGCTCCAGCTATCACCATGAAAATATGACAGTTACCAGCCCTCCCACATTTTCTCTTTCCTTGGGATTATATCCCTTAGTAATGGAAAGAGAAACAGACCGCAGGCCAGCTGCTCTATGTCCTTCTTCCCTAGTATCAAGCCTACAGAAAAGCTGAAAGAATAGTAAAATAAACTCATCTAGATTCACTACAGATAACATTTTATGTTATCTATTCCTCCTTTTCACTCTCTCTGATATTCATATATCTTAGATTGGATGTATGAAAAACTGATACAAAACTGATCCTGAGATGAGGATTTCTGTGAAAGTGATTTATTAAAAATGTGCTCCCCTGGGAAAAAGGAAAGAAAGTTGGGGAGAGCAGGAAGACATTAAGAAAAGGGTGTGATTTCAGGCCGAAGTCAAGTTTCACTCTAATCCTATGTGGATTCTTGAAACCACGAAGCCTTAAGTGTGGGATGTTAGATGGAAAAAGAAAAATTGGTGGATGGACACACAGAAATAGTAAAAGGGATCTAGTGTGTGTGTTTATGTGTGTGTACACATAGCCCTGCACATATACATCTTTTGGTGAATCACTTGAAAGAAAGTTGTAAGCATCTTTGACACTTCACTTGCAAACACTTCAGCTCTTATCTCCTAAATAAACAACATAACCATAATACTGTTAGCACTAAATGTTAAATTAAAAAATGTGAGCACTAATCTAATGTTAATCTAATATAGATTCCTCATTCAAATTGCCCTAATAATGGTTTCCTAATTGTTTGAATTTTTTTCCTGATTCAGAAGCTTACCGAAGGATCACACATTCCTGTAATTGTCATCTCTTTAGACACCCCTAATCTAATACTGGAGTGGGTAGCCATTCCCTTCTCCAGGGGATCTTCCCAACCCAGATATCGAGCCCAGGTCTCCCACATTGCAGGCAGATTCTTTTCTGTCTGAGCCACATGCGAAGCCCAATTATTTTATATATATATATATATATATATATATATTTTTTTTTTTTTTCTGATTCAGGATCTATGGAAGGATCACACATTCCTGTAATTGTCACCTCTTGACAATTAGGCTAGTTCTATGAATTTTTTTATTTCTATGAAATTAATACTTTTGAAGTTTAGGTTTTATAAAAGATCCCACAGTTTCTACTTGTCTGACTGTTTTCTTACAATCTGATGCAGGTTGAATAACTATGGAAAATACAAATAGGTGATATTTTGTTTTCTTGGAGTATCTTATCAGGAGATATATGAGGTCTGCCATCCCATTATTGGTGGTATTGTCTCATCACTTGGTTGAGATGTCCACCAGATTATGATACCCTGAAAGTATCTTATGACTTAAGTTGTCTTAAACTGTCTTGTTCTATACCAAAATTCTTCCCAAGCTCTCACTGAAAATGTCTTTATCAATTTCTATTTCTCTAGTCATATAGTTTTGAAATCAGCAAATAGAAACAAAACTCTGTTCATACAAACCTACATATTGATGATCCTTTCTCTTGCCAAATTTCAAGTTTCTTCCCTTATGCTGTTTCTCAGATATATTCCCTTATCTCCAATATGCAACCTAATTTAGTCCTTAAAATTTTGCTCTGTGAAGTCCTGGAAGAGATGTTATAGTTAGCTCTTTTGTATTATAGTCAGATCTTTTCTATTTCCATTCTAGACCTATTCGATAACAAAGTTGACTTTTTAAAAAGCATTTTAGCTGTTAATATAGTAGTTATAAGAAACTGATTTGTCATTTTTTTCCTCTTTAGTTGATATGAAAGTTATTTTTCAAATAAAACTAAAATTTCAATTATGAGATTTAATGGTAGTCATCAATTTCACCCACTACCTCCAACTAAAATTTTAACTGTTGATCCAAAAGACAAATCTATTCTGTGTTATTTAGATTTTGATCAATGTTTTCCTATTAATATTTCACTGTTTTTTTATATTCATAGGGTTTTTTGTATTTATTTGTTAATTATCTTTGGATCATGTATTAGTTTATTGGGGCCTCTGTAACTACACACTGGGGACTTAAATAACAGAAATTATTGTCTCAAAGCTTGGAGACTAGAAGTCTGAGATCAAAGTGTCAGTATGATTGAACCTGTTTCATGTCTCTCCCTTAGCTTTGATGCTTTGCTGGCAATCCTTGTATTCTTGGTTTGTAGAAGCATTGACCCATCTCTGCTTTCATCTTCACATGGCATTCTTCCTGCATGTGTCTGCCTCCAAATTTTCCCTCTTTTCATAAGGACACTAGTAATACTGGGTTAGGATCCCATCATATTCCACTATGATCACATCTTAAAAGTGATTAAACCTGCAACAGCCCTATTTCCATGCAAGGTCACATTCTGAGGTATTGAGGGTTAAGATATCAACATATGAACTCTATTGGGACACAAGTTAGTTCAAAACAAATCTTTATATACACTCCTATATGCCAAGATATGAACTATTACTTTATAAATATTTGATCTAGTGAAAGCATCATTTATAATGTCTTGCCTGAAGCCTTTCTTACTTAATTCTAATCCAGTTATTTTCTTGTAGAATATTCCATTAAAATTTCCTTTACACTTACCATCTGCTATGGTAAAATCAGATCTTTACTAATGTCTATAAACACTGATTGTGTTTATGTACTAACTGGGTACCATTCGTCATCAAGTGAAAGGAACCCATTTCATATAATCAGTGTTGGGACTGAATCTAGGGCCACAAAAGATAGCATGAGGATATTGTCTGGGTTTCTTGCATATAACTTCTTCCTGCTTTGACTACATTTTAAGACTAAATTTTTCCCCATGGTAACCATTTTGACATTGCCAGGTCCATATTGATACCCTATCAACTGAGCAACCCAACTGGAAATAAAATGCATATTTTTTTCCAAAAGAGCTCTTGCAGACTACTGATTATGCATCTCATTGACCAAGGCTGGGTCATATATTTGTCCCTGAACTGATAACTCAGTTCAGTTTAGTTCAGTCGCTCTTTCGTGTCTGATTCTTTGCAACCCCATGGACTGCAGCATGCCAGGCTTTCCTGTCCATCACCAACTCCTGGAGCTTACTCAAACTCATGCCAGTCGAGTCGGTGATGCCATCCAACCATCTCATCCTCCGAGTCCCCTTCTCCTCTCGCCTTCAATCTTTCCCAGCATCAGGGTCTTTTCCAATGAGTCAGTTCTTCACATTAGGTCACCAAAGTATTGGAGTTTCAGCTTCAGCATCAGTCCTTCCAAAAAATATTCAGGACTGATTTCCTTTAGAATGGACTGGTTGGATCTCCTTGCAGTCCAAGAGACTCTCAAGTCTTCTCCAACACCACAATTCAAAAGCATCAATTCTTCAGCACTCAGCTTTCTTTACAGTTCAACTCTTACATCCAGACGTGACTACTGGTAAAACCAAAGCTTTGACTAAACAGACCTTTGTTGGCAAAGTCATGTCTCTGCTTTTTAATATGTTGTCTAGGTTGGTCATAACTTTTCTTCCAAGGAGTAAGTGTCTCTTAATTTCATGGCTGCAGTCACCATCTGCAGTGATTTTGGAGCCCCCAAAAATAAAGTCTGACACTGTTTCCATTGTTTCCCCATCTATTTGCCATGAAATGATGGGACCAGATGCCATGATCTTAGTTTTCTGAATGTTGAGTTTTAAGCCAGCTTTTTCACTCTCCTCTTTCACTTTCATCAAGAGACTCTTTAGTTTTCTTTACTTTCTGCCGTGAGGGTGGTGTCATCTGCATATCTGAGGTTATTGATATTTCTCTTAGCAATCTTGATTCCAGCTTGTGCTTCTTCCAGCCCAGCATTTCTCATGATGTATTCTGCATGTAAGTTAAATAAGAAGGGTGACAATATACAGCCTTGATGTACTCCTTTACAGATTTGGAACCAGTCTGTTGTTCCATGTCCAGTTCTAACTGTTGCTTCTTGACCTGCATGCAGATTTCTCAGGAGGCAGGTCAGGTGGTCTGGTATTCCTCTCTCTTTCAGAATTGTCCAGTGTTTGTTGCGATCCACACAGTCAAAGGCGTTGGCAGAGTCAATAAAGCAGAAGTAGATGTTTTTCTGAAACTCTCTTGCTTTTTCAATGATCCAACGGATGTTGGCAGTTTCATCTCTGGAACTGATAACTGCAGCAGTCTAGTTGGTGATGCTCTGGAGCTGCAGATGAAGCTTGGATTGAGGAGTGAAGTGAAGTGAAGTGAAAGTTGCTCAGTTGTTTCTGACTCTTTACGACTCCATGGACAATACAGTCCATGGAATTCTCCTTGCCAGATTACTGGAGTGGGTAGCCTTCCCTATCCGCCCCCCCCCCCACCCACCCCGCAGGGGATCTTCCCAACCCAGGAATCAAACCCAGGTCTCCTGCATTGCAGGAGGATTCTTTACCAGCTGAGCCACAAGGGAAGCCCATCTTATTCAAAGGAAATCCAGGCTTTTTTTCGTTCTTCACAGGAAATTAATGAATGCTGATGATATGAAACAAACAAACAAAAACCAAATAACTCACCATATGTTCACTATAGCTTATGCTTTTGCTTCTCATATTTTGATTGGCACTTTTAATAAATGAATATGTATGCATTTACACAAATGTATCTGAGTTTCATAATTTCTTCTGTGCTGTAGAAAATCAAGTGGATGCAAATCTCCAAATCTTGATTAAGAGTTTTCAAGAACATGCCTCTCTGGGGCAAAGTGCAGTATACTTTTATCTTGTAGGAATAACATATGGATTAACCAATACTTTGAATATAAAAAGTACAATATAAACGTATCCTTCAATTATGCTTCTGAAAATAATGTCTGTGTTCCCTGTCTATTAGGAATAACATCAGGTAACAGAAGTAAAATCTAATGAAAGAGAATGAAATTAATCATGCTGGGACCAAATAAAAGACTGAAGCAAAAGAGCTAGGCAGAGACTTTCTTCCTGGATACAAAACCAAATCTAAACATGAGTTCAACTTGCTAAAAAATAAATCACGTCCACTTTCTTCACAGCCTCTTTATGTATTGCAAAAAATGACCTTTAAACTACCTTGAGAGATAGCAACTGACTAGAAAATTACAGTTATTAGCAGGATAACCAGAGATTAGAGTATTTAGAGTATTGTAAAAAAAAATGCTAAGAGACAGATGTTAACAATTTGCAACCTTAAAAGACAGCTACAATAAAACCCTATATTGTAGTGTTTCTAAAGGATGATTGGGGATTCTTGATGATATACTGTACCTAGAAATCTGAATGTGGTTAAGTAACATTACTGTTTTTCAGAAATTTATCATAAAATTTTGATTTGGAAAAGTCATAGAAAATGACTATGTTTATGAAGTAGTCACCTCCATTCCAAAGATTTTTAAGTGTAATGTTTCCTTTTTAAAAAAATAAATAACTAAAAAGCATACAATTTTTGAAAGACACTTTAAAACTAAAGACTATCTAGTTATTATAGTCTGTTCAGTATTAACCCTTCAGTAGAAGGGCAAATACAAGCCTAAATTAGGCGTTAACAATCTTGTGTTATACTCGTGGTTAATTTCCCTTCAATCCTGGGTCAATCATTCAATAATCATTTTTCTTTACTTCTCAGAGGTAAGCTCCAGCGAAGTTTCTTCTGGGCAAAAATGGGAGGAAAAGCTGAGCTCTGGCATCAGGTGGATTTGCGTTTCAACCACACTATGCCCCTGAGGTCTGCAAAGACCACATAAGATCACAGTTAAGCTCACAGACTCCAGTACCAGCCTGATTGGGTTCAAGTCCCAGTTCTGACTCTTGTTTGCTGTATGACCTTACTCCAGTGACTTAACTTTCTATGCCAGGGTTTCCTCATTCCTCATATGAAGATGATAATAACACCTGCCACTGGAGTTATAAGAAGTAAAAGGTTTAATATTTGTAAAGGGCTTGAAACATTGCCCAGGGCGGGATTTGCTGTTACCTGCTATTTGAAAGCTCTTAGATAACCAAACCCATTACCTCTTCAGTGAAACTGAATTGAGATGAAGTCATGAGATGTAGTTTATAAAATGCTTAAATGTTTTACTCAGAGTAGCCATTCAGTGAATGATAGTTGATTTCCAACTGATGAGAATTTTCCGTGATAATAGCTGAACTTGACTCCAGGAGACAGTTTATAAAATGACACAGTGGTCTTCACTGAAAGCAACTTCAAATTTTAGTGTTGGCTCTAGGACATTCTCTTTCCACCACTGTTGCTATATACTTTTAATGTTTGCTATAGATCCATATCAATGTAATAAACCTTTATTAACTTATTTCATGTATTACTCTCTCAGGTACTGAATTAGGTGGCAGATAAGAGAAAAACATTTATTTGACATCCCTACTGGGATTCATATTTTGCTCCTATCCAATGTTTAACACTCATATGCTCCTTACTTTAGTTAATGTACCACCATGCTCCTGGTTCTTCAAAACCTTCCTCCTCTCTGCCCTCCACATGTAGCCAACAGCCAAGCCTTATCAAGTTTCTGCACAGGGCCTCTGCCCACTGCCACTGTCTCAGTCTTGGTCCTCATTTTCCTTTGCTTATACTCTTGAGGTAGCCTGATGAACACCCCCAACACACATAAGCCCCACCTGTTTTGTCTACCTCGGCTTTGGGTCCAGATTAACAATAAGATACTGTCAAGTTCCTTCAAATAACATTGGTTTCCAAGCTACCACTCCAATGGGCTTTTACTTTTTCTGTTTATGCATTACATGATTCCCTGGAACCTACCTTTCTGCTCTTCCTGTTAATGCCTTTACTTGAGCTGTTTTTTTTTACTTGGGGGAATGTACCTACCCACACAAACAAATCCTACCCATCCTCAGTGGGTGATTTCAAAACCTGTCTTTTTCCATGAGGTCTTCTCTGGTTTTCTCTACTTCTTCTCTGCCCACTCTCTCTCTCACTATTGAAGTAATCTCCATCTTTACCCCTCTTACATCACTTATGTTAATCTTGTATCATATTTATTTTCTTCTGCTATTTTATTTCCTACACTGTAAATTCTTAGAGAATAAAATATAGTCTGATTTATCTCAGCATCTCCATAATGCCTAACACAGTGAATATGAATGCTCAAAAGTACTTATTTAATGATTGAAGAAATAAATGGGAAAAAAGAGTCATGGCATTTAGCCTTCAAGAGTTCATAACTACTGAAGATTAGCTATCTGCCTATTTAACACACACACACACACACCTAACACACAAAGATAACTCAAAAAAGGTTTAAAAAAAAACCCAAAAACCTTGTGAGGACAAGATGGCGGAGAAGTAGGTGGATGTGGAGTACATCTCTCTCCATGGATACATCAGGTATACACCTTCAGACACAGAAGTGCATGCAGAACACCAGCTAAGAGTGGACAAGAGTACCTGACTGGAGGAAAAGAATATACAGAACCACACAAAATTTGGTAGGACGAAGGAACTAGGGGGAAAAAAATGGAGTGTTAGTACGACTGGACCTGTGCTTGGCCAGTGGGGAAACTGAAGCAGGGGTCTGAGCCCCACATCAGGGCAATTGTCTGAGTCAGAGGAGAAACACTGAAGGCTGAGACTGAAAGAGCTGATCTGTGGCAGCCTAAACGGAATGAGAATCAGACAGTCCTTGCTGCAGCCATACTTATCCTGGACAGGGACGCACATCCCCTGGAAGGCGCAGCAGCTGGGAACTGGAGTTTAGGGATTGTGGAACAATCCCAGGGCGAAGGCTGCTGTTGACTGCGGAGAGAGGAATCGAGGGGATGTGAGGGAGGAGACTGTGGGAAATGCCTGTGGAGGAAAGCTGGGCAGCTTTGTAAGCAAGGTGATACTGCTGAGTTATGCATAGGAGGTGGCATCACCATAGCCTCTCTCCCCACATGCCAGCATCGGCAGCTGGACAGTAGAGAGGCTGGGCCATCAAACACCTGAAGCACTGAACTACAGAGTAGGACCCCAGCCAGGGGGAACCACTCTAAGTGCCTGCTGTGTGGCACAACAGAGAAGGACCCCAGGCAAGGGAGCCCTCTAAGTGCCAGAACAGGTGGAGCTATGCAGAAAGACTGGTCAAAGACGTTTTCTGATTGCCAGCTACAAGAGACTTGAAGAAAGACTCTGATAGGGCCAGAACTCCTGCAGTGGAGGCAGTCCGTGTCCCTGCACACTTGGCGCCGCCAGGGTCCCTGCAAGCCAAGCAGCTGCACCACCTTCATACTCAACTCTCACTGGGGCAGAGCTGCCACAGGCAAAAAAAGTCTTGCATCTGTGCCTGCAGGGTCACTTCGGTAGTGTCCGACTCTTTGTGACCCTGTAGACTGTGGCCTGCCTGGCTTCTCTGTCAGGGAGGGAAGCTTTCCAGGCAAGAATACTGGAGCATATTGGCCAATAACGGTTGCCATACCCTTCTAGAATACTATATTTTCTGCTTCCCTAGCTGCCAACTCCCCTGAGTATCTGGTGCTGCCAGAACACCTGCGACCCAAGCAGCTGCACCAGCTCCACATCTGGCCCTCACGGGGGCAAACCCAAGTCCTCCAGGGCAACCTCAGGAGCAAATCCCTGTGGATGACCCACATGGAGAGGTGGAAATAAAACCACAGTTGAAACCCAGGGGCGGTGTGGCTAAGGAAGAAGACCCAAAACCTTCCCACCAGCTGTACAAGCTACAGATTAAATCCATACAATCAACTAGGAAGACTCTGTGTCTATGGAATATATAAAAGATCATTGAGAGCTCCCACCAAAAAAAAAAAAAAAAACCAAAAAACATACTAGTTCTAATAGCTGTGGACATTGGAGGCAAGAATACACAAGAGTAGGACCAGATTAGCATCTGAGCGGCCCTAACAGCAGGCCGAGAGATCAGCACGGTGTTGGAGGGCATCCTAGGGCAGTGAGGTGAACTGTGCCTCCCAGTGTGGGAAAGGACTCTGACAGCAGAGACTTAAGAAAAACATTTATTATTCTTATGCTTTGACTTGTTCTGTAGATTCTTTTGGGTATTTTTTCTTTTATTTCCCCCCTGTTGTAGTTGTTGATTTTGCTGGCACTATGAAATCTAATTAAACTTTTGAGCTTTTTTTTTTCTTCTTAGTCACATTTTTTATTGTTGTTATAAACCTCTGCCTCTACATTGGGCTTTTGCAGTTCTGTGGAGTTTTCCTTTTTTTCTTTTTTTCCTCTTTTTTAATTTTATTTTTTTAAACCTATTTTTATTTTTTCTACATTTATTCTTTTGTTTGCTTTTCCTACTGTTCTTTTCCCCTTACAGTTAATCTTTAATGTATATAAATCTTCTTTATCTACCTCTATTTAACTTTGCATATCTATTCTTTCTTTTCTTTCCTCTTAACATATTTATTGGTTTTATTTTCATTGCTTTATTCCCCAGTTGGTACCTTGCTTTAATTTTGTTGTCCAGTTTGTCCTTTAGTTAGTTTCGTTCTTAAATGGTAAATATAAGTTTTGATTTTCTTTGTTCGCTGGGTCAATCTACTGTACTCTATTTCTGTTGGACTATTTTTACTTTGCTCATGGGTGTATATGTATATGTGTATATTCCATTATTTTAATTATTATTTGCCCAATTTTGTAACTGCCATTTGTCTGGGGTCCATCTTTGGTTTCTCATTTTGGGATATTTGTTTTAATCTCACTTAATGCCATAACAAACCACTTGTGGAATCTTCATTCCTGACCAGAGATCAAGCCCTGAGCCTTTGAAGTGGGAGCACTGATTCCAGGACCCTAGACTACCAGAGAACTAATCATGGGTTATATCAAATAGTGAGAACTCACACAAAGGAAACCACTTGAATAAAAGACCCAGCATCACCCAACCACCAGTAGCACCCTGTGCAGGATGCCTCATCTAAACAACAAGCAAAACAAAAATACAAACCCAATCATCAGCAGACAGGAGTACCACCTCACTCAGCCTTGCCCATCAGAGGAAAAACAAACAAATAAAAACTCAGCACAAATTTCACCATCTACCAAGCTTACACAAGCTAGCCACTGGACCAAACTTAGGCGGGCAGAAACCAAAAGGAAGAAAGAATTCAACCTTGAAACCTGGGAAAAGGAGACCTCAAACACAGTAAGTTAAATAAAAAATAATGAAAAGGCAGAGAAATACTACACAAATGAAGGAAAAAACTAGAAACACAAAAATCCAAATAAATGAAGAGGAAATAGACAAACTACCTGAAAAAGGATTCATAATAATGATAGTAAAGATGATCAGAAACCTTGAAAGCAAAATGGAAAAAATGCAAGATCAATTAACAACGACCTAGAAGAATTAAACATACAGAGACAAACAACACAATTACTGAAATTAAAAATACTCCAGAAGGAATCAATAGCAGAATATCTGAAGCAGAAGAACAAATCAGTGAGTTGGAAGTTAAAATGGTAGAAATGACTTCTGAAGAGCCGAATAAAGTAAAAAGAATGATAAGAACTGAGGATAGTCTCAGAGACTTCTGGGACAATATCAAATGCACCAACATTCAATTTATAAGGGTCCCAGAAGAAGAGAAAAGAAAGGGTATGAGAAAAATTTTGAAGAGATTATAGTTGAAAGTTTCCTCAACGTGGAAAAGGAAATAGTCAATCAAGTCCAAGAGGCACAAGAATCCCATACAGGATAAACCCAAGGAGAAACATGCAAAGATGCCTACTAATCAAACTAACAAAGACTAAACACAAAGATAATATTAAAAGCATCAAGGGAGAAGCAACAAGTAACTTACAGTTGATCTTTCAGCAGAAACTCTGTAGGCCAGAAATGAATGGCAGGATATATTTAAAGTACTGAAAGGGAAAAAATAACAACCAAGATTACTGTACCAGCAATTAATGGAAAAGTAAAAAGGTTTTCAGACAAGCAAAAGTAAAGAGAATTCAGTACCACCAAACCAGCTTTGCAACAAATGTTAAAGGGACTTATATAGTCAAGAAATACAAGAGAAGAAACAGATCTACAAAATCAACCCCAAACAATTAAGAAAATGGCAATAGTAACATATATATCAATAATTACTTTAAATGTAAATGGAGTAAATGCTCCAACCAAAAAGACACAGACTGGCTGAATGGATACAAAAACAAGACCCATATATATGCTATCTACAAGAAACCCACTTCAGACCTGAAGACACAGATAGACTGAAAGTGAAAGGATGAAAATATATATTCCATGCAAACAGGAAGCAAAAGAAAGCTGGAGCAGTAATCCTCATATCAGACAAAATAAACCTTAAAATAAAGAAGATTACAAGAGATAAGGAAGGACACTATACAATGACCAAGGAGGGATCAATCCAAGAGAAAGACATAACAATTGTAAGTATCTATGCACCCAACATAGGAGCACCTCAATACATAAGACAAACACGAACACACAAAAAAGGAGAAATTGACAAGGAGAAAGGAGAAATAAAATAAAATAAAAAGAAAAAAGTAAAAAAATAAAGAAAATAAAAAGAAAAAAATAAAAGGAGAAATTAGTAACACAATAATAGTAGGAAATTTTAACAGTCCACTCCACCAATGGACAGATCATCAAAACAGGAAATTAACAAGGAAACACAAGTCTTAAATGATACATTAGAGGAGATGGAGCTCATTGATACCTTCAGGACATTCCACCTAAATGCAGAAGAATACACTGCATTCTTCTCAAGTGCACATGGAACATTCTCCAGGATAGACCATATTTTGCGGCACAAATCAAACCTCAGTAAATTTAAGAAAATTGAAATCATATCAAGCATCTTCTCCAACCACAATGCTATGAGACTAGATATCAATTACAAGAAAAAACCCATAAGAAACAAAAATGCATGAAGATTAAACAATGTATTTCTAAATAACAAACAGGTTGCTGAAGAAATCAAAAGGGAAATCAAAAAAATTTCTAGAAACAAATGACAATGAAAACACAGCAACTCAAAACCTATGGGATGTAGCAAAACCAGTTCTAAGAGGGAAGTTTATAGCAATACAATCCTACCTCAAGAAACAAGAAAAACTTCAAATAGACAACCTAATTGACACCTAAAGCAACTGGAAAAAGAAAAACAAAAAAACTGCAAATTAGCAGAAGTAAAGAAATCGTAAAAGTCAGAGAAGAAATAAATGAAAAAGAAATGAAAGAAACAAAAGTAAAGAGTAGTAAAATTAAAAGCTGGTTCTTTGAGAAGATAAACAAAATTGACAAACCTTTAGCCAGACTCATCAAGGAAAAAAAAAGAAGAAGAAGAAGAATCAAATTAACAAAATTAGAAATGAAAAAGGAGAGGTTACAACAGACAATGCAGAAATGCAAAGGATTTTAAGAGTCTATTATGAACAACTATATGGCAATAAAATGATAACGGGGAAGAAATGGACAAATTCTTAGAAAAGTTCAATCTTCCAAGACTGAGTCAGGAAGAAATAGAAATTATGAACAACCCAATTACAAGCACTAAAATTGAATCTGTGATCAAAAGTCTCCCAAAAAACAAAAGCCCAGGACCAGATGGCTTCACAGGAGAATTCTGTCAAACATTTAGAGAAGAGCTAATGCCTATCCTTCTAAAACTCTTTTAAAAACTTGCAGAGGAAGGAACACTTCTAAACTCATTCTACAAGGCCACTATCACCCTAATACGAAAACCCGACAAAGACAATACACAAAAAGAAAACTACAGGCCTATATCACTGATGAACATAGATGCAAAAATCCTCAACAAAATTTTAGCAAACAGAATTCAGCAACACATCAAAAAGGTCATACACCATGATCAAGTTGGGTTTATTCCAGGAATGCGAAGATTCTTCAATATGTGCAAATCAACCAATCTGATACACCATAATAACACATTGAAAGATAAAAATTGTATGATAGTCTCAATAGATGCAGAAAAGGCTTTTGACAAAATTCAGCACCCATTTATGATTAAAACCCTTCAAAAAAAGGACATAGAAGGAACCTACCTCAACATAGTAAAGGCCATATATGATAAGCATACAGCAAACATTATTCTCAATGGTGAAAAACAGAAAGCATTCCCCCTAAGATCAGGAACAAGACAAGGGTGTCTACTTTCACCACTGTTATTCAACATAGTTTTGGAAGTCCTAGCTACAGCAATAAGAGAAGAGAAGAAATAAAAGGAATCCAGATAGGAAAAGAAGAAGTAAAGCTCTCATTGTTGCAGATGACAAAATACTGTACATAGAAAACTCTAAAGATAGTATCAGAAAATTACTAGAGCTAATCAGGGAATTTAGCAAAGTTGCAGGATACAAAATTGATACACAGAAATCACTTGCATTTCTGTATACTAACAATGAAAAATCAGAAAGGGAAATTAAGGAATAAATTCCATTCACCATTGCAACAAAGTATTAAAAGTATTAAATATCTAGGAATAACCTTACCTAAGGAGACACTAATGAAAGAAATCAAAGATGACATTAAACAGATGGAGAGATATTCCATGTTCATGGGTAGGAAAATTCAATATTGTGAAAATGACTATACTACCAAACACAATCTACAGATTCAATGCAATCCCTATCAAATTACCAAGTCCATTTTTCACAGAACTAGAACAAAAAATTTCACAATTCATATGGAAACACAAAAGACCTCGAATAGCCAAAGCAGTCTTGAGAAAGAAGAATGGAGCTGGAGGAATCAAACTTCCTGACTTCAGATGATACTACAAAGCTACAATCATCAAGACAATATGGTACTGGCACAAAAACAGAAATATAGATCAATGGAACAAGATAGATAGCCCAGAAATAAACTCATGCACCTATAGGTGCCTTATTTTTGACAAAGGAAACAAGAATATAAAATGGGGCAAAGACAGCCTCTTCAATAAATGGAGCTGGGAAACTGGACAGCTACATGTAAAAGAATGAAATTAGAACGCTTCCTAACACCATACACAAAGATAAATACACAAAGATAAACTCAAAATGGGTTAAAGACCTAAATGTAAGACCAGAAACTATAAAACTCTTAGAGGGAAACATAGGCAGAACACTTGATGACATAAATCAAAGCAAGATCCTCTATGACCCATCTCCTAGAGTAATGGAAATAAAAGCAAAAGTAAACAAGTGGGACCTGATTAAATTTAAAATCTTTTGCACAGCAAAGGAAACTATAAGCAAAGTGAAAAGACAAGCCTCAGAACTGGAGAAAATAGTAGCAAATGAAACAACTGACAAATGATTAATTTCCAAAATATACAAGCAGCTCATACAACTCAGTACCAGAAAAATAAATAACCCAGTCAAAAAGTGGGAAAAGACCTAAACAGACATTTCTCCAAAGAAGACATACAGATGGCTAACAAACACATGAAAAGATGCTCAATATTGCTCATTATTAGAGAAATGCAAATCAAAACTACAGTGAGATATCACCTCACACCAGTCAGAATGGCCATCATCAAAAAGTCTACAAACAATTCTGGAGAGGGTGTGGAGAAAAGGGAACACTCTTGCACTGTTGGTGGGAATGTAAATTGATACAGCCACTATGGAAGACAGTATGGAGATTCCTTTAAAAACTAGGAATAAAACAACTATATGACCCAGCAATCCCACTCCTAGGTATATACCCTGAGGAAACCAAAATTGAAAAAGACACATGTATTCCACTGTTCATTGCAGCACTATTTACAATAGCCAGAACATGGAAACAACCTAGATGTCCATCGACAGATGAATGGATAAAGAAGTTGTGGTACATATGCACAATGGAATGTTACTCAGCCATAAAAAGGAACACATTTGAGTCAGTTCTGATGATGTGGATGAACCTAAAACCTATTATACAGAGTGAAATGAGTCAGAAAGAGAAAGATAAATATCATATCCTAACACATATATACAGAATCTAGGAGAATGGTACTGAAGAACTTATTCACGGGGCAGAAATGGAGAAACAGAACAGAGAATAGACTTTTGGACATAGGGAGAGGGGAGGAGAGGGTGAGATGTATGGAAAGAGTAACATGGAAGCTTACATTACCGTATGTAAAATAGAAAGCGAACGGGAATTTGCTGTCTGGCTCAGGAAACTCAAACAGAGGCTCTGTATCAACCTAGAGGGGCAGGATGGGGAGGAAGATGGAGGGAGGTTCAAAAGGGAGGGGACATATGTATACCTATGGCTGATTCATGTTGAGGTTTGACAGAAAACAACAAAATTCTATAAAGCAATTATCCTTAAATAAGAAAAAAAAAAAAAAAGGGAAAAGAAGCAAACAAACAAAAACTGTTGTAAAAACATCTTTTAAGCAAGTGTAAGCTAAGGAATATTTCACTCTGACTGGGAAATTTGAAGGCAGTGGGACTTCTTAGGGGAGGTTAAATTTTAGTTGAATTTAGAAGGCAAGGTAGAAGACACAGTAGCTTGGAATCAAAGATACTTTATTCTGGGAAGTATTGTCTCTTTTAGGAGGGATGCACTGTCAGCATTGTGGACCTAAGTTGGCTACTGCTTCTCCAGGGTCAAGATGACCTGCCTCCCTCCTTAGGCAGTAAAATGATTGACAAGATGAAATAAAGTTTTAATTTTTCCATTCTTAACTGTGGTGCTGAGTTTGGGGTTCCTCTTCTAATAGATAATAGTACAAAATCACAAGCATGCATCATTTCTCATAACATAGAGCAAGACTTAAAGGGTCTGAAAACCACTTCATGAATTTGTCCATTCTTATGCCTTTTATGAATTATCTTCTGGGAATGGAATTGCACAGGACTTGCTGTATCAAATTTAAAGAATAGCAGTAACATTTTATCAGCCTATCTTTTTCTAGAAGGAAGAATTTCCATAGTCAAATAACCTAGAAGGCCACTGTACAGAGAGGAAAAACTAGAGTCCCTTCCACTATTCAGAATGTTGAACACTAATATTTAAATAAAGACTGTATTTAATATTTAAATCAGTGCTGTATTCAGGAAACAGTGTCTAGACTGGTCTCATTGGACTTGTTATCCAATGAACTTATCTAAATGTTATGATGGTGACACTCATAAGAACATTCCCCCCGGGATGAGTTTTTCTTCTCAATATGATCTAACCTGAATTAATGTGATAGAATTGTTTTCTTAATATTATGTGGGGACAACTACATTATTGAATACTACATATTTTTGTGAACTATAGACCTCTCCCTTTACTGAGTGTAATTGACAGTTACTAAAAATTTAAGGGAGAGATGTGCTCATTCAACATTTTTATTACTCGCCATTTTGTTTGATGATGGCAGTGTGAGCTGCGAATCAAACTTAATGTGTATCAGTATGATTTTTTAGTGCTATATCAAATTTAATTTTGAAAGGTTTAATTCATTTAAGGGTGACGATAAGACATGTAGGTTGACAAGCAGGAAAAGTTGAGTGATGAAATGCTACACACAGAAAAATGGTGCTTAATAAATAAAGGCTAACTTGAACTGGTAGAGAGGGGACCCATGACATTGTCTGTGCAGTGTTTGCCTCTTACTCACCCACCTACTACAGTGGGAGCCTGCACGTTCTAAGGTGATACACACAGACAGTCTTGGTTTTGAGTTTTATGATAAGCTCTATTATTTAAAAATAAAGAAATCCCTTCTTTTTTCAAACCTAGTTTTTCAGTTGTGTTTTGGTCTTTTTCTACCCAAAGAGTTGAAACAAATTTAATTTAACACAGCTTTTTTACTTAAAAATGATTATCCTGAGCTAAACAAACAAACAAAAATTCTATATGCCATTTTTAAAAAACCTCAAGTTAATATTTTATACATAATAATGATTTACAACTTGTAGTAGACTTCTAAGCATCCTAGTTATAGGTTGATGACTACTTTTTAAGGTATTTTTTAAATTAAAAAAAATACATATTGGTTCCTGCAAGCCAGGAGACCTTGGTTTGATCCCTGGGTCAGGAAGATTTCCTGGAGAAGGGAATGACAACCCACTCTAGTATTCTTGCCAAAAGAATCCCATGAACAGAGGAACCTGGTGGGCTACAGTCCATAGAGTTGCAAACAGTCAGATATGACTGAGTGACTAACATAGCTGATTTGCAATATTGTGGTAAGTTTCAGATGTACAGAAAAGTGATTAAGTTTACATAAACAAATATCTATTCTTCTTTAGATTCTTTCCCATTTAGTTTACTACAGAGTATTGAGTAGAGTTCCCTGTGCTATATTGTAGGTCCTTGTTAACTATCTTTCTTACACATAGTACAGTGTGTATGTTAACCCAAATCTCTTAATTTCTCTTTTGACAAGATTAAAATTGTTTTCTAAATATGTGAATCTGTTTCTACTTTGTAAATAAGTTCATTTGTACCATTTTTTAAATTTCACATGTAAGTGATGTCATATGATGCTTGTCTTTGTCTGACTTACTTCACTTAGTATGATAATCTCTAGATACATCTAGAGAATCTCTAGATAATCTCCAGATACATCTCTAGATACACGTGTTATTGAAAATGGCATTATTTCATTCTTTTTTATGACTGAATAATATTCATTGTATATATGTACCATATCTTCTTTATCCATTCATCTGTTGGACATTTCGATTGTTTCCATGTCTTTGCTATTATAAATAGTGCTGCAATGAACATTGAGGCACTCCAATGATACATGCAGGCTTCCCTGGTAGTTCAGCTAGTAAAGAATCCCCCTGAAATGCAGGAGATCTTGGTTAAGTCTCTGGGTAAGGAAGATCCATTAGAGAAGTGATAGGCTACCTACTCCAGTATTCCTGGGCTTTCCTGGTGGCTCAGCTGGTAAAGAATCCACCTGCAATGCAGGAGACCTGGGTTTGATTGTTGAGTTGGGAAGATTCCCTGTAGAAGGGAACAGCTATCCATTCCAGTATTCTGGTCTGGAGAATTCCATGGACTGTATAGTCCATGGGGTTGCAAAGAGCTGTAAGCAACTGAGTGACTTTCACTTTCTTTCAATGATACATGCACCCTAATAATTATTTTTTTTGTATGAACCAAGTATTAGAAAGTGAAGACTTTTTCTCCAAATAACAGAAACATTCCTCAAATGCTATGCAAGCTTGGCTGGTTGCAGCAGATTCGCCATTTTTTTTTTTTTTCTAGGAGTAAAACACTAGTCTTTAATAGCCAAGCTTCATTGTAGGGGGAAAAGACATTTATGATATGTCTTACAACATTTCCCTTTTATCATGGGTACTTTTCTGCAAAACCAAACCTCATCTCTTCTGTGGAATCTGGCTGTATCAAAGAATCATTTCACAAGAATTTCTAAATCTGGAGTGTGGAGTTGAAACAAAAATCCCATTTGATGGCAGAGACTGTAAGATATAAAACTCATGTGCTGTGGACTGCTACATTCTTATGAAATGGAGAAATATTGTGAGATAGCATGATCTTGACATCCAGAACAATCAGAAAGAAGAGATGGAAAAGAGGTGGGCTTAACATACCAGGTCAGAGTTGATCTTGTGTACAGAGACATCTTTGTCTTTCCATTTGCTTGGTGTGCTAACTTTGGGTTTTACAAGTCATTATCACTTCCTTTCTACTGGAACATGTTGGAGGGTGTACTTGTCAGTTGTAACCAAACCTCTATAAGATCTCTGACTTATTCAGAGAGTCAAGAAGCTGAAGGTAGACATATGAATGGGGAAAGACCGGATGAGAGCCTTGGGATATGGAGGAAATGAAAATTGGTGGCCCTGCTTAAGCTTGGAAGAGGGAGACCAGGTAAAAGAAAAATACCTGACCTGAAGCAAAGGGTCTCAAATGTTCCAATGGCCATCAGATAATCTCCAAAATATACAAACAGCTGGTGTAGCTCAATATCAAAAAACCAAACCATCTTATTTAAAAAATGGATAGAAAACCTAAATAAGCATTTCTTCAAAGAAGACATACAGATGGCCAACAAACACATGAAAACAGGCTCAACATCACTAATTATTAGAGAAATGCAAATCAAAACTCAATGAAGTACCACTTCACACTGATCATAATTGTTATCATGGAAAAAATCTACAAACAATAAATGCTGTAGAGGGTGTGGAGAAAGGGGAAACCTCACTGTTTATAAACTGTATATACACTGTTGGTGTGAATATAAATTGATACAACCACTAAATGTCCATCAACAGAGGAATGGATAAAAAGGTGAGGCACATATATATAGTGGAATATTACTCAGCCAGAAAAGGAGCAAAATTGTGCCATTTACAGAGATGTGGATGGGCCTAGAGACTGTTGCACAGAGTGAAGTACATCAGAAAGAGAAAAGCAGATATCATATGCTAACACATAAATGTGGAATCTAGAAGAATGGTCAGATGAAGCTATTTGCAAAGCAGAAATAGAGACATATATGTGGAGAATAAATTTATGGACACTAGGGAAGGGGGATGGATTGGGAGGTTGAGGTTGACATACATACCCTACTACGATGTATAAAATAGATAAGTAATGAGAATCGACTGTATAGCACAGGGAACTCTACTAAGGCTCTGTGGTGACATAAACGGGAAAGAAACTCAAAGAAGAGGGGATATATGTATAACTGATATACTTTGCTGTACAATAGAAACTAATGCAACATTGTAAAGCAACTATACCCCATAAAAAAAAGTTAATTAGAAGACAGCCACTAGGAAGAGTTCTCCAGGTAGGAATGAGGGGTCTATTCTTAAGTGCTTAGGGCTTTGTCCAAGGGTGGGAAGGGAACGTGAAGATCCTAAGGCAGTTCTGATGCTTAAGGACTGACTTGAGAGCAGGGCCATCTTTACCGCAATGCACAAAAGAGGGGGACTAAATAAATGTCGGTTAGGGTTTGGGAAATAATAGAAAAGAGCAATAGTCCTTCTTCCTCTCAAACCTAGAAAATGAATCAGCATCACCCACTGCTAGTAGATCCCGATAGCCCTGAACTTTGTTAACAAATATGGAATTGCAAGAGAGCCAAGTAGAGTTCTATATCTTTTTAGTGACAAAATGGGCATTTCTTTAGAGTACTGATATTTCAGAATAAGTTTACATGAAAAAGAGAGAATTTGAACAAAATCATCCCAGATCAGAAAATAGAAATGCAATCTGAAGTAGGGGCTTGCCTGGTGGCTCAGTGGTAAAGAACCCGCCTGCCAATGCAGGAGACACAGGTTTGATCCCTGGGTCAGGAAGATCCCCTGCAGAAGTGACTGGCAACTCACTCCAGTATTCTTGCCTGGGAAATCCCTTGGACAGAGGAGCCTGGTTGGCTACAGTCCAAGGGGGTCACACAAGTCAGACACAACTGAGCAACTAAACAATAACAACAATATGAAGTAGTTGCTTGGCCCAAGGTCTTCTCTGAAAAGTCTAAATGCTAGTCATTGTGGGGTTCTTGGATCCAGCTGAGCACTTAGTTTTTGTTGCTGGCTGCAAAGCAGATAAATGTTTCAGAGGGCAGAGTTGGGTGCCGCTTGTGTTTCAGGAAAGTAAAAGCTGTTCCGTTGCACAATCAACTGACATGGAATTATGAAACACCTTATGATTTAGTTCAGCAAAAACTGCCAGAAAACTCCCTCCTAAAATTCCCATCTTACCTTGGGAGATGAGTCAATGCAAAGGTTTTTGTGAATAACATGCTTTAACTTTCTACATTAGGTTACTGCAAAGCCATAAATCAAGACTATTTTTCATTCTTCCCTCTGGTGGGCACCCCTCTGTCTGGCTACATCCTGGGGTGGAAGGCCTTTCCTCTACCCCAGATGTGTTTGGAATGCAGTAATTCTCTCACTCTTCTCTGTCACTAATTGCCTTGTCTCTTGAAGCAGGCAGTTGTGAGTTGAGTGCACAGGAGGATGTGACTATGAGGTCTTATTAAATCAGGGTCAGTCAGGTTAGAAGCTGTGACATAACTTATGTGTGACCCCGAACTTACTTACCCAAATTCCTGAACCTAAACTCACATTACAGTTCATTGCATTAATTATGGTTGTATGATTAAAAAAAAGAAAAAGAAACAAAAAACTTCAAAATATTTGACAAAAGAAGGGTCTGAGAATTTTACTGGGTTTCCCTGGTTTGGTTTGTGTTCAAATGGTGAAGCATTTTATTTGTCCACTTTCTCTGTTCACCCCATAGCTCACTTACCAAGAGAAACATCACTTTCCTCCATTCTTTAGAATCTTTCTTCTCCTAATAGACTGAGGTTAAGAACATATTCATTTAAAATAAGTGATAATTTAAATTCCTTCACATTTGCATAAGATTAGCACACAAAGCCTAACCTATGCATTACTCATAACCACCCTGTGTGGTAGTAATTAGCTGCCAAGGTGAACAAGCCTGCTTTATCATGGTGGCCTTAGAAATTATAGGAGTCATATTCACCCTAAATTCCTTTCTGGGGAGAGAAGGGCATGATAGGGCTTAATATACACACAAATAAATGGGAAGCAAGTTGGAAAGCTGAGCCTTTCTTTTACATAGGGAACTCTATACTATACAGATAAAGGGATTGCACTTTTGCTCTTGTTAATCACAAAGGAGGTACATGCTTAGCCCAATAAAATACCTTTATTACTGTATTAGCTTTCTTGGTGGCTCAGATGGTAAAGAATTTGCCTGCAGTGTAGGCAACCCGGGATCGATCCCTGGGTTGGGAAGATCCCCTGGAGAAGGAAATGGCAACACACTCAAATACTCGTGCCTGGAGAATTCCATGGACAAAAGAATGTGGTGGGCTATGGTTCATGGGGTCACAAAGAGTCGGACATGATTGAGTGACTAACACTTACTTACTTACTTATACATTCTTTGTGCCTAGGCTTACAGTTTGCATTCTTAAAGTGTTTTATATTCTCTCTTCTACCTGGGCTGAGCACAAGTCCAATCTTTGTGAATTCACCAAATAACCCAATTAGCTAAAGAGGAGAGCGATGCTAATCTCTCTGAATGGGTCTACAGCATGCCACATACCTCCAAGTAAAAGCAAAAACCAAAATAGCAAATGCTTTCTGAAGATCTGATCCTCTTATACCACAAAGTGTTGATTAGATTCATTGAATGTTTCACTCCTCTACTGGGTATTTCCTTGGTTTGTCCTAACAGTGTGTAGACAAAGTAGTAGGATTGCAGTTCTGAACCCCTAGAGGCTGTACTTTATCTTACCTAGAATTCCTCTGAAGATACACATGATGAATGATGAGACCTGCTCTCCTGTCATAAATCCCAGCAAACAGAGGAGGGAGACCAGGTTGACATATCACCTCTGTGGACTGGGCTACAGACTCCCAGCTGATTTAACTGCCCATTTCTATTCATTATGAAAGATGGAAATGGTTTAGCTCCAACATTTTACAGAAACATTTAGTGAGGGTGCACCTATTCCAAAAAGAGACAATTGTTTTCATCCCATTTATTGTTCCCCAAAAGCCATTGTTCTTTAATCTAGAGAGGCCACTACCAGGCCTCCACCAACAGACCCTTTTTTGTTCTTAGAAATACAAACTGAAACACTGGAATTGGCTAAGCCCTTCTTTTCTTTAGAAGAAACTTGTATACAGGAAGCTCAACCTTCCCTGATACCAAGTGATGGTTAAAGTGAGTAACAGTGAAGTATCAGGCAGATGTGTTCTAAAGTTTATCAGCTACTTTCCAGCTGTGTGATACTATTACTTTCTATAAAATATTAATAATTATTAGCATTGCTATATAAGCATAATATTAATATATATTATATCTTAATATAATGTTCATAATTATTAATGTTATTAAATGATAGACATTACCTTCTGAGACTCAGTTCTTCATCTGCCAAATGCCATTCACCAAATGCCTGTCTCCTAGAGTTAAATAACACTTATCACATAGTAAGTGCTAAATAAATAATTGCTTTCACACATGAGCAGCATCTTTGCATTCTTACCAACATGAAAACCAACAGTATACAAGGAAGGAGATTTCATGATTTTTAGCCTTGATGTCTCTCTTCCATTAGATTTTGATGCTTCAGTACTTGGGAAATGAAATGATCTACCTGGCTTGGATTCATCCATACTTAGTCTTGCATTAAATGTTGTAGTCATCTCCATTCATCTACAGAATGAAGTCCAGATTCCTTAGTTTCACTTAACACATTTATACATCCTCATACTTGACCTCATTTACTGTGTACTTTTTTCAGCAATCTGTATATTCCCATGAGATCATCAAATTGCTGCATTTCATTGAAATTGTGTGCCTATTTATCTATCTTTTCCACTAGACTAGAAACTATCCAAGGGCAGGGATTGTCATACCAGTGACTAATACCAAGAGGTGCTTGCACCAAACCTGATTTTAGGGGGGGTTTAAGCTTGATGTTAGTCCCCACGAGACACAGGTTTGATCCCTGGGTCAGGAAGATCCACTGGAGAAGGAAATGGAAATTCATTCCAGTATTCTTGCTTGGGAAATCCCATGGACAGAGGAGCCTGGAGGGCTACAGTACCTGGGGTCACAAGAGTTGGACACAACTGAAAATGCATACACACATACACACACACACACACACACACACACGCAGAAGCTTAGTGTTGGGATGGGAGGGGCTATGAGAATCTCTTTCGTTATGTGTATGAGTACAGAGAAAGTAAATGACTAATGTGATTACAGACGGTTCTCTATAAAAATACTTATAGATATGCATATATACATAGATTAATACATGCATATATATTTCTTTGCTCTCTTAAACAAGCAGACATAAAGAAAGGACAGCCTACTATCAATGAGTACACCTATCATCCAGATGTTGGTTTCTAATATTTTTCTCTAATTAAAGGAACCACAGATTCTTGGAAAAAATGACTGATTCTAGGATTGGGGCAGGAAAGGTACAAGATAAGCCTAAATCTTCTTGTCGGTCCTAAAAGAAGGAAGTATTAAAACACATACACACAGAATAAGAAGGGCACAAAAACCAATTAAAATTCCTGATGGCCAGAAGCTGGAATAATTTGACAAAAAAATCATTAAGGTAGTAGTAGATAGTAATTCAAAAAAGAGACAAATATCTATGAGTCTCTACTGATATAAATAAATGCATAAATAAAATGATAAGTGGGAGAGAAGAGATAAATGTCCTGAGCATACTAATTTATGTATGCACGTCACCCTAAAGGAGTAGGATGGCATAGCCCATCATTCTTTAAGAAAGTGTGGGTTGTGTGTAGCGACTTTCACCCAAAAAGCAGAGTATGTAAAGGGAGGGGGAAAAACAGTGTAAATTTACAGCAGAGAAACCTGACCAGCACTACTTCAGCCAGGTGACTGAGGTCAACATCAGCAGTGATAAGCTATGTAGAGAGTGTGTAACCTTGATATGAAAAGGTGAAAATGGCACTTCTCCACAATCTTCCTCTCTAAATCTCATAACCCCAGTCTAATCATGAGAAAAACCTCAGACAAATTCCAGCAGAGGAGCATCCTATAGTATTCTTGACCAGTACTCGCTCAAACTGTCAAGGTCATCAATAACAAGGAAAAGTCTGAGACGATCTTACAGCCAAGAGGAGTCTAAGAAGACATGATGGTTAAATGCAATATGGTGTCCTAGATGAAATCCTGGAAAAGTAACATGATGTTAGGAAAAAAGAAGGTAATCTGAATAAAATATGGACTTTAGTTAAAACTAATGCATCATCTGTTCATTAATTGTGGGAACTACACCATGCTGATATATGATGTTAATAATAGGGGCAACTGAGTGTAGGATAGATGAGAACTCTATGAACTATCTTCTTCATTTTCCTGTAAATCTAAAACTGGTATAAAAATAAAGTCTATTTAAGATGTCTAAATAGAAAAATAAAAAAGCAAGTGAAGAATAAAATCAGGATTATCTGACTAATGTAGAAGAAATATTACTTCTTTTTTTAACAGAGATGCCCTTTTCCCTGCCATTTCTGGATAGTTTAGGTGAATCATCTAGGACACAAAACAACTCAATCATTGCCTCTCTCTTCTGCTTTATTATGTGTATTTGGATATAAATGGAAAAAAAGATACATGGAATCTTTCCTACAATAAAAATAATATGTTTTAACACCATTCACATTTTTTAAATCAGAAGCTTCATGGCTTAATACACATCTACTCATCTTTTTTGTGGTGCCTCAGAGGTGGTAGACCACTTCAGAATAATAACCCAACCCATCTCCTTCCTGGCCACTGGTGAGAAACTCATTGAAGTAGATGATGAACAAAAACTTCGTACCTTTTAAGAGAAGCGCACCTATGGCCACAGAAGTTGCTGCTGACTCTCTGGGTGAAGAACAGAAGGGTTATGTGGTGTGGTCTGAATCAGTGGTGGGAATGACAAGCAGGGTTTCCTTTTGAAGCAAACTGTCTTGATCCATGGATAAGTCTGCCTGCTACAAAATAAGGGGCAATCTTATTACAGACCAGGAAGGACTGGAGAAAGAAAGTGCAAATCTGTATCAAGTTGCATCATAAATGCTAACCTGAGTGTTTTCAAAAAAGGGAGAAGAATATTCCTGGACTCACTGATAGATACTACCATGCCTTTTCACCTGGAGCCCAAAAGAGCTAGCAGAATCCACAAACTTTTCAGTGTTTCTAAAACAGATGATATCTGCTAGTATGTTATGAGAAAGCCCCTAAACAAAGAAGGTTAGAAACCTAGGACCAAAGCACTCAAGATTCAGCATCTCTTACTCCACAAGGTTTATAACTAAATATCAGCAAATTGCTCTGAAGAGACAGAGTTCTAAGAAAAAAGAGGATGAGGGGGCTAAACTTTTGGCCAAGAGAATCAAGGAGACCAAAGAAAAATGCCAGATATGAGATGTTCTAAGAGTAACAAATAACTAAGATCAAATAATAATAATACGTGTTCACTCTAGTCCTTGCTTTGTCCAAACTGGTATTCTGCATCACAAAGATGAATTCCCAATTTTCTGTAAGAGTTGACTTTCAGATTACTCTTGGACAGAAATATTTTAAGAATTATAATGGCCTTTAAAATTTTGCGAAACAGTAATGAAGGTAGGAGAGGGTTTTTCTGGTGGCTCATTGGTAAAGAATCCTTCTACCAAGGCAGGAGACATGGGTTTGATCCCTGGGCCAGCAAGATCCACTGGGAGGGAAATGGCAACCCACTCCTGTATTCTTGCCTTGGAAATCCCATGGACAGAGGAGCCTGGTGGGTTATAATCCATGGGGTTGTAAAAGAGTCAGATAGGACTTTGTGACTAAACAATACCACCACCACCACCAACATAAGTAAGAGAAGTCTGAGCACCAGTCTGCTTTCAGTGGGTTTACGCAGGAACAGGTTTTTCCTTAAATTCACATCAGTAAGAATAAACATGGATGCTAGTACTCAGAAACCATCATGTTTCATCTAAAAAGCTCTTCTCTGTCACTGTACCCACAGTCAGTGACTTATTTGCTGGGCAAAAAAAAAAAAAATGTTTTGGTTCAAGCAGAAATTGCTGAGGTTAGTCCTCTTCATCAGCTTGATAAAGAAGCCAAAAGTTAGCTTGTAGCTCTCAGGTGACCATGCTCATAGACCTGTGCTTAATTTTAGATATGTGTTTTGTGTCCTTGCTCAGAGATATCTTCATCTAAGTCCTTTTGATAAACAGTGGTGTGGGAGAAAGGCAGAGGATGTCTGCGTGACAGGGTGGCCCAGGTCAGCAAATTAATGTTCCTCCTTGGGGCCAGAGTTGGCTGGGAGAAGGATTGGCTCTGACCTTGAGGGTTTTACACCAGAGGTGGTCCAGCAGAGAGGAAACAGAGGAAACTGTAGCGATTTTGATCGAGTTATTGGATGCATTCACTTTCCTGTGCAAACCATCTAGGTGATTGGCTGAATGTCTTTACTTTGCAAACATTTATGGAGATATCACATCTTTATCACATCTCTATAAACCTGTGATGTGACTGCCCTGTCACATACTCAAGGGGTCTGGCATGTGCATGTGCTCTGTTGTGTTCAACTCTTTGTGGCTCCATGGACTGTGCCCCCCACCCCACCCTCCCCAGGCTCTTCTGCCCATGAGATTTCCCAGGCAAACCCATGTAAACACATCCCAATGTGCAAGAATCTTTGGTTAAGATTTCATTCACAGCTACTTCCCTGGTGGTCCAGTAGCTAAGACTCTGAGCTCCCAATGGAGGGGACCTGGGTTTGATCCTTGGTCAGGGAACTAGATCCCACATTCCACAACTAAAAGTTCACAGGCCACATCTGAAGAACCCACATGCCGCAACTAAGATCCGGTGCAGCCAAACAAGCAACTATATTAAAAAAAGATTTCATTCACAATTTCTTATACCTATGCAGTTCCTTCAACTTTCCAAACCCCATATGTGAAACCGCAGTCACCCTCTGGCTCCAGCCAGTATCTTTTCCCATTTCCTTTCAGGCAAAAATTAATGACAGATTAGGTAAAAGTTAAATTGCTTTGGAAAATCAACTCTCCTCAATTCTACAAATGGATGGGAGTCTGTGGTGGGGTGAAGGCAGTCAAGTGCAGTAAACAGTAAAAGGTCTGAGCAGCACTGACCATCTAAACGATGAGGTCCTGGGGAAAAGGAAAATGCAAGCTTTTTGTCAAAAAATTATTAGAAAGTTTGAAATGGTGAGCACAGCCTCTTAAACCAAACATGCCTTCTGTGACTGCCCCGTCACGTGCTCAGGGGTTCTGGTATGTGTGTAGCTCAGTCGTGTCCACCCCGTGGACTGTAGCCCACCAGGCTCCACTGTCCATGGGGTTTCCAAGGCAAGAATACTGGAGAGGGTTGCCATTTCCTTCTCCACGGCATCTTCCCAACCCAGGGATCGAACCTGCCCCTCCTGCTTCTCCTACATTGGCAGGTGGATTCTTTACCATTGAGCCACCTGTGAAGACAAGGGTTCTGGAGTGACAGTGAATAGGCTTTGAGTCTAGCTCTGTCTTTTCCTAAATGGGCAACTTTGGGCAAATTTCTCATACTCTTTGACTTAAGGATCTTCATCTGCAAAATGATAATAAGCGTATCTACTGGAGAAGGAAGCAGGGTTGCAAAGAGTCAGACATGACTGATGGACTAACACACACACACACACACACACACATTATTTATAGAGCATTACCTGAAACAAAGGCAAAAAACACAGTGCATTGTATTGTGCAGGGAGCTTTCAATAAACTGATAATGCTGATTAGGACATTAATAATAATAATGAGACAAGCAAGGAGGGAGTGGCAGGAATCAGGGGTGGGGTTGGCGGCACTGCCTCATCCTGCTCTCAGCTCTCCCTCCACTGCAGACACAACAGGGGTGGGGGAGTCGTGGTCCCTCCTCTCCTCAGGGCCGCACATCCGCCTCAGCTGGCTGCCAGTTGTCAGCTCCACCTGCAGGCCTCGGGAGAGACCATCTGGACCTGGCATTTGACACCATTCACAGCATAGAAAAGACCAGAACTCAAGGCCGAGCAACAGCTCCAGTGGTCCCCTCCTTCACAAGGGCATGTGTTTCCATTTATAGCAGGCTTGTTTTTCGAGAATCCTCGTCACTCCCCACACTTGGAAATTTCCTGAGGGCCTTATGCTTGACCTCCACACCTGGGGCTGCTGGGCTGGCTTCCTGCCATTGCTGCCTGCCCTCTGGCCTGCCCGTCAAACCCCTGCCTGACCTCCGGAGGGCCAGACCGCATAGCGTGTGTGCCCTGTGGCCTCCTTGTTTCTACACTGTATCTGACCCAACGCCATGACGTCTGTATTTGCCCTCAGGCTCCCTGCTGATTCTTTGTAGCCCTTTGCAGCAGTTGAACACGCTCCAGTTTTGGCGTTTTGCCCAGAACAGTGACCCCTAAGATGCCTGAGGTCTGTCCACCAATGCCCCGTCACTCATTGGCAAAATGGGGTCCATTGACCTGTCCAGTCTAGCCCTACTCTCTCAGTGGTCTCATTAGGACACAGAACATAGTCTACTGGAAACTTCTCCATCTGCCTTGATCTGAGTAGCTCCCAAGCATGTGATCCTTTCAGTCTAACCGCCAAGAGCATCAGTCACTCTGCTTTAGTCAAGGGCACTGAAGAGAACTGTTCTCCCTCTAATGAGTCCTCCTCCTTATCCCTGCTGTGGGAAGACAAATGGTTGGGGCATTCTTTCCTTTGGGGTCAGCAAGAGTTCTCTATGAACATGCTTCTTTGTTCTTTGTGATTTGATTATATTCTTAAAAAAAAAAAAAAGAGTCAAATAGGCTTAGTGTCGAGTTAACCCTTTGGGTTATATATTAGTTGACAATCCTTAATACCAAACCATTTATTCTTATTTGGTAGGCATCGTGGCAGTGGGCCAACTGCAGTGAAAAGAACAATGTCAATCTACCCAGGCTTTTCCTGGACTGAATATTGTGCTAGAACTGTATAAGCTGCTTTTACTCATCAAGAGGGACTTACAACTGAGCTGAAGTGACCCAACTAGCTTCAAATGTGTGTCTTCAGATACTGGAAATTGATGCCAAGGCATAGGATTTTCTGACAATATAAGTGGTAGTTACAGCATGGTCTGGGCCACCTGATAGTTCACAGGTATCACTGAGCAGTCTACAATCTCAAAGGGTCTCAAAATGTGATAATGTTGAAGTAATCTTACTTTACTCATCAGAAGCATTCAACACAGTGATCTCTCCTCCTTGAAACATTTTCTTCACCCCACCCTCCCACCCTGGGACATCATTTTATCGATTTTCCTTCCACCTCACAGACTCATTCATTTCTGTCTCCTTGCTTTTCCTCCTCATAACCCAGACTGCCACATTTTGGGATGCTCCTTAGCTTTATGTGGGGGGAAATCTTCCATTCACCTCTTCAGAGTCTCACTCCACTCCCTACTTTAACCAGTTTAACTAGCCTGGGAGGCTGACTCCCAGGCATGATCGCAACATGACTTCTGTGCCTGTTACCAGTTGAATTGTGAACTCCCCACCTCAAATTCATATGTGGCAGTCCTAACCCCTAGTATCTCACAGTGTGGTCGACCTATAGGATCACAACAAATGTAAATGGTTAAAATGAAGTCATACTAGCATAAGTAGTCTCCTAAACCAGTGTGACTGATGATCTCATAAGAGGGGACATTTAGACACAGGGTGGTTCAGATGGTAAAGACTCTGCCTGCAAAGTAGGAAACTGGGGTTTAATCCCTGGGTTAGGAAGATCTCCTGGAGAAGGAAATGGCAATCCACCCTAGTATTCTTGCCTGGGAAATCCCATGGACAGAGGAACCCGGTGGGCTACAGTCCATGGGGTCGCGGAGAGTCGGACACGATTGAGCGACTAGCACTTGCACTTTGACACGCTGGGAGAGGGCCATCTGGATAGTAAGGCAAAGGTCAGGGTGATGCACCTCTTAGGCCAAACACACAGAATTGCCATCATACCACTAGAGGCTAAGTGAGGGGCACGAAGTAGATTCTCTCTCAGTCCTTAAAAGGAGCCAATCCTGCCTTGACCTTGGACTTTAGCTTCTAGAACTGTGAGATAAGTTTATATTATTTCTTTAATAAGCAAGTCATACAGCCCCCTTTTTTTCTTGACAGATTTGTTTCTTTTTGGTGGTGGGGGGGGGAATACAGCTACATCCATTTATTTACGTATTTTAGTTATATACAGCTGTCAGGTCTTAGGTGAGCTTCCCTGGTGGCTCAATGGTAAAGAATCTGCCTGCAATGCAAGAGACCTGGGTTCAGTCCCTGGGTTGGGAAGATCCTCTGGAGGAGGGCATGGCAACCCACTCCAGTACTTTTGCCTGGAGAATTCCATGGACAGAGGAGCCTGGTGGGCTACAGTCCGTAGGATCCCACGAAGTCAGACACGACTGAGTGACTAAGCAGCAGGAACAGGTCTTAGCTGCAGCGTGTGGGATCTGCATTGCAGTATGCACACTCTAGCTGTGGTGTGCAGGCTCAGTTGCTCTGTGGCATGTGGGACCTTTTTTTCCCTGACCAGGGGAACTTGAACTTGGGTCTCCTGCATTAGAAGGCAGATTCTTAACCACTAGACCACATAGCTCAGTTGGTAAAGAATCTGTCTGCAATGTAGGAGATCCGGGTTCGATTCCTGGCTCGGGAAGATCCCTTGGAGAAGGAAATGGCAATCCACTCCAGTATTCTTGTCTGAAAAATCCCATGGACATAGGAGCTTGGGGGCTATAGTCCATGGGGTTGCAAGAGTCGGACACAACTTATCCAGTTTGTGGTACTTTGTTTTAGCAGCCTTGGCAACCTCTTGTTTCTAGTTGAATTTGGCCAGTGGGGACCTGGCAGGAGACTGGAGGGAAGAAGTTGGGTGGATCAGTCTATGTAGACCTTTGCTCCTCCCCTGTGAGTGTGCTTTGGATTAGTTATATCCTGGCCTGAAGGACTGCTCACATGACTCTCCTATGGGTTCTGACTACCTCTGTCTTCCCTCAAACCTTCAGGCAAAAGGCCTGTATTACCAGCCTTTTCATTGGATATAGCATCTGAGAGCCCCTGCTAGCCTTGAGTGACATGGTGTCCCTTGTGACTGATTGCCCGATATCTTCCCAGCCTTAAAATCTATTCCTTTGTAAATAAATCTTCAATGCACCCTAAATTTGAGCATGCTATCTGTTTGGTGATGGGTCACTGGCTCATATAGACCTTCTCTCTTTTCTATATGTACTCATTCTCTTTGACCACCTTCTCCCTGTTCATGGGGCTTCCCTGAGGGCTCAGTTGGTAAAGAATCCACCTGCAATTCAGGAGACCCCTGTTCAATTCCTGGGTTGGGAAAATCCGCTGGAGAAGGGATAGGCTACTCACTCCAATATTCTTGCCTGGAGAATTCCATGGACTGTATAGTCCATGAGGTCACAAGGAGTTGGACATGACGGGGTGACTTTTGCTTCCCTGTTCATGACTGTATATACTGTATTCAATACTTTTCCACTGAATTCTAGGCTTCTCTAACTGCCTACTTGTTATTTTCTCTTAGTTGTTAATAGACATCATAAGCTCTTACATATTCAAAATCAAATTATCGACATTGTCCCCCCAACCTGCTCCTCTTACAATGTTTCCTGTCTCACTAAATGGAGCCTTCCATTCTTCCAGTAATTCTGGACAAAACCTTGGAGTAACAGGTTATTCCAAGGTTATGTCTCTGGCATCTCACATTCATGTTCAATAAATGAGGAAATCCTCCTGAGTCTAGAGTAAAAAACAAACAAGCAAGCAAACAAAAAACACACAGTATGGCAAAACGGGAATCCTTGTATAGTGTTTGTGGCTATGTAAACACGGTGCAGCTGTTGTGAAAAATATTTTGGTAGTTTCCAAAAGGTTAAATATAGAGCCACTATGCAATGTAGCAATTCCACTCCTAGGTATATATCAAAAAAAAATGAAATCAGGGACTTGAACAGATATTTGTAAAAAATGCTCATAGCATCATTATTCACAATAGCCAGAAGATAGAAATAACCCAAGTGTTCATCAACAACAAGAAAAAATAGATAAAATATAGTACATATTTGCAATGGAATATTATTCAGCAATTAAGAAGAATACAGTCTTTTAAAAGTTTGTATTGGAGTATAGTTGATTTACAATATTGTATTACTTTCTACTGTAGAGCAAAATGAATCAGTTATGCATATTCATATATCCACTCTGTTTTAGATTCTCCTCCCATATAGGTCATTACAGAGTCTGAGTAGAGAGTTCCCTGTGTTATAGAGTTCAGTTGAGTATAGTTCAGTTCCTCAGTCATGTCCAACTTTTTGTGACCTCAGGGACTGCAGCACGCCAGGCTTCCCTGTGCATCACCAACTCCTGGAGTTTACTCAACTCATGTCCATTGAGTCAGTGATGACATTCAACCATCTCATCCTCTGTTGTCTCCTTCTCCTCTGGCCTTCAATCTTTCCCAGCATCAAGGTTTTTTCAAATAAGTCACCTCTTTGCATCAGGTGGCCAAAGAATTGGAGTTTCAGCTTCAGCATCTGTCCTTCCAATGAGTATTCAGAACTGATTTCCTTTAAGATAGTTTGGTTGGATCTCCTTGCAGTCCAAGAGACTCTCAAGAGTCTTCTCCAACACCACAGTTCAAAAGCATCAATTCTTCAGCGCTCAGCTTTCTTTATAGTCCAACTCTCACATCCATATATGACTACTGGAAAAACCATAGCTTTGACTAGAAGGCCTTTGTTGGCAAAGTTATATCTCTGCTTTTTAATATGCTGTCTAGGTTGGTCATAACTTTTCTTCCAAGAAGCATGTGTCTTTTCATTTCATGGCTGCAGTCACCATCTGCAGTGATTTTGGAGCCCCCAAAAATAAAGAGCCACTGTTTCCCATCTATTTGCCATGAAGTGATGGGACTGTTCAAGCTGGTTTTAGAAAAGGCAGAGGAACAAGAGATCAAATTGCCAACATCTGCTGGATCATTTAAAAAGCAAGAGAGTTCCAGAAAAACATCTATTTCTGCTTTAGTGACTATGCCAAAGCCTTTGACTCTGTGGATCACAATAGACTGTGGAAAATTCTGAAAGAGATGGGAATGCCAGACCACCTGACCTGCCTCTTGAGAAACCTATATGCAGGTCAGGAAGCAACAGTTAGAACTGGACATGGAACAACAGACTGGTTCCAAATAGGAAAAAGAGTACATCAAGGCTGTATATTGTCACCCTGCTTATTTAACTTATATGCAGAGTACATCATGAGAAACACTGGGCTGGAGGAAGCACAAGCTGGAATCAAGATTGCCTGGAGAAATATCAATAACCTCAGATATGCAGATGACACCACCCTCATGGCAGAAAGTGAAGAAAAACTAAAGAGCCTCTTGATGAAAGTGAAAGAGAACAGTGAAAAAGTTGGTTTAAAGCTCAACATTCAGAAAACTAAGATCATGACATCTGGTCCCATCACATCATGGCAAATGTATGGGGAAACAGTGGCTGACTTTATTTTTCTGGGCTCCAAAATCACTGCAGATGGTGATTGAAGCCATGAAATTAAAAGATGTTTACTTCTTGGAAGGAAAATTATGACCAACCAACCTATTAAAAAGCAGAGAGATTACTTTGTCAACAGAGGGCCATCTAGTCAAGGCTATGGTTTTTCCAGTGATCATGTATGGATGTGAGAGTTGGACTATAAAGAAAGCTGAGCACTGAAGAACTGATGCTTTTGAACTGTGGTGTTGGAGAAGACTCTTGAGAGTCTCTTGGACTGCAAGGAGATCCACCCAGTCCATTCTAAAGGAGATGAGTCATGGGTGTTCATTGGTAGGACTGAAGTTGAAGCTGAAGCTCCAATACTTTGGCCACCTGATGTGAAGAGCTGACTCATTTGAAAAGACCCTCATGCTGGGAAAGATTGAGGGCAAGAAGAGAAAGGGATGACAGAGGATGAGATGGCTGGATGGCATCACCAACTCAATGGACATGGGTTTGGGTGGACTCCGGGAGTTGGTGATGGACTGGGAGGCCTGGCGTGCTGTGGCTCATGGGGTTACAGAGAGTTGGACACAACTGAGCAACTGAACTGAACTGATGGGACTGCATGCCAAGATCTTAGTTTTCTGAATGTTATGTTTTAATCCAGCTTTTTCACCCTCCTCTTTCATCAAGAGCCTTTTTAGTTTTTCTTCACTTTCTGCCATAAGGGTGGTATCATTGGAATATCTGATGTTATTGATATTTCTTCCAGCAATCTTGATTCCAGTTTGTGCTTCATCCAGTCCAGCATTTTTCATGATGTACTCAGTATATAAGTTAAATAAGCAGGGTGACAATATACAGCCTTGACATACTCCTTTCCTGATTTGGAACCAGTGTGTTGTTCCATGTCTGGTTCTAACTATTGCTTCTGACCTGCATACAGATTTCTCAGGAGGCAGGTCAGGTGGTCTGGTATTCCCATCTCTTTTGGAATTTTCCACAGTTTGTTGTGATCCACACAGTCCAAGGCTTTTGCATAGTCAGTAAAGCAGAAGTAGATATTTTCTGGAACTCTCTTGCCTTTTCTATGATCTAACTAATGTTGGCAATTTGATTTCTTGTTCCTCTGCCTTTTCTAAATCCAGCTTGAACATCTGGAAGTTCATGGCTCACGTACTATTGAAGCCTGGCTTGGAGAATTTTGAGCATTGCTTTGCCAATGTGTGAGATGAGTGCAATTGTGTGGTAGTTTTAGCATCCTTTGGTATTGCCTTTCTTTGGGATTGGAATAAAAACTGACCTTTTCCAGTCCTGTGGCCACTGCTTAGCTTTCCAAATTATTGGCATATTGAGTGCAGCACTTTCACAGCATCATCTTTCAGGATTTGAAGTAGCTCAACCGGAATTCTATCACCTCCACTAGCTTTGTCCATAGTGCTGCTTCCTAAGGCCCACTTGACTTCATGTTCCATGATGTCTGGCTCTAGGTGAGTGATCACACCATCGTGATTCTCTGGGTCGTGATGATCTTTTTTGTATAGTTCTTCTGTGTATTCTTGCCACCTATGCTTAATATCTTCTGCTTCTGTTAGTTCTATACCACTTCTATCCTTTATTGTGCCCATCTTTGCATGAAAAGTTCCCTTTGTATCTCTAGTTTTCTTGAAAAGATCTCTAGTCTTTCCCATTCTATTGTTTTCCTCTATTTCTTTGCATTGAACACCGAGGAAGGCTTTCTTATATCTCCTTGCTTTTTTTTGGATCTCTGCATTCACATGGGTATATCTTTCCTTTTCTTCCTTGCCTTTCACTTCTCCTCTTTTCATAGCTGTTTGTACAATACATTATTTATTGGTTTAATTATTTAATTTTTTAGTATATAATTGAGTGGCATCACATACATTCTCAACATTGTATACCGATCATTCTCTTCTTTTCATAGCTGTTTGCATGTTTGTGTTATACAGTAGCTTCTTATTAGTTATCTATTTTATATATAGTAATCTGTATATGTTTAACCCAATTGACCATTTATGCCTTCCCTCTTCCCCCCCTGGTATCCATGATTATTAAGAATGAAATTTTGATACATCCTAGAGAAGGGCATGGAAACAACACGTATTGGACCTGAAAAATATTACACTTAATAAAATAAGCCAGACACAGAGGACAAGTATGATTCTGCTTACATGGAATTTTAGAAAAGACAAATTCATAGATACAGAAAGTAGATAGATTGTTTCCAGGGGCTAGAAGGAGAGGGAAAGGGAGAATTATTGTTTAATGCATCCAGAGTGTTTGTTTAGGGTAATGAAGAAGTTTTGAGTATAGATAGTGATGATTGGTATGCAACATGTGAATGTATATTATACCACTCAATTATATACTAAAGAATTAAATAATTAAAATAATAAATAATGTATTGTGTATATTTTACCACAATAAAAATAAATACAAATACACATATCTAGGATTTGACCCCTTCTCACTACTACTACCAATACCATCTCTGTCCCAGCCACCTTGGCATCTCAAGGGTATTTTGGCAGTAAGGTCCGTCTAGTCCAGGCTATGGTTTTCCCAGTAGTCATGTATGGATGTGAGAGTTGAACTATAAAGGAAGCTGAGCACTGAAGAATTGATGCTTTTGAACTGTGGTGTTGGAGAAGACTCTTGAGAGTCCCTTGGACTGCAAGGAGATCCAAGCAGTCCATCCTAAAGGACACCAGTCCTGAGTGTTCATTGGAAAGACTGATGCTGAAGCTGAAACTCCAATACTTTGGCCGCCTGATGCAAAGAGCTGACTCATTTTAAAAGACCCTGATGCTGGGAAAGATTGAAGGCAGGAGGAGAAGGGGACGTGACAGAGGCTGAGATGGTTGGATGGCATCACCAACTCAATGGACATGAGTTTGGGTAAACTCCAGGAGTTGATGATGGACAGGGAGGCCTGGCTTGCTGTGGTTCATGGGGTCGCAAAGAGTTGGACATGACTGAGTGAATGAACTGAACTGAACTGAACCTCTTCATGGGTCTCTGTGCTTATATATTTGTTTCCCTACACCGTATTCTCCACACAGCAGCCAGAGTGATTCTGTTGACATCAAAATAATTCAGATTATGGCCTTCCTCTGATCAACATTTTCGAGGAGCTTTCCATATCTTTCAGTGTAAAAGTCAACATTCTAATACCAGAAGATAAGGCTATCATGGTCAGACCTCAGGCCACCTCCAAGTCTTATCTCCTTTTATCCTCCCCTTCTCACTCTGATGTGGTGACTCCAGACTCCTTGCTGCCCCTTGAACACACCTACTATGCAACCTCTTAGAGGTCCTTACTCACCCTTTCAGTCATCACTGAGGGTTTCCCTGATACCCTCCATGAAGTCGTTGTTCACATTCTACCCCAAGATGCCCTTTTTTCATGTCCTGCTTTACTTTTCTTCATAGAAATAAGCATGCAAAAGCACTTGCTTATTATCTGCATTTCTCTCCCCACTACCATCCTTGAAGGTAGGCACTTTGTTCCCTGATGTCTCCTCTCCACCTAGAATGACACTTGGCCCATGATAGGTCCTTGGCAAGTATTTGTTGAAGAATGAATGAAAGCAAAAGCTATGCTTCTTCTGTTCCTGGCCTGATAAATAATTAATAAAATGAATGATATTTCCCCATTGTCTTCTGTTTCTGACACTTAGTCTATCCTTTTTTTTAAATCAGTTTTTTTCTTTATTTTCTTTCCATGTGAAGTAGAAACTCATGGAAGAGGTAAGATACCTCTTAAGGAAAGCTATGCCTCATTCTACCTGGTCTGTCCTTACATCTGTAGCTTCACAGCTTGATTTTCCCACTCATTGTTCTAGACCTCAGCAAGACTGGACTAAACCTGAACTTCCTCCGATGTGTTGAACTCTCCCCACCCCTAACACTTTACTCAGTGTATTACACAGGGTTCTCCAGAGAAATAGAATGTGTGTGTGTGTGTGTGTGTGTGTGTGTGTGTGTGTGTGTGTGTGTACAGTGATCTATTATAAGGAATTAACCTACATATCATGAGAGTTGAAAAATCCCAATATCCACAACTGGCAAGCTGGAAACCCACAAGGGCCAATGATACAAATCTTAGTCTGAAAACTGTAGGCTTGAGACCCAAGAAGAGCCCAAAAGTATAAAACGACTGATGTCCCAGGTCAAACAGCCAAAGAGGAGGAATTCTATCTCATTGGCAATGAAAGTGTTAGTCACTCAGTTGTGTCTGACTCTGTGACCCCATGGACCATAGCCCGCCAGGCTCCTCTGTCCATGGGATTCTCCAGGCAAGAATCCAGGAGTCGGTTGCCATTTCCTTCTCCAGGGGATCTGCCCAACCCAGGGATGGAACCCCAGTTTTCCGCACTGCAGGCAGATTCTTTAATGTCTGAGCCTCTAGGGAAATTTTGTCTTATTCAAGCCTTCAATGAATTGAATGATACCACTCACAGAGGGAGGAAAATTTGCTTTACTCAGTCTACTGATTTGATTGTTAATCTCCTCCAAGGACTCCCTCGAAGACACACAGAATAGTGTTTCATCAAATATCTGGACACCCAATGATCCAGTCAAGTTGACACATAAAAAATAACTATCACACTCAATTTTAGCTTTGTCTTCACCTGTCTAACTCTAATGCCTAGAGATTAGTTGTGATGTTCCTCTTGGGAAATGGTCTCGAATCACCTCTGGTCATCTAAGACACTCATGGGGCAAACTGTTTCTTCCTATAATATTTTGTACCTCTGGATTCCAATTTCAAATTGGTTTAGGGAGTAGCTTTCTCTGTTTATGACTGTCTTCTAGAGCTTGGCTCAAGGCCTGGAGCAGGGAAGTTGCTCCAGAAATATTTTCCAACTGCAAATGAACTTAGGGCCTGGAATCTCAGATTCCTTTCAACTGAGAACATGAGCAAAGGATGCTGAGTAAAGGAAGAGGAAGGAGGTGGTAAAGCTGCCTAGTGTGATAGGATCTTGGAAACTCTAAGGCTAAATGGGGGCGAGGGGCGGGGGGAGAGAGAGAGAGTTTGAATTACAGGGCAGTTTTGAGCAACCATGACACAATTCATAGCTTTAGGGAAACTTCCAAGAACCCAACTTCAGATGGGGCTTCAGAGCCCTCATATTTTAATTCTGACTCCACTCTTCAGTTCCAATGCTGAAAATGGGACAGCAGCTTCAATATTACAGGGGCTTTGTGAGAAATACAGAATCTCAGGACTCACCTCAGACCTACTGAATCAAAGTTTGCATTTTACTGTGATTCTCAAGTGACAGGAGAAGCATGAGAAGCTCTGAGCTTTGCTACTAAGCATTTGCATGAATTGGGAGAAGATACTTTTAGACAGAAACATCTTATTTGTAACTTAGGGACAAATACATAGAGTTGCTGTAACAACCAAGTGAGATCCCTCCTTCTATCTGCAGTGTCTGGAACAGAGTATAATTTCAATAGGTTTGAGACTTTCTTTCATTATGGAAGCCAGGGGTAAATGGCAGTGGATAGAATAGATCTGTGTTTGCCTCTCTAGATGCTGCCACAGGACTGTGCTCACCACAGTACTGATGTTCTTGGGCTTCTAAGCTTGCTTTTGAAGCTCCAGAGAACTAGAAATATATGTAGAGAACACAGTCAGTCCCACATGGTTTGCCCATGGTATCTATTAATATATTGATTCTTTACTCTGAATGTTGCTTTATTTTACCTTCTGGGGTCTACTTTGTATATTTACTGGATATTTACCAATATTTATTGGATACTGCTGCTGCTGCTAAGTCATTTCAGCTGTGTCTGACTCTGCGCAATCCCATAGACAGCAACCCACCAGGCTCCTCTGTCTCCGGGATTCTCCAGGCAAGAACACTGGAGTGGGTTGCCATTTCCTTCTCCATTATTGGATACTAATTACATGTAAAGCCTTGTGCTAAGTGCTATTGTAGACTCAGAAGATTAAAAAAAAAGCAAAGATTCTCTCCTGAATGAATTGTAATATATTAGAGGAGTATAAACACATATAAATTAAGTCAGAAATTGAAAGGTGCCAGTCAAGCTGCTAGGAAAGTTAGAGAATGGAAATATTTCTTACTAGTATATACTTCATGTTTCTAGAGTAGCTATTGTTTCAGTATACTTCTCATCATTGGAATACATATTTAATAAAAGATATCTTGGCTGACTCTACAGAATTAATGTTCTCTTTCTAACAGTGCCTTTGTTTTGAGCAAGATTTACTCTCTTTCATATTTTAAAAAAATGGAATTAATACGCTCTTTCTGAACAGTTCAATTTAATTACTACTTTAAAATTCAAAGAGAAACATCATTAAATATTAATAGGTCAATCTGCAAAAACAAATTTCACTGCAAGTTTGACTTAGGTAAATGGGAATTTGAGAAAGTATGACAGAGATTAAGAAGTAATAGAACTAAGAAGCAGTTTGCATTTTCTAGACCTCCATTTACTTATTTACAAAAATCTGAATCTTAGGATTATGATTCCTAACAATTCTATAGGTCTATGTAGGTGGTCAGCAAGAAAAAGAGCTATAAAAGCCATGCAGGTGATATTAGTGAGAGAGGTGGACTGGTATGATCTTCAGAAGGGAGTGATGGAGATGAAGGCAAACTGCACAGACAGACCTGCTTTGTGTAAGTGGGCAGATATCATGGGAGTCGAGTTGAACATGCTATGCAGGATGTCTAGAATGTCTTTTTAAAGGAAATTAGAAATTTATATTTTTGTGATATATTCTATTAAAAATATTGTTTTGATTTTAAGCATAATACACACCAAGCTAAGCAGGTCTACATGATAAATAAAGCCTCAGGCTTCAAACTTGCAACTTTTCATCTCTACCAAGCATCCATGAGCAGTCAATCACCAAATGCAATTGACCGACAGAGTCAATCACCACCCAGTGCTTCCCAGTCCCCAAAGCATTAGGCTCATTTGGAGCACATTTTACATCAGCAGGACCTACACTCCACCTGCAGAGACTCTGATTCAATCAGTCCTGGGTGGGCAACTGGCATTAGTAGGCTTTAAAACTCCAGGGGTGATTCTAATGTGCAACTAGTTTGAGAACTGCTATCTCAAGGAAACATTTCCATCTCCCCCATGGATGCCACCACCTCTTCTGGCTCCCATGACTCCTGGGGTCCCCAGGGCTATGTGGGGCCTTCTTACAAAGCTTGCCTTTGCCATCATTCCGGAGCTTTTATTGGTGATGAGATGCTGAGGTCACAAATCTTTCCTTTTTTCAAGAATGTAATTGATTTTGCTTAAGAGTGGTTCACAGCAACGCTGCCCCCAACCTCATCCACGCTCCATTGTTTCAGGTTCTCATTTTCCTACCAGCTGCAGAGAGGGAAGGAGAGAATCAAGGAAGATATCCTCCCACTATTTTTCAATTTTATGCTGCCTAAACAATATTCATAACAAGCCCGGTGGTAAATCTCTCATTTACTGTCACAGTTTTTCTACTGTTTGGGTGTACTTTTTATATTTTTGCTCCCTCAAAGAATTGAAAACAAATTAAATTCAGCAAAATAGAAGATCCAGGGAATACAGCAAATGATTACTCCTGCCAAGCATGAGTATTTAGCACCTGCATGTTTGGGAAACATTCAAATTGGTTTGCTTTGTATATGCTGTAGAAGTGCTCCCTGGAGCTGAGGAAATCTCTTTTGAATTTACTTGTTATTTATGTATTTATTTGATTTTGAAAATATAGGCAACAGGCGAGTTAGGTTAGGTTGCAAGGTCTCTGGGAGCAGCTATGAGATTTTTAGAATGTCTCATTTGGTCTGGATCTCATAGTGGAGTCAGGCTTGGGTTATTAATCTGCAGATCCGGGGCCGGATGGATTATATTAAAGTAAGACTTTGTACACTTTCATATAACTCATTTTTGTCATGCAGCATTATGTTTCTCAGTGGCTTAAGGTTCACAAATGGCTCATAAATATTTTGTGAATGAAGGTTTGGGGATGATAGTTTGTCATAGCCAGGATGAATTGATGTGAGAGATAGAAGAAAAGAGAAGTGAGCTGCAGAATTTTCATTGCTCCTCCATATCTCGGGAACTGATTTAGAGGCCTGAGTAGTTTCTCCTTAATTACTTCAGAGATGGTTTTGGAAAATGCAACTCTAAATGGAGCGCAGGATGATTTATAGCACTATTTTATGAGATGGAATTAAAAATTCAAACCAGAATATGGCACTGTGGCAGCATGGGGCTACTCATTAAGCGGCAGTGAACGCTGCCTTTCATTTGACTGCACCTGCTTAGGGAGCAACACGCTACTACCTGCCCATTTGACTGGGTTCAGCACGACGGGATAAGAGACACCCAAATCAGTGATTGGAGAGAAATTCCTTGTGAGGAATTGAGAGACACTCCCCACTTTCTGAAATGAGAACAGCCAGCAACTTAGACCATAAGGGATGATTTGGGGGATTCCATGCTACCCGGAATCCAGACACACAGCCCTGCAACTTTAGAGCTCATGGCTCAGCTTCTTCATCTGTCAAATGGGGTTTGGTGGTGCTCACAGGCTGTTCTATAAGGATGAGATAAAATCATATTTGGAGAAAACCAGTGGTGAGCTAGATAATGGAATAAAAAAAAGTAATTTATAGTGTGTGATTCTAGAATCCTCAAGGAAACTGTCTCAAGATCCTTTCATGCATTGTTAGCATGAAGAAGAACCGTTGCTATACAAGGTGGTGCTGTAACCAGGGGGTGTTCCAAGAAGAACCCAACTTTGTGAAAATCAGACCACTAGCAACCATTTACTCTTTGTGGGGCTCTGGCTGTGTGCACTGATTATTTTGTTGGATTGGTACTCACAGTCTACTCAGATGTGCAGACAAGATGCAGTTTCTTCATCATATCTGTATCATCCTTGTGACCACCCACCTGCTAAGTTGTGGGGATAGAGCAACTTAGAACTTCGAGCCTAATATAGGAATTGAAAACATCCCTTCAGGTTTCTCAGTCTATGGGCCAACCTGTTAAGTCTCTTAATTTCCAGAATTTGCTCCCCGCGACTTGCATCCGTGCTGAGTTGCTTCAGTCACGGCCAACCCTATGGCCTGTAGCCCGCCAGGCTCCTCTGTCCATGGGATTCTCCAGGCAAGAATACTGGGGTGGGTTGTCATGCCCTCTTCCAGGGGAATCTTCCCGATCCAGAGATCGAACTTGCCTCTCTTACCATCTCCGGCATTGGCAGGCAGGTTCTTTACCACTAGCGCCACCTGGGAAGCCCAACACCCATCAAAAATGGCTTCTGTGAACTCAAGAGGGCAGGATGATGGTGTTTCTAAGGTGCAGGTCGAATCCTGTGGGCCCTCTGCTCTCTGAGGACTGTCCTTCTCTATCTAGTCGCTCCCAGCATCTCTGGTTGGCATAATTTGTGACGACTTTGCTCTTGCCCTGCTGGGTTCAGTAGCAGTCCTCTGTAACTGGGCCTCACCTGGTTCTTTGTAGTTCTGTTTGGTCTCAGCTATGTTCTCCTTCTACTCCTGGTCCAGTCCTGATATGCAGACCCCTCTCCCTTTATCATTGGAGAGGCCTATTTTTTTCTCAACTCAACTTCTTTGTAATCATCCCTCATGAACTGGCAGGAAGTTATAGATCCTGCCTATACCTCGCCAGAACCAAAAGAAGTCCACTGGCCATTCCTATGATCACCGTGTTGGAGTTATCAATTATATTTGATGTCACCACCTCTTCTCATCCACTTCTCATCAGGTTGGTGCAGTGACAGCTGATAAAAACATCTTTCCTAGAGCTCTTTGCCCTTTTAAAAAAATAAGTAAAACATACTCTCATCTCTGAGTTCAAATCTGGGGAGGATTTTAGACCCTCCTGTCTCATTACTGCCTTAGTCCTGAGAACTGCAGGAGGCTGATTGGGTTTGTCTTTGTAGCACATCCTCTGACTCTAGTAAATGAGTCTATGACCTGGCTATCATGGGAAGGTACATCTCAGATACACTCTGAAAGACAGGTCAAAGTCTGAGCAAGTCCTCCAGCTTTGGTTCTTGATTTTCAAAAATGCTTTAACTTTTACAGGCTTTTCTCAACAAAGCCTGGCTTCAGAGTCCATTGCCTTAGTGAAAAATATCCTTTTAAATGCCAGAAACAGAAAATTAGTTATTTATTTTGATTATAACAATTCAATTCACAGTTCTTCAGGCTATGGATCAACTTCTATTCTAGGAGCTAAGGATAATGTTTAAAAGGAAAGAATCTCTACTTCCAAGGAGCTATCACTAGTGGGAAGTGACAGATAATAAACAAAATGAATAAGCAAAATAAATAAATAAGTTAATGATATGTGGTATGAAGCAAAATAAAGCAAGAGAGTATGATAGCAGGGGCTAAAGGTGGAGTGCTGGGATTCACTTTAAAAATGACATATGAATAAGACCCGACAGAAGCTAGAGAGCAAGCCACATGAATTAACAGGGAGAAGAAGATGCTAGAGAAGGTCACATAAAAATTAGAAGTAGAAATGCTTATTAATATTCTTCAAAATATCTCCATTACCTTGTCATCATCAATTCCAAAAAAAATAATGCTTCATTTTAGGTGGAAATATCCAGACTGAATATTATTAAGAAATTATGCTTCCTAAAGTATCACAAGGGCTTCCCTGGTGTCTCAGCTGGTAAAGTACCCACTTGCCAATGCAGAAGATGCAAGAGAGTGTGAGTTTAATCCCTGGATTGGGCGAGTACCCTGGAGAGGGAGATGGCAACCCATTACAGTATTCTTGCCCAGAGAATTCCATGGACAGAGGAGCCTGGCGGGCTATATAGTCCATGGGGTTGCAAAGAGTTGGACACAACCGAGCATGCACGCACACACACAAAGTATCACAAAGAAAATACCACATTCATATTTGAAAATCTTCTAGGAATTTTCATCGCTTATATGACAAAACTATTCATTTACTCATGCAGAATATAATGAGTGTTGAAGATAACAAAATGTATGTGATGTTGTCGCTGCTTCCAAAAAGCTCTGATCAATTAGGGAGGATGGACTTAATTATAAAAGCATGTAATGAAATCAATACCAGAAACATGCATGCCAGCAAGAAGAGGCATTAGACACCACCTCTCTTGGAAACAGACGAGGCATCTAATATGCCTTGGGTTGGAGTGAAAGTTCAGGAGAGGTTTCTTAGAGAAAGCAATTCCTGAGCTGTGTCTTAAGAATTAGTAAATATCATGGAATAGGATGACCTGAGAAGAGGCAACATCAGTTCATATATACAGATGAAAACCTGCAGGTAAATTAAAGATAGCTCAAAGTTGCTAAGAGTGAGGTTCAGGGCATGCATTGGAAAGAAAGGAGCCTGGAGATGTGGACAGACCAAGGAAATTCTACTAAGTCCAGCTGCATTCACAGGCATTACTTCTATACCATAGTTATCTGGAGCAGTGCAGTCACTCTGGCCTCAGCTCTACTTGAGCTATACTAGGTGTCAGTAGCATCCACTTCTATTCATCTAAAATGTTTTCATCTCCTAAAACCTGCTTACAGCCTGCCACCTCCAGGCACCCCTCCTTCATTATATCTGTCTGGGGTAATCCAACAAATATTTGCCATATAGCCTTAGTTTCCAGTCATTTTAGTTCTGCCGCTTGCTGCCTATTTTTTTTTTCCATCTAAATGTCTCATTCATATCTATTTTCCTTTCACAGATTATACATTTGAGGGCACCAACAGTCCTATGTTTCTCCTACCTGGTCACATTGGTGCTCTACTTATAGTAGATGTCCAAAAGTCCTTGCTGAAAACACATTCTGTAACCTCAGATCTATGCTGTCTAATATGGTAGTTACCAGCCACAGGTGGTTACCAAAACCATCCCCAATAAAAAGAAATACAAGAAGGCAAAGTGGTTGTCTGAGAAGGCCTTACAAATAGCCGAGGAAAGAAGTGAAGTGGAAGACAAAAGAGAAAGGAAAAGATATACCCAACTGAATGCAGAGTTCCAGAGAAGAGCAAGGAGAGATAAGAAAGCATTCTTAAGTGCACAATGCAAAGAAATAGAGGAAAACAATAAAATAGAGGAAAACAATAAAATGGTATCTCCGTTTTATCTCCAAATTGGAGATACCAAGATAACTTTATTGTGCAAAGATGGACACAATAAGGCACAGAAATGGCAGGGACCTAAAGGAGGCAGGAGAAATTAAGAAGTGGTATCAAGAATACACAGAAATATGTAAAAAAGGTTTTAATGACCTGGATAACCACGATGATGTGGTCACTCATCTAGAGCCAGATATCTTGAAATGTGATGTTAAATGGGCCTTGGGAAGCACTACTATAAACAAAGCTAGTGGAAGTGATAGAATTCCAGCTGAGCTATTTTAAATACTAAACGATGATGCTGTTAAAGTGTTGCATTCAGTATGTCAGCAAATTTGGAAGACAGCAGCGGCCATAGGACTGGAACAGCTCAGTTTTCATTCCAATCCCAGAGAAAGGCAGTGCCAGAGAATGGTCAAACTACTGTACAATTTCACATACAAGCAAGGTAATGCTCAAAATCCTTCAAGCTGGGCTTCAGCAGTATGTAAAACTGAGAAAGTCCAGATGTACAAGCTGGATTTAGAAAAGGCAGAGGAACCAGAGATCGAATTGCCAACATCCATTAGATCATAGATAAAGCAAAGGAATTAAAAAAAAATCTACTTCTGCTTCATTGATTATGCTAAAGTCTTTGACTGTGTGGATCACAACAAACTGGAAAATTCTTAAAGAGATGGGAATACCAGACCATCTTACATTCCTCCTGAGCAATCTGTATGCAAATCAAGAAGCAACATTTAGAACTGGACATGGAACAACAGACTGGTTCAAAATTGGGAAAGAAGTACATCAAGGCTGTATATTTTCACTCTGTTTATTTAACTTATATGCAGAGTACATCACGAGAAACACTGGGCTGGATGAAGCACAAGCTGGAATCTAGTTCAGAGAAATATCAACAACCTCAGTTATGCAGATGACATCACTCTAATGACAGAAAGTGAAGAGGAACTAAAGAACCTCTTGACGAGGGTGAAAGAGGAGAGTGAAAAAGTTGACCTAAAACTCAACATTCAAAAACTAAGAACTGCCATATGACCCAGCAATCCCACTTCTGGGCATACACACTGAGGAAACCAGATCTGAAAGAGACACGTGCACCCCAGTGTTCATCGCAGCACTGTTTATAATAGCCAGGACATGGAAGCAACCTAGATGCCCATCAGCAGATGAATGGACAAGGAAGCTGTGGTACATATACACCATGGAATATTACTCAGCCGTTAAAAAGAATTCATTTGAACCAGTCCTAATGAGATGGATGAAACTGGAGCCCCTTATACAGAGTGAAGTAAGCCAGAAAGATAAAGAACATTACAGCATACTGACACATATATATGGAATTTAGAAAGATGGTAACGATAACCCTATATGCAAAACAGAAAAAGAGACACAGAAATACAGAACAGACTTTTGAACTCTGTGGGAGAAGGTGAGGGTGGGATATTTCAAAAGAACAGCATGTATACTATCTATGGTGAAACAGATCACCAGCCCAGGTGGGATGCATGAGACAAGTGCTCGGGCCTGGTGCACTGGGAAGACCCAGAGGAATCGGGTGGAGAGGGAGGTGGGAGGGGGATCGGGATGGGGAATATGTGTAAATCTATGGCTGATTCATATCAATGTATGACAAAACCCACTGAAATGTTGTGAAGTAATTAGCCTCCAACTAATAAAATAAAAATAAATTAAAAAAAAAAAAAAAAACTAAGATCATGGCATCTGGTGCTGTCACTTCATGGCAAATAGATGGGGAAAAAGTGGAAACAGTGACAGACTACTTTCTTGGGCTCCAAAATTACTATGGACAATTATGGTAGCCATGAAATTAAAAATGCTTGCTCCTTGAAAGAAAAGCTATAACAAACCTAGACAGTGTATTAAAAAGGAGAGACATCACATTGTTGATAAAGGTCCGTATAGTCAAAGCTGTGGTTTTTCCAGTAGTCATGTATGTTTGTGAGAGTTGGACCATAAAGAATGCTGAGCACTGAAGAATTGATGCTTTTGAACTGTGATGCTGGAGAAGATTCTTGAAGGACCCTTGGATAGCAAGAAATCAAACCAATCAATCCTAAATGAAATCAACCCTGAATATTCATTTGAAGGACTGATGCTGAAGCTGAAGCTCCAATACTTCGGCCACTTGATGCAGAGAGCTGACTGATTGGAAAAGACCCTGATGCTGGGAAAGATTGAAGGCAGGAGAAGTGGATGGGATGACAGAGGATGAGATCATTGGATAGCATCACTGACTCAACGTACATGAAATTGAGAAAGCTCCAGGATTTAGTGAAGGACAGGGAACTCTGGCATGCTGCAGGTCATGGGGTTTCCAAGTCAGACATGACTTATTGACTGAACAACAGCCACAGGTGGCTAATTAAATCAATTTTAAAAATATGATTAAAAATTGAGTTTCTCACCTCATTAGTCACAGTCCAGATGTTTAATAGCCCAAGAGTGGCTAGTGGTTACTGTGTTGGGTAACACAGAAAACACTTCCATTGTTACAGGAAGTTCTATTGGCCATCACTGCTTTCTCTAGAACACTTAAAAAAAAGTATTGGGGTAGAAGTGTTTTACATAGCTGTGTTAATTTCTGCTCTACAGCATAGTGAGTCAGCTATACATATATATATCCCCCCTTTTTTGGGATTTCTTTCCCAAATAGATCACTGAGTAGAGTTTCCTGTGCTATATAGTGGTTCTCATTAGTTACCTATCTTATGCATAGTATCAGTGCTGTATATATGTCAATCCCAATCTCCCAATTCATCCTACCCTCCTTTCCCCTGCTTGGTGTCCATACACTTGTTTTCTATGTTTATGTCTCTATTTCTGCTTTGTAAATAGGTTCATCTGACCATTTTTCTAGATTCTGCATACGTGTTATGCGTGTTAATATGTGATATTTGTTTTTCTTTTTCTGATTTACTTCACTCTGTGTGACAGTCTCTAGATCCATCTAGAATACTTTTAAAGGCATTTTCAGATGAGAACCACTTCAAGTAACTTTGGAATCACATATATAAATTGTCAAAAGAGAACCATTCAGTTTTATTGCACATGATCTTAAAACTATTGATAAAGCATTATAATTTGACTCCAGATAATTTATTTTTATAAGCTTGGCAATACACAAGATGTAGATATTTGTCGAAGAAATAAAAGTGGTAGTGTTTTATTGATATTTACTGTGTGCCGAACACTATGCTAATACTAATGTGCCGTGTGTAGTGTAGGCTATACATATTTATTTTCAAAATAGGTTTGCCTTTTATTGTAGAGCACACATATCAGTGTATGTTATAGAGTTTTATAATTTAATCTTCTTTAGAACAACTCTTTGAAATATATATTATTAAAGGTGAATGAACTGAGCCCATTCTGGTGAAACGATTTGCTTGGAATACACAGCTAGGAAGTGAAAGTGAAAGTGTGAGTGCTCAGTTGTGTTCGACTCTTTGCAACCCCATGGACTGTAGCTTGCCGGACTCCTCTGCCCATTGAATTCTCCAGGCAAGAATACTGGAGAGGGTTGCCTTTTCCTTCTTTAGGGGATCTTTCCTACCCAGGAATCAAACCCAGGTCATTCTTTACTGTCTGAGCCACCAGCGAAGCCCATCGAAGAGTTGTTGTTCAATCACAAAGTCATGTCTGACTCTTTGTGATCCCATGGACTGCAGCACGCCAGGCTTCACTGTCCTTCACTATCTCCTGGAACTTGCTCAAACTCAAGTCCATTGAGATGGTAACGCTATCCAACTATCACATCCTCTGTTGCCCCCTTCTTCTCCTACCTTCAATCTTTCCCAGCATCAGAACCTTTTCCAGTGAGTTGGCTCTTTGCATCAGGTGGCCAAAGTATTGGAGCTCCAGCTTCAGCATCAGTCCTTCCAATGAATATTCAGGGTTGATTTCCTTAAGGATTGCCTGGTTTGATCTCCTTGCAATCCAAGAGACTTTCAACAGTCTTCTCCAGCAGCACAATTCAAAAACATCAATTCTTTGGTGCTCTGGTAAAGAAGATTAAATTATAAAAGTGTATAGCACACCCTGATATGTGTGTTTTATGATAAAAGCAAAATTCATACATATATATATACACATGTATATGGCATAAAATAAATAGGCAGAACTAACATGCAGTGTATCTATCTAGGACTTCTTGACCCTAAAGCCTGTCCAGGGTATATTTCATATATATAAATATATATACACACATACACACACACACACACACACACACACACACACACACACATATATTCAGTATCAGTCACTACATCTAAGAAATGTTTTGATTTTCTGTATTTGCTTCTTTTTATAAAATAAAGACCTACAGATTTAAAATCATATTTCATCCTTCTCAAATCCCTTTTGTCTCTTTTCCTTTTGCAAGTATAACTACTATACTGAAGTTTGCATATATATTTCCACCTATGTCTTGGTATTTTTATATATACACTATACATATACATATGTACATATACAAAAAACAGAAATGTAGCATTCTGACAAATGTTGGTGCTTTTCTCACTTGTGAGGTAAAGATTAGGAGCATCTAAATGCTATTAAATGTAGCATTCTGACATTCCTTTCAATATTTTGTATCAAGATTAATTCCATCTGATGCATGTAGCTTTGGTTCATTTATTTCCACTGTTGTGTATAATTCTATTATGAGAATGCAGTATTGTTTATTTATCCATTGACAATCTACTGATAGTTATTTATGTTATTCCTCACTTTTCTCTATTATCACATGCCATGCTATAGAGAAGTATTGTCCTTAAGCATATTGCATGTATTTATTTAGGATAAATATCTAGAAGCAATGGTTGTATGCAGGGTGTGTGGTTGTATGTATCCACATACTAGTATATTTAGGTAAATTGTTCTCAAAATGGCCATTTCAATTTATATTCACATTGATGGCACTTGAAATTTCCTATTTTTGCACATTCTTGCAGTACTTAGAATTTTCAGGTTTTTTAGTTTTGTCATCTGAATGAGTATGAAATGGTATTTCATATTTGTTTAACTTTAATTTCCTTGGTCATAGTCAAGTTGAGCCTATTTTACTGTATCCAGCAGTCATTCATATTTCTTCTTCTGTGACTTGCCAAACCATAAATATTGCCCAATATTTCCATTCAGCTATTGATTTAATTTTCATTTTGATTTGTGAGAGTTCTTTATATGTTCTGGTTACTAATCATTTGTTATTTATGTGTGCTACAACTTTCCAGTTTGTCTTTTTTGTGTTTTTTCAATTTGTTAGCAGTTTTCAATTAAATTAAATATAATAGATTTATAATTTCCTTCTCCATGGTTTGTACTCTTGATATCTTGCTTAAGATGTATATATATATATGTGTGTATGTGTGTGTATACATGTATTTCAACATTGTAAAATCTCATGTTTTTTTCTAAATGTTTTAAAGTTATACTTTCTACATTTAAGGCTTTGGCCAAATTAGATTTCATTTTTGTTTATGATGTAATATAAGTACCAAGTTTTGTTTTTTATACAGGTAACCAATTTGACTAAGTTTTGAATAGCCACCTCTGTCACCTCTATAATTTATCAAGTCCATATATATGTGTGGGCTTGGTCTCTCTTCTCTGCCATTGATCTATTTGTTTGCTCCATTGTTTATAATCTGGTAATTTCTTATGGTGAATTTACTTGCCCTTTTTATTCTTTGAAATTGGTTTGGCTGCTCTTGACCTTTTCTTTTTTCTTCTCAGTTTGTGGAACAGCCTGAAAGTTTCAATCTACATTTTTTTTTTTCCATTCTGCTCAACTGCCTGTGTTTTGAGTCACAATTTGGTAGTAACAAAGTTGAAAAATTCATTTTATGCTGTCTCTGAAAGATAAGAGTCCATCTCAGGAAGGATGGTGAGCTAAAATCAGAAAATTAAATACATTGCACAATTAGGCAGGGTTAGAACTGAGTATCACACCCACCATGCACAGGATGATGAACTGAGATCCAGGCAGAATTGGGCAAGATATTGAGATGCCCAAGGTCTATGACAATCGCCTGGATACACTGCATGGGGTGGGCTGGGGATGTTACTTACTCAACAAAAAGCTAACTCAAAGTCATTATAACTGGAAATAGCATTGCTCTAGTTAACAGCCATTCCCCAAAGAGGCAACTCCTCTCATTGTAATGAGACAGTATGGCACAATGGTGTAATCAGACCTTCCAATTCTAAACAGCATGGCTTTCAATTCTAGCACCACCGTGAGGAGTTGAAAGTCTTTAGGTGAGGTTCTAGATCCTCTCTAAGCCTCTATAAAGTGAGGATGATCCTAATTTCTACCTCAGCAAGTGAGAAAAGCACCAAGCAACGCACTTGGCAAATAATAAGTGCTCAAGTAATATTATTTTATTCTCTTAAAAACATCTACAGTCTATCAAAAAGACTCCAAATACCAGGAGCTGTATTCTCATCCATCTAGTATCCTCCTTGTCCTCTTCATGTAGGAAATCTGGGAATGGTAAACCACTTCAATATCCTTGCCTTGAGAATCCCATGAACAGTATGAAAAGTCAAAAAGATATGACACTGGAAGATGAGCCCCCCAGGTTGGTAGGAAGCCCCAATAAGCTATAGGGGAAGAGCAGAGAAATAGTTCCAGAAAGAATGTGCATTTCCATTTGCTACAAATTGAGGCTAGTAGCAGTTCATCACTGCACTGGGGGCCATGCCTGCAGATGCCTTATATGACATGTATGTCCTTTCTCTTCCAAGTCTTCACCTGGGCTCAAATCCTGGCCACTCTCAAGTTCTTGTTTAGGGAAAGTGACTTAGCTTCTTTCTGCCTCAGTTCTGTAAATGTGGCAAATCATAGCTAGGGTTATGAATATAATTCAATGGGTGAAGATGTGAAAGTGCATGGTAGAGTGTTCAATACATAGAAGTCCTCTATAAACACGGTAAATAAAGAGGAATAAACATGCTACACTATACAGTGCAGATTGTCTTGGTCAGCTCTAGGCTGTGTCACTTTTAGGTGCATGCCTTTGGAAAGGTTACTAAAAGTTACTCAACTTCTCTCAGACTCAGGTCCTTCTTTGTTACCTAAGAATATAATGTCCTTCTCAGAGGGTCATTCTGAGGATTAGTAGAAATTTTGTATGTGAACTTCCTGGCACATTGGAACTCCCTGGCAAATACGAGTTTTTCTTATCACCACACTCTTAGCATAGGATCACTTGCTCAAAGCTTTGTTAACTGGAGGCTAATATTTGGGTCAAGGATGAGGGTGATAGCTAGCCAAAATTAATAGAAGTTCTATATTTAATAGATGTGAGGGGCAGAGCTAGTTTACTGAGAACTGAGAGAACCCCTCCTTCCTTTTTTATACCCCCTAATCTTCTGAAGACATAACCCATCACATCCAAATTTGGTGTGACCAGGTGGTGGGATGGGCATGGGGCATAATCTGAAGCTTTCTTAGTTTATGTCCAAAGGCTATATTTTACTTCCTTAAGAGCAATGTCAGTTCTGCTTATTTAACTTTGCCATGAGAAAGAGAGAAAGTGTTGTTTTGTTTTTTTTCTATCTTGAGTCGCTATAGGCTGACACAGAAACATCTGATTTTTCCTCTTTCTCTCCAAACATCTCAGGAGGGCATTCCAAGCTCCCTCCCAGATGTATCTGAGAAGACGGAATGGGTTGAAATCATCCTGTGCCAGCCGCTTAACTAGGTATGCAAGTTGAGAAAACTTGTGAAAAATGGAAAGGAATGAGAGTTTGAAATTTTTTAGTCTTGAAGAAGTTAGATGTAATTACAAAATAAAACCTCAATATCACAGCTGTGGTTATCCACCCAAATACAATCTTCACAGTTTGTGAATTCAGCTTTTCATTCATTAGCGGCTGTCCTCCAGTTAGTGATATGTTCTAATCATAAATGAGTTCTTAATAGCCTCAAACCAAAGGAATTACAGCACAAAGGTCACTGTTTATTTTTAAGTGGCTTTTTGTAATGCAATACCAAATATCTATGATAAAAAAATTTTACTCCTTCTGGAACTGGTTAGGGATAAAGAGGATACTTGCTTCAAAGCTCCAGGGAGACAATGGAGACAATGTCATATTTTAGACAGTGCAGTAAATGGATGTCCCAAGAGTAGCCTATACTCCCATCCACATAATCGCAGGCTTTTGTTTCAAGGAAAAGCAATCTGTAGCTTAGCCTCTGAGGGTCTGTATTAGCTAGAATATAAGATTGGGTTCTGTAGAAAAGACCAAATTAACAGTGACTTAAGCAGGATAAAAATTAATTTATTTTGAACCTTAAAATCCAGGCTGATATGAAAGTTCTGTTGCAGAACATAGTTCTCAGAAGTCCAAGTTACTTCATGATGGTCCTCTTCCTTGGTCAGCATTTATCTAGATTCCCACCATTAAAAGGAGGAAAGGGCAAGACAAGGGCATACTCCTTGACTTTAAGGTCATGGCCCAGAAGCTCTGCACATTTCTTCAGAGGAAGCTGGGATATATAGTCCTTATTCTGGGCAGACAAAATCTCAGCTAAACGCCTAATGGCCACAAAGGTTATATGAAAGATCACTTGAGAAGTCAGGTAGATTTCATGTTCATAGAGCCTGAAGACTTTGAATTGGGTACGTCACAGGGCCTAGCAGATGTTCACATGCTGAGCCAGCCCTCAAAGCCTTGATGCATCCCAGTAGAACTAGCCACCACATCTGTTCCCAGAAGTTTATGCTTTAGCAAGAGGGTTTTCAGACAGTGCCCATAATTTGAACACTTTTATGCATCTAGTCTAGTAGAGAAGATAAAAGCTAAGTTAGTAATGTTACAAGGAAAAGTTATATGTGCCATAAGAGAGATTCTAATCAAGGGTTAGGAAATTCAGGAGGTGAAGGGATCCTTCCCAAACAAATGCCATTTCTCCTCTGACCTACTCATTTGCTACACCTTCTCCAATCATAAAGCCCAGGGACATTAGTTTCAGATGACCAGCAAAAATGGCAATGAAGGAGAGGACGCTATACGCTGAGCAAACAAAAGTGTGAAAGTTTCACTTTGGCTAGGACAGAAGCTGCTGAAGCTGAGAAATGACAGGTAAGACTGAAAAGGAAGGCAAGGAAAGCTGGGGCCAGTGTCTCCCCAGGCAGCTATTTTGACACTGGACAAGTGGAATTCCACTTCCTAAGGGCACTCACTGACTAGGGAGAACATGGAATATACAGACGGTGTCCTACACCTAGTATGCATACACATCATCCTAAAGTGGTCAGAGCTTAACAACATACTGCTTAAAGAGTCATATAAATGGTAAGAATGTACTACTAGAAAATCACCTAAATTTCAGGGTAATGGTAACATCTGGGTTTGTTGTTGTTTAGTTGCTAAATTGTGGAGAAGGCAATGGCACTCCACTCCAGTATTCTTGCCTGGAAAATCCCATGGACAGAGGAGCCTGGTAGGCTGCAGTCCATGGAGTAGCTAAGAGCCAAACATGACTGGGTGACTTCACTTTCACTTTTCACTTTCATGCATTGGAGAAGGAAATGGCAGCCCACTCCAGTGCTCTTGCCTGGAGAATCCCAGGGACGGGGGAGCCTGGTGGGCTGCTGTCTATGGGGTCACACAGAGTCGGACACGACTGAAGCGACTTAGCAGCAGCAGCAGTTGCTAAGTTGTGTCCAACTCTTCGTGACCCCATGAACAGTAGCCTGCCAGGCTCCTCTGTCCATGTGATTTCTCAGGCTAGAATACTGGAGTGGGTTGTCATTTCATTCTCCAGGGGATCTTTCTAACCCAGGTATCAAACCCAGGTCTCCCACACTGCAGGCAGAATCTTTAGCTGAGCCGCCAGGGAAGTATGTCTGGGGAGTACTGTGGAAAATGGGATCAAGGAGGGACACACAGGGGCCTATCTGATAACCAAGGTGGTGAGTACACGTATGTTAATTTTATTATTATTCTTTTAAATATACAGAAATGCTTCATACACTGCTGTGTAAGTCTGCATATGTCACAATGGGAATCAAGAGCCTAAAATAAGGAGCCAGGAGACCTAAGTTCTAGGTCAGGCAGTGCAGCTAAGTATATGTACAATCTTTGGCAACTTGCTTTATTTTTCTGAGTCTCAGATTTCTGATCTGCAATAATAGATTCTCTTGAATTCAAATTCTACATATTTTTATGAAATTTTTATAAATGTTTGTTTTTGGACCACATTTTCAGAGAAGTCATAAGATTCTCTGAATATTTGACTAGTATTTAGGGTGGTGGAATGTAAGAATTTTTCTTTCTCTAGTTTAGAAGTGAGCTTTTTGTACATGATGGAACAGAAAGTAGAGAATAGAACATAATGTAAAACAATTTGAATAAAGGAGTTCAGGAGGCTGAATGAAGTTTCTATGATATCAGAAACAGATGTGGTTAAAGATATAAGTAATTTCTTTTTCATGTGTTGGATCTAAAAGATGTTTAGAATGTCTCTGAGAGGGTTTCTTTTTTGTTTATTTGGTCTTTTGGTTTGTTTGTTATTTTGTTTGTTCTGGGGAAACTGATTTTGTTAATTGTACATGTGACATATTAATCTAGGAAACTGTTTACCTAATCTCTCTAAACTTCAGTTGCTTTTTCTGTAAACAGGGGATAATACCACTTACAACATAGGATTATTGTCAGGATGAAATGGGATAATGTGTGCGTAGTGCTAAGCACAGTTTCTGGTACCCAGTGAGCATCCAATAAATGTTAGAGGTAATGATGATGATGACGGAGGAAGAGGAGGAGGAGAGGAAAATAATGATGGTAAAATGGAGGTCTCAACATTTTAAACAATGGAATATTTTCCAGTGAAAACTGGCATTTTAAAAGAGTTGTATTTGTGTGAATGTAAATAATTCAGAATAAACACTTTTGGTCCCTCTGAAGTAAAACATTTATTCCATGACTACCAGGAAAGCTAAATGTGCCCCCATCAGGCAAATAGATGTTGAATTTTAGTTACCCACAGCAGATTTTACAATATCTACTTTTCTATTGATAAAGGTCTATTTTTGAGATGTTTCTGAAATGTTGATTAGACAAACTGGTAATATATGACCACTCCTTTTTCCTCCTTATTATGTCTCCTTTTTCTCTCCCATGTCATCATCCTCTTCCTTCCCCACCACATCCTCCTCTCCCTCCTCCTTCCTTTCTTCCTTCTTTCTTTACTATTTCCTCTTTTTCTTTTAACTCTATTCCTTCTCTATTCCACTTCTTTATCATCATAATGATCAACAAGAGTAAATGACTTTCTTTTCCCTCAATATCCCTTCTTCTTTTTCTGGATACCTCCCCCCCCACCTTATTTCCTCCTTTTATATAGTTCAGGGGACCAAGACGTGTTCTTCCCACTCTTCCCCCAGCCCCGAGACACATGTAGAAACCTAGTTAAGCAAGATAACCCAGCTTCCTTGACATGGGCATCTGTGTAGAGTTGACATTTACTACAGGAAAAGCTATTTAGAGACTCGTCAGGTGCATGAGACTTGACATGTAGAAGTGACAACAGAGGTAGGTTCTCTTCATGTGTGATCAAATCACAAGTAGGCAGAGGTTTCTGTGGCTTTGTTCCTCATGGTCACTTGGAAGAATTTTTTCAGGGGAGAAAGGAGTCTAAGACAAAAGGGGAGAATTGAAAGAAAGAGTAGAAGAAAAAGAGAAAGGCTGAGGCAGAGACTTAGGGAGTGATTTAATAACAGTTTTTGGCACTGGAATCAACATTTCTCAAGCCACCTCTGTGCAAAAATGTTTAATTTCATGAAAAAATACATTTAAAAAATTTTTGAAAATTGAATATTTGAGTTTGCTTCTTCTCATTTATACCTCAGTGTTTATTGAATAAAAAATTGAGGGAATGAATTAGCTTGTTAAAATTCAAGGTGTAAGTACTAGCACTTAAATTTTTAATTAAAAAAAGATATGCAACATAAAATATATATGTCTTTTTCAGAGCACTCTTATTAGACATGAGTAGTTAGAGCAACTAAATTTTGGGGGCTGGTCTCAATAAGTCATGTTCAGTAGACAACTCAATTTGAGATAAAATTTCTTATTTAAAAGAAGGCTTCTTGTTGTATGGTTTGAAAAGTGTACAGTGGCATGTTCATATTTGTAAATAAAGTTTGTCTTAGTTGCAAACATTAGGACAAGTAAAACACTAACATTTATGATGAATGGCATGAGTAACTTCGAATATAGACCATAATCCAAGACCATGTAATAGTTCTCGCTTTTTTCATGGTTTCACAGTTTCAGTTACCTGTGTCAACTATGGTCCACAAATCTTATATGGAAAATTCCAGAAATAAGAAATTCATAAATTTTACATTGTGCGCTGTTCTGAATTGTGTGATGAAATCTTGTGCCATTGTGCTTCTTCCCTGAAATGTCAGTCCTCCATTTGTCCAGTGTTCCCAGGCTGTAGAAGCTACCGTCCCTGTGGCACAGGAAAGCAAACAGTATAAATGGGGTCTGGTACTATCCATGGTTTCAGACATCCATTGAGGTTCTTGGAACACATCCTCAGCAGACAAGGGAGGACGGCTGTAAAGAAAATCAACAAAATCTGTTATTTTTCACTTGTTTTTGGCTTCATAGTTAAATAAAACAAAGTGAATATGGTAAATATTTCACATATGTAAATACTGGTGTCGCATTCCTATTAATCATGTGGTGCAACATTTGATATTCTCAATTAAAACCCTTAATTTGCCTGCTACACTGCCTGCAGTCCCTCGAGTAATTGCTCTCTTATTTTTCTGGATAACTTATTTAGGGAAAAATAAAATAATAAAATGATCTTAAAATGAAAAGGCCTGAAAATAGCGCTCTTATTTAAATTACAATACTTCACACTCATCTGAGATTTCTTCATCTCTGCAATAACGCAGCTGTTTTCCTCAGGGTGTTCTCACAAGTTCATAAAGAAAAAAATTGTTATGAGCCTTCCCAAACCCCAAGGAAGGCAGCTGTGTTTTTGATAAACTGGGCTACAGTTTCAACACTTCAAGCTATAGAGAAATTTACACGGGAATTTTCTGCATTATATATCCATGAGCAATATATTTTCAACAGTAACAACATACACTGTATTTAGTCAGAGTTTACATGGCAAAGCGGTCAGGCTGAACACTGTGAAATTAAAAACCTGACCTTCAGCAGAAGCCTCTGCCCTAAACATACAGAATGTCACTCACTCTGACCTGTAGAAAAACGCCAGGGAAATCAGGGGAGGGTGAAGAGATGCTTCGGCTGAACTCCCCCATCAGATGTCCAAGTGTCACATTTTTCTCCACATTCAGTAGAAGGGATATGTCATAAATCAATGGCATTATCCAAGAGTCTTAGTTAAGAAAAAGGGCTTGAGTGATTGAAGAGTTGGGACTCTGCCAATACAAAATCCTCTTGGTTCAGAGGCAGTGCTGACTCGTCCCTGCTCTCTCACCTTTCCTGTCAAAGCACTTATCCTTCTGACTTTGGACAAGGAAGCGAACATCCCCAGATGGAACATATTGGAAAGTTTTCTGTGTACTTTTTCTAAGAAGTGACCTAGGTTGTGTCTACCCAGTTGCAGGAAAACATACGGGCAAAATACTAATCAGTGTGTTCAGTTGTGGAAAGTACTTGCTTCTCCTCGACCTGCCCTCCTCCCTTTCAGTTGCCTTTCTCTCACTTGGAACAGCCTCTTGGATCATTCCTTCAGGCAGAGTCATCGTTCTTTGTCAGATCTGCTCTCTATCAAGCCAATTCTCATTTATTCAGTGCTGGTTTCTTTCTTCGTGCATCATTTATCCTGCTGACGTTTCTTTTACTTCCTGCTGCCCTCTTGGGCTTCTACACTATGGCCATTGCAATAGATTGTTTAAAAAAAAAAAAACCTACACTTCAACTTGTTCTGTGAGCTATGATTCTTTTCAGAACTCTATTGTTGTTATCATTTGCTTGCTTGTTCTAAGCAGGTAGTGATATTGTTATTACAAGTATTCCCCCAGTTCATTTATTTAACATCTATAATTTTTGAGCTCCTATTAGAGATTATGTATTGGGTTATGTGTCTGTGTTTTCTAATGAAATGGACAGAGAGACAGATAAGGAAACAAATAACTGCAGTAGGTTGTGATGTTCAGAATCAGAAATGTAGCAACACCTACAGTGCTAGAACTAAGGGCATTTTGTGGGGTGAAAAAGCAATTTAATCAACCCTAAAAGACTAGTAATCACAGAAGTAGCTAGCATGCTAAGAAATTCAAGTGAGTTGTGTCATTGAACCAGCTGTCTTATTTTAGTCTCCTTTTGTAAGTGAGGCTCTGAGAGATAAAATAATTTTCCAAATGTCATAGAACAAGTAAATAGTAGAGACAGAGGTCACAAGGGTATCTGCTTCCAAAACCCACTGTGTATTAAGATACACATGCCCCAAGAGACAGTTTTTGTTTTTTCATAAGTCTGGTTTTATATTTCTGTCAGTCCTAGAATTCAAGATACAAATATTTGTTGCATATTAAGAATAATGATCATAGAAAACAAGTTTATGTTTACCAAAGAGAAAGGTTTGGGGAGGGATAAACTAGGAGCTTGGGATTAACAGATACACACTGCTGTATACAAAATAAACATCAAGGACCTACTGTATATCTTAGGTAACTATATTCAATATGTTGTAATAACCTATAATGGAAAATAATCTGAAAAAGAATATATGGGCTTCCCTGGTGACTCAGTGTTAAAGAATCTGCCTACCAGTGTAGGAGGCATAGGTTTGATCTCTGGGTTGGCAAGACTCTCTGGAGAAGGAAATGACAACCAATTCCAGTATTCTTGCCTGGGAAATTCCATGGACAACAGAGCCTGGCAGGGCATAGTCCACGGGGGTCACAAAAAGAGTAGGACATGATTCAGTGACTAAACAACAACTATATATATATATGTGTGTATATATACATATAAACACATATAACCCTAACCCTATATATATATATATGAGTCTGCTTATGTACACCTGAAACTAATACAACATTGTAAATCAACTATGAAGTGAAGTGAAGTGAAAGTTGCTCAGCTGTGTCCAACTCTTTGTAACCCTATGGACTGTATAGTCCATGGAATTCTCCAGGCCAGAATACTGGAGTGGCTAGCCCTTCACTTCTCCAGTGGATCTTCCTGACCGAGGAATTGAACTGGGGTTTCCTGCATTGCAGATGGATTCTTTACCAACTGAACTATCAGAGAATCCCTAAAAATCAACTATACTTCAATTAAAAAAAGAATAATGTTCACCTCCAAATGTAGATGAAAGTAAATTCTTTGATTTGATTAACTTACTATTTTAATACTTTTACTAACCCTTTGACTAGGGCTGAGGTTCACAGTGTTGCATACCACAACTCCCTATGTCTCATGGTAGATATCACTGATCAAGCACTATCCTCTGGTCTGCTAATCCCAGGTGTAGTCAGGAAGGGTGACTACAATTGTACTCCAGGAGTCCACTCCTACAAATAAACCAGCCTTGGCAAGTGTTATGAGTTGAATTATTGAATTCTGTCTCCCCAAAGTTCATAAGGGCTTCCCTGTTAGCTCAGTCAGTAAAGAATCTTCCTGCAGGGCAGGAGACCCGGGTTCAATCCCTGGGTTGGGAAGATCCCCTGGAGAAGGAAATGGCAAACCACTCCAGTATCCTTGCCTGGAAAATCCCATGGACAGAGGAGCCTGGGGGTGCTTCAGTCCATGGAGCCACAAAAAGTGCAGTTCATGGGGGCACAACTGAGCAACTAACACTTTCAAAGTTCATATGCTGAAGTCTCAAACCCCAGTACCTCAGCATGTAACCTTATTGGAGATAAACATAATTGGGTTAAAGTATGCTGTAATAGTGGGCTCTGATCCAATAGTACCGGTTTCTTTGTAAAAAGGGAAAATTTGGAGACAGTCATGAACACAGAGATATGTCATATGTTGATGAATGTAGAAATCTACAAGTCAAGGAATATAGAGCATTTCCAGCAAAACTCTAGAATCTAAGAGAGAAGGCCAAAACATGTCTTCCCCTACAGCCCTCAGAAGGAATTAAGCTTGCTCACACTTTGATCTCAAATTTCTAGCCTCAAGAACTCAGACAATAAATTGATATTGTTTAAGCCCCCTAATTAGTGGCATATTATCATGGCAACCCTGGCCAACTAATATGGCAGGTTAGACAAAACCGTTTTCCCATTTCTATCCTGAGAAGATGGGCAAAAAATAAAGAAATCAATTCCTTCTCTCCTCTCCTGCCATGATGATAGTATCCACTTCTAACATAGGTTATTCTCATCCAAATTCAGTTTCCTCATTGAATTCAACATAAAGTATGATCCCACATGGCAGAATAAATTAGCAATTAACACTGGGTGCCACCTATGTCAAATGTCCTTTATGCTAAACAAGGTTAGTATCCCAGGGAACATAGCCCCACTTGTATGCAGAGAGCTAATTATATTCTTTAGAAGTATGCATCTGGGAACAGTGGAAGTCCTCTCTGGGCCAGTATTTCTCAGCCCCTGTCCAAACTGTGTCACTGAGAAAGGGTACCTGTTCAGGCCAGAGGGAAGTACACCATGCCAGTAACCCTAATATTAGTTATTCTGTGATTCTTATGCACACCATTTCAGCAAATGATTATTATCGCACTCTAGAAGGATAACCATCAAAAGATGTGCAAGTAAATGTATCTGTGTGTAGGTGCAATGCTATTTGAAAATTGGCCTATCTTATACACTATTGTAAAATGAGTAAGTGAATGAATGAATAAGGCATGAGATGGTGTCAAAGGGCACATGCTTTGGGATGGACAGAACTGGATTTCAAGGATTAAGAGAGCTAGCATTTGGAAAATAAATGTTACTTTCATATTCCTTGCCTTCATTACCACTTTTCCTCAAGGACTGTAACCCCCCTTCCATTAAACATCCTGGCTTTCATGGTCCTATTTCTAGCTTTATCTAGAAGTTATATTTCTTCAAGGAAATCTTGTCAAGGAAATTGGTCGAGTAAGTCTCACTTCAGGTGCAATGATACTTTCTTCCTCTTTTAGGAAAGGATGATTCTCTTCAGAAACCAATCTTTTATAAATCAGGTTTTATTAATCAATTATCATCTTGGAACAGTTGAGTGCACCAGCAGAAACCAAGCATCATGTACTGCTTTAGTGATCAAAGAGTGTATTGGAATGACATGCACATTCCTTTATGTCTCTCAAGGTGCACGTTACTGTCATAGCCCCATATTTCCAACTCATCTGCGCTGGATGTCACCCGTTTTGTTCCTCACTCTTCTAAATTGCCCTATTAACCAACTGGCCCTGAAGACACATTCATCAGTTAGGGAACTTTGGATAATATAGCTAACTGTTGCTTGTGCCTTATGGATTCTCTCTCTGTGACAGTGGGGTTCTCACTGGTGTCCTACTTGAGTCTTTCTGGCTACCAAAGTATATGAATAGAGACAGAGAATTAAAGAAATGTCCTTTGTCTTCCACTACATCATAGCTTAAGTTCTTTTAAATCAATTAAGTTGCTCAAAACCAACCTCAGAATACAGTGAGGCACTCAGTGTTTTACCAGAGGGAGGCAAAGAATCAAGATTACCTTGACACAAGCACGTGACCTTCTTCAAACTGTATTGGTTGACTTAGCTGCCATTTCCTTGCCAGCCTTATAGATAACAGTGTCCTATAAAAAGTTCCCTCTGGTGGAGAAATTCCTTCTAATGTTTGCTGCTAGGGGACTTCCCTGGTAGCTCAGCTGGTAAAGAATCTGCCTGCAATGCAGTAGAGCCTGGTTTGATTCCTGGGTTGGGACGATCCACTGGAGAAGGGATAGGCTACCCACTCCAGTATTATTGGGCTTCTAGATCCTGCTTCCAAACCCTCTCCTCCTAAAACTGGAGCTCTAATTTGATCCTAGTGAGAATAAGTATGTCCATGCAATATTTGAGACCTATACTAAAAATTGCTTTTTGATTATCTGAAATACAAAATTAACTGGTCATCTGGTATTTTAAAAATTTATTTTATTGAGACCCAGATGATTTACAATGTTGTGTTAATTTTCACTGTACAGCAAAGTAATTCAGTTATATACATATCTATATATATATTCTTTTTCATATTCTTTTCTATTATTGTTAACCAGGAGACACTGAATATAGCTACCTTGCTATGGAGTAGGACCTTGTTGTTTATCCTTTCTGTGTGTAATAATAGTTTGCATGATCATGCAGTTCTTTTATTTGTCACATCTGGCAATTCTTAAATACATGGAACTTCCAAAGTAATGTACCTCCCTCTCCAGAAAAAGCTAGCATCAATATAAGTATATCTTATGATTACTGTTTTGCATAGATATTCATCTTATTAATAAAAGTAATTGAATGGGAAAAAAGGTTGAGAAGTAACGCACCATGGAGTTAGCATATTTTTTCACTCTCAACTTTATCATTTAAGTAGTCAAAGAACTTTTGATAGAAGCTTGGTGTTACCAAACCACACTCTTTTCCTTAGCATTGGGCAAAGTAATATGAAAGGGATTTCTGTGGTTGTTAAATACCATTATTTGTAAGAAAAAACAATAAAAAGCTGAAGATATAAATAACTAAGCCAATGTCATACTTTTTTGATGTTTTTATATGAAGATGTTGTAAGAAGATAGCACTGCTTTTTCAAAAATGAACAGGCTATATGGGTATACTAATTTAACAGCACTCTTTCTGCACAGGCTGAATTGGCAGACAAAGCCCTTGGTTCAGGTTGCAGTGAGAGATGGACCAAACTCCCTTGGAAGGAGAGCTTAAGTGTGGCAGACGCATCATAGCTGCACATGACAACTTTCCCTGCTCTAAACAAGTGTGCCAATTGGAAACCTACCTGAAAATCTGCTGCAAAACATACTGATGAAATCACAGGGTAACATTTGTAGTTTACAAACACCATTTTTTTCATCTATTCCCTCATCTCAATGAGATCACTATGTAGAGAGACAGAAAGAGTGACTACGGAAAAAGATTGTTTTAATTGTCCTTTTAGAAGGCAGTTCAAGACACAAGCTAATGAAACTAGATATGCTGGTGGATTACAAGGATTTGAATTTGAGGACAAAGAGTTTAGGATTTCTCCCCACTTCCGTCATTTGCAATGCAGCTCCATAAGACAGCAGATGAAGCGTTTGCTCCAAGACACTGCATAACATATGGTGAGGGAAATTGAAAAGGGCTAAATGGCAAAACAAATACAATATTTTTTTCTTTTCAATTTAAGTGATAAATTGCTAAAAGAAATAGGATACAGTGCCTTTTAACCTTAAATATAAGGAAGATAGCCTTCATAAAACATAGGGACTGATATTGGATACATATAAGGAGAATTTTTAATGATGTATGCATTTAGTTAAGGATACAAACATCATTTCCTACTGGTTTAGAAAATAGGCAGAATACAAATTGTCAAGCCAAGAAATTTATAAATACAGCAAACTCTTCTCAGATAAACTGTAAAAATAAATGAAGTCATCAGTAATATCAAGGGCAATTTAATAATTTTTCATTCTACATTTAATAGTTTCCAGATGGCTTGATATATCTCCAAAAATAAAGATGGCATATATATATATATATATATATGCCATATATATATGTAACATGCCACATATATATATGTAACATGTATATGTAACATATATATATATATGTAACATGTATAAAATAAAAGCAAATGCTTAATTATTTTCTAGGAAAAGAAGCACAAATCTAACAAAACATGCAATTTAAATTTATCAGTTACACTTAACTAGAATCAGATATCATATAGAGGAATATTTTATTTAGCTATTTATTCAATTTGCTTCTGAAATTTTTTCTCATTTAGGAAATGTTCTTTTTTTTCCTCTGCTAATTTTCTCCCTTCCATTCATGTTTTTATATATGTACAATTTTTTGTTTTGCATGCTTAGTTATTAGATGGTTGAAAATCTCATTTTTATTTTCCTTAGCACAAGTTCACATATGGCTTTGCATAACTGTATTTAAAAACTTAAATGTCATTTTACTAAACCCTGTAGCATCACTAATGTAAGTGTGATCAGTGGAACAGACTTTTATCTGTACTTTTCTGTGAAGCTTTTCTTGAAAATAATATTAGTTTAGGGTTAGAACAGATTTTTGTGACCTGTAACAGCTTTGTAACCTTGAGCAGGAGACTATGAGAAACTCAATTTTCTTTACATCCAATTTAGACTACCAACAGGCTTGCTGTGAAATTTAAATAGATAATGGTGAAGCACATAATTGTCTAGCACCTAGCAATTTCTCAACTAAAGTTAGTCAATAGTTTCTTTTCTCCTCTTCTTTCCTTTCCTGATTCTTTTGAGAATATTGACTGTTCATTTTTTGTTATTTCCTTTGATACCCAAGAATGGTGGAAGTTTAGTAGAATGCACTTGGGAAGAAATAGAAGTTTATGATTTATTTGATAAGCCTGCATGAGTTGATGCCATATAAAGTGATAGCTAAAGCCTCTGCTATGCAGGAATGTTACTGATGTAATAGAAAATGATTCTGGAAAGAAATCAAGTCAATTTATCAGACATTGAGTGGCCCCTGAATCCTGTAGAAACTCATATGTGATGTGTGCTTGGAGACACAAATATGAACGGGTCATAATCCTTGCCCTGAAGGTGCAACTGATTTCATGGAGATACAAAATAAGTTATAAAGTGTCCATAAAACAGAGCAAAATGAAAGAAATGCTAGATTGAGGTATAAACAGTGAGCTGTGAGATGAGAGAAAGGAAAACTTTGTTTTGATATGAATTTCAGCGAGATATTTTAAACAATTAGAAAAACAAAAAGGCCAAAAAAAAAAAAAAAAAGGCTGAATTTTTCCCATTGTCCCATATTCTCACTTCACAATGTTGGAGTATAACTAAGTATGCTTGTTTTATAACCTGACATGTTTTAGGCTAACAGTGGTACTGTGAAAAACAAATAATAAAAGTACCTTTATCCGAAAATAGGCTAATCTATTGATAAGATTCATGTAGATCAGCTGGTCTGTTGGTTCCTTACTTAAGGTGACTTGTGCCAAAATGATTTACAGGTGACTTACTGTGTCCAGTATAGAGCAGTGCCAGAATAAGAAGTAATAGTAATAGCAGCAATGATTGGAATGGTAGTAGAGTCCTTTGTTGTTGTTGTTTAGTTGCTAAGTTGTGTTTGACTTTTTGGGATCCCATGGACTGTTCGTAAGTAAATGACTGCATATGTTGCTCTGTTAGGTTGGCTATATTATCGATCTGTTTTATTTATGTTTTATTGAGTTCTAACATATGCTCTTTTGCATTATATTTTTATTGAGTGGTAACTCACATACAAAAAAAAATGCAGATATTAACTGTGCTGTTCAATGCATTTTTAAGACTTTATTATTTTAGAGCAGCTTTAGGTTCATAACAAAGGTGAGAGGAAGATAAGCAAAGCATTTGACAATGGCATTTATCTGTGTAACTTACACCTATATCAAGAATAGTATATTTTCATTAACCCAGAAAGTTCCTGAACCAACGCTGGAGACAAGCAGTGTTCTAATTTTATAACTATAGATTAGTTTTTCCTATTCTGGAGATTCTTCTAGGAATACCATTTGAATAAATTTTGTACTCTTGTATGTCTGGCTTTATTCAGCATAATGCTTCTGCTATTTAACCATGTTGTTAGGATACTGATAGTTTGTTACTTTTCATTTTTGAATTGCAATCAATGATGTATTGATCAACATTTAAACTGGATTTCAAGAAAAAAAAATTCTGAACGGTAGCATTTGCTAATTTCCAGGATTTAAACACTCTGAAACTAGGAAATTTCCAGCTAGTAACAGTTCATATGTCATTTTGAAAAATTCCTAAAAGTTGCATCATGAGCTCTGTGACCCAGCATGAGATGGCTCCAACTCCCACTGGGCATCCTCCAAGGTATGAACAGCCTGATTTTCTTATCAAGTCCACTCGACGTGAACATGCATGTTGGTTTTATATCTGCATAGTTATGGCTACAGCTCCTATGAATATCCTTATACAAATATTTGGGTGAACACACATTTTCATTGCTCCTGTATAAATACTCAAGAGTAGAATTGCTTAGTCATTGAGTAAATGTACCTTTATCTTTATGAAAAACATTGCCAAACAGTTGTCCAAAGATATTGCAACATTTTATACTTCCAAAAACAAAATAGAAGTTGCTCCATACTTTTTATGGTAATTGGCATTATCAGTCTTTTCCATTTTAAACATTTTTATGGAAGTCAAGTTTCATATTTCCCCCTCTTATAACATATAGTGATGGTCTGTATTTCTTATGCTTTTTTGACCATCTGTACATCTTCTTTCATGAACTATCTCAGTCTTTGAACCATTTCTTTCTGTCTGTTACTGAGTTGTAGGATCCTTTACATACTATTTACATGAGTATTTTGTCATATATATGTAAACATACATATATCTATGTATATGTAAACTTTACCTGTATAATATATTGCATATAAATATATAAATATTTTCCTAGGTCATGACTTGATCATCATTTTTTAATGATGTCTTTTTTAAAAATTAAGAAACAATAGCTTTTGGAACAGTTTTATATTCATATCAAAATTAAGTGAAAAATAAAAATATTTACCGTATTGCACACATGCACGCACATACACACACAAGCACATACAGATATACACCTAACCACCTGTCTATTGGCATCTCACTTACGATGCCCCTTGATAACAAAAGTTTTGAAAAAGTCTTATTTATGTTTTTTTGGTAGTGCTTTCTGTGTCTAAGAAATCTTTACCTATTCTGAATCAATAAATATATTTTATAATATTTTCTATAGAAGTCATATTGTTTAATATTTTCTATCCTTGTCAGTTAATTATTTCAATTTAATGATTCTGAAAGCTGAGAATGAGGGTCAAGGTACAATTTTTTTCCACTTCAGTCAGTTCAGTCACTCAGTCATGTCCGACTTTTTGTGACTCCATGGACTATGACACGCCAGGCTTCCCTGTCCGTCACCAACTCCTGGAGCTTGCTCAAACTCTTGTCCATCAAGTTGGTGATGCCATCCAATGATCTCATCCTCTGTCATCCCCTTCTCCTCCTGCCTTCAATCTTTCCCAGCATCAGGGTCTTTTCAGTTCTTCGCATCAGGTGGTGAAAGTATTGGAGTTTCAGCTTCAGCATCTGTCCTTCCAATGGATATTCAGGACTGATTTCCTTTAGGATGGACTGGTTGGATCTTCTTGCAGTCCAAGGGACTCTCAGGAGTTTTCTCCATCACCACAGCTCAAAAACATCAATTCTTTGGCACTCACCTTTCTTTATAGTCCAACTCTCACATCCACACACATCCATACATGACTACTGGAAAAACCATAGCTTTGACTAGACAGAACTTTGTTGGCAAAGTAATGTCTCTGCTTTTAAATATGCTGTCTAGGTTGGTCATGGCTTTTCTTCCAAGAAGCAAGCATCTTTTAATTTCATGGCTGCAGTTATCATCTGCAGTGACTTTGGAACCCCCCAAAATAAAGTCTCTCACTGTTTCCATTGTTTCCCCATTTATTTGCCATGAAGTGATGGGACTGGTTGCCATGATCTTAGTTTTTTGAATGTTGAGCTTTAAGCCAACTTTTTCACTTTCCTCTTTCACTTTCATCCAGAGGCTTTTTAGTTCTTCTTCGCTTTCTGCCATAAAAGTGGTGTCATCTGCGTATCTGAGGTTATTGATATTTCTCCCAGCAATCTTGATTCCAGCTTGTGCTTCATCCAGTCCAGCGTTTCGCATGATGTACTCTGCATATAAATTAAATGAGCAGGATGACAATACACAGCCTTGACCTACTTCTTTCCCAATTTGGAACCAGTCTATTGTTCCATGTCCAGTTCTAACTGTTGCTTTTTGATCTACATTCAGGTTGTCAGGAGGCAGGTAAGGTTAGATATCCAATTGTTGCAGTATCATGCATAAAAAGTTTTTGCCCCATTGAATTTCTTGGGCACTTTTGTTGAAAACACTTGACCACATAAGTTTAGGTCTAATTCTGAACTTTTGATTCTGTTCTGTTCCCTAGTCCATCCTTATATAAATAACTACTTCCCTTCATTTTTTTATAGATTTATAAGTAATCTTGAAACCAGAAGCAGTAGGTCCTCCAACTTAAATTTTTCTTTTCAAAAGTTTTGGATATTTGAACTTCTTTATCCTTTGAATCTTTATATTCTACATACTTTAAAATCAAGTGGTCCACTTCTGTGAAATGATCTGCTGTGATTTTGTTTGGGAACATGTTCAACCTTTAGATCTGTTTGGGGAGAGTAATGTCTTTTATCCACTTGGCCTAATCACTCCAGGTCCAGGTATCAGGCAAATAGGGACAATCCCTTATGCCCCCAGCTTCCCAGATGGTGCAGTGGTTAAGAATCCACCTACCAATGCAAGAATTGCAAAAGAGATGAGTTTGATCCCTAGGTCAGGAAGATTCCCTGGAGGAGGGCATGGCAACCCACTCCAGTATACTTGTTTGGAGAATCCCATGAACAGAGGAACCTGGTAGGCTACAGTCCATAGCGTCACAAAGAGTCAGACAGGACTGAAGCGACTTAGCACGCATGCACACGTGTAAGTTCTAAAATATCCTTTCTGCTTATATCCCTTAGTAGGTTTCATAGTTTTTCACACACTGTATATACAGCCTAGTAATTGGTCAAAGGTGGAAGGGAAGCCTATACCTGGATTAGGAGTTTCCTCTCTACATAGATTTTCCTCCCTGATATTCTGCTCCATAAACTTCAACTGTCTCAATAGCCTTGAAGCTGTAGTCTTGGCTTTCTTGGAGCATGGAGACTACTGCTACGTGTTTGATTTCACTTCTTTGTGCTGTGATTTGGAATGTGGTCACTGGCAGAAAATCCAGAAGAATGTGATTCTTACCTTCTGCATATATTTTCTCTCAAAGATTACAGACCTGCATTCTGTTTTTCAAGGTAGAAAAACAATTGCTTCACATATTTTTACCCAATTTTGTAAGTATTTATAGTGGAAGGTCAAATGCAATACTCTTGACTTTGTCAAAGCCAGAAGCAGAAATATGCCAATATGTGCTTTTTTTCTTTCAAGAGAGATAATTTTATAGTTGTTTTTTTGACAGAAGAAAGGGTAGAAATTTCTTATCTTTTCTGTATTATTCATTCTGATATTGCTTTAGGATTGTCTTTCAGTATTATGCTGACTTCAAGTGACATCTGTGAATTTTTTGTTCTCTTTCTTATTTCAAATCTTCCACATATGTGGTAATTTTCCTACAAATTACTCTCTTACACGATTAACTTCTTTATGAACTTACCTTGTCTTGTGCATTCAGGTTTTTGAGACCTCAATTGTTCACTCTATTATGATGAGTACTTTAGGGGTGAGGTAGAGAACTTATTATGATTTTAGTGCTTTCACAGAAGAACTATGATGATAAAAGTTGCAGGAAAAAGTAACTTAATAAAGTATATTTTACAATTTCTATTTTTATGAAGCTATAATAGGATTTATCATAAAGTTCCATAGAATATGATTAATTTTAGTCTGCACAGACCCAATAATTATTTTGAGGTAGATTTACTTGATTTCTCAACATTTAATTGGTTCAGTCTGGGATAGGATCTGTTTGATTTAATTGCTAATAGAGTCTAAAACAATTTGACTATATTTCAGAATACAGAGATAAGGTTCAGATATGATCACAATTCATGGATCACTGAATTTAGAAATAACTGCTAGTGTTTCAGTCCATCTTAATAGTTAATTTGGGTCACTGTGTCATCAATTCCATTGTATAATGATTGCTCGAGAAACATTGATTGAACTCATACCCTACAAAGAGATTGAACTCAAGAAAACAAGGAAATCAAAATTAAATTTAATATGTCTGTATTAATTTTCTAGGGCTTCCTTAATAAAATATTATAGAATGGCTTAAACAACAAAACTTTGCTTCTCACAGTTTTGGAGGCTGGAAGTCCAAGACCAAGGTGTCAGCAGATTTGGTTTCTCCCAAGACCTCTTCCCTTGGCTTGAAGCCATCTTGCTTTGTCTTCACATACATGTGTCTTCTGCATACACATTCCTGTGAATCTCTCTTATTATAAGGACACCAGTCATATTGGATTAAGTCCCCATGCTTATGACCCTATTTAGTGTTAATTACCTCCTTAAAGGCCCTATCTCCAGATATATTCACATGGAGGTAGGGCTCTGCAGATGCATTTTGAGGGGGCACAATTCATTCCATAACAATCTGCATGCTATAGTTATATTCATGTATAAGAGTACAGATTAAATAAAAATACTAAGCTATGAAATTTCTTCTCTTAAGTTTTATAAACAAGGCTTAAGATTATTTTTGTAAAGAGGACATTATAATCTCATGATCCAGTGATAAAGATTTGAGGATATGAGGTAAAATAGAAAATATGTGAACATGCTTTGAAATTTAGAAAACAAGATAGAAGCATAAGGTATTTATCATTACATGCATTATCATTCAGGCCTTCTAAGCTTTCTTTTAGCTTCTTTTCTGGAGATGTGATCTTGGGCAAAGACCTTACACTTTAGTATGGATTTAATTCCACATTTTTTTCTCCCTTAAAAGTGATTTCTTAATCCAAATTATTAATAAGAAACCTCTTCCATCTGGTGATGTGTTTTGAGGGCAAGAAAACTTCTAAATTCACATAAATTTATTTTATGTATAGACAAGTTTAGTCCTTTAGCAGAGATTTCAAGGGCAGAATGTGTCCCAGACTCCCGGGTAGCTGAGAAAAAGAACCCAGGTATACAGAGGCCCTGGCTGTTAGAAAACAGTCAGAAAATGTAAAGAAAATTTAGGCAAAAAAGAGCAATATGGTATACAGATATAGATTTTTGGAATCTCATTCTTGAAAAGAACAGTGAAATCTATTTCAGCCACTCAACTCATGCCTGAGTATTCCATCTAGATTTTGACCTTTTGCAAAGGTTATACATCTATCACCTAGTATTACAATTTGGCCCATAATCATGCATATGTGTACTGCCCAGAGTTATAAATTACTCTGATTTTTCTTTCTTGCTTTTTTTCAATTTGAGAAACTTACTGTATAAACTTGGATATCTAGCTTCTCTTGAAAAATTGAGGTTATCAGTCCATGTCACAGGCTTAAGCATACAGAACTGAGCAGTGGTTACATCTTAAAAGCATGTACACTCTCTTGTTGGTTATTGTCTCAATACTTTTTTCACCCATTCGTATTATCTACTAAGACCCAATATCCATTTGAATTTCTAATCTTTTGATGTGTCAATGACAGGGAATTTCCACCTCTGAAGACAGCTTGATTTGAACCATTCTCCTGATATGTACACTCTGATGATTTTAAACCTTCCATTCTGTTACATCAAAGAAGAGAAATTATTGGCAACTCTCCCCAGCTTGGTCTAACTATGAAAACATATTTCTTATTTGGGGGAATTTATGCAAATTAAGTATGTTGCATAGAGAGAAAGGATTGTGTCAGTTCTTTCTGAGTCAAGCCCATTGTCATTTGTTATTTGCATATAACAAGCTCTTAGAAGCTTTACCGTGATCTAGAGTACCTGACCTCATATGATCTATATCACTGTTGGATCTGACATGAAGGCCCACCCTCGCCTTTCTCTAGCCAGAGATTTCAACACTGGGTAAGGGATCAAGGAGGCATGGCTCCCCAAAGCCCACACATTCTCCATGTCCCCCCTATTCTAGACCATGACCCTAGAATCTCTTGCCCCAAAGACCCAGAGCCACTGTCCACACCTACACAAGTTCACTCTCTGGTTTGTCTTTTGAAGAAGACTGAGGCACCACTGTGTGTACTCCTAGGCCTGAGGAGTGCCAAGTTTTAAATATTTGAAAGAGAGTTATGGACACATAAGAATAAGGTCTTTTGTGGAGTGGGACAGAAAAGAGAAAAGAGGATCTTATTGGTGCCAAGGATCTCCAGTTGTAGTATTTTCCTATACCTACATATGTTAGGGGTGACTCCAGAACTTGCCTACATCTTCAACCTCAACACCTGACTTCTCTACCTCCACTCAACTCTAGATGGACAGGTTTTCTTCCTGATCCACAAGCAGATCAAACTTGCTGCCTTTGTATATTTTGTTTCTTTTTCTTGGATTATACCCTCCCTGGTTAATTCTGTGGCTGGTTTCTTTTAGATATTCAAACCTGAGTTTAAAAATCATCACATTTCTAGACTTTCTTTTTTACCCCTTGCTAAGGTCCATCTTGTCAAGGATATGGTTTTTTCAGTGGTCATGTACGGATGTGAGAGTTGGACTGTGAGGAAAGCCGCGTGCCGAAAAGCTGATCCTTTTGAACTGTGGTGTTGGAGAAGACTCTTGAGAGTCCCTTGGACTGCAAGGAGATCCAACCAGTCCATCCTAAAGGAGATCAGCCCTGGGTGTTCATTGGAAGGACTGATGCTGAAGCTGAAACTCCAGTACTTTGGCCACCTCATGCGAAGAGTTGACTCATTGGAAAAGACCCTGATGCTGTGAGGGATTGGGGGCAGGAGGAGAAGGGGATGACAGAGGATGAGATGGCTGGATGGCATCACCGACTCGATGGGCATGAGTTTGAGAGTAAACTCTAGGAGTTGGTGATGGACAGGGAGGCCTGGCGTGCTGCGATTCATGGGGTCGCAAAGAGTCGGATGTGACTGAGCGACTGAACTGAACTGACTGATTATTCTTATAATGTTCATGCGGTTCTCAAGGCAAGAATACTGAAGTGGTTTGCTATTTCCTTCTCCAGTGGACCACGTTTTGTCAGAACTCTTCACCATGACCCGTCCATCTTGGGTGGCCCTACACGGCATGGCTCATAGTTTCCCTGAGTTAGACAAGGCTGTGGTCAGATTTGTTAGTTTTCTGTGATTGAGGTTTTCAGTCTGTCTGCCCTCTGATGGAGGATAAAAGGCTTATGGAAGCTTCCTGATGGGAAAAACTGGGTCTTCTTCTGATGGGTGGGGCCATGCTCAGTAAATCTTTAATCCAGTTTTCTGTTGAAGGGCAGGGCTGTGTTCCCTCCCTGTCATTTGACCTGAGGACAAACTATGGTGGAGGTAATGAAGATAATGATGACCTCCTTGAAAAGATCCCATGCAGGCATTGCTACACTGAGTGCCCCCAACCCCGCTGCAGGCCATCACCCACCACGCCTCTACTGGACACTACTGGACAACACAGGCAAGTCTGGGTCAGTCTCTTGTGGGGTCCTGGTGCACACAAGGTTCTGTCTGTGCCCTCCAAGAGTCTGTTTCCCCAGTCCTCTGTAAGTTCTGGTGGCTCTACGGTGATTTGATGGTGACCTCCTCCAAGAGGGCTTATGGCATACCCAGGTTTACTGCACCCAGAGCCCCTGCCCTTGCAGCAGTCCACTGCTGACACTACCTCCTCAAGAGACACCCAAATACAGTCTGTCTCAGTCTCTGGGGGGTCTCTGGGTCCTGGTGTGCACAAGGTATGTTTGAGCCCTCTGAGCATCTCTGGCAATATGGGGTTTGATTCTAAAGGCGATTTTGCTCTCCTCCCATCTTGCGGGGGATTCTCTTTTGCCATTGGACGTGGGATGTCTCCTCAAAGTTACACCAGCGCCACTTAGCCACCACTCCGACGCCGCACAGAACTCCTTATTGCCAAATTCAGACTTGAATTGAAGAAAGTAGGGAAAACCACTAGACCATTCAGGTATGACCTAAATCAAATTCCTTACCATCACGGTCAACAAAAGAGTCCAAAATGCAGTACTTGGATGCAATCTCAAAAATGACAGAATGATCTCTGTTCGTTTCCAAGGCAAACCATTCAATATCACAGTAATCCAAGCCTATGCCCCAACCAGTAACGCTGAAGAAGCTGAAGTTGAATGGTTCTATGAAGACTTACAAGACATTTTAGAACTAACACCCAAAAAAGATGTCCTTTTCATTATAGGGGACTGGCATGCAAAAGTAGGAAGTCAAGAAATGCCTGGAGTAATAGGCAAACTTGGCCTTGGAGTATGGAATGAAGCAGGGCAAAGGCTAATAGAGTTTTGCCAAGAGAACGCACTGGTCATAGCAAACACCCTCTTCCAACAATACAAGAGAAGACTGTACACCTGGACATCACCAGATGGGCAACACCGAAATCAGACTGATTATATTCTTTGCAGCCAAAGATGGAGAAGCTCTATACAGTTCGCAAAAACAAGACTGGGAGCTGACTGTGGCTCAGATCATGAAATCCTTATTGCCAAATTCAGACTTAAACTGAAGAAAGTATGGAAAACCACTAGACCATTCAGGTATGACCTAAATCAAATCCCTTATGACTATACAGTGGAAGTGAGAAATAGATTTAAGGGACTAGATCTGATAGACAGAGTGCCTGATGAACTATGGATGGAGGTTCGTGACATTCTACAGGAGACAGGGATCAAGACCATCCCCATGGAAAAGAAATGCAAAAAGGCAAGATGGTTGTCTGAGGAGGCCTTACAAATAGCTCTGAAAAGAAGATAAGTGAAAAGCAAGAGAGAAAAGGAAAGATAATCCCATTTGAATGACACTCCCAAAGAATAGTAAGGAGAGATAAGAAAGGCTTCCTCAGCGATCAGTACAAAGAAATAGAGGAAAACAACAGAATGGGAAAGACTAGAGATCTCTTCAAGAAAACTAGAGATACCAAGGGAACATTTCATGCAAAGATGGGTTTGATAAAGGACAGAAATGGTATGGACCTAACAGAAGCAAAAGATATTAAGAAGAGATGGCAAGAATACATAGAAGAACTATACAAAAAAGATCTTCATGACCCAGATAATCATGGTGGTGTGATCACTCACCTAGAGCCAAACATCCTGGAATGTGAAGTCAAGTGGGCCTTAGAAAGCATCGCTACGAACAAAGCTAGTGGAGGTGATGGAATTCCAGTTGAGCTATTTCAAATCCTGAAAGCTGATACTATGAAAGTGCTGCACTCAATATGTCAGCAAATTTGGAAAACTCAGCAGTGGCCACAGGACTGGAAAAGGTCAGTTTTCATTCCAATCCCAGAGAAAGGCAATGCCAAAGAATGCTCAAACTACCACACAATTGTGCTCATCTCACACGTTAGCAAAGTAATGCTCAAATTCTCCAAGTCAGGCTTCAAAAATACATGAACTGTGAACTTCCAGATGTTCAAGCTGGTTTTAGAAAAGGCAGAGAAACCAAAGATCAAATTGCCAACATCCACTGGATCATTGAAAAAGCAAGAGAGTTCCAGAAAAACATCTACTTCTGCTTTATTGACTATGCCAAAGCCTTTGACTGTGTGGATCACAAGAAATTATGCAAAATTCTTCAAGAGATGGGAATACCAGACCACCTGACCTGCCTCCTGAGAAATCTGTATGCAGGTCAGGAAGCAAGTTTGAACTGGACATGGAACAACAGACTAGTTCCAAATACAGAAAGGAGTACGTCAAGGCTGTATATTGTCACCCTGCTTATTTAATTATATGCAGAATACATCATGAGAAACACCGGATTGGATGAAGCACAAAGTGGAATTAAGGTTGCCAGGAGAAATATCAATAACCACAGATATGTTGATGACACCATCCTTATGTCAGAAAGCAAAGAAGAACTAAAGAGCCTCTTGATGAAAGTGAAAGGAGAGTGAAAATGTTGGCTTAAAGCTCAACATTCAGAAAACAAAGATTATGGCATCTGGTCCCATCACTTCATGGGAAGTAGATGGGGAAACAGTGGAAACAGTGAGAGACTTTATTATGGGGGTTCCAAAATCACTGCAAATGGTGACTGCAGCCATGAAATTAAAAGATGCATGTTCCTTGGAAGAAAATCTATGACCAACCCAGATAGCATATTAAAAAGCAGAGACATTACTTTGCCAACAAAGATCCATCTAATCAAGGCTGTGGCTTTTTCAGTAGTCATGTATGGATGTGAGAGTTGGACTTTAAAGAAAGCTGAGCACAGAAGAATTGATGCTTTTGAACTGTGGTGTTGGAGAAGACTCTTGAGAGTCCCTTGGACTGCAAGGAGATCCAACCAGTCCATCCTAAAGGAAATCAGTTCTGAATATTCATTGGAAGGACTGATGCTGAAGCTGAAACTCCAATACTTTGGCCACCTGATGGGAAAAACTGACTCATTTTAAAAGACCCTGATGCTGGGAAAGAATGAGGACAGGAGGAGAAGGGAACGACAGAGGATGAGATGGTTGGATGGCCTCACCGACTCGATGGACATGGGGTTGAGCAAGCTCCACGAGTTGGTGATGGACAGGGAGGCCTGGCGTGCTGCAGTCCATGGGGTCAGAATTAGTCTGACATGACTGAGTGATGGAACTGAGCTGAGTTATCATTATAGGCCATTTTTAATCTGAAATGATCTTCTAATAGTGTTTGCCTAGGTATTGTTCATGTTTTACTAATGAAATACAGACTCCATAAGAACAGAGAACTATTGGTCCTGCCTAGGGTGCTCTCCCCAGGGCCTAGCACCGACTAATGCTCCATATTTGGTTAATAAATGATTTACTGGGAAATTGACTGAATAAATATGTTTTGTCTCTGAAAAGTATAGAGACAACTGCATGTAAAGTTCGTTATTGACATTAAACAGGATAGGCTCGGTTATGTTGCAGTAAGTCTCAGGTTTAAAACACCTTTTACTTTAATGTCTTGGCTATTGTTAATAGTGTTGCAAAGAACTTTGCGGTGCATGTGCCATTTTGAATTTTGATTTTCTCAAGGTATATACCCAGTAGTGGGATTTCTGAATCATGTGGTAGCTCTGTTTTTAGTTTATAAAAGTAAGGAAACTCCATACTTTTCTCCATAGTGGATGTATTAATTTACGTTCCCACCAAGACAAGAGGGTTCCGTTTTCTCCACACCCTCTCTAGCATTCATTGTTTGTAGATTTTTTTGATGGTGGTAATTCTGACTGGTGTGAGGTGATACCTCATTACAGTTTTGAGTTGCATTTCTCTCATCATTAGAGATGTTCAGTTCAGTTCACTTCACTTCAGCCGCTCAGTCGTGTCCGACTCTTTGAGACCTCATAAATCGCAGCACACCAGGCCTCCCTGTCCATCACCAACTCCCGGAGTTTACTCAAACTCATGCCCATCGAGTCGGTGATGCCATCCAGCCATCTCATCCTCTGTCGTCCCCTTCTCCTCCTGCCCCCAATCCCTCCCAGCATCAGGGTCTTTTCCAATGAGTCAACTCTTCGCATAGGTGGCCAAAGTACTGGAGTTTCAGCTTCAGCATCAGTCCTTCCATTGAACACCCAGGGCTGATCTCCTTTAGGATGGACTGGTTGGATCTCCTTGCAGTCCAAGGGACTCTCAAGAGTCTTCTCCAACACCACAGTTCAAAAGCATCAATTTTTTGGTGCTCAGCTTTGTTTATAGTCCAACTCTCACATCCATACATGACCACTGGAAAAACCATATCCTTGACCAGACGGACCTTTGTTGGCAAAGTAATGTCTCTGCTCTTTAATTTGCTATCTAGGTTGGTCATAACTTTCCTTCCAAGGAGTAAGTGTCTTTTAATTTCACGGCTGCAATCACCATCTGCAGTGATTTTGGAGCCCAAAAAAATAAAGTCTGACGACACTGCTTCTGCTGTCTCCCCATCTATTTCCCATGAAGTGATGGGACCAGATGCCATGATCTTAGTTTTCTGAATGTTGAGCTTTAAGCCAACTTTTTCACTCTCCTCTTTCACTTTCATCAGAAGATGTTCAAATATTATATATTAATGCATACATGTGGAATTTATAAAAATGCTACAGATGAACCTATTAGCAGGGCAGAAATAGAGACTCAGGTATAGAGCATGGACTTGTGAACACAGAGGGGTTGGGGAGAGGAAGGTGGGATGAATTGGGAGATTGGGATTGACATATATATTCACTACCATATGTAAAACAGATAGCTAGTAGGAACTTGCTGTAGAGAACTGGGAACTCAGCTTGGTGCTCTGTAGTGACGTAGATGGGTGGGGTGGGGTGGGGTGGGGTGGGGTTGGAGGGAGGCCCAAGAGGGAGATGATATATGTATACATGTAGCTGATTAATTTCATTATACAGCAGAAACTAACACAACATTATAAAGCAATTATACTCCAATAAAAAATAAATATATTTATAGCCAATAAAAAATCAGAAAAAAAATACAGCTTTTACTTCTCATTCACCCTATATCACCATTGTGAGTTAGCTAGCAGTTTGATCCTGTGTTCTTATTCTGGGACCCAGATTGGCAGATTCTTTCTTATCTGAAGCAACACTGATTGCCATGGCACTGGGAAAAACGAAAGGCAGCAAAGCATTGGCTGTCTATTAAAACATCTACCTGGAAGCAACCCATAAATGGGCTTTGCTTAGAGTTTCGGTCAAAGCAAAGCAGTGAATGGTCATTAGATTACAAAAGTACCTATTTTTTAACAAAGCTGAATCTCATTAAAAGGAAAGGTTGTTTTCCTACATGTTTATTTTGCCCTATTTTAGTTTAAAAAGAACTTTAATTCTTTCAATTGGTAATAACTTGGCATCTGATTCTTTTACCCTTTGATATGTGATTGCTTCCACTGATATTTTTAAAATAAAATAACAGAACATCAGGAGAATTATTCCCCTGCATACATATGGTTCTATAATGAAATTATTCCTGGTGTGAAGAATAAGTTTGCATTTTTTGGCTAATCACAATTGGTGAAAACAGAGGGTCTATATGTCTTAAATGGAGTGTATTTTTCAAACTTTTGACAAGCATGGTGTCTCTCACTTTTCCCCACATTTAAATCAGCATTTCTTGTTATTAAGCTTTTATTCTGCACACAGAAACAGCATCTTGAAAGTTGCCTTTTAACTTGTTATCACTTGTGGCTCCTTGTTCTCCTGTTTCTTCCTAACTTCCAATTATCTGGTCATCTGACTGTGTAAACAAGTTGGGTTTATGCAAGGGATTTAGATATTTTTCATTAAAATCCCTGCACATTTTGTAAGAACAAAATAATTAAATCAGCATCTAAAATAGTCCCTTTCAGATCTTTATTTTCCTATCTTTCTTTTTTACTTTAGGAAAGAGCTTACTTATTTTTAAAATTACTACAAGCCTTTGAATCCAAGAGAACAAGAAAGAATGTCTTCGAAGAGGAGTCCTTCAATACATCTCTCTTTGATTAGATAAAGTGTTGGCTCTATGTGACAAGCTGCCAGATGGTACCCAAAAGCATCTAAACTATTGTTTTTGGTCAGACTATTGGATGTGACATATTTTTATAGGCAATAGCCAATAGAGCTCAGAGCTAGGTTTATTCTAAATAAGACTGAGGAAAAAGGCCATAAGGAAAGAGTTGTCATACTATGTTTAAAGAGAGGTAATTTATAATATTCTCAGGAATACTTACTGTCATGGCAAATCAAGTATTTATAAGTATGCCTTACAGGCTTCTGTGGAAACTTTCTCATTTATGTAGAAAGACAGAGGTTTAATTTAATATCTATTAAGTCTCCATACATGCTCATCCCTATACTATATGACTTACTAAATTCATTTTATTTAATCCCTCTCTTCATCAACCCATGAAATACAGGTTATGCTCATCTATCTCTTCTGTTTTAGCCAAAGAATAAATGTATTTATCAAAGAGCTTTGCAGAATAAGAAACACAAGGCGACCATCTCACAGTCTTAGTCTTAAGAAGAAGGATGACGTCTCTCGTGGTGTCTAAACAGTTAGGGTATCCCTGCCTGTGCCATTGTTATTAAGTCTTGTCCTTATATACCAGATTAACCAAGGATTTCTGACAAAACTATATTACTTTACCACATATAAGTTCCGTATTGGTTACATAAAATTGTAGCCAGGTAGAGACAAATGTCTATTGTTTTATTACTGAATTTGTTTATTTGAATTGGTAACACTTTTCAGTACCTAATTTGTAATATTAAAAATACAATAAAAACAATATCAAGTTTGACCCTACCACTAAGAAAGAACAGATTTTTACACACTGAAATATTTGCTTCCATCCTAACTTGTATATAGTCTATATTATTGACATTATGTTCATTTCAGTTTTTACAAACTATAGATTTCACCATTTATAAAGTTTTGTGCTCTCCTTTCTTCATTTAAAATTTCATAATGTGCAATTTTGTTTGATATTAATCAAATATATAATTTTAACAATGTCTTTCATTTATGAATGTTCAACAGTCAATATACTGTTTTCTCCATTGTTTCAGAGATGCTGAGCTGCTGCTGCTGGGTGTGTGTAAGAGAGAGAGTAAGACAAACGTACTTGCTCTTTACCTACTCATCTAGATATTCTCAGTTTCACTCCTATAACAAGTCAGATTTCCAAACCACATATTTTAATTTCCTATAAAGGTATCATTCCCCAGTCATCCTTTAGTATTTTTTCTGCAATGGTGATTAGGCCTCTACCAAAAAAAAAAAAAAAATAGCAACATGAATAGCATTGCTGTGGCCACAATAAAACCATCACATCAAGGAACTGTTCTTTGTATGGATAAGGTCTATAAAGTATATTCCTATTAGATACTGGGAGTAAAGAAGAGATGGTTTCTGTGGAATAACAAGGATACTTTCTTTGACCAGCGAGTGTTGCTCAGTGCATCTTCCTCTTCCCCTAGGATAATGGGAAGTAGACCTGGATTGAGTACTCAACTATAGCAAATACTTTTAGCCTTGATCTGCACAGTCCAGTATGGTAGCCATTAATCCCATGTGACTATTTATATTTAAATTAAGGTGAAACAAAATTTAAAATTTAGTTCCTCATTCACACTAGCCATTTTCCAATTGCTCAATAGTCATGTGTCTCTGTTGTCTACCGTATTGAAAAGCACAGATATAGAATATTTCCATCATTAGAGAAAGTTCTACTGAACTGCACTGATCTACATTATGGATCAAACTATAAATTTCTAGATTCCTAAACTTCTTTACCTTTTATGTTAATTTAAACTATCTACACAGTTAGTTACTTATTATCACAACATATTTTTTCTATTGCTTTAGAATTAGGTAGCATATAATTTGCAAATATATAATTAAATCTATCATGGCATCCAGTCCCATCACTTCATGGCAAATAGATGGGGAAACAATGGAAACAGTGGCTGACTTTATTTTTCTGGGCTCCAAAATCACTGCAGATGATGATTGCAGCCATGAAATTAAAAGATGCTTACTCCTTGGAAGGAAAGTTATGACCAACCTCAATAGCATACTAAAAAGCAGAGACATTACTTTGTCAACAAAGATCTGTCCAGTCAAGGCTATGGTTTTTCCAGTAGTCATGTATGATGTGAGAGTTGGACTATAAAGAAAGTTGAGCGCTGAAGAATTGGAGCTTTTGAACTGTAGTGTTGAAGACTCTTGAGAGTCCCTTGGACTGCAAGGAGATTCAACCAGACGATCCTAAAGGAGATCAGTCCTGGGTGTTCATTGGAAGGACTGATGTTGAAGCTGAAACTCCAATACTTTGGCCACCTAATGCGGAGAGCTGACTCATTTGAAAAGACCCTAATGCTGGGAAAGATTGAAGGCAGGAGGAGAAGGGGACGACAGAGGATGAGATGGTTGGATGGCATCACCGACACAATAGACATGGGTTTGGGTGGATTCCGGGAGTTGGTGATGGACAGGGAAGCCTGGCATGCTGTGGTTCTTGGGGTTGCAAAGAGTCAGACACGACTGAGCAACTGAACTGCACTGAATCATTTAATAATTTATTACCATCCTGTCATAAGTTCTTGTAATGTTGACACACAACCATTTAGGAGATGACAAGATAGGGTATCAGACTTACAAAGGAGATTAAAATTTTTATTATATCTAGAATTTACATATTTACATGCTCATATTTGTATGTGCTCTGTCCACCTTTGTTTTTATCACCCTCCCATTCTCACACCCCCCACCACATCCCAATCCAGTCTCATTTTCTACACTGTTTGTAATAAATCTGACTAAGTATAGACCTTACTCAGGATCATTACAATGGTTCTGGAAATTATGAAGGTACAAAGAGTCTGTGCTTCTGCCAAGCTACCTATGTCATGGTCACCACTAGATGTAACTGCAAGCAGTGAATATCAGAGAGAGCTTCAGAGAAAAGCAGTGTCAGCCTTGGTTGGGTAACATGGAATATTTTTATGCCTTTTGGGACATTTAGGCTCAGATTGAAACTCTGAAAGCCACAGTCATATTTTAGAATTTAAAATAAACTCATACCTGTAGTTCCTACTGATTTGAGAGGGTTTGAAATAAATAACTCAATAGAACATTTTCTTAGGGCTGGTAATGGCATTTGCAAAATGCTTGGATATAAATAAAGCAAACCTACATTTCCGATGTCTAACTATATAGTTGTAGAATGCTTAGCCATAAATCAGTGTGGACCACTTTAATTTCATTTCTTGCCTACATAATCAAAACATGAAGCTCCCTTTTCTTTAACACATAATTCTTCTCAATCATTACGTAAATTGTCATATTTCTTTATAACAAAGTAAATGCCTAGGTTCAGCCATGATTTACAGATTGTGTAAATTATTAGCCATATGGTTGTTATATGCCATTCTGCTTGCAAAATATGTTTTAAGTAAATACATCTATGACTGTGAGAGGGGTTTATTCATTGCTATTAAATGTTTTAAATATCTTCTCTATAGTAAGGGCAAGCACTTCCAGCTGGGTTCTATCCTTTGTCCCAAATACTTTTATCCTTCATGATTTTTATCATTCCAACCTACAGAAGTGGATAAAAACAGACCTTCAGAAGGATAGATTCATACCATAGCTATCATTTACTATGAACATATTATACATTTTTGTTGGCATTTCCTTTTTACCATTTTTAAGTTAGTTAGCTGAATGTTTCACTATTCTATTTCCTAGGTGCTACATGGGTTTACAGACATGACTGAGCAACTGAACAACATTTACCTATTTAATAATAACATTTATGAGGACTGGGGGGATCAATTTCAATAAAAGTGACATAGATTGGTAATGAGATGGCAACCACTTAATTTTTCTGAAAGAGAAAGTTGTTTTGGTTGGCAACAACTTTGCTAAAAACTTAAAGTTGCTGTTCAACAATCCAGCTTACATGAGTTGGAGGCACTAGATCTTTTAAAGGGGTGTGTGTGTGTGTGTGTGTGCTGAAGACTGGATATTCAGGAGAGAGGAAACTCTGCATACAGACAAAATAATCTAGAGCTTGAGAAGAGTAACCTTGGAGACAATGAAAAACTTAGAAGAGTTGCAGAGAAGGGCATACCAGATGAGAGTAGTTCATTCACTTCCAGTTTGACTCCTTCATATCTCCCCAAAGTCTTTAGTAAATTCTACTTGTTCTCAAAAATCCTAGTAGGAGAAAAAATTTTGTGGAACTTGATAGAAAAGTCAAATAGATTTTTATGGACGTCACTAGATGTGGGGTAAAATTGAATAATACCTTGAGATACAAAAGCCAAAGTCAGGATAGTTATGGGGTATATACCTAAGAATCAGTCCCCATTGATACCTGTAGATCTAACACATTCATTGCACAAATGCATCGATCAATTTGGTTATCCATACCCTTATTGAGGAAATTTAGTTTTTGGTAGTATTTTTACAGTACAATCAGTGCTATAAAGAATTCTTTACATGCCTCTTTGAACACACCCAATTTCTCTAAAGAATGTACCTAGAAATGCCATTTTTGGTTCATTAAAAAATTATAGAGTGTTTTCAAATTATCCTCCAAAATACAGTATGTGGTGTGTTCCAAAACATAGTATAATTGTGTGCTTTGATTTTCAGCATATGAAAGTTCTTATTTACTCTCATATTTGTGAACGCATGATATTATCTTTCTGATTGAATGTGAAATGCCATCTTATTGTTTTATTTTGTTTCGTACTGAATACTATGTGATTGGGAAATTTTATTTATCTTTATTGGCCATTGAGCTCCCTATTCTCTGTATGCCTCAATTTTTCTCTGGCAGACACTATTGATCATCTCCCTCCTAGCTATTCTTCACTTCTTTACCAACTGATTTTTATTTTATTTTACATCCCAATATACTCATTTAAACTTATTTCCTATTTTCCCTTGAGATTGGAGGTGGTCATATGACCCAACTCTGGCCAATAGAAAGTAGTAAGTATAAGTCACTGGGAATTTCAGACAGACTTTTTAAAAGGTGTGCTTTTTATTTTGGGCTTCCCAGGTGGCACTAATGGTAAAGAACCCACCTGCCAATGAAGGAGACATAAAAGATGTGGATTAGATCCCTGGGTTGGGAAGATCCCCTGGAGGAGGACATGGCAATCCACTCTAGTATTCTTGCCTGGAGAATCCCATGGACAGAGGAGCCTGGTGGGCTACGGTCCACAGGGTCACACAGAGTCTGAAATGACTTAGCACATTTGCACATCTTTTATTTTAGTCCCTGGAACTTCCCTTCCTTTTTTTTTTTTTTAAATTCTGGAACTCAGACTTAAAGCCTGCAGAAAGGGAGGTAGTCCGTACTGTAAGCAGAAAGCTTATTGAACAGGAAAGAAGATGAGTTCTTGATAAACAGGTGGCTCTAGTCACCTGAATGGCTTCTTTTCTGACCTAACTTTTCAAGGAAAACCAACACATACTGGCATAAACCTCTCTCCTTAAGTTTCTGAGGTAGCAGAAGTCCATCTGAAGAATAAATGTATCTTGTTTCCATTTTTAATGAGCTTGTTTTACTTTTTAAAAAATTGATTTCCTAGAATTCTTTATGTATTTTAAATAGAAATCTGTTGTCAGTTATACTTGCCACAAATAGTTTCTCCCAAAGACAGGGGTTTTTGTTCTGGCTTTTTGTTTGTTTGTTTTTGCTAATTTCACCAGGAGTACTGGGAGAGTCACCTTCCTTTTCTAGATCATGGGCCCATCTGCTGTAAAATGAAGGGTAGAGAATCTCTAAGGCCTGGTGTAGCTCTATATTCCATAAGACCATGAATTTGTGCTTAATAAACACATCTCTGAACAGTAGAACAGAGCAGTATGATCCTCACAGCCCTTCATCTTTATGAAGCTCTTTCGGCCTTGCAGATAGCTCGCACAATGCAGACCGATTCCTTAAGATGCTATTTACAAACCATTCTGGATAGTTTTAGAGTGACCCATCTTTTGGGGCAAGTAGTTGAAAATTTTGTATTACCCAAGAGAAAAAAAAAGTGGGAAAACTAAAAAAACAAAAACAAACAAACAGAAAAATACTATGATAGTTCAACACATCTCCTTTAAACTCAAGGGACACAAATTGTCAATAGAACATGAAGAGAGCAAATTCAATTGATAAGTAATAGAAGAAAATGATGAGTGATTCTTGATAGATTTCATCAATGTTCATTAAGCTATTATAAAAAGGAAATCCTCTGAAGTAAATTAGTTTGCTAACAGTCAAGTTTGGATTTTCTTTTAACATAGATTGTGGAGAAATCATAAAAGATAGACTAAAACAAGCCAAATTAAAAAAAAAATCAAATAGATCATTTTGAGTGTTCTCTCTAGATGGCTTGTTTTCCATTACTACTGTGAAGAGAAAATGTTGATTTTTTAACAGGGGAAGACATAGCTCTGCATTTCACTTTTTTTCTTCCTGCTTGCATAAAAATTTAGGCAGAAATTATCATGACTAATAGCTGGGAAGAAGCTGGGAGAATACTCTTGTGAAGCCACCTTGGTTCTTCCATTCTTCATTAAAGCCTGCAAATGCAAGCTCTTACATGTGTATTTCTTCTTCTGAGGAACTTTATGCTAACTACTTTTGCTTTATGACAGTGCTCTGAAAGGGAGGAGCCTGTCAAGCTGTCTAGAGCTGCAACTCTGAGATTGGTAACAGGTATATGAGGACCCACAGCATAAATCTACTAAGTTCATTCAAGCAAATGATACATGTGATGAAGTGAAGTCTTGAATTCATTGAAGGAAGTAAGACAACAGAAAAACAGAGCTTGTTAATCATTCCTGCTCTTCCCTTGTTCCGCCTATGGAAAATCTTCTACAACATGCCTGCTTTATCTTAACCTTCACCCCTTAGTTCATTACTCTTCTTTATTTTTAACTCATAGGCCCTTTGAGCCCTAAAGTTTTCTAGAACCTAATTAAGGAGTCACTAATATAGGCACTAAGTGAATGGGATGAGAGTCCTTGATCTTCACATTGCAGGACTGGGTCCTTTCTCTTCATTTTCCTCCCTGTAATTTATAAAGGAAGGCCACTGGTCCATCTAGTCAAAGTATGGGTTTCTTTCGGTAGTCATGTATGGATATAAGAGTTGGACTATAAAAAAAGCTGAGAGCTGAAGAACTGATGCTTTTGAACTGTAGTGTTGGAGAAGTCTCTTGAGAGTCCCTTGGACTACAAAGAGATCCAACCAGTCAACCCTAAAGGAAATCAGTCCTAAATATTCATTGGAAAGACAGATGCTGAAACTGAAACTCCAATCCTTTGGCCACCTAATGTGAAAAAACTGTCTTATTGGAAAAGACCCTGATGATGGGAAAGATTGAAGGCAGGAGGAGAAGGGGACCACAGAGGATGAGATGGTTAGATGGCATCACTGACTCGATGGACATGAGTTTGAGCAAACTCTGGGAGTTGGTGATGGACAGGGAGGCCTTGCATGCTGTAGTCCATGCGGTCACAAAGAGTTGGACATGACTGAGCGACTGAACTAACTGACTGGACTTCTTTCTTAGCTGACTTCAGACTAGCTCCTGTGTCCCCGCTCCTTGTAGCAACACTGACTTAGTTCACACCATGCACAAACTTGGCTTCGCTCCTTCAAGGCCACCCACACACTGCTGATCTACCAGGAGACCCACAACCCAAGATCCTCTTGGGGCATCTAGTCTCTCCACTGTGGCTACTTGGAGCTGCTCATCTATCTACCTTGATTATGAGTTTCGTATACTTGAGATTTTCTCCTGCTATTAAGGAAACAGTTCTGATTATCTAGTCATGTGGTTTGGATGAAAGACAGCAATGGGTTGGAGAGAACTGATGTTAATTTATTTGTATTCCTGACAATGCAGTTAACTCCACAGCCCCTTCTTCCATAGGTCTAGCCTGGGGGTAGTTAGACCTAGACTTGGAGCAAACCTTCCTTACAGGTCTCAGGCCCCATAGCTACTCTGGCTTTCATCTCAGGCTGCTTCCTCACTGATAAAGAAGATGGTCTCACTATACCCCCACTCACTGTATCCCATCTGAATTTCATCATCTCCTCTTCCTGTTGTTTGTCAATTATAAATATACTTATCTGAACTACAATTTTGGTCAGAGTTCAATAATTTCTTCTTTTATTTGTGTTTTTTTGTTTGTCTAGTAGAGTAGTAATGATTTCCAGGCTGATTCATCAGAGGTCTTTCCATGGATTTGTTTAGTATTTTAATTCTTTTTCTCTTATGATGGTCCAATAGACAAAGTTTACATCCTGTCCTATATTTTTGAACCACCTGAGCTTAGCAGGCAGGCTGGTGGAGTGTTTCCAGTCCACTAGTATTTTTTGATGGAAATTCTGAGATGTACATCAAGCTTGATTAAAAAAAAAAAAGAAACAAAAACAAAGTGACACTCCCCTCCCCCCACCACACACACAAAGAAAATTCTTGGTCTATTTTTTCAAGATAATTTGTTGAGTAATCCTTTCATTTCTTCCCCATAAGTTAACATCACATAGATGCCATATTTGGTCTCCATGCTATTTATTCTGTTCACTGATGATAAAGAAAAACAAAAACTTGGAATGGGTACAATGTGAATAAGACAAATGAAGATTTTTGTCCACATGGAAAGGTTATTCTTCTCCATTTCTACACCATTCTAATTATGCACCAAAAGTACATGTTTTCTATTACAGTGGTTTTACAATCTGCTTTTATATCTGGTAAGGCATTCACAATCTTCATCTTTTTTTCAAATCATTCTAAATATTCTTTCCAATGATTTTTAAATATGCATTTAGAATAATTTTGCTTTTGGGACCAACACATCAAGGTAGTAGTGAACACTGAGGGAAGCCCATTTTATTGGAAACAGGGTTCACTTGTAAAATTTCACCTTTCCCTTCTGTTAAACATAGGTATTTATCTCTATATAATGAAGGGTTTTACTCAAGTGTTTTAGTCAGAGTTCTTCAGAGAAACAGAACCAACAGGGTATGCATTTATGTAGAAAGAGGTTTTTTATAAGGAATTGGCACACAAGTTTATGGAGCCTGGCAAGTCTAAATATACAGTGTAGGATGGCAGGCTGGAGATCAGGAAGAGTCCATGTTACAGGTCAAGTCTGAAAGCCAGCAGCTAGACACCCAGGAGAGCCAGTGGTGCAGAGACAGTCTAAAGGGAGTCCCTTGCTTAGGGAGGTTGAGTTTTTGTTCAAGTCTTCATTTAATTGGACGAGTCCCATCTACATGATGAAGGGCAATCTTCTATTCATTGTTTATCAATTTACATGTTAATCTCACCTCCCTCCAAGTTGGCACACAAAGTGAACCACTGCAGTAAAGTGTTTTCAGTTCTCATCAAATATTGTGAATCCTTTTAAAATTTGTTCTTTATTATTTTATATTTTTGTTTGCTATTGTAAGTTAAGATTTCTTACTCATATTGTGTTTTTTGAATAGAACATTCTGGCTTAAGTAATATATGTGTAAAACTTGTAGAAGAATGCTTGGTACATGGAAGTACTTAATAAATCTTCTTGATATGGATGTTTATTTTGCATCTTAACCTCAGTACTTCTGTTCACAATTTTAAAATGTTCATTTATCTAGTCTTCTGTATTACATCTATAAATGTTATACTCTGTAGATAATTTTACTCTTCACTAGTTCTTTCACTGGATGCGTTATTTTCATGTCTTAGTGCATTGGCTGGAATCTAAAAAAAAAAAAATGAAGAAACATCAAAAAACCTTGAATTTCAATAATATCAATGAGGGAAGTTTTGCACACAGGGTATGCATGAAATTAAATAACAGGCTTTCAATTACTCCCTCACGTTGTCAGGCTCATTCCTTGTGTTGCTCAGTCATTAAATTGTGTCCGACTGTTTGCAGCCCCATGAACTGTAGGCTGCCAGGCTTCCCTGTCCTTTACTCTCTCTTGGAATTTGCTTAAACTCATGTACATTGAGTCAGTGATGCCATCTAACCATCTTATCCTCTGTCCTTCCTTCTCTTTCTGCCCTTAATCTTTCCTAGCATTGGGTCTTTTCCAGTGAGTCAGCTCTTTGCATCAGGTGGCCAAAGTATTGGAGCTTCAGCTTGAGCATCAATCCTTCCAGTGAATATTCAGGGTTAATTTCCTTTAGGATTGACTGGTTTGATCTCCTTGCTGTCCAAGGGACTCTCAACATTCTTTTCCAGCACCACAATTGGAAAGCATCAATTTTTCTGCATTCAGCCTTCTTTATGGTCCAACTCTCAGATCCCTGTATGACTACTGGACAAAACATAGCTTTAACTATATGGATCTTTGTCAGCAAAGTGATGTCTCTGCTTTTTAATGTGTTGTCCAAGTTTGTCATAGCTTCCCCCCACCCCCACCACCCAAGGAGCAAGCGCCTTTTAATTTCATGGTTGCAGTCACCATCTGCACTGATTTGGGAGCCCAAGAAAAAAAACGTAACACTATTTTCACTTTTCCCCCATCTATTTGCCATGAAGTGATGAGAGACTGGATGCCATGATCTTAAATTTTTGAATGTTGAGTTTAAAGCCAGCTTTTTCACTCTCCTCTTTCATCTTCATCAAGAGGCTCTTTAGTTACTTTTCCCTTTGTGTCATTAGAGTGGCATCATCTGCATATCTGAGCTTGTTGATATTTCTCCCAGCAATCTGGATTCCAGTTTGTGGAATTTCACATGGAATTTCATGTGGATTTCACATTATGTGTTCCGCATATAAGTTAAATAAATAGGGTGATAATATATAGCCTTGATGTACTCCTCCCCTCATTTTAAACCAGTCAGTTTCATGTAAATTTCTGTTGCTTCTTGACCTGCATACAGGTTTCTCAAGAGATAAGTAAGATGGTCTGGTATTCCCATCTCTTTTAAGTGTTTTCCACAGTTTGTTGTGATCCACACAGTTAAAGGCTTTAGCGTACTCAATGAAGCAGAAGTAGATGTTTTTCTGGAATTTCTTTGCTTTTACTATGACCCAATGGATGTTGGCAATTTGATCTCTGGTTCCTTTGCCTTTTCTAAATCCAACTTGTACCTCTGAAAGTTCTCGATTCAAATACTGCTGAAGCCTAGCATGAAGGATTTTGAGCATAACTGTACTAACCTGTGAAGTGAGCACAAGTCTCCAGTAGTTTGAGCATCCTTTGGCACTTCCCTTCTTTGGAATTGGGATGAAAATTGACCTTTTCCAGTCCTGTGTCTATTGCTTAGCATTCCAAACTTGCTGAGTATTGAGTGCAACACTTAAAGTGTCATCTTTTAGGATTTGAAATAACTCAGCTAGAGTTCCATCACCTTCACTAGCTTTGTTCATAGTAATGCTTCCTAAGGCTCAGTTGACCTCACACTCCAGAATGTCTGGCTCTAGGTGAGTGACCATACCATTATGATTATCCAGATCATTAAGACCTTTTTTTTTTTTTTTTTTTTTAAGGCTTAGACTATGAAGAATTTGCCTTCAATATGGGAGATCCAGGTTCAATCCCTGAGTCAGGAACATCCCTGGAGAAGGGAATGGCTACCCACTCCCGTTTCTCGCCTGGAGAATTCCATGGACAGAGGAGCCTTCAAGCTATAGTCCATGTGGTTGCAAAGAGTTGGACACAACTGAGTGACTGACACTTACTATGTGTTCTTTCATTATTATTATTATTATTTATTTATTTATATCTTTTTTGGCTGTGCTGGGGTTTTGTTGCTGCACACAGGATTTTTCCAGTTGTGGTGTAAAGGCTTCTCATTGCAGTGGCTTCTCTGGTTTTGGAGCATGGGCTCTAGGGTGTGTGGGTTTAGTAGTTGCAGCTCGTGGGCTCCAGAGCACAGGGTCAGTAGCTGTGGAACATGGGCTTAACTGCCCCACAGCATGTGGGATCTTCCCGCACCTGGGATTAAACCCGTGTCCCCTTCATGGAAAGGTAGATTCTTAAGCACTGGAGCACCAGGGAAACCCTCTGTGTATTCTTGCCGCCTCTTCTTAATCTCTTCTGCCTCTGTCAGGTCCTTGCCATTTCTGTCCTTTATTGTGCTTGTCATGATTTATTCTTTCCTTACATCTTACCTAGTGTTTCTGAGTCTCAAATCTGAGATTCTGAAGGATAGTATGACAGTTCCTCACTGTATCTCTCCATTCAAGTATTTTCCGTCCCTTTCTTTGCTTCATAGATATCATTTTTCCATCTCCATGCTTTCATTATTCTCGAAATTAATACATTTCTAAGAAAATCTCTGCGTGCCTGAATTTTATTGTAAAAATTATTTTTGTTTCGTATGGTCTCAGGAATTAAGCTGATAAACAAAGTTGAACAAGGACTATCATTTTTATTGATATTTTAAAATAAAGAATGCTATTAGCCGCCTGCTTAAGATAGAAACCTTTAAGATGTGAAAACATTCTTTTATTCTTAATTTCTAAAAGTTTTTAAAAATTAAAGATTTTGACTTTTGGGAGGAATCTTTTGATTATCTTATTGCTTTATTTTTTGTCCTACTGAATTATTATTAATTACATTAATATTTGCTGACACCACATTATTAAATTTTCTTCCTTATTTTCTTAATTCTTTAGAACTAATGGAGTAATTGCTATTATCTAGATACATTTTAGAGAACACAAAAATATGAAGAAGATAACCTGGACCATCACGAAGCTCTTAATATAATTGAGAACCTGTTCAAGCAACAAAAACAGCATTATTATCAAACAATAATAAAATAGAAGCAAAATAGATGTATAAGAAAAATGGAATCAAAAGAAGAAGCAATTAATTACAACAGAATAATAAGGAAAGTTTCACAGAGTTGCTGTCATTTGAGAAGAATTTTGAACAATGAGAATGTGTTTTTCATTGTAGGAATGCAGAGCAATGATGGGCCCACAATGATATCCTGGACTAAAGGAACAGGGAACCAGGAGTTTAGAGAAAAAATAAAAAGTGGGATATACAGAAAGTGGAAAATAACCTCTGTTGTTCTCTAAGATGTATGGAAGAGGAGATGTATTACAAAGCTGAGTTGGGGTCAGATTAATGAAAACCTTTAAGAATTTTTGCCTTTATGCCATAGGAATGGGAATTTGGACTTGTCAAATAGTTTTTAAAATAGTAACATGATCAAAACTCTGCTTTACAAAGATAAACCTGGGGAACCTTTAAAGGACGGGTTGGAAAAGTGAGATCAGAAGCTGGCAGCCTGTTAAAAAGCCATTGCAAGAGTTTAAAAAGAGATCAAAAGAGTTCATACTAAGGCATCAGACGTAGTAATTAGAAAAAAGGAATGGTTAGGGGACTCATTCTGAATATATAATTGATAGACATCATAAACTTATTGAAACAAGAAAAGAGAAACATGCAAAAATAAGGAATATATCTAATTTTCTAGACTGAGTAGCTGGGAGAGGGCTTCAGAGTTTTTTCTTGGGAAAGCAAATGAAAAAGGTGAACAGAAATGGGACAGATAATACAGCATTAATGGTGAATACAGGTAAGGAAGGGCCATTCAAAGCGTCTCTGCTAACAGAAAAGAAATCATTTTCTATTCTTTGAAACAGTCAAATTTTCCCATGAAGTGAAGAGTTTAGCTTCATTAAATTGGTGCTATACTTAAGAATTCTAGAATTTTCTGAAGAAAAGCTGGAAGATTGACTTGTGGTATAATGAGAAAGCATATCACAGATACATGAAAACAGAGGCTCTTCAACAAAGATGGTGAAGCCTGAAGTTAAAATCTGTGCACACATATACACACACTTGTAGAAGACCATGTGTGATGGAAAAACTGAATCAATAAGAAGTTCAATGTTCTTCAAGCCAGGAATGAAAGACATGGTGTTGGCTTTACCTTGGGATTACCACTATTTTAAAATCAAGTTTATGTGCAACTGTGTCTGATTATGTAACTTAAGCCTGTGCTAAGAAAAGGTAGCCCCATGCTTCTTTTTTCCACCCATTAACAACATAAAGAGACACCTACCAAATTTCTTTGGATACTTTAATAGTGATCATGGATCAGTATACTGTTCTGACTTCCTCAGGATAACAGAGTGACCCTCCCAGTAGAAGTGATGCCCTAATTGTTCTAATTAATGGTTGGTTTCTCTCGGAGGAGAAACAAGGGGCAGTACAACTCCTCTTGGGACTGAAAATTTGGTAGAAGTTAAGTTTTGCTACTCTGATTCCTGAAAAAACAAAAAAAGTGCTTTTTAAGGTCAGTAATGTGGCCCCCAGAGAAGCAAAACAAGGGCAGAAATGGATTCTTTCCAGCAAGAAGCTTTTCTAACTCTCTGTACTACTTAAAGCATCTGTTTTCACCAAATGATTAATCTAATCTGTCCAGATTGAGCTAATATAAATGTAGCAATGATTTACTAATGTCCCTTTATTGAATTCCTGATCAGAGTGGCCATTCCCCTTTTCCCCCAAACCCTCAAGCCATTCGCCATTCTTTGGACATAACAACATTCCTTTCTTCTACTTTCCATCTACCACTCTTCTTGAAATTTTCAATCCCTAACTAGATTAATTAGTCAAGAATTTCCTTAATGTTAATTGCATAACCACACTATAACTTTGTTAAAACATTCTTGTACAATATTATTTCCCCAGGGTCCTACAGTGGCTTGGGAAAGACCCTGGAATGAAGAGATTCTGTGTGAGGATAACAGAATTTTGCCAGTCAGTCCAAAGACTTATGGATGAGAAGCTTCAAGAAATGTTTGTGGTTACCCCTGGTGGTGTTAGACAAAACCTGTGTTCTCAGAGCTCTCTGATCTTTAGATGGCAGACTATTAAGGCTGGGCAGATGTTATACAGCTACTTGCTGCTGAAGCCATATTTTTGATGAGGCTCATTTTGAGTAAGACTCATTCCTTATGTAAGTCCTTAACAGACTTTCGATTAAGGTTCAGAGAAGTGGTATCCTAGTTGGTATGGCACCATGAGAAAAGAATATGCTTGCTATGTAACAGATTACAGTGTTACTTAATGATACCCAATTTTATTTTTACCAGACTCATTTATATACTTGAAGAATTAGTCACTGTAATCTTTTATAATCCTCTATTTTTGTATGTTACTTCTTAGTTTATAAATCTCTGCACACACCTGATCTCGTTTAATCCTCCCATGACCCTAGGCAGTAGGCTTTATTAGCATCACATTGCAGATATGAATGAAGGCTCAGAACCATGGAGATTAAAGCAACTTCCCTAGGTCGTCGTCTTCTCATCAAATACTGTGTTCAGTAAACCACAACTACCACACGATCAAGGACCTAGATAGCTCGAACAAGCCTTGAATTTGCTTCAAGGAAACTTTGTGCCTAAGCTGAAGGATTCAGTGTTTTATTTTTTCGAAATTAGGCTGTATGTTCCTCGGTTATGATGTTCTCACTGTCATGCATACATGTTTTCTCATTTCTCTTCTTAGTTAAAAACTACTTACCCTTCTGGTCTCAACTGGGTTTTTGGTGGCTCTTGGAAGCTTTCTCTGGCTTTACTGACCCCAATAAAAACAGGACTCTCCTAGTATGATGGACTTCTGTCTGATTGTATGATTAATGTTCTCATCCCCTTTGAAGCACCTTGTATATCTATTGAGCAAGCACAGTGTGTTTTCCCTCATTGTTATATCCCTGGGTCCAGCAGTTTCTAGCCCATAGTAAGAGCTCAATATATATTTATTGAATGGATGAATGAATAACTAAGTCTTACTAGAATAAGTTGACCTATTTGTGAGAAAAGCAATAATATTATAATCTAGCACTGGAAGTCTTTAAAGACTTTCCCCTACTAAGCACATTTTCTTTTTGTGAAACAGACCATGAATCCAATTCCCCTGGTACTTCCACTATTTCATGGGAGTAAATGGAGCTACATAAAATTAGTTAAGTCAAGCAGAGGAGTATTTAAGAAGTTTCTGTTTGAGCACATAAAACTACATAGTTTCATCCAGAATGAATTAATGAATCTATCAAAGATGTCAAGTTTTTTTTTTTTTTTTTTTTTTTCAGGAAAGTTAGCCAGAGAAAAGAATCTCATACCAGGTGGATCAAATTCATTTCCAAGTATACATTTCAGCTTGAGTTAAGAGTAAATACATCTCAGCTGGCCCAAAACATAAATGTCAACTTGTGAGGCATTTCTATGACATGCATAAACTTTTCCCTGGAGGATGCTAAATTATGAGCTGACGATCTGATTTTTCCATTTTGTCTTTGATGCTAATGCTATAGCTAAAATGCAGACATATATTGCTATTTTCAGGAAATCTGTCATAGAGCAGTTTGAGTTGTGAGAGTGGATTTCTTATCTTGGTCCATGCTTTAGATCACGCTAACAGAACATTCAATGAGACCTGCTTCTATTCCCATTGTATAGACAATGTAAGTGAGGCAGAGCACATTGATGAGTTAGATAAGCAAAAAAAAAAAAAAATGCATTTTGAGAAATGACTTTCTTTTATTGACCTGTGATAGGCTTTTCTATGAAATTTTTTCCTCTTCAAAAGGTGGATTTGCAGTGACAGATTCCTTGCGTATTCAGTGAAGCAATCCTGAGCTGCTGCCTGAGAACCCCTATTGCTCTCATGTAGGCAGCCTCAAAGGAAGGGGAGAAACTAGGAATTGGGAGACCTGAGTTCAGGTTCTGGCTGACAGCAGCTTTTTGCATGATCATTGGCAAATCACTTTACTACTCTGGGTCTCAACGTTTACATCTATAAAATGAAGAGAATAAATGAGTGATTCCAAATGTGGATTTATTGCTGTGTTGCGTCAGAATGAGTGAGACTCTCCAAAATGCAGGTTCCTGGCTCTGATCCAAGACTTCGCAAGTCAGAACCTTTGGGAGGGGAGTCAGAACCTGGGAACCTGCGTGTTTAACAGCTCCAGAGATGATTCTTAGAAATTAATGAAATACAGATGGAATACTTCCAGCCGAGATTCTAAACTTTGGTTCCCACATTCAACAAACTAATCACGATCTATGTCTCCAGGGCAGCAGGGGGCACCAGTGAAGGTAACTCTGGGCTTGATACAACACAACTGCTGGTTAGGGCACACTGATTGGTTTTCTAGGCAATGTGTGATCTGAAGGAGACTGAGATGCATTGTTATTCGTCTTTTAAAGTCCATAAATGCCACAAGATAGAGATGAGGCTTACTTCTGCCAGTGAAAGAGACTCATGGAAAACTTTTTGAGGGTGGGGACCACCATAAGCAACTTGTCTCAGCAAATCGCATCTTAGAAACTGTATCTCTTGTAGCAGGCTAGTGGATTACCTAGAGGAAAGAGGGATCAGGGGCTACTCTGGTGATAAGCACCAGAACTAGGGTGGTAATCTACTATGTATAGCAAGCGAGAGGCTGTTAAACCAAAATCATTGTAACTTAGAATGAATGGTGGCGCTTCAGAGGTTGCTATTGTTCAGTCACTAAGTCAAGTCTGACTCTTTGTGATTCCATGGACCACAGCATGCCGGGGTCCTCTGTCCTCCACTATTTCCTGAAGTTTGCTCAAATTCATGTCCTTTGAGTCAGTGATGTTATCTAACCACCTCATCCTCTGCCATCCCTTTCTCCTGCCTCAATCTTTCCCAGCATCAGGGTCTTTTCCGGTGAATCCACTCTTTGCATCAGGTGGCCGAAGTATTGGTGCTTCAGCTTTAGCAGCAGTCCTTCCAATGAATATTCAGGGTTGCTTTCCTTTAGGATTGACTGATTTGATCTCCTTACAATCCAAGGGACTCTCAAGAGTCTTCTCTAGCACGACAGTTCTAAAGCTTCAGAGGTATCATTTCTTTTCTCTAGATTTAAATATTCTATATAGGTTTCTTATTTATATATATTTCAGAACATTTGTGCTTTCTCAATATACCTAGATGTGGTGTGTGTCTGTGCATATATTTAAGCAAACAGTTTTTGTGGTATTTTGGGAAGAAGTAACCAGAATTGCTGCTAGAAATTCTAATGTGAACTCAGAAAAGTGACACTTTGAAGACTTTTATTTCTTCCATTTAAACAAATGGTTTGTAGTGAAGACATACTTTTCAGCATATTGTGTATAATTGGCTTTGTTTCCTATGACAAGCTTTAAATTTGGAAACAAGATAATGCTTGTTAGTTAAGACCTTTAGGCACAGCATTTACAAAATCAAAATGACAATTTTCAGAGTTAAAATCTTCATATTTACAAAGGAGTAAGACTATATATTGCGAATAGAACTTTAGAAAGTCAATTCATGTTTGGATATTTAGCTCATCTTGGCTTTTGTCCTCCTTGTACCTTAAATGGACTGCTTATTCTGATAAAAACTGTTTTTTGGATTTATGCTACTCTGTAAAGCTTCATCTCAGTTTAATCTCTCAAAAATCCTGTTTGAAAAAAATAATTGTGGATTATAGAAATCACTGTAAGTTGATACTGGTTTAACCTACTTGGCCACCAAGATGTCAGTTCAAGAACTAATGCAAATTGCTATTTGTGATTGTACTTTTTTCAGGCAGTAGCATCCCAGCTATGATTCCTTGAATGTGTTCCAAGGGGTAGCCTTTTAGGCAATATTGCTTGCCCTGATAGAATGTCAACTGGAGACCCTCCTGGCTTCTTCTTTGGTTCTGCCAGTGTTTATTGAGATACCATTGTGAGTTCATTGCTATACCCAGTGCTTTCAGACAAAGAGCTATGAGCTGCTTGGAAACACAAAGCCAAGAGCAAGCTTCGTTTGAAATTCCCTAGTTGAAATATGTGATATATTAAAGTTCACATTGAAGGTCAAGAGCATTTGGATCGCCGACACTGTGACCTCACTGTATGGAAGAGTGCTGCTACAGGAAGGAAGCTTACAAATGAGCAGCATGGATTCCACATTCTGCTAAAATCAAATAGGACCTTTCCCCTTTGTTGGATGCCTTCATACACAAGAAATAAGTCAGCAGGATGCCCACATTCATCCTTTTCACTCAGATCACAGAGGGCTGGTTCTTGTCACTTTATTCAGAAAGAAAAATTTTACCATGAGGCAGCTCATTTTCTAAGAGAAAGTAAAATCTTATATAACTTGAGACAAAAAAGTAAACTTTTCATACATTTTAATGAAAGATTTCTATTTAAAAATATATGCTTTTCACCAGAAGCTGCCCCAACAGAGAAAAAATATGGACTGTGGCATCAACCAAACCTCAGTCTTAATTCCAAATCCACCACTTACTAGTTTGACTGTTCATATTACTTATGCTTCAGTTTCTTCATTTATGAACTAGAGATAAGGACACAATCTCACAAGACTGTTTTATGTTTAAATAGGGAAGTTACTATGCTTGGGTTGTGTAATTCCTAACCAAATCCCCAAATTGTCTCATAAACTGATATATGTATGTGTGTGTACTTTTGTGTGCACGTGAATTATTATTATTTTTTTTATTAGTATGAGCTGTGAAGTTGGAGACCTGGTTTCAGGCTATCTCTACCTCTTTATGGTCAGATGACTTTTAGGAGAATTTTTACTCTCATTATCTCTCCCTGAGCCTCAGTTTCCTTATCACTAAAATGTATATAATACTTCTTACCCCAGGTGGGTATTATGGTGACTAGTTGAGATAATCTGTGAGGACCTGGAACATTCCTTCTCCTTCTCCCTTTATGCCTTTGAAAAGAGAGAGAAAAGGAGAGCAGAAGAAGTTTAAAAGTAGTATATTTCATGTTTGCAAAATTATTCCCTGATCATATCGAGGATGATTGTATCGACTATCTACTGAGTGTGCATGCTAAGTCACTTTAGCGACTCTGCGACCCCATGGACTGTAACCTACCAGACTCCTCTGTCCATGGGATTCTCCAGAGTGGGTTGCCATGCCCTGCTCCAGGAGATCCCCCTGACCCAGGGATGAAACCCGTTATCTCTTATGTCTCCTGCATTGGCAGGCGGGTTCTTTACCACCAGCGCTGCTTGGGAAGCCCATCTGTTAATTACTTTGTCTGAACAGCTCCAAGAGCTTGTATGTATTATCTCATGAATCCTCACTCCAGTCTTTGAGAGATAGTGTTATTACCCCTGTTTTATAAACAGTGAATCAGAGATTAGATTCATAACCTAAGATCCAACATAGGTCTCCCAGATTCCAAAGCCTGTGTGTTCAACCATTCATTCTTCTACTTTCTTGACCATGTTTATCCTTTCTTTCATTATAAATGACATGCAATTTGCTGTTTGTCTATTTTTTGTTTCTATTTTTGTTTGTTCTTTGCCAATATTTGGATATAGGTCAAAAGGACTATTACCTTAAAAACTATAGACAAGCCTAATTGCTGCTGCTGCTAAGTCGCTTCAGTCATGTCAGACTCTGCGACCCCATAGACGGCAGCCCACCAGGCTCCCTCATCCCTGGGATTCTCCAGGCAAGAACACTGGAGTGGGTTGTCATTTCCTTCTCCAGTGCATGAAAGTGAAAAGGGAAAGTGAAATCATTCAGTCGTGTCCAACTCTTAGCGACCCCACGGACTGCAGCCTACCAGGCTCCTCCGTCCGTAGGATTTTCCAGGCAAGAGTACTGGAATGGGTTGCCATTGCCTTCTCCTGTTCTAGTCAAGAAGGTATCTTTTTTTAGTCTGAGTATTTGATTGTTGTTTTTATAAGTATAAAACTGAGATGCACTTAAGAAAAAAGATAGGATAATACTTTCTCATTTGCAACAAAGGTATCGGCTTGAAGAAGTCTTGCCCTTAAATGATTAGATACCTTGTGTGACTAATAAGATTACTGTCCCTAAAGGAAAGAGGAACATTTTATGAATACAAGAGCACTCAATTAGAGTTTTAAATTAGAATGTAATTATGTTTTTTTTTTTTTTCTCTTTTCATCCTTTTTTAGGAAGAAAAGGAAAGAGATTTTAATCTTTTGGGTTGCCTCATTTTATTGAAGACAATTTTAGGAAGTGTTTAAATTTAAGATACTGCTTTGCATCTTGCTTAATTTTGGACTTGGTCCAATCCCTGAAGAATTAGAACCAGATAAGTTTGCTTATACCTGACTTTTAAAATAACTGCATTTCATAATTCAAAACAAGGATGAGCTGTTTGTATGGATTACTGCACTCTGTATAAAGAAATTGTTGATATGCTTAGAGATGTGCAGCATGTAATCAGGCACATAGGGAAATAGCCCATTCAACCTCTGAAACAAAGGATTTGCCTTTGAGACCATAGCTGTACAAAAGAACTCGTGTTCTCCACGCTCTTTACTTAGGAAATAAACTGGAATGTGGATAGTTTTCTTAATATGGAACCTAGTGCACCTTTTGTCCCTAAACACTTTCCTTTGTAGGGAAGACTACATGGATATTAAAGACCAATGGAGTTATCTGTGAGAGTTCTCCATTTATCTGCCACCTGAACTACTCGGCTTCAGGTCCTGTGAATGGTAATGTAACTCTAAGCGAATTTCAACAACAATTTAGTCTGAGGAGGACTTAAAGACCCATTTGCGTCTGCATCAGTCACTCAGTCATGTCCAACTCTTTGTGACCCCATGGACTGTAACCCACCTGACCCCTCTGTCCATGGGGTTTTCCCAAAAAGAATTCTGGAGTGGGTTGCCATGTTCTCCTCTAGGGGGTCTTCTTGACCCAGGGATTGAACCCACGTCTCCTACACTGCAGACAGATTCTTTACCACTGAGCCAGCAGGTTTAACTTGGACCAATTTTCTCCTTTGGGTAAGTCGCTATTCCTGTGATGTGGATTCCCTGCGTTTTCTGTTTTATCCAGTGATTTTACATGCTCTCTGATAAAGACACTAGAAAGCTATCAGTTGGGTTCTGCAATGTACAGAGTATGTTTGCAAATACTTTACATTGATATATTAGCCAATACTCTTGATATTATGAGAGTAGGTCTTATTTCTCTGTTCCATGATTGATTGAAGAGATAAAGTGACTTTTAGACCCCATAGCTATCATGCAATTGGAGCAGGACTTACCCACATGCACTCTTAATCATATGATGTGTTAATGAAGGTTTAGTCTTAAGTGTATGTATGCATTCGTACATCAAGAAGGGATGAAACTCTAAAGAAGGGATATATGTATAGGTATAATTGATTCACTTTGCTCTACAGCAGAAATGAATTCCACATTGTAAGGCAACCATATTGCAATTAATTTAAAGTAAATTAAATTAATTAAAAAGAGACGACATACTCTGGCAGTGTTCCTTGTAGTCATACTTATTGTCAATCTCTAACTGTGCTTTTTAAAGACATCTGGCAAGATACATTTGGTTAGAATAAGTTTCCTAGGATCCTAGAAACTCAGAGTTTGAAAAAAATGCTAAGTTTCCTCCAAGAACCAATTGTCTGAATATGCTCATAAGCAACTGAGGACCAGGAAGGCAAACAAACGTACTAACACCAACAAAAAACTTTCTCCCAGATTCACTCAGAAAGTCAGCAGCAGAACCAAAATTAATGTTCTTTTTACTAGGGTTGAATCATTCTGCCTCCATATATAATGCAAATGACATATTTGCATCTTTACTTGTTTCCAAGGACACATTACAGAATTTTTTTTCAAACAGGGAAAGAAAAATTACATTTCAAATGCTGGGTTTTTTTCCTTTAAAAACTATATAGGGATTGGAAAGAATCCTTGTTGAGAAAATAATTATAGATGAAAACACAAATAACTGGAATACTATTTAGAGACATCTGAAACCATAGTAGGAAGCTGAAAATAACAGAATAAGCAAGTCACCGAATATAAGAATATAGGAGATGAAAATGGTCTTAGAAATCATGCTGTTTAATGTTTCTGAAAGAATGACAGGCATGATACTCAGTGGGGTGATTAGGGGGTATATGTGATAGCTTTTGGTGATAAAAGCAAAATTTAATGTTTATTTTAATTATATTAGCATACATATGCAAGTGTATTTGTGTATAAGTGTGTGTCTATTTATGCACATTTATGTGTATATATGGGTTTCCCTGGTGGCTCAGTGGTAAAGAATCTGCCTGCCTGCAAGAGATACAGGTTCAATCCATGGGTTGAGAAAATCCCCTAGAGAAGGCAATGGCATCCCACTCTGGTAGTCTTGCTTGGGAAATCCCAGGGAAAGAGGAGCCTGGTGGGCTACAGTTGATGGGATCACAAAAGAGTCAGACAGGACTTAACAACAAAACAACATATGCATGCATGCATGCATGCTTAGTTGCTTCCGTTGTGTCTGAATATATATATATATATAGGCTCTCATTGTGGGCTTCCCTGGTAGATCAGCTGGTAAAGAATCTGCCTGCAATGTGGGAGACCTGGGTTCAATCCCTGGGTTGGGAAGATCCCTTGGAGAAGGGCATGGCAACCAACTCCAGTAGCAACCAACTCCAGTATTCTTGCCTGGAGAATCCCATGGACAGAGGAGCCTGGCGGGCTACAGTCTATGGGACTGCACCGAGTCAGACCTGACTGAGTTACTAAGCACAGTAAAACTCAGGCTCTTATTGTGTGCCAGGTACTGTCTTGGGAAAGACGAGAAAACGGGATAGGTGAACATCCCTGCCATCCTGAAGATGATGTCAGCCCATGAAGATTATCCACGCAACCCAAGGACTCCTTTAAGTTTGAAATCTTCTGACTCAGACTGCACTGGGCCTTTTTACTGTTGCTCTTAACTATAAACCAAGCCCTCTCTGCAGGCACGGGTGGATAAAGTCTCTGTCTGGGAAGAGAGAAAAAGTGTTTTAACACAATCCAGGTTCTATCACAATAGATGGGCCTCATTACCCATTCTCAGCTTCATAGATAATGCAGTCATGGATGGCATCATTGGTATAGTGAAGAATTGCCCAGGAGATTGTGTTGACATCTGAGATTTATTTTAATCCTTTTTTGCAGATTTTATAATGAGCATTGTAACAAAGTATGCCAAAGAATCATTACATATCTTATAAAATCTTAATAATGTAAAAATTAGAAACGTTTTTCATGCATATGTTCAATTTGTTCAGAATCCACAGATTTCATTTTGCTGATTAGCACATGGTGCCCTTTGAGGGGACACAACCTTTCAGAGGTCACAATTCCTGAACTGCTATGCTTTTTTTTGGTTATGAATATTATTTATATTCACAGGCTCTTGCTATTAAATTTTGCAGTTTGTACAAAGAAGACATAGAATGAATGCACATATACCTGTGTACAAGGGTTATTTTTTCCTCACTTATATGCTAAATGTTTATTGATTGCCCACCTCAAACATAGTATTAAATATAAAAAGAGGGGAAAAATAAGGCTTTAGAAATGAGGAAACATTTCCAGTGTGGTGCAGATGTAGGTGGGGATTTATTTGGAAAAGGAAATGATTCCCACCAGAAAAGGGAGTGAGCATAAACACAAGACCTAGGCTTAGATGCTCACCTGTTCTTTTCCTGAGTCTATTATTTAATTGCTATGTGATCCTGGGTGCTGGAGACTGAATGTTTGTGTCCCTTCAGAATTCATGTGTTGAGACTTAATTCTGGATGTGATGATATTTGGAGGTGGGCCTTTGGGAGGTGTTCAATCTTTCTGAGACTGATTCCTCGTCTGGAATGTAGCATGAATACCACCTACTTTGTTGTGCTATTGTGAACATGACAGTCCATGGGTTTTCCAGGCAAGAGTACTGGAGTGGGTTGCCATTTCCTTCTCCAGGGGATCTTCCCGACCCAGGGATCAAACCTGGGTCTCCCGCATTATAGACAGATGCCTTACCGTCTGAGCCACCAGGGAAGTCCGCATGAAAGGGAATACTATACACAGAAGTATCCATCACAGAGAAGACATCCAAGAAAGGTATTTCCTCCTTCTGCTATTTAGTTGTAACTTGTCAAATAACTCAATTTTCTTCAAAAATCAGTAGTTTATTTCAATATTAATACATTTGCTCCATGAAACTCTTCATGGTTCTGACATGACATCTCATGCAGTGTTCTTTTATACTCCCCAGTTCCAACCCAGATCAGGTGTGTCTCTGTTCTTCTCCAAGATTTCTGTTTTCTTGATCTTCCAGTCTTCCTTTTCATTCAAAAATCCACTTCTTCCCCTTCTTTTCCATAATTTTCTCTTACTCTATTTCTTAAATGTTCCGTTCCATCCAAGACACAGACAGACCAGACAGTACTTCCAAGCTCTCTATTTTTCCTGCACCTGAATTGAAGTACTCAAATGTTTTTAATTAAGAGACATTCTTGATAACATGGATCATAAGCAATATTGAAAACATCTTAGAATTTCCCAAAATTCTTTCTATGGTTATATCAAGATTTCACTGGCATAACAGCCTTTATTCTCATTGTACTTTTACCATTAATTCTCCATTTAGCCCAAGGGGATAGTCAGGCTTTTGGCCCATGAGCTTTTGTGGAAAATTTGCCTGTGAGCCCTTTCCACCAACTACCCTGACTATCCTGCCTGAACCATGACTTCCTTCAGACCTTCAGTATTTTGCTTTCTGAAATTAAAGTCACTGAAGCTATACAGTAAGGTGAGTGGCTGAGACAAATGCCTTAGGAACAGGAGCATGCAAAATGTATAGAAGAACAGAGAATGAGAAAAAAAGTTGTGAGGAAAAGTTCCACAACTCTTTTTTCTCTAATAAGATAGCCTCTGTGGCTACTGGACACTTACAATGTGGAAATCTGATTGAGATTAATTGTAAGCATAAAATATATACTGAATTTCAGGGACAGTTTGAAAAAAGGAATATAAAATATCTCATATCTTATTTTTAATTGATTACATGTTAAAAAGATAATATAGTCATGTTAAAAAGATAATACAATCATTTTGGTATCCCTAGGGATGCTAAAATTCTGGGATTTCAAGTCTCTCATATAAAATGGCCTAGGATTTGCCTACGACCTATCTACATCCTCTTAAATACTTTAAATCTCTAGATTATTTATAATAGTTAATATAATGTAAATGTTATGTAAATGGTTGTAAATGCAGTGTAAATGCTACGTAAGCAGTTGCCAGCACACAGAAAAATCCAAGTTTTGCTTTCAGGAATCTTCCAGAACATTTTTTCCCCAAATTTTTTCATTCTGTTGTTGGGTGAACCTGCATATACAGAACCTGAGGATATGAGGGTTGATATGTATTTTGGAGATGCTATGTCAAATGAAATAGATTATTAAAATTAATTTCATCTATTCCTTCTAATTTTTTAAAAAATGGGACTACTAGAAAATTCAATATAGTACTTGTGGCTTTCATGGGGTTCACCTTATATTCTACTGGAAGCACTATTGTAGAAGATGAGATATAAAAGGTGATAGAAGTTCCTTCTTTTGATGCCTTGTAAGCCAATGTATGGAGAAGGAAATGGCAGTCCACTCCAGCATTTTGCTTAGAGAATCCTGTGGACAGAGGAGCCTAGCGGGCTGCTGTCCATAGGGTCGCACAGAGTCGGAAATGACTGAAGTGACTTAGCATGCATGCGTGTATTGGAGAAGGAAGTGGCAGCCCACTCCAGTGTTCTTGCCTGGAGGATCCCAGGGACGGAGGAGCCTGGTGGGCTGCCGTCTATGGGGTTGCACCAAGTCGGACACGACTGAAGCAACTTAGCAGCAGCAAGCCAATGTAAGGACTTTTGCACTTGCTGTAAGTGAGAGGAAAGTCACTGGAGGTTTTGGGCACTAAATAGCTGTAATTTTCCATTTTTATAATAGGGCCACTCTGGCTCTTCCTTTGTGGCTATAGGGGGACAATGATGAAATCAAAGAGATCCCTTGAGGGTTATTGCAATAATCCAGGCCAGAGATGTTGCTGGTCTGGGTAGCAGATAGATGGTGAGAAGTGGTCAGATACCAGATAATTTTCTAATGTATTCTAAGTAAAGTGTCAGAGAAAGAGAGGGACTGAGAATTACTACCTATTTTTATTTATTTTTTTTTTCCAGTGGGTTTTGTCATACATTGATATGAATCAGCCATGGATTTACATGTATTCCCAATCCCGATCCCCCCTCCCACCTCCCTCTCCACCCGATTCCTCTGGGTCTTCCCAGTGCACCAGGCCGGAGCACTTGTCTCATGCATCCAGCCTGGGCTGGTGATCTGTTTCACCATAGATAGTATACATGCTGTTCTTTTGAAACATCCCACCCTCACATTCTCCCACAAAGTTCAAAAGTCTGTTCTGTATTTCTGTGTCTCTTTTTCTGTTTTGCATATAGGGTTATCGTTATCACCTTTCTAAATTCCATATATATGTGTTAGTATGCTGTAATGTTCTTTATCTTTCTGGCTTACTTCACTCTGTATAATGGGCTCCAGCTTCATCCATCTCTTTAGGACTGGTTCAAATGAATTCTTTTTAATGGCTGAGTAATATTCCATGGTGTATATGTACCACAGCTTCCTTATCCATTCATCTGCTGATGGGCATCTAGGTTGCTTCCATGTCCTGGCTATTATAAACAGTGCTGCGATGAACATTGGGCTGCACGTGTCTCTTTCAGATCTGGTTTCCTCAGTGTGTATGCCCAGAAGTGGGATTGCTGGGTCATATGGCAGTTCTATTTCCAGTTTTTTAAGAAATCTCCACACTGTTTTCCATAGCGGCTGTACTAGTTTGCATTCCCACCAACAGTGTAAGAGGGTTCCCTTTTCTCCACAGCCTCTCCAGCATTTATTGCTTGTAGACTTTTGGATAGCAGCCATCCTGACTGGCGTGTAATGGTACCTCATTGTGGTTTTGATTTGCATTTCTCTAATAATGAGTGATGTTGAGCATCTTTTCATGTGTTTGTTAGCCATCTGTATGTCTTCTTTGGAGAAATGTCTGATAACCAAGGTGAAAAGACAGCCCTCAGATTGGGAGAAAATAATAGCAAATGAAGAAACAGACAAAGGATTAATCTCAAAAATATACAAGCAACTCCTGCAGCTCAATTCCAGAAAAATAAATGACCCAATCAAAAAATGGGCCAAAGAGAATTACTACCTAAAATGTTGGTCTTGAGAACCTATAAGGATTCAGTTGCCTTTCACTGAGGTGGAGAAAATAGGGAAGAGCAGATTTAGACAGAAGATCCAGAATCTAGCTCTATACATGTCAAGTTTGAGATTCTTACTGGGCATCCAAGCTGAAGTTTAAGAAGGCAGTTTGGTATGAGTCAAGGAAGGGTCTTGGCATAAGACCAACTTTGGATGATCTTCAGTGTAAAATTGGCATTTAGTACTAAAAGATTGGATATCATCACCAAGGAAGTGAGTAGAGATAGAGAAGAGGCTAGAATATAAGCTTGGGGTCACTCAGAGAGTTCATGGGCAGTCTCTGCAACACACCCCTTAGCACTCCCATCCATGGTGTAGACTAATTCAGACTTACTCAGAAAGAGAAACACCATCATAAATTTTAAAAATCTTGTGTGCTTTGGGTGGAGAGTTACAGCAAGAAATATATTAATCAGTATGATGAAAGTCATATTTTAAAAATATTCCACCATCTAAATATGAATCATTATTTAAATAGACAAACTGTATTGCAAACAATTCTTAAAGATGTCCTAATTTTAGTCAGTAATTTGAAACTCCAGTAATCCCAATATCATAGAATGCTATCAATTATCTCAGTAGGTGAACTTCCCCAATTTCTTAGGGGAAATTTTAAATTTTTTAATTATTTTAATTGAGCTACACAGTATTCTGAAAAGAGTACTTGTAAAATTAAAAAAAAAAAAAAAGGATAAGTTCTTAGAACTCTAAAATAATGAAAATCACTGTGACATAGAATTTCTGAACGGACATTATAAAGACATTTTCAAGGGCTCTTGACCTTGTCTTCTAGAAAATATGCTCTTTATATGTTCACTTACGGCTGCATTTTGAATCATCACCTCTGAGATTTCCAACTTTTTTTTTCCACTTCAAACCTGATAAACATGTCCATTTCTTAAAAGTAAAGATTCCACAAAGGGATAGAAAGTAGAGGCTGAGTGACCAAAAGCAGAATAAAATTATTCTGCTGCAGGATACCCAGGATGTGATGTGGAAATTTAGCTGCTTTTTTCTAGGCATAGAAACTCTATACTTTTATTTCTATTTATCTATCTAGAGAGTGTATATGTGTGGTGAGGGGGGAAAGAAACCAGACTCTGGAGCTGTGCTCAAAAGCTCAGGTTCTTCTATTCAACTATCATGTCAAGCAAAGCAAAATTTTGGTCTTCTCTGTGCTTCAGATTTCTTATCTGCACAACAAAAGTAATGGTACCTACATCATAAGTGTTAAAATGAGTTAATACTTGTCAAACACTTTTAATGGGCTTCCCTAGTGGCTCAGATGGTAAAGATTCCACCTGTAATGCAGGAGACCTGAGTTCAATTCCTGGGTTGTGAAGATCCCGTGGAAAAGGGCATGGCTACCCACTCCAGCATTCTTGCCTGGAGAAAGCCATGAACAGAGGAGCCTGGCAGGCTGCAGTCCATGGGGTGGCGAAGAGTCAGATATGCCTTAAGTGATTTAGCAAGCAAGCAAAGACTTTTAATGGTGCCTAGCCAAGCACTCTATAAATGTTATAAATGATAACTATATATATATCTGTCTATCTTCCTATCTATCTATCATGCTTTGTGCTCTGAAAATGCTGTCATTAAGAACTGTATGTTCTCAGACTTAGAGACTTATGACTACAAGTGGAAAGGGTAGGGGAAAAGGACAGTTAGAGAGTTAGGAATTGACATGTACACACTGCTATATTTAAAACAGATAACTAAAAAGGACCTACTGTACAGAACAGTATTATATAACAAAGTAAATGGGGAAATAATTTGAAAAAGGAAGCATGTATATGTATAATTGAATCATTTTGTTGTACACCTGAAATTAACACAACATTGTTAATCAACTAAACTCCAACATAGCATAAAATGTTAAAAAAAGAAGAGCGAGTTTTTATTTTGCACAAAGAAACCTATTTTAGACTGTGGATCCTCATTCTCCTGGAGATTCAGGAAACTGAGGATTTTAAACCCAGGTTTTGTGAAATTTTCCCCACTGCCCTACTCCTTTGGCAATTAGTTATGACTCATCTAAATGAGTTTAATTTAAAGCTGTTCTTTGTCACAGGTCTTTTGATTCTTTTATATCACCAACTTTTGATGCTTTTGTGCTATGTACCACACTGCCATTCCCTCCAGGGTCTTCCATATCCTCCAGGCACAATAAGAGATAAAATTCAATAGCTCAGGATGGAGAAACAGAGATCAAATTTACCCTCCTGCCTGGAACAACCAATAAATGGATATAATACATGACATGATGTTTTGTGGGACACTGGACTTCAGACAATGAGGTTCAGTGGTCCCTTGGAAACAGGAAGCAACATGAGTCCTATGATTGCTCCAGTTTACTGTCAGCAGAGAGTTTCCAGTTCACAGAGTAGGGAAGTGGGGTCTAGCAGCAGAGTCTGACTCCCTGAGTTGGGGAGATGGATTTGAGAGTCTCTGGAAACCAAAGCAGCTAGAGTTAATAGGACAGAGTACTGGAGAAGAGAGAACCTCACAAAGAAGACCAGGGAGCTGCACATAGTTCTACTCCAGCGTTCAACTGAGTATTGATACACATACGCATGTGAAGAAATGACCCAAAGGTGGGAAAAGAACCACGTGACAGGACTGGACATGATAGTGATCTGCACTCAAACTAGGCTGGAACTAGTACTTGGTAGTTTGCAGCTACCAGACTAGAAAACCTCAAGATCCATAGGCTTTGGGTAGAGTGTTTAGGGAGAGCTTGCCTCAGTAGTGGAAAAAATTAGCCCTAGACTAAGCACTGCTCTGATCTCATATGATACATCTTAAATGCAAGACTGCAAAGGGTCAAACTGTTTTAAAATTACTGCATCCTGGAGCAAATCTCTAGATTATTCACAGTAATACCAAATCATCTGGCTCTGCAAAGTAATATTCACAATATTTGGTGTCCAATCAAACATGACTGACTATGAAAATGCAGAAATATCAATCAACCAAAACCAACCCAACGCTGACACAGGTGTTACAATGAGCACATAAGGACATAAAAGTGTTGTTAGATCTGTATTTCATATATTAAAAAAATTAAGACATGGAAGTACAACAAAGACTCAGATAAAACTTTGATAGTTGAAAACTATAATATCTGAGATGAAACATATACTGGACAGTATTAATAACAGATTAGACATTGCAGAAAAGCTTGATGGCATATAAATAAAAACACCCAAAATGAAAAAAGAAAAGAGCATCAACGAGTTATTGGGCAACTTCCAGTGGTCTCGCATGTATGTAATCAGTTATGTGGGGGCAAAAAAAGCATTTGAAGAATAATGATAGAATTTTCCAACTTTGGTAAGAACTATAAACCCACATATCAGTCAGTGGATATCTAGCCCAAGAGATGTGAATAAAATTACATCAAGGCATCTAACAATCAAATTGCTCAATATCAATGATAAAGAGAAAAATCTTGTAAGTGGACAAAGGAAAAAGACACATAATGTACAGAGGAACAAAGAACAAGGATTACAGAATAATTTTTTCACCAGAAACAGTGTAAGCAAGAAAAAAGTAGAACATCTTTAAAGAAAAAAGAACATCTTTAAAGTAGTGAAAGGAAAAAAAAAAAATACCATCAATCTAGAATTCTAGACTGAGTGAAAATATCTTCAAAAAGAAAACTGAAATAAAGATTTTTTAAATATATAAATGATTAAAATAGTTATCACCACAAGAACTGTCAATACAGTAAAAGAAATGATAAAAAGAATTCTGTAAGGTTAAACAACATTTTACCAGATCTGGAAATATGGATCTATACTAGTAAGTGGGAAGCATCAAAGCCAATAACTATATAGGAAAAAATATAATAGAAATATCATATTATTTAAGTCTGTTTAAAGATAATTAATGCTTTAAGCAAAGTAATAATAATGCAATGCCAGTTGATAATACATGTGAAATTAAAATACATAACAACAATAACAGAAGGGTTAGGAAACAGAAATGTCATTATCCTATGGTAAGGTTCTTATGCAAATATGAAGTGATATTATATCACATGAAGATAGACGTGACAGGTTAAAATATACTATATACTGTTAATTCTAAAGCAGTCACTTAGTTAAAAAGTTATATCTAACAAACCAACAACAAAGATAAAACAAAACCATAAAGAAAAGTGCACTATCCAATGTATGATTTAAATAAGTGTAAGACTTCACACTAGGTTTTTAGAAACTCATTTTTTTTTATAATAGAAGTGTTCATTTTGAAGAAAGAATAGGAAAAAAAAAAAAACACTTGGAGAAGCTGTCTTATACTGATCACAGCGTATGGCTATCATCTTTGTACTACAAATAACCTGAAAATAAGAAAGTTGCCTTAAGATTATTACATAAATTAGTTGGAATTCCAATAGGAAGTACAAGACTTGAAACAACCCACTCCCTTCACTGGACACAGCAGATTTCAAACTTATGTGCTGAAACGCATTTCCAACATGCAGCATCTACATGAAGACAACATAGAGGCTGAAGGATGTTAGCTTACAGAGACGGTTTTACCTTAAGCAGAATCAGTCTTAAAACTAGTGGTTGTTGTTCAGTTGCTAAGTTGTATTTAACTCTTTGTGACCCCTTGGACTCTAGCACACCAACTTCCCTGTCCATTATCTCCTAGAGTTTGCTCATACTCATGTCCATTGTGTCAATGATGCCACCCAACCATCTCAAAATGATCTGTTTGTTTCTAAGGCAAACTATTCAACATCACAATAATCCAAGTCTATGCCCCAACCACTAATGCCAAAGAAGCTTAAGTTGAGGTTCTATGAAGTCCTCCAAGACCTTCTTATAACAAGTATGTGCCCATTAAAGTACATATAAATTTTATTTAAAAAGGTGAATGCTAAAAACAAAAACGGATATCATCTATTTGCAGATTTCAACCAATACTTGGAATACCAAACATAGATGAAAGAATATTTCTTGAGAATCAGAGTGGAAGAACCTCAGCTTGGGACATTAAGAGAGATTGCTGTGGACAGGAGAGGAAATTGACCAGCCTCAGAGCCAAAAGATGCAAGTGAGAAGTAGGGCAGAAATCAAAGGCATTGATGCTAGGAATGTACATGTAGCAGGTGACAGGTAATGGACTTCTTCATTCTTTTCTGAAAAAATATATGATGGCTAAGAGTACATCATGAGAAACACTGGGCTGGAAGAAGCACAAGCTGGAATTAAGATTGCCAGGAGAAATATCAATAACTTCACATATGCAGATGACACCACCGTTATGGCAGAAAGTGAAGAGGAACTAAAATGCCTTTTGATGAAAGTGAAAGAAGAGAGTGAAAAAGTTGGCTTAAAGCTTAACATTCAGAAAACTAAGATCATGGCATCTGGTCCCATCACTTCATGGCAAATAGATGAAGAAACAGTGGAAACAGTGTCAGACTTTATTTTTTTGGGCTCCAAAATCACTGCAGATGGTGATTGCAGCCATGAAATTAAAAGACACTTACTCCTTGGAAGGAAAGTTATGATCAACCTAGACAGCCTATTAAAAAGCAGACACATTACTTTGCCAACAAATGTCCATTTAGTCAAGGCTATGGTTTTTCCAGTGATCATGTATGGATATGAGAGTTGGACTGTGAAGAAAGCTGAGTGCTGAAAAATTGATGCTTTTGAACCATGGTGCTGGAGAAGACTCTTGAGAGTCCCTTGGACTGCAAGGAGATCCAGCCAGTCCATCCTAAAGGAGATCAGTCCTGAGTGTTCATTGGAAGGACTTATGCTGAGGCTGAAACTCCAATACTTTGGCCACCTGATGCAAAGAGCTGACTCATTTGAAAAGACCCTGATGCTGGGAAAGATTGAGGGCAGGAGGAGAAGGGGACGACAGAGGATGAGATGGTTGGATGGCATCACTGACTAGATGGACATGAGTTTGGGTACACTCTGAGAGTTGGCAATTGACAGCAAGGCCCGGCATGCTGTGGTTCATGGGGTTGCAAAGAGTTGGACATGACTGAGCAACTGAACTGAACTGAACTGAAGTTTCTATGTTCCAGCCAAAATAATGAGTAAAATACAGGTTTTTTTTCCTCTGTAGAACTGGAAGATATTGTTAGAGAAAATAGTAGAAATAGTGTGAATATCATCCACCTAGAGAGAAATCCCTCTGCATTCTAACATATGAACAAGGTTTCCTCCATTGCAATAGTGACCTCATGCCCATTTATGCTAAAGTAAAGCTTCCAGCAAGTAAAATCCACCCAAACCTACAGAGTCCTCAAGAAGCATTTCTGTTGCTTATTTAAGCAAATTGCCTTACAATGTTGTTAGTTTCTGCTGTACAACAATATGAATCAGCTATACGTATGCATATATGCCTTCCTTCTTGAGCCTCTATCCCACCCTGCCCTCAGTCCCACCCCTCTAGGTCATCACAGAGTATGGAGCTGAGATCTCTGTGCTATATAGCAACCTCCTACTAGCAATCCATTTTACACATGGTAGTTTATACATACATATACACACACATACACATATAAATGTGTATGTGTGTGTGTGTATATATATATATGTATATATATGTATACAGTGCTACTCTCTCAAATGTGAAAAGATATCTAAGGATCACCAGACTTTTGAAGAAATAATCCAAAAAACAGAATAATTTATCAAAAAGAAAGTGAGAACATAAAAGTATCTGGTTACTATTTATAAAATCTCAAGGGCATTTTACATCTGTAAATAAAATAAGGCTGCTACTATCAAGGAGTCATTAGAACACTAGAAAGAGCTCTGGGACATTTAAAATATATTTACTGAAGTAGAAAGATGTCAACAGGAAGATTAGAAGACAATGTTTAACAACAAACAAAAGTCCCAAAATGTAGAACAAAATAGATGAGAATTCAGAAAATATGAGAGAAAAAGTGAGACATATATTGAAGATCAACTAAAAAAAAAAAATTCAAGAAAATGGAAGGGGGGAAACTATCAATGTGCCTGGAAGTGCTTGGCATGTACTTGAATAATGGTGAAAATCAGTAGAATCTTAGCTGTTGAGGAACAATGTGAAGTTAGGCATTGTGAGGAACAATGTAAGATTGGGCACTCATTTGGTCTACAGTTTGCAAATTATTTAACATTTATTATGACTGCCTTTTAAAATTCAAAGATTGTTGTAAAATAGGATATAATACACTATGAAATATTATCATTGGCATAGTAATTAGTATTCAGTTCAGTTCAGTTCAGTCACTCAGTCATGTCCGACTCTTTGTGACCCCAGGTACTGTAGCACGCTAGGCTTCCCTGTCCATCACCAACTCCTGGAGATTACTCTAATTCATGGCCATTGAATCGGTGATGCCATCCAACCATCTCATCCTCTGTCATCCCCTTCTCCTCCCGTCTTCAATTTTTCCTAGCATCAGGATCTTTTGAAATGAGTCAGCTCTTTACATCAGGTGGCCAAAGTATTCGAGTTTCAGCTTCAACATCAGTCCTTCCAATGAACACCCAGGACTGATCTCCTTTAGGATGGACTAGTTGGTTCTCCTTGCAGTCCAAGGAACTCTCAAGAGTCTTCTCTAACACCACAGTTCAAAAGCATCAATTTTTCTGCACTCACCTTTCTTTATAGTCCAACTCTCACATCCATACATGACGATTGGAATAACCATAGCCTTGACTAGACAGACCTTTGTTGACAAAATAATGTCTCTGTTTTTTAATATGCTGTCTAGGTTGGTCATAACTTTTCTTCCAAGGAGCATGTGTACTTTAATTTCAAGGCTGCAGTCACCATCTGCAGTGATTTTGGAGCCCCCCAAAATAAAGTCAGCCACTGTTTCCACTGTTTCCCCATGTATTTGACATGAAGTGATGGGACAAGAAGCCATGATCTTTGTTTTCTGAATGTTGAGCTTTAAGCCAACTTTTTCACTTTCCTCTTTCACTTTCATCATGAAGCTTTTTAGTTCTTCTTCACTTTCTGCCATAAGGGTGGTGTCATCTGCATATCTGAGGTTGTTGATATTTCTCCCGGCAATCTTGATTCTAGCTTGTGCTTCCTCCAGCCCAGTGTTTCTCATGATGTACTCTGCATATAAGTTAAATAAGCAGGGTGACAATATACAGCCTTTTCCTATTTGAAACCAGTCTGTTGTTCCATGTCCTGTTCTAACTGTTGCTTCCTGACCTGCATACAGATTTCTCAAGAGGCAGGTCAGGTGGTCTGGTATTCCCATCTCTTCCAGAATTTTCCAGTTTGTTGTGATCCACACAGTCAAAGGCTTTGGCATAGTCAATAAAGCAGAAATAGATGTTTTTCTGGAACTCTCTTGCTTTTTCAATGATCCAGCAGATGTTGGCAATTTGATTTCTGGTTCCTCTGCCTTTTCTAAAGCCAGCTTGAACATCTGGAAGTTCACAGTTCACTTATTGTTGAAGCCTGGCTTGGAGAATTTTGAGCATTACTTTGCTAGCGTGTGAGAAGAGTGCAATTGTGTGGTAGTTTGAGCATTCTTTGGCATTACCTTTCTTTGGGATTAGAATGAAAACAAACCTTTTCCATTCTTGTGACCACTGCTGAGCTTTCCAAATTTGCTGACATATTGAGTGCAGCACTTTCACAGTGTCGTCTTTTATGATCTGAAATACCTGAACTGGAATTCCATCACCTCCACTAACTGGAGAGCGAGCAGCTGAGAGGAAATACCCTACGTCCAAGGTCAGGAGCAGCGCCTGCACTTCACTGGAGCAGCTGTAAATAGATACACCACTGCCAAGGTCAGGAGCTGCTGGCTGCGCTTCATTGGACCGGCAATGTGGAGATACCCCACATCCAAGGTCAGAGAAACCCCAGTAAGACGGTAGGCATGAGAGCAGCTGTAAGGAGATACCCCATTTCCAACGGCAAAGGGGAAGCCCTAGCAAGATGGTAGGAAGGGTGAATTTGCGTTAGAATCAAACCCCATTCCTGCCAGAGATGCTCAGGGGCTCAAACAAACCTTGTCCGCACCAGGACCCAGGGACCCCACAGAGACTGAGACAGAACCGTGTTTGAGCATCTCCTGTGAAGGTACAGTCGGCAGTGGTCTGCCGCAGGGACAGGGGCTCTGGGTGTGGGTATGGCATAAGTCCTCTTGGAAGAGGTCACCATTAACCCCACCATAGAGCTGCCAGAACTTACATAGGACTGGGGAAAAGACTCTTGGAGGGCACAAACAGAACCTTGTGCACCAGGACCCAGGAGAAAGGAACAGTGACCCCACAAGAGTCTTGCCTGTGGGTGTCCGTGAGTCTCTGGCGAAGGCGTGGGTCAATGGTGGCCTGCTGCAGGGTTGAGGGCACGGACTGTAGCAGTACATGCATGGAATCTTTTTTGGAAAGCACCATTACCTTCATTACCTCCACCCTATTTTGGCCCCAGGTAAATAGAAGGGAGGGAACACAGCTCCGCCCATCAACAGAAAATTGGATTAAAGATTTCCTGAGCAGGGCCCCATCAGAACAAGACCCAGTATGCCCCTCAGTCGTCTATCCCATCAGGAAGCTTTCAAAAGCCTCTTATCCTCCATCAGAGGGCAGACAGACTGAAAGCCACAATCACAGAAATTAGTATTAGCTTTTAAATATATGTGCCTGTGTGAGTTTAGTTGCTGTAGTGCCTGACTGTTTGTGACCCCATGGACTGTAGCCCACCAGGCTCTTCTGTCCATGGAACTTCCCAGGCAAGAATGATGAAGTGATTGCCATTCAGTTCTCTAGGGGAACTTCCCAACCCAGGGATCGAACCCTTGTCTTCTGCATTGTAAGGTAGATTCTTTACCACTGAACCATCAGGGAAACCCCCTTTGAATCTATAGGCTACTGATTAAAATTCTCTTCTACACATCATCTAGGCAAACTTTTTGAAGGGAGTATACTGTATTACCTCATAAATAAAAAAATGCTCCCTGAAAAGTAAACTTCTGAAAGTTTGTAGGCTGGGCTACTCATGCCACATAAAATTATGATAGAGTTGGTTTCTGGTGGAAATTTTCTTCTTTTCTTGTCAATCATTCTCTTCTGATACTTCTCTTCTAAATTCATTTAAGAACAGGAAGAATTTATGCTACTACAAGCTGCTGAAATTTAGGTAACTGAAACTAGAATACAACACAATTAATATATGATGATTCATTCATGAATAAGCTCATATAAATAGTTTTATAATACCTATATTATGCTTTCTTTTTTCAGTTTTAAATACAAGCCAATTTAAGGCAGGATCAAATAATAATACCCAATAAACTTAGTCTAAAACCATAAATTTTGTTGCTGGGGGTGACTTAGAAATCAGATAATGTAATTCAACATCCTCATTTTAGAGATCAGGAAACTAATTAAGGCCTGTATTGATGATATCCATTCCTAATAGAAAAGCCGAAATTGGATCCAACTCTTCTAACACTTGCAAGAGTGTTCGTCCTAATAATTAAACAAACAAACAAACAAAAAAATGGTGACTGTCTTATGAGTTTTAAAAGAAAGACCCATAAACTCATAACAAAAATTAGGTATTTCAGGAGAAATACAGTCTCGGGGGTGATCTCTTGTGTATAGAAGGTGTCAAGTACAGAGTAACAACAATTAACAAGATTGAAATGTATCATTTGGTTATTTAAATCAGATTTAGGTTCTTACATGATACTGAGATGCCGCTGGATTTTCTAATCTTGTTATAACATCACCAAAGGGTATTTTATTTTCCATCTTACTTTCTACTTTTCTTCATTTAGTAATCTTTTAAGAGGAAAAAAAGTCTTGCTAAAATTGAAGTGAATACATTTAATGTAGTATAATCAGCTTCTAAATCTACTTAACTGGAGTCCCATCATGCAATTAGTATACTGAATGAATAGCCCAAATGGGAAACATATTATAATAAGGACTGGGTGAATTTCGTTGAGACAAACTTCACTTTCCTGAAATGTTTTTAAGCATCTGATTTTGTAGTCAAGTATAGCTCCATTTGCATACTTCCTTATTTGCATTTGACCTAGACACCTGCATCACTTTTTGGAGAGTCATATTTCTATGGTACTTTTGAACACTTCACTGCCACCCCACTATGACAAAATGCATTTTGCTTGCTGGGGCTCTTTGAGGGGTGCACAGCATGATTATTTTTAACCTTTCTCTTGTTTTCATTTAAGTTAGAACAAGTTGTTTACCTATATTACAAGGGAGTTTTGTTTTTCATTGGTTTACTTTGTCATCCAATTTTTAAAAGTGACATGCAGTTAGGGAGACATGGGCATTTTCTCAAAATAGAATGCAAATGATACTTATTGATATCATAATTATTCATGTTCACAGAAAAGCTCCCCACTTCTTCTGTACTAATATTAGATCACAGTTTTTTTCTGTCTTCTGTGATGTGGAGGAAATAAACATCCATAACTTCTACATCCCAAGCAGAACCTATCAGTTTACCACTTCACTTTGCAAAACAACTTATCAGTCCAAATGCCTCTATTGTTCCCCATTTTATTCAACTTGAAAACCTGGGGTTTAGCTTTGATTCTTTTCTTTCCCACTGTCTCATATCCAACCAGTTAGGAAGCTTGGTTGAATCTACCTCCTTCAGATACATTGTGTCTATGGTTTCTCCATCCCTAGTCACTGCCTTAATTCAAATTCCAACCGCTCTTTGCTGGATCATTTCAACGTCTCTATTACTGCACTTCCTGTGTCCAACTTTCTAACTTTCCAATGTGGCAACATTTCCAAAATTAAAATATCTCACTGCTGTGCTCAAAACACAAAAGGCCAAATGTCTTAATTATCCTTGGAAAAACACCTTCCATGCAGTACATCATCTCTGCAAAATCTCCCCCGATTGCCTCTTCTGTTTCCTACTTCCCACTGACTCTTCTTTCTCATCTATTACTCTTTCACCACATGGAATTCCTTCTTAATGTACTGGACGTCCATGTACTTCTGAATGTATATAAGTTCTATGCTCAGAATTCCCATTTCCTGATGCATGGCTGGTGGTATATGGCAAGAAATTGAAGGGGTTTCAGAGTATAGGTGGTGAGAGTGCTTCCCAGTTGCTCAGTGGTAAAAAATTTGTCTGCAGTGCAGGAGATGCAAGTTTGATTTCCTGGGTCAGGAACATCCCCTGGAGGAGGAAATGGCAACCCACTTCAGTATCTTTGCTTAAAAAATCTCCTGGACAGAAGAGCCTGGCAGGTTACAGTCCGTGGTATTGCAAAGAGTCAGACATGAGTAAGCAAAGCACAAAGCAGACAGGATCTGTATTCCAGTTCTCCTATCTTTTACCTGTGGGACCTCAGTCAAATAACTTAGCTTCCCAAATCTCAGTTTTTTCATCTGTAGAACGGTGATAGTTATACTGTTTGCCTTACTGAATCTTGAGAGGTTTATGTGTGTAAAGTATAGTGTCTGGTGCATGGTCATCAATGAATGCTAGTTAATGTCAATGCTAATCAGTTCAGTTCAGTTGCTCAGTCATGCCCTACTCTTTGCAGCCCCATGGACTGCAGCACACCAGGCTTCCCTGTCCATCACCAACTCCCAGAGCTTACTCAAACTCATGTTCATCGCATCAGTGATGCCATCCAACCATCTCATCCTCTGTCGTCCCCTTCTCCTCTCGCCTTCAGTCTTGGCCAGCATCAGAGTCTTTTCCAATGAGTTGGTTCTTCACATCAGGTGGCCAGAGTATTGAAGTTTCAGCTTCAGCATCAGTTCTTCCAATGAACATTCAGGACTGATTTCCTTTAGGATGGACTAGTTGGATCTCCTTGTAGTCCAAGGGACTCTCAAGAGTCTTCTCCAACACCATGGTTCAAAAGCATCAATTCTTCAGTGCTCAGCTTTCTTTATAGTCCAACTCTCACGTACATACATGACCACTTGAAAAACCATAGCCTTGACTAGATGGACCTTTGTTGGCAAAGTAATGTCTCTGCTTTTTAATATGCTGTCTGGGTTGGCCATAGATCTTCTTCCAAGGAGCAAGCACCTTTTAATTCCATGGCTGCAGTCACCATCTGCAGTGATTTTGGAGCTCCTCCCCCCAAAATTAGGAATAATTGTGTAATTATCATCAAAGGAACTCAAAGCCCTTTAAGGACATCATGTTGGGTCTCATATAAACTGCCTAAAGCTGTACTTGATAGCTATGGCAAAAAGAAAAAAAAAATTATGCTTTTTCTTTCAGCTCAGTTCAGTCACTCAGTCGTTTCTGACTCTTTGCAACCCCATGAATCGCAGCACTCCAGGCCTGCCTGTCCATCACCAACTCCTGGAGTTTACCCAAACTCATGTCCATCGAGTCGGTGATGCCATCCAGCCATCTCATCCTCTGTCATGTCCCCTTCTCCTCCTGCCCTCAATCTTTCCCAGCATCAGGGTCTTCTGAAATGAGTCAACTCTTCACATCAGGTGGCCTAAGTATTGGAGTTTCAGCTTCAGCATCAGTTCTTCCAATGAACACTCAGGACTGATCTCCTTTAGGATGGACTGGCTGGATCTCCTTGCAGTCCAAAGGACTCTCAAGAGTCTTCTCCAACACCACAGTTCAAAAGCATCAATTCTTTGGCGCTCAGCTTTCTTCACAGTCCAACTCTCATATCCATACATGACCACTGGAAAAACCATAGCCTTGACTAGATGGACCTTTGTTGGCAAAGTAATATCTCTGCTTTTTAATATGCTATATAGTCTGGTCATTACCTTAAATAATCATCTAATCTTAAGTCAAATCTGTGTAATTACATATAACATAATTCACCTTCTATGGATATTCATGGATAGCACTGAAAAATTGTCATCAAGAAAATATCAACTGCTAGCTATTACTTACTTGGCTAATAAATCATGAACTTCAGAGATCCAACACCTTGTACTTTCATTGGCAGGCAAAGAGTCATCAGCAAGTTCCTTGTCCTGCAAAAGTGGGCATCACAGAGACCAACTTCTAACAGGCACAAGGCATAATCATAGCTTTAGTCTGGAAACCTCCTGCTGGTTCCATACTCTGCCTTTTTAACCCTGGCTAGACTATTCTGTTTTTCTTACTTTACCTCTGGGTTCAGACCCCAGAGACTTCCTGGTGGACAGTGTGGGTGGACAAGAGGAACCCCTGATTTTACAAGTTCTCTAAACCCTTCCTCCAGTGCTTACCCAAAGGTCTGCATGCTTCCTTTCTCCTCTACAACCTGACAGTCGGCTCATGTTTTCACTTGCTTTGTCCTCAGAGTTCCCTTTGCTCTTCAAGTGACCTTTTCACCCCTGGTCCCAGTATAGCCATCAGCATCTCCTTCTCTCTAGGCCAGAAAGCAGGAGAAGGTCTCCACTCCTCTATTGTGTTGTAAACTAATATTGTTTAAAATACAATATTTTGTATTGATAGTTCCCAAAAGAGGATGGCCAAAATATAAACTGAGCAGGGAGCTGCACTGGGTAATAGCAAGGTCTCTTTGTGCTTTGTATCATATGATTCTAGGTTTAGAGGCATTGAATTTTAAAATCTCCCTTTGCAGAAAAAAGTTAACATAAAGGGCACACACACACAGGAAATGAGGCTCTAGTTCTTCAACATGGTCCCTAAGAACCTTCCTGTTGGACAAGCTGTTTGGTCTCCAGGTGTTACATCCTCTTCTCAGCTGGCTGCTAGCTTGGAGTCCTGATTTAAAGGACAATCATGAGTTTAAAAGGGGTGTGGGATTAAGGTATCTCACCCTATGTCCTAGGATATGTGTTCCTGAGAGTCCTAGGGTCTGACTTAAACGCCTTAATGGTCACAGCAGACTAGGGTATGAAAGCAAAAGTGTTAGTCACTCAGTCGTGTCAAACTCTCTGCAACTCCACGGACTGTAACCCATCAGGCTCCTCTGTCCATGGAATTCTCCAGGCAAGAATATTGGAGTGTGTAACCATTCCCTTCTCCTGGAGATCTTCCCTACCCAGGGATCAAACCTGGGTCTCCTGCATTGCAGGTGGGTTCTTTACCATCTGAATCACCAGGGAAAGCTTAGAGTAGGGTATGGAGGGAGGAAAGAGGAATGAGCCTTAAGCCTGGAAATTTTTATCACAGCTCTACTTTTATCAACTTACTCATCTGACAAATGTTTACTGAGCCTCTTCATGTACCAGAACTGTGCTGGTGCTGCTGGAGATGATAGCATCTCTGTCTTCTCAGAAAGGGGCTGGAGAATTCAGGTGGAGGGGAAATCACAAGATAATTTCAGTGAGAGGTGATTCTATGAAGATATTAATAAAGCACTTATAAGATGAGTGATTTGAAGAGCCTTCTTAAATAAGGTGCAGCACTGGGGAGGAGGCATTGTCTTTACCAGGGAGGTCCAGGGGAGAGTTTTCAAGATGGATGGTTTGACCATCATAGTGGGCTAAACCAAGAAGGAAACTTTATATATTCAAGAGCCAAAGAAAAAAAGGTGGGTGTCAGAAGGAAGGCAGGTTCCAGCTCTGGTGGACCTTGTAGATTACAAGTTTTGGATGTTATTCTAGCACGGATTTCGGGTAAAATTTCATATGGACAAAGAGGTTGTAGCAGAGTGAGTCCAGTGGGGCCACAGCAGAATGACTTAAGGGAAGCTAGAATAAAAACCCTACTTAATGACATCCAGTTAATTGGCTAATGTTCTGGGCTCTCAGATCTTATACACGTGTTTATCAGAAGACAAACTGTCTCCTACCCTTGTATCTTGGAATCATCCCTGGATTTCTATGTAGTTCTTTGGGTGTGAGTGTCTATTGTCACTTTCTTCTTTGTCTTCTACTCTTGGGATGGAGATCCTGTTCTGCTGTTTTTGCATTCCTGTCCCGGAGCCTCCACCCAAACTCCAACTCAACACCTGGCATTCACTGCAGGACTTCCTGGAACTGTAGTTTCTGCCTGCCAGCCTGGATTTCTGAGGACCACTGCTCTGACTTCTCCTACACTCTCTACCCTGGCAGCAAGGACCACACTGTCAGTAGTGCCTACCCTAGTGGAGGGGAATCTGTCGTTTCAGAGGAAAGAGTTCAGGCTTAGGCACAGCTCTGGTTGCTTCACTGCAAGGTTATTGTAGGGAATGAGCAGGATCTCAAGTTATGCTAATTTCTTTTTGTTCTAAAGTGAAGTGAAAGGTATTCAGTTGTGTCCAACTCTTTGCAACCCCATGGACTATATTGTCCATGGAATTCTAAAGGCCATAACACTGGAGTGGGTAGCTGTTCCCTTCTCCAGGGGATTTTCCCAACCCAGGGATCAAACCAAGGTCTCCCACATTGCAGGCAGATTCTTTACCAGCTGAGCCACAAGGGAAGCCCAAGAATACTGGAGTGAGTAGCCTGTCCCTTCTCCAGGGGACCTTCATGATCCAGGAGTTGAACTGGGGTCTCCTGCATTGCGGGTGGATTCTTTACCAACTGAGCTATCAGGGAAGCCCATGTCCCAATCATACTCTGAACATGTCGGAGCTGGCCCCATCTTTTGGTAATTACCCAGATCATAGTCAATGCTTCCTGAAATAAGTATAACAACAGTAACAAGGATGGTTGCTGTTTATTAGGTTCTTATTATTTTCCAGAAATTTCTAGGCATGAACTCATTCCAACAGTAAAACCATCTTTTGGAGAAATGCATCAGTGCCTTTGAATAAGTGGGGAAATTGAAGATCAGAGAAGTTAAGTAACTTATCCAAAGACACACAGTTGCTAAATAATGGAGCTGGGATTCTAGGCCACATGTCATGAGTCTGCTGTTGGTGCTCTTAGCCAGAGGTGCCTCCTAAGAAACAATATCAAGAGTTGGTCAGCAATTTTGTCTATGAGGAAGTACTCACATTGGGAGATTCTGTAAAAAGTCTAGCCTCTGGTATTTCAAGATATTATTTGGAGATAATGGTACTTATTACTCTCAACACAATATCATAAAGATTAATTAGTGGATGTTGGTAAAGCATTTTGGAGAGGAGTGATTTAGACATAATCACAAATCTTAACTCTCATTGATCTCCAGCATCCTTCTTATTTAGTATCGACCTGATATTATTGACCAGCTGGATGGCCATTAATCAGGCTGGCTCAGGTTTTACCATTTCCAAGTACATTTCTGAAAAATCAGTGGTAAGGTTATTTCTGTCACAAGACACCCACAGTTCCAATTGTCATTTAAACTGAGAATTTGAAAGGTTAAATTAATTCAACCTTCAATGACACTTTTCTCATACTTTTATTATAGCCATTAATACATGGTGGCTTAATTTATTGTGTATGTGTCATCCTAGATTCTTCCTTTGAACTCTTTAGAGCAGCAATTCCTTAGTTATGCCTGAAAGAAATGACTCCTGTAACAGCTACCTCGGCTAGTCATTAGTTGAATGTAAGAGATTGTGTAAAAGAGTTTAGGGTACTCAAGGTAGACTCTGTTGAGGTTTGGTTTTGGGAATGATACTTAAAGACCTTAATAAGTAATATTGTAGATGTTAAGAAGCTAAATCACTCATTTTTTTTCTCTTTTTGCCTGTTGCATACTTTCCTAGTTTAATGGCCATCGTGGTTATTGAACAGCCATAATGGCCCAATTCTCAACATCTCTGCTTTTAAGGTAGCCTTACATAGCTACAGTGCAAGAGAAGGGTTAAGAGCAGTTGTTCTTTCCTTCTAGGAAGGAAGAAGTGTGACTAAGAATCAAGTATACGTTACATGTCAGCTTGTGTTAGTCATCATCAAAATTGTATAGAGCAATTACGGGGGAGGTTCTTATTGCTCCAGATTTGGCAGATGGGGATACTGAGGTTCAGCAAGATTGAGTACCTTGCTTAGGTCACATAGCTGGTAAACAGAAGAGCCTGGATTTGTAACCAGGTTTTGACTGGCTTTAATTCTTACAGGTTTCAGCTACAATATAACTTCTTCCAAGGTTGGTAATCAATCAGGTTTTTCCCCTTTCTCATGAGAAAATGTTCCAGCAAACATGTAATGGATACTAACAATGTTAGGATTCCTTAAATAACAGTGCCACTTACTTGCATTTTATTTCTCAGCTCTGTCATCCACCAAAATAGAGCAGGTGGAGGGTTTCTGTGTTGGTGCTGAGAGGGGCTACTAATAGGAAGCAGAGATGAATAGGAAGCAAATGTCAGCTGGCTTATTGTATCCCCTACGTGAGACGATGAGGAAGAAATGGACAAAGCTCAAGTTTTGAAGAAGAGAAACAGGTTCTCCCTCTTGTACAGTGTGTGCTTGAGGTGAAACCCTGGAAACCAAATAAAGAAGAGGATATGAGAACCTCCCTGTAAATATAATCACCATGTCTTACACATGGGAGCCCACGATCTTCTGAGAAAAACCTGCTCATGTTTCTCCTTCCCCTTTTCATCCCTTCACTGCCTTCCACCTCTGTTCACCTCACCATCCCTTCTTGCTTTCGATTGTATGCAAGTGAAGCAGAATCATAGACCATGTCACCATTAGATCCCTCAGAGATCTGAGGAGACCAATCCATGATTCATCAGGCGAGGTGACCCCAACATTTTTGGCACTAGGGACTGGTTTCGTGGACAGCTATTTTTCCAAGATCAGGAGTGGGGGATTATTTGGGATGATTCAAGCCCATTACATTATTGTGCACTTTATTTCTAATCTAATGCCACCATTAGAAGAACTAAAGAGCTTCTTGATGAAAGTGAAAGAGGAGAATGAAAAAGTTGGCTTAAAGCTCAACCATCAGAAAACTAAGATCATGACATCCAGTCCCATCACTTCATGGCAAATAGATGGGGAAACAGTGGAAATAGTGGCTGACTTTATTTTTCTGGGTTCCAAAATCACTACAGATGGTGATTACAGCCATGAAATTAAAAGACACTTACTCCTTGGAAGGAAAATCATGACCAACCTGGACAGCATATTAAAAAGCAGAGACATTACTTTGTCAACAAAAGTCCATCTAGTCAAGGCTATGGTTTTTCCAGTGGTCATGTATGAATGTGAGAGTTGGACTATAAAGAAAGTTGAGCACAGAAGAATTGATGCTTTTGAACTGTGGTGTTGGAGAAGACTCTTGAGTGTCTCTTGCTCTGCAAGGAGATCCAACCAGTCCACCCTAAAGGAGATCAGTCCTGGGTGCTCATTGGAAGGACTGATGTTGAAGCTGAAACTCCAATACTTAGGCCACCTGATGCGAAGAGCTGACTCATTTCAAAAGACCCTGATGCTGGGAAAGATTGAAGGCAGGAGGAGAAGGGGACATGACAGAGGATGAGATGGTGGGATGGCATCACCGACTCAACAGACATGAGTTTAGGTGAACTCCGGGAGTTGGTGATGGACAGGCAGGCCCGGTGTGCTGTGGTTCATGGGGTCGCAAGAAGTCAGACACGACTGAGTGACTGAACTGAACTGAACTGATTGCCATCATTAATTTGATAGGAGGTACTGGTCTGTGGCCTGGAGGCTGGGGACTCCTTCTTTAAGTCACTGCCAAGCAGATTATAACATAGATATTACTTTCCTTTTTTTTTTTTTTAATTTTTCATGACTCAAACTGCTGCTAGTGTACCCCATCCAGCTCTGTAATTGCCTAGCAGATTGTTAAAGGGTGGTTTCAGATTGCTGCAGATGGTGCCACCTACAGCCAGTTCCTCAGTCCTTGTTTACTCCGCCAGTGGCCTTGGTCATGATCTTCTAACAGCTTGTTCAGGAGAGAAGAGAGAACCATGGAGACTTTCTGTTTACAGTTCACATACATTCAGCAGCCAACGTCATATTGCCATGGATACAGTGGTGCAGGGGGGTGGGCAATTACTAATTATGCCAACCCCATTTTCAAATTGTTATTCAGGAAATAATATGAAGAGTGGAAATATATATGTGGCAAAAAAAAAAAAAACCTTGTTAGAATGATCACAACAATATCTCTATCTCCAATCTTCAAGGCTGCAATATTGATGTATGGCCTTGTTTAATACTATAGAGAAACCTGCTAAGATAATGCAGAAGCTGAATTCAATTGTAACTTGTAAAAGTGTCTATTATGTTTCTAGAGTATTATAATCTTCATATAAGCTATGAGCGAGTTATCAGATCTTCCATCATTTTTTCTTTATCCCCTTATATAAAATGTAAATCTCAAAACTTTCTTGGAGGGTCAATGGGGTATGTTTGAAAGCCCTTTAAATAAAATCAAGCATTATTCAACTACTCTTCATGATCTTAGTGATCATAATTGCTTCCTCTTCCTCCTTCCTCATGCTTCTTCTTGACATGTAGAAGCATATTTTGAAAGAATCATGGGGAAGCAGTAGCAAAGAAACTCTTTGCAACCTATTTACCAGAAAAGTCATTTGCCATCTTAAAAGAAAAAGAAATAGAAACGACTGATTGTTTAGATACTAACTATGACTAAAGCATTGGTCTCTGTCAAACTGTAGGTTGTACCCTTTATCTGTCTACACTGGCTACATAGGGGGAATTTTATGCAATGGCTCAGATGATCAAAGCCTCCATCTGACTTTTTCCCAGATAACTGGAGAAAATACATAGGCAATGTGACATAATTGCTGGATAGTTATGGATGCTTTTTTGCATCTTTTCATAGACAGCACTATCCTGGCCTATAGTTGAGCTATAAACTCTCTTAGTGGTTCTAAAATTATCGAGAGAAAGTGAGAGGTTGAGATTAAGAAAGGGAGAGAGAGGAGGGAGGGAGAAAAGGAGAGAAAGAGGTGTGAGAGAGACAAAAAGAGAGAGAAGGAGAGACAGACAGACAGACACAGTCAGGAAAGTGCTATTGAAAAACAAACAAAATGTGCTGCCATCTTTTTGTTTCCCTTTGAGATACCACCAAAGATACTATAATGATTTGACTCAGTGTTTAATTGATGTTATTATCAGAAATACATTCCATATGAAAATTCCGTTTGTGATAAACACCTAGGAAACTCATTAACCAGATGGAATTTAGTCTCTCTTGTAACCTAATGGGTGAAAGAAACAAAAGGACTTCATAAAACCAGAGAGCTAACTAGGATTAAAATATTTTAGATGGATATATTAACCATCATATTTAAGTGCAGCAGGGCTAAATTGCTTTAGTCGTGTCCGACTCTTTGCAACCCCATGGACTGTAGCCCACCAGGCTCCTGTGTCCACGGGATTCTCCAGGCAAGAATACTGGAGTGGGTTGCCATTTCCTTCTCCATGAGCCAATAGGACTGATGTTAAATATGTAAGAATTGCCTAGAACAGAAAATTGAAGAAATATTTTAAAATAATATTTAATAAATCAATGTAATACATAAATACCTAAGAGAAAATATATTTATTAAAATCGCCTTTGATCCATTAAAATTCTGATGTGATACAAAAAATCTCTATGATACTGAAAAATTTCAATTTCTTTTAAAATTACACAGTCCAAAATTATAAAACAATTCTGGCATTTGTAGCTGACAAATCATTAAAGTTTATCAGAGAAATAAAATTAGGCCAACATTTTGTCCATCAAACAAAATGTCTGTGACATTTTAACATATGACCATGAAGCTAGCCAAGTTTGAATTTTTTTTTATGTTTTTTTTTTTTCTTGTCCTGGAAGATATTTCCAGAATCTTTGTCCAAGTTTGTCTTTTTAAAGTGATATTTATTTGGGAAAAAAAGAAATGGAAACTATTCTACGTTTAAAAGGTGTAAGTAAATCAATTCCAAGTAATTTTTAAGATTAAAAGAGAAAAAAGGAGTGGTAGGTTACACTCTTCCCCAAGTTTTCTTTTTTAAATGTGATATGCTTTATGTGTATGCCACTTCTGCCAAAGGTAAAGTTAGAGAAATGACAATGACAGCTATAGGTCATGTTAAGGAGAAGGTCAATTGCTTGTCTAGACAATGTCTTTGATAACAATGAGCATTTTCACATAACCAAGAAAAGTATATCTCTTTCAGAAATGTAACTAGATAGGTGATGAGTTATTACATTACCAATAATTGGCCCCAGAATTAAAAATGAAAAAAAAAAAAAAATCCCCTTCCCTAACTGGTTTGTGCATCAAACTAGATTATCAGTTGCTCTCTCATAAGTGAAGTTCAGGGAAAGGAGAATAATTCTAGTTTTAATGAAGATGATGCATTGTTAGAAAATGTATGAATATGCTTCATATTAATTATTGTATACTATACAAATTTTTATATTGACATCTTTTTATATTATATAAATCTATGTGGACTAAGTGGTTTTCACACTGTTTTATTTCTCGCTCCTTAGCATCCTCTTTTCATTCACAGATATTCTAATTTCTTATGTGACTTGCTATCATTTATTTGGTTCCATTTACACTTTTACTATAAAGGATGTATATACGTATTTATACAAGATAAAACCTAAGCTTTTTTTTCCCTTTCAGTTTCTCCTTAATGCAAAGGTGAACTTTACTGGTAGTGAGTAGAATTCAGCCTGCAACAGCGTGCTGGAGATGGCTGAATTTAAGCTTCATCAGGTTACAGTGCAAGAATATCTTGACAAAAGAGTGTGTTTCATCTTGTCTTTTGATGAGCACAGCACAAAGTAGAAATGTTCCCTTTTAACACTGACTGCCAAATTTCTAACTGGCGCCCTAATTACACCCTTGCAACATGAAGGCGCGTCCATTTGCACATCAGTGGAGATCCCGCAACACACTCAAGGGTGGGTGCTGTCAAGTGAACCCAGAGTAGGTAAATGGCTCTTTTTCTTTTAATGCTTTTCCCCCAACATTTTATTATGAAAAAATTTAAACACATAGAAAAGTTTGAAAGAATTTCTCAGTGAACACCTGAACACTGTCCACCAGGATTCTACCATTAGCATTTTACTACATTTTCTGCATCACATATCTATCCCTCTATGTATTTCTCTATCTGTACATCAATCCATCTTATTTTTGTGATGCATTTCAAAGTGAATTGCAGTCCTGTTCCCTGAAATACTTCAGCTGCTATAATGGCTTAATGGTTTAATGCTGTAATGGTGATGAAGAAAATGGATGCATTTCTCCCAACCAACTTTGAAAGAGCAATTTTAGAGAGAGGAAAAAAGGTAGAGCAAATTATTTTCCAGGAACAAAGATATGAAGAAAAATAAGTTTTGAGACACCACACAGTGTCATTTTATAGAATGCTATTCCATTCCTGCTGGAATTTAAATCAAGATACCTTTTTATTGCCCTCAGTAGCAACTAAAAATTGTTCATTATCAGATGTATGTGACACTCTTTAGAATCAGCAGCATGTTAGTATTAACTTGATATCAAGTGATGCTTAAAATATGAGAATTGCCAGTGGATTTTGTTTTTAAACCATTGAGCAGTTATAGAAGAATTTTCATCATGCATACTGTTGAAACCAAATAGTACAGGTGACCTGAGCTTAGAATGAGATGAAAGTTATCCTTTCATTAGACCATTGGTTTGCTAAAACAAGGAACGTTAAATATATAACAAAGTAATTAAGACACTGGCTCATTTCTGTATATTACTATGTTGCTTTTAAGCTATGTAGTGACTTAACCTTACTTGGTAAGAGATGGTTGAGAAAGTTATCAAAGAAGATTGGAATGTGGAAAAGGAGTGAAAGAAGGAATTCTGAATAGGAGATGCTAGAATAACACATGCAAAAGGAATTCTTAAATTGGAACCAAAGATAAATTACAGGAAGCTGTTCTGAATCTGCCAAATACATGGAATGAGAGATGATTTAACTTTAGGATGTTTCATGTTTCAGCAGTGGAAGAACTGATACTACAGAATGGGTCAGAGCACAGTGTAAAATAATTGCAATGTATGCAACCTGTGTAGCAAGTGAAGTAGATACACTTCTATAGCCTGGAGGTGGAGGATGATTGCAGAAGCTGTGGATACATCAGAGAGGTTGACCCTAGGGTAAGTTAAACGAGGAAGACTTAAAATTCCACTGGAGTTGCACAAAAAGCAAAAGGATTTCAGAAGGTAATCTAGAAGGGAAAACTAACTGTGGTGGTTGAAGGTGGGCAGGCAAAGATAGTGCTGAGGGAGAAAGAGGCAGAAAAAGTGAGATATCTTCACCCTTTTCCCATGAAATACCATGGGACTGGATCTACGCTGTTGTAGAACTGGAGTCCCTGATCTTTCTTTTGCCCAGAAATTTTCACATGCACATATTTATTGTTGAATAGATCAGATCTCACATCCTCTAGCCCATGTTCCTTAGTTCTTTCATTCATATAGATCTTGCTGGGTTTAGTGATAAATAAACTACATCCCACCACATCCATCAAGGGAAGCTCACACAGAGGGTTTCTGGAGAGAAGAGAAAGGGCAGTGCTTATCCATTATGGATTATTTTGGTTAAACAGAGAAACATCACAAAAGAAGACATCAGGAGGAGTATCACTTTTCTAATTCTGTAAAAAGACTGATTCACCTATGTTCATGCAGCAAATTAACTGAAAGAATTGGATTTTTCCTTGACTTATCCCAACATTGTTTAGGGGAAATGAGAGGCTGAGAAAAACAGAAGAGAAGGGGATGGGGAATAAGAAAAAGAAACATGTGTATAAAACATTTCAGAGCCCCTTAAAATGTTTACTTTCTTTCTTACCATTATACTGGTATAGATATATATGTGCTAAGTCGCTTCAGTCATTCTGATTCTTTGTGGCCCTATGGACTTGCAGGAAAGCCTGCCAGTTTCCTCTGTCCATGGGATTCTCTAGGCAAGAATACTAGAATAGGTTGCCATGCCCTCCTTCAGAGGATCTTCCTGACTCAGGGATCAAACTTGCATCACTTAGGTCTCCTGCATTGGCAAGTGGGTTCTTTACCACTAGTGCCACCTGGGAAGACATATAGCTACATTGTATTATATATAACGTGCTTTTATTTTCTTTTATTTTCCAAAGACTTGATTTGTTATTACTGTGGATGTCCTTAGTCACCAACATTTTTCTTAAAAAAATCCCAAGATCAAAAAAAAAATCCATAAACTAGTATTATACCTTTATTCTCCCCATCTTATTTCAGTTTCAAACATTCTGTCATCCTCCTGATGACAAGCCATGGGAGAGGAGGCTCGTGTTAAATCCACTCAGATTGTAAACTGTTGATGGCAATTTGCAGAGAGTGATAATAGACAAATATATTCAATCCCTTCTTCCCTCATTCTTTCTATTTTAAATACAATGCACACGCATTTTTATTAGAGACAGTTTAGGGAATTAGGGAATTAGCTCATTTAGATAATTTTCCTCAAGACTTCTGTGGGAGGGAAAAGAGATTGTCATTTGGAAATTTCTGGAAGTTTCCTCAGGGATTCCTGACATAATAAGTTCAGTTTTGCCACCCAAGGACCACCAACCAATCTCAACTGCCATGTCTTCTTTTCTTTCTACTCCCCCTTGACATGTTAACTTCTTGCTTATCAAATATTTTCTACTTTTTATTAAGAAATGGTTTTAATTTCATTAAATGAGAATGTACTTCTTCTCCTTTGTTCTTTTTTTGAAAACAAAAGTCAATGGTAATCTACTTTATAGTCACCTTTGCTGGAATCCATCTATTGTCTATTTGATAATGGAAGAAATATGAATGTTAGCGAAAGCATAGTTTAAAATAGTTATAATCAATACATAGTAAACATAGCCCCCAGAGATTCTAAGAATAAAACTATTTCCTACATTATGCAAGCTCAAAGAAAAAATAAATTCCTTTGAATACCCAGAGAAAGGGATTAATGAGGTAAATTAGATTCAGCAGTTTTCTACTGGGTCTTTGCCAAAAGAGGATCAGTCATAGAAATGTGTCTTTATTTTCCTATCATTAATGGGATTTTCTTATCCGTGTCAACAAAGTTCACAGCATTGTATAAAAGGTAAAGAGGCCATAAGGGTAATCATCGTATCTTTTTAAAAAATACTAAATGGTTGGGAAACACTGATTTTTTCCTTTGCTCTGTATTTTTCACAGCTTTATGTAATTTATTAATTCATCCATCCTTCCATTTATCTGTCCATCTGTCTGTCTGTCCATTCATCCATTCATTTGGCTAATATATAATATATCTGAGGCATGTGCTGGGATTATAGACAGAAGTGAGATTTCCCCTGCCCTGAATTCATAGTGTAAAAAGTGCCCTATCTCTCAACTTAGGGTTCATCTACAGGGGTTCAAATAGGGTGGTCCCCAAAGTCAGGGCTCTTCTTTCTGGGGTTTCAGTCTTTCTCTAAGATTATCAGGAGAACTAATTTATAGATAAATTAAACACTTTCATATATAAAACAAATATAGATATTTTCATGGAGTAGAGACAAACTTTGTGCAGATTTAAAAGGTTTGAATCAAGAAAGAACCTGACTGACATGTTGTGATTCTGGAGAAGAAATGGCAGCTTGGGTCAGACCCCCAGAAGGAAACAATAGGTACAGGTGCCCTGGAGAAGGCTCTGGGGAATGATGCTCCCTGGGCAGGAGAAGCCAGCCTGAGAAGGGCCTCAACCAGCATGCTGATGGATTTGAACTTTGTCCCTGAGGCTCCAGGAAGTCAGTGCTACGTATCGAAACTCCCAGAAGAGTTTCGCTCTTCCAAGTAAGCTGATATCAGGCATTGTCTAAAACTTGCTGAGGCAGCAGAATAAACGAAATACTGTAATGCAGTCTGTGAGTCAGAAAACCTCCCTTCTGTTTCACTAACCACTAACCATGTGAGTGAACTTGTGCAAACACCTTAGTCTGCCTGAGCCTTGGTCCTTTAATCTACCACAGAGGGAGAAACCATCTGCCCTTCTGCCCTCACAGTCATTTTGTGGCCCAGGGGGAAGGCGCCATGAAAACCTCAGGTAAATGGTGATGTATTGAACAATACATGGAATGTTTGCTAAACTGAGTCACCTCAATGGTGGAATAAAAGCATTCAATAAATATTTTCATAATTTCTTAAAGTGAATTTCCAAATCCAGCTTTTTTTTTTTTAAACTCACATAGCAGGCCTTAGTCAGAGGATTAAGGGTTCCTGTCCCTTCAAGGTTGTTATTGTTGTCTGCTTTGACAGTGTCTAAGTACAGCCTCCAGTGCAACAATTCAGTTGGAGCTCAATAAATATCTCTTGCATGACTCTCTTCCTATGGCCAGGTATCATCTAGTCTTATTTATCTCTTGCCTAAACAAGTACAACCACCTTCTCTTCCTTTTCCTTGTTTATCCAAGTCCAAAATGATACTTTGATCCTTGGCCCATTTTTTGGACTTGAGACTACTTAGATGTCTAGATCTTTCTACAAAGCCATTTATTTTGGGGGCTCCTGAGCACTGTTCTCTTAGTATTCTTTCACCCCAGTCACTGATCTCATAGCAGGTAAATTCCTCTCAAGTTTCTTTCCTTTTATCATTTGTTAATTCATTTATCCAGAGCCCGAGCATTAAATGTGTCCTTACATCGTACAGCACTAGAATCAGGGAAAACACTGGGAAATTAAAACTTCTTGTCCCTGACTTGAACGAGGATAAATAAACTTGTAGGAGATGCTTATAAAGTAGTGCAAGAAGACTGGAATAAAGGTACGAACAAAGAGTTTTAGAAATTCCAGGCAGATACTGAGTAACTCTGCCTGGAACTATCTAGGTTGGCTTCACAAGTGAGGAAGCATTAAAGAATCTTAAAGAATAAAACTTGTTTGCATATTTATTTATCTAGTCACTTATACTGTAACTTGTTCCACAAATGATTTCAGAGGGATCTCAAAATTACATGCTATCCTTAAAAAGGTAAGCAAGGAACTCAGGATATTTAAAAAATAGAAGAAGAAAACAAAATAAAGAACAGTGAGATTAGTCCACAGAAAGAGTAAGGTCCTTACACTCAGGGTCATAGATTTGGCTCTGAGCTAAATCAGAGAAGAAACGTCTTCTAAAATGAATCAGAGTGCGATTAAGACAAACACAAACTAGCTCTAGGGAGACCTCAACTATCACTGATGCTGGCAAACATCCCCTTGGTGCCCATATAAAAAGGATCCTTGTGAAACGACAAAGATTTTTGAACATCACTACAGTCAACAGAATAGCAAGCTTCACAGGTTTGATCTCACAACATTTCTTCATGGGAGCCAATGGCATAACATCCATGCTGAATTCAGTAAAAGTAATTCCATGTTGTCAAATACACAACTGAGAACAATGACTGCAATTTCACCGGGTGGGGCTGGCATGTGGAGCTGAAGAAGCGAGACAAACAATAGCAGAAAGTTGTGAAAGTCCCTGGAGTGGCCTTGGAACTAGGCAGAGCTTGGCATGGCTGGAGCACGGGTGTGTCTGGCAGCGCCGCTTTCCATCAGGATGCAATCCAAACCCCTTAGCATGGCAGATGGGGACCCTGATTAGCAGGTTGCCTGCCTTTCCTGACTTCAGCATTGCCACACCTCATCTCCACCCTTGAACGAGAAGAGTCAATTATTCTGAGATCTTTTGGTTTTCATTTTCTGTATATTCTCTCTCTTTCTTGTCTACATACTTTGTTCAGGTGATTCCCTCAGGCATAGGGGTCATAACCCACCACACACCTATCTCTATCTACTAAGTCTCTTTCTCTGCCTTTTTCAAAGCTCAGCATCTTCCATCAGCTCTGAAAAAACCTCTCAGGCTGAGTCGAATACACCTCCTCTGGACCCCATGATGCCTTCTGTCTCTCTCCTTCCTGCCCCTCATTAGCTTTGTAATTCTGTCTGGCTATCTTTGCTGCTTCTCTTTTCTGCCAGAAAATGATACAATTCTTTCTTTCTCGCTCATTTTTATTTCTCCACCACCAGGCAGAGAGCCTTATCTAAATAGGCACTCAATAAATATTTATTGAAGGAAAGAAGAAAGGTGAATGGGTGATAGGCAGGAGATGATACTGGAGTAACTGGCTGGGAAAAGCTTTTAGAAGACATCACATTCATGCTAATGACTGTGAACCTTATTTTATAGGAAATGGAGAATCACTGAAGATACAACACAAAAAAGTTTTTAGGGCAAGTCAATATTTAGGAAGAATAACCAGCAGCATTGTATGGGTAGACCCAGGGTGACAGACAGACTAGTTTGTTCACCATCATCAAGTTCACCAAGTTCTTTCCTAATCAGCATTTATTATTTTTAAATTAGGATATAATATACATGGGCTTCTCTGGTGTCTCAGAAGGTAAAGAATCTGCCTGCAATGCGGGAGACCTGAGTTCGATCTCTGGGTTGGGAAGATGCGTTGCAGGAGGGCATGGCAACCCACATGAATATTCTTGTCTGGAGAATCCCCATGGACGGAGGAGCCTGGAGGGTTGCAGTCCATGGGACTGCAAAGAGTCAGACATGACTGAGCAACTAAACACATAATATACATAAAGTCCATCAATCTTAAATACACAATTCAAGGTATTTTGTATATTTATGTAACTATCATTCTGATCTAGAAACACTCCGTACTTAGTATATCATAGAGCTGTTCACGTCCTCTCATAGTCAATATCACTCTCCAAAGGTAGCTGCTATCTTGATTTTTATCACCTCTGATTAATTTTACCTGTTAGTTAACTTTATGTAAATGAAATTTGTGCTGTTTACTTTTTTGTGTCTGTCCTCTATGTTTCTGCATGTGATTGTAGACCATTCATTTTCACTGAGGCATGGTACTGCATTTTATGAATATATGAAAAATTTTAATCTATCTTAATGAATATTTGGGCTATTTCCACTTAGAGGCTGTTATGAATAAAGATTCATTATTTTAATATCTTAAATCATTCCATGAGAACTACTTTGACTCTGAAAGGCAGTTATATTGCAAAAAGCTGTGGACTTGGAGTTCAGCCCTGACTATGACAGTTATTAGCTTTTTAAAGTTGGCAATTTATTTCATAACTCTATCTCAGTTTTATTTTCTGCAGAATTGGAGTAACTCTCTGAACTCACTCAAGCTTGAAAACCAAGTTGGGTCAGACCTCCTAGTAAGTGGGATGGATGTCCACATAGATATCAAGATGTGAATGTGATTCACTCACTATTGTGGCTGCAGAGCCTGGTAGGCATTAAAAGCCCCCAATTACTGAATAAGTAAATGAAAGTTAATAATAGTTGACAATTTTGCCCTTAATCTTTCCTGTCTAAACAGAAGCCTTTCTAGAAAACTTTTTAGTCAGATGCCAAAATGTTATGGGGCTCATGGGTAAGTGATTAAAATAATCATGGTGCACAATCCTATTTTAGAGGCTCCTGCATTTCTTTTAGTTGAAGTTTGCAGTGTGGACATTGCCTAGTTCTTACTGTTTGCTTGGTCATTACTTCCTTAATGTAACATCCTGCAAATGGAGGAACTGTTATTTGACCAGGTTTCATGTCCTTTGGAGGACGACTCACTACTGACTTATAATTGAGAGCAGATGTCACTTCTTGCCTTTGCCCTTAAGGACCACTTTAATCTTCATTCCACCAAATGCATTTAGCTCTTCTTATTCTCTGTAAATTCTAGTAATATTTACCTAGTAGGTAGATTGGCTTGATATTAGTCAATTTGTTATCATGTCCTCCAGAAGTACACTGTTTCGGTTACTCTTTGCTTAGAAGATTCTGGGTAGGGATGCTGTTATTGGTCATTTACTCAGTGCCAAAACAACTGTTGTTTGAGCGGACAATGAAATCAGTTTTTGGACTCTCTTATTCCTAAACAACCTATTTGACTCCTATAAAAATATTGGCAGTTTTTGCTTGTTTCAAAGGGAAACTTGCAGAGTCAGGAACGATTGAGCTACTAACACACACATACATACATTCTATGAATGCAACTGATTTTTTCACATTATGGTAGATAAAGGGGGCATAGTTATGATGATGAACAATGAAAATTTTTTAATTTTGTTAAATTTGAATACCTTTTCCTATATCCTTTAATTTTGGACTCTAATCTGACTTTTTGGAGAAGGACATGGCAACCCACTCCAGTTTTCTTGCCTAGAGAATCCCATGGACGGAGGTGCCTGATGGGCTTCTATCCATAGGGTCGCCCAGAGTCGGCCACGACTGAAGCGACTTAGCATGCATGCATGCGTTGGAGAAGGGAATGGCAACCCACTCCAGTGTTCTTGCCTGGAGAATCCTAGGGATGGAGGAGCCTGGTGGGCTGCCGTCTGTGGGGTCGGACAGAGTCGGACACGACTGAAGCGACTTAGCAGCAGCAGCAGCAATATGAGTTTTAAGAAATATAATCGAATGAAGTGTGAGACTATGGAAGTCATTAAGCTCTCTCTACTCAAGTACAGATTTCATCTTTCCAAATGCCTACTGGGCATCTACATTTGGATATACTATAAGACGCAAACATTTAACTCCTGGAAAGGAAGCTCTCCTTTTTATCCAAAATTGTCCCTTGTCCATTAACCCCTTCTTGTTGGCTCATAATAGTAAGTTATATAAACTAAAGAGTCTATTTTCCTATACCCCACCCTAGCCATATCACTATTTTGAATCCATCACTCAGTTCTACGGTCCTGAATCGCTTATCTACTTCCATGACCCTACTTCCCCTTCTACTGTCATAACTCAGGCCCTTAGCATTCTTCTCCTGGATTATCTCCTTTTCGTTCCTTGATTTTCAACATCAAATCTGTCCTACTCTACCCATTCTTTTTTTCAAAGCAATAAGAAAAAAAATCACATTAAATAATGACATTTCCTCTTTAAAATTGTTCACTGTCTTCTTGAAGCTTTCAGGGAGCATTTAACTCTCCTTTGTTGGCACGGAAGACTCCTTGCATGAGGTGGCCCTGGCTTTGTGTCCCAGATTCAACCCCACCTCTTGATGTTTGTCACTTCAACAATAACAAACTTCCTTAAAGGTGTTATGCAGTTGCCCTTGTGTGATTGTGTTTTATTTTTCATTTTAATACTTACACAGTGTACATATGAATGCATTCCATTCTGCAAGATTTGAGCATACTCAACTAGGCAAAGTCAAGTCCCACTTCTTTCTATTCCCTCTCCCCAGTGATCTGTTGTTTCAAACTTCTGCTTTTATACCAACTCTCCTCTTTCTCAATGAGACCATGTTTCCATATTTTCTAGGAAACTCCACATCATTTTTCAATTCTTGGGTAGAACATTGGCTAGTCTTTGAATTCTTCCTAGATCCTTTTCTCTAAAAGAGATGCACCTCTTTGGGCTTACATTTTAACCTGTGCAATCATGTTTAGTTGAATTTGCACTTGTCCTGTAATTAATGATCAAGGAGATCAAGAATTCCCTCAGCTAGACCATAGATTCCTTGAAAAAAAAAAGGAAGTCTTACTTGACTTCGTGTCCTCAAGTCATGCTCAGTAAATGTTTGTTGAAAGAATGAATGAGCAAACTTTTTAATGTGTCATAGGTCTGTTTGAAGGATGAGGCAAGAAATAGCCACAAAGGAAAGGACTTCTGAGTAATGGAAAACAATCTTTTCTGCACTGGTAAGCTCAGAATATTCTCTTTCTAACACAAAGTCATAAATATATAAAAACCTTTCCCATTGCAGAAGAGAAGGCATTCACAGGGATTTAAAGAATGCCAGGCATTCTTTGTTCTTCTATATGGATTAATGAACTAGCAATTTGGAAAATAATTAGGAACAACAAATTCTTTCATTATAGGTATGATTTCTAGGTAGCCCATTTGTCAAGCTTTAAATTCCAAGGTTTACATATGAAGAGTCTGAGGTATCTCTACAACGAATCACATTAAATACCAGATGCTGTCAGTCTGGTTTGGCCTGGCTTGGGACACTGAAGATCAGAGTAGTAAGTAGATGAAAAGAAAGAACACCCAGGGGCAGCTTGAAATGGCATCCTGAGCACTGTCTGTGGATATTACCAACACCCTTGAATCACACTGGAAACAATGTGAATCACACTGGAATCAGGACAAGATCACTTCTGAACAGTCTTCCTAAACTGTTGTACTTATTTATGACTAAATTGATTTAGTTATATATGTAGAACTTATTCTACATGTAATGTGAAGCTATTCTTTCCAAATAATACTTCGGTTGTTCTCTTAAGGTCTTAATTTAATGAAACCCTAAGATATTATATCCAACAGTACCTGAAGCAATATGTGCAAATCATATTGTCTTGCTCTGCCGGTAATCTGATCAGGTAAGAACAGCCAAGTGACCTCAAAATAGGCCTTTTCTGTGCCTGCACAGTACATGGTCAATTTTTTAAAAATTATGTTAATAAAATGCTCTCTGTATTGCTACATGATAACAACAAATGGTCTTTTATTTTCAAGATGCATTCTTTTCATAACTAAATTAAATAAGCTAATTGCATATATCAGTATAATGGCATTAAAAAGAATGCCATTATAAAGAATTAACAAGAAAAAGAAAAGAGAGTGAAGAAACAAAAGATTTTGAGAAGAAGTGATAAGCCTGGGAGGAATTGTTGTATGGATTGTACTAAAACCAGGGACAGGACAGGGAGTGTATCAAGCAAGACTGGAGAGTATGCAAAACATTCCTTTGCACTGGAGTAACTGATGCGTTTTGTACCACCCTCCATTAAAAGTATAACAGCCATTTAAAAAACAAAAAGCATGATTGGAACATGGAGACAATGACATACAGTGAACAAGTTAGAACCGGAGAAGTTTTCATAAAAAAATTTTATTCTGTTTCATAAAATAGAATAATGCCTATTAAAGAAAGATAAATATCGAGATCAATGAAAGTGAGAGAATTTAAAGCAGGAATTTGTGTCTTGCACCCCTATATTTGGTTTCTTTGAGGTTGTTAACTTAAAAACTAGTGCACTGGAAAGTAAATAAAAGTTAATCAATTACAACAGAAGTATAATAGGAAGATAAAATTATTGCCATGAAATATAGACAAGGTAGTTGATTAACCTATGTCCATGCAAAGCCTTGTGAAACCTAAGGTCTTTAAACTGCTTTGGGCTTTTGAGTAAAAGAAATAGTCTCTGTTTACCTTCTCTATTTCCTTTCCTTTTATTTAGGCTGAGCTTAAATTGCCATCATCTTTTGATTTCCTAGAGCCAGGGAAATCATTTTCCTCAGATACATCAGGGACTCCACTGTCCCAAATTCCAAGGCAGTCCTACTCTTCTATCATTTGGCCTCTCTGGGGTTTTTGACATAGCTGAGTATTTTCAACTTGAAAATTTCTCTTCTTCTTGCCTGATCTGAGGTCATTCTTTGGTGATTTCTCCATACTTCTCAAATTATTAATACTTATTTTCGGTCTCTCTTACTAGCTTCTTTTCCTCAAAGCAGTGCTGTTATATTTTTATGTATTCTGGAGTCCTTTTCAGGTCTCTTCCACTGCCACCCTGCAGTTTGCTGAGACTTAGCCACTCCCAAGGCTAACCGTCAGTTACATAACGGTGACATCCAAAATTCTATGGCTTGTGCCTACCTCATTCGTGTGCTCTATTCTAGCATATTCTTCTGCCTGCCTCTCAGATACTCTACACGGTACCTCATTGTCTTCTCAAAAACATTTTATCAAACCCAAATTCTTCTTTTTTCATTTATTTCTTATCAGAAACAGCTCCAGAGTCTACACAGTCTCTTAAGTAAAGCCAACTTGTGGCCATTTTGGTTTCTTCCATTTCTTTCACCCACCAAACCAAAACGGCTGCCTACTTCTGTCAGCTCCACATTCTAAGGTTTGCTGTTAAATAGATCTTCCCTTTATCTCCCATGCTAGTGTTTTAGCTCAGACTTGCATTATCTCTCACCCGCATTAATTTCTGTAGGTCAGTCAGAATCACTACCCCCTTTGTGATTTTCCTGTTTTCTGTCCCTCCATCCATCCATTCATCCATCCTTTATGTTATAGCCAGAGTAATTTTGTAGAAATGCAGCTCTGATCGTATCACTATCCAGATTTTAAATCCTTAAATAGTTGCCAATCACTCTGTAGGTTAATATCCTAGTCAATCAATGCAGTAAAAACAAAAGCAAAGAGCAACAGCCACCCTTCACTTTTAATTTCCCCTCCACACACACTCTCTGGCACATATGACTCCTTCCTTCCATCCCCTCACAGCCTCAGCATATTCCTTGTCTTGCATTTCTCCCTCTGTCTTGCTTTTGCACTCTATTGCTGGGGAGCTGTTTCCATTCCTCTAAGATACCATTCACGTGTTTTCCCCTTTAAGAAAACTTTCCTGTGGGTTACTGTTATCTTGGCTGTCTCATGATCTTGTGCACACGCTCCTACCATCACAGCACTTACCAGACAGACGGCATTGTGGCCATCTGTTTATCCACCCATTTTTCCCATTAGGCGGAGATCTTAACATTTTTTTCAGATGTGACACATTTCACAGATGACATTCAATAGTGCAACACATTTCCACCAGTATTCCTAATGTGATGGCTATAACTCCACTGTTTTTTTCTCCCAGTCAAGAAAACATATTATAATAGGACTGAGAGTGGCAGATTATAATGACCTTGGGTCTGTCCATACACATATGCATATAAATATAGTTCAGAATACATTTAGAACTTTCATACTCAAGTTAGAATGTCCAGGTTTGAATCTTATTTGTTCACTTACTGCCCAAAATAAATCATTTAACCTTAATAAGTCCCAGTTTCTTTCTTTGTAAAACAAGAGTTATAACAGTAAAAAAGACTTTGAGTAGATTAAAAGGAAAAAACAAACAAACAAACAAACTAAATAACCTAATTCATGTAACTTGCTTAGTATGGTAGTGAGTACCTAAAGTGCTCCTAGCAAATCTTTGATATTGCTATAATTACTACCATCTGATATGAATTGATCAATTTCTCCATCAGCGGAACATAGTAACTCACTCTTATTTTCTTGCTATAGGATCTGACTTCACATGAGTTCTTTTGTGAAAGGAGAAAAATAGTTATCCTGAGACTTCTGTTAACTTCAGTTGCTCATGAAATTGAAGAAAATAATGTTCATAGCATTGGGCAAAATGGAAAAAATAGCATCAAATACATATTGTTCACACAGTAAGCACTCAACTGTTCCTCCCTTCTCTCTAGGCCAAACTGCCATTCGGGGTTAAAGGAGAAGGCAGAGCTCTTCAAATTTTCTGAGGCAGAACTGTGTATGGAGGATGATGATATCAGCCTTGTTCGGTTAAACAAAGAGAAAACCACTTCACCAGAAGAGGGTCCATCAACCTGAACACTGAAGAGGAAGAAACAAGCCTGATGATTGGAAAGGAAATTCTTTAAGTGTGAATTGCTTCGAGTACAATATAAACCTTGTCAGTTATGGGATTCCAGCTGTTGTTTTATTGCCTTTAATTTCCCATTAGTGGTTCAATGTCTGGGAAAGGTATCTGGCCTCCAGGAGGGGAAGTAAGGTCAGAACTGTTGTTCCTGTCTCTGCCAACATTTTGAATAGTGTTTAAATGAAGCCATTCAAAAGATCATCTTGTGCCTAATTCTTATGAGTGTCTGTGACTAAAATAAGCTCTTTAGATGTTTTCTCTCCCTCTTCAGTCTTTCTTCCTCTACACTCCTCATACCACCAACAGAAAAAGAGATGCTGGTATAATACGTACCAAAGAGTCATTATAACGTAGTACATTGAATGTAGCTGTACCTTACCGAGGGTTGAAGGGCATGGAGTGTGTTGGGGTGGAGGGTAGGCTTTATCACCTGATCTTACCTCTTCTGTTCCAATGAATTTAACACCTTATGATTGTGTGCTGCCAAAAAGGAGAATGTTCCAGTTGGGTGCACCCTGGTTCTACCCAACCTATTATTGTTTATCTTGCTCGTGGAATCCAGTTATGTTTACTGAAACAGTAGAGTAAGATATTCCTTTATTGATAATTATGAAGACTATGGGTGTCTAGACTCATCCTAGCTGTAGACAGGAGGAAGATGAAAACTAGCATTTAAGCTAAGCTAGCTAGTTTAGCTAGCTAATTTTTGGACTCATAGTTAAATACCCTTACTTTATACCATCATGCTAATTCTCAGAGCACCAATGTGGGGCTTGTCATGTTATTTCCATCTGAGGTCAAGATTCAATGTTTCCAAGAAGTGGAGAGCATATAAATTTCAAGTAGAAAGGATAGAACTAGAACTCACATTTAATTAAATTTTAAAACTTCTGTGCTTTTATATCCTTCCAACTTTTCCAAAAAGAGGAAGGTAAACTTTTCTTCTCTTTTGAGCCTAAGAATTTGCACTGCTGAGGAACTTGAAGCAGTAAGAGAAAAAGCTATGCGCCTTGTCACAGATTCTTATGGACTGGGGTCTTCAAATCTGAATTTACCACTATTTAGTGTGTGTGTCCAGAGGCAGTCATGCATGTAGTTTTGCAGGTCTGAGCAAGAATTCCTTATTATTTGTACCTTCTATCAAAGACAGTGAGATTTCTATAGACAAGATCAAGAAGACTCTTTCTCTTCCTCATGTGCCTAATTTTCAAATCTTCCTGTGGGGTTTCTGGGGTCAGGTAATGAAATACAGGTGCATTCATCCCTCTGACTGCCACACTGTGAAGGTTACAAACATTTGGTTAGAATATTCAGCACTTATAAATGTTAACCTTGTAATAGCAGCATTCTTATTATTCCAAACCCTGGAGTCAGGATTTCTTTGTCCTGAACACTAATATGAGCCATATTTTTTTTTTTTCTGTTTAACCACAGACACAATGGTCACCTTAAAAAGCCCAAGGGTTAAATCTATTGCAGTAAGATAATAGAATATATACATGGAAATACACAATAGCAGTTAATATCTGAGAGGTGAACTTAATTCTATGAAAAATGTGTTTGAAGCTGTAGTTGCAAAGCAGTCACTTATCAGTTTCCACTCATGGCCTTTATTTGGGAGAAGCAATCAACAACTATTAATCGGGACATGTTGTTTTCTGTTAAGCAATATACAAATATTGTTGATCCTGTATATACTATTCATCCTGACTGACTTAGCTCTATGCATTTCAACTATTTCCAGTTAATGGATGGGTTATTATGGTGTTTTGTTTTTAATCTTACAATTTATACTAATGACATTCCCATTATAAACTCATTCCCCAGCTGGCCTTTTTTGAAAAATAATATACAAACAGTTACATTTCTGGCAATAGTTTCTCCATACCATTACATAGCAGATATCAAAAGTCAAAATACTGCGGTTTTTCAGAGATTACTGTCACGTACGGCTCCCATAGCAGGGTCTAGGCAGATGGTAATACAGAAGGGGTGGGAGACCTCACCTCCCATGTTCTCACAAAACAGAGCAAAGCAGGCATTACTCTGCCAAAGCCTTGTAATATTTGGTCCCAAATAAAGTTGGACCTTGTCCTTCTGTTTCTCTATCTTTCCCCCACCTTCTGTGTGGAGTCCATGTCTCTCTCAGTCACCATGCTGTTATAAAAACTCTGCCAATACAGGCAAGTGTACAAGCCCAGATCATCGAATCCAGGCATGGGAGGAACCAACATGGTATTCTGTCTTGCCAAGCCATTGCACCTCAACATTATGGCTTAAGTAATTTTTCCAAAATGGATATTCTAAAATTTTCTTTATCAATGATTTTTGTTGATTCATGATCATTCTGAAAATTTCTCTTTATCTCTAACTGAAAGTCAGGTCTACATGATAGGTAATTATTGAGTTATATAAAACAATTAAATAATACAAGTACTTAGCTCATGAGAGTAGCATCCTGAGAGATGGAATTTTAGGAACATGATAAAACTTCTATCAGCTCAAAACACTGATTTGCTTAAAATAGTATATCTTCATATACATCTTCATACCTATAATCAAGGCATACATAGCCTTTCATGGGAGTAAACCTTACTATGATCCTTACAATAGAAATATGAGTAGAAACCTTAATTTATAAATGTTTTAGTGGCATTGTCCTTGCCACAGCTACTAGCCTCTGTATTGTGTTTTCTTAACTGTATGATTTGTTTCTTTTAAAGGACTACAAAATATAATTTAAGGAAAAAGGGTAGTTTGAAATATTTCTCCACCAATTCTATCATTTCAGAGAGTAAACGGGTAAGATGTGCAGGTTTCTTATTCTTTTAACTAGAATTCTAGAGTGATGGAGAAGTGGAAAATAAAATGTGTAGCCTTGCCTGGCAAAAATTTTGAAGTAGGAAAAAACAAAAAAAAAGAACTGATCCCAATGTTTTTCCTTACTGAATTTCTTTTCCTTCTACAATTTTTTCCTTTGCTGTCAGTGATGTCATGCTCACTATGTATTTCATCCTTATCAAAAACTGTTCTTAAGATGCTATCCACATCAAACTGGAGTTATACATTTTTCATTCAGCTTATGTTAAATCAAAGTCAGTGTATGACCTCCCTTGAGAGAATTGCATTTTGTTCCTTATCTATAAATACTAAGAGAGAAGCTTTGAAAATTGATTTAAAATCATCAAACAAAGAGCAGTAATGAACCTTTGAAATATATGGTGTTTTCTTAAACTTCATCCATTCATTTGTTTCTCATTCTTCATATATATATATATATATATTAATGTCTCTGTGCTCTGGGTGCTATAGTAGGTGTTAGGAATCAATAAGATATAGTTCTTTCTGCAAGCAACTTACCCTAACAATGTAGGAAATGAGGAAGTAAAAGAAATAATGTATCTGAAATAGATAATTATAAGTGCAATTGTATAACCTTTACAGGGTGAAATGAAGATAAAAAAAAAGAGAACAATCTAGTATATCTGATAAAACAAGGCAGGCCAAGTTTCATGAATGAAGTTCTATTTGACCACAGTGTTAAAAGAATTGTTCATGTCTGCCAGGAAAGCAGAAGGGATAGGAGTATTCAAGGCAAAAGGATTGAAGGGACAGAGGAGGAAACAATCTTAGGCAGAGAAGAGACATGACCAGAATTGTTTTGTCAGCAGCACAGTGAAAATAGATTGAATAGAACAGGACTGGGAGCACAGAACATCAATAGTAAATACTTGAATCATCCTTTCCAACAGAAGCTGAATATAATCAGTAACAATGGGAAAGCTAAGGGAGATTTGAGTAGATAGATTCAACTAGATCTGGTCCTCAGTTGAATGTGGAGAATGAAAAAGCAGATTGGGAGAAATTTCAGGTTTCTGATGAGGGTGATTGGCATTTCATTGAGACAGAGAACACTATTCAGAGACCAAGTTCTGTGGGGAATGATGAGCTAAGCTGAGGGCATGCTGAATTAGGACTATGAGTGAGCTATCTGGGGGGATTGTTTTGCAGACATTTGATTGTCTCTGGTGCTCAGAAGAAGAGCTGAGGCCACAAGTACAAATATGGGTCACCAGCACCAAAGGGTCAATACCTCCTTCACAGTGATTGCCCAGCAAACACTTAGAGAGTGAAAGAGAATAACTGTTGGAACACTGCTGAATGTAGGCATTTAGAGAGGGAAAGGAGTTATCACTGGAGAAAACCAAGAAGAAATAGTCATAGTTATGGAAGGAGAAGTAGAGCTGAGGGGAAGGAAGAGGAATTATGGAAGATAACAGAAAGGAGACTATAAAATTTGAAATTGTTAAATAAGAGTTTCAAGGACAAAAGGAAATGCTTATACAGAAAGAGAGAAAGGGAAGTTGGGAGACAGAGAAAAAAGAAAGAGAAGACAAAAAGGAAGAAGAGGATGAGGAGGAGGAGGGGAGGGGGAAGTAAGAGGAGGGAGGAGAAGGAAAAGGAGAAGAAGAAAGAAGCAGAAGGAAGAAGAAGCACAGTAAAAATACTTCTTCCTTACTGAATTTTTTCAATGAAAGATCAGACTGGATGTATATGTTGAAGTGACAATGACAAGAAAAGGCTGAAAGAGCAAGACTAGAGAGACTGGAAGAAACACAATCACATTTGGATTTGGGACTTGTGTGTGTGACAGAGTGTCAGAAGATGAAGTCAGCATCCAGGCCATGCTAAGGAGCTTGCACTTTATCTCAAAGTTAACATCAAAGCATTTCAAGCAGGGCAGAGATAATTTTAGGGCTGTGTTTTTGAAAGAATGTTCTGACAGCTGTGTGGAGGAAGGTTGGCCAAAAGCCAGCCTATGGATGGAGATCAGTCAAGAGGCTGGTGAGATCCTGGCTAGGGAGGATGAGGACTTCCATGAGGGTATGCAAAGTGGGCACCAACCCCATGACCACTCTTGGCCATTTTGTTATCTGCCTTTGAGATAGTGTTGTTCTTCTGTAGATTCTGGTGTTCCCAAAATAGACATTGTTGTGAGCTGCCAACCACTTGTCTAAGTTAGCTCAGAAGGTGGATACACACCACTGTAACCCTTGGCTTTCAACAGGACACAGTTTCTACTGTCTTTTCGCCTGGCCACAGCCGCAATCTTGAAGGAGGACTGTAGTTTCAAAGCTGGAATTTTGCTCCCCAGGGCGTGCTTCTCACCTGAGCCCTATGCTTGGCAGGCCTGCAGCACACAACCTCTTGGTCATACATGGAGGTTCTATCCTAACAGTGTCTGCACTCTCCTTCTTCTGTCATCTCGGGTTCAAACAGTTGACTGATATATTAAAAGCAGTGGTTCTCGACCCGAGGAGCATCTTCCACTTGAGGACATTTGACAGTTTGGCTGTAACAACCACTGGATTGCTATTGACATTTATAGATAGAGTTCAAGGATGCAGCTAAATATCCTGCAGTGTAAAGGATAGTCCCCTAAAATAAAGAATTATCTAGCTTGAAATGTCAAAAGTGCCAAGGTTAAGAAATTCTGCTTTAAAGGATTGGTATATTCATTTTCTTAGGATAAGTTTTGTTTGTTTGTTTTTTTTCTCATCACTTATTGTAATAAGTGTATGTTTTGGGTTATATATTTCCAAACTTTTATGTATCTACTGTAAAGTGAAATGGAGAACTGAATCAATTGTTTGGATATGTCAAACAAAAGTTCTAAAAGAGTATTTACTCATTATTATTACTCTAATCACTTTAAAAAATTTTAATGGTTCAAACCATGCATATAGGAGCTAAAGTCTCCTCTTTAGTTGCACCTTGAGCCATGAATGGATAAACAAAAACTGAACCATGCACGTAGGTTACCTTATCAGATTTTGTCTGAAAACATTTTCAAGTGCCATGTAAACTTCTCATCCACATAGTCAAGCTCTGGGGAGCTGTAAAGGATAAATATTCTCTGTTGGAACAAGATCCAAAAAGCAAATACCTTAACATTTGTCTGTGTGCATTGAGATTGAGGACACAAGTATAGGACACTGACTATATTGAAAAATAGTCATTATCCAGCAGCTTCTCTCTAGAATGTTATCTTCGTATCTTTTTATTTGCTCAGAAAAGAGATTGTGTGCTATAAACCTCTCTTCCAAGATATTTCGAGGAAAGAACAAATTCTGGCAGAATGCAATAGATTTATGCCTTTATAAGGTAGGAGACAATTCACACATCCCACAAATACTAAAAATGTACTAGGTTTTTATTAGAAGGATAATCTGTCTTCTTAGCAAAACTTCGCTTCAGTTTTGCCCCATTCTGACTTCCATTTTTTGAGCCATTATTTATGATATTTAAAAACAAAATTCAAATAAAACACTGCATTTGTCATCAACTAAAGCATATGTCAATGAGGCAGATATTTAAACATTCAACAATTCAAGCAAATGGTTAAAATGGGATTTTCTGTGAGAATTAGGTATTTTGCATTTAAATAAGCCAATTTCTTTAAATTAATATAAAGACCAACCAGTCCCATAGGAAATCTGAGAGGTATTCTGGGTTGGAATTTAAGCCCACTATGTTTTTCCGCTTGGCAGAATGCTGACCAGAACTCTTTTATCCAAGTTGCATCTGAATATGCTTTTAAATGTCATCTTGGAATTTCTAGAAGGGCACACTGGCACCATATAATTCCTTTTGACTCTGAGTAGAATTACCAGTGAGAGGCAAAGTTCTAAAAAGTACTCAAATTCCATTATTCTAGGGTTAAAATTTTTAAAATAACAATACAGTATGATTATAGAGAAACCAATTGCTATTGATGGGTTTAGAATACCGTTTTCATTTTTATATGGTTATATGACTTCAAAATAAGAGGAGTCTGGCTGGCTGTTTGGATAATATCGATAGTTTTCATTGTTTAGTACCCTCTGAGTTTTCATAATCATGCATATATCTCTCATTGCATTTATCATATTAAAAGTGAATTATCTCTTTATGTGACTCTCTTTGCTACTAGACTTCGCTGGTGACTCAGTGGTAAAGAACTCACCTGCCAATGCAGGACATGTGGGAAGATCCCCTGGAGAAGGAAATGGCAGCCACTCTAGTATTCTTGCCTGGGGAATCCCCTGGACAGAGGAGCCTGGCAAGCTACAGTCCATGGGATCAAAAAGAGTCAGACACAGTTTAGCAACCGAGCATGCATTCACACTTTCCTACTAGACTGTAGGACCTTGAGCTAAGGACTATATATTAATTCATCTTTTCATCCTCATTGTCTAGTTCAACAATAAAAATAAATAAATGAATACAGAGTTGAAGGGGTGAAGATGGAATACCTATCAACTTTACCAGAAATGACATTCAATAAAACATCTTTTGGAAAATGATAACTTACGTGTAGGGGTCTCCGATGTACTACCTTTAAGCCTTTAAGAGGAAGTTCATAGCCACTGGTGAGATAAAAAGGAAAAAACAAAACATGAAAGGTGAGATTTTAGAGTCAACTTTCAGAGTGAGTAATACGGATTTGGGAAGAAGATAATATTCTTAGAGAACTGTGAAATGGGTTGAGTTCAAATCCACAGCGAGGAGAAAAAGAAAAAAAACAATATATAAAGATTTAGACTTTCTAAGCTAAGCCAATGGCAAAATACCCAAGTTAACTTGCTTTTTACATTATTACTTCTTTAGAATTGTATGTGAAAGTGGACTTGATTTTTGTGGTGCCTAAGTGAGGTATCTGCCCACCTAACCACTACCTTCGTGCTGTCTCCTCTTAAGACTCTTGGTCTCTCTCTTTCCACCACCGTCACAGGAGTCCTTGCTGGGCTTCAAACACACTGAACACACACTCACTTCAGGGTTCTGTGTTGTCTTTTCCTTATGTCTGAAAAACTCTTCCCCAAAGTCACTTCTGTTCTGCTTTTTCTAATCACACCTCCACAAGGATTTCTTCTGTTTCTGAAATATCTTGCCACTAATTCTTTCTTAATCTTATTTTTCTTAACTTTCTTATATGACGTATTTGCCTATGTTTTTGCTTTTTTGTTTGTTGTTGCATTTTTTTTTTTTCTTAACTGGAGCATAATCTTAATAGGGCATTGAGTCAGATGTTAAGGGTATGGTGGTAAATAAAGTAGAGATGATATTTGCCTTCAAGTGCTTCCAGACTCAGAGAAACTAAGGTCTTTGTCTTCTGCTCCCTTAAGGAGAAACTTTGCAAGAAAACCATTAGTGATACTGTTGAATTTTCTACAAATTTGCCAAAGGTGTGAGAAAATTCTGGTCACTGGACTTCTTCAGAATGTTTTTGCAAGTAAAATGCAATGATGTGCATTTACCAGTTTTGAGAGAAAGCCACAATGTTATAGGATCACATGTTATTATTATTATTATTATTATTATTAGTGTTTAACCAGTACTTATGTTGCATTTTAGTTGATATTTCTGAGCCAAATTAATAAAATAGGACCCATCTTTCAAATGAACAAATTGTCCTCCAGCATAATTTGGTGCATTCACAAACACATTAGCAATTTTAGGCTCACCAACTTCTGGAATTCTAATGCTGGAAGGGACCTCAGAGATCACCTAGCACAACCCCCTCATTTTCGTATTTATGCTAAGGCACTAATTATTACAATTGACTGCAATGAATAGTGGTTGAGAGGCATTAGCAGACCCAGAGAAGTGCTCTGTGTACTTGGCCTCTAATTGGTGGTTACAACTCAATCTTGGCTCAAGAGAAGGAATTTCTTTTTCCTTTGCTGTAAACAGAAAACCTTGGCCTACACTGTGTTTCTTTTCATGTTAAAGAGTGAAATGGGAAGAAGAGATTCTACTTTAGAAATGGTTTGACTAATCTTGTCTTTCTTTGCAGAAATACATTTTGTTGTTTGGAGGAAAAATCTGGACTGAAAATTTTTCTTTCCAATGAGCTGAACCATCCTGATGTCAATACTCTGATTTCAAAATTCAATGAATTTCATGATCTAATTGAACAAACAGAGAGTAGTGCAGAGACCACACTGGAGAAATATGATATGTCCTTTTATTAAAATACATTTCAAAAACTGGAGCGTGGTCTTCCTTGATGAACCACTTCAAAAATCAACTTGTAGAAATGAGTGTAGGCATGTTAGTGATACTAATGTCTTTAAGAAATCTTTATGCTGTCCTAAAAAGTCCACTAAAAATTAAAAACAAAAACAAAACAACTTTGTCATAAGTTGCAAATGTAATTAAAGAGTCATTTTACTTTTACAAATTTTGGGGGGGTAGGAGTAAGGAGGAGACATTTTATTCTTGATTAAAGACTTTTTACTAATTAAATTCAAGATGATGGAAGTCTTCTTTCAGCCAAAATTATTACACATAATTTGCAGGTTTGGCTTACATTTTTATGAGAATTGGTTTAAAATTTTAAAATACATTAGCAAGAGCAGGATTAATAAATGGAACATGAAAGGAACACCAAAATAATTTTTCTTGGATATAAGCTATATGTTATTGGTAATATATATTTATATATACTACAGACTTAAAATAACTTTCAAAAAAATTGTACTGTGTTTATATGGCCCTTAATTTCTACAATATATAGCATCTGGTTTAACTAACTCTTTCACATGGGTTCAGTCATCACCTTGTTATCCTTGACATGGACTAGACAATTTACCAAAGGCATTTTCGAGCAAAACTCACAGTTAAAACTGAATAAGGATAATAGCACTGATAAATTGTACCAGCATATGACTAACCATTTGAAGCAATAAACTGCCTTAGATATAGATCTGTGTTTAGTAATGAAAATGTAATCGTAAAAGTGTAAATCACACTGGAGTTTCTGTGTGCCAAGCCAAATTACCATCAACAAACATGTTAATGCCTGACAGCATATTTCAGCACCTTAATGTCAGAAAATAAGGAAATGCCAAATCTATTCAGAACTCAATAGATTCCACCTACTTAGGCATATCCCAACTTGTGGATTGAATGTAATTTTAAAATTCTGATTGCTCAATAACTGATAATCATCTTTCAGAGATTATGTGTCTTATTCAAGAGGCAAGTAGTAATTTGTAGTAAAGATGGCTTTCAAAATGAAGTGTTTCATAGTTTTCAATACACTGTGACTTTTTTTAACAAGGGTATTTTTTGACAGAATTATTCTTTTCTTTCTCACGCCCTGTGTAGTATCTTACCCATGTGTCAAGACAGATGTTTCTTATCATCAAGACTACTATATATATATTTTCAGTCATTCAATCCACAAACACTTACTTTCTTCCTTTGCTAGTTCAGGCATCACTGTATTAGGTGAAAAGAATACAAAACGGAATAAAGCATTATTCCTCCTCACTAAGAGCACAGAGTGGCAGGGTAGACATCTATGTAAATAGATATCTGTAATATATTTCTATAAATAACATTAGTAAGTTATGAACAAAAATATTGGAGTTTCAGGTGACAAGGAAACTCAGGACAGAGAAAATCCTATAAAGAAAAGGAAACATTAGCTTTAAAGCTAGAGAAAAAATGAATTTTTTTTTCCAGAAAATAAGAGAGACATCTACTTTAGGTATAAAAAAAAAATAGCATGACTAAGACCCAGAATGGCTTGTGAAGGGACATTATGTCTAAGAAATTGTGAGAAGTTGAGTGAAGCTGAACTGAAGAGGCCAGCTAGGGATAAAAAGAGTCTTATATAGGCTATGCCAAAGAATTTTGATTTTATCCCAATAAAATGAAATATCACATGGCATTAAAATACTGATATAAATTTATAAGAGTTGTTTTTGTGTTTTTAACTGCCCTGTAAAATCAACATTTTGTTTCAAAGAGTTGCTTTAACCCTCAGAATTTCACGGCTGTGTAGGACATTCTGAGCACAAGATTACAGTTTAAAGGCACATGGCTGCTCTGAATGGTGGCATTTGAGAGATCCACACAAAGCCCTGAGCCTTAGTTTCCACAGTGAGATCCGTGTCCAGAACAAGATTGGAGAACTTTGGGAAGAAACCAGAAGGCATATCTCTACAGCTGCAGGCATAGTTCTATGCTTGAATAGAGTAGGTATATGGCTGCCTGTTGAAATTTAAGGACATTAAAGGGAATAAATGTCCCAGGATATCTAATATCTACCACTGGGTCCATTTCATTGGGCAAGGCATTGTTCACTGAAAGCCCTGTTACAGCACAGGGATTATCCTCTGAGAACCTTAGCATCTATAGCCCTGGTCCTCTAAAATACATCAACTGTTCAATGACATCTTGATCTCAAAGGAATGGTGAGTAAATTTAATTTGGATCTGAAGAACTGTCTACCCTACACTGGCCACAATAAGAGCATAGCGGAAAGTCAGAAGGAGGCAAAGTTAAGAGATTGCATGGGGCTAGGCAGAGGTGTGGCAAAGCTTTGGCTTCTCCTGGCATGATGATACCTATATTTATTCTGGAGGTTTAGAAGCCTATCTCACTAAAAGTCAAGGAAATAAAGAGAAAAAAAATAACTAAGAAAAATATTTGTGGCTAAATCAGGTATAGCTGTCTATGGAGTACTGGTGACAGATTCGAATTTATTCCTCTTTTAAGACTGAAAGGCTCCTCAGCCCTCTCTGCATGCTAAGTCACTTTATTCATGCCCGACTCTTTGTGACCCCATGGACTGTAGCCCTCCAGACTCCTCTGTCCATGGGATTTCCCAGGCAAGAATACTGGAGCAGATTGCCATTTCCTTTTCCAGGGCATCTTCCCAACCCAAGAATCGAACCTGCATCTCTTGGGTCTCCTGCATTGGCAGGCAGGTTCTACACCACTAGCACTACCTAGGAAGCCCCTCAACTCTCTCTAGATTCTTGTCATTTAGTTTGGGTGCCATCAGGTTTCTGGCATTGACTTGGCTCTACTTGTCCCCCTGGACTGGAAACATCTTTATTTTATAAGTTCATTAATTGATCTCCCTGAATTTAGACCAACATTGCAGTTGCCTCCTTCTCCACTGTCCTGGAGATTTCCAGGTTTCCTGGCAGAGTCTGACCATCTGCTGGTATCCTTTCTTATGTGCTGGTTATGTATCTGGCACCTGGCACTAGCCAGCTTCAGGCAGAATGTCTCTAGCACCCTGGGACCAGCAGGTACCTCTTCTCACCTTGAACCCTTCTTTGCAGTGTTGTGCATCTGTAAGTGCTTAAGAGAGGGTCTTCTGCATCCAAGTTCCATGTGCTTTTCTTTCCACCTGATGAGTTATTGCCTCCTGCTCTAGTTGCATGCACAAAGCAACTGAAGACTGAACTCATTAACTGATCAGGCATTTAGTCCCAATGACTCCATCCATTCATTTCCCTGCTGTGTGTATGTATGAGGGGACCAGAGCAGGTGGTGGGGTGAGAGGGAGGTTCAGTAGCAGGATTTCAGAGCCCCTGTTATCACTTGGTATGTTAACATACATAACATATGTGCTAGAATGGTGGTTATTTTAAATAGATGACATTTATTGAATGCTTGCCATGTGCCAAGCATGTGTCTGTGTTTTGCATGATTTTTAAATTTGAGCTTTAAACACAGCACATACACCACCCTTAGAACAAGTTCTTCACATCTGCAGAGTGTCAGCCTAGATGTCTCATTTTCCTAGAGTTCCTTTGCTGGTTTCCTCAATAGATATCATCTATCTGTGTCATTTGGCTCAAAGTGGGAACACTGGCCCTCCCTTAACATACAAACACTTGTGCATGTGCACACACATGCACACATACACACACACACACGTTTTCAATTTCCTTCTACACTCTGCTTCATCTGGGATAAGACTGTTTTGGTTTCCCTGCAGAAACCCCAAGTTGTTAACATTCTAATGCTCACTTACGAGTCAGTGAATCAAGCGCAACCTATTTTCAGATAAATTGGGAGTTTTAAAAAGTGTATTCACAATACAACACAAAGTGCCTAAGATATTATGACCCAGAGAATGAAGCTTTTGAGCAATGCCATAAATAAACGTTTTGATTCAGCATGTCTCACTTCAAAGAGCAAACTTAGAATACAAAGACAAATTTCTATCTCCTAGAAACCCTACTATCTAAAGAAAATGAAAAGAAGCATAGATCCAATCTGTGCTTTCAAGGTAACAAACCAGCTATTGTTCCTCCTACTTCTCCCTGCCCCCCAAAAAACTACTCTGTAAGGGATTCTTCATTATCATTTGCATAATTTGTTAACACCCTACTTTCAGTTCTCCTAAGGAATTCTGAATGACAGAAAAGTACATAAAAAAGCTTTCTGGATAGAACTCTCATTAAAAAAAAAAAAAATTCTCTAGGGCCAAAGTATGTTCTCCCCAAACTCAACAAAGACTCTTTCCTCTTTCATAGATAAGAGCCAAATCTTGGATGCAACAACTCACTTTGATAAATATAGAGTATTTCCTGAGTGGTAGGACATCAAATCTGTAACACATAATCTTGCCAAACTCATGTTTTGGTTTTTCATCAGGTCCCAAATTGTGTTTTAGATCAGTATCAGCAAGCGTATTGCTAAAGATCTTTGAAGAGTTAAAAAGATCATATGATACAGATAAAATTGGTATATTTTTCTTGCATATATATTTAACTGTATTTAAACAAATTAGCCACAGATTCAATGCTTTTGAAATTTACAACTTCCCTTATTGAGAAGCAATTAAAATAATATTACCTTGATATTCTTTGCTTTGCAAGGATTTTTTAAAATCTGAAATATCATAAAATGTTCAGGTTTATAAATAATTAAGCTTTAAAAAGGCTTCCCTCATAGCTCAGTTGGTAAAGAATTTGCCTGCAATGCAGAAGGCCCCGGTTTGATTCCTGGGTCAGGAAGATCCCTGGAGAAGGGATAGGCTACCCACTCCAGTATTCTGGTCTGGAGAATTCCATGGACTACATAGTCCATGGGTTTGCAAAGAGTCAGACATGATTGAGTGACTTTCACTTTCAAGTTTAAAAAGTTATTATTCTACAACTATGTCATGATTCTAATAATATTTACTTGTATTACCTGAATAGTTTAAATTTAAGCCTCACCCTTCCATAAAATTGTCTTTTTTTTTTTTTTAATTGAGCCATGAACAGATTGAATGGCACCACATTCTTAGTGAGACGTTTAATCTGAGGCCCCTTATTTCTTTCAGTGATTTTAATAATTGGTGTGGTGGCCATACCTTCAAATTTACCTTTGTAGAAATAATACATTTGATTGGACTCTGCTGCCCTGAGATTTTTCAGTTTTATCATTTGCTGTTAAGGAATTTTAAAAACTTCCGGCTTTAAATCCTAAACATTCTTTAATTCATCAACATGCTCAATTTCCTTTCATCTGATGACAAATTTGCCAGTTGTTTTCTGAGCTCATCATTTTCTTGTAATATACCTTGCCAAATGTTACCAGCAGCAAGCAAGCATGCCAACAGTTTTCCAGTCTCTTCCTTTGGAGCTACAAATGTGTTAAACACATAGTCTGCTGCCCAAGTTATTGCAGTTTTGGAGACAGTTTTACCAAAGTTTCCAATGCATTACCTTGTCATTGTCCTCTTGCTTCAGCAACAGCTTCCTTGTCACTCACAGTTTAAACAACAATCATTGCCATATAATTGAGAGTTTTGTTTTCATAGAACTTCACTTCATTTCCGTTTCCTGTATTGGTCCAGAATGACTGAGTCATGGTGAGGTAAGAAGCAATCCTCCCAAAATCTCAGTGGCTTAGAACAAAAAAAAAGTTTATTTCTCACTCATTCTGCATGTCCATCTGAATCTCAGGAGACAGTGTTCAAATATATTTCTCATCCAGAGACCTATGTTATGGAGCCTCCACTATCTACTGTGTCATTAATCCTTAGGGAAGAGGGAAAGGGATGTAAAATCAAGGATGGCCCTTTAAAATCTTCTGCCCTAAAGTGGCCCCTATCATTTGGAAATGTAATCAATTGTTCAAATATGGTCACATTGAGATGCTGAATTTCAAATGGTACAGAGAAATGCAAAATTCTTTCAAAGCACTCCATGAATCCCTGAGGACTAACCTGCCCTTCATCTCTGAGCATTTGTGCATCTGTTCCCTCTTCATGGAATAGACTTTCCCTTCTCTCCTCTTCCTTGTGAAGTCCTGATTCAAAATCCAGTTCACATGTTCCTATGCTGCAAAACATGCCTCAATATGTCACTAAAGAATAAGCCAAATTTTCCAGTGTTCATACAGAAGTTTGCTCTAGCACTTGAGAAATTGCATTCTAATTATTCATTCACAAGATTTCCCCACTAGATTTTGAACTCTTTGAGAATGTGATGGACATTTTATTAATTTTTCAATTTCAAGCACTTACACAGTGCCAGTCATATAGGTGCTAAAGAAATTATTATGGAGTGAATCTGGTTTGAGAAACTGATTATAAAATACACAGTTGATTTTCTTCTTCAGATTGAGATTTGAATAACACATTTTGACATAATAATTTTGAGTGGGGCTTCCCTAGTTGCTCAGTGATAGAAAATCCACCTGCCAATGCAGGAGACACAGATCGATCCTTGGTCTGGGAAGATCCCATGTGCAGGGGAGCAACTGATCCCATGTGCCTCAGCTACTGAAACCCATGTTCCTAGAGCTCATGCTGTGCAGTGAGAGAAGCCTCCACAATGAGAAACCTGTGCACTGCAACTGGAGAGTAGCCCCCACTCACCGTAAAGCCTGTGAGCAATAAGACCCAGTAAAACCCAAAAGTAAATAAATAAAATTAAAAAAAAAATAATAATTTTGAGTGAAGGATTTGGTCTTGTAATTATTATTATTTAAAACGGTCTTTTCTTTCTTGCCTCTCCATTTGTCTTCTATTATCATAGACCAGGTTCTCAAAACAGCATTTTGGACAATTTCAACAACTTCTTAGCTAATGTACTTAGTTTGGCTCCTTCTCGTCTATTTCGAAGCCAAGATAATCACTTCTCATCATCAAAAAGTTATCATTTTAGCCATACCATGCCCCAAAATCCATAATGTTTTCTTATTGTTTGTTAGTTTTGACTCTTAAACTATTATCAAATAGAACTCATTTTCCATCTCATAACCTATATCACATTGTCATCATCTATTCCCCATTAAAACCTCTTCTCCCCTTCAGTTTCAAATGACATCTCACTGATTTCAGGATCAAGTCAAAGCAATTTTACATGCTTTGTGAGATCCTTGTCATTGGCTCTTTTCTTCTTCTCATATCTTCTATTTATCCAGCAAACTACTTCCACACTCTACTGGAGCCACATTGAATTTATCTAAATTCTTCAAGTTCATCATGTTCTCTCTACTTTCTAGATGCTTGGTCACACAGTCTGAAACTTGTTTCCCCCTCTTTAGAACAGGTCAGATGTTGTTTATCCTCCTGATATGTGTTGGTTCTTCTGTAACTGAACTGAACTTGGTCAATTGACCTGACCCTCAGCAAAGCCAACCTATTGATAACAGGTTGTGTTTGCAAAGAGTACAGCATTTATCACAAGATGCCAAGAAAGGAGAAAAGGCAGTTCATACTCAAAAGACTCAAACTTCATGTTGGCTTTTAGGGAGGGGCTTTTAAAGACAAAGTGAAGGATAAGGTCATGCGGTAGAAGATCAGATCATGCCCAATTTCTGATTGATGAGTGTTAAGGTAACCAGATGAGGTCACAGGGGTCAGCATTATCAATCTTCAGGTTCCAGCTGGTCTGGGAGCTTCATGTTCATGGTCATCATGCAGTTAGGTTCTTCCACCTGGTGGGGATTTCAGCATCTGCAGAAAAACTCAAGGATATGGCTATTATCTATAGGACTTGAGGAGGAACTAAAGGTCCTTGATTTTGCTTTATGGCTAAAACCATTACCATTTCATGTTGCTTGACTGGTTCCCTTTGTTTCTGCATTTATTTTCTCCATTTTCTGAATAAATTTGCTCTTTGAAATTCAGGAAAAGCCTAGGAGGCTAAAACTTTTCTATAAGCAAATGGCAAGGGATCTAGGGGAGAGGGGGTAGTCTGTCTGTGGGAAAGATCTGCAGGGTGCTGCTTGGTTTCACTTCCCTCAGAATGAGACCCTCAGAATGTTTTTCTCTCACTTTACAGTACTTGTCACACTTTACTTTCCTTATCCATTTAATGGTCTATGATTGAGGGATGGACCATATCAAATATCTGCAACAATAACAATAATGATGAATATTTAGTAAGTATTTTTATGTCAAACATTTAGATAGAGATTTTATGTATTCTTGCAGAGGCTGGCTTGGTAATTCATCAGATCTTTTTCCTCTATGCCCTGAAAATTCATCTAGACTACATTTCTCAAGTTTCTGTGTAGTTAGGTGGGGCCATGGGACCATATTGTAGCCAATGACAGGTGAATGGAAGTAATAAACTTTATTGCAAGATTGTGTGTTTGTCTCTTATACAAGATCATCTGTGGTCTTTAATCTTCGTTTGAAGAGAAAAGCCTGAATAGCTCTGTAGAAGGTTACCAGCCTGGTCAGAGAGGAAATGAGGGGGAGGGGCAAATTGGGAGGTTGAGACTGATGTATACACACTACTATATATGAATTGGATAACTAATAATGACCTGTCTATAGGTGTAGTGCAAGGAGCTTACTCAATACTCTACAATGGGGAAAGAATCTAAAACAGAGTAGACATTATATATATATCTGTGGCTCAGATCATGAACTCCTTATTGCCAAATTCAGACTGAAATTGAAGAAAGAAGGGAAAACAACTAGATCATTCTGGTATGATCTAAATCAAATCCCTTATTATTATACAGTGGAAGTGGAAATAGATCTAAGGGACTAGATCTGATAGACAGAGTGTCTGATGAACTATGCATGAGGATTCCTGACATTGTACAGGAGACAGGGATCAAGACCATTCCCAAGAAAAAGAAATGCAAAAAAGCAAAATCTAAAACAGAGTAGACATTATATATATATATGTATGTATGTATATATATGTGTATATATATATATATATATATATATATATATATAAATTTGGCCTTGGAGTACAGAATGAAGCACAGCAAAGGCTAAAAGAGTTTTACCAAGAGAATGCACTGGTCATAGCAAACACCTTCTTCCAACAACACAAGAGAAGACTCAACACATGGACAGCACCCAGTAAGACAGTAGGTGCTGAGAGAGGGCAACAGAAGGCAGATGGACTGAAACCATAATCACAGAAAACTAACCAATCTAATCACATGGACCACAGCCTTGTCTAACTCAATGAAACTAAGCCATGCCATGTAGGGCCACCTAAGACAGACAGGTCATGGTGGAGAGTTCTGACAGAATGTGGTCCACTGGAGAAGGGAATGGCAAACCACTTCAGTATTCTTGCCTTGAGAACCCCATGAAGGGTACAGAAAGGCCAAAAGATAGGACACTGAAAGATGAACTCCCCAGGTCGGTAGGTACCCAATATGCTACTGGAGATCAGTAGAGAAATAGCTCCAGAAAGAATGAAGAGATGGAGCCAAAGCAAAAACAACACCCAGTTCTGGATGTGACTGGTGATAGAAGCAAGGTCCGATGCTGTAATACAGAGCAACATTGCATAGGAACCTGGAATGTTAGGTCCATGAATCAAGGTAAATTGGAAGTGGTCAAACAGGAGATGGCTAGAGTGAATGTCGACATTTTAGGAATCAGTGAACTAAAATGGACTGGAATGGGTGAATTTAACTCAGATGACCATTATATCTATTACTGTGGGCAAGATTCCCTTAGAATAAATGGAGTAGCCAACATAGTCAACAAAAGAGTCCAAAATGCAGTACTTGGATGCAGTCTCAAAAACAACAGAATGATTTCTGTTTGTTTCCAAGGCAAACCATTCATTGTCACAGTAATCCAAATCTGACCAGTAATGCTGAACAAGCTGATTGAACAGTTCTATGAAGACCTACAAGACCTTCTAGAACTAAAACCCAAAAAAGGTGTCTTTTTCATTATGGGGGACTAGAATGCAAAAGTAGGAAGTCAAGAAACACCTGGAGTAACAGGCAAATTTGGCCTTGGAGTACAGAATGAAGCAGGGCAAAGGCTAATAGAGTTCTGCCAAGGGAACGCACTGGTCAGAGCAAACACCCTCTTCTGACAACACAAGAGAAGACTCTACACATGGACATCACCAGATGATTGACACCAAAATCAGATTGGTTATATTCTTTGCAGCCAAAGATAGAGAAGCTCTATCTATACAGTCAGCAAAAACAAGACCAGGAGCTCACTGTGGCTCAGATCATGAACTCCTTATTGCCAAATTCAGACTGAAATTGAAGAAAGAAGGGAAAACCACTAGATCATTCTGGTACTACCTAAATCAAATCCCTTATGATTATACAGTGGAGGTGGAAATAGATCTAAGGGACTAGATCTGATAGACAGAGTGCCTGATGAACTATGCATGAGGATTCCTGACATTGTACAGGAGACAGGGATCAAGACCATTCCCAAGAAAAAGAAATGCAAAAAAGCAAAATGGCTTTCTGAGGAGGCCTTACAAATAGCTGTGAAAAGAAGAGAAGTGAAAAGCAAAGGAGAAGAGGAAAGACATACGCATTTGAATGCAGAGTTCCAAAGAATAGTAAGGAAAGGTGAGAAAGCATTCCTCAGTGATCAATGCAAAGAAGTAGAGGAAAAAAATAGAATGGGAAAGACTGGAGATCTCTTCAAGAAAATGAGAGATACCAAGGAAACATTTCATGAGAGGATGGGCTCAATAAAGGACAAAATGGTATGGACCTAACAGAAGCAGAAGATATTAAGAAGAGGTGCCAAGAATACATAGGAAAACTATACAAAAATATCTTAATGACCCAGATAACCATGATGGTGTGATCACTCTCCTAGAGCCAGACATCCTGGAATATGATGTAAGGGGGCCTTAGGAAGCATCACTATGAACAACGCCAGTGGAGGTGATGGAATTCCAGTTGAGCTATTTCAAATCCTGAAAGATGATGCTGTGAATGTGCTGCACTCAGTATGTCAGCAAATCTGGGAAACTCAGCTGTGGCCACAGGACTGGAAACGGTCAGTTTTCATTCCAATCCTGAAGAAAGGTAATGCCAAAGAATGTTCCAACACCGCACATTTGCAATGGTCTTACATGCTAGTAAAGCAACGCTCAAAAATCTCCAAGCCAGGCTTCAGCAATACATGAACTGTGAATTTCCAGATGTTCAAGCTGGTTTTAGAAAAGGCAGAGGAACCAGAGATCAAATTGCCAACATCCACTGGATCATCGAAAAAGCAAGAGAGTTCCAGAAAAACATCTATTTCTGCTTTATTGGCTATGCCAAGGCCTTTGACTGTATGGATCGCAATAAACTTTGGAAAATACTGAAAGAGATGGAAATACCAGACCACCTGACCTGCCTCTTGAGAAACCTGTATTAAGGTCAGGAAGCACCAGTTAGAACTGGACATGGAACAATAGACTGGTTCCAAATAGGAAAAGGAGTTCGTCAAGGCTGTATATTGTCACCCTACTTATTTAACATATATGCAGAATACATCATGAGAAATGCTCAGCTGGATGAAGCACAAGCTGGAATCAAGATTGCTGGGAGAAACATCAATAACCTCAGATATGCAGATGACACCACCCTTACGGCAGAATGTGAAGAAGAACTAAAGAGCCTCCTGATGAAAGTGAAAGAAGAGAGTGAAAAAGTTGGCTTAAAGCTCAACGTTCACAAAACGAAGATCATGACATCTGGTCCCATCACTTCACGGCAAATAAATGGGGAAACAGTGGAAACAGTGGCTGACTTTATTTTTGGGAGCTCCAAAATCACTGCAGACAGTGACTGCAGCCAAGAAATTAAGAGATGCTTGCTCCTTGGAAGGAAAGTTATGACCAACCTAGCCAGCATATTAAAAAGCAGAGCTATTACTTTGCCAACAAAGGTCCGTTTCGTCAAGGCTATGGTTTTTCCAGTAGACATGTATGGGTGTGAGAGTTGGACTATAAAGAAAGCTGAGCACCGAAGAATTGATGCTTTTGAACTGTGCTGTTGGAGAAATCTCTTGAGAGTCCCTTGGATTCCAAAGAGATCCAACCAGTCCATGCTAAAGGACAACAGTCCTGAGTGTTCATTGGAAGGACTGATACTGAAGCTGAAACTCCAATACTTTGGCCACCTGATGCGAAGAACTGACTCATTTGAAAAGACCTGGATGCTGGGGAAGACTGAAGGTGGGAGGAGAAGCGGACGATAGAGGTGAGATGGTTGGATAGCATGACAGACTCAATGGAGATGAGTTTGGGTAGACTCTGGGAGTTGGTGATGGACTGGGAGGCCTGGCGTGCTGCATTTCATGGGGTCGCAAAGAGTTGGACATGACTGAGGGACTGATCTGAAATGATATAAGATGGACTGGGAGGCCTGGTGTGCTGCAGTTCATGGGGTCGCAAAGAGTTGGACATGACTGAGGGACTGATCTGAAGTGATATAAGTATATATATATATATATATATATATATATATATATATTTTGCTATATAGCAGAAAGTAACACAGCATTTAAATTAACTATACTCCAATAAAAAAAATAAAAAAAGAAAGTTACCAGTCCAAACAGAGTACCCACTGGACTTCAGAAGATCCAGAAATAAACTTTGAGTGAAGTCATGGAGGTTTTGGTTAATTTTTAATAACATCTATCATTTCTAAGCTAAGTCAAACACACTTTTATTACATTATATGATATAAATATTAGCATTATTATTTTGTAGTTTATTAAACTGACATTAAAGAGGTTAAGTAGCTAGTATAAAGCAACACAGTAAGTGAAACAACTTAGATTCAAACCAACAGAGGTTGACCTCAAATCCCAAATTTTAATCACAATAATTCCCTTCTCTCTTCTACATGGTAAAACTGTAACAACAAAATCTAAACTGAACCATATTATAAAGCTAAAGGAATTGGAAGAGTGAAAGTATTAGTCACTCAGCTATGTCTGACACTTTGCCTCCCCATTGACTGCAGCCTACCAGGCTCCTCTATTCATGGAATTATCCAGGCAAGATAACTGGAGTGGGTAGACATTTCCTTCTCCAGGAGATCTTCCTGACCTGTGGATCAAACCTGGGTTTCCCACACTGCAGGCAGATTCTTTACTATCTGAGCCACCAGGGGTAGTATCAAACCAGTCAATCCTAAAGAAAATCAACCCTGATTATTCATTAGAAGAACTGATGCTCAAGCTGAAGCTCCAATACTTTGGCCACCTGATGCAAAGAACCAACTCATTGGAAAATACCCTGATGCTGGAAAAGATTGAGGGCAGGAAGAAATGAAAGTGGGGTGGGGGCAGAAGATGAAATAGTTGAATGGCATCATTGAATCAGTGGACATGAATTTGAGCAGACTCAGAAAGATATTGAAGGACAGGGAAAACTGGCACACTGCAGTCCATGGGGTTGCAGAGAGTAGGACACAACTTAGCCACTAAACAACAAAAACTGGAAAAGTGAAAGAAAGAGATTAAGGGAATAAAATCATGAAACCCAGAATCAGTGGCATGCATTTATAATCATTTAGCCCATAACTATGATGGTGTGATTACTCACCTAGAGCCAGGCATTCTGGACTCCAAAGTCAAGTGAGCCTTAGGAAGCATCAGTATGAACAAAGCTAGTGGAGGTGATGGAATTCCAGCTGAGCTATTTCAAATACTAAAGATGATGCTGTTAAAGTGCTTCACTCAATATGCGAGCAAATTTAGAAAACTCAACAGTGGCCACAGAACTGGAAAAGGCCAGTTTTCATTCCAATTCCAAAGAAAGACAATGCCAAAGAATGTTCAAACTATCACACAACTGCACTCATCTCACACACTATCAAAGTAATGCTCACAATTCTCCAAGCCAGGCTTCAACAGTACGTGACTGAGAACTTCCAGGTGTTCAAGTTGGATTTAGAAAAGACAGAGGAACCAGAGATCAAATTGCTAACATCTGTTAGATTATAGAATGAGCAAGAGAGTTCCAGAAGAACATCTACTTCTGCTTTACTGACTACTCCAAAGGCTTTGACTGTGTGGATCACAACAAACTGTGGAAAATCCTTAAAGAGATAGGAATACCAGGCCAGCTTTCCGGACTCCTGAGAAATCTGTATGCAGGTCAAGAAGCAACAGTTAGAACCAGAGAGGGAACAACACACTGGTTCCAAATTGGTAAAGGAGTACGTCAAGGCTGTATATTGTCATCCTGCTTATTTAGCTTCTATGTAGAATACACCATAAAAAGTGCCGTGTTGGATGAAACACAAGCTGGAATAAAGATTGCTGGGAGAAATATCAATAACCTCGGATATGCAAATGATACCACCCTTATGGTAGAAAACAAAGAGGAACCGAAGAGTCTCCTGATGAAAGTGAAAGAGGAAAGTGAAAAATCTGACTTAAAACTCAATGTTAGTCCAGTTCTTCCAGATTGCCTGCAACTTTCTCCAGCAGAACTTGAAGGAGCTCGGGACTAAAGTTGGTCAGGGTAACACCACTAAGATTCAGGCCCTTCAGCTGACAGAGTTTTGGACACCAGGACAGATGGGTCAGGTCTGATTCTGTAAGCAGGCAGTTGGTGATTGAGATGTTGTCCAAGGGGGTCTTTGTCGGGCCTGCCGGCAAAAGGAACAGGTCGAGGACGCAATCACCAGAGCACCTGAGAAATAAAAGACTAGGAAAGATGGGGTTGAGAGGGACGGAGTCAGCTTGTGACTGATTCCAACGACTTTATTGAGGGGTAACATACATATATATACTAACAGGATTCACCAAATTTTAGATCAAAGGCTTGCATACGTGCAGAACTGCAGATACTAGTTTTAGGAGTTTTATCTTAACTCCAGCAGAGCATGGCACCAGCGTCTTACAATCAGGTAAAGACTACCTAGACATAAGCCATTCACAGGAGCCCGATAATCTTATCAGAGTCAGGAAAATGGGCAAATGGTGGCTGCAGCGATTTCCTTGAGGGAGGTGAGAAAGGCCAATTTGCACTTTAACAAATCAGGGGTGGCAGGACAGAGAGGGACCTCTTGATCTCTCTCAGGGCCGAGAAGGGGCCTGAGCAGTCAGGCCGGCTCCCCGCAAATGTTCAAAAAACGACGATCATTCAATCCAGTTCCATCACTTTACGGTGAATAGATGGACAAACAATGGAAACAGTGACAGGCTTTATCTTCTTGGGCTCCAAAATCGCTGCAAATGGTGACTGCAGCCATGGAATTAAAGGACGCTTGCTCCTTGGAAGAAAAGCTATAAGAAACCTAGACAGCATATTAAAAAGCAGAGACATTACTTTGCCAACAAAGGTGTGTCTAGTCAAGGCTACGGTTTTTCCAGTAGTCATGTATGGATTTGAGAGTTGGAGGATAAAGAAAGCTGAGCACTGAAGAATTGATGCTTTTGAGCTGTGGTATTGGAGAAGACTCTTGAGAGTCCCTTGAACTGCAAGGAGATCCAACCCGTCAATCCTAAAGGAAATCAGTCCTGAATATTCCTTTGGAAGGATTGATACTAAAGCTAAAGCTCCAATACTTTGGCCTTTGTTGCAAAAAGTTGACTCATTGGAAAAGATCCCAATGCTGGGAAGGATTGAAGGCAGGAGGAGGAGAGGATGACAGAGGATAAGATGGTCACATGGCATCAGCGACTCAATGGACATGAGTTTGAGCAAGCTCTGGGAGTTGGTGATGGACAGGGAAGCATGTCATGCTGCAGTACATGGGGTTGAAAACAGTCAAACAGGACTTAGCAACTGAACAACATTTGATTCTAGGTGTCCATTTCATTCCTGTTTTAAAAACAATATGCTTTGAGGCATATTTTGGGTATGCATGGATGGAGGAAATATCTCTAAAATATCTCTAGTTAGAGGCAGTATTTTCAGGTTCTAAGAGATTTTATGTTATACAGGAGATTTTAATTTAATTTAGATACATTAATCAGAATATTATTAAACAGTGTAAATAGGAAAAGAAATCTTTGATGAAAAGTAATCAAAACTGGCACCTTACATTTCTAAAGAGAGGTCAGTTCATAATTACTCAGGTTCATTGCCATGTTCATTTATCTCCAGATTTTTCACTGTTAATATAACTGAGGCATTTGATCAATATAATGAATCTATTATCAAAGGTTTTTAAATGATTTAGTCTTTATTTAGGCCCTAAATGTACAAATCTTAAAGGAAGTCAGTTCTGAATATTCATTGGAAGGACTGATGCCGAAAATGAAGCTCCAATACTTTGGCCACCTGATGCAAAGAACTGACTCACTGGAAAAGGCCCTGATGCTGGGATAGATTTAAGGCAGGAGGAGAAGTGGATAACAGAGGATGAGATGGTTGGATGGCATCACCAACTCAATGGACATGAGTTTGAGCAAGCTCCAAGAATTGGTGATGGACAGGGATGCCTCACGTGCTGAAGTCCATGGGGTCACAAAAAGTTGGACATGACTGAATGACTGAACTGAGCCACTCAAAATCAAAACTTGGAAAAATTCATTTAAAGTTAAATAAGCAACAAAATTGTACTCATCCATAAAATTTGACACTATCATCAATTACTTCAATTCAGAAAATTTCTCATGATTAGAGAAATTTGATGAAGAAAATCCAGAGATAGGAGTCAATATTAGTGTTTTTTAAATAAAGTTATAAATTTTATTAAAGATTGATTTTTATCTTCTGTCCATGGGACTTCCTACGCAAGAATACTGGAGTGGGCTACCATTTCCTTCTCCAGGGGATCTTCCTGACCCAGAGATCGAACCAGGTCTCCTGCATTGCAGGTGATCTTCACTGCTTGAGAATATCCACAGGAATCCTTAGGATAACCACACTTCATCTATTATTTGACAGAAACCATACGAGAGACCCCTAAACAATGAGAAATAATTATAAATTATGGTCTTGTTGCATAGCAATGAAAAGCTGGCAGCTGGTTTCAACTACTCAGATCTTCATTCAGTGAGGAAGCCCATGTAGCTTCCCAGAGAGAGAAAAGTCATGTGCATAAACATGAAATAGGAGACAGGCAAGCAAAGCTGTTTTTGGACTAGCCAGCCAGTTGAAAGCAGATGTATGAATGTCTTTGCGCTGTTACCACAAGAAACAGAGGAATCGGCACACTTGAAGACTGCCTGAATTTATGACACTCAGACTCATGAGAAAATAATTGTTGCTCTAAACCACAATGTTTTGGAGTAATTGTAATGCACCATGAGATAACCAAAACACAGACTATAAATAGTCTATAATTAGATCCATAATTATGTCTATATTTGCAGCTAAATTTTTTTAAAACTGTGAGACTGACACACAAACAGACATATACAGGAGAAATAGCAGAAGCAAGAGTGAGCTTTAGGACAAGTTTTTGCATGCTTTGAAAGAAATTAGTTTATGTAAGTACTTACGGCTAAAGCGATGGTGGGGATGGTGATGGAAATGGGCAGAAGAAGAGACCTGACTTAACTGCATGGGTTAAGGATACAGGGAGGATGCTGTTTAGAAGCATGCAGGAGTCGGGTTGCTCAAGACTTCCAACTATCTGCCCACAGCACACAGAGCAGTCCATTCATGGGCTGCTATTCCCTCCCAACTCCTTCTCTTTGAGACATTGCTTTCTTGCCTTCTGTATCTGCCTATAAACCCAGTACACTCTTATAACTCAGAGCAGTGTGACCAGCCTGGTCATTGATCATCAATGCTTGAGTTCTTAGAAGAATACCAAAGAGCACAACCAAAGCACGAGTCTCTCTCTGACCGATAATTCTCTCCACTGTTGCTTTTTTCCTCCAGCTCCCTCCCCCAGCTAGATATGTCTTCTCCAGCTAGAAAATAAACTCATTAGGTGCCGCCACATCAGGACCTCTGCTTCCCCACAATCCCCTGAACTAGATCCATTGTCAATCTACATGTTTAATAAGAAGTAGACCAGTTGATGATATTAGTTGCTTCCCTAGCTCATGCACCTGTCACTTCTTTTCACATTATGCTCCTGCTTTGAAATCCACTACTTTCCAGAAAGCTCCAGCCTCAGGCATTGTTTATTTATAAACAGCATATTTTTGGAACCCAAAATCCGGGTGGTAGTTTGATCTGAACAACTGTTAACAGAACAGGGTAATTGTGACAGATTGCAGCAGATGCTGCCACTGTGAAAGGTGACAACATGACTGTCGCAGAGACACAGTTTTATTTGCTGAGAATCTTACCCTCCTGGAGCACTGACCCTGTCGCCTTCAGCCCAACCTTACAAGCGAGAGGGCTTTTCCAGCATGTTTGCTTGTCCCCGTCCATGCTCTAGTCAGCTTTGCAGAGCACGGCCTGAGATTTTTCATTTCTTTTATTAAAATAAAATCTAAAGTATGCAAATGCCTAGCCCAGAGGAAGAACTGGCACTTTCATCTTCCAAAAAGTAAAGGAAAGAGTGGTGAGAACAGCTAGTCTAGATTTAATTTTAACCTACAAGGAAGGACATGTTGCAGGAGTTTGGGGGGAGAGGGAGGGTGTGCTGAATAATAGGACACTTAGAAAATAGAGGTGACTGCATCTTCGAGTTGCCAATCAAATAATCAAATAAGAATATAATAAGTATATCAGATTCAGACCTGGGCTTTTATACAAGCAGATTTCCAAAGGTTTTAAGAAAATATATAAGGTATATATCTCATTTTGGCTAGAGATTCTGAAGTAATGGGGGATAGAAATTCTTAAAATAATAAGCCTGGAACAAAGGAAGAGAAAATGATAAGGGATTATTATGACTGCAAATATTTTCAATGATGGAGAAATCTAGAGGAATCTAGAGAGAAAGGTATTGTAAAAAAGGTGATCAATGTGGCCTCAGAGAAACTTTTGACCTACCAGATTTTAAAACACCACACACAGAAGACAGACAGGGGAATGCACGGCTTAAGACAAAAAAAAAAAAAAAAAGTAACAACTCAGCCAGGACTGTGGCAAGGAAGCTAAAGTTTTAGAATAAATGAAAGCTTGTAGAAATGCTCATAACAATTAAAAAGCCTTTGGATAAATGTGGATAATGAAGACTAGGAAAGACTACCAGGAGAATAATTAACCAATGACGGAGCAAAATATTAATAATGGAAGTATTAATAATAAGAGATGCTTTGCAGCAATAATTCCTGTAAGTAAACAGGAATTCAAATGTTAAGGATTTAACAAGCTATGTTCAAATGAAACTGATATCTGATTCAGAGAAAAAGGCTCTGACAGGGCAGCCAGAAACTACTCTGTCTTTTGAGGCCAGGCAGAGTGCTAAATGGGAAGAAAAAATATGGTCAACCCAGAGAAAGTTGGATAAGAAGAGACTCATGGCTTCACCATCTGAAATGTCCTCTGCAGATCAACAGCATGAATAACCCTGAGATCAGGATGGAAATACAGATTCACAAGCTCTATCTCTGATCTGCAGAATCTGCCTTTTAACCAAATATCCTGAGACCCACATACACATTAAGGTTTGAAAAGCTCTGTTCTGGAAAAATGTAGATGGGCAAATAATTGGTTTTTATACACGTCGATTCTGTATACTAAAGAATTCTGGGATTTGACAGTAATCTCTGCAGAACTGAAAAAGAAATTATTCAAGAGATGGTTTATGCACATACTGAAGGCCTGTAGTAACCTTGTTGCTGCTGGCTGCAGGAGCTGTGTGTACTGTGATCAGTGGTAGGACTCTGTGACTCCATGGACTGTAGCCCACCAGAATCCTTTGTCCAGAGTGTGCATTTTGCCATTTCCTACTCCAGGCAGTTGGATTCTTTACCTCTGGGCCACCTAGGAAGTCCATAGTAACTGGCAGAAGTCCATGAAGAGCAAAGCGCACAAACTACACCCATTCAAAAGCTACATTTAGGGAAAGATAGCAAGGGATGCCATGCACCTTTCCTCCTTTTTCTTTTTTTTTTTTTTAATAAGTGACAGTACAGCATAAGGGTTAAAAATATAGGTTCTGATACCAACTTACTGTATTCAGATCACAGTTTTTCCATTTACTGCGGACTTCCTTGGTGATGCAGATGGCAAAGAATTTGCCTTCAGTGCAGGACACCCAGGTTCAATCTCTGGGTCGGGAAGAACTCCTGGAGAAGGGAATGGCTACCCACTCCAGTATTCTTGCCTGGAGAATCCCATGGACAGAGGAGCCTAGTGGGCTACAGTTCATGGGGTCACAGAGTTGGACGGAACTGAATGACAAACAGTAATGCTGAACTAACTAATAATAACTAAATAACTAGTTATTAGTTAAATGACTAATGTGAGAGTCAACCAATCACTTAATTTCTCTGCATCTGTGTCCTCACCTGTAAAATAGGGAAAATGATGGTTTTATAACTGTGTCCAATGTGGGTTCTATTGGTAACTGTGAGAATGAAATAAGTGGAATCAGTGAAGTGCATATAAAACCCTTTATACAACAAATGCTATATTTGCCACTTTCTATAAATCGAAAATTATTCCCAAATAAAGTATATTTTAAATATCATAGAATAGTGCTTTACATAAAATACTCAATAAATGTGAACTATTATAACTGTTTCTGCTTTCCGAGATGGTTTGATAACATCATTGATTGACTCAATGGACATGAATTTGAGCAGACTCTGGGAATAGTGGAGATGTGCTATAGTCCATGAGGGCACAGAATCAGACACGACTTAGCAACTGAACACAACAAAAACTATAATTGTTAACTTTTTAAATTTATAGTCAGAATGCAAAAATCTAAGAAGTCAAATATGGACATATAAATCCTGACTGAGCAATACATTTTGGGTGAAGATTTAGAAGATATAGGTATTATGTTTTGAGATAGCACAAAGCTGAGAGAAAGCTAAATTGATCCAGCCTGGGCTGTATGGCTGCTCTATAGTCCAGTGCTTGAGCAGAGAGGGGAGAAGGGCTCTGTAAACAGGGGAAGGGGCATAAGCACAAGGCAGGCAAAGAGAGCAGAAATCCAACGCACTGTAGCCACTGTTTTGAAAAGATCTTAAGCTGGAGTACGATTCTGATGAGAAAATTTCTGGCTCAAAAGTCAAGGGTGTTTTATAAATGGGAAAAAAAAAAAAAAGCTAAGGGGCTCTTACTATCTGTAAGCACAGCGTGAACTGACCTGTCATTGAGCTGCCCAAACACCAAAAAGTATGAGGAGGTTGAAGTGTAAATACAGGGCATAAAGATCCTTCTGATGTCAGCACTAATCAGAAGGACTTAGTGTTCTAGTTTTTGTTCTTTGTTTTAGTGGGATATTTCCAATTTGAGATAAATATAGCAATGTGCTTGAAAATTTTATAACTATGTCCAATGTGAGTTCTATGCATCCCGTGGAGGCAAAATAATACTGTGGGGTCAAGGCAAAATCTTAGAGCTGCTATTCATATTTACATTTTAGGTAGAGCAAGAAATTCATTAGACTTGAGTGAAAATTTTTTTTCTATAGATTACTACCAGCAAACTCCCTGGGACCACAGATTAAGCGGACAAACACTGTGTGCCACCCGGGGGCTTCGAGCTTGAGTTCCATCCTGGTGGCCACACTCTCAGATCCTTTCAGTGGGCTGTGATGTCCTTCAGTTTAAACGGGTGCAGGTAAGTGGTTCGGAAGTAATGTCAGAAAACTCTCTGAAAGAGGCACCAGATCAAATTAGAACCTGAAATGGCAGAAAAAGAAGCCAAAACAAAGTGGAAGGGCATGTAAATGGGTCCTTGGCACCAGCTTCTAATTAGCTACAATAATGGAGAGAAATGGTATGGACCTAACAGAAACAGAAGATATTAAGAAGAGGTAGCAAGAATAAACAGAAGAACTATACAAAAAATAATCATGATCAAAAAATAATCACACCCACATAATCATGATGGTGTGATCACTCACCTAGAGCCAGACATCCTGGAGTGTGAAGTCAAGTGGGCCATAGGAAGTATCACTACGAACAAAGTTAGTGGTGGTGAAAGAATTCCAGTTGAGCTATTTCAAGTCCTAAAAGATGATGCTGTGAAAGGGCTGCACTCAATATGTCAGCAAATTTGGGAAACAGCAGTGGCCTCAGGACAGGAAAAGGTCAGTTTTCATTCCAATCTGGAAGAAAGGAAATACAAAAGAATGCTCAAACTACCACACAATAGCACTCGTCTCAAACGCTAGTAAAGCAACGCTCAAAATTCTCCAAGCCAGGCTTCAGCAGTAGGTGAACCGTGAACTTCCAGATGTTCAAGCTGGTTTTAGAAAAGGCAGAGGAACCAGAGATCAAATTGCCAACATCCGCTGGATCATCAAAAACACACGAGAGTTCCAGCAAAACATCTATTTCTGCTTTATTGATTGTAATAAAGCCTTTGACTATGTGACTCACAATAAACTGTGGAAAATTCTGAAAGAGATGAGAATACGGGACCACCTGACCTGCCTCTTGAGAAACCTGTATGCAGGTCAGGAAGCAACAGTTAGAACTGGACATGGAACAACAGACTGGTTCCAAATAGGAAAAAAAGTACGTCAAGGCTGGATGTTGTCACCCTGCTTATTTAACTTATATGCAGAGTACATCATGAAAAATGCTGGGCTGGAAGAAGCACAAGCTAGAATCAAGATTGCCGGGAGAAATATCAATAACCTCAGATATGCAGATGACACCACCCTTATGGCAGAAATTGAAGAAGAACTAAAGAGTCTCTTGATGAGAGTGAAAGAGAGTGAAAACGTTGTCTTAAAGCTCAACATTCAGAAAACTAAGATCACGGCATTTGGTCCCATCACTTCATGGCAAATAGATGGAGAAACAATGGAAACAGTAGCTGACTTTATTTTTTTGGGCTCCAAAATCACTGCAGATGGTTATTGAAGCCATGGTATTAAAAGATACTTAGTCCTTGGAAGGAAAGTTATGACCAACCTAGACAGCATATTAAAGAACAGAGATTACTTTGCCAATGAAGGTCCATCTTGTCAAGGCTATGGTTTTCCAGTAGTCATGTATGGATGTGAGAGTTGGAATATAAGGAAAGCTGAGCACAGAAGAATTGATGCTTTTGATCTATGGTGTTGGAGAAGACTGTTGAAAGTCCCTTGGACTGCAAGGAGATCCAACCAGTCAATCCTAAAGGAAATCAGTCCTGGGTGTTCATTGGAAGGACTGATGCTGAAGCTGAAACTCCAATACTTTGGCCACCTGATATGAAGAGCTGACTCATTTGAAAAGACCCTGATGTTGAGAAAGATTGAAGGCAGGAGGAGAAGGGGACAACAGAGGATGAGATGCCTGGATAGCATCACTGACTCAATGGACATGAGTTTGGGTAGACTCTGGGAGTTAGTGATGGACAGGGATGCCTGGCGTGCTGCATTTCATGGGGTTGCAAAGAGTCAGACATGACTGAGTGACTGAACTGAATTGGACTGAACTGAAGAGGTAAAAGCAATCATGATCTAAATAAATTCTCAGCAAGCAGGCCAACAAGTGTAGAATTGTCAAGAATATCTGAATTATGGGCTTATATCTGTGACACTTTATGAGAAATCTTGCCCTAAATCAGTAATTTGTCACAGAGGGTGACTTTACTGTTAAGGGGATATATTTGTAATGTCTGGAGACACTTTTGATTGTCCAAACTGGGAGATACCATTAGCTTTTGGTGGGCAAAGGCCAGTGATGTTGCTACTAGCTCCCTCCTGCCATATACAAGACAGTCCTCTCCAGGAAAACATTTTTGACCCAATATATCCATAGTTTCAAGATGGACAAACTATGAAACAATATTAGCAAATAATAATTACATTTATAAAATTTATAAAATTTTAATAACTAATGTTACATGTATATAAAGTTAAATATGTATGTTATCTATGCATAAAGTAACATATACATGGCAATATACTCCAAATACTTTTGAGATGGAGATTGAGAATCAAAAAGAAATTTCAGACACCATCAGAAAAACGTATAATACATGGGTGATAAATGTTATTGTTTGCCTTTATTTGAAAACTAAATTTTTTGAAACTATGTTGCAGAAATTATTGAAGGATCTGTGATTGTGGAATTTGAAACTGAAGATGAAGGAATTATGTTAGCTGCCTTCAAAACTCTGAGAGTATTTTGCAGAAGAAAGATTTGTCTTACTGTGTATCTCCAGAGGGCATAACTAAGATCACGGAAACCAAACACCAAAGGACTGTTTTGATACAATAGAAGGAACATTTTTGTAACAAGTTTAGTGGTTAGGCAATTTGTATTTGGGATGGAACCTTGGCCAAGATGAACTATGTGGGGCTTAGCTCAGCAATTCTGAAATTAGATAAATGAACAGCTTTTCAAGCCGTTTATGTTGTACTGCAATGGGCCACACTATGTGTTTAGGCTTCAGCAGTACGTGAACCGAGAACTTCCAGATGTACAAGCTGAGTTTTGAAGAGGCAGAGGAACAAATGATCAATTGTCAACATTCATTAGATTATAGAGAAAGAAAGGCAATTCCAGGAAAATGTCTACTTCTGCTTCATTGATTATGCTAAAGTTTTTGGCTGTGTGGATCACAACAAACTGTAGAAAATTCTTCAAGAGATGGGCATACCAGACCATTTTATCTGTCTCCTGAGAAACCTGTATGCAAGTCAAGAAGCAACAGTTAGAACTGGGCATGGAACAATAGACTAGTTCGAAACTGGGAAAGGAATACGATGAGGCTTTATATTGTCACCCTGCTTATTTAACTTATATGCAGAGTACCTCATGTGAAATGCCAGGCTGGATGAATCACAAACTGGAATCAAGATTTCTGGGAGAAATATCAACAACCTCAGATATGCAGATGATACCACTCTAATGACAGAAAGTCAAGAGAAACTAAAGAGCCTCTTGATGAGGATGAAAAAGGAGAGTGAAAAAGCTAACTTGAAACTCAGCATTCAAAAAAGGAAAATCATGGCATCTGGTCCCAACTCTTCATGGTAAATAGAAGAGTAAAAAATTGGAAAGAATGACATATTTTATTTTCTTGGGCTCCCAAATCACTGTGGATGGTAACTGCAGCTTTGAAATTAAAAGACACTTGCTCCTTCGAAGAAAAGTTATTCCAAATCTAGATAGCATGTTAAAAAGCAGAGACATCACTGTGTGGACAAAGGTATGTACAGTCAAAGCTATGGTTCTTCCAGTAGTCATGTATGGATGTGAGAATTGGACAATAAAGAAGGCTAAGCGCCGAAGTAATGCTTTCCAATTTTGGTGCTGGAGAAGATTCTTGAGGGTTCCTTGGACAGCAAGGAGATCAATCCAGTCAATCTTAAAGAAAATCATCCCTGAGTATTCATCTGAAGGACTGATGCTGACGTTCCAATACTTTGGCCACCTGATGCAAAGAGCTGACTCATTGGAAAAGACCCTGATGCTGGGAAAGATTGAAGGCAAAAGGAGGGGGGGGGTAGGTGGCAGAGTATGAGATGGTTGGATAGCATCACCAACTCAATGGACATGAATTTGAGCAAATTTTGGGAGCTGGCGGAGGACAGAGGAGACTGGACTGCTACAGTCTGTGGGGTCGAAAAGAGTTGGACACGCCTTAGCAACTGAACAACACAAAATGTGTTTTAAAGGGGAGTTTGTAAACTCTGGTTCTCAGAAGTTTGTGGTGTTTTCCAAAAAATGGTGTTCAAAAACATTTTAAAGTCAGTGTCCAATATTTTAAAAGCAAGAGACTTCACAGAAGCAAACCAGGTTTCAGATTTCTATTTCTGTTTAGGAACATATCATACCAGGTTTGCATTCCTTATTGTTCCTTCAACAGTAAGCTTAGTCTGGTGCACTGTGATTGGTGCTCTAGAGCAGTGGGATTGGGGGAGGGAGGCTCAAGAGGGAGGATATACACATATATATATATACACATTTATTTATGACTGATTCACATTGTTGTAGGGTAGAAACAAAAATAGCAGTGTAAAGCAATTATCTTCAAAAAAAAAAATTCATCCAATTAAAAACAATATACAGTAAGCTGGGATTGTCCACTTTGTTCATTCCTATGACTTTACACTGGCCATAGAGATCTGGATTTTCACAGCTGAGCAGTAGTTAATGAAGTCGACTCTAGTGCAATACGCCTTGGCTGCAACTCCCTCTGCCATCACTTACTAGTGCTGCAAACTTGGGGAAATTCCTTAATATTCTCTTTGCTTTCATTTTTCTATCTTTGATATGATGAAAGCAATGATACCTTCCTCATAAATGTGTATGAAGATGGAATGAATTCACTACATGCAAAGGCCGAGGAGGAGCTCCTGACACATAGCAAGTGCTTTGTGAGTGTTTGTCATTCTGTTTGAGTTTGTGGCTCTTGGTAGAACGGCGGCCTGCCTGCTTTTCTTGTGGGATTGTCGGCAAAGTGTTGGAATCAGTACTGTTTCCTGGATCTGACATTACCATTTAAGTACATGTTATGCAAGAGACACAAGTCATGTTTCCATCCAGGCTTTGAAGCAATAGTTCTAACCCTTTATTAATATGTCAGATCTTATGACTGGTTAAAATGAAATAAAGGTATGGTTGGGGAAGTTGGGAAAAAGACTACCTGCTCCATTTTATAAGACTTTGATAATTAAGTTCATAGTGGAAACAAGACTCTACAAAATTATAACCCTGGGGAAGCCAAAGACACCGCTGCTACAGTTTAGCCTGGTGACTCTGGAGACTAGCAGGAGGGAATCCAAAACAGAACTTCAGAGTGGATGGGAAGGATGATATTTTTTAAATGTCTATTAGAGCACTGAAGAATAACGTCAGGTCCCAGGAACCACTAAACCACCATTTCATTGTCTAGAATATTCCAACAGGTTGATCTAAAATGAAGCTTGAGTTAAAACTTCATTATCCTCTTGCTTAATCAGAACAATTTTTATTCTTTTTTGTCAGTCTTATGAAAAAATGGAAAAATGAGGAGCATCCATTATGACATCTATTGGATTGAGGGAGTTTTTACTCCGTGAACAAAAGCTGGTTTTGAAATTGGTTATATCAGCTTCTGATTTGGTATCAGGCTGAACAGAGATACCATGCTCACCTTCTGACATCAGTTGCTATTCAGAGCAAAGCCACGATGCCCAGAAATGCCAGGTTTTTTCACTCTACAGTGCTTAACAATCTCCCAAGGAAGACAGATGCATTTTCCAAGATAGTGGTTTCATCAAAGAAGAGCCTATAATGACAGATAAAGAGCTGCCTGGTGGCTTTGTCAAGGATTCACTGAATACTAATAGGACTCGGCTTTTGTCTGTGAAGAAGACTTTGTGGCCAATGATTGCCATGTATCATGAAACCTGGCCACTGATTGCTTTGCACGACATAATCTACTTTACCAACCATAGAAAAAAGAATAATTAGATACATATGTTTTTATCATGGAAGGAAGCTGGATTCTGAAGGATGGACATGTGTACACAATAATGAAAAATTTTGTGTGTATGAGAAGTGATTTTCATTTTGTTACTATAAAGTTATAAAGTCATACAAGGTACATGTGGGGGGACAGAATGAAGTGACCTGGAATCATATTCAGGAAAGAAGACTGAACCCCCACCTGGTTTTCTATGAGTATATTTTAACGGGCCATCTTTTTCACATACCTCTTGAACTATGCAATTAAGTGTTTTATGTTATATGGAAATATATGTTAATAAGTGTTAACATGGTGGTGGTTTAGTCACTAAGTCGTGTCTGACTCTGTGATCCCACGGACCATAGTTGGCCAGGCTCCTCTGTCCATAGAGTTTTCCAGGCAAGAATACTGGAGTGGGTTGCCATTTCCTCCTCATAACATTAATGCAACATTAACATCTACATTAATATATACTGCTTACGTTTTTCTCTATTTATAATACACTGCTCTTACCTCTTAGACCTTTCCAATGCTTCTCTTCCTCTGTGTTGCTCTTAATAGCAAATTGGGCACATGCCATACATTCAAAAATACACGTTGATTGATTGAATGGCAAAGACAAGACTATGGCTGTGGCAAGTGATTAGAGAAAAAGATTATAAGGTTCCAACGGAAGCTGCATTTTTGAAGGATTAAATGGTGACTTACTTAGAAAGTGCCTTAAGTGAAGACAAAATAAAACTCAACGGAGGCATCAAAAGAGAAATGGAAAACTTTGAATGATAAAGAGAAATGTTTAGCTAACACAAATAGGTGTAATCTTTAAACCATATCTAATTTCCTTATGACATGATGGATTAAGATAATGAATCAGATTAAGTATCTCAGTTCTTTGAAAACATGTATAAACAAATTTCCCCCCTTTCTGCATGGTCTTTAATCACCATTATTGTTGGTCTATATATAAAAACTTATTTTAAAACTGGATAATGATAGTGGTGTATGGTTGCCATATTTACTGTCATTAGTCATAGAAAGCATGTTAACTAATCTCCTAGCACTGATGCTCTCCTCCCCATTCACTCGTGGTATCAGTGAAATATGTTGGAGAATTTGTCTGGAAACTAATTTCCCAGAAGAACTTCAATATGCTATCTTGTTATCAGTCAAATGTCTGGACGGAGGTCATGAACAGCCACGAAGTCTAGATGTACAGTCAGCACTTTTTCTGAAATTGTCTAAAGAAAAGTAAATGTCATGTCCACAGGTCCATGACTTGTACAAAAGCCAAAATGACTTTTATGTAAATACCAGCATCGTTGATCAGTTGATTAATCTTTGAATGAACGGAAATGCTGTCTCCCTTGTAATAGATCAGGGATGGACTTGCATTATTTCAGGGCTTGCTCAGGCCCTTCTGTGTTTGGGTGGCTAATTTAAAAACAGCACACCAATGAAGTTCTTCCTACAGAATTTATGTCAATGGAAGTAGCAACCTTGTGAATCATCGCTTCAATAGATTGTTATAGGACAGGTCACAAAATATGAATCCTCCACTTTTACATTTATTTCAGAAAGGGTCAAACTTTGTATAGAGCTCTAACATCATTATATCATGGCCTCCTCAACAATGCTCTAAGTTAGGTGTAGTTATCATTTATACAAGAAGAAAAATGAAACACAGAGAAGTTAAGTAACTTGCTCAAGAGACACAGAGCCAGTGAATGTGAGAGATAGGATTTGAATCTAAGTCTATTTTAAAGCAGAGCCCATGATGTTTATCTGCATTCATCTCTCATTAAAAATATAGATTTTCAATTTTCTGCAATTCTATCATCATCCTAATTACATCAGCTTTTCATATTTATTAGTTCAGTTCAGTTCAGTCATGTGCAACTATTTTGCGACCCCATGGCCTGCAACACACCAGGCTTCCCTGTCCATCACCAACCCCCAGAGCTTGCTTAAACTCATGTCCATTGAGTCGGTGATGCCATCCAATCATCTCATCCTCTGTTGTCCCCTTCTCCTCCTACCTTCAATCTTTCCCAGCATAAGGGTCTTTTCCAAAGAGTCAATTCTTCACATCAGGTGGCCAAAGTATTGGAGTTTCAGCTTCAGCATCAGTCTTTCCAATGAATATTCAGGACTGATATCCATTAGGATTGACTGGTTTGATCTCCTTGCAGTCCAAGGGACTCTCAAGAGTCCCTTTCATATTTATATGATTAACATTTATCCTGATTACATCCCATAGCTTCATGTGTTGTGCTTGAAATTTATTCTTTTTCATCCTCATAACAACCCTGTAAAGTGAGTATAATTACTATAACTTCTATGTCATAAACATGGAAACCAAGGCATAAGAATGCTATCTAAATTGCTCAAGGCCATGTGACTAATAAGTGACAAACCAAAAATTGAATCAAGAAATGTGTGGCTCCAAAGTCTGTCCTTGTAATCACTGTTCTCAACTGATATACTCTGTTTGTCTTAAGCACAGACTTAGCTTTGACCTTGAGGTGTGCCACTCAGTATGCATGCATTCATGCTAAGTTAGTTCAGTCATGCCTCTTTGTGACCCTGTGGACTGTATAGCCTTCCAGGCTCCTCTGTCCATGGAATTCTCCAGGCAAGAATACTGGAGTGGGCTTCCATGTCCTCCTCCAGGGGATCTTCCTGACTCAGGGATCAAACCTTAGTCTTCTATGTCTTATGCATTGGCAGGTGGTTCTTTACCGCTAGTGCCACCTGGGTAATACCATTCAGTATATTGGTATGTAATTGCCTAATAGAGATTCCAAGTAGAGCTTCTTTGGGTCTTTGGGTGTTTCACTTCAAAATCGTTTGTGTACTACCTGAATTAGACTGAAAAATAACATTTTATTCTGCTACAAGTTTTGTATGTCGAAGAGACTATTTTTCCTGTGTAATAAAGCTGTTTCTTAGAAAGCTGATTTTTATCTATTCTATTATAAATACAGGTGATTCTTCAACAGAAGTAGAATACATGTGATGTGGGCCTGCCAAATTATGCTTTCTGTTCAATATGAATTAATTACAGATGGAGTATGGGTCAAAGTGGGTTACAATACATCCAAGGTTTCACATTATTTTAGATAAAGGACTCAAAGTAACATCTTCATATTGCTTTGAGTTTTAAAATAAATGGGCATCCTGCTTGCCTTTGAAGATCCTTTTGCTAATCTCAGATTGCCATCTGAAATTTTAATTAGTGATTTAGAATGTGCTTACACAAAGAACCTTGTCCAAGCTGTCTGTTTCTGCCAAATTAAACTATTAAACTAAGTAACCTAATTAAAATCCTTTTAGCTTTTAATCAATATTTTATTTACATTCATATTTCCCAGGAAGCTTGATGAGTTTTCTGGATGTGATAGTTATTTCTCCCCCATTTATCAAAGGTTGTGTTTAAACAGGGGAGTCTCTCCTCCAAGGCCATGGAGGCGGGAGCCAGAAAGTGAGGATACCTTTGGTACAGCTCCCCCTTGCTCCACCAGCCCTGGGTGCTGGGGGCAGCTGATGGTGCACCTGCTACTTCAGGAGAGGCCCAGGCTGCTTCTAGAGGAGGAGAGGAGTGATGTGACTGTCCTTTTACAAGCCAATCCCTCTACGCTTCCCTCACACAGCCCTTGGCCACGTACATGACAGTGACTGCAACAACTGGAGACCACAGTGTCCTGCCCTAACCCAAAGAAAAGACGTGTTAGTCACTCAGTCCTGTACGACTGTTTATGACCCCATGGACTTTAGCCCAACAGGCTTCTCTGTCCACGGGATTCTCCAGGCAAGAATACAGGAGTGGGTTGCCATTCCCTTCTCCAGGGGATCTTCCCAACCAGGGATCGAACCCGGGTCTCCTTCGTTGCAGGGAGACCCTCTACCATTTGAGTCACCTATTCTTAATAGTCAAATAGTTTTATAAGACTTGTGAAAATCACACCTTTTTTGTTCCCCTGTCATCCACACCAATTTCCATAGAAACAAAATGTCCTTTTCCCAGAGGCAAACATTCCCAGCATTTTTTATAGAGTTATGTATCAATATCTCTAAAAAATATATTTACCTGATTTTTTCAAAATTAGACATATATATCTTCCTTGGAAGGAAAGTTATGACCAACCTAGATAGCATATTAAAAAGCAGAGACATTACTTTGCCAACAAAGGTCAGTCTGGTTAAGGCTATGGTTTTTCCAGTGGTCATGTATGGATGTGAGTGTTGAACTGTGAGGAAAGCTGAGCACCAAAAAATTGATGCTTTTGAACTGTGGTGTTGGAGAAGATGCTTGAGAGTCCCTTGGATTGCAAGGAGATCCAACCAGGCCATCCTAAGGGGGATCAGTCCTGGGTGTTCATTGGAAGGACTGATGTTGAAGCTGAAACTCCAATACTTTGGCCACCTCATGCGAAGAGCTGACTCATTGGAAAAGATCCGGATGCTGGGAGGGATTGGGGGCAGGAGGAGAAGGGGATGACAGAATGGCATCACCGAATCGATGGGCATGAGTTTGAGTAAACTCCAAGAGCTGGTGATGGACAGGGAGGCCTGGCGTGCTGCGATTCATGGGGTCACAAAGAGTCGGACACAACTGAGCGAATGAACTGAACTAGACATATCACGATAGAGGATAATAATTCAGTTCTCCTTAATCCCCCTGCTTCACTGTCAACCTAGATACACCTACACATTCCAACCAAACACCTCCTTCTCCCTTCTCCCAATAGAATAAAACAATTTTGGTTGTACAATATTGACATTTTCATGACCTTATAAACACTATTCTCAATGATATCATATAGTACACAATGATAACTTTTCCTTTCTTGCAAAATTCTTTCTTTTCCTTGAATTTGATAGTCTTATTTCTTTGTTTAGTTTGTTTTCTATGTGCCCATCTACCTTAACTTCAAATTCTTCTTCCTTAATTGATTAAACTTCCCTTAATACAATCAAGCTCATTGCATTATAAAATTTTATATATTTGTAGTCATCATTTCCAGAATCTTCTGCCCTGCTCTGATCTCAGATGGTTGGTCTTTCTGGGTGACACACAGCTGCCATTCCGAGGCATGCTTCACCATCATGGGAGCTCTTTATCTCTCTGTAGAGTCAAGTCTCTGCTTTCCTGGATTTCAATCAGTGTCTTGGTTGGTTGCTATCATGTCTTGGGTAAGCATTTTTCTATAGCTTCCTGAGAATAAGTACATGGAAGGCAAATTGACTCCAACATGTCTAGAAACTGTCTTCATTCAACCCTTGCACTTAATTAGCACTGTCTTTGGTTATGGAATTTTAGGTTGATGTGGCAGACTGTATGTCCCCACATAACTAAACCATCCCATCTCACAAGCTCTTAGAATATGATTCTGACATTCCTCTCATAGTGGTCACTGTTCTCTGTCCTTGAATCTGGATGGACTTATTATAGCTATGGAGGTAGTAACTCTGTGACCATCAAGGCTAGGGCACACCAGTTACAAAGGTTTCACTTGGCTTTTTGTTTTCTTTTGTCTTCCATTGGAACACTTGGCTTTTGGAACCCAGCCAGCATCCTATGAGGAAACGCAGACCACCCAATGGAGTCTCCCACATGGAGAGGAGTATAACCAGCACCAACTCACCAGCCATGTGGGTGAGGTCACTTGGAACCAGATCCTCCTGTTCTTCCTAGTTACCCCAGGAAACAACCAAGTCATTCCTGCTAAGCCTTATCCAAATTGTAGGTTTGTGAGCAAAGCACATAACTTGGGGTTTGGGGATGGTTTGTCATGCAGCAATAGATACCTGGACAGTTGGGAGAAATAAGTCCACAGGAATTTGGAAGATTCTAGTCTTGTGGCTCTCAGCTTCCCATATTGCCATGATAAGCATGAAAGCATTTTAATTTCCGTTTCCTTTAATGTAATATTTTTATGGAAGTTTTTAGAATCTGCTCTTTGAAGAAATTTCATGATGCTGAAAACTAACGTTAAGTCCTTTTTCTTCCATAGTGTTGAAAACTCACTGGATGAGACCATGAGTCTTGGGAAATGACCTTTTATTAGCTCTTTGATGATTTATTCTCTTATCTCTATTATTCTTTGCTGGGTGTCTATACAAATATTGAATTTCCTGGGCTGATTCCCCTATCCTCCTATGCTATATTTTATTATCTTTTTTTTTTCTTTTTTATCTATCTTTCATGGATTGTTCTGCTTTATGGGATATTTCCTAACTTTGTCATTCAACTATTATACTAATTTGTTTTAGCATAGTTTGAATTCCCTAACATTTCTTCTTTGTTCTCAGGTTTTTAATTCTGTCCTGTTTTTTGATTTTTTTTTAAATGAGTGTACCATCTTTACTAACCTCTAAGATGGAATTATAGATAAATAGTTTTGTTTTTTTTTCCAAAAAATTTTTCCTTGTGTTCCTGGTCTTTTTAAGTCTTCTAGGGAATCAGTTCTAGAAAAAACAAACACATGTGTAAATATGCTATTTTTACTTTTGATTCTGTAGATTAAGAAACAAACAAAACAGAATTATAATTTCCCTGCATAGTCTGCCTTGTTCAGGTCTTTTTAAATTATTTTTTGTCTTGACCACCATCCTTAGAGAATTTTTTTTGGAAATCTAATGTCCATTCCCAGAAAAATTTTCACATACCCTGAAACGTAAAATAAATATGAGTATATCAAACATAATTTTTTCATGGTATGAGAAAATTTTTCTGGTAAAAATTGCCTACAGTACATTCTATGATATTTTTTATTGGGTTCTTTGTTAACTTGTGTGTCCTTGATTGTCAAGAATTCATTACCTTTTCACTGTCTCTACATCCAGGGCAATTTTATAACACATGCTTTGTAAATTCTCTTTGTTTCCTCTGCAACAATTTTCACTCTCTTCACTACTTACAGACTAGAAAAAAAATAGCCACATTTCAAAGCTATCTTCAAAGATCATCCCTTAGGATTTCCCTCACTGTAAATTACAATGTTCTTTTTATTTTGTATATAACTTTGCATACAGCTCTTCCAAAAATAAATTGTATGGGGGTATTCTCTGGTTAGCTGCTCTCAGAAACACTCTTAGATTTGTCCTTCTTTGGTAGATCCCAAAGATTTCAGGAAATCATTAGATAACAATTATCTCCATTAGACTTCTCTTTTCTAAGTGCAAAGTGACCTATGCAAAGTGACTACCAATATATTTTATTTCTCTTGTTCTGAATTTCAAAAACACCTTTAAAACTCCTTTGAAACAAACTACCCATTATATTCACAGGAAAATGGAACACACAAAGCTAACCAACATGTTAGTTACTCTTTATAGTCATGAACAAAAATAAGCTATAGTATTCATATTCAATTTCTTCTCATTGTTTTCATTATGAATTACCTCAGGCTGGACAAAGAAGGGTTTGTGTCCTATTTCTCTCATTCCTTGAACCAGGGAAGTCATAACTAATCAATCACAGAATCCTATTGTAAAAACTCGGAATCTTTCTTAACACAGACTCTAGGGAGCCCTGACAAAATGATCATATCATACATATTAATTTAAAACCAATTCAGTTAATCTATACTTTATTCTATGTATCTTTTAAAAAGGCACAGACATAAATTTTCAAACATAAATTAGGAAGTGATTAATATTACATAATGCCATTGTTTTTCCTTTATATTGCCTATTGAATGTTTTTAGTTTACAAAGACTTCCCAGAAATTTCTCTTCCCTTGGTGTAAAAAAACTTTCAGAACCTTAATATTCTCACTGGTAAAATAATGAGTGAACTGGATTAAGTTCCTCAGCTTTAAAAATAAGTGGGTCTATTCTTTGTGTCAAAAAGTATTAGCTAAGTAAATACACCTAATAGTCACAGAAAGTTAAATGTTGGAAGAGAAACTGTCAGCTAAAAAATAATTATCTGAAAGAAATAGCTCTGAAAATATTGTGCACATATAAAGTAGTAAGGATAATTATAGTTTCAAGTTATATAGTTATATTAACAAATAGCATTTAAGCTGAATTAGTGCATCATCCATATTTTTGTCATTGGTGAAATATGACACTTTTTGGTGGAATTAGTGGTATCATGTAATACGTTTCTAAATGTGACTTTGTCACTCAAATAGTAACTAGATTAAACAAATAAAAAGCAAAACTAGAAAAAAAATTGTGGCTAAATAGGGCAAAAAGGAAGATATTTGAGGATTTGAATCAGGAAACACAATCTTCTTAGAACTAGGCTTCTAATTTTCCTTCACCCCTGGTATACATTCTGCTCTGACTTGGTCAGCAGTAACATCTTGTTGGTCAGTCACTAAGTTGTACCCGGCTCTTTGAGACCCCATGAACTGCAGCATGCCAAACTTTCCTATCCATCACTAACTCCCAGAGCTTTCTCAAACTCATGTACATCCAGTTGGTGATGACATCCAACCATCTCATCCTGTGTCATCCCTTTCACTTCTTGACTTCAATCTTTCCAAGTCAGTCCTTCACATCAGGTGGCCAAAGTCCTGGAGCTTCAGCTTCAGCATCAGTCCTTCCAATGAATATTCAGTATTGATTTCCTCTATAACTGACTGGCTTGATCTTGCAGTCCAAGGGACTCGAGTCTTCTCCAACACCAAAGTTCAAAACCATCAATTCTTCATCAAACTTCCTTATGGTCCATACTGCTGGAAAAACCAAAGCTTTGACTAGATGGAATTTTGTTGGCAAAATAATATCTCTGCTTTTTAGTATGCTGTCTCGGTTGGTCATATCTTTTCTTCCAAGGAGCTACTGTCTTTTAATTTCATGGCTGCAGTTACTAGCTGCAGTGATTTTGGAGCCCCAGAAAATAAAGTCTGTCACTTTTTCTATTATTTCCCCATCTATTTGCCATGAAGAGATGGGACCAGTTGTCATGATCTCTGCTTTTTAAATGTAGAGTTTTAAGTCAGCTTTTTCACTCTCCTCTTTCACTTTCGTCAAGAGGCTCTTCAGTTTCTCCTCACTTTCTGTCATGAGTGGTGTCATCTGTATATCTGGTTATTGATATTTCTCCTGGAAATCTTGATTCCAGCTTGTGTTTCATCCAGCCTGGCATATCTCATGATGTACTCTGCATATAAGTTAAATAAGCAGGGTGACAGTGCACAGGCTTGATGTACTCCGTTCCCAATTTGGAACCGGTCTGTTTTTCCAAGTCCGGTTCTAACTGTTGCTTTGTGATCTGCATACAGATTTTCTCAGGAGGCAGGTAAGTTGGTCTGGAATTTCCATCTCTTTAAGAATTTTCCACTATTTGGTGTGATCCACACAGTCAAAGGCTTTAGCATAGTCAATGAAGCAGAAGATCTAGATGTTTTTCTGGAATTTTCTTGCTTTTTCTACAATCCAACTGATGTCACACTCTGCCTAAATCCAGTTTGAACATCTGAAGGTTTCTGTTTCACATGCTGTTGAAGCCCTGTTTGGAGAATTTTGAGCAAAAATTTGCTAGCATATGAGATGATTGCAATTGTGTGGTAGTTTGAACATTCTTTGACATTGCCTTTCTTTGGGACTGGAATGAAAACTGACATTTTCCAGTCCTGTGGCCACTGCTGAGTTTTCCCAATTTGCTGGCATATTGAGTGCAGCACTTTCACAGCTTCATCTTTTAGGATGTGAAATAGCTCTGCTGGAATTACATTGTCTCCACTAGTTTTGTTCATAGCGATGCTTCCTAAGACCCACTTGACTTCACATTCCAGAATGTCTGGCTCTAGGTGAGTAATCACACCATTGTGGTTATCTGGGTCAGGAAGATCTTTTTTGTATATTTCTTCTATGTATTCTTGCCACCTCTTCTTAATATCTTCTGCTTCTGTTAGGTCCATACCATTTCTGTCCTTTATTGTGCCCATCTTTCCATGAAAAGTTCCCTTGGTGTTTCTAGTTTTCTTGAAGAGATTTCTAGTCTTTCCCATTCTATTGTTTTCCTCTATTTGCATTGATTACTTAAGACTTTCTTATCTTTTCTTGCTATTCTTTGCAGCTCTGCATTCAGATGGATATATCTTTCCTTTTCTCCTCTGTAAAAAGAATGCATTTTCATTGGGAAGAAATGAAGAACATGATCCACTGAAGTTTACAATCTCAATTTGTAGAGAATCTGTCCTGTTGAGAAGAGGTGGAGATTAGGTTGACCTTCCCCAGCAGTTTCTTAGATAGGAGGGAAAAAAAATTTAAATAACTCATGGTAGGCCAGCTCAGAGTGACTATTGTACAATACCCCAGGAAATCTAACACTAACAGGAACTCAAATGAGAGAAAGAGAGATGATTAAACCACAGAGCCCCCAGGCAGAAATTAGCTTAAGATGCTCCTAGCAAGATCTGTTTGTGATGGGCTGGGTATTACCCCAGGTTCAGTAACTGTCAAGAGAGTCTCAGAGATAAATTGAAGCATGTAAAATGAATGCTGATGAGCTTTCTCCCATAGATACATTTTAGGCATACCTCACTGATGAAAGTCATGTTTCCGATTTTTAAAAATACTATCTTAAACCTATTTTATAGTAAATATTGGTGCTATCTCACTCAGAGATGAATTCATACATAAGACACAGTAATTACAGATGATTTAAAAATTTTTTTTAATTGGAAAGTAATTGTTTTACAGTACTGTGTTGGTTTCTGCCATACATTAATATGAATCAGACTTAGGTATACTCATATCCCCTCCCTCTTGAACTCTTTGGCACCTCCCACCCCATCTTATCCCTCCAGGTTGTCACAGAGCACTGGGTTTGAGCTCCCTGGGTTAACTACAGATAATTCTTTAGCATGCAAAGATAGCTGAAATTTTTGCTCTTAGGGTTAGTAAGTCTTTCCTTACTAATGGTAGATATATAAGGTGTGGCAATCTTTAGGGATGTTACCAGTATTTTGATTGTTCCGGTGGGATCCCAAATCTCTCATGCCATGTAACTTGCTTCAGTCACTGTGATGTAATGCAGAAGTCAAGTAGGAGTGAGGTGTTTCCTTTTGGGCAGAAGCTTGGGTGAGAGTATATGGTAAGTCACGTGCCTGCCTCCGTACCACAGTGAAATCATAGATGCGGAGGTTCTCTCATCTTGAGTCCCTGAGCGGGTGTGAGATGGGGCAGAGTTGCTACCAAGCTAAGAAGCCAATAGAGCAAGATTGAGAGATATATTTTGTTGTTTGAAGTCTCTCAAAGTCAGGAATCATTTCTATAGCATCATATAGCTTATTCTGGGGAATATGACAGCTTTCTCTAGCAGTTAGGACAGTAACAGAATTGTATGATGCAGAACTAACAGCAACTTAGCTATAGAGGCTATTGGATTGAAAATCACTTAACTCTAACGTTACCTCTCCCCACTGCTCTACAGTCGGGTAAGTGCAAACCACTCTAGTGACTGAAACTCTCTTTCCTAGCACTTTTTGGACACTCCCAAGACTTAGAAATGAACAGATTGACCTGGGGTCCAGTAGGGAAAGAGAATCAGATTTAGTGATTCAATGTGAAAGACTAAATGGAGGGAGGGAGTCAGGCTTACTGAAATCCATGTTAGAAAAAAAAATGAACATTTCTATGAAGTGAGTTGTAAGGATTTCTAAATCAGTTCTGAGGTTTGATGATTCAGTAAGTTAATATTTCTGCATATTGAGAATCTGTTATGAAGTAAAACTGTAAGACCTACAAAGAAGCAAATTTCAAGAACAAAAGGGCTGTCCAAGTCAAACACTCCTAATTATCAAGTCACATTAGGTAGGTTCTACACAAAGTCCCTTCTGTGATTTTTCTCAGATATCTTGCTAACTTAACCCTAGAAGCCACAAAGACAGACGAATCTCAATAAATTGACACCATTGTGTTAAAGCTCTACATTAACTACTTGTCATATTATTATAGTTGCTCTCATAATCATCAATCCTTTTTTAGGGAGTTTGAAATGCAGTACTTTGGTGCAATCTCAAAAATGACAGAATGATCTCTGTTTTTTCTTAGGCAAACCATTCAACATCACAGTAATCCAAGTCTATGCCCTGACCAGTAATACCAAAGAAGCTGAAGCTGAATAGTTCTATGAAGACCAATAAGACCTTCTAGAACTAACACAAAACCAAGATGCCCATCTCATCATAGGGGACTGGAATGCAAAAGTAGGAAGGCAAGAGATACCTAGAATAACAGGCAAGGTTGACCTTAGACTACAAAATGAAGTAAGGCAAAGGGTAACAGAGTTTTGCCAAGAGAACACACTGGTCATAGCAAACACCCTCTTCCAACAACACAAGAGATGACTCTATACATGTACATCATCAGATGATTAATACTGAAAGCAGATTGATTATATTCTTTGCAGCTAAAGATAGAGAAACTCTACACAGTCAGCAAAAACTGTGGCTCAAATGATGAAATTCTTATTGCAAAATTCAGACTGAAATTGAAGAAAGTAGGTAAAACCACTAGACCATTCAGGTATGGCCTAAATCAAATCCCTTATGATTATACAGTGGATGTGAGAAATGGATTCAAGGGATTAGAACTAGTAGACAGACTGTCTGATGAACTATGGGCAGAGGTTCCTAACATTGTCCAAGAGGCAGTGCAAAAACCATCCCCAAGACAAAGAAATGCAAAAAGGCAACATGGTTCTCTGAGGAGGCCTTACCAATAGTTGATAAAAGAAGAGAAGTGAAAGGCAAAGAAGAAAATGAAAGATATACTCATTTGAATGCAGAGTTACAAAAAATAGCAAGGAAAGATATGAAGCATCCCTCAGTGAACAATGCAAAGAAATAGAGGAAAACAACAGAATGGGAAATACTAGAGATCTCTTCCAGAAAACTAGAGATGCCAAGGGAATATTTCATGCAAAGATGAGTGCAATAAAGGACAGAAATGATATGGACCTAACAGAAGCAGAAGATATTAAGAAGAGGTGCCAGGAAGACATAGGAAAACTATACAAAAATATCTTAATGACCCAGATAACCATGATGATGTGGTCACTGTCCTAGAGCCAGACCCTGGAGTGTGAATTCAAGTGGGTCTTAGGAAGCATCACTAAGACAAACAAAGCTAGTGGAGGTGATGGAATTCCAGCTTAGTTATTTTAAATCCTAAAAGATGAAGCTGTGAAAGTGTTGCAATCAATATGGCAGCAAATTTGGAAAAGTCAACAGTGGCCACAGGACTGGAAAGGGTCAGTTTTCATTACAATCCCAAAGAAAGGCAATGCCAAAGAATGTTCAAACTGCCACACAATTGCACTCATTTCTCACTCTAACAAAATAATACTCAAAATTCTTCAAGTTAGGCTTCAACAGTACATGAACTGAGAGCTTCCAGATGTTCAAACTGGATTTAGAAAAGGCAGAGGAACCAGAGATCAAATAGCCAACATCCATTGGATCATAGAAAAAGCAAGATAATTCCATAGAAACATCTAGATCTTCTGTTTCATTGACTATGCTAAAGCCTTTGACTGTGTGGATCACAGCAAACAGTGGAAAATTCTTAAAGAGATGGAAATACCAGAACACCTTACCTGCCTCCTGAGAAATCAGTATGCAAGTCAAGAAGAAACGGTTAGAACCAGACATGGAACAATAGACTGGTTCCAAATTGGGAAAGGAGTACATCAAGGCTGTGTATTGTCACCCTGCTTATTTAATCATGTGATTAAATACAGAGTACATCTTGTGAAATGCCAGGCTGGATGAAGCACAAGCTGTAATCAAGATTGCCAGGAGAAATATCAATAACCTCAGATATGCAGATGACACCACCCTTATGAGAGAAAGTGAGGAGGACTTGAAAAGCCTCTTGATGAAGGTGAAAGAAGAGAGTGAAAAAGGTGGTTTAAAACTCAACATTCAAAAAATGAAATAATTGCATCCGTCCCCATCAGTTCATGGCAAGTAATGGGAAAACAATAGAAACAGTGACAATCTTTATTTTCTGGAGCTCTGAAATCATGCAAATGGTGACTTCAGCCATGAAATTAAAGATGCTTACTCCTTGGAAGAAAAACCATGACAAACCCAGGCAGCATATTAGAAAGCAGAGATGTTACTTTGCTGAAAAATGACCATCTAGTTGAAGTTTTGGTTTTTCCAGTATATGGATGTGAGATTTGGACCATAAGGAAGGCTGAGTGTTGAAGAATTAATGGCTTTGAACTTTGGTGTTAGAGAAGACTCTTGAGAGTTCCTGGACTGCAAGGAGATCAAACCAGTCAATTATAAAGGAAATCAATCCTGAATATTCACTGGAAGATATGATGCTAAAGTTGAAACTACAATACTTTGGCCACCTGTTGCAAAGAGCTGAGTCATTAGAAAAGAACTCTATGCTGGGGAAGATTGAAGGCAGGAAGAAAAGAAGATGCCAGAGGACCAGATGTTTGAATGGCCTCACTGACTGGACATGAGTTTGAGCAAGCTCCATGAGATGGTGAAGGATAGGGAAGGCTGGTGTGCTGCAGTCTATGGGGTCACAGAGTCAGATTTGACTGAACAACTGAACAACAGCAACATCTTAGTAATAAGGTGACCTAGCATGTGCTAAGGCAGCATTGGATCCATTTTATTTAAATCCTAGTAATCATGTTGGAAGTAACAGTGCTTCTTTAATTCTGCATATAAACACATTGTGATTCATTCATAAATAATCATGCTTTCCAATTTGTTAATATGCACTTTTCCTTGGTAGCTTTCTGAAAGTTTCTTAAATGTGGTGTTCACCTTTATAGACACTGCTTTTTTTCAGATATATATTTATATTCCGTCTTGGTTCTAGAAACATTTGTAGAGTCCTTTTCTACTTTTCCTCTGTCTAGAAAACAGTCATATGATCAATAAAAAGTTGGTAAATTGATGGAATACAGAAGTTATAAAGTTACATCTTCTCTTAAATCAGATAAATGAGGCTGGTACATTGTGTATGATGCCAATGCCTCTTTTAGATATGTACATGTTAAACACAAACATGGGAAACACTGGCACAGACTTCTTGGGATCCATTTCTTAATTATCCATACTTTTGTTTTCCAATATCAACTTTGAAATTCTACATACTCCCTACTATCATACTGCATGGCTTTCTTGTCTGGGACGCCACAGAATTTTGTTCATAGCTCTATATATCAAATGTTTGATTGCCTCATACATGTGTATGGTTTGTGTTCCATTCGTTTGTGAGCTTATTAAGGTAAATGACAATATCTGATTTTCTTTGTTTTCCATGTGCCTGGTACTAAACTTGACTCAGGGGAAGTGTTCAATAACTGAATCCTAGTTGAAATAATGAATGCATGAGTGAGTATTAAGTCTCCCCAATTATATTGCTTCTTAAGATCAAGAATGGTATCTTACACTTCATTGAATCTCACCCTTAAATATTGTTTAAGATTGTCAAAATAGTTCATAAAGAACATGAGAAGATGAGGAAAGAAAGTCACACCCAGAGTTTTTGTTGGTTGCATTTAGATTTAGGAATCTTAGTTACCCTTTTTCTTTGTTGATATCAAGGGTGGGAAAGTTAGAATAATCTACTGTAGAAGTCAAGGTTTCATTTATTAGAGTATTGGTCAGGTTTACAGAAAACAGCCATAAAGTTCTTTGAGACATCTCTAATAGTGAGGTGACATCAATGTCTTCTTTCCTAGAATCTGGATGAGCTTATAATTGCTTCAACCACTAAAGAACGCAGTAGAGAGGGCACTATTGAACTTTCAAGCTGACACCAGGAAAGGCTTCTGCCTTTTTCACTGCAAAGCTTGTTGGTGTGATACTGAATTACCATGTACAAAGTCTGTTAGTCTGAGACTTCCACGATGAAGAAGCCAAACATAGAATTTTCAATACACATTGGCAGCTGGCCTCAGCAGGCAGTCCAAGAGCCTACCCAAGTCAAGATTCCACATAACCTCAGCCCAAGCTAAAATCTGACTACAATCATCTGAGAGACCCAGATGCGAAGTCCCCCGCTTCACCCTTCCAAATTCCTCACCCACAAAACTGTGAACAACATAAAATGGTAAATCACTGTATCTTGGGGTATTTGTTGTGTAAAAATAAGATTTCACTGAGTTTTTTTTTTTTCCATTGTTAATGTTCTTTACTGGATGTGTGCTCAGTTGTATCACAGTCTTTTTGGCCCCATCAGGCTCCTCTGTCCATGGAATTTTCCAGGCAAGAATACTAGAGTGGGGTGCAATTTTCCTACTCCAGGGGATCCTCTTGACCCAGGGATCGAAGTTGAGTCTCTTGTGTATCTTGCATTGACAGGAGGATTCTTTACCACTGGCACCACCTGGGAAGCTCCTTATCGGACTTAGCCTCTCAATACACTGGCCATTCAAGATTCAAACAACTCTTGCTTGTTCAGAGGATAAAAGTGAAAGTGAAAATCTCTCAGTCGTGTCCAACTCTTTGTGACCCCTTGCATCCATGGGGTCCATGGAATTCTCCAAGCCAGAACACTAGAGTGGGTAGCTGTTCCCTTCTCCAGAGATCTTCCCAATTCAGAGATTGAACCCAGGTCTACCATATTGCAGGCAGATTCTTTACCAGCTGAGCCACCAGGGAAGCCCAGGAATACTGGAGTAGATAACCTATCCCTTCTCTAGGGGATCTTCCCAACCCAGAAATCAAACAAGGGTTTCCTGCATCGCAGGCAGATTCTTCACCAGCTGAGCTACCAGGGAAATGCATCAGTAAAATGATCTGAGGATAATCAGTAAAATTATCAGAGGATAAGTCATCAGTAAAAATGAATTTTGTTTATATGGGAGCAATACTAAGTGGGAAGAGTTCTTAGGCTCAAACCAGAAGATCAGAATCTGTCACTTACAGTGTGACTTACTCAAGTCATTTCAACTTCTTGGCCTCAGTTTCTTCATTTGCAAACATTGCTTTAAGATAAAAATTAAATGAATTAGATATTGGTAAAATTCCTTACATATCATAATGTGATAGTAAATGTTCATCAACTGTTTTTCTGAGGGGAAAAAGTCCCAATTTGTAGAGGCTGCCAATTTTTGTGGTGTAAATAATCCCAACATGCACAATTTCACACTGTTAACATCACTGAGAACCAAGGTGGGAAGGATTGCTGATGGTCAGTTTATATAAGTCATTACTGGACAGCTTAAGCACATCATGCTACATCTTTACTGTTATGATCCTTGAAAATAGAAGTTTATTGAGGTTTTCATGAATTATCCTAATTCCCAGCATCCTGACTCTTTTCTAAGTTTTTAGAATTTATTATTTATGCTATTAATTTGACATTTAACTACATCTTTATCTTAGACGTGTTTGATATTTATATCTTATTATTTTTAATTTAAACATTATTCTGTAACTGTTTGATATTTATAGGTCTTATTTTTCAAGCTAGAACATAAGTTGTTTGAAAAGAAATTTTTGTGTTGTGCTTCTGTGTCTCCACTGCATCTTGCCCTTTTTCAGAAAGTAGATGTTAGTTAAATAGTTTTTTGTTTTTGTTTTTTTGGTGTGTAAATAATGTTTAAACATTTCCCTCAATTTCTCATGCTGAATAAATTCAGCCTAATATTTTTATTTACATTCATAGCTGGCAAACAGTAAGCCTATTTGGCTATTTTTCTTGTAAGGTGCTATTTTTTCTAAATGACATATGTCAATTTTATTTACAGTTATTTTAAATTATAGATTTCAAATACAATAATAATTAACAAGGAAAGAGTTTGAGAAAATGGAATGTTTGGTAGAGTCTTGTATTAAGATAAATTCTTCAGGAAATCAGTTCATAATGTTGCCTACTTTCTTCCAATATAAGTGATCAGATTGTAAAATACTGACTGAGCTGCAGGCTTAAAGAATCGTTCACCATTTCATTGTTTACAGGAACAAATGCTCAATCTGATTGCAAAATATGCCTCAAACAGCTGTTAAAAGGTTCTTTGGTTCATTTTTGTTTCTAAGAAAAGGGATATTAATATTGTTGAATGTTCAGATTATGCAAGTGACATTTATTGTAGAGCATAGTATTAATTACTAACTGAATCAATGAGAAGAACAAAAGGCAATTGTTTGATTCAAACTACAAGGTTGGGGAAATTTATATGTGTGTATCTGTGTTTATTTTCTGTTCCCCTAATATCTTGCATCAAGAGATAAGCCGGTATTCAAAAATGAACTAGTTGGAGAAGAAATTGGTGCAATTTAGCATCCTTTTCCAAATTGGAGTAATTTAGATAGAAATAAATTATAATGGTGCTTATCTCAGGCTTTTGAGCACATGCCAAAAACTGTTCATTAGTTGTCCCCAGAGGGGATCAGAACAGTAATAATGGCAATATCTGGGAGAAGGTAAATAGCCACAGCATCACCACAAATGGCATTGATCGATAAGAGTACTCATATTTCCCAGACCAAGAAAACTAAAAAACGTAAATCATTTCACTTATATACAGATGCTCTAGAAAATGGGTAAATAAAATTTCCCCTTTAATGGTTATATTTGCATTGAATGTGGGTTTATATGCTATTGTTTCTCAAAAAGAAAGAAAAAGTGAAACATCAGAAATGTGTAACCTAGGGGGACTTCCGTGGTGGTCCAGTAGTTAAGACTTTGTGCTTCCATTTCAGGGGGCACAGGTTTGACCCCTGTTTGGGGAACTAAGATCCTTCATGCTGTGGGTTGAAGCAAAAAAAAAAAAAAGTATTATCTAGGAAGTAGGCTGAAAATCATCAGTAGTACTAATATATTATAATGCTGCAGAATAATACTTTTTTCAGAGCTATCACTGATCTTAAAATGTTTAATAAAGTGGAAGACTAGTAATATTAATAACATGTGTTTGTATTTTATAAATAAGAGACTCCTGGGGAGGAAGAGAAGTCTATGGATCCTGTAACTATTAGGAACCCAGAATCTGGCCTCAAAGTGACTTTGGGAGGTGGAACATTATCAGGAAAAAATGTTATTAGGTTTATCAAATATCCTTGTTCCCTGGAGTATGGCACAGACATTGGAAAGAGCTGACATGAAAGGGCAATATCAACTGGAACAGTCACTGGCTATCTTATGCTGTGTGTGCTCAGTCATGTCTGATTCTTTGCAACCCCAGAGACTGTAGCCTGCCAGACTCCTCCCATTGTGGAGTTTCCCAGGTAAGATTACTGAAGTGGGTTGCCATTTCCTACTCCAGGGGATCTTCCCAACCCATGGATTGAACCTTTATCTCTTGTGTCTCTTGCAACGGCAGGCTGATTCTTTACCACTAGGGTCACCTGGGAAGCCTTCTGACTATCTTGGTGGTAACCAAAAGAGATTGATGACTGCCAGAAATGTCTCTTCAGTGCCTGGGATTCTTTGAAAGATCACTGAGGCAAAATGGTGTGTGGGGACATAAGGGGGGTTTCTTAGCACTTGAGAATGTCTTAATTTGAATTTCATAGCAAGCTGGAAGCTAGAAGTTGAAATTTAGTTGGTTCCAGGGAAATAAAAAATGCAACGTTTCTTACATATGTCATTTTGTGCCCTGAGACTTACACCCACTATGTTGATTTTAGCTATATGTGTTGTATGATTTCATGAGAAGTTTCTGTAAAAGCATGCTTGAAGCTTTGATAATGATTCTTTCTGAGAAGTGGCATGGGATCGAGGGTGGGATTGGATTCACTGTTTATTGGCAAAATTTGGAGACTGTTTACTTTTTTTAAACCAAGTACATGTGTTATTTCTAAATAAAAAATAAAGAATGAAGACCTCCATAAACCATACATGTTTACATATTATATAATAGCCATGTCACATTACAGAGATCTACATATATCCATATGTTAATATTTAAAGAAGCTAATCCTTTTTAAAACTTTGCATTAAATTACCACACTACAAATCTTAATGCTGTACTAATTGTTGATTTTTTTTTAATGTTTGTCGTGGGAAGCAAATTGTTCAGTGAAGGGCATGTCATATGCTTAATAATAGACAAATGGTCTGCTGTTTAATATAGCTAGAGAGAGAGAACAAAATATGCCTTCATTTAGCTGGTCTTAAGTTTCTAGCTGTCTCTTTTTCTCAATCTCTCTTTCTGTCTCCCTACCTTTAAAAATACTCTTTAAAAAGTGCCTTCTTTTGGTTTCCTGATTCTACTTTTGCTCTCGCTTTAAAATTCAATAGGCACAAAAATAATTTGTACTTCCAGAGACACTACTGAAAAAGTGAGATACTTTTTCAGTCAAAATGGATTAATCATTATTCTTTTCTTGAACAAGGGCAAATGAACTGCCCATGCTTTTTAAATCAGAGCTAGAATATATAGAAATTTAAATAAAACTTTCATTTACACAAAAGTCACTTCTCAACCAGCTCCTTTTCTGATGGAGAATGTCTGTTAGGCAACATCCAAATATTTCATCTACTCAACATGGATTCCGGAGAAGGCAATGGCACCCCACTCCAGTACTCTTGTCTGGAAAATCCCATGGATGGAGGAGCTTGGTAGGCTGCAGTCCATGGGGTCGCTAAGAGTCGGACATGACTGAGAGACTTCACTTTCATGCATTGGAGAAGGAAATGGCAACCCACTCCAGTGTTCTTCCCTGGAGAATCCCAGGGACTGGGGAGCTTGGTGGTCTATGGGGTCACGCAGACTCGGGCACGACTGAAGAGACTTAGTGGCAGCAGCAGCAGCAACATGGATTCATGAAAGATTTTCCCAAAGTTGATTTTCGAAAGATTTCACATGCCAACAAAACATAAGCCATATTTAAGGAGAAAAAATATATATATTCTAAATGGACTTTTTAGTTTTTTTTAGTCTTCTTACTAAACATTTTTCTAATATTTAAATTTAATCAAAAAGAGAAAAAGGTTATTTTTCAAAGATAACTTTGCCATTAAAAACAAACAGACAAAAATCTTATTTTTAGAGAGAGAAAAATGAGAGAAATAAAACACCTCAAGAAATGGCAGCAAAGTATTTGCACTTTGGCCAAGACACCAAATTGTATTTTGGCCTCATTCTAGATACAAAGCCATATCATTAAGCCATTGGCAGGGATGATGTGCTATGCATGCTCTACTTCTTAGCAGCCGACCCTAAGTGAACATAAATCGATCAAAATTGATCACCACTGTATATCTGATCGAACTTGATTGGTCAATATAAGTGACCTAGTAAAAGACCATCATGATTGTATCAGTAGGAAATCAGTTGTGATTGATCAAGTTGATCAACTGGTAAGCTAAGGTATTAGTTGACTAAATCTTGTTTCTTTATCTGAGTTTTATAGACATAAGTTTTGACTTTTACCTTCTTGCACAGTGAGGAAAACATGATCAAAAACGTATTAAAAGGCAGTCAATGCAATGTTGAGGATGTCTGCTTCTTGATCTGTAAGTAAGTGAAAAGAAAATGTAAAGTGAATGTATTCACCTCCTGAAAATTTATTGAGCTTTATACTTATGATGTGAGCAAGTTTTCTGAGTGTATATTATACTGAGAATTTTTTTAGGAGTTTTAAAAAAGTCAGTATCCTCTAAGATGTGTTGATGTGGGGATTTTTATCCTGAGGTGATGAAATTGATTGCAAATGACATTTTGGTGCTTCTTATATCATTATTTTCTGACTTGTGCCCAAAGCAAAGACTTTTTCCAACCAAAAGATTTGGTACAGTTGCCTTTTCCTCTGTATAGTTTTACACTCATAGCCCCTTGAAATAATTTTCTTTAGGTTTGTCAAATTAATAGATAAGTTGATCTCTGTGATTACTTGGATCACTTTGATTTGGGTATTTAATTTCTAGTTCATGAGGCTTAGGCCCCATCCTTGAAATTACTGTTTTCCAGGTAAACACAAAAAAGTAAATGCAATGAGGGCTCAACCACATGAATAGTTCCCACATATTCAAAATATCAAATTATATAGAAAGATTGGTTCTTAAGTTCTGTGTGTTTAAAAAAAAAATAAATGAATGAAAACTTTCCACGGGATCTATTTTTTCCCATAAATTCTGATACTCATAAGGAATTCCTTTTCCCCCCAAATTCTGTGAATACTGAGACTTCTTCCCCAGAAATATGTGCATACTTAAGGAAATCTTTCATTTAGTATAGTAGTTTTTTACTTTAAAAATAACTGGCTCCTGCATTTTGATCTTTCCTCAAAGGACCCAAATGTCTAAAATTTGCTAAACAAAAAGATGAATAGAAGAAACAGTATCCATGACAATATGAAGTTGATTGATCATTACCATGAGTATTACCACAATGGCTATGTATATTTATTTCTCTACTAAGCAAGATTCTAAGTGTTTCATCTGTAGCCACTAAATTATTATATTAATAACTCTATTAAGTGATCACCACTATTGTATTCATTTTAAAAGTTAAACAACAACAGAAGCAGCAGCAAACTTGAGACCTGTAAGTAAGTGAAAACAACATGTAAGTTAGTCATGTCCAACTTTTTGTGATCCCATGAGCTATAGCCCACCAGGCTCCTCTGTCCATGGAATTCTCCAGGCAAACATACTGGAGTGCATAGCCATTCCCTTCTCCAAGAGATCTTCCCAACTCAGGGACTGAACCCAAGTCTCCTGCTTGGCAGAAAGATTCTTTACCATCTGAGCCACCAGAGAAGCCTTTAATGATAATGAGCAAATTGAGGATAAAGCAACTTCTTGGAAGAGGGAGAAGAAAGCATTGGGGCAGAGAATGTAGGGGTGTCACAGCTCACTTTTTTCTTTCTCACACTAGCTGTATAGCAGGTGCATGAAGGGATGCTATATCACTCTCATATCTTTTGACTATTTATATCAGGAAGCAACAGTTAGAACTGGACATGGAACAACAGACTGGTTCCAAATAGGAAAAGGAATACGTCAAGGCTGTATATTGTCACCTTGCTTATTTAACTTATATGCAGAGCACATCATGAGAAATGCTGGGCTGGATGAAGCACAAGCTGGAATCAAGATTGCCAGGAGAAATAGCAATCACCTCAGATATGCAGATGACAACACCCTTATGGCAGAAAGTGAAGAAGAAATAAAGAGCCTCTTGATGAAAGTGAAAGAGGAGAGTGAAAAAGTTGGCTTAAAGCTCAACATTCAGGAAGTGAAGATCATGGCATCTGGTCCCATCACTTCATGGCAAAGACATGGGGAAACAATGGAAACAGTGACAGACTTTATTTTGGGGGGCTCCAGTATCACTGAAGATGGTGACTGCAGCCATGAAATTAAAAGACGCTTACTCCTTGGAAGGAAAGTTATGGCCAACCTAGGAAGCATACTAAAAAGCAGACACATTATTTTGCCAACAAAGGTCCGTATTGCCAAGACTATGGTTTTTCCATTGGTCATGTATGGATGTGAGAGTTGGACTATAAAGAATGCTGAGTGCCAAAGAATTGATGCTTTTGAACTATAGTGTTGGAGAAGATTCTTGAGAGTCCATTGGACTGCAAGGAGATCCAAACAGTCCATCCTAAAGGAGAACAGTCCTGGGTGTTCATTGGAAGGACTGATGTTGAAGCTGAAACTCCAATACTTTGGCCACCTGATGCGAAGAACTGACTCATTTGAAAAGACTCTGATGCTGGGAAAGGTTGAAGGCAGGAGGAGAAGGGGACAACAAAAGATGAGATGGTTGGATGGCATCACCAACTCAATGGACATGAGTTTGAGTAAACTCCAGGAGTTGGTGATGGACTGGAAGGCCTAGCGTGCTGTGGTCCATGGGGTCGCAAAGAGTCAGACACGAACTGAGTGACTGAATGAACTGAAATATTATTTTGTGTCCACCCACTATTTTTTAAAAAACAAAACACGAGACACATAGGGATGCAGAAAGACTAGTATCAGCATCCACTATAGCTATGTCTCTCACACTCATTTGGGTATGTTATAGTTTAAAAGTGTACCCATTTAGTTACTTCAACTTAGAAAAGGTAATATGGTTAAAAAAAAAAAAGTGGTGCTTTTACAACATGCCCCAATATCAAAACACTATAGTAATTTTAGTTTTGTAGATTTGGGGAGCCAGAAAGAACACATCTGGTTCGTATGATATTGAGGCCAAGTAACATGGGTAGTCTAGACAAAATTAAAAGAATTAAGTTGGATTGAAAAAGACAACAACAACAGCAAATGCCATTTCAGGGAGCAAAGTTTAGGATTCTAATGAAGAAAATAATAGGCTTTGGTGGGGATAGAAAAGGTGGGAAGATAAAGGGGACCATCCAAGGGAAAATATTTTAACTGAATAGAAGCTTAAGTTGCTCAGATATTTAAAACACTTAACAGATGAGAAAGGGACTAAAATAGATGACCTTCAAGTTACTTTTTGATTGGCCTCTGCCTCCAACCATTTTGAGAAAAAGACAAATAAACAAACAAAAAACAGTTAAATGAATAAGACATGTAAATCTCTCCTGTGAGTGAAGTCGCTCAGTAGTGTCCAACTCTTTGCAACCCCATGGACTGTAGCCTATCATGCTCCTCCATCCATGGGATTTTCCAGGGAAGAGTATTGGAGTGGGTTGCCATTTCCTTCTCCAGAGGATCTTCCTGACCCAGGGATCGAACCCAGGTCTCCCACATTGTAGGCAGATGCTTTACCATCTGAGCCATCAGGGAAGCCCTAAATCTCTCCTAGCTAGTGTTTAATATTGATTTGAACACACATGAATAACACTGCAAATAGTTCAAAGGCACATTAATTAATGAGAGGAAAATAAAATTCCAATTTGCTGACTTATTTGGTTATGATTCAAAAAACCATAAGGATCTATCAAAAATTCACTCAAATTTACTTATTGTTAACCATGCAAGAAATGAGGGCATAGTCATAATTTAATGCCAGCAAATGTCCCATTTGGGAACAGTTGAATTAAATGTAGACCTTTAGACTTTATGCTGGGAGAAAGCAGAGAGAGACTGAAGGTGTAACTACTCTGAACAGATTTAACATGATCCCAGAGTGGGGGAAATGACTTTTGCTGAAGTAGATTAAGAGACTATGTTAAATAAGTTACACTATAATTATAGCTGTGATTGTATTCACACTACTGCATGAATAGGGGTCCAATAAACCCATTCCAAACTTCCTGGATACCTCTTTCTTACTCCTAATCTGTACTGAAGATATTTCAGAATTTTTATTTTAGTTAAATATTGCTCAGTGATAAAAAGGAATGAATTTGAGTCAGTGATAGTGAGGTGGATGAACATAAGCCCATTATACAGAGTGAAGTAAGTCAGAAAGAAAAAAAAGCAAATATCATATATTAATGCATATATATGAAATCCACAAAAATGGTAGTGATGAACTTACTTACAAGGAAGGAATGGAGACACAGATGTAGAGAATGGACTTGTGGCCGTAGTAGGGGAAGGAGAGGGTGGGATGAATGGAAAAGGAGCATTGACATATATACAGTATCATGTGTAAAACAGATAGCTGGTGGGAAGTTGCTATATAACACAGGGACCCCAGTCTGGTGCCCTGTGATGACCTAGATGTGCGGGATTGGTGAGGGGAGGGAGGCTCAACAAGGAGGGGATATGTGTATAATTATGACTCATTCATGTTGTGATGCAGCAGAAACAAATACAATATTGTAAAGCAAATTTCCTCCAATTAGAAAAAATAAATGTAAAAAATGTGATTAGTTTTAGGGAAGGGAAGGTCTTCTATTTGTCATGTAAACAGATGCCACTAAAAGTATTTAATGTACTGGGGGAAAAAATGCCATAGGATATTTCAGAACTTAACAGTCATTCCAGAAATTCTTCAAGTGATTTAATTGCAGAAAATATTTTTATTGAATGGAATGGTTTCCAGTAGGTCAGAAAAGTAAGGAAAATCAGTTGAAATAGGCTAAATATAAATTCAACCAATTCTTACTCAACTTAGCAAAAAACAAAAAAACAAAACACACACACATACCCCAAAAGCAACGATGTACTATTCACTATACAGAGTCTGCCTGTGAAATGTGATATTGAATTTCTCTTGAGTTTTCATTAATGTTCAGTATCTCAATTAGATTATGAGAATGTTAGTATATAAACTGTAGTCTATAGTATTGGGATCAAAACTGCCTAATGAACCACTATACTGCTTCAAAACATCCTTACTTACTTTTTACTTAAAGACCTATCAACATTTCTTTTAGGGTAGGTTTAATATAGATGAACTCTTAGTTTTTGCTTGTCTCATGCTTGTCACAAAAGTTTGTTATATCTCCTTCAGTTCTGAATGATAATCTTACTGGAGAGAGTATCTGGGTTGCAAGTCTTCCCCTTTCAGTACTTTAAAAATATGATACCACTCCCTTCTGGCTTCAAGTGTTTCTGCCAAAAAAAGAAAAATCAGTTGATGGTCTTATGGGGGTTTCCTTGTATATGACTTTGTTTTTCTCTTGCTGACTTTAAAATTCTCTCTTTAACTTTTGCTATTTTAATATGATATATCTTAGTGTGGGTTTATTTAGGTTCATTTTTTGAAACCGTCTGTGCTTCCTGTACCTGGATATCTGTTTTCTTCTTCTATCTTGGGAAGTTTCCATCAAATAGATTTTGACCCTCTTCTCTCTCTCTTCTCCTTCTGGGATCCCTAGAAGGTAAATGCTCGTATGTTTGATGTTATCCCAAAGATCTCTTATACTGTCCTTATTTTTAAAAATGTATTCTCTTTTTCTGGTTGAGTGATTTCTATTATCCTATCTTCCAGATCACTTATGCTTTATCTAATAAAAGTGTGGTAGAAATGTGATTTTCTGCCAATAGATGTTGAAAAACCTATAGATTTGTTCTTTTTAAAAGCATGTTTTGAATAGTATTCACTTGATTGCTGTCTCAAATTCTGGGCAAAGCATTATTAGAGATGGCAAACTGAAAAAATAAAGGCAACAATTGCAACTTGTTAAAAACACCAAATGTAAAGTGCCCTGAGGGAAGAATGTGTGTGGTATCTTCTAGAAACAGAAAAAAAAAAAATAGTGTGGCTAGAAAATAATGAACCTGAACCGTAGAAAGATTGGTATCAGAGGAGGCAGATGATTGAGGTGGGGCCAGATCGTGTAGGATTTTGGGAGCCACCAAATGTGTTTGGATTTTATTCCAAATAAAATGTGAAGTCTTTAAGGGTTTTTAAGAGTGCCAATGCTATAATTTATGACATCTGAGTGTGTGCTTTTATCTTGGCCATATTTCTTCATAAGATATTTTAAAAACTCAGCAGTTTGACTATTGTGCTCTTAAAATTTTACAAGACTCTACAAATTTTTCTATGCTATTCAACATTTGATGGTACTCATACACAACTTTCTTTACTTATTGAGTTGAACTTATTTGATAACTCAACAAACAATTTTAATACAAGTTGAAATTATGGAAAGTACACACACAAACAAATACACACATATACACAGATGTACTGGCTTTCTTGATTTCTCCTTAAAAATTTAATAAGCCAGTTGTATCCTAGTGAAAAACTGGTGTTAATAGCTCCACCATCAAAAATTTATCATAAACCTTAATATATTCTCATAGAAATATTCCCCTCACTTTGAGGCTAAAATATCAATATGCCAATAAATAAGCATTTTATGTTGCAAACTTGGAAAACACAATTGGCCAAACACATTTTAATAGGCCCATACTTGTTTAGATGGCATAAGAAACTGCCTATGAATTGTTGTGAGTGAGGAGGCTGCAGGGTATTTGGTCCCCCCAAATATCTTTAATTTGGAGCAATCAGGAAGCTAGTGTGCACCTTAAAATTTATTTGTTCACTATAAGAGAATAAAGAATAGGTTACTTAAGATAAGTGTTAGTTTCTCAGTTGTGTCTGACTCTTTGTGACCCCATGGACTGTTAACCCACAAGGCTCATCTGTCCATGGAATTCTCCAGGCAAGAATACTGGAGTGGGTAGCCATTTCCTTCTCCAGGGTATCTTCCTGACTCAGGGATTGAACCTGGATCTCCTGCATTGCATACAGGTTCTTTACCATCTGAGCCACCAGGGAAGCCCAACTTAATGCTACTTAAATTATTAAGATATCTTTTTTAGGAGAGCACCAGATCCTGAGACACCACGAAAATTATGTTTTATAGGCAGAGACTTTTGAAATAAATGATCATAAAGGAAGGGAAGGGCATGTAGGAGATTCTTCTTATCTCCCATTTTTGCCAAATGTGGCCTTACTTTTTGCAGTATTTAGGAGTAATTTAATTTTTAAGTCAAGATTTACCTTAATGGATTTGATTACATTCCCTCTTAACAATATCATCAGTATTGTGAAACATTTTTATAGACATTTCAAGGCTATCCATCAGCAACATACTACTTATTTCAAGATTAATACTGTATTTTTATGTTAATTATAGTTCGTGCCACCTCAAATTAGTTTTGATGATTCAATGAAAGTCATCAAAATTATAGAAAGCTTTCCCATTTATTTTGTAAAGTGGAAAGGTATTTTGAGATATTAGTAAGAATAGTTACATCAATTTAGAAATACTAGTAAGTATTTTGGTTTGGGAATCCAAGGTTATAAAAGCAAAACAAATGGTTGTAATCTCTTGTCTTTGTTCAGGATCATCTACTCTTTATTTTCAAAATAGGGACTAAGATAGTGTGGAAAATATAGCTATTTCTTAGAGTGAACTTATTAAAAATGACTAATTTGAGTCTAATTTTAAGACCAAAATGTGAGGAATATATTTTGTTATCTTTTCTCCCTACTTGATATCACATGATTAAAGACAAGACTAAAACCAGAACCAGTAAGTATAAATATATATATATATATATATATATATATATATATATATATATATATATAGGGACTTCATATGGTTAAATTTGTGACTGATACAATAAATTAGCATCAATACTATGTCTGCCTTCAGTTTCAAGCAATGTAAGTATTCTCTTTGATGGGAAAATACTGACTTTTTCTATGTAAGATGGTACAAGAGAATTCATTTATTAATTACGTCTGTCCTTAGAATTTAAAAGACTGTTAACCACTAATAATAAATGAACATGTTTAACTTTGTGAAGGTAAGCCACCTTCTCTTTTCTAGACACTAGAGCATCACAAGGTCAAGTGGCAGATGGCTTGAGAGTTACATCATACACATATTACACAGTAACTGTGAATGAAAATTGTTGCACACACACATACACAAAAATTACCCCAAAATTTGGCTTTAAACAAGGAGCATTTATTATATTACACAGTTTCTAAGGGGTGGGGAACTGGAAGCAACTTAGTTGGGTAGCTCTTCCTGGGAGGTCTCTCATAGGATTACAGTGACTATGTTATCCAGGGCTATAGACATTTGAAGGGTTGACTGGGTCTGAGGATCCACTTCTAAGAAGATTATCTCACATGGAATTTGTCTGGAGATCTTTGTTTCTTGTCATATGGTCTTCTTCATAGCACTGCCTAAGTGCCCTCAAGACTGAAGCTGGCTCCCCCGCATCTCTCTCAAAGAAAGCAGGGCAGAAACAGTAGTGTCTTTTATGACTTAACCTGAGAAGCACCATCTTATCCCTTCTGCCATATTCTACTTGTTGGTTACCCAGTGGTTGTTGCTGTTTAGCCATTAAGTCATGTCCAATAGTTTTGAGATCCCATAGACTGTGATCCACCAGGCTCCTCTGTCCTTGGGGTCTTATAGTCAAGAATACTCGAGTGGCTTGCCATTTCCTTCTCCAGGGGATCTTCCTGACCTGACCCAGGGATTGAACCCACATCCCCTGTGTTGGCAGGTGGCTTCTTTACCACTGAGCCACCGGGAAACCTAGACTAACCCTGAAACAACATGGGAGGAAACTCTACAACGACATGAGTATCAAAAGGCAGAGATCATTGGGTGTCATATTGGAGGCTGAATACTACAAAATTGAAGGATAAATTGTGGGGAGATTAGCTTGGTATACATTTCCTCTTCTTCCATCTCTTCCTTTTCTTTCTCCTTCTCCTCCTTCTTCAGTATGAAAACACACAAATATTAAAAGTTCAGTCATACTTAGCCCTCAAATTTGAGGACACATATGTACTTATGCTCATGTACAGAAATGAGCTAATAGGCAAATAGACTTATTCAGCTGCAATTCAGCATAAAAATAATTCCCCATGTGCCAAACAAAGCAAAACAAATTTTGATTCAGAACCTAAAAAAGAATCCACAAGGAAGCAAACATCACTCCCTATTTTACAAGCAAAATAATCAAGCTGGTAATCTTCATCAAATTAATAATGGCATTTTTCTTAACTAGTTTTTGCTTGCTTGGTTAGCTTAAGGGTCTCTGAACATTACAAAATATTTAAAATTTTATTTTAAGAAAATGATTCTGGGGGCAGTCCCAAGATGGTAGAGGAATAGGATGGGGAGACCACTTTCTCCCCTACAAATTCATCAGAAGATCATTTGAGTGCTGAGCAACTTCCACAAAACAACTTCTGAACACTGGCAGAGGACATCAGGCACCTAGAAGGGGAGCCCATTCTCTTTGAAAGGAGGTAGGACAAAATATAAAAGACAAAAAGAGAAACAAAAGAGTTAGGGAAGGAGACCCATCCTGGGGAGGGAGTCATGAAGGAGACGTTTCCAAACAGTTGGAAACCCTCTCACAGGTGGGTCTGTGGGGAGTTTTGGAATCTCAGAGGGCAACATAACTGGGAGAAAAAAGAAAACCACAGAATATGCACCTAACCGCAACTGCCAGCAGAGAAGTAGTCCATACGCTAGCGTCCACCACCAGCGAACGGGGGATGTACAGGCCGGTGCAGGCTAAATAATCGGTGCTTAGGGTGAGGACCTGGCCTGAATGCCCTGAGGAAAATCTGAGGTAGTTAACGTGAGATAGAAACCCAAACTGTGGGATCGCTAAAGAGCAAAAAAGGGAACTTTCCCGCGAAAGTCTCTAAGGTGCAGCCTGACCTGCTCACAGAGCAAAGGATTGAGGGAACACCAAAGGAGAGCTAGCTGGCTCCATACACACCCCTCCACTCCCCACCAGAGGCAGAGAGGCAGGCGTGCAACAACCAGACCCAGAAGGCAAGGGGCAATCTTGGCCCCAGAGACCGGCATCCTCCACCAAACTGAGAGCAGGCTCCCAGTTACTAACCACATCTTCCTGGGATCCTGGACTGTTGACATCTGCCAGGAGGGTTGCAACCTGAGATCAGCTCCCCAGAGGAGACATATGGCACACCTGGGACAGTGCTCTTGCTGCTCACCTGGGAAACCAAGCTGCAGGACCCGGGAGGTGATTAAGATGCAAGGCCCACCTGGGACAGTGTGCTCACCAAACACCTGGTCACCTTAGCTGCTCGGACCTGGGAAGGGCACAAAAATATGCCCAACAAAGTCTGTGTCCTTGCAGAGTACCCAAGAACCTGAGCAGCTTAGACCTGGGAAGTGCGTGAAATGCAGGGCCGGCTTTGGACAGTACCCCTGCAGAGCAACCTGGTGCCTGAGCTGTGTAGACCCAGGAAGCACATGCCACCTCAAGCTGGGGCAAACCCAGTGGGGTCTATACACTGCAAGCGCTCCCCACACATGCAGGCGGTATTTGTTTGCAGTCAGTGTCCCTTTGTCTCCACAGCACAATTGAACAAGTGAGCCTAAATAAGTGATCACCTTTGCTCCCTGTCGCTCAGTCATGTCTGACTCTTAGCAAGCCCATTGACTGTAGCCTACCAGGCTCCTCTGTTCATGGGATTCTCTAGGCAAGAATACTGGAGTGGGTTGCGATTTCATTCTCCAGGGGATATTCCCAACCCAAGGTTCAAACCCAGGTCTCCAGCATTGCAGACAGGCATTTACCCTCTGAGCCATCAGAGAAAAAGGCAAAATGGCTATCTGAGGAGGCCTTACAAATAGCTGTGAAAGGAAGAGAAGGGAAAAGAAAAGGAGAAAAGGAAAGATATAAGCATCTGAATGCAGAGTTCCAAAGAATACCAAGGAGAGATAAGAAAGTCTTCCTCAGCAATCAATGTAAAGAAATAGAGGAAAACAATGGAATGGGAAAGACCAGAGATCTCTTCAAGAAAGTTAGAGATACCAAGGAAACATTTCATGCAAAGATGGGCTCAATAAAGGACAGAAATGGTATGGACCTAACAGAAGCAGAAGATATTAAGAAGAGGTGGCAAGAAAACACAGAAGAACTGTACAAAAAAGATCTTCACGACCCAGATAATCACAATGGTGTGATCACTCACCCAGAGCCAGACATCTGGGAATTTGAAGTCAAGTGGGCCTACAAACAAAGCTAGTGGAGGTGATGGAATTCCAGTTGAGCTATTTCAAATCCTAAAAGATGATGCTGTGAAAGTGCTGCACTCAATATGTTAGCAAATTTGGAAAACTCAGCAATGGCCACAGGACTGGAAAAGGTCAGTTTTCATTCCTATCCCAAAGAAAAGCAATGCCAAAGAATGCTCAAATTACCGTGCAATTGCACTTACCTAACACGCTAGTGAAGTAATGCTCAAAATTCTCCAAGCCAGGCTTCAGCAATACATGAACTGAGAACCTCTAGATGTTCAAGCTGGTTTTAGAAAAGGCAGAGGAACCAGAGATCCAATTGCCAATATCTGCTGGATCATCAAAAATGCAAGAGAGTTTCAGAAAAACATCTATTTCTGCTTTATTGACTATGCCAAAGCCTTCGACTATGTGGGTCACAATAAACTGGAAAATTCTGAGAGAGATGGGAATACCAGACCACCTGACCTGCCCCTTGAGAAACCCATATGCAGGTCAGGAAGCAACAGTTAGAACTTGACATGGACCAACAGACTGGTTCCATATAGGAAAAGGAGTACGTCAAGGCTGTATGTTGTTACCCTGCTTATTTAACTTATGTGCAGAGTACATCATGAGAAATGCTGGGCTGGATGAAGCACAAGCTGGAATCAAGATTGCCAAGAGAAATATCAATAAACTCAAATATGCAGATGATACCACCCTTATGGCAGAAAGTGAAGAAGAACTAAAGAGCCTCTTGATGAAAGTGAAAGAGAAGAGTGAAAAAGCTGGCTGAAAACTCAACATTCAGGAAACTAAGATCATGGCATCCAGTCCCATCACTTCATGGCAAATAGATGGGGAAACAGTGGAAACAGTGGCAGACTTTCTTTTTTTTGGCTCTAAAATCACTGAAGATGGTGATTGCAGCCATGAAATTTAAAGATGCTTACTCCTTGGAAGGAAAGTTATGACCAACCTAGCCAGCATATTAAAAAGCAGAGACATTACTTTGTCAACAAAGGTCTGTCTAGTCAAGGCTATGATTTTTCCAGTAGTCTTGTGTGGATGTGAGAGTTGGACTGTAAAGAACGCTGTTCAGTTCAGTCGCTCAATCGTGTTCAACTCTTTGCGACTCCATGAACCACAGCATGCCAGGCCTCCCTGTCCATCACCAACTCCCAGAGTCCACCCAAACCCATGCCCATTGAGTCGGTGATGCCGTCCAACCATCTCATCCTCTGTCGTCCCCTTCTCAAGCTGAGCATCGAAGAATTGATGCTTTAGAACTGTGGTGTTGAAGAAGACTCTTGAGAGTCCCTTGGACTGCAAGGAGATCCAACCAGTCCATCCTAAAGGAGATCGGTCCTGGGTGTTCATTGGAAGGACTGATGTTGAAGCTGATAGTCCAATACTTTAGCCATCTGATGAGAAGAGCTGACTCATTTGTAAAGCCACTGATGCTGGGAAAGATTGAGGGCAGGAAGAGAAGGGAATGACAGAGGATGAGATGGTTGGATGGCATCACCGACTCTATGGACATGGGTTTGGGTGTACTCTGGGAGTTGGTGATGGACAGGGAGGCCTGGCATGCTGTGGTTCATGGGGTTGTAAAGAGTCAGACACGACTGAGCGAGTGAACTGAACTGAGCTTTGCTCCCTGTGTCAGGGCGGGAATTAGACACTGAAGAGACTTGAAAAAAGAGGAACCCAAAATATAGAAGAAGGAACCGCTCTTGGAGTGACAGTTGCAACCAATTAAAACCCTGTAGTTAACATTGACTAAGCATTGGAAGGGGCTGATAGACCTTGAGAGCAAGTACAAGCTGGAACAAGGAACTTCCTGAAACTTAGCTGACCCCACACTGCCCACAACAGCTCCAAAGAAATCCCTAGATATATTTTTACTATTATCACTTTTTATTTTTTAAGAAATTAAATTATTTATTACTCCTTTAATTTTCATTTTTATAACCCACTATTACCTTGCAAAAAATGACCCTATTTTTAAAGCAAACTTCATATATATTTTTTTAATAATTTTTGTGATTGATTTTGTTTTGTATTTTTAATGGTTTTTTTTGTTTGTTTGTTTGTTTTTGAGAGTCTAACTTCTACTCTAGATTTTTAATATTTACTTTTTGGTACTTGTTATCAATTTTGTACCTTTAAGAATCTAACCTTCAGTATCCATTTTCACTTAGGAGTGTGATAACTGACTCGATTGGTCTCTCCCCTATTGACCTCTCCCTTTTCTCCCCCAGGTCACCTCTACCTCCTCCCTCCCCCTTCTCTTCTCTACTTAACTCTGTGAATCTCTCTGTATGTTCTGGACTGTGGAGAACACTTAGGGAACTGATTACTGACTAGATTGGTCTCTCCCCTTTTGACTTCACTGCTTCTCCTCCTGGTCATCTCTATCTCCTTCCTCCTTCTTCTCTTCTTCATGCAACTCTGTGAACCTCTCTGGGTGTCCCTCGCTGTGGGGAATTGTTTCACCATTAACCTAGATGTTTTATCATCTGTGCTGTATGGATGGAGAAGTCTTGAGGCTACTATAAAAATAAGACTGAAAGCCAGAGGCAGGGGGCTTACTCAAAAACTTGAGATCAGAGAACTCCTGATTCCAGGGAGCATTAACAGACTAGAGCTTACCCCAAAGCCTCCGTACCTACACTGAAATCAAATTCCACCCAAGAGCCAACAAGTTCCAGAGCAAGACATACCATGCTAATTCTCCAGCAAAGCAGGAATACAGTCCTGAGCATTAAAAGGCAGGCTTCCCAAAGCCACGCCAAACCCATAGACACCCCAAAACACACTACTGGACACTTCATTGCACTCCAGAGAGAAGAGATCCAGCTCCACCCACCAGAACACAGATACAATCTCCCCTAACCAGGAAACTGACAAGCCACTAGTCCAACTCCACCCACAGGGAGCAGGCTCCACAATAAAGAGGAACTACCAACTTCCAGCCTACAGAAAGGGCACCCCAAACACAGCAGTCTAAACAAAATGAAAAAGCAGAGAAATATTTAACAGGTAAAGGAACTTGACAAATGCCCACCAAACCAAACAAAAGAAGAGATAGGGAGTCTATCTGAAAAAGAATTCAGAATAATGATAGTAAAGATGATCTAAAATCTTGAAAACAAAATGGAGTTACAGATAAATAGACTAGAAACAAGGATTTAGAAGATGCAAAAAATGTTTAACAAGGACCTAGAAGAAATAAAGAAGTTAATCAATAATGAATAATGCAATGAATGAGATCAAAAGCACTCTAGAGGGAACTAACAGTAGAATAACTGAGGCAGAAGATAGGATAAGTGAGGTGGAAGCTAAATTGGTGGAAATAAATGAGACAGAGAGGAAAAAAGAAAAAAAGAATGAAAAGAAATGAGGACAACCTCAGAGACCTCTGGGACAATGTTAAAAGCCCCAACACTCAAATCATAGAAATATCAGAAGAAGAAGACAAAAAGAAATGGCATGAGAAAATACTTGAGGAGGTAATAGCTGAAAACTTCCCTAAAATGGGTACGTAAACACCCACCCGAGACCAAGAAACCCAGAGAGTCGCAAACAGGATAAACCCAAGGTGAAACACCCTGGGACACATATTAATCAAACTAATGAAGATAAAACACAAAGAACACATATCAAAAGCAGCAAGGGAAAAGCAACAAATAACACACAAAGGGATCCCCATAAGGATAACAGCTGATCTTTCAATATAAACTCTACAGGCCAGAAGGGAATGACAGGACATACTTAAAGTGATGAAAGAGAAAAACTACAACCCAGATTACTGCACTCAGCAAGGATCTCATTCAAATATGAAGGAGAAATCAAAAGCTTTACAGACAAACAAAAGCTGAGAGAATTCAGCACCACCAAACCAGCTCCTCAACAAATGCTAAAGGATCATCTCTAGATAGGAAGCTCAGAAAAGGTTTATAACTTTGAACCCAGAACAGCAAAGTAATTGCAATGGCATCATACTTCTCAATAATTACCAATATAAATGGGTTGAATGCCCCAAACAAAAGACAAAGACTGGCTGAATGGATACAAAAACAAGACCCCCATATATGCTGTCTACAAGAGACCCAATCAAACCAAGGGACACGTACAGACTGAAAGTGAACGGGTGGAAAAAGATGTTCCATGAAAATGGAGACCAAAAGAAAGCAGGAGTAGCAACTCTCATATAAGATAAGATAGACTTTGAAATAAAGACCGTGAGAAGAGGCAAAGGACACTACGTAATGGTCAAAGATCCAAGAAGAAGATATAACAATTATAAATATATATGCACCCAACCTAGAAGCACCTCAATACGTAAGACAAATGCTAACAAGTATGAAAGGAGAAATTAACAGTAACAAAATAATAGTGGGAGGCTTTAATGCCCCCTCACACCTATAGATAGATCAACCAAACAGAAAATTAGCAAGGAAACACAAACTTAAATGATACAATGGACCGGTTAGACCTAATTGAAATTTACAGGACATTTCACCCCAAAACAATGAATTTCACCTTTTCTCAAGTGCACATGGAACATTCTCCAGGATAAATCACATCATGAGCCATAAATCTTGCCTTGATAAATTAAAAAAAAAAAAAAAAGAAAGAATTTCAAACATCTTTTCTGATCACAATGCAATAAGATGTCAACTACAGGGGGAAAACACTGCTAAAAATACAAACATATGGAGGCTAAATAATACACTTCTGAATAATCAACAAATCATGGAAGAAATCAAAAAAGAAATCAAAATATTCATAGAAACAAATGAAAATGAAAACACGACAACCCAAAACCTATGGGAGTCAGTAAAAGCAGTACTAAGGGGAAAGTGAAAATGAAGTCATTCAGTCGTGTCCGACTCTTTGCAACCTCATGGGCTGTAGCCTACCAGGCTCCTCCGTCCATGGGATTTTCCAGGCAAGAGTACTGGAGTGGGTTGCCATTTCCTTCTCCAGAGTATCTTCCCAGCCCAGGGATCGAACCCAGGTCTCCCACATTGTAAGCAAGACGCTTTACTGTCTGAGCCACCAGGGAAATCCCATAGCTAAGGGGAAGGTTCATAGCAATGCACGCTTACCTCAAGAAACAAGAGAAAATCAAATAAATAACCTAACTTTACACCTAAAGCAACTAGAAAAAGAAAAAACAAAGGAGACTTTAGTCAAAATCAACAAAACTAAAAGCTGGTTCTTTGAGAAGATAAATAAAGTAGACAAACCATTAGCAAGACTCATCAAGAAAAAAAGGGAGAAGAATAAAATCAACAAAATTAGAAATCAAGATGGAGGAATCATAACAGAAAAACAAAAACAAAGGATCATAAGAGACTACTATCAGCAACTATAAGCCAATAAAATGGACAACATGGAAGAAATGGATGAATCCTTAGAAAAGTATAACCTTCCTAAACTGAACCAGGAAGAAATAGAAAATCTGAACATACCCATCACAAGCACAGAAATCAAAACTATAACCAGAAATCATCCAACAAACAAAAGCCCAGGACCAGATGGCTTCACAGGTGAATTTTATCAAAAATTTAGAAAAGAGCTAACACTTAGTCTACTCAAACTCTTCCAGAAAATTGCAGAGGAAGGTAAACTCCCAAACTCGTTCTATGAGGCCATCATCACCCTAATACCAAAACCAAAGATGCCACAAAAAAAAAAAGAAAACTGCAGGCCAATATCACCGAAGAACATAGATGCAAAAATCCTCAACAAAATTCTAGCAGACAGAATCCATTAACATATTTAAAAAGTCATATATCATGACCAAGTGGGCTTTATCTCAGGGATGCTAGGATTTTTCATTATTCACAAATCAATCAATGTGATACACCACATTAACAAACTGAAAGATAAAAACCATGTGATTATCTCAATAGATGCCGAGAAAGCCTTTGACAAAATTCAACACCTATTTATGATAAAAATGCTCCAGAAAGCAGGCATAGTAGGAGCATACCTCAACCTCAACATAATAAAAGCCATATATGGTAAACCCACAGCCAACATTATCCTCAATGGTGAAAAACTGAAAGCATTTCCCCTAAAGTCAGGAACAAGATAAAGGTGCCCACTCTCACCACTACTGTTCAACATAGTTTTGGATGTTTTAGCTACAACAATCAGAGATGAAAAGGAAATAAAAGGAATACTGATTGGAAAAGAATTAAAACTCTCATTTCAGATGACATGATATTCTACATAGAAAACCCTAAAGACACCACCAGAAAATTACTAGAGCTAATCAATAAATATAGTAAAGGAAGTTACAGGATATAAAACTAATACACAGAAATCCTTTACATTCCTATGTACTAACAATGAGAAAACAGAAAGAGAAATTAAGGAAACAATTCCATTCACCATTGTGATGGAAAGAATAAAATACTTAGGAATAAATCTACCTAAAGAAACAAAGACCTCTGTATAGAAAACTATACCTAAAGAAACAAAGACCTATGTATAGAAAACTATAAAACACTGGTGAAATCAAAGATGACACAATAGATGGAGAAATATACCATGTTCATGTTCATGGATCAGAAGAATCAATATAGTGAAAATGAGTATACTACCCAAAGCAATCTACAGATTCAAATCACTCCCCATCAAGCTACCAATGTTATTTTCCACAGAACTAGAACAAATAATTTCACACTTTGAATGGAAATACAAAAAACCTCGAATAGCCAAAGTAATCTTGAGAAAGAAGAATGGAACTGGAGGGATCAATTTGCCTGACTTCAGACAACACTGCAAAGCTACAGTCATCAAGACAGTATGGTACTAGCACAAAGAAATACAGATCAATGGAACAAAAGAGAAAGCCCAGAGGTAAATCCACACACCTATGGACACCTTATCTTTGACAAAGGAGGCAAAAATATACAATGGAGAAAAGGCAATCTCTTTAAAAAGTGGTGCTGGGAAAATTGGTCAACAACCTATAAATGAATAAAACTAGAACACCTTCTACTACCATACACAAAAACAAACCTGAATTGATTAAAGATCTAAATGTAAGACCAGAAACTATAAAACTCCTAGAGGAAAACATAGGCAAAACACTCTGACATAAATCACAGCAAGATCTTCTATGACCAACCTTCCAGAGTAATGGAAATAAAAGCAAAAATAAACAAATTTGATCTAATTAAACTTAAAAGCTTTTGCACAACGAAGGAAACTATAAGCAAGGTGAAAAAACAGTCTTCAGAATGGGAGAAAATAATAGCAAATGAAGCAACTGACAAATAATTAATCTCAAAAATATACAAGGATCTCAAGTAGCTCAATGTCAGAAAAATAAACAACCCAATCAAAAAATGAGCTAAAGAATTAAACAGACATTTCTCCAAAGAAGACATACAGATGGCTAACAAACACATGGCAAGATGGTCAACATCACTCATTATCAGAGAAATTAAAATCAAAACCACAATGAGGTACCATCTCTTGCCAGTCAGAATGGCTGCTATCAAAAAGTCTATCAAGCAATAAATGTTGCTATCAAACAATAAATGCTAGAGAGTGTGGAGAAAAGGGAACCCTCTTACACTGTTGGTGGGAATGCAAACTAGTACAGCCACTATGGAGAACAGTGTGGAGAGTCCTTAAAAAATTGGAAATAGAACTGCCATACGACCCAGCATTCCCACTGCTGGCCATCCACACCAAGGAAACCAGAATTGAAAGAGATATGTGTACCCCAATGTTCATCGCAAGACTGTTTACAATAGCTAGGACATGGAAGCAACCTAGATGTCCATTGGCAGACAAATGGATAAGAAAGCTGTAATACATATACACAATGGAATATTACCCATCTACTAAAAGGAACACATTTGAATCAGTTCTAATGAGGTGGATGAAACTGGAGCCTATTGTACAGAGTGAAGTAATTCAGAAAGTAAAACACCAATACAGTGTATTAATGCATATATATAGAATTTAGAAAGATGTCAACAATGACCCTATACATGAGACAGAAAAAGAGACACAGATATAAAGAACAGACTTTTGGACTCTGTGGGAGAAGGTGAGGGTGGGATGATTTAAGAAAATAATATTGAAACATGGATATTACCATATGTGAAATAGATGATCAGTCCAAGTTCAATTCATGAAGCAGGGCACTCAAAACCAGTGGACAATCAAGAGGGTAGGGTGGGGAGGGAGGTGAGAGAGGGGTTCAGGATATGGGACACATGTACACCCAAGGTTGATTCATGTCAGTGTATGGCAAAACCACCACAATATTGTAAAGTAATTAGCCTCCAATTAAAATCAATTAATTAGAAAAAAAGAAAATGAGTCCCCATTTGAGCATTTTTTTTTCTGCTGATTTGCATATTGGTAAGCTCCTATTTGGTGAAAGATAGATAAATTATTAAATTAAGTCTCTGTGTAGAAACTTCTATACATGTTTGTTTTTGTGTGCATAGGAAAAATGATCCTTAAAGAATTCTTCACGGTGATTCATGAATCTTCAACATCAGAATCACTAGCAAAGCTTATAAAAATGTGGAGGTGTGTGTGTGTGTGTGTGTGTGTGTGTGTGTGTGTGTGTGTGTGTGTGTGTATGCTAAGTCACTTCAGTCATTCCGACTCTTTGAGACGCCAAGCTCCTCTGTTCATGGCATTCTCCACACAAGAATACTGGAGCAGGTTGCCATTTTCTCCTCCAGGGGATCTTCCCAACCCGAGGATTGAACCCAAGTCTCTTACTGTCTCTTGCATTTCCAAAACAGTTCTTTACCACTAGTGCCACCTGGGAACCGCCATCCAAATTCTACAGAGTCAGGATCTCAGGAGTTGAGCTGGGAATCCACATTTTAGCAAGTGCTTAGGTAGTTCTTGGGCTTCCCAGGTGGTGCTAGTGGTAAAGAATTTGCCTACCAATTCAAGAGACAGAAGAAAAGTGTTGGGAAGATCCCCTCGAGGAGGTAATGGCAACCCACTCCAGTCTTCTTGCCTGGGAAATTCCAAGGACAGAGAAGCCTGGAAGTCACAAAGAGTCAGGCACGACTGAGTGAGCACTAGGTAGTACCTGTGGGTAAAAATGTAGTTAGCTATTGAATTTTGCAACATGTTTTCCAGATTTCAGCTCCGTTCAGTCGCTCAGTCATGTCTGACTCTTTGTGACCCCATGGACTGCAGCAGACCGGGCCACCCTGTCCATCACCAACTCCCAGAGTTTACTCAAACTCATGTCCATTGAGTCAGTGATGCCATAAAACCATCTCATCCTCTGTTGTCCCCTTCTCTTGTCTTCAATCTTTCCCAGCATCAGGGTCTTTTCAAATGAGTCAGCTCTTTGCATCAGGTGGCCAAAGTATTGGAGTTTCAGCTTCAACATTAGTCCTTCCAGTGAACACTCAGGACTGATCTCTTTTAGGATGGACTGGTTGGATCTCGTTGCAGTCCAAGGGACTCTCAAGAGTCTTCTCCAATACCACAGTTCAAAAGCATCAATTCTTCAGCACTCAGCTTTCTTTATAGTCCAGCTCTCACATCCATACATGACTACAGGAAAAACCATAGCCTTGACTAGATGGACCTTTGTTTGCAAAGTACTAGCTCTGCTTTTTAATATGCTATCTAGGTGGGTCATAAATTTTCTTCCAAGGAGTAAGCATCTTTTTATTTCATGGCTGCAATCACCATCTGCAGTGATTTTGGAGCCCCCCCAAAATAAAGTCTGCCACTGTTTCCACTGTTTCTCCATCTATTTGCCACGAAGTGATGGGACCAGATGCCACGATAGCAAAACATTATTGTGCTAAGTTGCTTCAGTCATGTCTGACTCTGCAATCATGAACTGTAGCTTGCCAGCCTACTTTGTCTCTGGGATTCTCCAGGCAAGAATACTGGAGTGGGTTGCCATTTCCTCCTCCAGGGCCTCTTCCTACCCAGGAATGGAACCTGAGTCTTTTATGTCTACTGTATTGGCAGGCGGGTTCTTTACCACTAGCGCCACCTGGAAGTTCCTATTTGTTCTAGCCATGGCCCTTTGAAGACACGATTTTCTTGCCTGGACTTGGGCTCCATTTTTCTAACAGAATCATAGTGGAGAGAAGGGTGTGTTCCCTTCCTGCACAGAATCACAGGCCCACGTGGTGTCTCCTTTGAGTCCCTGTAATCTCCCTCACTTTCCATGGGAGGAGGAGGATCTGAAAGCTAGGACTCTGAGGCATGCCTCACAAGTCAAGGCAAGGCTCAAAACCATGTGTTATTTTTAAATGCTTTTAAATTTTTAAAGTTTTCCATTTTTCTTCAGTGGAAATAATAAAATGCCTTTGAATAAACAGTTTTTTTTCTGCTTCAGAAAGTTGTGTGTTTATCTCAGTGTGGCCAATCAATGAATTCCAAAAGATTTATATATTTTTTTCTTCTATGGGGCAATCAAAGGCTAAATTCTAAAGGATTTGAAAATGTCAACTTGTAATACAAACTGGGTTGGCCCCAGGGCCTGAGATCAGAACCATAACTCACTGTGTTTACAAATTATATCATTCGGTCTGGTGTGCTAACTGTAAACTCACCGATAATTATAGTAGAGGATGAATTACAGTCAGCCTCTTTCCTTTTTTTTCCCAGTGTCTGAACTGTCATGACATATGGATTCTTCATCAGCCCTCAAATCACATTGAGGGCTTCCCTAGAAGCTAGTTTTGAAATCAATAGGCAGCTAGGCTTTTAGATGAAATATGGAATTACTATAGACTTTTTAAGAGGGAAAGAAAATGATTTCACTAAATGAATCCCCTATGTTATTCTAGTCAGACATACACATATCTGTGGTATTTAATAGAAAGGATAAAAATATAATGTTCTGTTAGGTAACAGACACAGTAGGAAAGTCACTTTTTTCCCTCAGCTATTCGTTATCCCTTTGTTATTCCTTCTCGAACAATACTCCCCCTTTGTGTTAAAAAAAAAAAATGCACTATTGTGTACCATTCTGAGGACACAATAGTGACACTTTTTTCTCTCTATTGCCTCCTGTTCTCTCTTTATCCACCTTCATATGCTCTTTCCCATCTGTCCCTCTTCTCTTTCCAATAATTTAACATCCAAAGATGTGATATCTTCTTAATTTGGTCTAAGCAAGAGATGCTTACTTTAAGATTGTGCCAGCAGGAAGAAGGTGAGTTGCTCGTGGATCTTCTAGGCAGACAGTTTCCCCTTGCCAAGATGTACAGTCTAAGGAATGCACAAATCCCAAGCTGTCAAACATAACCACTGAGTTTCTGGTCAAAATTTTAGTTATCTTGATCATTTCAAGAGAGTAAAGAAACATCTCTTATTTGCTAATTGACAAAATGTCTAGAATAAGCAGTAGATTTATTTTTAAAACATCACATTGCCTCTGTATTATATTGATATAGATTCAGATACAGATATAAGTATCTTCATTTTTGGAAGGTTTACTAAAAGTGTCAGAAATAAATGGACAAAGAGGACTAAGTATAAAAACAGATGGTATATTTTACGCTAATGAATATGTTAGCTGATGTGTGTGGAGGCACTATGCTTGTGTGTCCATGTCAACCTGCAAAGCATGTACTTCTCTGCCAATACATTGTTAAGAATGATCAGCCACTATTTTCCTGGGTATCTGCCATGGATCCAGACCCGACATTGTGGGCAAAGTACTGCTAGAGATTCCAAATTCAGTAGAGGAAGCCCAACAGGATGGGGAAAAGAAAAAAATGAGATTTTGCAGGAAAATATTGCACATCTTTAGGTAGAAATAATGATATTTTGCTAAAACATTCTTGGAAAATAACATGTTTTGGAAATTTTTGTATCATACCTTAATGAGGGAGTGGAGAAAGAAGTTATCACAAGGAAATCAGTTTTATCATCCTCCAATTCCAAACTGCTGTGGACTATCTCATCAACTGGCAAGACCAGGCAGAACCATCCAGAAAAAGATAATAGTGAGTGAAGTCATTTTCAAAACCTTCAAAATTTTGAAAATTTCAAGTTAGATTTTCCAGAGTTCCTCTGTCTCAATCCAGGGGCCATAGTAGCTAAAGGCTTCACAGGGACCCAGGGAAGCTACCTGATATGTACAGTCAGTTCACTTCAGTCTCTCAGTTGTGTTCAACCCTTTGTGACCCCATGGACTATAGCACGCCAGCCTTCCCTGTCCATTGTCAACTCCCTTAACTTACTCAAACTCATGCCCATCGAGTCGGTGACACCATCCAACCATCTCATCCTCTGTCGTCCTCTTCTCCTCCTGCCTTCAATCTTTCCCAGCTTCAGGGTCCTTTCCAGTGAGTCAGTTTTTTGCATCAGGTGGTCAAAGTAATGGAGTTTCAGCTTCAGCATCAGTCCTTCCAATGAATATTCAGGATTGATTTCCTTTAGATTGACTGGTTTGATTTCCTTGCAGTCCAAGGAACTCTCAAGAGTCCTTCCCCAACACCAGTTCAAAAACATCAATTCTTCATCTCTCAGCCTTCTTTATGATCGACCTCTCACATCTATACATGACTACTGGAAAAACTATAGCCTTGACTAAAAGGATCTTTGTCAGCAAAGTAGTGTCTCTGCTTTTTAATATGCTGTACAGAATCGCTCTTTCATTTGTTTGTTTGGGTCTTAAATTCACAGACAGTGCCCAAGCACTCAACATCTGCCAAGGCCAAGGACTGAGCTATATTCTCTCCCTTCTTATGCCTGTATTATATAATTTATTTTCTTCTTCGGGGGCCAATCTGATGTTCATTATAATTTGACATAATGTATGAAAACTGTGATTCTTCATTGTTCCCAAACACTTTCCAAAACTGTGGCAATTGTCCTATTCTATGTCAGCAGTGTAATAATAGAGATTTCATCATATTTTATGGTGTCATTCATTTATTCAATGAATAATTCTTGTATGGGCTTCCCTGGTGGCTCAGATGATAAAGAATCCACCTGTAATGCAGGAGAACCATTCAGTCCCTGGGTTGGGAAGATCTGCTGGACAAGGGAATGACTACCCACTCTGGTATTCTTGCCTGGAAAATTCCATGGGCAGAGGAGCCTGGCAGGCTACAGTCCATAGGATACCAAAAGATTCAAATGATACTTAGCCACTAAACAACAACAACAAATGTTGGTATGCATTTTAAAGATAATTTATCTCAAGGCTACTCATTGGTGAATTTTCTTTCTCATGTTGAAACTGTTTTTTATTAGATTATCAGCTTGGCTTTTTTAAATACACTAAATCTTCATAAATTAAATATTGCTGTATTACTTTGACTTCCTTTTTTTAATCTATAAAATTTTTTAAAAAATGAGACAGTAGGGCTCTACCAGAACATTCTAAGAATATTGATATTTCTCAAAAGTATGCTGTTATTCTTTAGGCCTACTCTAATAAAAATATGGAAAGAGCTTCTGATTTCTTTGAAAAAAATCAATGAAAATATCAAGACGAGGCATAATGTCAAGTAAGTTCAATAATCAGACCACAGTCAATGGCTAAAAAAATCATGAGGTGGCAAGAATGAAGTTTTATGTCGGTTCAGGTTACTAAACAAAGGGCTGACTGATCTTCAACCAAAATGAAAATAATCTAAAATTTATTGTACACCCCATCAGCCTTTCTGAAAGGTCATCTAATTAACATTTTGCATTTACTCTACTCTTCACCTTGACCCAAAAGACCAAAAATATGCTGAAGTCTATTTTACTTGAAATTCATAGTTATTGTGAATACAAATAAACTGAAAGCTAGAAAACACAACAAGGAGGGAGAGCTCTTCCTTTACACTGGGGGCATCAGAAGAGAAGGACATCAAGCAGACAGCTGGACCCGGAGGTGAGGACTGGATGGGACTTGGGGAGTGAGTCATACCCCTTGATACAGACAAAAGTAAGCTAGTTCCAGACTTCTTAAACAAGGATACTGCAAGACCTAGAGCTGAAATGCTCTCTGGACAGGGATTATGAGTCTTAATTGTATTAAACCACCTTAGGTTTATTTGTTGAATTGCCTGCACAAATAAATTGGAGAAGTGAAGTGAAATGAAGTGAAAGTCACTCAGTTGTGTCTGACTCTTTGCGACCCCATGAACTATACAGTCCATGGAATTCTCCAGGCCAGAATACTGGAGTGGGTAGTCTTTCCATTCTCCAGAGGATCTTCCCAACCCAGGGACTGAACCCAGGTCTCCCACATTGCAGGAGGATTCTTTACCAGCTGAGCCACCAGGGAAGCCCAAGAATACTGGAGTGGGTATCCTATCCCTTCTCCAGTGGATCTCCCCAACCCAGGAATTGAACCAGGGTCTCCTGCACTGCAGGCAGATTCTTTACCAACTGAGCTATCAGGTAAGCCTGATAGATTGGAGAAGATGCTCATATTAGAAAATATAGATACCAAGTGATCTGTTTCCTGTTCTGCTTATCATGATGGTCCAACTCCATCACTAATACTTATTCTCATAAATATTGAGTTGTTGCAGATAGTAAAGTGCTGGAGAGTACAGAAGGGACAATATACAGAAAATGTTGATTAATAGGGGGTGAAATATTTCATAAGTACCTACTACTTCAACATGTTTGTGTTAGAGGTAGGATGAGGGGTACCAGATTGAATTTATTTATTTTTTTCTATCAAATAAATACTTACTAACTACCCAGTATGCACACCATGCATTTGTGTTAGCAGACAGAAAGATCAAATGATAAATTTCAAATCCAGCCCTGGACAGCATTAATTTTTATGATCTTCTCAATTTCCATATAGTCAATAAAAGTCTGAAATGCAGTACTTGGGTGCAATCTCAAAAATGAAATAATGATCTCAGTTTGTTTCCAAGGCAAACCATTAAATATCACAGTGATCCAAGTCTATCCAAAGAAGTTGAAGTTGAATGGTTCTATGAAGACCTACAAGACCTTCTAGAATTAATACCAAAAAAAGATGTCTTTTTCATCATCATAGGGGACTGCAATGCAAAAGTAAGAAGTCAAGAGATACCTGGAGTAACAGGTAATTTTGATCTAGGGGTACAAAAGGAAGCATGGCAAAGATTAACAGAGTTTTGCCAAAAGAACACACTGGTCATAGCAAACACCCACTCCCAACAACACAAGAGACAACTCTACACATACAGATCACCAGATGGTCAATACCAAGATCAGGTTGATTACATTCTTTGCAGCTGAAGATGGAGAAGCTCTCTACAGTTAGCAAAAACAAGACTGGGAACTGACTCTGGCTCAAATGAGGAACTCATTATTGCAAAATTCAGACTTAAATTGAAGAAAGTAGGTAACACCACCAGGCCATCAAGGTATGACCTAAATCAAATCCCTTATGATTATACAGTGAAAGTGACAAATAGATACAAGGAATTAGATTTGATAGCCAGAGGGCCTGAAGAACTATAGATGGAGGTTTATAACATTGTACAGGAGGCAGTGATCAAAATGAACAAATGCAAAAAGGCAAATGGTTGTCTGAGGGGGGCTTAAAAATAATTGAGGAAAGCAAAGAAGTGGAAGGCAAAGGAAAAAAGGAAAGATATATCAATCTGAAAGTTTTCCAAATAATAGCAAGGAGAGATAAGAAAGTCTTCCTAAGTGATCAATGCAGAGAAATAGAGGAGAATGGGAAACACTAGAGATCTCTTCAAGAAAATTAGAGATGCCAAGGGAACATTTCATGCAAAGATGAGCACAACCAACAACAGAAATGGCATGGACCTAGCAGAAGCAGAAGATATTAAGAAGGGGTGGCAAGAATACATAGAAGAACTATGCAAAATAGATCTTAATGACCCAGGTAACCATGATGGTGTGTTCACTTATCTTGAGCCAGACATCCTGGAGTGCAAAGTCAAGTGGGCCTTAGCAAGCATTACTGTGAATAAAGCTAGTGGAGGTGAGGGAATTCCAGCTGAGCTATTTCGCTTCCTAAAAGATAATGGTGTTAAAGTGCTGCATTCAACATTCTGGCAAATTTGGAAAACTCAGCAGTGGCCACAGGACTGGAAAAGTTCAATTTTCATTTCAATGCCAAAGAGGGCCAATATCAGAGAATGTTCAAACTACTGCACAGTTGTACTCATTTCACATGCTAGCAAGGTCATGTTCAAAATCCTTCAAGCTAGGCTTCAACAGTATGTGAACTGAGAACTTCCAGACATACAAGCTAGATTTAGAAACAGCAAAGGAACCAGATATCAAATTGCCAATTCCCAATGGATTATAGAAAAAGCTAGAGAATTCTGGAAAAACATCTGATTTTGCTTCATTGACTACGCTAAAGACTTTGATTGTGTGAATGACAACAAACTGGAAAATTCTTAAAGAGATGGAAGTACCAGACCAGTTTACCTGCTTCCTGAGAAACCTTTATGCAGGTGAAGAAGCAACAGTTAGAAACAGACATGGAACAGCGGATTGGTTCAAAATTGGGAAAGGAGTATATCAAGGCTGTATATTGTCACCCTGCTTATTCAAATTATATGCAGAGTACATCATGCATAATGCTGGGCTGCGTGAAGCACAAGCTGGAATCAAGATGCCAGGAAAAATATCAATTAACTCAGCTATGCAGATTATACCACCCTATGCCAAAAAGTGAAGAGGAACTAAAGAGCCTCTTGATGAAGTTGAAAGAAGAGAGTGAAAAAGCTGACTTAAAACTCATTAAAAAAAAAATGAAGATCATGGTATCTGGATGCATTACTTCATGGCAAATAGATGGGGGGAAATGGAAGGTTTATTTTTCTTGTGGTCCAAAATCACTGTGGACTTTGACTGCAGTCATGAAATTAAAAGATGTTTTCTCCTTGGAAGAAAAGATATGACCAATCTAGACAGCATATTAAAAAGCAGAGACATCACTTTCCCAACAAAGTTCTGTATAGTCAAACTATGTTTTTCCCAGTAATGTACGGATATGAGAGCTGGATCATGAAGAAGGCTGAGCACCGAAGAATTGATGCTTTTGAACTGTGGTGTTGGAGAAGACTTTTGAGAGTCCCTTGGACTGCAAGGAGATCAAACCAGTCAATCATAAGGGAAATCAGTCCTAAATATTCATTGAAAGGACTGATGCTGAAGCTGAGGCTCCAATCCTTTAGCCACCTGACGCAAAGAGCTGACTTATTGGAAAAGACCCTAATGCTGGGAAAGATTGAAGGCAGGAGAAGGGAACACCAGAAGGTGAGATGGTAGGATGGCCTCACCAACTCAATGGACATGAGTTTGAGTAAACTCAGGGAGTCGGTGAAGGCAGGGAAGCCTGTCATGTTGCAGTCCATGGGGTCACAAAGAGTGGGATGCGACTTAGCAACTGAACAGCAACAACAAAAAAGTGACCTGTTGGCAGTCTAAAGTATTAATTTATTATTGTCTTAAATCTTAGCATAAATACGTTATCTTTCACCCTCACTCAATAACATCTCTCACACATACCCTTTGTTTCTGAACTCCCTTTCAGCCTTTTATCAAGATTTTCTCTTATGATCCATACCCATCTTCATTATTAAGGGAGAAATAAAGTTTGAACAGAGGTGGGAGTCATTATTTCTGCCAGTTCTCTCCTTTAATATCTTCTCCCTATGGATTACTCTCACCTAGACCTTTGTCTCCAGTTTTAGTTTTGTTTCTATGACTTCATTTTTAGAGCAGTTTTAGATTCAAAGCAAAATTAAAAAGGAGGTACAGAGATTTCCCATATATCCCCTCCCCTCACATGCATAGCTTACCCCATTGTGAACAACACTCAACAAAAGAAGACATTTATTATTATTTTTTTAACCATGGATGAGCATTATAATCACCCAGAGCCTGTAGTTTACCTTGGAACTTACTCTCGATATTGTACATTCAATGGGTTTGGACAAATGTATAATGGCAAATATCTATCATTATAACATAATACAGAGTATTCCCACTGCCCTAAAATTCCTCTGTGTTCTGCCTATTCACCTCTACACACTCCCTAACCCCTGGCAACCACTGATCTTTTTACTGTCTCCATAGTTTTGCCTTTTCCAGAAAATCCTGTAATTGGGATCATACAGTATGTAGGCTTTTCACATTGGCTTCTTTCACTTAGTGATGTGCATTGAAGTTTCTTACATGTCTTCTCATGGCTGGAAAGCTCATTTTTTTAAAGTGAAGAATAATATTCCATTGTCTGGAGGTAACACAGTTTATTTACCCAGTCATCTTAAAGGATATGTTGGTTGCTTTCGAATTTTGACAATCATGAATAAAAATGCTTATAAACATTCTTGTGCAAGTTTTTGTGTAGGCATATGTTTTCAGTTCCTTTTGGTGACTACCAGAATATGTAATTGCTAGACAATATAGTCAGAGTCTGGGTAATTTTATGATTAACACCACACTGTTTTCCAAAGTGGTTATATCATTTTGTAGCCTCCAAGCAATGTCTGAGAATTCCAATTGCTCCATATCCTTGCCGGCATTTGGTGTTGTCAGTGTCCTGGATTTGGGCCACTGGTCACCTGATACAAAGACCTGACTCATTGGAAAAGACCCTGATATTGGGAAAGATTGAGGGCAAAAGGAGAAGGGGACTGCGGAGGATGAGATAGTTAGATAGCATCACCCACTCAGCGGATTTAAGTAAACTCAGGGAGATAATGAAGAACAGAGGAGCCTGGCATGCTAAAGTCCACTGGGGTCTCAAAGAGTGGGACACTACTTAGCAACTGAAAACAACAACTGGTATGTAGGTGTATCTCATTGTGTAAATGCCCCTTTACAACTGCTTTCAACGTAGAAGAAGCTTCACAGAAGAGAAGGTGTTCTGAGTGGTGTCTGTCTTCTAAACATTTAGCAAATAGAATCATTATCATATTTCTATATTATAATACACACAATGCAGTAACTAGGTAACAATTTTTCTGAAAGTTAATTGACATTCCATAGGAGGGAGGAGCTCATGACAGAAGCCAAGAACAAATTACTAGTCTCCCAGACAGAAATAAGAAAGTTGTGTGCCTTGTTGGATATAAGAGCAGAATCATTGATTTCAGGGTCTAACCATGGTTAATTGATCAGCAGTTATTTCATAAGTAATCATCCTATTTTCTTTTACTCTTTCCTCACTTCACATAAACTTCTACCATGGAGAGGCCATCTCATAAATTCAAGCTACAAATCAGTTATGGGCATCAAAGATCATAAAAGTGCTTTGTAAATTGTAAAGTGGTACCAAAATGTTAACATGACTACTAAATTCAAAAATGAGGGGACATAAAAAAAGGACAAATTTTGACCCCACAAAGGGGAGACATTTTCACTTCAGAGCTATAGCAAGACAAATTCAGATATGTAGTTGTTCTTTTCTAAATGATAGAATACAGAGTGGGAGACAAAACATAACCAAATCAATTAAAAAATAAAGGTCAGTAAAATGCAAGCTCCCTGTGCCATTATCATCCAGGTCAAGGTGGCCAGCACTCTGCACTCCAGGTAGTAATTCTGAGTCATTCTTCAACTTCCACCTTGCTGTGCTGTCTGAGCTAGTCTCCATTCCTTACGTTGAAGGGTTTTAAAACCAATTAAAGTAAAAAATCACCGGAGAAAGTAGAACTCCTCTACCTACTAGCTGTTAAGTTTTTGTGAGTGTAAATGGAGAATCTATGAAGGTGAACTGAAGGGCAAGGGGATGGAAGAATCACAATGGAATCAATACAGCATCCTTGGCTTTAGGAAAAAGGGCCAAGGTGAATGAAGCACAAGTGTGATCCTTGCTCTTGGCAAGTTTTCTTCAGATCAGTTCAGGGCATCTATGCATAGTGACAGTATGTTCAGGCCATATAGGAATGTGAACAGCCATATCTGGGGCCTTACAAATTCAGGAGAAAGTGTTAAGACTTAAAAGGCACAGAAGGACATAGAAGAGAGGATGATTGGATACTGAGAAAATACTCCTTTAAGGACATAAGTCTAGAAAAACTGGATGTACAATATTTTACATTCTCACTTTATTTTCTGAATGTGAGTGAGCACTGAATATTTGAGGAAACTGGAATACTTGGTCAATGAATATTAGCATTCATATAATTTCTTGGCCTCTGAAGATTTTCTTCTGGAACTTAGACAATTCCATTTCTCAAGTATTTTGGCAAATTTCTTAATTGGTTCTTTTCTAGTTTTAATTTTTATAGCTGGTGAGTGTTTATGAAAACTTCTTGCGGTGAAAAATCAGTCAGCTGCCCTGGAAGTCTCCTCTTCCCAGTGGAGAGCTGGTGCCAAGAGAGGGCTGTCCTACCAGAATCTATTTGTCCAAGTCTCACTTCTAGCATTTAAGAAGCAAGGTCAATTGTCTGAGTGCTGGTCAATCAAATATGGGCAGAATTGATGATCACCTTTTTTAAGTCTGGCCAAGTAAACCAAAACACATGTACAACCCTCTACTCTGTTTTTTTTTTTTTTTTCATGCTGGCTCGATGTTGTCTCCCAGGATAACCTCTGGAACTATGTTTTGAAGGTTGGGTCAGTCTGGATCCCTCCATTCTAGATTCCAGCTGTGTATTGGACTGTGAGCAGAAAATAGTTATCTATCTGTGTCCTGTTTATAATATGACTGTATACTTTTTACATAATTTTGGTTCAAAGTGGAATCCATTTCTATTTATTTTCTGTTTGGGGGTGATGGGAGGGAAATCTGCATGTAAGCCTTCTCTCCCCAAATGTTCCACCCAAATCTTAGGGCTCTAAAGGTCTGACACCTTGCCTCCCTGTCTGTAAATAGCACATAGTCAATGGAAGGTGATTCATCTCAGATTCTTTACAGATACAGATTGCTGATAGCTTTTGCAAGACAATCTTAACAAACTTAGCACACCTGTGATAAGATCCCCCCACCTCAATTCTCACCAAAGAATAGGGCTTCAACTTCAGAAGTTTCTTATTACACAGTGGTCATTCTCTAAAAGTAATTCACAGAAGGTAGTGGTAGCTATTATACAATTTTAATGAGATTCTGAAACACATATATAAAGCAAGACTTTTTTTAGATTTTTAGTTTTCTGTTTTGTTTTTAGGTAATGTCTTCTCTTTCTCCTCCTAAGCTTTAGGAAAATGATAGAGCAAGGGAAACAGTTCTTATACTTATTATTCAATTGTACTCTATTCAGAAAGATATGACACAAATAATCAGCTGGAATGAACATAGCTGAAAAGAAAACATTTTACTCGAGCAAAAGGAAAAACTGACGAACAAATAGTTTCACCAGCCATGGCCTATTTTCCAAACATGATTCATGAGACATCTTTAATAGAAGATATCTAAATGATTAACTTCATAGTGAGTCAATGACAATATTCAGTCAAATAGAATAAACTTAAACTAAGGGACAAGGAAATTGCTCAGATCAAGAAGAAATTGCAAAAGCCACTGCTGTGGATCTATTTTTGCAGGATAATTAAACTGATTTAAGGAAATGATGGGATTAAGAGACAGAAATTGAGAGGTCATCTAATCCACCGGTTTTCAAAAGCCAATCCTCTGATCTGTGCTGGTCCGAGATAATGTTTTCACAGTTAACGGCCAAATGAAATAAATTAGGAAAATGAATGAGTTCTTTCATAAATAATTCAGCATAAATTATTGGCTTTTTATCCTACAATTATGTACTTCCTAATTTTTATGCTAAAATGTTCTTTCTTTAAAGGAATTTTCATCATGATATTTTTATTGATGGTTGGTTTTGTTTCCTAGTATCTTTGACCAAAAATAAAGTAAATCTTTGTTACTTCATTAAAAATATTATACTGCTTTCTGAAATACTAGAAGTCATTCATCAAATTCATTACCTTCATTCAAGAAGGACTAATTTAAACTCTAAAACATAGAATTTTGCATCATATTTTTTTTTCAGAAATGAAGGAAATTTTAAAGCATTCCTGGATGATACTGGTCTATGTTAAAGACATTCTACCATTAGAAATATATATTTTTTTTAACCTCTAATATTAATCCCTCAAAAAATTACAATTTTTTCCCTACCCAGTATCACTGAAATTTAGAGTCGAATCAGACACTTAAAAACATCTACTTGAACTGCTTCCTTTGATTTAGAGTTGGAGATAGAGGCACCCTACAGTGAAGGCTGAATCTGTATTATATGATTGGGTAATTACACAAACATGTTCTTTTAAGTCTCATCCACACTCTTTCCCACATAACATATGGGCTCCTTTCCTCAATAGCAGATTCCACTTGCCAGGCAAAACCTTCCAAATTTTGGCATGATTTGGCTTAATCTGAGTTTTACCTACACCATGTCTCTATTATAAATATAATACTGCTTAATAGAACTTTCATGTCATTTTAATATTAAATTAACTGTATACTACTATACATGTACCATGTAGAGAAGGCCTTCATCTGGGAAATGCTTGCCAACAGGGGAATGAGAATGCCAATGAGGGAGTGATAGTTGGGCTTATTTCAAGTGCAGAGAAAGGAGGAGAGCCAAGCTAAAAATATTTTTTTTTCTTAAAATGGCTTACACTTTGGAAAACAGCAATTTCTATTTGCAACTGATACACAAATTAGAACAAGATATGGAGGAAAATAATTGTATGCAATTTGTAAACAAACTGAACTCCTCCACATTTCATATTATGATAGAATTCCTAGATGTTACAGAAAAAAAAAATCCAGTTTTTCTAATGCACCATCCAACTCAGATTTGTGTCACTGGCAGTTTTGAGTCTTGAAAAGGTAGACATTTTTACCAAAAATTTCTGAACCTGATTTCCTTTCAACTGCGTATATAAACACAGAGCTGTTGTAGGAATGTTAACATTAACACTGTTAATGTTTATAAATTAGAGAGGGGACATAAGTGGAAAGTATGAAGTGGGGGAAAATAAAATGGGAACTTGCTGCTGAAGTGTTGGCCCCATTATTTCTCCATTACCCAGAAAGCAGAGAAAAAGTAATACTTTTCTCCTAGGTTGCTCATCTGTGAGTGCAGCCAGGGGGCCTGGAGAGAAAACTAAGTATCTCCCAGTGGATACTAACATTCTGTTTTGTCTGCTTTGAAAATTGACGCATGAGATTTTGGTAGATTACCAATTGATGCCTCTGACATTCATAGAACTTGCTTCAGTGAAGCATCCTACTAGCATGAGGCAAGTATTATAGAAAAGAAAACCTTTATCATGCATTACATTACACACACATGTGTGTCTGTGCTAAGTCATTTCAGTTGTGTCTGACTCTTTGCAACCCCATGGACCATAACTTGCCAGGTTCCTCTGTCCATGGGATTCTCCAGGCAAGAATATTGGAGTGGGTTGCCTGGCCCTCCTCCAGGGGATCTTCCCAATTTAGGGATCAAACCCAGGTCTCTTACATTTCCTGCATTGGCAGGTGAGTTCTTCACCATTAGCACCACTTCGAAAGCCCACATAACATGTACATGTGTATACAAATGTATAAAAAATATATTTATGTTTGTTCTTGTAGCTCATCTGTGTAACCATGTCTTTAACTGAATATATGTTTGCTCTTTTCCACTGTCTTTTTATATGCACAAATAAATGTGTCAGGGATGATTTGTAACCCTGGTCTATCCATCTCTGCCCCACTTATTTCAACTTCCTTGCAACAACGTCTGAGCTCACCCTGTCTCACCTCTCACCAGTGTCCCCCTTCTTCTGGGTATTCACTGCCATCTGCTTCCTGATGTGGAGAACTTAACTCCTTACTTTCTGCCTGACCTGTCCAGTTCTGTCCATAACTGCTAACCTTTCCAACTCAATCCCTTATCAGAGTTGAGATTTTTCTCTTTTCCTCAATAATTACCTCCATTCTTCTGTTCACACCAATGGTTATGTTCCTAGGGAGATAAAATTCCTTTTTTTTTTTTTTTTTTGCCTTTTAAAATCTTTATGTTAAACCAAAGTATGCAATTTGAACAAATAAGTACATGTATGTCATTATTCTGGACACAATTTTGTTCACAGTTGGATATTTAATTGATAAGAATTCTGTAAAATCTTAGCTAAGTTTTAAGTTGGAGCTGCATGCAAGTAAAATTACATGGAAAATAAAATAACGTTGCAAGCTTTGGCAGTGTGTTTTTTGTTTGGAAACTGAAGATGTCTGCTCTTAGCTGACTCATTTGCTAAGCAAGGTAAAAAAATATTGAGCAGTTTTTGTTTTGTTTTCTTTAGCAGACCATCTTTTTTTGAACAAATACATTTTGACATAATGGGAAGAAGGTTAGAATTGTTTCAGTTCCTAGTTCAATCTCTTCGTTCCCTCTACATGGCACACTAGCAATGTTTAGTAAATAGCTAATTCTAGGAATTTTGAAAAACATGCTTTTTATAGTAACATTCATTATATTTAAGGGCAGAAATATACCAGTTGCCAAAATTAACTTATAACGAAGTAAATATTATTCAGACACACATAACATCTCTTAACATGTAGACATCAGCATCTGTTATAATATTTTTCAGTTTCTGTTTAAAATTGACTGCTTGGAAGCCATGATTTCATAGAGTTGACATCACTACTCTATTTAGTGAATTGAGGCCAGGAATGGTGGTTATGTTGTGTGTGTTTTCTGGCATTTGTAACCATGATATAGTAGTGGAACAGTATGCTTCTTATCAATCAATTGGTTGAAAGAATTCTGTTGTTATTCTGAAATGTTTTGAGCAAATAGAAAAGCACAAGCATTCATGGTTCATCATATTCAATCTGGCTTTACTCAGGGATGAAGATGACTGACTACCAGGTTTAATAAAACAGGTTCCAGAAAATGCTTTGGCCAATTTCTCCTCTCTTTGCTCCTTACCATAACGAAATAGGTGCAGACAAGATATTAGCCTATGGAGTAAGGCAGCAAACATGGTGGTTAAGATCACGTATGGCAGAGCAGGATTATTGAGTCCAAAATTCAGCTCCATTACATAGCAGGCATGTGACTTTGCTCATATACCTAACATCTCTGAGCTTCAACTTCTCATCTCATGAAGAAAATAATAGTACCTAATAATTGCTCTGAGATAAATATGTCCATGTATGCAGTATTTAGAGTAACACCTATCACATAGTACGTACCATTGTAGTTACCGAATGTTTTTCTGGAAAAAGAAAACCAAGATAATCTGACCAGTTCCAATGGTCTAGTTCACTTCTACTTCCAAACATTAGAATTAAAGATTAATTTCTTTAAAATAAGGAGTTTTGTATTTCAGATTTGTCATGGAAAATCATTACACTTATTCATATGACTCAAATCCCAATTAACTGCCAATATCCTGGAGTATGTTAACTTTTTTCCAGGTTTATGACAGGAATTATTTCATTTCATCACCAAATAAACTATTATTATTAGCTCAATGTCCAGTTGAGAAAACTGTTAAGAAGTTAGAGATATTATATGTCCTATCCTAAGCTACAAAAACAAGTAAATTGGTCAAGCTGACTCCAAAGCTTATTAACTAGCCATTCTGACACCAAAATTTATAGCCTTAACTCTATGAACTTGTGTCTCCTGGAGTTTGCTCAGATTTATGCCCATTGAGTCAGTGATGCTTTTAACCATCTCATCCTCTGCTGCCTCCTTCTCCTTTTGCCTTCAATCTTATTCAGCATCAGGGTCTTTTCCCAGAACTTGGCTCTTTGCATCAGGTGGCCAAAGTATTAGAACTTCAGCTTCAGCATCAGTCCTTCCAAAGAATATCTAGAGTTGATTTCCTTTAGGATTGAATTCAATAAAACAAACAAACAAAAATACTGCTCAACAAAGCCTTGCTTAATGAATGAATGAATGAATGAGTGAATGGAGAAAATCCCTAACAGGGTTATCACAAGCACTGATAAACATAAAACTAAAATAAAAAGAATCAAAAAGCGACATATAATAGCTTACCTCTATTTTCTTACTCTTCTACAATTAGTTTTTACTAAAAAGAAGTCTTTACAAACAGAAGAAGTCTTCACCTTTCTTCTTTCTAGGTTCTCCCTTCTACCCTTAAGGTATTTTAAAGTTTACTAGGTGACAAAATTGAGTACATGCTTTCTTCTTTGTCTCAGCTCTCCATTGCCAAATACTTCTTTGAAATTATTTTCTCAAAGATTCACTGTTCAAAACAAAATATTCAAAATAAAACTGAAACATGGCTATTGAACAGATGTTTAGTTCAGTGTCCTGATATCTAGAACAAATTTAAGGAAAGCAACATGTTGATGCGAAAGTTTCGGTATGAAGTATCTTTCAGTAATCACAATTATAGCAGCAAGAATTTTTGGCAAGTGAAACTGCAGGTTTGCTTATTGTGGTATTGGTGGATATAAAAAAATATTAATAGGTAGAATAAGACAATTAATACTTTGTTTAAAGTAAAAGATTTTTTAGCACCAAATTGAAAAAAAAAAAAAAACAGATTTGGGTTCTGAAAGCTTCTGTATTTATTATAGAGGAAAAACAACGTATTTTACAAGTCATTTGCTAATTTAAAAGACATATCCAAAATTTGAACTCTCCCAGGAACTTGTTCTGTAACATATGTGATTTAGAGATAAGAAATATTTTAAATGGACTTCTCCATATTCTCCAAAACAATTTCAACCTAGCTCTGCATTTCGTTATTAAACTCACATCAGGTTTGTGGGTGCTCAGACATGAAAGGAGCAAATTTTCAACGAGGTTGTGACCCTCTGTGGTGGGCTTTTTGAGACAATAACAAGGTTAAGTTCCCAGCTGGTACAGGTCTACTAGTGAACCTCTAAAGTAGGGTCACTGACCTGAGAGAGAGTCTTAATTTTATGTAAGTTAGAAAAAAGGAACACAAGGTGAAAAGTCAGGAGATGGCAAAAATCTGGAATAAGAAATAGGCTCACAGGTGTGGGGCAGGATGGAAACCAGTATCTTGCTGGACTCTTATATAGAAAAGGGAGAAAGCAATAAGCAACAGAAGAGTCTTAATGATCTGAATAGGGCCATAGATGCCTGAGGCTGGGCCTGTTTCAGGCCAATAATGAGCTTTTGGACTCGTGGAGTCATTTACTTGGCGCAGCAGCCCGGAGCCCAAGGGCGCTGTTCATTAGGAAGCGGGAACTTCACCTCAGGGTTGTTTGTGTTGGTCTTTCTTGCCAGAATGAATTGTTCATTAGCATCTGAGAGAAAACCACCCTCTCTGTCTCTAGATAAATGGTTTAAAATAAAACGTTGATTGGGGTTGGGGTGGACAAAGAGAAAAGATTGTTAAACCCTTTTGATGATAGTTGAGGGACAAATAAATCTATGCAGCATAAATCAATTATAATCAGTGGGAGACTAACCTGATTTATCATTAAAATGGCAAATTAATTTGGCCCTATGTCTGGTCTAATTCTTTGGGTTGACTTAGCTATGTAATTGGCTAAACCAAGTGGTAATCCACTTGCTAGTACAAACTATTGACTATTAGCCTTATTGTATTGTCATGACACCTAACCACGGCCATCAACCAGCCCAGGTATTTTCTTGCATTATGGAAACATCCTCTGAGGAGTGAATAAGATGATAGAGGGTTCTGGAATTTGTAATTCCAAAGGCTTGATGGATTTTTGAGCCGTGTAAGAGATTTTACCTTGTCCTGATTGATGTAGAGAGACCTCTTGCTTTTTATGGGGTCATTCAGTTTTAATAGCATTTAGGAATGATTTGGAAACTTTGTCAGTAAAGGTATGAAAATGTTAACATGTCAACATGGTTCTTTGTTTCTCCTTTTACTTTGAAATTCTTCAAAAAGTAATTTAGAGATTTCAAAATATATGTTGCCTAGAGACTATAAGAAGACAGTTTAAAAAAAATAAAATGAAAAAAGATAACCAAAAATAAGCTTTCTTTCCAGATGGAAATTTTCATAGCTTGGAATGAAGTACACAGAAAAGTTTATATAACTGATTAGTGACAGGAAGGCTCAGAAACAAATCCTGAGCTACATGACGTTTACTCCCAGTGACATGGGCAATTCAAATTTGACTAACGTTTTCATAAAGCGTAGAAGCAATTGACTGTGGAAAATCAGAAAACCAACTTTGTCCTGGAGGTTCCTTTTAATTGAGGTTAACTGCTATGTTGCCTTAATTACTGAGTGTTTCCCTAGTAGTCTAAGTAAATATTCCACAGGCCCTGACTCTGGCAGTATCCACTGAAATGTTGTAAAATTACCAATGACTGAAAGAGGGAACAACACTTTAAGATAGCTCTGTAAAGACTGGATTAGTTCTTGTGAGGACCCGCTATTAATGATTTCTCATTCAATTGCGCTGAGTGATTCGAGCAGAACATTTCTTTTTCCCAATATATTTGGACATGGAGACATACAGATGCTTTTACAACCCAACATGGCAAATTAATAACCATTTTTAGGCATCCTCTTTTCCTCATCTCCTGGTGTTTTATTGTTCCTTCCTTTTATTTTTTTTGTTTTTAATTAAAAAAGCTCTCTCATTACCAAATCTGCCAGGACCAAGAATCTTAAACCTTTAAACTTTCTCTAGTCCTAACAGCATTTGGAATCACTAAGCAATCAGGAATGCCAATGCAAATGCTCATTGTACCCATCAGCTGTATGAACATATTTTTTGAGAGCATCTTCTGCTCCCGGTTTTGATGTTAATATATTTCCAGTGCCTTGCTTCAAGTGAAAATCCCTATTTCCCTTTGCCCTAGGTTCATATGAATATATTCCAATGAACAATATAGCTATTATAACTCTTGGAAGGTGTGAAATTATGTGAACATACCCCATAGTAAATTACTTTTCGTCGATTTAGCTATCCTCCGTCTGTTTTACTTGGCTTAAGAGAAACTAAACTAACAGTGCCAAGCTTAGCAATTGGAGCTGACCACCTACAGAATCAGATTAAAGAAATGAGAAAATGATAGGCTTTTTCTCCAAGAAAGTGTGCCATTTCCCCACAACAGAAAATAATGTTATGAGTCAGCAAAATTTGCTTTATTATTTAGACTTGCAGTTATTTCCAATGACATATTTCCTGGACCGTGTCACTCCTTTCTGATATTGGTAATTTATGACTTTCATTTGGGATTTTCATTATGAAAAACAATATTTAGATCATTTGAAGGTGTTACAGACTGAAGATTCAAATTGATTTCTTTTCACCAGGGACATTTTCTTGGAACACTAATTTCTCGACTACTTCATATAGTCTCTGGATAACTGCCATTTATTGATTTCATACCATATTTTCAAAAACTTAAAGTTTAGTTGTGAATTAATAAGGAATCTCCATGTGGAATTGAACAAACATCAGTATTTTAGGAATAAGTATTGAATTGAACAATTGTTCTTTCCTATGACTGTTGAAATGATGGTATATTTTCTGCTTTCTAGTCTTTTAATGTAGTGAATTGCATTAATATAATGACATGTAATGTCATTCAAAAAAATTTTTTTAAATGGTTTCTTCTTGATCACAACACATTATGGTTTTACAAGTTGCTGAGTTTAGTTCCCTAATTTAATATTTAGATTTTTGCATTTATGTTTACAATGAAAATAGTTTGTATTTTTATTCTTGTATAATTTATACCAGATTTAGATTTCAAAGATTAATCTAGGCTATGCTTTGGAAGGGGATTCCTCGATGGTTCAGATGGTAAAGAATCTACCTACAATGCAGACCTGGGCTTGATCCTTGGGTTAGGAAGATCCCCTGGAAAAGGAAATGGCAACTCACTCCAGCATTCTTGCCTGGAGAATTCCCATGGACAGAGGAGCCTGGTGGGCTACAGTCTACGGGGTCCTACAGAGTCAGACACAAATGAGCAAATTAGCACAGCACACAGCTTTGGAAAGGATAGATATCCTTCTTTATTCTTCTCTGAACTGTTTCAAATAAGACAGAAATCTGGAAAGTTCAGTGGGACTTGCCAATAAAACAGTCTGAAATCGGTGTTTGTTGCCTGTGTGTGTGTGTGAAAGGTATGTATAGTGTGGGAGGTGGCAATTTACTATAAATTCAATTCTCTGTTATTGTCTACTTAATTTATGTATGTTATATAATAAAATATAGCTAATTATGATTTTCAATTAAGTTATGTGTGTGTGTGTGTTTAGATGCTCAGTCGTGTCCGACTCTTTGCGACCCCATGGACTTCATACAGCCCACAGGCTCCTCTGTCCATGGGCATTCTCCAGGAAAGGATACTGGAATCCTTGCCATGCCCTCCTCCAGGGGATCTTCCCAACCCAGGGATTGAACCCAGGTCTCCTGCACTGCAGGCAGATTCTTCACCAACTGAGCCACCAGGGACCTGAAAAGTTATACATTTGCCTAAATTTGCAAATTTATTGAAATTAGGTGTTTTTTTTTTTCCATAGAATTTATCTTTGGAGTCTAAATATCTACTGTATACAAAATTATGCACTTTTATGATATTAATTTTTCTTCCCTGTGTCTTCTTTCTTCTTTTTTATATCATTTTTTTTCTAGCACTTTGTGTATGTTTTAGTGTTTTTCTTTTTTTTTTTTTTTTTTGGTTTGCTTTTTAAGAATCACTTTTCTAAATTATTTTTTTGTGTTATTTGTACTATCTATTTCTTTTTCTCTACTACAGCTATAAATTGTCTGCTGCTATCGTTATTTTGGCACATATATAACTTCATGGGGCTTCCCAGGTGGTACAGTGGTAAAGAACCTGCCTGCCAATGCAGGAGACCTAAGAGGTGCAGGTTTGACCCCTGGGTTGGTAAGATCCCCAGGAGGACGGCATAGCAATCCACTCCAGTATTATCACCTGGAGAATCCCATGGACAGAGGAGCCTGGCAGGGTATGGTCCACAGGATCACAAGGAGTTGGACATGACTGAAGCGATTTAGCACAGCACAACATATATTACTTCAGATTTGGCAAGTGAGATTCTCTTCAAGTTAGTCCCCACGTACTTTTGACATATTCTCCTCATTCTTTTGGCATATCTTTGTTTTCTGGAATGAGTTATTTCTACAAGGATCAGTAGTTCTGTTATTCTAAATACAATGGTGTTTAGAAACCAAAATTAGAGTTCCTGAAGTTTTCATTAGAGTGTTGCTACTCTGGGGCAGAGCTATAGCAAAGACATATGTGTATAGACACACATACACACAGATAGAAAACATATACATGTGTTATGTATGTGTATATGTATATATATGATTTACTGTATGTGTGTATATATATATATGATTTGTTATGTATATATTTATTGCATACATATAGACGTATATAAGAGGGGCCCCCCTGGTGGCTCAATGGTAAAGAATCTGCTTGCCAATGCAGGAGATGTGGGTTCGATCCCTGAGTCAGGAAGATCCTCTGGAGAAGGAACTGGCAACCCACTCCAGTACTCTTGCCTGGAAATCCTATAGACAGAGGATCCTGGCAGACTATAGTCCAGGAGGTCACAAAGAGTCCGACACGACTCAGTGGCTAAACAAGAACAACAAGCTATTTATATATGTAATTAAATATCTATATATAAAGATGTTTATATATGTATATATGTTTGCAAATATATTTATATATACATATATAAACATCTGTATTTATTTCTTTAAATTGAAAACCATATGTTCAAAACAATACTTATAATTCCAAACCAGTAGCACAAATCTCATTCTAGTTTTTTTTTTTTTTCATTTTTCTGTATTTGTAACTCCTTTCTCTAAAAGTGAGACGCCTATCTCCTACTGTCCTTGATATATATATTTACTTATTGAATCACTCCCCTTGTTTGTAACCAATCTTACATCACTGCTGCTGCACTGTCCACGAGCAGAAATTCTGCTCACTCTTCTCATGCTCTGATGTCTTATTGCAGGGCACGTCCATCCTTAGTATTTGGGTGCATCCTCTTCAGTCTGAGAGGCTCCAACCCTCAATGCTGGATCCCTATTGGGAAAGTACCTTTCTCGTCCTGCCCAGGTTCTGAAATCCCACTTGGACCCACTCATTTGCATAGACTCTCTTTTCAGCCTCATGACCCCACCTTGGGATGCTCCTCCTATGTACAGGCCCGCCACACCCACTTGGGTTCAACACTGCTTTGGTTCAACACACACGCAGACACCTCTCAGTCACTTGGGCTCCCCCCCTCAGACTGAACAGCCCCCCTGCATTGACATTTTCTTTACTACACTTGTGCTCTGATATTTTCCCTTAGGTTTCAATAGCCACCACAATATCATCCCTCACCTCTCCAGTCCCATGTGGACTGGAGCCTCCTAAGTCTGCTAAGCATCTCACATCAGGCCCCTTCCTGCATGGACATCCCTCCTTATCCTACCCTTGCTAGGCAGCATCATGCTTGAATGTCTTCATCATTGTCTTTGGACTGCAAAGAAGTCACTGTGGCTGCCTCGACTGCTGCACAGACGTCTGCCTTGCTCTATTTCATTCCACTGCTGTAGACTTACATCGTTCATCAAAGGAACGGAAGGGAACTAAAAAAGAGAAAGAAGAAGAGCACAGTTACCATTTTTAATGACATATATTTAGTAAACTTTAAAGCTAATCTGTCTTTATATTCCTTCCAAACATTTTTTTTCTTCAAATACTCTTTCTTTCCTTCATTAGCTTAATTTAATTTCACCTTATTATTAAATCTCATGACAAGCATTCTTTTGTCATTATTATTATTATAGTGATTTTTGCAATCAATGTTTATTGAGTTTACATGACAATCCATTCCTTCAGTCATCATTTATTCCATCCTTTTCTGAATTCTTAAGTTCTCAGTTAATTTTAGTTCTTTTAATAAGGAATGTCTATGTGTAGGAAAAATTGTCAGCCTTAGAGATTTCTTATTTCTTAGTTCATGTAGTTACAAAGAGTCGGACATGACTTAGTGAATGAAGAACAATAATTCCTTTATCATGACTTTATTTTTTTTCTTCCTGACATTTATATTTTGCTTTATCTTATAGCGTCAGTCTGTCAACAGTAACTTCTGTTAACTTTTGTGGATATCAAAGTCTTTTTATTTTCTCTTAAATCTTGAATGAACTTTATCTGTGTATAGATTATCAGGCTGCCACTTGTATGGCCCCAGGATATTAAAGATACCATCCTTACCTATTTGTCTGTGCTCTTATTTTTCATGCATTTTTCTGTCAATTATAAATGACATATAAAGACTGATGAATGATATGTGAGTGCCATCTTTAGCATTTCTGGCTTACACTTTCATAATTATTTTCTTTTTCAGTGGAAACTCTGTTTCCCCTTGTGTTCAAGAGTTCTTTCTCTCTTCCCTTTCAAAATATGAGAGGTCATGGGAGTCTTCCATGATCTTGCTTATGATTATAATAAATGAGTGATGTGGGTAAAGGCAATGATTTTTCCCTAAGTATATTTACAGTTTAGATGAAACAAGGGAAGATGGGATAGAAGGATGGATATGCAGTGGTATTAATAAAATTTACAGCTCAGTAAGGCAATAGGGCATTTGTGGGCTCAGACTTATCTTGATAACTTCTCTAACATCATGTTTTATAGATGATAAATTTTGACCAAAGCTAATTCTGCTGCTATAAAAAACAAACAGTGCATGTATCTCCAAGAACATGTTACTGGTGCAATTTGAGAATATCATTAAAATGTAGAAGTGTGTTTAAATAATTATTTTGTAATTTCTTGAATTTAGACTCATTCCATCTGCTTTAATTGGTAAGCTTTTTTAGCATGTTTAAAATATAGCAAAAATGTGACTAAGGTTTATTATAACTACACTGTACACCTTCTAAGTAATCAAGTACATAATAAACATACATAAATATGAATTATATGATGTAGCCTAAGCCAGAGATTCTACTAGAGTTCCTTGAATTTTGTCGAGCTTCTTTGACAGGAAATTGATATTTCAATAATTTTCCCATAAAAATTTGCATCAAATTTGGAGCTCACAGTAGCCCTAACTCCCAAATCAAAACTCAGGTCATAATCTCTGATTTAAGAATATCCATTTGTTTGTAGCTTACAGACAAAACTGACCCTGAATCGTCCTGGAAATAGAACAATTAAATTTCCTTTTAAGGTGACAGTATATTGTGCTTTCCAATCTTTCCATGTTTTCTGAAATCAAGCATGTGAGGTCAGTGATATCAATTTAAATTCTTGGCCTTAGGCAAAACAAATAGAAATAGAAGATATCTTCTTTATGCAAAACAGAAAATTGCTGATTTGTATTGGAGAGGCACTCTTTTCTTCCCAGGTTTCCTTGCACTCATGTCCCTCACCCACATTCTTTTGCTACTCACTTGGGAGAGATGTCTAGGCGCAAGGATTCTATAAGATTTTTTCTAAATCCCTTTGCACTACTAGATTCATGCAATTTTAGAGTGAAATAGACCTCAGGGACATAAAGTTCTCTGTGAAATGAAATTTAAATCTATTTCTGGTTACTATGTTGTGACCCTCAACTTAAACATAACTATTTCCTTCATTTGTTATCACACACACACACACACACACACACACAGACACACTCACACACAGAGCCTTGTTTAGCATATGCTTATTTTTCAAAGTTATTGAGGTGAGTGTGTGACCTTTTTTTTTGAAGAGTATTTGAGGAGAGTTTCTTGAAAGCTTTTAAGATAATTAAGATAGCTCATGGGTGTTGAGAATCACTATTTTTCATATGTATGTGTTCTTACTGAATCAACTTCTCTGGAATGTCGCTTGTTGTGAATTAATGTCATTTTGCACTCTTCTAATGCTTTCAGAATGGTATGGCATTTTACAAAATCAGAATAACTCATCTCAATGTAATAGGTAATGCATTTTATCCATTAAAAAGTGTCTATTAGGTTAAAAGTGATGTTCACTCTAAACAAAGCTTTTAAATTTTTATGGATGCCATTTATTAAAACCTATATTAGAAATAAAAAAAAAGCAAAATTTGAAGTTTCCAAACAAAACTTTATTTTATTTAACAAATAATGGGACATTAGAATTATTATTCATGAGACATATTCTTGAAGGCTATTATCATTAAAGGATATACTAAATTTCATGAACTTCAATTTAGGAGGGAAAAAGCTCTACTTTTCATGTAAATATCTTGATACTCATTAGGAATAATCATTGAAATGATTTCTTAAATTAAAGGATTGTGTTATAGTTAATGAAGCTTGCATTCAACAGTGCATCATTAAAGGCAAATGTTCTCATATAAAATTTCCTAGGTTATTAAAATACATAACCTTAGTTGTACTGTTGCAGATGTCTGCTGCAAAGTGTAACCTGGTTCTATCTATGGCCATAGTACAATGTGGAGGATTTATATCAAATTATGTTAGTACAGGTTCTAAAAGATAGTGGAAAGTTCCTTTGGGGGGAATCTCAGTAAATTGAGACTGAGCTCAATGTGTGAGTTAGGCAGTCTATAGTTCCTTTTTTCATATACATAAAATATACCTTGATTCTGCTACAGAGCACCATGGCTTTTTTTTTTTTTTTTTCCTATGCAGAATGTGGATTTCTGTGCCTGTGTGGGTCATCTCTTTTATGATCAGTTGTGTACTCATGGCTGATCGTCTCTGCTAAAGAAAGGAAGGCACTATCTCTGCCTCAGTGAAGCTTACAGGCTCTCTGTAATTTAATTCCAGGATCCTGATGGCAGTTCTGTTGTTTATTACCTTGTGATCTTGGACAAATTTCCTAAATTCTCTAAGTCTCAGTTTCCTCATATGTGAAAAGGATAGGGTATCCTCAGTTTTCCTGGGGCAGAGGGGATTCCCTAGATGTATATTTTTCAGTACTAAAACTAGGAAAGTCCCAGACAAACTAGAATGAACTGGTCATACTAAAAAGAAGGAATTAAAAAAAAGTACCTTCCATTTATATCATTTTTTAAAGATAAACTATAGGATGTTTGTCTTTCTCTGATTTATTTTGATGATGGTGGACTAGTTGCTAAGAGAGTCATGTCTGACTCTCTTGACCTCATGGACTGTAGTCCTCTAGGCTCCTCTGTTATGGGACTTCCCAGGCAAGAATACTGGAGTGGTTTTCATTTGCTTCTCCAGGGGATCTTCCAAACCCAGGGATCAAACCCGGGTCTCCTGCATTGAAGGTGGCCTCCTGTATTGCAGGCAGATTCTTTACAGACTGAGCCACCAGGGAAGCCCTTGACTTACTTTACTCAGTATAATCTCTAAGTCCATTCATGTGGTTACAAATGGCATTATTTCATTCTTTTTTATGATAATGTTATATTCCATTGTATATATGCACCACGTCTTCTTTATCCTTTCCTCTATCAATGAACATTCAGGTTGCTTTCATGTCTTGGCTATTATAAATAATGCTGCAATTAACTTATTTATAAAACAGAAATAGACTTACAGACTTCAAAAGCAAATTTATGGTTACCAAAGGGGAAATGTTGGGGCAAGAGATAAATGAGGAGCTTGGGATTAACAAATACACATTACTTATATAAAATAGATAATTGGAAAGGACCTACAATATTGCACAGGGAACTCCACTCAATATTCTGTAATAACCTATAGGGGAAAAGAATCTGAAAAGAAATAAGTATATGCTTATGTATAAATGAATCACTTTGCTGTACTCCTGAAAATAACACAACATTGTAAATCAGCTATGTGTATGCTAAGTTGCTTCAGCCATGCCCAACTCTTTGCAAGCCTATGGACTGTAGCCCTCCATCCAGGCTTCTCTATCCATGAGATTCTCCAAACAAGAATACTAGAGTGGGTTGCCAAGCTCTCCTCCAGGGTATCTCCCTGACCCGGATCAAATCTGCATCGCCTACCTTCTGCACTGGCAGATGGGTTCTTTACCAGCAGTGTCACTGAGGAGCCCAGGTCAACTATAATATAAATAAAATTTTTAAAAAGTCCCTTCCACCTGTGGTGTGCTGGAACCACTCCTACTCATGATGAGAGCCAACTGTTACAATTAGGAATTTTGTGGGCCAGTTGCTACATATTCAGAAATATGACTGTTGGTGACTTGAAATCATCCATGCTGGGACTATTTCCACAATCAGCAAATGTTACAGACTAGGGCTTTTTTTCTTCCTAGAGAATTAGCTAACTAGCATACCAACACCTACCAAATGACTAAGCTGATAAAATTACTAACTGAAATAATCCATGTAAAATGCTTAGTGGAATGCATGATATAAGTGAAAGTGAAAGTCACTCAGTCATGTCTGACTCTTTGGGACCCCATGGATTATACACTCCATGGAATTCTCCAGGCCAGAATCCTGGAATGGGTAGCTTTTCCCTTCTCCAGGGGATCTTCCCAACCCAGGAATTGAACCTAGGTCTCCCACATTGCAGGCGGATTCTTTACCAGCTGAGCCACAAGGGAAGCCCAAGAATACTGGAGTGGGTGGCCTATCCCTTCTCCAGCAGATCTTTCAGACCCAGGAATTGAACCAGGGTTTCCTACACTGCAGGCAGATTCTTTACCACCTGAGCTATATCAGGGAAGCCGGGATGATACAAAGTAAGTGCCAATTCAGCGTCTCTGATTAGTCATTTATTATTACTATATTTATAATTATATTATTATATATTTATAATAATAAATATTATTATAAATATATTATATAGTAAAATAATATTACTATTTATAATTACTATTATTAAGTTTGCATTGGCATTCAATAAACATGTTAAAACGAACTGAACTCTGCCTGAAGGTACTCACTATAAATTATTTCAATAGTTTTGTTGTTGTTGTTGTTGTTAAATCGCACCTAGAACATAGACTAAGTGTGTATTGTAGGTCTTCAAACTGGTAGTTTTCTCTTTCTCCCTTTCTTATAAATTCCTTCTCTGTGAGCCTAGAAAGATCTCTCATTTTCCTGCTGCACTGTTGGCTAGTCCTCAGACATTGCATGTCAAGCTTGGGGCAATGACTCTAGTTCCAGGAGTGCATGAAGAATTATGCATTGGTGCTGTGCATGGAGCATGGTAAATTGGATTATGCTAACAAAGTCTGTTCTGCGAGGTGGCCCCCTGTGAGGCGACTGAGATCACTTCTACATGGTTTGCCTCACCCACTGCCCAAATCTTTCCTGCATTTTTCTGATCCCCAAATACCACTAGAAATTCCTATTTATAATCTTTGAGTTATTGACTTTGACATCTTTTAAAAGCGAATCCATTCCTTGGTAAAAGTAACACATTAGGTCACCAACAGAGTGCAGATTAGTTCATCAAGTTGCCTGTGTATGTGCTCAGTCGTGTGTGACTCTTTGTGACTCAAGAAAATATCCTTGCTTGAAGGAAATTGACCCAGGAAGGTAATGAGAGGAAAGTTCTAGAGTTTGGGAGATTATAGAAGACGGCAGGTGTGAGTGGGGAACAGGATGTCAACAACCAGTAGGCAACAATGGGGAATATTGATTCCTTGGATGGAGGAGTATAAATGAAGGAGGGAATAGTCAGTGCAAGAATACAGATGAGGGAAAATAATGAAAATACATGTCTCCGATTCTTGAATCTTGAGAACTAAGGAACCTCCTGAGTTTTCAGAGTATAGAAAGAAGGTGAAAGTCTAAAGAGTTAAAGTGCTACCAAACCTCTAACAGTTTTGTTAGGGGCCAGCCTAGATGTTCAAACATAAAACTGTATGCCTAAGAGGAAATATGTCTAAATAATTCTATCTCTAGTTGATTAAGAAATCTCAGATACACAAAATGAAGACACTCTGCCTGGACTAATGGAAGATGAAAGCATCCTAATTCCAACATATTAGATCATCATCTGAGGGTTTTGTCCTCTTTCGGCCTCTGTCCAGCTGAAGCCAGCAGGCATTCCCTCCTCCTGAGGAACAGATCAATCTCTTAGGATTGGTATGTTAATTCAAGCTGAAGAACCCTACTGGTCACCCAGCAAGACATTTCAAGAAGCAGTGAGTGAGCCCCTCAGTTCTTGCTCAGTGATAGGGGATTTCCAGCTGATGTCTTTGATTGCTCTTATAAAGATAATGTAACATCATAAAAGGGGAGTTTCTGTAGCAGCTTGCTTGCCATGAAAGGCTGACTGTGGCTTCCCAGCATTCCCTGATGGGAGTGCTGGTTTCAGAGTTCTCTGCAGTTTAAGACAGAAAGGGAAGGGATGAGTGGGGGGCAGAGGAGGATTTCTGTACAGACCTAGGTCTTCTAAAATGCTGGACTAGAAAGAGGGAGCAACAGGAAACTGCATTCCCAACACTCAGATATGCATTAGACACCCCCCCCCCCCCCGCTTGTTTGTTTCGTTTTAAAAATTCAATCTCTGTATTGAGCCAGGTGTTCTTTCCTATATCTGTTATTTTTCCTGCTCTCTCTTTTCAATGACCCCTTGGTTTTTAAAACTATTGACTGAAAGCTTTTCCCTTCCTCAGGTCAATTCACCACAGAAAGTACCTACTCATGTGTACCCAGTAGCATAACCCATCCACGCCAGGGAACAAGCTGAAAGAGACCTAAAACTTGGTCTATGTGCTTCAGGAACTTCCATTAGAAGCAAATATTCACAGTGCGTTTAAAGAAAAGTGAATCATTCAGTGATGTTACAAAATCTTAATGTGACTTCAGGAAAGAAAGCTCAGAGGGGGTAAAGACTTGAGACAGATGTTCTGGCCCTTTGTGGAAATGTTACTAATCATAAGATAAAAGACAATGAAAGGAGAACAAAATTTTAGGCAAGGAAAACCAATCCATCAAAAGAACAGAGTTTGGAATAAACAGCATGCTTTGTTTGTCTGGTGTTTGTTCTTTTATACAATAAATATTTACTGAGTCCCTACCAGGAACCCAGCCCTGTTCCAGGGAGTTGGGGATTCATCCTTGAGAATAAATCATTGTTCTCCTAGGAGTTGATATTCTAGTGGAGCCATTGAGAAAATGAATGATGAAGCAACATAATTTCAATTAGATTAGCAGGATTCAGGAAAAATTAAAGGAAAAAGTGCTCTTGAAATAAGGGTGGCCAGGGAAGACCTCTCTGAGAAGGTTATAATTTTGCTCTGACCTGAAGACTACAAAAGGACAAGGCACATGAAGCAGTGAAGAGCTTTTCAGACAGATAAACCAGGTAAATGCCTAATAACAGGAAACATCTTGGCAGATTGAAGTCAACCCTGACTGTACATTAGAATTACCAGGGGAGCTTTTTAAAAAATGCATATAATTGGGCCCCACCCCCAGAGAACTTGTTTTAATAGGTTTGGGGTGGTGCCCAGACATGGATATTTTTTAAAAACCTCCTCAGGTTATTCAAATGTCAGCCAAACCTGAGAACAGGTGGATTGGAGAACAGTGGATCTCAAAGTTTAACATGCATGAGAATCACCTGGGAGGCCTGTCAAAGCCAGATGGCTGAGCCACACCCCCAGAGTTGGGGACCCAGTTTGTCTGCAGTGGGGCACCAGAATTTGCATTACCAGCAAGTTTCCAGCAGATGCTGCTGCTGGTGGTCTGAGTTCCAAACTTGAAAACCCCTGGGTTCAAGAACAAAATGGAGGCTGATATTGAATGAGGAAGAGAGTGATATGAAAGAAGCTAGAAGGATGGGGTTGGAACTTCTGTCCTGGAAAGGCACATGCAGAGCGGAGCCACAGACACAGAAATAAAGAGGGTAGATGTGAGACTGCAAGGATCATTCTGGATGTTAAAGCAGACATGTAGAGCAGAAGTCCAGTCACAGATGGGAGGGCAGACAAGGGTCCTGGAGGGCTCTTCTGGATGAGCAGAGATGACATGACAAGCAGATGAAGATCTCAAAGACTCTTCCTGTGGATGAAGAATGTCCCCTGCTGCGTCAGCAAACAAAAGATATTGTGGCCATCAAGCCATCAGCTACTGCAGCCACCCTGACTGACTGTGTACCCTGAGGGAATTCAGGATAGAAGGAAAAAGGGGGGTGGTTACTGACCCTAGATGGTTAAGGTGCATATCAAACAAATGATTTTAGTGAGACCAGATTCTTGCATTTTCTCATACAGACACATGTTAAATTCATTAACTTAAGCAGTCTGGTTTTTATCTGTGTGCTAAGTTTCTTCAGTCATGTCTGACTCTTTGTGACCCCATGGACTGTAACCTGCCAGGCTCCTCTGTCCATGGGATTCTTCAGGCAAAATTACGGGAGTGGGTTGCCATGCCTACAACCAGAGGATCTGCCTGACCCAGGGATCGAACCCAGGTCTCTTATATCTCATGCATTAGTGGGTTCTTTACCACTAGTGCCACCTGGGATGCCTGGGTTTTTATTTAATTGACACCAATCTTTTGATGTTCTGACTACCTGGATTTTGTGGCAAAAACTACATTTCCTGGCTCCTCCTTACTTCTTCAGAACAGAATCTCAGAACTCTCTGACAGCCTATCTCCCAGGCTTAAGTCCTCAGTTTGTATGCTGAATAAAGCATAATTCTCAACTTTTAGGCTGTGTAGTTTCTTCAGTTGAGAAGAGAAAAGGATGAGCAAGGAGGGACAGATGTACTAAAAAGAGGAAAAGGTGAAAAAATGTCAAGAGGAGCAACTTGGAGGAGTAACCTGGAGTTTGAGAGAATGGCCAGTTATACAGCCATCAGTTTATAGATGACCTTTCAGCCACAGGACTGGATGACATTTTGGAGGGAAAATTTGAGGTAGAGTGGTGAAACTAGAGGCAAAGATGCATTGGGAATAATGAGAGGAAAGCTGAATAGGTAGAGGGAAATCAGAAGAAAGCCCTTGAAACCATTGTGGGTTTGCTTATTCATTCAGGGATCAGACAGGAAATGAAAATCAGGTGAATTAGGTGTGGGGCCCAAGCATGCTCTATGCAGGTAGCAAAGACTGGACTCCAGGTGATTGCAGCCAATCAGAATTACATGTTATTACATGTTCTCTTTCTGCCCTACTGTAGATGCCAATGTATGTCACCCTTAGAGATAGACTTCAAATTGTTTTTAAACATCTATTGTGTTTGTGGACTATTTTGTCACCCTAGGACTAAGTATCTCTAATGCCTTACGTCTCTAAATCTTCATCATGTGAATAAAAGAAGAGAGAGTTGTTCCCTCCAAAAGTGCCAGTATTAAAAAAAAAAAAATACTGGAGAAAGAGGGTTAGAGTTTAAACATATGAGTTGATTTAGGTAAGCATGATGAGAATCAACAGTAGCTGCTGCTGGGCTGCCTTCCTGAAAGTATACAACTGTTTTTGACATGTGTAAGGTAACAAATAGTTCAGATCATACATATGGCACTACCCTCAGTTTGGGATATTTAATATGTTGTTGTTGTTCAGTCTGTAAGTTATGTCCAATTCTTTGCAAAACCATGGTCTACAGCATGCTAGACTCCTCTGTCCTCCACTATCTCTTGGAGTTTGCTCAAATTCGTGTCCATTGAGTCAGTGGTACTATCTAATCATTTCATTCTCTGTCATCCCCTTCTCTTCCTGCCTTCAATCTTTCCCAATTTCAGAGTCTTTTCCAATGAGTCAGCTCTTTGCTTCAGGTGGCCAAAGTATTAGAACTTAAGCTTCAGCTTCAGCATTAGTCCTTCTCCTGAATATATATATAAAAAAATAATTAAAATATATCTGAGGGCTTTGGAGACAAATAATCAGGAAACTGAGATTCTTTTCTTCTCAGGTCTAAAGTGGAATGATTGAAATATTCGAGGATAATTTGCTTGAGGAAGTGACTACTCAGTCAGTGTAACCACTTCAAATTTCTAGGAATGTGATTAAGAGAAGAATGCAATGTATTACAGGTAGCAATAGATGGAAGTTTTGATAGAATTTCACTTAATTTCATAAACACCTTCCCTCAGTCAGAACCATTGAAGATGGAGTGGATGGTCCCAGATGGTAGTGAGCATGTGATTTTCAGAGCTGACCTTGAACAAAATAGCTGTGAAAAGAAGGAAAGCAAAAAGCAAAGGAGAAAAGGAAAGATACATCCATTCAAATGCAGAGTTCCAAAAAATAGCAAGGAGCGATAAGAAAGCCTTCCTCAGCCACCAGTGCAAAGAAATAGAGGAAAACAATAGAATGGGAAAGACTAGAGATCTCTTCAAGAAAATTAGAGATAGAAAGGGTACATTTCATGCAATGATGGGCTCAATAAAGGACAGAAATGGTAAGGACCTAAGAGAAGCAGAAGATATTAAGAAGAGGTGGCAAGAATACACAGAAGAACTGTACAAAAAAGATGTTCATGACCCAGATAATCAAGATGGTGTGATCATTCACTTAGAGCCAGACATCCTAGAATGTGAAGTCAAGTGGGCCTTAGGAAGCATCACTATGAACAAATCTAGTGGAAGTGATGGAATTCCAGTTGAGCTATTTCAAGCCCTAAAAGATGATGCTGTGAAAGTGTTGCACTCAATGTCAGCAAATTTGGAAAACTCAGCAGTGGCCACAGGACTGGAAAAGGTCAGTTTTAATTCCAATCACAAAGGAAAGTAATGCCAAAGAATGCTCAAACTACCACACAATTGCACTCATCTCACCTGCTAGTAAAGTGATGCTTAAAATTCTCCAAGCCAGGCTTTAGCAGTACGTGAACCGTGCACTTCCAGATGTTCAAGCTGGTTTTAGAAAAGGCAGAGGAACCAGAGACCAAATTGCCAACATTCCCTGGATCATCGATAAAGCAAGAGAGTTTCAGATAAACATCTATTTCTGCTTTATTGACTATGCCAAAGCCTTTGACTATGTGGATCACAATAAACTGGAAAATTCTGAAAGAGATGGGAATACCAGACCACCTGACCTGCCCCTTGAGAAACCTGTATGCTGTTCAGGAAGCAACAGTTAGAACTGGACATGGAACAACAGATTGGTTCCAAATAGGAAAAAGGAGTATGTTAAGGCTGTATATTGTCACTGTGCTTATTTGACTTATATGCAGAGTACATCATAAGAAACACTAGGCTGGAGGAAGCACAAGCTGGAATCAAGATTGCTGGGAGAAATATCAATAACATCAGCTATGCAGATGACACCACCCTTATGGCAGAAAGTGAAGAAGAACTAAAGAGCCTCTTGATGAAAGTGAAAGAGGAGAGTGAAAAAGTTGGCTTCAAGCTCAACATTCAGAAAACTAAGATCGTGGCATCCAGTCCCATCACTTCAGGGCAAATAGATGGGGAAATAGTGGAAACAGTGGCTGATTTTAATTTTCTGGGCTCCAAAATCACTGCAGATGGTGATTGCAGCCATGAAATTAAAAGACGCTTACTCCTTGGAAGGAAAGTTATGACCAACCTAGACAGCTTATTAAAAAGCAGAGACATTACTCTGTCAACAAAAGTCCATCTAGTCAAGGCTATGGTTTTTCCAGTGGTCAGGTATGGATGTGAGAGTTGGACTATAAAGAAAACTGAGTGCTGAAGAATTGATGCTTTTGAGCTGTGGTGTTGGAGAAGACTCTTGAGAGTCCCTTGGACTGCAAGGATATCCAACCAGTCCATCATCCTAAAGGAGATCAGTCCTGGGTGTTCATTGCTAGGACTGATGTTGAAGCTGAAACTCCAATACTTTGGTCACCTGATGTGAAGAATTGACTCATTTGAAAGGACCCTGATGCTGGGAAAGATTGATGGCAGGAGGAGAAGGGGATGACAGAGAATGAGATGGTTAAATGGAATCACTGACTCAACAGACATGGGTTTGCGTGGAGTCCCGGAGTTGGTGATGGACAGGGAGGTCTGGTGTGCTGTGGTTCATGGGGTCACAAAGAGTCAGACACGACTGAGCAACTGAACTGAACTGAACTGAACAAAATGTATGAATACTGGGTAGAAATAGTATTGAAGGGATTTAAACAAGCAAAGGATTTTTGGTAAGATGACCATATATAGTCTGGAAGTTTATATTTTATTATTTCATGTCTTTTGCAAATGAACACATATGTGGATAACTTTTGTGAAGTAAAACAAATTACATGCATCAAGGGTCCTGTGGATTTGATCTATAAACATTATTTCACTAGAAAATTCAGTAAACTGCAAGGCATGAGTGACTATAATTTTGGGTCATGTTCAGTTTAAACACACTCCCAGATTCTATAACACATTTGCAACATCAAAGGATAGGAAGCAGGAGAGATAATCAAATGTAATACTTGAATAGCCAAGTTCAAATCCTTTTACTATTTACTACTTATAAGCATTTAGGAAGCCCCTGCCAGGTACTAATTTTTATATTAAACCTTTCCTCTGTTATCCTATTTTATCCTTTTTACAATCTTATAGGATTGCTACACTTTGAGCACTTATTTAACAAAGAAAGTTAAGGACCCAAGTCAGAGTCAGCAGATGAACTTTAAATAAGTCATTTGTTCCTGTGAAGTTTAATTTTGTATTTATAAAGCAAATATTTATACTATAGCTTGGTAGTTTGTTGTTTTGTTTTGTTTGTTCTGTTTGTTGTGAGACATCATTAAATGAGCATGTCAGTGTGAACTTGATAAACTGTTTAATGCAGATATCACTATAAAAACTTGCACGAATCCATGAAATAGACCCTCACAATATTTCTCTATAGCTACCAGGGTGAAGAGGTAGAAGAAAATATATTATGATTATGGACTTTTTGAGTTTAGGTTGATTTAAAATCATTTATAGTTCTTTGCTATGCTCTGGAAATAACGAAGAGAAGGATTAAAAAGACAAACTGCAATGAGGGCAGATTTCAATATTTAAAAATTAAGCCCATAATGGGATAAGCAATTGTCTCTATATGAGGCCTCACAATTTAAATGCTAAAAGTGTAAAAGCAGAGAATAATATTTACATTTCAAAGCAACAATTAACCAAATCATCCTCAATCTTTAAAATGCCTGAGAAACCTGACCTTATAAAATATAAAAATAAACCAATTTTAATAAAAATGGTTATATACTAGTGATAACACATAAATCTTAATTAATATCAAGGAACTATTCACCAGATGTTTACTGAGTCTGTGTTTCATTGAAATAAAGTCTTATTTTCATTCTAGATACATGCATTCTTTTGCCAAGCTACTTAGAAAACGAGCTTCCATTTTGTTGTATTTGCATATAAACCAGAAGAGTTATTCAAAGAAGTATTTGAGTATTTAGCTGGCAATGGTTAATAAAATCAATGGGATTTTCCTAATGTTCTTACTGTGTTTTGAAAGATAATTTCATAATTAGAAACTGCTTGTTTACATATTATTAACATATTTTTGGATACAGAGTAGCCTGAAGCATTTAGTAAACACTTCCTTATTAGATATGCGGCTTGGTATGTTTGCTGTACCATTCTAGATACTGTTTCTCTCAGCCTCAATTTTTGTCTCCTTTCAAACCTGTTCATGGGTTGTATTGTTGTTTAGTCACTAAGTTGTGTCCTACTTTTTTGATCACCAGGCTCCTGTGTCCATGGGATTTTCCAGGCAAGAATACTTGAGTGAGTAATCACTTCTTACTCTAGAGAATCTTCCCAGGCCCAGCAATCAAACTTGCATCTGTCTCTGCATTGACAAGTGGATTCCTTACCACCGCATCACCTGGGAAGCCCTTTTATAGGATTAGGGAGGGTAATATCAAAGAGGGCTTCCCTGATGGCTCAGATGGTAAAAGAAGAGGAAAATGGATGGGTGGGGACTGGGCTGCACAGAGGCACATGCCTAGAAAAAAAGGGCTGCTATATTTCACTCCAGGCTACTGATGTTAGGTGGATCTAAAAGCTTAGTCTTCCCAAAACTATAATCCTCAAGAGAAGCCAGACTGCCAGATTGCCTTTTTTTTTTTTCCTTTTTTTTTAAATTTTTTTAATTTTTTTTTATTTTTTAATTTTTTTTTGTCATACATTGATATGAATCAGCCATAGATCTACACGTGTTCCCCATCCCGATGCCAGATTGCCTTTAATACAATACCCTTGAATTTTAAATAGTAGCAATGAATTCATACATTATAAAAGAATGGTCAGGTCAAATAAGGCACATATGCTTCCCAAATTTGGCCTGAAAATTGCCAGAAAAAGACTTCTGCATCCTATGTGGACCCCAGGAAGGCAGGGGTCAAGTTTGTTTATAAAAGTGAAAGTCATTCAGTGATGTCCAACTCTTTGTGACCCCATGGACTATACAGTCCATGGAATTTTCTAGGCCAGAATACTGGAGTGGGTAGACTTTCCCTTCTCCAGGGGATCTTCCCAACCCAGGGCTCGAACCCAGGTCTCCCACATTGCAGATGGATTCTTTAAAAGCTGAGCTACAAGGGAAGGCTCAAGCTTGTTTATATTTATTATATTTACTATTTTATCTTCTGTGTCAAGCACAATATATAGTACAGAGCAAGTGTTCAAATTATTTAATGGGAGAATAAATGATGACCCAATAGATGGAAGAGACCAGCATCATAACATCTGGAGAAGTTTCATTATTTCTTGATTTAAAGAAAAGCAATATGATATAATAAACAGAGGACCTATCTAGGAGGAAGTGGATGTGGGTCATGGCTTTAAATCTGCCTACTACCCTGTATGCAGTCTCAGGCAATGACTTCACTTACTTAATTCAGTGTCCACATCTATGAAATGCTGAGATTGGACTATAGTGTTGGTTTTTCGAATGATGCTTCAGTTCACTTCAGTTCAATTGCTCAGTCATGTCCAACTCTTTGTGACCCCATGAACCGCAGCATGCCAGACCTCCCTGTCCATCACCAACTCCCAGAGTCCACCCAAACCCATGTCCATTGAGTCGGTGATGCCATCCAACCATCTCATCCTCTGTTGTCCCCTTCTCCTCCTGCCATCAATCTTTCCCAGCATCAGGGTCTTTTCAAATGAGTCAGTTCTTCACATCAGGTGACCAAAGTATTGGAGTTTCAGCTTCAACATCAGTCCTTCCAATGAACACCCAGGACTGATCTCCTTTAGGATGGACTGGTTGGATATCCTTGCAGTCCAAGGGACTCTCAAGAGTCTTCTCCAACACCACAGCTCAAAAGCATCAATTCTTCAGCACTCAGTTTTCTTTATAGTCCAACTCTCACATCCATACCTGACCACTGGAAAAACCATAGCCTTGACTAGATGGACTTTTGTTGACAGAGTAATGTCTCTGCTGTAATAATAAGCTGTCTTTTTATTATTTTTATTATTATTATTTTTTTATTTTTTATTATTAAAAAGCTCTGCTTTTTAATAAGCTGTCTAAGTTGGTCATAACTTTCCTTCCAAGGAGTAAGCGTCTTTTAATTTCATGGCTGCAATCACCATCTGCAGTGATTTTGGAGCCCAGAAAAATGCTTCCAGGAGCCTTTAGAACTTTGGAGGGAGATGATTCAAGGGATGAGATAGGTACCTAACACAGAGGAAGTCATCAGGATTTGGAGATTCAAAATAAGATTACATTGACTTTCTGGCAAATCATGGCAGAGTAAATGTAATTATTTTTCTGCTTCTTCCCAGAACTTTAAAATGACAAGAAAAGGACTTTTTAAGGCATAAGAAACATGCAGAACAAGAGGGTAAAGAACAATACAACAGCCAGAAGAAACTAGACACCAGGGATTTAGCAGACTGAAGAAGGTTTACTCCCAAGTCAGCTTTCCATTTTTACACTAGCCTTATAGAAGTATTTGACTCTTTAGACTATGCCCTTGTACAGCTTTTAAATACATTTTCAAAGAATGCATTAATATATTTTTTGTTAAAAATATTGTAAATATTGTTCTAATGTTAAAAAATTCTAAAGTTCTAATGTTAAAAAATATTGTAAGCCCCTTCACTAGAAGAATCCTCTTCTGCTGTTACTGCCTGCTCTGTGATTGACCTCTGTACAGCAGGTTGTATGGTACTGAGTTGTGGGTATTGTACATCCCCTGAAATTCTCACACAATGTACTGAATGGGTCCCAGCAACAATCTACAAATGCATCCTGTCAGGACCACATTTTTCTGGAACCTTTGCTCACAAAAGTTAGGTGTGGAGTCTGGGGAAAGAAACCTAGCCCCTTCTCTGGTAATGAGTACCATGAAATTTCATGCTCATCACAACCATCGTCACATCTTCCATTTATAAAATGTCTATAAGAATTGGAGACCTAAGTCATTTGTTATAGTTATTCACTAATCGGGGTTTCAGAGCCAAGACAACTAGCATGGCCAAAGAATCATTTCTGATGAGATCAGCAACAGGAGAACTGAAGCCATCTCATTTCTGCAAATATCTAAATGGGGCTCACTCATCAATGTGTATCAGATTCTTTCACAGCTTCAAATCTAATGGGCAGAGGCTGGGTTTCCTTGAGATAGCATTTCAGTGAAACACTTTCTAATTCATTTTACACAGCTCTTATTAGATTTGTAAGGAGATACACATTGTATAAGCACTCCGTGGTCATTTGAGAGGGGAGTAGTTATGTGACTCATTTAACAGGCAATTACCTGTTTAAAAAAGAGACAAATATCCTGTGTCTGACAGAGGCTATGTCTGTGTGACATGAACCAAATGTTGAGACTGTTAAAAAAAAAAAAATACACTGAGGTTGATTCTGAGCTCTTTTACAGAATTCACTGTTTTTGGACTTAAGTTAAAAATAGATGCTTGATAGAACTGTTCTGTATCCTGACATCTTGACTGTGGGGATGATTATACAAATCTATACATGATAAAAAATGTATAAGACTACACATACACACTTAGCATGAAGAAATGTTAAAATATGAATAAATTTGATGGATGTTATCAACGTTGACATCCTAGTTGGGGGGATATTATACTATAGATTTTAAAGACATTACCATTGGGAAACTGGGTGAAGGATATAAAGTATCTTTCTGTATTATTTCTTAAAACTGCATGTGAATCAACACTTATTTCAAAATATAAAGTAAAAAAAAGAAAGTAACAGTTGCTAACTGCATGTACTGAGCTGCCAACTCAGTCTGATGGCTTACCATCATGCCAATTGTATGTCCTGTGATGGACAAGTGAGCTTCACTTAGAAGAGCACCTTCCAAAAGTTTCATGTATTTGGCTCAGTGGCAAAGAATCCCCTTGCTAATGCAGGAGATGAGGTTTTGATCCCCAGGTCAGGAAATTCCCCGGTAGAAGGAAATAGCAAGCCACTTCCGTACTCTTGCCTGGGAAATTCTATGAACAGAGGAGTCTGGTGGGCTACTGTCCATAGGGTTACAAGAGAGTTGGACACAATTTAGTAACAAAACAACACACTTCAGGAAGGTCATTGCTAGTGGTAGAATTTGGGTTAAGATGTAATTTTCTCTTCCTCCATGTCTCATGCATGACTTGGGATTAGGAATCAAAATATCTGGAATGGCACCCAGCATTTAGTACCTAGGAAATGTACTGTGTTATAATAAATGGCTGGTTTTGTTCAGCTCTGAACCAGAGATATTGGACAGATGATATCTGATGGAGATATTGGACAGATAGCCCATGCTCCAGACCATATTGATGATCTTTATCCATGCACTTTGCCAGGTAATGCTGGAGACCACCTTATGTGAATGGAGCTTTGTTCCTGCTCTTTGACTTAGGTTTGGCCCTGTGGCTTGCTTTGGGCAAAGGGTTATTACATATATAAGAAAGGAGAGGCTTGAAAAGCACTTATGTAGTTGAGTTTGCTCTCTTGTATTTAGGCCATTAAGAGACCAAGGCCACGTCAAGACTAGCCCACTGATCCTAAGAGGAGAATGAGAGAACCGTGGAGCAAAGTTACCGAGCTGAACTGTGCTAGCCAAATCTATCCTGAAGTGGAGTCCCTGACTGACCTAAAGATCCATAGCTAGACCCAGCCCAAAGCCGCGGTCTGAGGGATGTGAGAGTTCTAACAATGACTGTTGTTTGAAGCCATGAGTTTTGAAGTGATTTTACATGCAGCAGCTGTTGTAGCCACTAAAATTGTGATAGATGACTTAGTTGATTTCAGATAGGTGGCTGGTATCCAGAAGACTGAGATAGGAGTAGGAGGGATAAATTTTATTATTTTGGACTCATCTAAATTAGAATACAAAGTAGCAACTTATTTACAGAAAATGGACAGATGCCAACTATTAGAGTTGAGGGAATAAGGTCTGCTGAAGTCATGTTTGAGGTCATGTTTGAGGAGCTATTTGAGGTCATGAAGATAACCCGATGCTGATACACCTAAGCTTTTCAATGAAATTTATTTGACTGAAGACCACGCAGCTGAATCAGTGGGGAGGGGTTAAGTGGCCCTAGCCATAAACTCTACAGAGACAGGAGTCAGGAAGTTAGTACTGTTTCTTTCTAGATCAGGAAGTGGCACTTTTTTTTTTTCTTCCTGTAAAGGGTCATATAGCAAATATGTTAAGCTTTATGGGCCATGCAATTTTTGTCATAATTACTCAATATGTTGACTGCAGCAAAAAAGCAAAGACATAGGCAACATGTAAACAAATGAGGGTGACTGTTTTCCAATAAAACTTTATTTACAAGAACACAGACTGGAAGAAATGGGCCCTCTAGCTATAGTTAAAGTCCCTTTGATCTAGTAATTGGATTATATTATTGAATAAAACATCTGAAATTATTTTTTTCTGAAAAATTTAAGAGAAAGATGGCAAATATAAGGCATGTATACCTTAAAATTTCCCCTTAAGCCAAAAACAGACATTACTAATCAATCCCGGAACCCTTTGCCCCAGTTTAGGAACTGTGCTCTGAATTCTTCACAGCAAAGCAATATAGGCAGCTACTATCAATATGTCCAGGCTTCCCTGGTGGCTCAGATGGTATAGAATCTGCCTGGAATGCCGGAGACTCAGGTTCGATCCCTGGATTGGAAAGATTCCCCCAGAGAAAGGAATGGCAACCTACTCCAGTATTCTTGCCTGTAGAATTCCATGGCAGAGGAGCCTGGTGAGCTACAGTCCATGGGATCACAAAGAGTCAGACACGACTGAGCAACTAACACACACACACTATCAATATGTCACTGGATATAAGCTACATAAAAGAAATACAGCAAGAAATATACTGTAATTCAAAATTTGTCTTTTAGCTTCCAGGAAAGAAATATTACAGATTTAAAACAGTGATTGTGAATTTAAGAGCCACTTTTCTGACAACAAATCAGAGGTCTCTATAGTAAAATAATAATAATAGTAATATCAATTTGTAAAAATTGTTTCAAGTTAGATCATATCAAAGCATTTGCTTTCAACCTGCACATATTTGTATTAAAATTATGAAACTTGAATTGAGGAGACAATAGGGGACATGAATACTCACTCACAGGAGGGTGCAACTGGTTAAGGTAACATCTGGAATCCAGAACTGTAAAATGGAGAGGTGATGGGGAGGGAGGATTGTTTGTAAAATCAGGTAGGTTCCATGTGGGATGCCCCATGCATTCAGCTAGACCATGTGCCTGTGGACAAGGAGATATGATGATGAGACAAATTGGATATGAATTCTGGGAACTCAGTCTCTAAGCTCAACAGACACGAATATAATCTTTGCCACAGAGCTGTAATGGCTGCAGGTGGGAGAAAGGTTTGAGGGAAAATTGCAGACATTGGCAGCTATTTTGAGAAAGTCTTTCAAAATTAAAATGTATTTTCTCTTCATGGTTCAACAAATCCAATATGCATTATTGAACATGGTTTTTGGTAGATTCACTAGCACACTGAGCCTAAATTATCAGGCACATGATGACTTCTGAGCCAAATGGTTTAATTTCACCTTCAATTCCAAGATACCAGAGCTTGTAGGCAAAGCTGCTTGCAAAGCGGGTCTGAATGAGCTGCATCTGGTGTAACCAATAAGACATGACGCTGGCCTTCTGGACTAGCAGTGGGATTTCTCTTCATCTCTGCCATTCTTTATGGCACCATCAGCCCTTTGTAATGGCTTAGGAACAGCTTGATCGCTGTAGGCATTTCTCTAGCAACCTCTCCCTCCACAGTCCACAAAGAAAGCCAGCCTGGGAAGTTGCAGTTAATCACATGATTTCAGTCTGCAGCCTCAGCTGAGGAGGAATTCTGATACTACCCCTTGAAAAGAGGTGGTAAGTCCTGGGTGTAATCTGGTGGCAAGTGATTCAGGCATCAGCTGTCAGAGTTATTTAATGGCACAAACTCTGAGCAAATACTGAGCAAATGTTTGGGGGACTGTATATGGGGTGAAATAATTAAATGTGTCGGGTTATTCCTAGAAAGAGTTCCCCCAAAAGACTTGGAAGAGGTAAAAAGTGTAGAGCTATGACTTTTGAATGAGTCCATGGGAGTTTCTGATCCCTCAATAACAGAAAGCTTTCTTTTTTAATGTAATATTTGTTTTATTAACTTAACATTCTTCTTTTCCAAGTAATTTACAGCAAATCATTCTTATTTGTAGTTACATTTTCTTTCTATTTTTTTTTTTTGACAGTGTTGCACAGCATTTGGGATCTTAGTCCTCATCTTGGGATCAAACCCTTGCCCTCTACATTGATTCTTGTTCACTAAGTCTTTTTAAAAAGTCTTAAGTAGAAAAGTACATGTTTGAGTGGACATGAACTTGGGCAAACTGCGAGAGATGGTGAGGGACAGGGAAGCCTACTGTGTTTCAGTCCATGGGGTTGCAAAGAGTTTGACATGACTTGGTGACTGAACAGCAACAATGACATATTTGAGATTCACATGCACACACTACTATATACAAAATTGATAATCAACATAGGACCTACTGTATAGCAGAGGAAACTATACTCAATATTCTATAATAACCTAATAGGGGAAATATGAATAAATATATATATTTATTTTGAATACTGAATTACTTTGCAGTACACCTGAAACTGACACAACATTATAAATCAAATGTACTTAAATATAAATATTTCTAAGGTGCATATGAAGAAGGCAATGGCACCCCACTCCAGCACTCTTGCTTGGAAAATCCCAGGGACAGGGAGCCTGGCGGGCCCGTCTATAGGGTCGCACAGAGTTGGACACGACTGAAGTGAAAAGCAAGCAGCAGCAGCAAGGTGCATATTTCCCCAGCATATTAAAGCCTGAGGTTTCTAAACAGAACCTAGAGGAGTCACCAAGACAAACATTCTATTGATTTGATCTTTCAATAGAATTTGAGAAGAATTCTAATATTATTCTCCTTGTTCTGAACCCTCTCAGAGGGGTAGCAAAGAAGAGAGGATAGCACAGGGCTACGAGACCAAGAGTTAGGGGGGAGAATAAAAAAAAAGGCTGAAGTCCACGCATGTGCAAGTCTTCTGGAGGAGTCTTTGCAGATGGGAACTGGATTTTGTATATCATAAAGGCTTCTGTTAATTATGTTCCTCTTATGACTCAGGCACTTGTAGTCTGGCCGGCTAACAGAACATCTGTTTACAGAAAGGTGGTGAATTATGCAAAGTACTACTATTAATTAGGTTCCTCCTCAACCCCTTTCATCTTCTTTCCAGATTGAAAGCTCAAGAACTTTCCTGGTTCTTTTCTTAAGAGGAAAATGGCCAGCAGGGGAAAGATGTGAAATTCACTGAGTTTGAATGAAATGCAAGAAATTATTATTGTAAGATAGTCTACCTAATTAATAATATTGTTAAACTGAACCTCAGTGTCTAGTTGACAGTTGACCTAGTATAACCTAAATGCAAAACAATAAAGCTTATCTAGGAAAACTCATGTTAAAGTTTATTAATGCTATTTTCCTCAGTCTGTATGCCTGCTGGTAAATCATTTATTTTTAGTGATAGAGCCATTACAGATTGAATATCCTACATTATGGTCCTTCTGTGTTATTGTAGGTATGGGACACATATATCTCCATCTGGCTATATGTGATTTGACTGGCTAGATGGGACAACCACTTTCTCTATAATGAAGTTTACTGTACAGAAATTCACAGGGAAATATTCTGAAATCTTTAAAATGCTAAATATTCACATCCTTACTAATGATCATATGGTATTTTTCTCTCTCAAATCCTATAACTGTACATTTTAACATAGTTGTAAACACAGTGTATACATATGGTTTTGTATTTTGCCTTCCTCACCTAACATATTGAATGCATATTTCCATAATGGGATACACAATACAATTTTAAAGCCCACAGACGGTTCAACATACTGATGTATTTAGTGAATATTTTAATACTTCTCTCTGCTCTGAAGCTAATATCCCAACATCTGCCAATTGGAAGTAATTTTTAACTGAATTAAATATGTATGTACTTGTTTCCCAGGACATAAGACTGGAAGATGCAAAATAAGTGTTTATACTTCTCACTAAGAAGAGCCGTTGGCTCTGGGTACCACCACTATAATTCTGAACTCCAAACCCCCTGTGCCTCACTTGTGATGGCAGAGTCCCTTTGATGGTTCACATGTACTCTTGGAAAGTCATTATAGTTTCCCTCTTTGCCCGCATATGGCTCTCCATCTGCTACACACTGGGAACACTTAGTAAGTTTCTGTAGTCCCTTCACTGTCTTTGCAACTTTCTGGATATTGATGGGTTTTGTGGGGTTTTTTTGTTTTCGATTTTTCTTGCTCTGGTCCTAGCTGCTCTGACACATGGGAAGTTACTGTCCTGAAGAGGGGAAAGGAATCTCTTTCTATCCTTGCAGCAATTATTTTGTTGATTCTCAATATAGAACAGACTTTAATTCACTCACTCATTTCTTCAAATGGTAATAAGCACTTCAGATGGCGCTGGTTTCAAACAAGGCACTGGGGATGCCTGGTGACTGTATAGACATGGTCTCTCCCTCAGTTTTGCAATTGTCTTTTGTTTCTTCACATTAGTAGGATTTTTCTTTTTATCTGACTTGCTTTTTTTTCTTTTTTCACTCTAGTATGACTCCATCAACCCATCCTCCCAAAATGCAGTGAACTTCTCTGAGAATGATTGAACCCACACCACTGATACCCAACGATACCCGCAGGGTGGCACGATACACTTTCTCTTCTATCATTTTAAATCTTTCCTTATCTAATACTTTTGTTTAAAGTTTAAGGATATCTCCAGCATGGCCCCTGAGCCTCATTTTTAAAATATAATTTAATCAATTTATTTATTTATGACCGTGTGTCTTCTCATTGCAGTGGCTTCTCATGTTGCAGAGCACAGACTCAAGCACGCACAGGCTTCAGTAGTTGCAGGGCATGGGCTCAGTTACCAGGGTCTAGAGCATAGGCTCAATAGTTGTGATTCACAAGTTTAGTTGCTCCCTGGCATATGGTATCCTCCTAGACCAGGGATTGAACCCATATCCCTTGCATTGGCAGGCAGACTCTTCACCACTAAGCCACAAGGCAAGGCCTGAGCCTCATTTTTGAATGTATAAATGCACTATGTCTGTTTGCTGTCTTGCCCATAAATGAACAATGAATGCCTAGGGAGATACACAAAATCAGACCCTTTTTTGGACATCATTACCCATGCATAAATCTTTGTACCTAAAACTCTATGTAAGGTACCTTGATCTGAATATAAGTAATGTAGAGCCATGTGTTTCCTAAGTTAATATGTATGCAATATGCAAAAATGGCTAAAAAGAAGTGCTATAGAAATAAAATAGCTGTTCATATTCAGGATTTCTGAGGCTGGTGACAGTATCCCAGCAACCATCATCTTGTACTTCAAACAACTAAGTTATATGTTGATTAGTCAGGGAGGAAGTAGATGCAGGTGGAGAGGAAGACCACATGATAAATCAACCATTGAAAACCCTTGGGAGGAAAAACTTCCCATAAATGTCAGAAGGGTCCTGACATAACTATAAGTATAGAAATACGTACATAATAATCACTTTTTTGAGGTTTTCATCCCATGCAGAACCAAGATCTAAGTGATATAGATGCCATCTTCAATTATTTATTGATGATTTATGTTTGAATGTTCTAACAATTCAGAGAGAATCTTCCTGCAACATGGGAGACCTGGGTTCAATCTCTGGGTTGGAAAGAGATTGAGGACTCTTGGTGAAGTTCTTTCACCAAAAGGACTTGGTGAAGTTCTTTCACTCTCTTAGCCTCTCTCAACATTTTACACAAAAAAGGGGAGAGCCCAGGCTCCAGCCCTCCTTCAAAGAGCTCTTCATTCTTTTGTGAGGGACTCAATTCACCCAGGGCACTACTGTGGGGATAAGATAATTTTCTGGAGTGATTCAAACAGGTTGGATTTCTGGCTTTGTCTTGGGAAGATGGCCATCTTAATTTCAGTTTATTCCACAATAAAGAGTAGCAGAATATACTACACCAAAATATGATTATAGAAGTTCAAATATGCCACACTGCAATGGGTCCCTTTGGTTTATTGATTATTTTGAGATATAGATTGTGCATGCTTCAGTTGTGTCTGATGCTTTGCAGCCCTATTGGACTATTACCCTTGAGGCTCCTCTGTCCATGAGATTCTCCAGGCAACAATGCCAAAATGGGTTGCCATGTCTTCCTCCAGAGGATTTTTCCAGCCCAGGTATTGAATCTGCATCTCTTATGTCTCCTGGATTGGCAGATTGATTCTTTACCAATAGTGCCTCTTGGGAAGTCTTATAGACTTGTAAAATACAGTAAATGCAGGGAGAGGTTATCTCTGAATTTTCCTTACTTCCTAAAGACAGATCCTCCAAAAGAAATTCGACTGTCATAAATCCCCTCCCCAGGATTTTCATCAACCAAGGAAGATTGACTCTTATCACAGGAGAAGAGTCCAGAAGTCAACACCACATCCAGACAGATTTTGTCACCAACTACCATACTTCCCATCAGTTCTTCATAGGACCATATATCTTTCCTAGCAACCATTCACTCTCTCCCTAAGGAGTCTAAATACCTCCTCCCTAATCTGATGAAGATAGTGTTCCTACGTGTTAGTTGCTCAGTTGTGTCCAGCTCTTTGTGACCCCCCATGGACTATAGCCCACCAGCCTCCTCTGTCCATGGAATTCTCCAGGCAAGAATACTAGAGTGGATTGCCACTCTTCTCCAGGGGATCTTCCCAACTTGGAGATTAAATACCAGTGTCCTGCATTGGCAGGTGGATTCTTTACCATCTGAGCTACCAGGGAAGCCCAGGAAGATGATAGTCTAAATTTAAGCCACCTTGAGGAGTTACTCATTTTGCCCTGGTTATCACCTATGGATACATGAGGTATGCATGCACGCTTGCTAAGTCACTTCAATTCTGTCCAACTCTTTGTGATTCTATGGACTATAGAATCCAAACTACAGGCTCCTCTGTCAATGGGATTCTCCAGGTGAGAATGCTGGAGTGGGTTGCCATGCCCTCCTCCAAGGGATCTTAGCTACCCAGGGATCAAACTCGTGTCTCCTGCAGCTCTTACCACGAGCAGATTCTTTACCGCTGAGCCGCCAGGAAAGCCCATATGAGGTATATGTTTGCATAAACATCTGTTTGTTCTCTTATTCTAGTCTAGTGGGCTTTTTCCAAAATGATGACTTCTGAAAGGATAAACTAGATATTTAAGGGGAATTAAATAATGTTGAAAAAATGGTTTGATCATGAACAACACTTATTTAATAATTACTGAATACACTTGTCATAAAATACCAATTTTATGACATTACCCATATACAATAATGCTTTTTAGCTTGTTTCACAAACCCTTAAAATGATTCCACTTGTTTTGTTCCATCTCAAATTGCCCCATGCCAACAAGGAAACTCTACCCTGGAGACTACTGTAACATAGGTCTCCTTGAGTGGGTAACATGACAGTTGCTGTCATTTATGGTAAAAGCAGAGAGAAAAACACTACATTCCCCAAAGTGATAGGGCAGAAGAAGAAAAAGAGGATTTTAGTGTTAATAGGAGAACTGCCTGAAATAATTTGAATTCTGGTGGGAGAAGGATTTTGTGCTTTCTTCAGCTACTCCCTATCTTCACCTTCATAACTTCCACCTTCATGTGTCTTTTTTTTTTTTTTTGTAATGAGAAAAAGCAAAAATTTATTAACATGTGCATTGTGCATACACATTGGAATACTCAGGGATGAGGAACCCAGAAAGGTGTTTAGAACTTATACACCATATAAAGACATTCCATATAAGACATATACCATATAAAGATAAGAATTCAAGCAGTGCTTTATTTTTTATTTATTTTGTAGGTCCAAAGACAGCTCTCTTGAACTGTGGTACAAGTAAAGAGATAACATGCATGATCAAAGAATATTCTTCAGAGATTGTGAAAATGAGTTCAACTTATACGTATATAAACAAAGGAAAAGGGCTTTCAGGCTTCCGGGTGGTGGAGGCAAGTTTTGGGAAAGCAGTCAGGAAAGGTGGTAAGCAGAAGTTGTTAGTAAAGTTGCTATACAGATTGAAGTCACTGCCTTATCCTTAGATAGAGGGTTGTTAATAGTCCTCCTCATCTTGGTACAGGAGAGGGAGACACCTTTATAAATGTAAATTTTCTTTATAAAAGGAAAATTTGTGTCCTGATTTTTCTTACTTTCTGGCATATAGTTGCTTTACAGTGCTGGGAGTGGGGTGGGAGGGAGGTCCAAGAGAGAGGGGTTATATGTATACAGATAGCTGATTGACTTAATTGTGCAGCAGAAACTAATATCTTCACGTGTTTGTTAGATTCCTTTGAACACACAGTGGGAGTCAACCATAAAGAAAGAATAGAGCCTCACCCTCGGTAGATACAGAAATTGATCGTGTTACTGGTTATAAAAGAGAAGAGACCCTGTGGGACAGTGAAAAATTCCATGGAACTTAGGAATTCAGTCAAGGTTGTGAGCAAGAGATTAGTTGAAACAGTGATGTGGAAACCCCTGTGTTAGCGGCTTAAATTTTTTTTTTTTTCTTCTTGACCAGGACTCTGCCATGGGTAGGAAGGGGTCTCCAAATGAGGTGGGAATCTAGAGATTATAGTGCAGGGGTGCTCAGGACTAAGACTAACATGAGTCCTTCATGTTCTTGGCTACCCTAGTGGATCAGATGGTAAAGAATCCACCTGTAATGCAGGAGACCTGGGTTCGATCCCTGGGTAGGGAAGATCCTCTAGAGAAGCGAATGGCAACCCACTCCAGTATTCTTGGCTGAAAAATCCCCATGGACAGAGGAGTCTGGCGGGCTACAGTCCATGGGGTCACAAGCAGTCGGACACAACTGAGCGATTAAACACATTCACATTACGTTACTGAAAAGATTCAATGTTAAATAGTCAGATTGTAGTGGGTAAAAGTAGATTGGATATTTGACCAGCTACACAAACCTGTGCAAATCCAGTGATAAGAAGATAAGAATTAAAAACATGGCTTTATTTTTTATTTGGACTTCCCTGGTAGCTCAGGTGATAAAGAATTTGCCTGCAATTTAGGAGACCAGAGTTCAATTCCTGGGTCAGGAAGATCCCCTGGTGAAGAGAATGGCAACCCACTCCAGTATTCTTGCCTGGAAAATTCCATGGACAGAGGAGCCTTGTGGGCTACAGTCTATGGGGTCGCAAAGAGTTGGACACAACTGAAAGACTAACACACAAACACAATTTTTATTTACTCTGTAGGTCCAAAGGCAACTCTCTTGAACTGTGATACAAGTAAAAGGATAGCATGCATATTAAAAGAATATTCTTCAGAGATTGTGAAAATGAGTTCAATTTACATGAAATGATAGAAAATGCAACTATCCAAACATCAGTATTCTCATTCTTCTCTGAGGCATAAAATACCACAGCTTAATAGAAAAGTTATAAATGAGCTACAGGGAGAAAAGAAGAAAATCTTCAGCCCCAGAGCAAGCTTTCTCTTTATTGTTACCCTGATAAAACTAGAATCTATCAAGAAAAATTACCATCATCACAGATTTTGATCATCCATATTACAACAAGTGATGAGAAAGGAACGGCTAAGGACAAAGTTAAAAGATTTGCCTCAGATTATTAACACTACCGCTTCATTTTAATATACAAATACGAAATAACAATTATGCAGCAATCCTTTGTAAATTCTAAACTGTACCAAGTAGTACATGTTCTTAGCTACACTGAAGAAACAGGAAATAATTTTATTAGTAAGCGCCTCTCTCTATACGCCAGCCTGTTTCTCTTCCTGCTCCTCATGCTGTAATACAGCTTGAAAATCTCCACAGTAACATCTAAACACATATCTCTCTATATGACTAAATATTTTTCATTTGTCTCACATATTTGTTTTATATAATACATGGGTTTGTCAGCAATCTACTTTTACTTGAAAATTGTATTCATATAGACATACACCTGTACGCATGCACATACACATCCAAATTTCCAAACAGTTTCAAATAATTTAGGAAACATGGACACAGTTAGCACTAGTCAGTTAAAAGTAATGAGACTGAAAGCATTAGATGAAGGACAATAATTCCACCAAAAAGATGGGATAAGGTATTTTAAATATTCTGAAAGTCCAACAGCCTGAGAAGAAAGGATGATGTTTCGTATCCTTCTGTAATTCTCATGTGAATAAAAAAAAAGATGTAAAAGACAAACGTGTCCTGATCCTTAGTTGATACAGGTATTCACTGAGTTGTATCTTACAGAAAGACATTGATAGTGTGATTAAAGAGTCCTATCATCCTGAGTAAAAGATCTAGGTACAAAGTGTATAGTTTCTGGTAAAGGTCAATGTGTACTGAAGTGGCAGCATACACGTCTTAAATGCTTCATAGGGGTAATCCATCAGAAACCGTTCTGAGAGATCAAGCAAGGGGAACACAGTTGTTAATATTAATACTTAGTGAATTGGGGAAGAACCATCTGTTTCTATGTGCCTTCACGTGTTTTTCTCTCTCCTGCCACCCATTCAAATTCTCTTCCCTTCTACACATCGAAATCTATTCCCAGGGGACATTTGACAATTACTGGCGTCCATATTTTTTAATTCTGTCATATTTGCATTTTAAGATTTGCCTTCAGTATGAAAAGAAGGGATTTTTGCCTTAGTTATTCATTCTTAGAGGGAGAGGAAGAGGGTCATCTGGGGTCAGGATGAGAGAGTTTCTTGATGGCTGCCTGTTTCTTAAATTGGCAATGACTTCAATGCAATCAGTTGGATGACACATGAACCAGTAACGGACAAGCAAATGAGGCAGTTGCCCCTTCACCACTGATTAAGTATTTTTATCATAAATGTTTATAAAATTATATTCAGCACAGATGACTGACTATCATCTCTATTACATGGTTTGGGGAAGTTGCACGAGTGTCAAAGATGGTGTGGAATCAAAATCTTGAACCTTTTCTCATAGATTTTATTAGCTGAAGATATGTAATTTATTGCCCATATTAATTTAATGCCTGTATTAATTAGATACTGTAAGAAAGAAATTTTGAGTTAACAATGGCGATAGTGCTGGCAGATGGACCACAGTGTGGTTTAAATGGGTCATTGGAACAGGTGGTCGTAAGGTTCATGTCATTTGCCATCTCCATGACCATGGGCAAGCAAACCTAAGACTTGGTTTCCTAATCTATAAATTGCAATTACACTTTCCCTCCTATATGAGATCGTTGTGACAAATACTTTAGATAATGTATACAAAGTGATTAATGCTACACCTTGAATAGTAACTGTTCCAGGTAAATATTACCACCATCACCCTACTATGACTAAAACTGTTATTATTTCATACACTTGTTCAAAAATACAGAAGATATGTAAGCATATGAAATTTCTGATGTGCATAGAATAGGTAAAAATTAGCATAAATATTTCCTTTCTCGTGAGCTTTGCATAGTGATCATCTGCTAATGAATTTAGAAAAAAAATTTTTAATAAGAGTTAAAAGTTTTATGTAGAATTGAGTTTATTTTCATGTTCTTTGACAGTTAGAAGCAAAAAGAGATTTTTTTTTTTAATCTTGGAGAACTCCATTAAATCAAATGCTTTGAAATATTTTATTTTTTAAAAATGTTAATTTGGAGTTCTTACAAAAGAATAAGATCTAAAAGCTATCAGATGGCAGGCCAAAAGAAAACTGGGCATAGTCTTCAGAAAAAAAAATTTTATACCTCATCCTTCATCTATTTTTGGTTAAGTTTCCATGGAGTTCTATCCTTGTGGGGTAATTGGACTATGCTGATGTCTGAGAAGCAAGAAAATAGTCTAGAAAACTAAATCTGAAAGCTCCCAAAATGGTCCTTCCTGAAGCATTCAAGAAAGGCTAGGCTTCTCAGATTGTTATTCAAGGATTGTCTGAATAATCACGTGGGACACTTGTTAAAATGCAGATTACTAAACCCTACAGAGGCCCCACTAAATCAGAATAGTGTCCCCATAATGTGAATTTTAATAGTCCCCTCATATTATTTAAAAACTATTGTAGTGAATGTTGGATAAACAAACACTTTCTTTGGATATTTTAGAGGAAGGTGATTCTTTTACTAGTATTATTTTTAGAAGAAATAAAATGATAGCCAGGCTGTTTCATCATTGTCATTCATTTTTGGCTTTTCCCATGTTGTTGAATATGGTCCTGATACCTGATAATACCAAGCAATAGAAATGAACTTTAAATGCTGTGTGCCATGGACTGTAAACATTTAGAAGTAGGATTCTTGGGCAGAGTCTGTAGAGCTGTTTGTCCATTTTTGTGTCCATTTATAGCTCCTGTACATATCTACTTAACTGAAATCTATTTAACTCAATGGGCTCCCCTGATGCTCAGTGGTAAAGAATCCACCTGCCATTGCAGGAGACATAGATTTAATCCTTGGTTCAGGAAGATCCCCTGGAGAAGGAAATGGCAACCCACTCCACTAGTCTGGCCTGGAGAATCCCATTGACAGAAGAGTCTGGCGGGCTGCAGTCCATGAGGTCACAAGAGTCAGACACAACTGAGTGACTTTCACTTTTACTTTCAAGGGGGTGACCGATACTCCTGGGATTCCCTCATAGCTCAGTTGGTAAATAATCTGCCTGCAATGCAGGAGACCTGGGTTTGATTCCTGAGTCGGAAAGATCCCCTGGAGAAGGGAATGGCAACCCACTCCAGTATTCTTGCCTGGGAAATCCCATGGACAGAGGAGCCTGGCAGGCTACAGTCCATGGAGTTACAAAAGGGTCAGACACAACCTAAGGACAACAAACCTTTAACTCAGTCTCAAACATTTAACTCACATTTAACTCAGTCTCTAGAATACTTGAAATCAGCACTGGGGATGTGTGAGAATCTCAGATAACAGGCAGATTGAGACACAGAGAACATTACCTCTATGTACAATTTTTAAATGAAATGTTAAATGATACATTAAAACTAATCTTCAAATAGAGAAATTTTTTTCATGCTCCCTGTAGGCTTTATCTCTTCTGCAATAGACATATTCATGCATTTGGAAAACAGATACTATGAAAACTGTGAGTAGCCTTTTCAAATGTGGTGTTAGAGGAATCATTGATAGAGGAGAAAGAAAGACTAGATTCCAGAAAAATAAAAGGAAAAATACACATTAAAATGGCCTAATAAAACTATTTAAAATGGACTTCCCTGGTAGCTCAGTCCATAAAGAATCTGCCTGCAGTGCAGGAGACCTGAGTTCAATCCCTGGGTCAGGAAGATCCCCTGGAGAAGGAAATGGCAACCCACTCCATTATTCTTGCCTGGAGAATTCCATGGACAGAGGATTCTGGTGGGCTTCTGTCCATGGGGTTGTAAAGAGTTGGACACAACTGAGCAACTAACACACACACAATAAAATTTAAATTTCTAAAATATGATTTCATACATTTTCATGTGGGCATAATTTTAATAGATCACCACCAAGATAGAGTTGGGGTTTCTGCCAAATCTCCTAATTTCTTTGCAGTGGAAATCATAAAAGTTGAGAAGAGAAAGAGGGAGAGAGAGAGACAGAGACAGAGAGAGAGAGAGAGTGTGTGTGTGTGTGTGTATGTAAAACAGTCAAATGTTATAAACTCTCCTTTAAGGTAACAATTCTACTTGAAATTTCCAACATGATAATGAAAAACCAGACCTGAAAGAGGGCATGGAAATGAAAAGAATTGCTGGGAAGTGAGATAAATTTATGACATCAATATTTTTGAGCCCTATCATCAAAAAAAAAAGTACTCAGAACACCATGTTTTAAATCAATAACATAGTCAAACAAACAAAGCAAAACCCTGCATGTGTGCATGTATACACACACACACACACACACATAAACATATCCCTTTCTAATAAAGAGTACATTATCTTCCAAGAAAAAAAAAGACAACAGTTTCAGGGGATTGGGGACAGCTTTTTCTCATCCAAATCTCATAGTATGTTTCTCTGCTAGAATGCCTGAAATTTCTCTGCCTCATATTCCTTGATTTCTCTCCTTAATATTGCTTTCTGGCCTTTGGACAAGGCGTTGAGTGGCAGCCAGTCAGCACATTATAAGTAAGGAAGCTTGAAAATGACTGGAAATCACAATTACTCCTTGTTGCTAGAAAAATGAGAATACTTGTGATTAGGACTACACTGTATTCACTGTCTACCCCACTCTTGATTACTGAGAAATTTGTTCTCTAGGCTTTAGAAATGGATTTGTGGTTTGCCTGATGAATTCAAAGCCATATGACCAATGCTTTAATTGTTATAAATGATTTTTGTCTTATATGCAGCAATGTAGAAATTCATGATCAATGATTACCATTTTCTGATTTCGGTACAAAAAAGATCTTCATGACCCAGATAATCACAATGGTGTGATCACTCACCTGGAGCCAGACGTCCTGGAATGTGAAGTCAAGTTGGCCTTAGAAAGCATCACTACGAACAAAGCTAGTGGAGGTGATGGAATTCCAGTTGAACTATTTCAAATCCTGAAAGATGATGCTGTGAAAGTGCTGCACTCAATATGCCAGCAAATTTGGAAAACTCAGCAGTGGCCACAGGACTGGAAAAGGTCTGTCTTCATTCCAATCCCTAAGAAAGGCAATCCCAAAGAATGCTCAAACTACCGCACAATTGCATTCATCTCACACGCTAGTAAAGTAATGCTCAAAATTCTCCAAGCCAGTCTTCAGCAATACGTGAACCATGAACTTCCAGATGTTCAAGCTGGGTTTAGAAAAGTCAGAGGAACCAGAGATCAAATTGCCAATATCCACTGGATCATCGAAAAAGCAAGAGAGTTCCAGAAAAACATCTATTTCTGCTTTATGGACTACGCCAAAACCTTCGACTGTGTGGATCACAATAAACTGTGGGAAATTCTGAAGGAGATGGGAATACCAGACCACCTGACCTGCCTCTTGAGAAACCTGTATGCAGGTCAGGAAGCAACAGTCAGAACTGGACATGGAACAACAGACTGGTTCCAAATAGGAAAAGGAGTACATCAAGGCTGTATATTGTCACCCTGCTTATTTAACTTTTATGAAGAGTACATCATGAGAAACGCTGGGCTGGAAGAACCGCAAGCTGGAATTAAGATTGCCGGGAGAAATATCAATAACCTCAAATATGCAGATGACACCACCCTTATGGCAGAAAGTGAAGAGGAACTAAAAAGCCCCTGATGAAACTGAAAGAGGAGAGTGAAAAAGTTGGCTTAAAGCTCAACATTCAGAAAACTAAGATCATGACATCTGGTCCCATCACTTCATGGGAAATAGATGGGGAGACAGTGGAAACAGTGTCAGACTTTATTTTTTTGGGCTCCAAAATCACTGCAGATGGTGATTGCAGCCATGAAATTAAAAGACACTTACTCCTTGGAAGGAAAGTTATGACCAACCTAGATAGTATATTAAAAAGCAGAGACATTACTTTGCCAACAAAGGGCCATCTGGTCAAGGCTATGGTTTTTCCAGTGGTCATATATGGATATGAGGGTTGGACTGTGAAGAAAGCTGAGCACCAAAAAACTGATGCTTTTGAAGGGTGGTGTTGGAGAAGACTCTTGAGAGTCCCTTGGACTGCAAGGAGATCCAACCAGTCCATCCTAAAGGAGATCAGTCCTGGGTTTTCATTGGAAGGACTGATGCTGAAGCTGAAACTCCAGTACTTTGGCCACCTCATGCAAAGAGTTGACTCATTGGAGAAAACCCTAATGCTGGGAGGGATTGTGGGCAGGAGGAGAAGGGGACGACAGAGGATGAGATGGCTGGATGGTATCACCGACTCGATGGGCATGAGTTTGAGTAAACTCCAGGAGTTGGTGATGGACAGGGAGGCGTGGCATGTTGCAGTTCATGGGGTCGCAAAGAGTTGGACACGACTGAGTGACTGAACTGAACTGAACTGAACTGATCCCTCAATCTCTTGACATTTTGGGTTAATGTGTATTTTGGTTCAGATGTGAAACACTGACAGTGAGAATGGATTTCTTTCTTAATCCACCATGGCTTTCTGGTAAAGAGTAAACCCCTCTAAAACTGAGATGGGAGTCTTTTGTCAATCCAGCGCTTCACCTAATTGCATCCCTGTGACTGTTCTGGATCTTTTGATCCTCTCTGTACCACTGCTTTTTAGATTTTATCTTTAGTTCAATATTAGATCTTTCTTATTTTCTTTCTGGTTCTCAGTATCCCTTGGCAACCAACTCTAAGATCTCTTCCATTATTCTGAAGATATGGAGATCAAGTTGATGTTTCATTCTCAGTGTTCAAATGAGGACCTCATTTCTTCTAACTTCTATCATTGACTGTATTTTACATAGTCCCATCCATTGTTCTTCACCAAACAACTCCCAGACTTGGAACCATTAAACAAATCCATTCTTCTCTTTTCACTGCTTGTCTTGAGGGGTTAGCCTATCTGTACAATTTTCTGTTGTACAACATCTCCAGTATCTTCAGGTTACCAGTAAGCACCACAATCAATACTTTGGAAGCCCACACCCACCTCCAAGTCCTTCCTACCTTCCCATGGTGTCAACTTTATATCCCATCTGTGTTACCTGAACTGATTGAATACAGGTATGACTTCATCACAGAGATTCTTGAGGATGTCATGAATGTATCAGAATGAGATCATATATAGTTCACTTTTTTTAAAAAATTCTTTTTATTGACGCATAAGTGGTTTACAATGCGCTGTTAATTTTTGCTATATAGCAAAGTGAATCAGGATGTATATATGCATATATCCCCTCTTTTTTTTATTTCCTTTCCATTTAGGTCACCACAGAGCATTAAGTAGAGTTCTTTGTGCTATACAATAGGTTCTCATTAGTTATCTATTTTATACAGACTGTCCTACAGAGTGAAGTCAGGAAGAGAAAAACATCTATCATATATTAATGCATATATGTGGAATCTAGAAAAATGGTACTGATGAATTTGTTTATAAGGCAGAAATAGAGACAGGCGTAAAGAACAAATGTATGAACACCAAGGGGGAAAGACGGTATGGGATGAATTGGTAGATTGGGACTGGCATATATGAACTGGTTGATCATTTATTAACACAAATGAAAAACAGGCACAATAATTTTTAGGTGATGTGTATAGATTTCTTATTAACCAAATGTTAATATTCTCTTGAACACACATTGGCACTCAGGGTTTCCTAGTACCATGATCACCAACATCACACATAATTTTGTATTTTGATAGTGCTTTCTCACTTTTGAAAGTTCCCTCACTCCACTTGTTCATTTAACCTCACAATCACTCATTCAGTTCAGTTCAGTTCAGTTGCTGCCGTGTTTGACTCTTTGCGCCCCCATGAACCGCGGCACACCAGGCCTCCCTGTCCATCACCAACTCCCAGAGTCCACCCAAACCCACATCCATTGAGTCAATGATGCCATCCAACCATCTCTTCCTCTGTCATTCCCTTCTCCTCCTGCCCTCAATCTTTCCCAGCTTCGGGGTCTTTTCAAATGAGTCAGCCCTTCGCATCAGGTGGCCAAAATACTGGAGTTTCAGCTTTAACTTCAGTCCTTCCAATGAACGCCCAGAACTGATTTCCCTTAGGATGGACTGGTTGGATCTCCTTGCAGTCCAAGGAACTCTCAAGAGTTCCTCCAACACCACAGTTCAAAAGCATCAATACTTCTGCACTCAGCCCTCTTTATAGTCCAACTGTCACATCCATACATGACCACTAGAAAAACCATAGCCTTGACTAGATGGACCTTTGTTGACAAAGTAATGTCTCTGCTTTTTAATATGCTGTCTAGGTTGGTCATAACTTTCCTTCCAAGGAGTAAGCGTCTTTTAATTTCTTGGCTGCAGTTGCCATCTGCAGTGATTTTGGAGCCCCCCAAAATAAAAAGTCAGCCACTGTTCCCACAGTTTCTCCATCTATTTGCCATGAAGTGATGGGACCTGATCACAATCACTCATTAGCTTTGGCATTTACTAGAGCTCTTTCATTCCTTAAATGGGATCTCATCTATAGTCATCACTTAGGCAAAAAATTATGTACAGTAGAAAGTGCCCTTCAAAAATATCTAGAAAAGTTCATGAAAATAGCACAAATGATTTTATGTTTATTTCAACGTCCTCATGAAACCAATCCAACGAGTTTTTCCCGCTACATTGAAAAAGGTTACTATTTCTTTGGCTGAGTACCAGATGAAGTAATTTATAATTATTTGAGATTTTCTTGTTGAAAAACTATTATTATTGTTGTTATTTGCTGAATATATACAGTTGAATTTTCACAAGTCTAATGCTACTGGAGTATTTCTATGTAAGGACAAGAAATAAAGATGAAATAAGATTAAGCAGGGCTTCCCAGGTGGTGCTAATGGTAAAGAACTAACCTGCCCATGCAGGAGCTATAAAGACTCAGGTTTGATCCCTGGTTTGGGAAGATCCCCTGGAGGAGAAAATGGCAACCCACTAGTATTCTTGCCTGGAGAATCCCATGGACAGAGGAGCCTGCAGGGCTACTGTTCAAGGGGTCACAAATAGTCGGACAGAACTGAAGTGACTTAACACCACACACAAGATTAAGCAATTTGCCTAAAGTCACAGCTAGACACTGAAAGAAATGAGTATAACTCAAGTCTCCTTATAGTAAATGAGGTTCTTTTTCTCTTAGATGAACGTTTGTTAATTTGTTCCACCTCTGGAAATTGACTCACTGGTAGTGTTTCCCAAGTTTCTAGGTCAAGTAGGATTCTGAAGCTGAGTCTTGGGCTAGCAAGTAAAATCATAATAATTATCAGTTTGCCATGAACAAGAGTAGACAGAAGTGATATGCTTGCATTCCATTAAGATTCAGGAATAGTTTTTTTTTTTTTTTTGTCCTATACAAACACATGAAGATTTTAAACCCAAGAATTAAATCAAATCTTTCCCGTATGGTCTTGGTTAAATTAGAAGGCTTAAGAAATAGGAGGAAACATTAACATAAAAGATAATTGGTTGACTAATTTTTAAGTGTATTTTTATGATGGGCACATTCTTAAAGTATTCATTAACTAATGGAATTATGGCAGTGTGTGATTGCTATCTCTACAGAATAGGTTAAGAAGTGCAGAGTCATAATAGCCTCTTGTCTTTCAAAGAGCTGGGAGGTGGACCCGTCTCACTTGTCTCTACTGAGAAGGATCACGGGTCTTACTGATATTCAAGGTTCTGTTCACAGAAGCTTCAATAAGCTGCCTCATTTAGGAGGTGCCCTGGAGGATGAGGGGAAGAGAGAGGAGAAAATGCTGTCATTGCATACGGGAAGCAGCCATTTAGACAAAGAGTAGAATTAGGTTCATGATTCCTGGGGGACTTATCTTGATAAAAATCTTTTACCCAACTTCCTTCAAGGCTTCAAAGACCAAGACCTGTCAGTTCTCTAAGCTTTTCTGGTAAATACCTTGCATGGTAGCCCCTGGGTATGCAATATGAGGGGACAGGGTGAGGATAATCTTGTAGAATGCCTCCTAGGAGTTTCTTTCAGGAACAGGATTGGGTTCCCCATTCACTCTGATGCGAGAGGCCGACCACTTGCTCTAGTTTGATAGGAAAGGAGGGCATCTGTATCTAACAGAGAAGAACAAGCCTGACTCCATATTGCATCTATCCCTTCAGCTCTAACCTTTGTGCTCCTTTGCCTGTGCTTAATCATGCTGGCTCTGCATCTTTTGTAAAAGAATATTGCCTACAGTCTGAAATAAATAGGGTAGTTTTGACCTTTAAAGGTATAAAGTTTTTCCATTTCATAGAGATAAAAAATTAAAAACAGAACATATATGTCCTGTTGGAGGTTTGTAGGAACATTGTTGTCAGACCAACCTGGACAGTTGCAAGAACAAAGGATTCCTGCACCAAGAAATTTGCAACAAACACCCACATCCTGTCTCATTTTAGTATAAAAGAAGTCTGAACTCTAACTCAGGTAAGATAGCTCTTGGGGACAGTAATCCACCATCTTCTCATTCTGCTGGCTTTCCAAATCAAGTCATCTCTTCACTCATTGACCTGTTGTGTGGTGAGCAGTACAAGCTTGAACTGAGTAATATGTCTACTCTGGATAGACCACAGAGCAGCCTGATATTCTGCTGTCACCCAGCCCTTGATTTTCACTTTGCTTTGAGGAATCTTGTTTTTTTTTTTTTTCAGTGCCTTTTACCCTTCCCAGGTGTGTGACCCATTCTCTTTCACACTTGGGAAAAAACTCTAACATCCTAAGGTGCATTATTAATTTTACTAAAGGTTTGGGTGTCATAGATGGTAACAGAGTACAGCAGGGAAGCGTTCTGATTTTTCTGAATTAGAGACAACTTAGTCTTGAATAATAGACATTAACATTCCTAAAATATTCCTTAGTTATTCTGGTCACCTGGATTTTCTCTCTGCATATTTTACCTCTTAGCTGTCTTTGCCTCCTTCATGGCCCTCTCTTCTTTGCTTCAGAAATGTCAAACCTAGTTCTCCTCCTGGGATGCTCTGCAGGGGTCCTCACCCCATACTCCTTGGTTGCCATCTGGAGTTCTTAAATTCCAAAATCCATTACTTACAGACAAATTTCACACTGATTCCCCATCACAAAGCAGGCTCTGTACTTATTTTGCAACTCCAAAATACACATGAGAAGCTTTTCTATCCCAAAGCACCTGCCTTTGAATTTCACATGTTCTTGGAATGTGGAAATTGTAGCAAGCTTTTATTTGTTTTAACAGTAATTGTTTCCCTTCTTGAGAGACAAAGAAACAGAAAAACAGAGACAGGGGGAAAATTAATGTGCATTGAATGTCTAGGTAAGCACTTGGCATGATACTGAAAACTTTTAAATGGTTTTATTTTTAATTCAAATAACATAGTATATCTACCTCTTTTGAGGCTATGTAACCAGGACTCCAACACATGAGCAATTCCATGTGTTGCTGACCAATTTCAAATTTCAGCCCTCACGTTTCTTCAAGATTTTAGGTGAGCTACTTAACATTTCAGATTGTTATCTAAAAGTAGAGACAATAACAATACAATAAACAAAGACTTATTGTGAGGATTAAATGAGATACTCATGAAAGCAATGCACACAGAGCTTCTATTACTACTATGGCAGTTACCATAAAGATGGTGATCATGAGGATGAGGATTGTATTAAGAAACTCTTTCTCCACCCTCGAGGGAGAGAGACAAAACAAATGCTTACTTCAATTTCCATGAAATGATCACACTTGGGGAGATTAAAGCCAAAGAAGTCCAAAGATAACCCTGGCCAAAACACCCTCACATTATACTATCTTTGTAGAGTGCCAGGTTTACTGAGGACCCATCAAGAAGGGGATCATGTACATTAGCACTAGTCTAGAGAGTTATACCCCAGAGCATTAATTTTTGCTTTCAGGGATACCCAATCATAGAAAATCCTTTTGTCTTTTACAACTTCAGATATGTCTATGTCAATTTACTAACAGTTGTTCATTGCTAATAGGTTATGAGGAAAGGATAATGAAAGTTAACAAAACAAGCAAAACAGCACAACTATCAAAACTTGACCCTGGCCTGCTATTTACCTGTCCAGTCTCAGTTCATTTGCTCTGCCCCGTCTTTTGAACCTATCAATGTGTGGGTGCACATAGCAAAAGGGAGTTTATTGATGTGATTAATTCAGTCCTGAATACGCATTGGAAGGACTGATGTTGAAGCTGAAACTCCAATACTTTGGCCACCTGACGCAAAGAACTGACTCATTTGAAAAGACCCTGATGCTGGGAAAGATTGAAGGTGAGAGGAGAAGGGGATGACAGAGGATGAGATGGTTGGATGGCATCGCGGACTCAATGGACATGAGTTTGAATAAACTCTGGGAGTTGGTGATGGACAGGGAGGCCTGGCATGCTGTAGTCCATGGGGTCACAAAGAGTTGGGCATGACTGAACTGAACTCAACTCAACTCAACTGAAGTAAGAAGATTGCTCTGGATTATTGAAATGGACTCAATGTAATCTCAAGGGTCCTTAAAAAAGGGAGGTGAGAACGTCAAAGAAAATTACCATATGTAACAATGGAAGTGAGTAATTGGAATAAAGCAAGGAAAGGGCCATGAGTGAACTAATACAGGAAGTTTATAGAAACTGAAAAAGATAAGGGAATAGGTTCTCTTTGAAGTCTCCAGAAGGAGTGCAGCTTAACACCTTGGTTTTAGATTTCAGATCACCAGAACTATAAGAAAATAAATGTGTGTTGTTTTAAGCCACTAAGCATGTGGTAATTTGTTAGAGAAGCAATAGAGAATTAATACAAGATCTGTCTTTATTATGTATATATCAATAAATTGTTCTTTCTCTTTTTTTAGTTGCTGAGTAGTATTCCAAGGTGTGAAGGTGCCGCACAATTTGTTTAACCATTTACCTGTTGAAGGACATCTGAGTCATTTTCACTTATTAAATAGTATGAATAAACCTGCTATGAACATTTGTATACAGGCTTTTGAGTAAATATAAATTTTCATTTCTCTTCAATGAATATTCAAGAATGTAATTTTTAGGTTATAATTTAAGTACATGTTTAGCTTCATAAAACAACAAAATTTTCCTCCTACTAATTTTTCTGAGGTAACCAATTTGAAAGGCACCATAAGACTAGACTAAAATGCTTTTGACTACTTTCATTCTTACATACAGGTTGAGCCCCAGAGTTGCAGAAGCAGGAAGCAGGATCCAATTTCAATATAATACTTAACTAAGTATATAGTTGCTAACTATTTCAGATACAGTACAGAAGAGGGTAGACCAAAAGGAACCTCTAATATTGCTAAAAATAAGATTCCTCCCAAAGACCAAGAACTGGGGTCTAACCAAGGAACTATTTTACTTCTCTGTAGAACAGAGGAACCTCATAATAACTGCCTAGCATGATTTGAATCAAGATTGCTGGGAGAAATATCAGTAACCTCGGATATGCAGATGACACCACCCTTATGGCAGAAAGTGAAGAGAAACTAAAAAGCCTCTTGATGAAAGTAAAAGAGGAAAGTGAAAAAGTTGGCTTAAAGCTCTACATTCAGAAAACTAAGATCATGGCATCTGGTCTCATCACTTTATGGGAAATAGATAGGGAAACAGTAGAAACTGTGTCAGACTTTATTTTTTTGGGCTCCAAAATCACTGCAGATGGTGATTGCAGTCATGAAATTAAAAGACGCTTGCTCCTTGGAAGGAAAGTTATGACCAACCTAGATAGCATATTAAAAAGCAGAGACATTGCATTGCCAACAAAGATCCGTCTGGTCAGGGCTATGGTTTTTCCAGTGGTCATATATGGATGTGAGAGTTGGACTGTGAAGAAAGCTGAGCACCGAAAAATTGATGTTTTTGAACTGTGGTGCTGGAGAAGACTCTTGAGAGTCCCTTGGACTTCAAGAAGATCCAACCAGTCCATCCTAAAGGAGATAAGTCCTGGGTGTTCATTGGAAGGACTGATGCTGAAGCTGAAACTCTAATACTTTGGCCACATCATGCAAAGAGTTGACTCATTGGAGAAGACCCTAATGCTGGGAGGGATTGGGGGCAGGCGGAGAAGGGGATGACAGAGGATAAGATGGCTGGATGGCATCACTGACTCAATGGACATGAGTTTGAGTAAACTCCAGGAGTTGGTGATGGACAAGGAGGCCTGGCGTGCTGCAGTTCATGGGGTCACAAAGAGTCGGACACGACTGAGTGACTGAACTGAACTGAAAAGAAGACTCTTGACAACTAACTGCTAGATGTTGAAAACATCTAGCCCTGCCTCTAGACTCAATCTATCAAAGCCCACAAACTTGAGACAAATGAAACTTGTTACCATCGAACAAGACTACTTGATGTTTGCCTAATCCTTTTTCCTTATCATTGTCTTCTGGACTTTGCGTACATTGTTTCCTCTACCCAGAAGAGCCTTCTTTTTCATCTCTTAGTGCTTAGAACAGGAGTAGAAATGCCTGTCTGAAAACTACTGTAACTATAAAAACAACGTGCCTGACTTTCAGTATTTGACTTCTCCTTGATAAATTTCATATGTACCATTCAAAAAATATAAGTATTGGGGGAGGGTGTTCACTCTTTGAAATATTGCATACTTAGAAATATTTCTCTCATATAGAGTTATCCACCATCATAAAATAAAATACTTTTCTTTATGGAAAAGATTGATGACAATTTTGTTTAATAGGTTACATTTTTATTTTACATCAATTTTATGCTGGTTTTTATGTTAAAATTAAAAAAAAAAAAAAAACCTAAAACACTTAAGTCATTCTTCTTGCTGTAAAGGAATTCACAACACATTCCAGTACCTATAAAATGAAAATGATGCAGAATTATAGAGTTAGGCCACAGAAGAAAAGTACTGAAATTTTAACATATTCAATTATCCAGAAAAGCAAATCCGTTTTGGTTTTGTTAATAGCATTGAAATTTGCATGCCACTCTTTTAATTAAAGCAGTTGAGAACACATGTTGTTCACTTCCTGTCTATATATTTCCTCTGGGAACAAGGCGAACTTTATGATAAAGCATAATGCAAATAATTTATATGTAAAACGATAAACCCAATTCTCTAACCTAGAATTTTTCAAATGAAGTACTTTCAGATCACTGTCTGAGAGTCTCCCTGGGGACGAGAGTGGTGCTGGTTAAATTACTGATTCCTGGGACTCACCTCAGACCTACACATGAATTTCCAATGGGGAGACATGTTTCAGAAACTACTTGGGTAATATTTATATACACTAATTTTGGAAATCAGTTCTCCAACAGCAGAAGTCAATGCACAATAAATTATTGGTGGGGAGGATGGGGGCAGACTTCTGAGGTGTATACTCAGAACCCAAAGGAAAGAATAAGAGCTATTCCCAAGATCTCTCTCTGTGACCTGCCAAGTGCCCAAAGAGTGTGAAAACTTTCAACGCATTTCCCTTTAGACACTGTGATATGAATTCTCTCCTCCCCTAGAATCATGGCCCAAGAAGAGAATGATAATTCATACAGACACAAATGAGTCAGAATATCTCTACCTAGTCTGGGATTAGAGAAAGGGGAGTTTTAAGAGTTTTGTTTTTGCTTACTGTAGCTTGCAAGACTACCATTGAAACAGGTGTGTGCTTGGAGCTGAGTCCAGTGGTTTCCTCCTTTGAAGAAATCTTACTTCTCCTTCTCATTTTCTTTATATAGCTAGAAAGGAAGAGAGGGTAGTGAAAATATCAAAAGGAGGAAAAGGGGAAAGGAAAGGAAAAAACAAGGCAAGTAATGATATAGAGCAGGTTGCAAAGACTCCCTCAAGGACATAACATTGAAGCTGATGAAAATTCTCATCCATACCACAAACATTCTATCCACTGTGGGAAGTGGTAGAGCAGCATTAAAGAGACTATGATCATCCATTTTCCCACCCAGTAAGTCTCCCTTATAAGAAGAGATGCATTCATAAAAGAATTTTCAAATGTGGTTTCTCTTATAATAAAAGGAATGCTTTTAGAGTGTCAAAGCATCACCTTGCTCCATTTCACTGAGCCATTGATATCTGTGCACACTGGAAATAAACTTGGGGGAGGAAAAAAAATAACTTTGCTTGTTTTTCAATGAATTTATATTGAATTTTCTACCATCTTCCTCTCAGTTTCATTTCCATGACTACAAAAGTGTTGCTATCCTAGTCAGGTAACCCGTGGAAAAAAATACAGTCTCAAATTTCAGTTACATTGCAAAGCTTTGATTTTTCATATCATGGACCACTGAGGGATGCAAATCTAGTATGATTCTATTTCTAGGTTAGAAATGGTTGATCAAGGCAGGAAAAGAGTACAAGAAGAAACACGTACTATGTCTTCAAGTGTCTACCCAGAAATGAAATGCGTTTCATTGGCTAAGGTGTCACTTGACTTCAAGAGAGAAGGTAGTATAATACAACTATTTTCTAGAAGGAAGAAAGTGAGGACTATTTGATTACTATTAATGACAAGCCCCAGTAAATTTAATATCTTCCTTTGCCAAGAAAATGAATTCCCACCATGAAGCACTTTTAATTTTCCTTCTTCTTATTTTTAATTTCCCTTAGATAATGAGCCATTGGTAGACATGTTACATTCAGACATCCTGTGATTGTTTTTGTGTTTGGTTCACCATTCTTGTGACAATGCATATCAATATCTCCTATTACAACTGTGGTTTTGTAAAATATTCTTTGCATTTCTTTATCATGCTTAGTAGGTTGTGCCCTCATAAGTAGAGTAGGAGTTAGTCATGTGAAGACAAAAGACAGTTTTCAGAGTAAAGGGGTGAATCCTAGACATAGAAAAAATCAGCATTCAAGCAGATTGACTAGAAACATGGGGCTTGAGCCAAGAATTATAAGCAATAGCTTTTTGCCTGATGGGTGATAGAATTGGCCAAAGAATGGTAAGAAACCAAACTAGAGGCTTAGGTAGAAGCTGGGTCATGGTGTTCCTTTCGTGTCTTTCTTATTCTTGAGATGATTATGATGCTGAAGAAGAAAATTAAAGGCAATAACTCTGTCACAAAAATGTTTGGTAAATGACATGATCATTAAAGTCATCTTGAAAGAAAACAAAGAACATGTTCAGCCAAAATGACTTTAACCTCAGTTATGGAGCCACTGATATTATGGAAATTACTACTGGTATGTGGTTATGTTGCCCTAGAAGCACTAAATAGTATGATCTGGTGGAAAGAGTAGACACATAAAAATTCATGCCCTATTCTGATTTTTGTCATTAAGTAGTTCCATAGCTTTAGATAGCCCAGATAACCTTTGTGTCTTAGCTTCTTCATAAATAAGATTGATGTTTTTATAGGTTTTTTATTGAATGCTTAAGGTTATGACATAATGAGTGTGGAAAGGTCCCATGAAAAATAAAATAAAAATTAGCATAAATAATCAAGGTATTCTTGATCTCCATGATAAAAAATTCATAGGACATGCCATCAATATTGAAAGTAATAAAAATCTAACATTTAGTTTGGTCCTTCTGTACTGATGAAATATTCTATTAGATTTTTTACAGTAAACTCAATCAAGACTATAATCAATTCCTTAATAAAAAATGTAATATTTAAAGATCAAGCCTTTCAAAAATTAAATGTAAACCAGAGCAAATTTTAAACAATTCTTTAAGACATACATATGTATATGTGATTTATATAAAAGTCTCTCATCATTACTGGTTTCATTTAAAACCTTTTCAAAATAATTAGGAGGATCATTTTTGACTCTGGAATATGTCATTTTGTAAACTATTGCAATTTTCCATTAATTATAACTGTTGACCCTTTGACCAATCAGAATATTTCTTATCAGTTTAATTATTTCTCAAGGATTCCATTTATTTTGTCAATAACCAAGATAAATGCCATCAGTCATGAACTTTTATGTGTCATTTAATGAAAGTTATGCTAATCTGAAAGTTAAATCCCTTTTGAATTTTGTCTTCAAGATGCTCAATTGTACTTCTCAATGAAAATCTTGGGAACCAAAAGTACCAAGAAGTGTGTGTGCTATGTAAATCGAGGTGGAATCATCAGATCTCTCTATAAAATCCGATGTACTGATAAGGATAAGGCTTTGCTTAACTTTTAAAACAAAATACATTCAACATGTATATTTGTTGCTGTTCAATGGCTAAGTCGTGTCCGGCTCTTTGTGACTCCATGGACTGCAGCACTCCAGGCTCCTATGTCCTTCATTATCTGCCAGAGTTTGCTCAAATTCATGTCCACTGAGTTGGTGATGCTATCCAACTATCTCATCCACTTCTACCCCTTCTCCTTTTGCCTTCCATTTTTCCCAGCAGTGGTGTCTTTTCCAATGAGTCAGCTCTTCACATCAGGTGGGCAAACTATTGGAGTTTCAGCTTCAGCATCAGTCCTTCCAATGAATATTCAGGGTTGTTTTCCTTTAGGATTGTCTGGTTTGATCTCCTTGCTATCCCAGGGACTCTCAAGAGTCTTCTCCAGCACCACAGTTCAAAAGCATCAATTTTTTGGTGCTCAGTCTTCTTTATGGTCCAACTCTCACAACCATACATGACTACTGAGAAAACCATAGCTGTGACTATATGGACCTTTGCTGTCCAAGTGATGTCTCTGCTCTTTAACACTGTCTATGTTCATCATAGCTTTCTTTCCAAGGAGCAAGCATCTCTTAATTTCATAGCTACAGTCCCCATGATCAATGATTTTGGAGTCCAAGAAAAGAAAATCTGTCGCTGATGCCACTTTCCCCCTTCTGTTTGTAATGAAGCAATGGGACTGGATGCCATGATCTTAGTTTTTTGAATGTTGAAATTTTAGCCAACTTTTTCACCCTCCTCTTTCACCTTCATCAAGAGGCTCTTTAGTTCCTCTTCACTTTCTGCCATTAGAGTGGTATCATCTGCGTATCTGAGGTTGTTGATATTTCTCTTGGTAATCTTGATTCCAGCTTGTGATTCACTCAGCCCAGCATTTCACATGGTATACCTCCCATCCCTCATGGGAATCCGCTGTCCTAGTGTTTAGTAATATAGATTAGATTGGGTTGTTGTAGGACTTCGTAGAGATGGACTCATAATTCTTTTGACTCTGGTATCTTTTGCTTTCACTTAGTGTAGTGTTCTCAAGATTAATCAATATATTTTTATGCATCAGTAGTCTATGTTTTTTCATTACTCAAATGGTATTCCTTTGTGTGAATATGTCATATGTTTTATAGCATTTGAGTTATTTTCTATTTTGTCTATCATTAATAATGCTGCTGTGAACATTCTATAAAGGGATTTTTGTGGATGTATATTTATGTTTCCCTTAGGTAAATGTTTAGGAGGAATGGCTGGATTATATCTAAATCAAGATGGTTATAACATTTCACATTTCAACTAGAAACACCTCATTCTAGTTGCTCCATACCCTAACAGCATTTGGTGCTTTAAGTGAAGTGACATCTTGTTTTGTGGTAGCTTTAATTTGCATTTCCCTTTTCATATGCTTATTAGCCATTTTTGCATCTTTCGTGATGCTTTGATTCAAGCCTTATTTACAACTTTTTAAATTGTGTTGCTGTGCTATGACTGAGTTTTAGAGAGTTTATAAAAGATATTCTGAACATAAGGCCTTTTTTAGATACGTGTTGCAAATAGTTCCCTCAGTATGAGTATTATCTTTTATATTTTCTTAATACTGTTGCAATGTTTTTGGTGAGGAGGATTTTTTTTTTAATTTGGTAAAGTCTAGTTGTCAACCTTTATTTTTTATAGCTAGTAATTTTTATGTCTTCCACTAACATTCTTTCCTTCATATCAGGTTGTAAGGACATATCAAGTTGTAAAGATTCTCTTGTGTTTTCAAAAAGCTTTATCATACTAGTTTTTACACTTAGATCTGTGATGTACCTTGAGAAAATTTATTTGATGTAAGTTAAAGATCAGTGTTCAGACTTTTCTATTCATTTATCTAGTCATTCCAGTATTATTTGATGAAAAAATATTTTTCCACATTTAACTGACCTAAAACCTTGCTGACAATCAATTGACTTTATATTTGTGAATTTATTTCCAGACTCTACTCTCCTTCATTGGCTTATTGATTTACTCACATGTCCAAAACAATTGTCATTGTAACTTTATGGTAAACCTTGAATTTAGGTGGTGTGAATCCTCCTTTTTTTTTTTTTTTTATTTTTATTTTCCCAGATTATTTTGACTTTCCTAGGTCCTTTGTATTTCCATATAGATTTTATAATTAACTGGCCAAACAATAAAAATTTCTGCTGGAGTTTTGATATTGCATTAAATATGACTAGCTTGGTGATAATCAGTATATCAACTCTTTATCATATGGGGTTCCCAGATCCATGTACACACACATCCATGTACACATGGATCCATGTACACCCAGATCCGTGTACACACAGTCTTCCAGTCCTGTATACACTCTCTCTCATCTCTGTACACCCAGATCCATGTACACACAGTCTTCCAGTCCTGTATACACTCTCTCTCATCTCTGTACACCCAGATCCAGGTACACACAGTCTTCCAGTCCTGTATACACTCTCTCTCGTCTCTGCTAAGCTCTCAGTCCTACAGCAAACACTTTGTCCTTGGCCGTTGGGACTCAGTTCTCATCTATGTAGGCACAGCCCAACTCTCAGCCATTGGAACCTCCCATGCCTACCCTGGGTCATGCTGTTTCCTTAGTTCCATCCCCTTTGGCACCATGTTTCACTGTTTCCATCCCTGATATAGTCAAGTGTGTGCATGTGTGCTAAGTTGCTGCAGTTACGTCCAACTTTTTGTGACTCTATGGACTGTAGCCTGCCAGGCTCTTCTCTCCATGGATGGGATTCTCCAGGCAACAATACTGGAGTGAGTTGCCATGTCCAGGGGATATAGGCAAGTAACCTCTTTTTTTTCCCTGAAAGATCACAATCCTATGTTGCCTGATGTCTAACATACTGAAATAACTGCCACAGAATATATCCAATTTTATGATTGCCTAAGATGAGAAGGCTAGTCTGGTATCAGCTGCATCATCATGGCAAGTAGCAGAATTATTGCAACTTACAGTTTTAGTCAGACAAATTGTTGCTGTTGTTCAGTCTCTGAGTTGTGTCTGAATAATGAACAAATAATGAATGTGAAATTTCTGAATTTCCAAAGGAAATACTGTATACCTCTGTAGCCAGGAGCAGCAAAGGAGTAAATCTCCATAGTTAAAAAAAAAATTGATTTTAGATATAGAACTGCAAACTGGAGTCATGCAATTAAAAAAGTGAGAGAGAGAGGGAGTTAAAGTACTCCATTTTAAAATTATGAAGCGTCAAGACTATGATCAGATATTATTGCCAAGGAATCAGTGGGTCTCAAGCATGTATGAAAATGTCATTATATTCCTTGAATATCCATCTTTCTAGGGGAGAATTCCATAGACACTATAGTCCATGGGGTCACTAAGAATCAGACCTGACTAAACAACTTTCGCAGGGGACCATTACTGGCATCACCGACTCAATGGACATGAGTTTGAGTAGGCTCCGGAAGTTGTTGATGGACAGGGAAGCTTGGCGTGCTATAGTCCATGGGGTCACAAGGAGTCGGACATGACTGAGTGACTGAACTGAATTGAGGGGACCATCACTTGCTTTTGGATGGAAGGGCATGCCTCAGCCTGCTGGGACTTCCAGTAACTGAAATTTCAGTAGGATTTCTATTTATGGATACTTTCTCAAAATGTTTCATGCCCAATTATCTAGATAATTCTGGATCCTTTTTTATGAGGTTATTTTTCCAGATAATGGAATAAAAATTGTAATCTTAAACTAGAATTAATTGAGTGGCCTTTTTATCTTCAACATTTCTCAGAAAACTTCCATGTTTAATTTGAGGAACACAGGAATCTTATGCTAATTTTCACTTCTACTAAAAAATTTTTTTAAATATATTCATAAATTAAACTGCAACCATCATCTATTTCATAAAAGAAAATACAATATCCTCTTCTACAAATGGCAAATGAACCGGTTTATAATTTTTGTCTTAGTTTGTCTCCTGGAAGCTGACTCAAGGAGCAGAGCAAATTCCTTGTCTGTAATTCTGATTTTGGTTATACATTATTATAGCTCCTTAAGAATATAAAAGCCCTGTACATAGTATACCTGGGGCTTGCTTTTCTCATATGTTTAGTAACATAAAAGATTAGTAAATTTTCCTGATATATTCATTCATCTATTGAGAATTTAAATCACATTAGGAATCCCTGCTTTCAATTAAATTTCATTCCCTATGCCCTGCAAACACCAGGAGGGAAAGTATTGGACAAAAGAAAAGTTATGAGCCAAGAATGTAATCTCAATGTGTCTCATTATTCCATAGTTTTTAGTATCTTTCCCCTCTTTTGTGCCTTAGAGACTGTAGTCAAGTTACATTTACACTTGCAATCTTACGGTCTATTTTAGATTTGTAGTTAGACCTGCTTTTTCAAAAATTGTGCTCACTCTGCAGTCATATATATTTATAGTGCTCTAGAGTCTAACTCCTACCAGAGGCATTAAATGTATAGACTCAGGTCATAGCCCAGACCATGTTGTCTGAGGTATAGAATGCACAAAAATATTTGGTCATTTTGGTTTGTTTTTGAACATGTACTCATTGACTGAAATCTCAGCAAACCTGATCTCAAGTCAAAAGATGAAAAATAAGGTTGATTCTCTCCCTATGTGAGTCCATATTACTCATTCTTAAGAAATGTTAATGAAAGTGTCAGGGCTGGAAATTGGACGGAATCAAGTTTAGATATTTAGACAATTTTAATGTAATTTTTAAAACCGAAATCCCTATAAATATTTTATTTTAGAATATAGTTAGATTTACAGAAAAGTTACAAAAACCGTAGAGGTACTGCATACTTTATACTCCATTTCCCCCTATTATTACCATGCCGCCTTAGTATGGCACATGCTTAGTCACTCTTTGCAACACCTTGGACTGTAGCCTGCCAGGCTCCTCTGTCCATAGGGATTCTCCAGGAAAGAATACTGGAGTGGGTTGCCATGCCCTACTCCAGGGAATCTATGCAACCCAAGGCTCGAACCCAGGTATCCTGCATTGCAGGCAGATACTTAGTATGGTAAGTATGTCACAATTAACGAACCAGTGTATATACATCATTATTAATTGGAGTTTGTACTTGAGGTAAACTTCTTGAGGTCTTACCTAATGTCCTTTTATTGTACCAGGTTCCCACAGAGAATTAATCCTCTGTGGGAGAACACTACAGTTCCTTTAGTTATATTTTCTCCTTAGGCTTTTCGTGACAATGGCAGTTTCTCAGATTTTCCTTGTTTTAGGTGACCTTGGCGGTTTAAGGAGCACATGTCAGATACTTTGAAGACTGTCCCTCAAGGGCTTTTGTCTCATGCTTTTCTCATGATTAGGCTATTCTCGGGAGTTTTTGGAAGGAAGACGATGGAGCTTAAATGTCATTCTCATCACATCAGATCAAGGGTATGTACTAGACTACCAATATGAGTTATCACTACTGATGTAGATCTTGATCACTTGCTCAGTTGTTTCAGGCTTCTCCACTTTAAGGTCACTTTCTTTCCCTCTCTTTCAAAACTGTCTATTTTGAAAGGATGTCACTATGTCCAGCTTGCACTTAAGAAGTAGGATGTTATTCTCCACTTCCTGGCAGGCAGAGTATCTACACAAATAACTCGAAAGTCTTATCCATGGGAGATTTGTCTGGTCTTTCCCAGTTGTTTATTCAGTAATTTATATCAGTACAGACTCATGGGTATTTATTTATACTTGGGCTATAGTCAAATACTACTTTATTTCATTGCTTAAATTATTCTGGTTTGTCCATTGGGAGGTCTTTAAGTTGACTTCTGTGTATGCTTGACATACCCCCATCATTGAAGTGTTATTGCTTTTCATTTTGTTGTTGTTGTAGTTGCTGAAATGTAGTAGAGAAAAGAAATGTTAGAAAAACATCCAAGTGAATAAAGATGTTGGAAAAATTTATGTATGGGTGAATTTTTTTCCGGGTATGGGAATTTCATTATGAAACCAACAATAGATTGCCCTTGCAATGGTTCCAACAATACCAAAAATGATGACATTTCCAGGAAATGCAAGTTTTTAAAAATATTGGTAAGAAACAGAGTAAGGAATGACTCCATGTTCCTGAGCTTTGAGGCGACCCTCTGTACCTCTTCAGCTAACTGTCTCATCAAAACACGGTATGTACCGATAAAATGTTCATTAGGCTGATCTCTATGAGATATGATATAATAAAGGACTTTGTATGTAAAGTGTTATGGGGGCTCTGAGAGGAGGTAATATTTTTCCATCTTGAAGGCAGATTCAAAAATTCAGCTGTATGTAAATAGCACCTGCTTGGAAACAGGCAAAAGACTGCCTGAGGTGTTCAACCAACAGCAGGAATTTGTTTACAGAATGGAGAAGGGTTCTTTGCAAAGAAGGGGCATTTTTTGGGTGTTTGTTTTTTGTTTTGTTTTAGCTCAAGGCTCTGGGATTAATTATGCACACAATTCCTGTCGTCTTTATTCCATTCTATTAGATCAGCACTGATAGTTTAAGAAGAGAAAGTCATCTTCATGATCCTTAGTATCTTGCACTATGAAAAGTGCCTTTACTCTTTTCCAGGCAGATTGAAATGCATAATTTTCCACCCAAATGGAGAAGAGGAGCAACAAGGATTATTCAAAACAGTGACTAAATCCCATTTCCTTCTCTAATTAGTCTGGGTTTAAGGATGTGGAGAGAGAAATGCAATGATTCCCAAAGAACTGGCACTGTTTCAAGTGCTTTGAGAGATAGGAAAGGAATATGAAATATGTTCCAGGTATGACATTAACAGTTTGCCAATTGGAAGGTAAGATTAATACACTTGAAATGATAATTAATGGCTAATTTGTGTGGTAGTGCCCACCTGCCGACTGTGGTAGCTAATTAATTGTGGATTTCTTTTTTAATATGCTTTTGACTCATAATAGGAAAGTTATAACAATTTGAAAAGAACACAAGCTACTTTCTTTGTTTGAGAATAAGAGGCTGACTTGTGAATCATTGTTTGCTTTTTCTCCTTAGCGTGGCCATTGTTGATATGAACTGTATACAGTGTGGTATGCTTCAAGACGTATTCTCCAAACTAGGTCTTCAACCCAGTTGATATTCTTGAATATTTGTGGTAAAGATATATACAATGGAATACTACTCAGCCATATAAAAAAGAAGCAACATGGATTTGCTTAGAGATTTCCTTACTAAATCAGACAGAAAAAGAAAAAATTCATTATGTTACTTTCATGTGATCTGAAATATGATACAAATGAACTTATTTATAAAGTAGAAACAAACTCACAGATGTAGAAGACAAATTTATGGTTTCCAAAGGGGAAAGGTGGGGCAGGGATAAATTAGAAGTTTGGAATTAGCAGATACAAACAACTATATATAATATAGATAAACAATAAGGTCCTACTGTATAGTACAGGAAACTATATTCAATATTTTATAATAAACCATAAAGTAAAATTATCTGAAAGGAATATACACACACACACATATATATACACTTATATGTATATGTTAGTATACATACATATGTATTTACATGTAAGATTGAATCATTTTGCTATATACTAGAAACTAACAGAAAATTGTACATCAACTATACTTCAATTTAAAAAAAAGAGAGACAACTGATATGGATACATAGCATCTGATACAACGTAGCCATTTTTTGTGGCATCTCCAAAAGTATACAGGCTTCCCTAGTGGCTCAGACCGTAAAGAGTCTGCCTGCAGTGCAGGAGACCCGGGTTCAATCCCTGGGTCAGGAAGGAACCCTGGAGGAAATGGCAACCCACTCCAGTATCCTTGCCTGGAAAAATCCCATGGATGGAGGAGCCTGGCAGGCTACAGTCCATGAGTTGCAAAGAGTTGGACACGAGTGAGTGACTTCACTTTCACTTTCCACAAGTATACACTGACTTTGCTGTCTTGCATGCTTTCAGGTGTGATGAAAGATCAACTGTTTCCCTTAAAATCACAGACGTAGATGAGAGATGTGAGTGAGTAGAGCTTGCTACATCAGCTGTTAAGAAGATGCTCCATGAATACCTAGTATTCTGGGCTTCTCTGTAGCCCTTTCACTGGTGTCTGGTAAGACTGCCTTCCCCATTCCTGTCAATAAGCATGCCAAACTCTTTAAGTCTCACTAGCTCCCATTAGTTCCATGCACCAACCAACTCTCCACAGAAGAGAAAAGCTAGAGCTGCCTGCTCCAACTCCCTCATCCCTCCACTTTTCTCTATAAACGTTCCTGCAGTCCTACTCACCGTTTCCTTCTCTGTACATTTTCTCAGTGGAAAGTCCACCTGCCCTCCATCCAAAGTTAACATCTGTCTGTGACACTGTACCCTTGTGATGAGTAATCCCACTCTGTAGAATTCTGTTTCCTCATGGTTCATGTAGTGAACTCAGATCAAGTCTTGCCTCTTCTATGAAGCCTCCCACCTCAGACCTCTCAAAGGAGTGCAGACCCATGACTACTCTTTCATTTTCCCATCATGTTGGTTGGATCCTCATTGGACTGTCAGGTCCCCAGATGAGGAAACATATCTTGTTTTCCAGGTGAATGTTTCTCTGAAATTTTTATATTTATTATAATACTTAATAAAATTGTAATAAACTTTACTGTGGAAAGTTTAGAAAGCAGAAACACATAAAGAAGAACGTACAAACAATTATCAATACTCCACTTAACAGTGGTGATTGCTCTTCAATTTTGTAAATTTCCTTGTGGTCATTTTCCATCACCAAATGTATAGAAATAACATTCCATTTTCACATTAGTAAAATATATATAATTCTACATTCTCCTCTCTTGGATTGGCATTTATCATAATCAGTTCCTTATAGCACTAAAAAACCTTCCAATATGGAATATCTCTTTCTATAGCTTAACATTTCAAGAATTTTTTGCAAATTTTTACATATATATATATATATATATATATATATATATATATATATATAAAGATATGATGAAAGTGTTAGTTGTGCTTTGCAACCTTATGAACTGTAGCTTCAGGCTACTCTGTCCATGGAATTCTCCGGGCAAGAATACTGGAGTCTGTAGCCATTCCCTTCTCCAGAGTATCTTCCCAGCCCAGAGATTGAACCTTGGTCTCCTGCATTGCAGGCACATTTTTACTGTCTGAGCCACCAGGTGTCCTTATATATAAATATTGTCCACATCTTTCAGGATGTATTTCCCAAAAGAGCAATACTGGCTCAAAGGTATATACATCAGAGTATACCGTTAAATATATTTAAGATTCTTACTATATTTTGCCACATAGATTTCTAGGAGTTAGCACCAATTCATACTTTCATCTTTATCATGGGAAAATATCAGTCAGTGACTACTTGTAAACTGATGACTATTTTGAAGTCTTTGTAATATGATAGGAAAAATAGTATATGACTCTTGAATTAATAATGCTGCAAGTTTATCATATATTTTTAAGTTGTTTATATACCTGTCTCTCTGAATTATGTGTGCTAGGTTTATTTTTATTTTTTTTATTATTTGTCTATCAGGATCTTGGTAATGAACTTTTTAAAATTAAAATATAAACCTTTATTTTATATTTTTAAAGTTTATGACATTTTTTTATGTAGATATTTTTTTCTTTTAGTTTACAGAAATCCATTTTGCTTCTTTTAATTTATCAAATACCTCTTTATCACGATTAAGTAAATACATAATTATATGTGAAGTCTGTATGGTTTAATTATTTGTGTTTATCTAGAATTTTCTTTGGAGAATGGTGCTAGATAGAATTCTAAATAAAGTGTTTTATTTTTATATAACTTAATGTTCATATTATCTATTAGAGAGATCATTTTTTAAGAATCTTTAGTATTTTGGTATTAAATATTTACCATGAAATTATTTGCATCTTTAAAAGCTTATTTGTATCTGTATGCACACCTCTATAAATTATAAATATAACTATATGCAATAAATGCATATATAAATATTATACAATAGTATGTGTTTGTTGCACATTTACATATTCACAGTTTTGTGTGTATGTATATGTGCTTTCTGGGCTATCCATTCAATTTCATTGATCTAGTTTTCCCATAGTAACAAATTGTTTTAATTATTATATAGCTTTTTGTTCAGTCTAACATGAAGGAGATGATAAGCAATCAGACTCAAAATTTAAATTTTATAAATTGTAGGAATGATGGTTAGATGACACAGAAGTAGAGGAAAAAAATTAAGTGCATTAAGATAAAGGAAGAGGGTGATTTTAAATTTTACTCTTATACTGTGAAGTTACTCTCAATCTTGTCAAGGTTGTATATTTATTATTTAAATATATGCATGTGTAGTTTTTTTTTTTAAAGTTTGGACACAATTTGAAACTATTAACCTCTAGTTTTTCTTAACAGCAGCCGTATTTCCTGTCCTCCTGGATACTATTGTAGTCCTTATGTGAACTGTAGTTTCTTCTATTTTTTTTTTTTTTTTAATTTGGCTCAAGTGCACCTGTTCTTTTGGCCTTTGTAACTATAAAAGGGATATTTTTCATAAACACTTTTCATTGCCAGTACTGTAGGAAATGCAAATGTACCACATGGCATCTGCTTTGCAATTAATTGGTGATAAAAAAGAAGCAACAGCTTTATTATTATTTCTCCACTACTATTTCCTAAGACAAGACACGCTTCTTTACTTTCCATTGTGAGGATAATTCTCCACTGATCACCCTGACACTAGAAGAATTAAAAATGCCAACATTTAAATTCCCACTCTCTGCCCACTGAAGGAAAACAAAATCTGTTACATCACATATAGTCCATCATTTCTCTAGCCCATGAGTCAAGTTACAAGGTGAAGAATTATAGGATGGCATCTGAAATTATTATGACACAACATGAATCCTTACAAAGATATAATGAAATCCATAGCCATTACTGCTATTAAAAAGTTTAAATACAAACTAACTGTTAAGCCATCTTTCTTGTTTGAGTTGACTTATGTTAATAAACATTAAGAATGATTCACATTTAACTCTGAGATCACTTTAGCTGGTTTCAATTGGTGAAAACTGAGAAATGTCAAATCAAAAGATTTACTTTATGGGTTGATCCATCAAGACAGCCTTATGATCCTTCTAGTTGGTGAGAGGAAGTCACTTGTTGGACTGAAAATATGCCATGTAAGATGAATGAAAGTGAGAGGAGGCAAAATCCTCTAGACTCTAAGCACTTTGTAAACACAAAACTGCATTCACACGAAAATGTTTGCTGTTTGCTGGGGCAAGGATTACCTCTTGGCCAATAAATTAAGCATCATAGTTTTATTTCCTTTTGTGTAAAATCAACTAAGCATTTATGCAAAACACATGCTTTTACCTAAAACATTATGTTTATTGTTACAATGAGGACAATTAAAATATAAGTATGAAGCCCACTACTTTGCTGTTTCTCATATTTTTATATTTTTTAGTGGGTGAACTGTCTAGTTTTGCTCCTTAATGTGATGTGATACTTTTCATTATCTCATCCTATTCAGTAACTTTACATTGATTCAACATGAGAACTTTTAAGAGCTTTCCACAAGTTATTAATGGGATGAGAATGTCAAAACCACTAACAGAAGAACATGTTTTAAAGGTTTTATTCCAATCTGTCACACCCCTACTTTTTCACAGGTTTCTATTTTGTGTTAAAAATTATACCAGGGTCTGAAGCTTGACATTCAGGTTACCAGGCTGTAAGAATTTTTGAGACAACAGTTTAAATAGTATGTTAGGTAATATGAGTTTTGTTCTTTAGTCAAATGTCATTGGTATATTTAGAATGATTTATTTCCCTTCAGTACTAGAGAATTTGAAGATTATATACTCTGGCAGCCATATTATGTGATAAATCCAAGTAAATTTACATAACATTTCATAACTTCCTAATAGGGGAAGGGAGTTTACAAAAGAATTAAAGGTCCTTAGGTAGAAGGTAGTACAAATGATCATGTAAATTAGGTTTTGTAATAATCACATTTAGGGAAGATTTAATTGAATTTTGGGGGAGGGAGTCATTGTAGAAGAATGGAGAGACTGTGGAATTTAGCACTTCATTTGTACTCAGCTCAGAAGCAAAATTTAAAACTGCAACAAAAACCAGCACATGGTAGCTGCTTCTATGTTCCCTTTTCTTTAGGACATTTTAGATGACATGCAATTTACTAGCAAAGAGTGATCTGTACTTGTCCATGAAAGTGAATCTCAGGATTAGTAATGTCAGCACCAGTACTGAAAATTCAGACATGAAATTCACGAGGGTTCATGACAGAACAAGACGTTTGGACATGACTCCAAATGCAGGTATTCCTGGGGTCTTCTTTCCAGATCCCCAGCTAATTTCTGATCTCAACCACATCCCTGAGCTTCAGATAAAAATCGGTCACCACACACACAATTTCACTGAACATCAAAGGGGATATAGGCAGCTATGGAGAGACTGTAAATAGGACAGCAATCCAGCATGGACCCCATACCTTCCTGTTCTAAATGATAATACTTCTTAAAACACACATTTCCCTAAAATGTTCTACTTCATGTCACAACATTCTATATTCACAAATTTATACAAATGTGTAATTAAGTGGCTGAGGACTTCATCAATTTCTTCTTGAAACAAAATGTTGCCTGTTGGTAGGCAAAGGAATATTTGTTTTTTAACTGTTTTTCACAGATATTATTTTTAGAAAACAAAAATGAGCATAGAAAATAAACTGCACTTTTTCTTTGGAAATAAAGTGGCAATTTCTTGGCAACATTTTATCTCATTCTAATATTATAAAATCTTTAAATTGAGATAAAAATTAGGATGGATTAGATAATCCATCCAGGAAGCCTCATGAACATTAAAGATGGAATGCTTAAAAGAAAAAATACATGTAGTTAATAACAGAGACATAAAACAATTTGAAGAAAGGTATAACCTGAATAAAGTTTATAATACAACACAAAAATTGAAAAACATTGTAATTACATGATCAGAAAGTAGTAATAATCTTACAATATAAAAGGCTCATATATTAAAAGAAATATTGATATAGATAATTAAATTAAATGTGACAAAAATGCAAATGCTTAATTCACTAGAAATCAGATGAATGCAAATTAAGAAGTATATGGACCTTTTCAAATCCCCAGTTAGAATAGATGGTAGTTTCTAAAGATAGTATTAAAATCAAAGAATAAGAAAAACTCTATAATATGGATAATAAATTATTCTACAAACTTTTGGAAGGTAATTTGGCAATGGAAAAACACATATTATCTAGTTATTCTGCTTCTAGAAAATTAACCCATGGCAAATTGAGGTCACGTTGACATCCTTTTTGTAAAATATTGCTCATTGAAGATGTAACATTGAAAATAACCAAAGATTCTAAATGGGCCAAGAAGAGGATTGGAAACATTAGAGTACTTGTATGACAGAATATATTAAAAACTAAACTATGTCCTCAAAAGCATTAATACATTATTAAATGTATGTTTAAAAGTACTTCACATATACAACTTATTCAAAATTTTTTGTTGAAAACTGAAATATATATTATTTCAAAAAATTTCTTTTAGACCCTGGGTAATATGTGTTATGTCACTTCCATAAGTGGCTCAGATAGTAAAGAATCTGCCTGCAATGATGGAGACTCTGGTTCGATCCCTGGGTCAGGAAGATCCCTTGGAGAAGGAAATGGCAATCCACTCCAGTATTCTTGCCTAGAGAAATCCATGAACAGAGGAGCCTAATGGGCTAGTAGCCCATGGGGTTGCAAAGGGTCAGACATGACTGAGCGACTACACCTTCACTTTCAATATGTGTTATATATATCCGTGTATATGTATTTACAGATGTGTGTGTACAAATACACACACACACACACACACACACATATATATATACATATATATATATTTATATTTGTATGTACTGTTGTTCAGTCACTAACTTGTGTCTGATTCTTTGTGATCCCATGGACTGCAGCCCACCAGGCTCCTCTGTCCTCCACTATCTGCCAGAGTTTGCTCAATTTCATGTCCATTGGGTTGACGATGTTATCTAAATGGCCTCATCCACAGCCTCCCTCTTCTCCTTTTGCCTTCAATCTTTCCCAGAATCAGAGTCTTTTCCAATGAGTCAGTTCTTCACATCAGGAGGCAAAACTACTGGAGCTTCAGCATCAGTCCTTCCAATGAATATTCAGGGTTGATTTCCTGGTTTGATCTCCTCACTGTCCAAGGTACTCTCAAATGTCTTCTCCAGTCCAAGGCACTCTCAAATGTCTTCTCCAGAACCACAGTTTGAAAGTATTAATTCTTCGGTGCTCAGCCTTCTTTATGGTCCTACTCTCACATCTGTACATAACTACTGAGAAAACCGTAGTTGTGACTATATGGACCTTTGTCATCAAAGTGATGTCTCTGATTTTTAATACATTATGTTTGTCATGGCTTTCCTTCCCAGGAGCAAGCATCTCTTAATTTCATGGCTACAATCACCATCCTCAGTGATTTTGGAGTCCAAGAATAGAAAATCTGTCACCCATGCCACTTTTTCCCCTTCTATTTGCAAAGAAGTGATGGGACTGGATGCTGTGATCTTTGTTTTTTGAATGTTGGAATTTTAGCCAACTTTTTCACCTTCCTCTTTCACCCTCATCAAGAGGCTCTTTAGTTCCTCTTCACTTTCTACCATTACAGTAGTATCATCTGCATATCTGAGGTTGCTGATTTTCTCCTGGTAATCTTGATTCCAGTTTTTGATTCATCAAGCCTGATATTTCACATGATGTACTCTACATATAAACTAAATGAGCAGAGTGACAATATACAGCCTTGTCATACTCCTTGTCCAATTTTGAAACAGTCATTCCATGTCCAGTTATAACTGTTTTTGTTGTTGTTGTTGTTTTTACCTACATACAAGTTTCTCAGGAGGCAGGTAATGTGATCTGGTGTTCCCATCCCTTTAAGAGTTTTCTACAGTTTTTTGTGATCCACACATCAAAGGCTTTAGTGTAGACAATAGAGCAGAATTAGATGTTTTTTTCTGGAATTCTCTTGCTTTCTCTATGATCCAATGAATGTGGGCAATTTGATCTCTGATACCTCTGCCTTTCCTAAACCCTACTTGCACATTGAAAGTTCTAGGATCACATACTGCTGAAACCTAGCTTGAAGGATTTTGAGCATGACCTTACTTGCATATGAAATGAGTGCAACTGTATGGTAGTTTGAACATGCTTTGGCGTTTTCCTTCTTTGGGATTTGAATGAAAACTGACCTCTTCCAATCTCATGGTTACTGCTGAGTTTTCCAAATTTGCTGATGTATTGTGTGCAGCACTTCAAAAGCATCATCTTTTAGGATTTGAAATAGCTCAGCCAGAATTTCATCACCTCCACTAGCTTCCTAAGGCCCACTTTACTTCACATTCAAGGATATTTGGCTCTAGGTGAGTGATGACACCATCGTGGCTACAGGTCATTATGACCTATTTTGAATAGCTCTTCTGTGAATTCAAAAGACTAGAGATCACTTCAAGAAAACTGGGTATATCAAGGGAACATTTCATGCAAGGATGTATACGATAAAGGACAGAAATGACAATAACCTAACAGAGTCAGATCTTAAGAAGAGGTGGCAAGAATACAGAGAAAATCTATAAGCACACACACATACATATACATACATTCATCTATGTGTGAGCAGCTCTCACTGTTAATTCTTACTACAGTAATACACAAAAATGTTGTTTACTTCAATAATTAAGCCCAAAGTTATTATATAAATATTTTCCCTTTCTTTTCCCCATCACTCTCACTCATCTATACTGAATACTCTGACTCTATACAGTATTCCAGATACAAGCAGGAGGCTATGACAGTACCAGGTCAAGGAAACAGATTAAATCTAGCATTTAACTCAACTTGGTTTCAGAGATAGGCTGCCACTCCTCTTGGCATCAAGGAAACCAGCAGCTCACACCTGTTCTAGTGCATTTACTGGTCCTTTGCTGGTACATCCTCCACTTTGATATCCCTACAAATATTCCAGATAGCTATACCCAAAAATCCCAGTTCCTTCACAATGTTCATCTTTTTTTTTAGAAATAGGAAGCATTTTTATTTTTAAAAAAAACTTTTATTGGAGTATAGTTGATTTATAATGCTGTGTTAATTTCTGTTGTACAGCAAAGTGAGCCAGTTATACATATACACGTATCCATTCTTTTTAGATGCTTTTCCTATATGGGTCATTACAGAGAATTGAGTAGTTTCCTATGCTATACGGTAGGTCTTTATTAGTTATTTACTTTATATATAGAAGTATGTATATGCAATCCCAGTCTCCCAATTTATCCCACCTCTTTTCCTCAGTTAATCATAATCTTTTAATGTCTGTGATTCTATTTCTGTTTTGTAAGTTCATTTGTTCCATTTTTTAGATTCCACATATAGGTGATATCATCTGTTTGTCTTTCTCTGACTCACTTCATTCAGTATGAGAATCTTTAGTCTATACATACTGCTGCAAATGGCAGTATTTTGTTCTTTTTAATGACTGAGTAATATTCCCCTCTATATCACATCTTCTTTATTCATTCTTCTGCCAATGGACATTTAGTTTTCTTCCATGTCCTGGCTATTGTAAATAGTGTTGCAATGAACACTGGGGTGCATATACCTTCTATAATTACGAGTAATTTTTCATCTAAAATGAATACCAGTCTTTTTATCTATCTATGGTATCTTTCTTCCAACTGTGATTTTTTTATAAATAATTTAAAGAGGAGAAAAGTAACTCCAGTCCATCTGGCAAGACAAGATGCTTCATGGTTGGTACTCACTCCCTGAAAATAAACCACCTTTCATGGAAAGGAAAAGAAAGAAGGAGAGGAAAGAGAAGAGAAAAAGGAAGAAAGATGTAGTACCCCTCAGTCTAAGTGAAAGTGTCTTTAGGAGTTTCAAAATGCTGATGTAGTAGAGGAAAACTAATCTGTCCTATATAATTTACAATTTTAAATACAATTTTCAGATTGGGTTAATTGGCTAAATGACCCTGCTGATTGGTAGCTAAACTCATAGACTTAATAGGCACTTCATAGCTATAATAAGCAATCCTATTATGGCATACAGTTAGATGCTATAGTAGGAATGCCTCCCCAAAAATGAAAAAAGAAGGGCAAACTACTCATAGCTATTAGTGTAAAACTCATGGGAGACATTCATAGGATCCAGAGAGATAAGTGAATATGTCAATATCAGGTAAAGAGGAACTTCTGGGAAATGCAAAATGCTTCAAAAGACAATGAAAAATGACTGACTTACTGGCTATGTTCGAAAACACAAACCAGAAGAACAATTCTAGCTAAAAAAAAAACAACAAAAAACCCAACTAAATATATTTCTACTATACTCAAGTTTTTAGCGTGGTCTACTACTTTTTTTATCTTTTCATGAAAGCAAGGCAAAAGCAGGTATCTATTTTTATAATGGGAACCAATGGAAGATCCAATGCATTCACCCTCTAACTGCTTGACCATACTTACTGTGGCACATAGGCAAAAGAGCCGGAAGTAAGTATTATTAAGAGGGTCGGTTTTCAAAAATAGAATAATCATAGATGTTAAAACACATTTAAGCCTGAAAGCTGTAGTTTAAACATAAGGTGAACTTTAACAGTTAGTTAAAACAGTATAAAATTATCGGGAAAGCATTCGTTTTAGTTTACGTTTCAACTTCAAGAAGAAAAATAATCTTAAAATAGTCCCAAACATTTGGAGTACTTCTGAATTAGGATACTTTGAAGCATGAAGATAAATTGATTCCAGGATGATTCCACAAAGGCACCCAAAAAGTCATAAAGCTGCTGAGTGCATACAACTGTTGAATGTTTAGTCTATGAGCTCAACACATTTTCTAGGCCCGAGATGATGGAGATTTTATTGCAAATGGGCAAGATGGTTTAAGTTAGGGTAAGGCTGTCATTTTGATATACTTGTGAGGCTTAATGTCTCTAATCTTTGAAAAATCCTTAAAATGCAAATGTCAACCACACCTAATTGGTTCTGAAGTTTTCATTCATTGAAAAGGATTTACAAAGAGTAAATGTTTCTTAACTAGTGCCCTGCATTAACTGTGTAAGTCAGTTGTGTATAAGCATATGTTAAAACTCCTAGTGTAATATAATTTTATTAAACAACTTGAAAATCTCAGAAGCATAATGTATTATCTGATAGAGCAATTCCTTGATGTAAATTTTCAGGCATTGCCCCTTTTTTCACTTTAAGAACTTGGTTTTGAATGAAGGGAAAAGAACAGTACAATAAAATATTAACAGCTACCCAGAATCAGTACTTCAAATACTTTAATCAAAATGTTAATTTGGAGTCATGATATCATGGTAGCGATTAGGTGCTATATCTGTATCCAGAAATCTAAAATGAACTTGACATCCTACTATGGAGAATCTTGGTCTGCATCTCTGTTCCCAAGGAGTTGTTCAAGTGTAATTGCATGCAGGGATCACATGTGAGTTCCTACTAATAAGCAAGAACTTGCACTTGGTACTTTTCTTGCACTTTCCACTTCCACTTGGTACTTCTGCTACCTTTCTATGGAATTACAAGTTTCCTCTCTTCACTTCTCCTGATAACTTTATCAATCTTCCATTGATCATTTTAAACCTTCTCAGGGCTCAGTAACTCTGTTCTACAGAACAGCTTGTGTACATCCCATGATTCTTTATAGGATCTCTTTTCATGATGGTTGCATGGTGACCTATTAAACTGCTTTCATGGAGGGTATGAGATGCTGAAGAAGAGATGAGGTAACGGAAAGGAAAAGTGATTATGCATGGGCCCCAAGGGCATATGTATCTCTGGACATCAGCTATGTTTGGAGAAAAAGGAGGAGAATTCTGCCTCTGTCCATCCTCTCCCTTTTGAAGGAACAATTTTTATATGTCTGCCTTGATGGTGCAGATAAAAGAACAGGGACTAAGGTCAGACTGATCTGAACTGTGACTCAGATCTTAGCTTTGCTGTTCAGTTCAGTTCAGTTCAGCCGCTCAGTCGTGTCCAACTCTTTGCGACCCCATGAATTGCAGCACGCCAGGCCTCCCTGTCCATCACAAACTCCTGGAGTTTACCCAAACTCATCTCCATCGAGTTGGTGATGCCATCCAGCCATCTCATCCTCTGTCATCCCCTTCTCCTCCTGCCCTCAATCCCTCCCAGCATCAGGGTATTTTCCAATGAGTCAACTCTTCACATGAGGTGGCCAAAGTATTGGAGTTTCAGCCTCAACATCAGTCCTTCCAATGAACACCCAGGACTAATCTCCTTTAGGATGGACTGGTTAGATTTTCTTGCAGTCCCAGGGACTCTCAAGAGTTTTCTCCAACACCACAGTTCAAAAGCATCAATTCTTTGGCACTCAGCTTTCTTCACAGCCCAACTCTCACATCCACATATGACCACTGGAAAAACCATAGCCTTGACTAGATGGACATTTGTTGGCAAAGTAATGTCTCTGTTTTTAATATGCTATCTAGGTTGGTCATAACTTTCCTTCCAAGGAGTAAGTATCTTTTAATTTCATGGCTGCAGTCCCATCTGCAGTGATTTTGGAGCCCAAGAAAGTAAAGTCTGTCACTGTTTCCATTGTTTCCCCATCTATTTGCCATGAAGTGATGGGACTGGATGCCATGATCTTCATTTACTGAGTGTTGAGTTTTAAGCCAACTTTTTCACTCTCCTCTTTCACTTTCATCAAGAGGCTCCTTAGTTCTTCTTCGTTTTCTGCCATAAGGGTGGTGTCATCTGCATATCTGAGGTTGTTGATACTGCTCCTAGCAATCTTGATTCCAGCTTGTGCTTCTTCCAACCCAACGTTTCTCATGATGTACTCTGCATATAAGTTAAATAAGCAGGGTGACAATATACAGCCTTGATGTACTCCTTTTCCTATTTGGAACCAGTCACTGTTCCATGTCCAGTTCTAATTGTTGCTTCCTGACCTGCATATAGGTTTCTCAAGAGGCAGGTCAGGTGGTCTGGTATTCCCATCTCTTGAAGAATTATCCACAGTTTATTGTGATCCACAGTCAAAGGCTTTGGCATAATCAATAAAGCAGAAATAGATGTTTTTCTGGAACTCTCTTGCTTTTTCGATGATCCAGCAGATGTTGGCAATTTGATCTCTGATTCCTCTGCCTTTTCTAAAACCAACTTGAACATCTGGAAGTTCATGGTTCACATATCACTGAAGCCTGGCTTGGAGAATTTTGAGCATTATTTTCCTAGCATGTGAGATGAGTGCAGTTGTGTGGTAGTTTGATCATTCTTTGACATTGTCTTTCTTTGGGATTGGAATGAAAACTGACCTTTTCCAGTCCTGTGGCCACTGCTGAGTTTTCCAAATTTGCTGACATATTGAGTGCAGCACTTTCACAGCATCATCTTTTATGATTTGAAATAGTTCAACTGGAATTCCATCACCTCTGTACTTAGTTATTAATGGAGCATGGGGTGAATCTCTTGAATTCTCTATGGTTTTCTTAACTATGAAATATAGATAAAACAACATAAATAATACAATTACATATTTCATAGAATTCAATAAGTGGTAGCTATTACTACTGTTATTATTATTGAACTCAATGGTCCAGAAAATGGCTGGTTTTCTGAAAATGGTTCATTACCTGTTTGCCCAATGTGAACTGTTTTTGTAACCCTGATGCCAAGAATAGATGCAGTTTCATTTCAAGAATGACCCAATTTAATTGGCTAACTCCAGAACATGAGAATACACCTCAATAGGATGACTTCAGTGATTTGATCCTACTTTACTTCCTGTTCAAAAATACTGACTACCATGTGTCAAAGCCTGTTTTATTGGGAGGGGGAATACAACCATCAAAATCCAAAGGGAAAGCACAGACCTGAAATTCCCTTAGATTTTTTTATTTCAAATCTCTTAATGTGCTCTGAGAGTTCAATACACCCACTGCTCACTGGTGCCAGCTTGGTCCTATGCTTCTCATTTGCAGTTGGTTCTTTCTTCTATCTTTAATATGAAAAACATGCTTTCTCTAAGAAGAAAGTTGCCTCGTAGTTTCTAAGGTGTTTATTCAAAATTGATGTCTTAAGTGGGCTTCCTCCATAGGTAATCTGAATGGAAGAACCTATGCAGAGAAAAAAAAAGAAGAGAAAATGAACATCATACTTGACTCATCAATGTCCATAATGGCAAGTATTTTGGGGTTTGTCTACATTCAAGAATCTTTAAACCCTCTCCCCACGTCTTCCATCACAACATGCAGTATAATCTCACTATCAGCAACATCCAGAGTACCTTAAAGTTTCTGGATGAAGGAGCTATGCCTGCAAATATGCCTGGCCAGACAGTTGCTGCTGCCTCAAAGCCTCAAAGATCATCTTCTTCAGAAAGAATTATCAACAAAGATGCAACAATTAATCACATATTGATATTTGGAAATCCTTCAGATTTTAGATTTGAAGCTGTTACTCCAGAGTTTCGTAGTCTCTGCTGTCTCTTGACAGAAAATGTTTCCTGGTCTCTTCTTCTTGCCTCAAATTCAGTTTCTTTAAGACTCCTCTTTTCAGTGGCTTAGAGAGGCGAAGGAGTTGTCACTACAGTTTATTTTCATCATCTTAGAAGAGACCTAATCCCTCAGTCAAGACTTGTCAGACTCCAATCTTAGCACAAAGAAAGGGAAAATATAGAGAAAAAAACAAGTGAATATTTGGTGAGCATTAACTTTATGTATTTACTTAAATACATATACACATGTATGTGGGTGTTCATTTACGTACAGGCATAAAAGTGCATTAAGCTACTCTGAAAGTTTCGCAATCTATCATTAACCAGTAACAGTGGAGAAGTAAGTGGGATTGAGTGAATAGTGAACAGGGATTTTTAAGATTTATTTTATGTACAGCTGTCTAGTAATTTTTTCAAAAAGTTTATTCATGTGCTGTTTTTAAAATTTTCATTTTTAAAGAGTAGCACTCACTTACTTCTCCCAGTTGCTCATATTCCACTTATTTGAAACCCAACTCTGTGCTACCATTCCATAGAAACAACACACACAAATCTCAACAGTGACCTACTAATTGTCAAATTCAGCAACCCCACTTGAATTTTATTTGTACATGATCTCCTTTAGCACTTGACACTGTAATCATATGACTGCTCTTTGAAATTGTTGCTTTATGTGTCCTTAAGTTCTGTTGCTTCACTCCCTACTTCTCTGATTATCCCTCATTCTCTTCAATTTAGTGCAATATTCCTCATGTGTTTTTTAATTGAAAGAATCCACACAAGTTCTCTTAAGCCATAGTTTCTTTTTGAGTACTTTTAAACAATATTCAGAGATTCAACTTCCAAGCTTCCAAGCAGAAAACTCAGAAATGGGCATTCTAGTCTATCATAATTTTCTGCACTGAATTTCTAATTATAGGGTGGCACACTCCAAATCAATCTACAGTGTATAACTTAAGCTCTACATGTAAAACATTGATCACAAAACTGTTCCCCTCACAACTTTCTCCCAATGCTAGCTTTCATATCTCATTTGTATCATAGATTCATCATCTAAAAGGGAAATATTAGTAATAATAAGTTCTTCTAATGGTTCATGTAAGGAAATTTTACATACATATAAAACTATATTATAGTTATATGTGTAGCTGTAATATATGGTTTTAGTTATACATGGTTTATATACATAAGCAAGGTGTTAGAGAAGGCAATGGCACCGCACTCCACTACTCTTGCCTGGAAAATCCCATGGATGGAGGAGCCTGGTAGGCTGCAGTCCGTGGGGTCGCTAAGAGTCAGACATGACTGAGCGGCTTCACTTTCATTTTTCACTTTCATGCATTGGAGAAGGAAATGGCAACCCACTCTAGTGTTCTTGCCTGGAGAATCCCAGGGACGGGGAAGCCTGGTGGGCTGCCATCTATGGGGTCGCACAGAGTTGGACACAACTGAAGCCACTTAGCAGCAGCAGCAGCAGCAAGATGTAAGATTTTTATTATAGTGTTACTAGACACTGATAATGGAAACGTTGTGCAAGAATTTGTATCTCTTCTCATGTTTAGTTTCCTCACTACATGCATTAAATTTTATGAGTAACAGATTTAATTTCTGGGCTCCAAGACTGCTGGACAGTAACTGCAGCCATGAAATTATAATATACTTGATCCTTGGAAGGAAAGCTATAACAAATCTAGAGAACATAATAAAAATCAGAGACATCATTTTGTTGACAAAGATCTATATAGTCAAAGCTATGGTTTTTCGAGTAGTCATGTGCTGATGTGAGAGTTGGACCATAAAGAAGGCTGAGTGCCAAAGAACTGATGCTTTCAAATTGTGGTGCTGGAGAAGATTTGAGAGTCGTTTGGACTGCAAAGGTGATCAAACCAGTCAATCCTAAAGGAAATCAACCCTGAGTGTTCATTGAAAGGATTAATGCTGAAATTGAAGCTCCAATACTTTGGCCACTTGATGTGAAGAACTGACTCATTGGAAAAGACCCTGATACTGGGAAAGATTGAGGGCAGAAGGAGAAAGGGGTGACAGAGAATGAGATGCTTAGATAGCATCACTGACTCAATGGACATGAGTTAGAGAAAACTTCGAGAGATAGTGAAGGATGGGAGGTCTGGCGTGCTGCAGTTCATGGGGTCCCAAAGAGTCATGCACGACTTGTGGACTGAGCAACAACAACTACAATTATTCTGCTAAATTTTATTTTTGCTTCATGCTCTTCCTTCAAGCATCTCTTCTTTTCTAAGTTGGATGATAACAATACCCATCATTGGTCATCCTTGCTCCATGTCGCAATGGGATTTACTATATCCTTTTGCCATTAGGGTGATTTCCATGAACACTTTTGTAGGACTTCCATAGTCAGGACCATATTTCTCTTTCCAGCCTGATTCCTCACCACCAACTCTATGCTCTTGTCATTGCAAACAACATCTTTCTTCTTTTAAATCTTCTATATTTTTAATCATATCTGACCCTTTGACTAAAGGCCTCTTCCCTCTCTCCTCTCTTTCTATTGAAACACTTCAAAGTACATCTCAAAAGTATTTCCCACCATTAGCAAGTTCTGGTGAGACCTCATTCCATGAAGAATCCATCTCCTCATTTTCACCTCCACTGTCATTAACATCTACTTCTCTGTTATCTCTACATCATGCCTTCTTATATGCATTCATGCATTCATTCATTCAACCAATCCTTGCAGAGTGGATCTGCTCTGCAGGGCTCTGTGAGTTACTCTGGTGACATGAAGATGAGAAATCTGTGCTCAGCTGTCTTTTTAACACTCTTTAAGTTCTTGGAAGGCACTTCTGAGTTTTCTCAGCTTCCCCTCTTCCTACAGCCCAGCTCATTCTCTGCATAGAAAGTTATCAAATGCTCATTGATCAAAGCAGGCTAGCATTTACAACTCTTTCTGAAGAGTTTATCTCCATAAATAGAATGTCAATACCTTCTTCAGAAGGCTAGTTTACCTATTTGTAATTCAATTCTCTGTATAGGTCAGAAGTAAGAACCTGGTTTTCTTTTTTTCTGGGAGGCCTCCCCTATTGACTCCTATTTCTGTCATATCTATGAGGACATATTGATTAAAAGGATGCCTACAAGCAGGTGTCTCTATGGCATTATATGTTACCAGACCTGGAATTTTCAAAGCACTCCATCAACCATTCCACTGGCTATGTGCTCACTGAGCCACTGTGGAAATACTTAAGACATGTTAGGATCTCCAGGCAAGGTTAACCACTCATATCCCTGGTCCAAGGTGAAGTTAGCTCTGACTTTTGAAACCTGAATGACTATAGTATAGCCTTAAATTTTACTAAAGCTTTTCAAGGGAGAGTGAGAAAGGGAAATGAGAGAACAGGAGAGAATGAGGTCGGTAAAGTCAGAGTGAGGGGCCAGAGGAGGCAAGGGACCAGTGGAGACTTGGAATCCTTGTTCTAACTCAATGAAGCTCGAAGAGGAAGGAGATTTAGTGGCAACCTGTGTTTCACAGTCTGTAAATCATGTCTGCACTCTGCCAACTCAAGACGTTTTTCAATATTTCTTTGAGTATCACCTTGTACGTTACACTCATCTTTTCCATGCAAAATGTTTAAAATGTTTTTTCCTGTTTTTACACATTGGAATACGCAGAAAGCCTCCAAATTGAATTTTTTTTTTTTTTTTGAAAGAGCATCCTGTACAGACATTTTGAAATTGCTTTATATTCAAATACTCTTCTGTTTCTGGACCTTTCAAATATGTAATTTTACATACTATAATAATTCATTGGCTTGTAACTTTATAAGAGGAAAACGAGCAAATGTTCTTAAAAATAATGATAACCTTTATTTTTCAAAGTCAAGTGCTGATATTTTTTTAAAGAGGCAGATAAAATCATTTTAAAAAACTGGATTTTTTTGGTCTGTGTGACTTCACTAGTTGGTGGTGTAATCTCTTTTTTGTAGTTACTATCCTTACATATATGATATAAATGTAAGGGCTTATTTTAAATTAACAACAGAGAAAGAGCTATGAGTCTAAGCTCTAGATAAAGGAAACAGCTATATAACTGCAATAACAAACACATGTAAAAGAATTTCTGGGGGAAAAACATGTTAACATTGGAACAAGTTCATCCAGATTTCTAAATCTAATAGAATGGATGTTAGTGTTTACTTTCATGGCCAAAAATATCTTAAAAGTAAAATTCGATGATAAGGAAATATCAAATTAATTTTTGGCAATTGTGTATAGTTACTTTAATGCTTATTGTTGTTTAGTCGCTAAGTCACCTCAGACTCTTTGGTAACCTCATGGACTGTAGCCCTCCAGACTCTTCTGTCCATAGGATTTCCCAGGCAAGAATACTGCATTGGGTTGCCATTTCCTATTGCAGGGTAATTTTCCTGACCCAGGGATCAAACTCGCATCTCTTGTGTCTCCTGCATTGGCAAGCAGATTTTTACCACTAGCGCTAGCTAAGAAGCACCTTATTAAGCACCTATATGCCAAATATTGTTTTAGACTTTTAACTCTACTGCTGTCTTTAAATAAATCAACTAAGGACTCCATGAGATAGTTATTATTAATATCCCCATTCCATGGGTGAGAAAACCAAGGGACTGGGAAATTAAGTGACTTACACAGATTCACATGGTTAGGCCATGGTGGCCGCTGATATTTAAACCAGATATCCTAATTCCCAAGCCCACATCTTTTACCACTGTCTTTGTGCATATGAAAGCCCATGCTCTTATCAGAAACTGGTTGCTAACTTTCTTTTGGTTTTGGAAGACCGAGATTGTCTTTATCTCCTGCAGCAATGATTCTAGAGATGCCTGGACTAGACATAGTCATATTTCCAGATAAACAGTCTTATTGTCCTGCCACTTCCTCTAAAATGTTTTCATATTTCCAGATAAACAGTCTTATTGTCCTGCCACTTCCTCTAAAATGTTTTAAATCACCCTCATTATAAACCCCATGTCAGTAGATTACCTGGCAAATCATTGTTAAGGTATAATTTTAGACAAAATATTTGTGCGCAAGAAGTTAAACTTATTCCTACTGTTACATCTCTCTCCAGCACCCCTGTCAGCTACATTTCTGAAGTTCAGGTGCATCCATACCAATATATTCATTTAAGTTTCAAACATGTAAGTGTTTACTCCAGGGAAGTGAAATATTGGTCACCCTGAAGAACTGTATTTTCAAAGCTGCCTTGGTGCGCCCTTAAGTTGTAAGTGAAATTACCTTGGCTTCCAAAAGTGACTGAGCTCATTAAAAAGTGGCACTTGAATCCAAGCGCTCTTTTAATATTTTTGCTGTGAAAAGAATCCGAGTCTCAGCAGTGCCTTCTTTATGTTCCCTCTTAATGCTGGAGTCATTTTGCAGTTTATGAAATTCCCCAACGAGGAGAATAAAATGCTGCCTTTAGACAACCCACATTTTAATGACTGAATAGGTATTCGGCATATTGTAGTTGCTCAGTAAAGGCTTGTTGAAAGGGATTGAGTTTTATCAATGGGTTATTTCCAAGAAAAACATCTGTTAAGATTAAGATGATCCAAGCTCAAATTCCGGTGCTCCCTGTGTGGCATATTTAGGCCAGGTGTTGAGTAAAGGGACCTTAAACCAAAATGTTAAAAAGAAGAAAAAGAGCAGCATGTTAAAACTAACTCAATCATGGTGATACTTTATTTTCTATCATAGTTTTCTATCACCCTGGAAAATGGGCAGAAAATACTGCCTCCATTCTACAAGGCGAAATAATGGAGACCTGGGATAGTAAGAGTGACATGAGGAAGATAAGCTAGTTAGTGCTTTATCCAACCTAAACCAGAGTAGGGGAGATTTGACTCCAAGGGACCACAGGGCACTGCCACTCAGAAGAAAGTTCTGCTGGAACCAGACAGCTTTGTCCCTGTGCCAGACCTAGTCAACTCCACACAAGTTTTCCTTCCCACTAGACTTAATTACTCATGGCTGGTACCATGCACATTTAAGAATCATGTGTGTGGAATTCACTACAATACAAGGTATACTAGCTCAGAGATTCACTGCTTCCCTCAGGAAGGGAAAGAATTCCCACAGACAGCAGAGCCTTAGGGTGCAGATGATGGAAACCCAAAAGCAGGGAGGAGATGGGGATGGCAAGGTCGGAGACTCAGTATGTGGGCTGGATGTTTATTTGAGCTCCTTGCCTCACTCCATTCATTTTATTACTAACCGGTGCATGACAATGATTCTTCCCTGCTTGATATTTCCCTTGGAGAGTTAGTTCATTGTGCTACTAATATTTATAAGTTTTGGGGGATCTGAGTGCCCCTGAAGCTTAGACAGATTTTTGTTAGAAAAGGATTCATCTTGCATAATTTTACAATGTAAATTAAGCATAACTTTCAGTATGGTGGCTCAGAACTTTTAGTACTGAGAGATTGCCCGTCTGATGTGAAGAACCAAATTTACTGTGTGGTCAGCTATGTGGGGGCTTTGCAGTGTGTGCTGAAATGCCTAAATTGTGGCTCAGCAAAAGAATAACCCCAATATACATAAATCTGAATTCTCCATTTTCCAAAATGCGTTGGACCTCCACTTAGAAAGTGAGGAATCAAGGTAGGAACCTAAACATATAGGAATTCCGCTGCATCTGTAAATAAGGAACAGAGAAAATGAAGATGTGTCTTTGAAAATATGCAGTCTGTTTTGGAGAGCTAAATAAATGGAGCAAAAATGATTTATTGGCTTACAGAATTCTGGAGACCTTTAGGAGCATATAAGATACATATTGCGTTTTCTCAGGTAAGTCTCTACCAGTTACAAAGCATCTAAAACCTCACTGCCATACAAACAGACCCAAAGTCTAGAAATTAGGACCTACAATCCAAGACCTAAAGAAATGATATCAGTACTAAGTAACTTGGAAGAGTCTAGAAACATTTTAGTCATTAACTCTTCTTTGGCTTCCCTCAATGTTATAGCAACAACATTCTTAAGGCAAAAACACCTTTTTGTAGGTGAATTAATTATGTACTGAACACATTGTAATTAGAATTCCCACACATCTGGCTTCTGAGTAAGCAAGTAGAACAGAATGGAATATTAAAAGATAGTTAGTCAATGATTGGGATTTCAGCTGAAACCCTCTATTCAGTTCAGTTCAGTCGCTCAGTCGTGTCCGACTCTTTGCGACCCCATGAACCGCAGCATGCCAGGCCTCCCTGTCCATCACCAACTCCCAGGGTTCACCCAAACTCATGTCCATTGAGTCGGAGATGCCATCCAAGAAACCCTCTGTTAGCACAACTTTGAATATCTTTCCAAAGCATAGGTTTCAGGGAATGCTATGTAACTGCCAATCCAACCAGCTGGGTCACTCTGGCCATAGGTACCCAGGAAGGAAATCACAGTGTAGCTACCAGCTATAGGGTAGAGGAGAATTAGGGGAAAATGACCCAGTTAATCTGGGTGAAATAATTCTCATTCATTTTTCTTTAAGAGAACATGCATATTGAGCACCTACTAATAATACAAGGTGTAAGTCTGGCCACTTCAGCACTTCGACTAAGACATATATTTTACTCTCTCTGGATATAATATACACTCATAAATACTTTTAATGAATGGCAGAAAGTAATACATTTCATAAAAATGTAATAACAAATGTGCTATGTCAGCTCAAAAGAGTCTAAAATCGCTTCCAGTAGGAGGATCGTGGTAAGGCTTTTAAGCCAGAATTAAAGAAATGTTGAACGTGTGAAGGAGCAGGCTATTCCAGACAAAAGGACTATTATATTAATGAGTGTATTATATTATAAAGCAAATAATATTAGCAGAGTCATGGAATTGAGAAAATATAAAGTGGCCATAGGAAACTGACTATTTGGCTAAAGGGATATAGTGAGGAATCAAGACAAAATTTATGTAAGATCAAGTTGTTTATAATTCTTTCTTTAGGTAATTAGTGAAGGTTTTATGTACCAAATGAGGAAGTTACACAGGAACTATATATAGCATTTTGAATTAATATGGCAGTTGAGTGTGTAGTACATTGGTGAAGCCTATCTTCGTAGACCATGGTTATCATTTAAATTACAGGTAACAAGGCAAAGTCTTGCTTCATGGTCCTAGGCAAAGATAAGAGACAATGACACCAAGCATTTGGGACACGTTTCCAGAGGTTGGTGGCACAACAGAATTTGAAAATCAGAGAAAGGGGAAGTTTTCCAAGGGAAAATGAATGAGCACAGTCTCAGATAATGCCTGAGAGATCACAATTCAGATAATCTAACTCTAACAGGAGTTAGAAATCCAATCTTGAAACCCAGGAGAGAGACCAAGATGGTAAATATAGATTTGAGAGTCATCTGCTGGCTAGATGTAATCACTGAGACTGACAGATCAGATGAGAGTGTTAAAGAGTGATTGCAAAGGGAAAAAGACAAGTCAAGGACAAAGACCCTAATATCTTTTCTTGGGGACTGAAGATGTTGGATTTCTAAATAATCACCACTTCACCAAGTACATTTTTTTCTTGCTTCCAAAATATATTAAGACTGTTTGCAGTTCTAATGAGGTGGATGAAACTGGAGCCTGTTGTACAGAGTGAAGTAAGCCAGAAAGAAAAAACACCAATACAGTATACTAATACATATAGCAAAGGAGAAAAGGAAAGGTATTCCCATTTGAATGCAGAGTTCCAAAGAATAGCCAGGAGAGATAAGAAAGCCTACCTCAGTGATCAGTGCAAAGGAATAGAGGAAAACAATAGGATGGGAAAGACTAGCGATCTCTTCAAGAAAATTAGAGATACCAAGGGAACATTTCATGCAAAGATGGGCACAATAAAGGATAGAAATGGTATGGACCTAACAGAAGCAGAAGATATTAAGAAGAGGTGGCAAGAATACACAGAAGAACTACACAAAAAAGATCTTCATGACCCAGATAATCACAATGGTGTGATCACTCACCTAGAGCCAGACATCCTGGAATGTGAAGTCAAGTGGGCCTTAGAAAGCATCACTATGAACAAAGCTAGTGGAGGTGATGGAATTCCAGTTGAGCTATTTCAAGTCCTAAAAGATGATGTTGTGAAAGTGCTGCACTCAATATGTCAGCAAATTTGGAAAACTCAGCAGTGGCCACAGGACTGGAAAAGGTCAGTTTTCATTCCAATCACAAAGAAAGGCAATGCCAAAGAATGCTCAAACGACTGCACGATTGCACTCAATTCACACGCTAGTAAAGTAATGCTCAAAATTCTCCAAATCAGGCTTCAGCAATACATGAACCATGAACTTCCAGATGTTCAAGCTGGTTTTAGAAAAGGCAGAGGAACCAGATATCAAATTGCCAACATCTGCTGGATCATTGATAAAACAAGAGAGTTCCAGAAAAACATCTATTTCTGGTTTATTGACTATGCCAAAGCCTTTGACTGTGTGGATCACAATAAACTGTGGAAAATTCCAAAAGAGATGGGAATACCAGACCACCTGACGTGCCTCTTGGGAAACCTGTGTGCAGATTAGGAAGCAACAGTTAGAACTGGACATGGAACAACAGACTGGTTCCAAATAGGAAAAGCAGTACATCAAGACTGTATATTGTCACCCTGCTTATTTAATTATATGCAGAGTACATCATGAGAAATACTGGGCTGGAAGAAGCACAGGCTGCAATCAAGATTGCCGGGAGAAATATCAATAACCTCAGATATGCAGATGACACTACCCATATGGCAGAAAGTGAAGAGGAACTAAAAGGCCTCTTGATGAAAGTGAAAGAGGAGAGTGAAAAAGTTGGCTTAAAGCTCAACATTCAGAAAACTAAGATCATAGCATCTGGTCCCATCACTTCATGGGAAATAGATGGGGAAACAGTGGAAACAGTGTCAGACTTTATTTTTGGGGCTCCAAAATCACTGTAGATGGTGATTGCAGCCATGAAATTAGAAGACGCTTACTCATTGGAAGGAAAGTTATGACCAACCTAGACAGCATATTAAAAAGCAGAGACATTACTTTGCCAACATATGTCCATCTAGTCAAGGCTATGGTTTCTCCAGTGGTCATGTATGGATGTGAGAGTTGGACTCTCACATGTGGAGAGATGGGAAGAAAGCTGAGCGCCCAAGATTTGATGCTTTTGAACTGTGGTGTTGGAGAAGACTCTTGAGAGTCCCTTGGACTGCAAGAAGATCCAAGCAGTCCATCCTAAAGGAGATCAGTCCTGGGTGTTCATTGGAAGGACTGATGCTGAAGCTGAAACTCCAGTACTTTGGCCACCTCATGCGAAGAGTTGAAAAGACCCTGATGCTGGGAGGGATTGAGGGCAGGAGGAGAAGGGGAAGACAGAGGATGAGATGGCTGGATGGCATCACCAACTCGATGGACATGAGTTTGAGTAAACCCCGGGAGTTGGTGATGGACAGGGAGGCCTGGTGTGCTGCAATTCATGGGGTTGCAAAGAATCAGACATGACTGAGCGACTGAACTGAACTGAACCCATATATATGGAATTTAGAAAGATGGTAACGATAACCCTGTATGTGAGACAGCAAAAGAGACACAGATGTATTGAACAGTCTTTTGGACTCCGTGGGAGAGGACGAGGGCAGGATGATATGGGAGAATGGTATTGAAACATGTAAATTATCATATGTGCAATGAATCACCAGTCCAGGTTCGATGCATGATACAGGGTGCTTGGGGCTGGTGCACTGGGATGACCCAGAGGGATGGGATGGGAGGGAGGTGGGATGGGGGTTCAAGATGGGGAACACATGTACACCCATGGCTGATTCATGTCAATGTATGGCAAAACCAATACAATATTGTAAAGTATAATAAATAAATAAATTAAAAAAAACAAAACTGCAGCATTCATAAGACAGTTGTTCACAAGTTATTGCTTGGTAGTAATGAGCATTTTACCTCTCTAGAGATCTGAGATTCTAGCATAGACCTAGTATGCTGTGTATGACAATCAGTTCAGTTCAGTTGCTTAGTCAAGTCATGTCTGACCATTTGTGACCTCATGGTCTGCAGCATGCTAGGCTTCCCTGTCCATCACCAACTAACAGAGAGTGCTCAAACTCATGTCCATCAAGTTGGTGATGCCATCCAACCATTTCATTCTCTGTTGTCCCATTATCTTCCTTCCTTCAAACTTCCCCAGCAACAGGGTCTTTTCCAATGAGTCAGTTCTTCCCATCAGGTGGCCAAAGTATTGGAGTTTCAGCTTCAGCATCAGTCCTTCCAATAAATACTCAGGACCGAGTTCCTTTAGGATTGACTTGTTGGATCTCCTTGCAGTTCAAGGGACTCTCAAGAGTTTTCTCCAACACACAGTTCAAAAGCACCAATTCTTCAACACTCAGCTTTCTTTATAGTTGAGTTCTCATATCCCTACATGACTACTGGAAAAACCGTTTCTTTGAATAGACAGACCTTTGTCAGCAAAGTAATGTCTCTGCTTTTTAAAGTGCTATCTAAGTTTGTCATAGTTTTTCTTCCAAGCAGCACTTGTCTTTGAATTTCATGGCTGCAGTCACCATCTACAGTGATTTTGGAGACCAAGAAAACAAAGTCTGTCACAGTTTCCATTGTTTCCCCATCTATTTTCCATGAAATGATGGGACTAGAGGCCATGATCTCAGTTTTTTGAATGTTGAGTTTTAAGCCAGCTTTTTCACTTTCCTCTTTCACTTTCATCAAGAGGCTCTTTAGTTCCTCGTCACTTTCTGCCATAAAGGTGGTGTCATCTGAATATGTGATGTTATTGATATTTCTCCAGCAATCTTGATTCCAGCTTGTGCTTCATCAAACCCAGCATTTCTCATGATGTACTCTGCATATAAGTTAAATAATCAGGGTGACAATATACAGCCTTGACCTACTCCTTTTCCTATTTGGAGCCAGTCTGTTGTTCCATGTCCAGTTCTAACTGTTGCTTCCTGACCGGCACACAGGTTTCTCAAGAGGCACGTCAGGTGGTCTGGTAGTCCCATCTCTTTCAGAATTTTCCACAATTTTTTGTGATCCACACAATCAAAGGTTTTGGTGTACTGAGTAAAGCAGAAGTAGATGTTTTTCTGGAACTCTCTTGCCTTTTCCATGATCCTACAGATGTTGGCAATTTGATCTCTGGTTCCTCTGTCTTTTCTAAGTCCAGCTTGAACACTCTGAAGTTCTTGGTTCATGTACTGTTGAAGCCTGGCTTGGAGAATTTTGAGCATTACTTTGCTAGCATGTGAGATGAGTGCAATTGTGTGGTAGTTTGAGCATTCTTTGTCATTGCCTTTCTTTGGGATTGTAATGAAAACTGACCTTTTTCAGTCTTGTGGCCACTGCTGAGTTTTTTTCCAAATTTGCTGGCATATTGAGTGCAGCGCTTTCACAGCATCATCTTTTAGAATTTGAAAAAGCTCAACTGGAATTCCATCACCTCCACTAGCTTTGTTTGTAGTGATACTTCCTAAGGCCGACTTGACTTCACATTCTAGGATGTCTGGCTCTAGGTGAGTGATTACACTACCATGGTTATCTGGGTTGTTAAGATCTCTTTTATATAATGTATGACAATAGTGATGGGGTTTATAATGGTGGTACCAGTACATCTGTGTGGATGTATTTTGTTGGGGGAGGAAGAAATAGCCGGATTTTCTTTATCAAAAGTACTAAATAGAGAAAGGCATGTAATGATTTCCAACATAATATTAACGTTGTAATTATTAGTAGGTAAGTACAATATGTTATCGTTTACCCTTACAACATTTTAAGATAAGAATTATTACCATCTACACCTGCAATGGAGATATGAGTCTCCCAGTAGGTCAATGCCTCTTCCAACATCACTGAAACAGCAGAAAAGGAATCTAATGACTGATTCTGAAACTGAGATCTTAATCATTATATTTTCTGTCTGGAGGTTATTTCTGAATCAATGATACATCATGGTCTAATAATGTATCTTAATATTATTATTTGTCTATTAATTTCTATCTTGCTTTATTTAATTTCATTTTATTTTATTTAATTTCATTTTAATTTTATTTAATTTCATTTTAAAATTTAATATACTGTAAGATTTATTTTACTGGTATATGGTTCCATAAACTTTAACACATGTATAAATTCCTGTGACATGCACCATAATCATGATACAGAACAGTTCCATTACCCCCAAATCTCATGTTTTTCACCCTTAGTGTCAAACACTCCCCACCCCCAAGCCCCTGGCAACCACTGACCTTTTCTTCACCACTATGATTGTCTTTTTTTGAGAATGTCTAATCTAAACGGAGGGTTTCCCAAGTGGCTCAGTGGGTAAAGAATCTGCCTCCAATGCAAGAGATGCAGGCAGACCAAAGTTCAATCCCCTGGTCAGGAAGATCCCCTGGAGGAGATAATGGTGACCTAGTCCTGCTCCAGTGTTTTTGCCTGGAGAATCCCATGGACAGAGGAGTCTGGTGGGCTACAGTTGGGTCACAAAGAGTCAGATATGACTGAAGTGACTGAACGTTCAATCCAAATGTACTCATAAGGTACATAATCTTTTGAGACTGGTTTCTTTCACTCAGCATAACATCTTTGAAATTCACCCAAATTGCTGTGTGTTTCACTAGTCTATTGAATAATTTTCCAGTGTATGAAATCCAGTTAGTTTATCGATTCATCAGTGGATGGACATTTTGTTTTATCCCTAATTCTTGGTGATTATGAAAAGAACTACTGTGAACATTCTCATATATGTTATTATAGGAACATAAGTTCTCATCTTTAGAGTAAATAACTAGGAGTGGGATTACTGGGTCCTGTAACTTAGTTTCTGGTAACTGTAATTAAATTATTATTATTTTTGAATCATTTGAGTAAGGGCAACTTATTATAGCAGAAACAGCAAGCCATCTTCGTTATCTGTGAAGGAACTCTTTACAAAATATGTTGCAAGTGAAGGAGCGTGACTCACTAATATAACTTCTGTGGCAGACAGAATCCAGGAAAGAGTCAACTAAATCTCAAGAAATACACAGAAATTAGACTATTCTCCATGATCTATAGGGAAGACAACCAAGACGCCCCCAATCCACTGTGACTTGTCACATGGTAAATTTTTATATGACTGAGGCCAAAACTAAGCTTCTTAACCCCTAGGCTATGGGAAAAACTATCCTGGAAAGAAAAATAACTCTTCTTTCAGGGAAAAACACAACCTTAATGCAAGTAAAGGTAACAATTGCACTGAATGTTTTAAAGATGCTCTGTTTGGGTCTTTAAGGATTTTTCTAATGGCATACATGTGTATATATAAAAATTTCTCCATTTTAATGTTCTGAAGTTATAAACACTAATTTAAAGTCTTCTATAAATATTTAAATATGAGTGATGTCTTCTTGTAAATATAACGTCATGTAAAGAGGATGTGAAGAGTTGGTTCCATTCTGGGAATTTTGAGGTCAATATGTGTAAAACAAATGCTAAATGCTAACCAAATATCCCACTATGTTAATGACTATTCCTCAAGTTACACTAAACAACATGAACTATAATAGCTTATGAAGTCTATATATTTAAGAGCAATGTGCATCTGCTATCCATAGAGTAATTAGTATTACATATTGGCCCATTAATTTAATTCTCTATGAAAAGCTTTAAGTTTTGCTGAGCCTCACAAGTAAAAACAAACTAAAAATTCTAGTATTTTTCCACTGAAGAAGAGAAACATTAAAGCATACAGTGGTTGACAAAGATATATTTAAAGATGAAGTTCATTTCTACCTCAAAGATAATTTCAAAGACGAGAAAAGTTAATTTAGTGAGAAAAAGGATAGCAGAAAAGGGCAGACAAGAAAACATTGTCCATTTTACAGAAATATTACCAATTAAGTACACAGTGACTGTGGACTTCCTGTTTCAGCTTCCACATGGGAAAAGCTTGGACATCTCCACTGCTCTTGACAACCAGTAAGCAGTAGAAGAGACTGAAAAGTCAACAACTTTTCTTGGATCACTGAGTGAGGGGTGGATATGGGAGAAACTGCCACCCCCCCCCCCCCCCGATTAGAGATATAGAGTGGGGAATACGGAAGGAAAACTGGAGCTCTAATCACCAAATCCTCAGAGGCATACTGAGAACAAATCTGAGTGTTAAAACTCCAGGGGAACCCCATCATGAGAGTGCTCCACCCCCAAAATCTTTTGAGATTTACCTCCATAAAACAACTGTGACCAAGAAAACCATCACAGGTTTGTGACCTCTGAGAAACTCCTGTGCTTTTAGGGCATGAGCCAGTGTCTAATTTTCTATCTGTCTAGCAAATGAGAATAAAGGAGACAACTCAACTCTGAGGTGATGACAGATGCTGTTCTACATAGATTATTCATTCTCCTATGGTAAATACAAATAAGTTGTCATTTATCAAAAGAAATGAGAATGGTGAAATCACCAGCTTAGAAGAAAGGCTGGAGAAGTGGTCCAGGGCAAAAAGTAGAGACCCCCAATAAAGAGAAGAAGACATGGTACCCAGACCACAAGATGGTGTCCTGGGAATATCTGGGTCTCCATCCTCTCTTTGGTGACAAGTGGTAATCTTGATGTTTCTTGAGAGGCCCGTTCTTTGCAGATTTTCTTGGTATTTATATGTGATCTACCAATTAATGTTTAATGTTGCTTTATCACAAGTGAAATTGAAAGTTGCTCAGTTGGGTCTGACTCTTGGCGACCCCATGGACTATACAATCCATGGACTTCTCCAGGCCAGAATACTGGAACAGGAATCCTTCCCCTTCTCCAGGGGATCTTCCCAATCCAGGGGTCAAACCAAGGTCTCCAGCATTTCAGGTGAATTCTTTACCAGCTGAACCACAAGGGAATCGGGAGAAAAGGTACGTCAAGGCTATATATTGTCATCTTGCTTATTTAACTTATATGCAGAGTACATCATGTGAAATGCTGGGCTAGATGAAGCACAAACTGGAATCAAGATTACTGGGAGAAATATCAATAACTTCTGATATGCAGATGACACCACACTTACGGCAGAAAGCAAAGAAGAACTAAAGAGCCTCTTGATGAAAGTGAAAGAGGAGAGTGAAAAAGCTGGCTTAAAACTCAACATTCAGAAAACTAAGATCATGACATCTGGTCCCATCACTTCATGGCAAATAGATGAGAAACAATGAAAACATTGACAGACTTTATTTTCTTGGGCTCCAAAATCACTGCAGATGGTGATTGCAGCCATGAAATTAAAAGGCGCATGCTCCTTGGAAGAAAAGTTATAACCAACTAAGACAGCATATTAAAGGAAGAGACATACTTCTGTCACCACTATTCTTAAGCTAGTTGCTTTTCCAATGTTGAAGAACCTTGCCTAACTTCCTCAAATAAAAAAATGTGAAGACCAATGGGACTCAGTCCACAGCAGAGGTATGAAGAAGTGTTGAACACTGGAAGAAGAACCCAAAGGGTCAAAACTCTGAAGGGATCAGAGGAAAAATCATATTAGGGATACCAGAGCAAGTGTGCATTGTATGTGTACTCAGTTGCACGGTTGTCTCCGACTCTTTACAGCCCCATGGACTGTAGTCCACCAGGCTCCTCTGTCCCTGGGATTTTCCAGCAATAATACTGGAGTTGGTTGACATTTTCTCCCTTAGGGGATCTTCCTGACCCAGGGATCAAACTCTTATCTCCTGTGGTTCTTGCATTGGCAGGTGGATTCTTTACCACTGAGCCAGTAGCAGATATTATTATTTATATTGTTTTTAACAATAATTGACTGACTCTATGAAATTTTGTTTCTCCATCTTTCCTCAGTTATAACATTCTTTTTAAGCCAGATGTTGTAGGAATGGATGCCTAGTTTTAATTCACTGATTAGAAGAGGGCTGACATTTGTTAACACTATTAGGGTAAAATTGCATATTTGTGCTGGGGAGGAGGAGAGTAGCAAATTGTAGGAAAAAAAAAATCCCTCCACCCTCTGGAAACATGGTGGCATAAAGATCAGAGTGGTCAGTGTGAAAGTTTAGGCTGTTTTGAGAAATGTACATTCAGAACAGATGTATCAACTGGATTACTGTCATGGGCTTCCCTGATGGTTCAGATATTAACGAATCTACAAGGTGGGGCACCTGGCTTCAGTCCCTGGATTGGGAAGATCCCCTGGAGGAGGGATTGACTACCCACTCCTGTGTTCTTGCCTGGAGAATCCCCATGAACAGAGGAGCCTGATGGGCTATAGTCCATGGGGTCGCGCAGAGTCGGACATGACCTAGTGCCTTGGCAGAAATGTGACTCCCACTCTTATCAAGGGCCTTATTTCTGATTGGTGGAGGGAGTTTATCAACCTGAAGAGGCATACTACATTATTCATAGTGGAACACACATGAAAATAGCCAAATTGCAACATACGTGTACACTACTGTCCATATATTGTGCACACACATACCAGTGTGTATAGGGTAACTACAGCTATACTTAGAACCAGATGTAACCTTTATGAATGCTGTTTCATGGCAAATAATTATGTTATGCATTTTTTGAACTGAGCTGAAAAAAGAGAGTGTGTTTTTAATCTACTGTCTCTCTCCATTTTTTCTGATCATCTTTAAATGTGGAAGCTAAATTCAAACTCCCACATTTCTGAAAATTACCATTTAAATTTTCTAAAATAAATCATGATATCCCTATCATATTAAAGGAAATTCAGATATAAGTCTCAGCATTCTTGAACCCTAACAACACCAAATATATTTTTCATCATTGTCCAAATTACAACATATGTTGTAACATATGTTTTCATAGCTACAACTATCATCTATTTTACTTCTTCCCCATCATAATCTTTTCCTATGTTTCTGATATAATTTTTAGATTTGTCATTTTAATGAGGAATTCATATTTTAGAACTGACAATCATCCCTCCCTGATTTAAAAAAGGTGTGTGGCATTTATTTACAGATAAATAATAATTCAGAGGATAAACACAGCTCTAACATAGTTATAGACGTTCAATACTAAAGTCATGTTGAAATAAAAGAGATTCTTGGCTATCTCACTACAACCAAAAGTTTTGAGTTACCAGTCTTTGATTTGGCAACTCAGTTTAGATAGATAGATTTAGCAGTCAGATAGTTTAAAATTGATTTTTTGTGTGGGAGGTATTGAATTACACGCAATTTTCTAGTACATATTAATACTATTAATTGTCTCTAAAACGATGTGAAAATCCACATTGACTCTCTATTTCGTTAAATGTAAGAAGGGAAAATGTACCTAAGTATATTTGTAGTTCACCCATCCCTAATCTCTTTAACACTGAGTGGCAAGATGCCTATGAGTGCCTGGAGAAATGTTTTGAGAATCAGTTGGCCTTTGTACTTGATTCTTCAGCTAACTTTTTGGGTCGATGACAGCTGCTCTTGCAATTAGCCTTTCTTCTGACCTCATGGTCAACCACAATAGCCTTGGAGATTTCAGGAAGTGAAACTATTACTTTTAAGGTATCTGGACAAGGCCTGCATATGTGCAAATTAATAGGGGAACTGTGTTCTGTGCTTTATTCCTCTTTTTCTCTCTTGGTTACAAATTGTCCCCATCCGTATGTGACAGGCACATCTGGATACCTACTCTAATGGGTGAAGAAATGGATCTAACAGGAAGAGGAAGCCATATAATACTCCCCAGGAATGTCTAAAAGAGGATTCCTTGGTCTTACTTGGAAATTGAGAGTCTTAAGGGGACATCCTAGGCTGAAGGATAATTTGCTTGCTTGACTTACCTCTCTTAATTCAGAAGGCTGAAATATGTAGAACAAGATGATATTTACAAGGATGGGTCAAGAGTGTCATAATGCAATATAAGAAGCACAGTTTTAAGTAGATGGCAATGATAGATTTATAAAGGAGTTAAATTGGCTTCCTGCTCCCTATTATTCTCCAGTCTCCCCATCTTGTGGAAGGGTGTCAGGCCATGAACAATCCTCTCTTCAAGTCTCCATCTGCTGAGTCCAGAAGATAAACTGTCATTCAGCCTCCACGTTGGAGTTGTTTTGGAGGCTGTCAGCAATCACCAGCTCTCTCTATCCTTCATGGTGTTTTCAGATTTCAGTCAGGTAGAGTGTTCTATAGACTGTGAGAAATAGAGTTGAATTGAAGCAGGTCAATTCCATGACCCATGAACGACTCAGTCATTCAGTGATCCATGTCTGCATAAGCCTCATGTATAAGAAACAAGAGTGAAGAGAAGAAATAATAAGAACATAGTGACTGAAAAAGGAGGTATTAAGAGCAGGGTAGATGGAAATCTGGTGCTAAAGACTGTGGGAGGAAGGATGAAGAAAGACCAAAATTAGAGTTGTGGTGTATGTTAGTGGTGAGCTCTTGGCTGAGCTGATGCAGACAGTAAAGGTGGTGGAGGCTTAGCTGCTCTAGGTAAGAACACAATCATAAAGCTTTTTTCCTGATTCCCTCTTAAGTGGAGATATGTGCAAATTTGCTTCAGTAGGCCAAAGAAAATAGGAGTGACAATGCTAAATGATAGTCTCCAAGGAAGTGGAAAAATGAATTCTCATTATTTTTCTAAAGTCCCTATGAAAACAACATTCCTGAAATACTGTTCACTCTCTTCCTGGTTATACTCCCAAAATCTTTCATAATGAAGAGGATACGAAAATATCTTTGTTAAATATATTTTGTGTATTATAACAACCCTACTAAATTACTTCCTAGAAAAAAAGATTGACAAATATCAGGAAAGCTGAATTGATAAAATAAGGGTATGTTAATGAAGTACTGACTAAGTACTCCAATAACATAATGAATTGATCACGTAAAAATGTTATTTTGGATTATAGCTTTAACTGACTTCTATCCATCATTGTTGTCCTATTATATGTGACATTTCTTTAAAATGTAGATCATGCTTTTCATATTTACTCTTTGAGCTTCTTTAGTTTTCAAGGCCCATATAGAAGTGCATGCCATGAAACCTATGACTTTATCTTATTAACTAAATACTCTCATGACAACGAACTTAGTGTGACAGTGGGAGTTACCATATTACATAGGAAACATTCCATCAATGTTGGCAAATTAACAAAGGAAGTACTAAAGGGAATTGCAACAAGTATTCAAATAGCACAAATGAATGTCTAATAAGTGAAAATATTTAGAGAGAGTTCTAAGAAGAGAAAAATGCCTTCCCTTACTTATACAATGTGGGCACCCAATAAGAGACAAGGAGTGAGTCATAAATGACAGGGGTCACTCAGAAATTCTTGATGATGTTCAGTTCAGTTCATTTCAGTCTCTCAGTCACGCCTGACTTTTTGCAACCCCATGAACTGCAGCACACCAGGCCTCCCTGTCCATCACCAACACCCAGAGTTCACCAAAACTCATGTCCATTATTTGTGATTCCATCCAACCATCTGATCCTCTCTTGTTCCCTTCTCCTCCTGCCCTTAATCTTTCCCAGCATCAGCGTCTTTTCAAATGAGTCAGCACTTCGCATCAGGTGCCCAAACTATTGGCGTCTTAGCTTCAACATCAGTCCTTCCAATGAACACTCAGGACTGATCTCCTTTTGGATGGACTGGTTGGATCTCCTTGCAGTCCAAGGGGCTCTCAAGAGTCTTCTCCAACACCACAGTTCAAAAACATCAATTCTTTGGTGCTCAACTTTCTTTATAGTCCAACTCTCACATCCATACATGACTACAGGAAAAACCATAGCCTTGACTAGATGGACCTGTGTTGGCAAAGTAATGTCTCTGCTTTTCAATATGCTGTCTAGGTTGGTCATAACTTTCCTTCCAAGGGGTAAGTGCCTCTAAATTTCATGACTGCAATCACCATCTGCAGTGATTTTGGACCCCCTCCAAAAATAGAATCTGCCACTGTTTCCACTGTTTCCCCATCTACTTGCCATGAAGTGATGGGACTGGATGCCATGATGTGAATTTTCTGAATGTTGAGCTTTAAGCCAGCTTTTTCACTCTCCTCTTTCACTTTCATCAAGAGGCTCCTTAGTTCTTCTTTGCTTTCTGCCATAAGGGTGGTGTCATCTGCATATCTGAGGATATTGATATTTCTCCTGGCAATCTTGATTCCAGCTTGTGCTTCATTCAGCCCAACATTTCTCATGATGTATTCTGCATATAATTTAAATAAGCAGGTGACAACATACAGCCTTGATGTACTCCTTTTCCTATTTGGAACCAGTCTGTTGTTCCATGTCCAGTTCTAACTGTTGCTTCCTGACCTGCATACAGGTTTCTCAAGAGGCAGGTCAGGTGGTCTGGTATTCCCATCTCTTTCAGAATTTTCCACAGTTTATTGTGATCCACACAGTCAAAGGCTTTGGCATAGTCAATAAACCAGAAATAGATGTTTTTCTGGAACTCTCTTGCTTTATCGATGATCCAGCAGATGTTGGCAATTTGATCTCTGGTTCATCTGCCTTTTCTAAAACCAGCTTGAACATCTGGAAGTTCACGGTTCACATATTGCTGAAGCCTAGCTTGGAGAATTTTGAGCATTACCTTACTAGCATGTGAAATGAGTGCAATCGTGTGGTAGTTTGAGCATTCTTTGGCATTGCCTTTTTTTGTGATTGGAATGAAAACTGACCTTTTCCAGTCCTGTGGCCACTGCTGAGTTTTCCAAATTTGCTGACATATTGAGTGCAGCACTTTCACAGCATCATCTTTTAGGACTTGAAATAGCTCAACTGGAATTCCATCACCTCTACTAGCTTTGTTCATAGTGACGCTTTCTAAGGCCCACTTGACTTCACATTCCAGGACGTCTGGCTCTAGGTGAGTGATCACACCATCATGATTATCTGGATCATGAAGAAATTTTTTGTATAGTTCTTGTGTGTATTCTTGTCACCTCTTCTTAATATCTTCTGCTTCTGTTAGGTCCCTACCATTTCTGTCTTTTATTGAGCTCATCTTTGCATGAAATATTCCCTTGGTATCTCTCATTTTCTTGAAGAGATTTCCAGTCATTCCCATTCTATTATTTTCCTCTATTTCTTTGCATTGATCACTGAGGAAGGCTTTCTTTTCTCTCCTTGCTATTCTTTGAAACTCTACATTAAGATGCTCATATCTTTCCTTTTCCCCTTTACTTTTTGCTTCTCTTCACAGCTATTAGTAAGGCCTCTTCAGAGAGCCATTTTTATTTTTTTGCATTTCTTTTTCTTTGGGATGCTCTTGATCCCTGTCTCCTGTACAATGTTACGAACTTCCATCCATAGTTCATTAGACACTCTGTCTATCAGATCTAGTCCCTTAGATCTATTTCTCACTTGCACTGTATAATCATAAGGGATTTGATTTAGGTCGTACCTGAATGGTCTAGTGGTTTTCTCTACTTTATTCAGTTTAAGTCTGAATTTGGCAATAAGGAGTTCATGATATGAGCCACAGTTGGCTCCTGGTCTTGTTTTTGCTGACTGTAAAGAGCTTCTCCACCTTTGGCCATGAAGGATATAATCAATGTGATTTCGGTGTTGGCCATCTGGTGATGTCCATGTGTAGAGTCTTCTCTCGTGTTGTTGGAAGGGGATGTTTGCTATGACTAGTGCATTCTTGGCAAAATTCTATTATCATTTGTACTCTGACGCCTAATTTTCCTGTTACTCCAGGTGTTTCTTGACTTCCTACTTTTGCATTCCAGTCCCCTAAAATGAAAAGGACATCTTTTTTGGGGTGTTAGTTCTAAAAGGTCTTGTAGGTCTTCATAGAACCGTTCAACTTCAGCTTCAGTGTTATTGGATGGGGCATAGACTTTGATTACCGTGATATTGAATGGTTTGCCTTGGAAAAGAACAGAGATCATTCTGTCATTTTGAGATTGCATCCAAGTACTGCATTTTGGACTCTTTTGTTGACTGTGATTGCTGCTCCATCTCAGTAGTAGATATAATGGTCATCTGAGTTAAATTCACCCATTCCAGTCCATTTTAGTTCACTGATTCCTAAAATGTTGACTTTCACTCTTGCCATCTCCTGTTTGACCACTTCCAATTTGCCTTGATTAATGGACCTAACATTCCAGGTTCCTATGCAATATTGCTCTTCATAGCATCGGACCTTGCTTATATCACCAGTCACATCCACAACTGGGTGTCGTTTTTGCTTTGGCTCCATCCCTTCATTCTTTCCTTAGTTACTTCTCCACTGATCTCTAGTAGCATATTGGGCACCTACCGACTTGGGGAGTTCATCTTTCAATGTCCTTTTTGCCTTTTCATACTATTCATTGTGTTCTTAAGGCAAGAATACTGAAGTGGTTTGCCATTCCCTTCTCCAGTAGACCACATTTTGTCAGACCTCTCCACCATGACCCATCCGTCTTGGGTGGCCCCACACGGCATGGCTTAGTTTCACTGAGTTAGACAAGGCTATGGTAACATTTTAAAATATCTTCAGTAGAGTTAAAATTTAAATCCTCTTGTAAAACATCATTTGACAATAGACTGAGTGGTCTTTACCCACTGAGGTCAGAGAGTACTCTCCAGATGACAAGAAGAATAGATAATTCTTTTATTTCAGTTATCTTATGCACACTGCCAAGCTTTCTGCTTCTGTCTCTAAGCCACATCAGAGCAATGTCTAAGAGATTTTGGATTAGCCTGAATTTGCTGCTTTGACCGTATTAATGTTTTTAAACCAATAAGTATGTGGGTTATTCAAATCTGTATCCTTGAATGAGCTCGAGGACTTTTAGCAGGTAACTTCTAAGTGCCAAGAAATTTGACTTAATTAACGCTAATGGCATTGATCTTCAATGAGAATATTCCTGGAAAAAAGTTAATTGTTAGTTTCCTTAAGAAAGATCAGTAAAGTATAGGACCGTGGTTCTCAACGGGCAGTCAGTTTTACCCCTCATGTGGCAACATTTGGAGACATTTTTGGTTGTCACAGCTAGGGCGGGGATGCTCCAGGCATCTAGTGGGGGGAGAACAGGGCTGCTGCTAGACATACCGTCATGCATAAAACAGCATGCTCCCACACAAGGTATGTCCAAAATGTCTTCAATGCCACCGTAGAGAAACCCTGATGGAACAGCATAAAGATAAATCATCGTGCAATTTGAGAGAACATACACAAAATTAAAGTCACTTTGAAATTTTGATTTATAGTCATGAAAAATCCTGACATAATCCATTTCTTCTGTGCCTTAACTACTCCCTAATAATAAATTAGACTACTTCTGATGCTGCATTAACTGCTTAAAATCGCTAGGGAGCTATTCAGTATGAGGCTACTTTGTTGTATTAAATACAGCCTTGGGGTATTTAAAAAGTGAACGGAACTTTCATAAGCACCTAATTTACAACTGAGCATTAAGAGAATCAACACATGTGAAAACGACATAAACGCACTAGAAAAGAAACACATAAACAAGCTTAAATGTTCAGAGGACACAGCATGACCCAAGCTAGGTGTGAGTGTATGTGTGATGAAGGAAGGGCGTCATTAGTTAGGAGTGGCCAGAAGTGAGTTTTGATCTGGGTTTAAAGAAAAAGAAAAAGAAAAGTGTAGATTAGTAAGGACATTCTAGTCATTCAGTAGCCCTTGTTAATGCAAAACAGAAAGTGGTTAATTGCTAATTCAATTTCCTGAGGTTTTTCAACAGATAAGAGTTGATGAAAGTGATTAATGTCTACTGAGTAAAAACAATTTAAAATTAAATCATCTTTTGATACAGTTTAAATGGATTTTTATGATAATGCTTATAATGTTCCAAATTCCTAGAATATGTTTGATTACCTTAAGGTAAATCTGTTAACTAAAAAAACACAAAAAACAAAAAACTTTTTTTTTAAATATTGTGTAACTTAAATTTATATTGGTAATCTTCATTGAAAAGAATGGATAAGTTTTAAAGGTGAGCCGTTTAACCATGGGGGTCTAAATACAATGAATATTATTTTTATTTTTGCTTTTCACAGATATTTCTGGATGAAAGAAGAAATTATGGCTCTGGTTGCTAGATCTTTTCTCTTTCTTGAAAATCCAGTGGAGCACTTTTTCTACATGCAAAGAGAGATAGGAGGCAAAATCAGACAAATTTATGAAAACCAGGAGATGTGCCACTGATAAAATAATATAGTTAGAAACAGATATGTTATTTTTTTGTAAGTATACTTCATACATTAACTTTGGGTAGAAATAGTATTTCATCTCATATTAATATTTAATTTATTGTTTAATGTTTTATTTAATTCTCAGGCCATTGTGAATTTCTAATTATTTAATTCTAGCTAACTCCCCAAATTCTCAGTGAATTATCTCAAATTAAAAAAAAAAAAGAAAAAGCTTTACTTATGCCTAAGTATATGGTTAAATTTTACAAATACTTTATGTGTTAATCAAAAGAAGATTTCTTTCATACACACAAGAATTAGGTCAATTAAAATTTTCTGATCCTTGTTAATTATTGAGATCTTCAATATTCTTACTCATTTTATAGCTTCCTGTTCTGTAAGCAAGTGAAAATGGCATGGTAAGTTTTTCACCATTTTTGCAGATTCCTCTACTATCTTTGTGATTCTGTAAGTTCCATATATGTATTTTTAAGTTTTGCATTGAGTATATTCACATTGAAAGTGAAAGTGGCTCAGTTGTGTCTGACGCTTTGCGACCCCATGAACTGTACAGTCCATGGAATTCTCCAGGCTAGAATACTGAAGTGGGTAGCCTTTCCCTTCTCCAGGGGACCTTCCCAACCCAGGGATCAAACCCAGGTCTCCCTCATTGCAGGCAGATTCTTTGCCAGCTGAGCTACAAGGGAAGCCCAAGAACACTGAAGTGGGTAGTCTATTGCTTCTCCAGCAGATCTTCCTGACTCAGGAATTGAGTCAGGGTCTCCTGCACTGCAGGCAGGATTCTTTACGAACTGAGCTATCAGGGAAGCCCCATATTCATATTAAGCTTATGCTATATTCAAAATGTCCCTTTTTACCTCTAGTAATTATGAAATACCCCTTCTTGCTTTAAAACATACTTTTAGCTACTTTAGCAAAGGTGTTATATTGGGGTGGCCAAAAGAACTTTTTGGCCAACCAAATACATATGTAACAGCAGGGATAATGTCTGATTTTGTTCAGCATCATATCTCCAAGTACTACTACAAAAATTGGTAAGTGAAAAGACTTACAAAATATTTGTGTAAGGAAAGGGTGAAGAAGGGAGTATATGGTTCCATAGTCTATATCTATGATCTCATATAAATCAGGATTCAACAGAGAATTTCTTCCTAGAAATGAATGTGTTCAAAATACTTGCACTAAAAACTCAAAGGATTATTGAACAAATTTTAAGACTTAGAGTATATGGTAAATTCATGGATTGAAAAGCAATATTGTAAATAATTCTTTCCAAATTATTATATAAATTAAATACAATCTTAATGAAAAATATTGTAAACTCCTTTTAAAATGCACATGGAAATGAAAAAGGCTGAGGATAACCAAGGCAATATGAAACTACAAAGCTGGGAGACTTACAGTAAGATATATCAAGACATAATCAAGGTACAATCAATAAGACAGTTCTATATTGGTTCAATGAAAGAGAAGTTGACTAATGGTGCAGAATAGAGTCCAGATATCAGTCCACATATACCAACGTCTGATTTATACCTAGAGGATACTAGAGTACAATAGAAAAGCTGGTCTTTTCAATAAACAATGCTGGGTCAAGTTGTTATCCATATGGACTAAGAATGTGTTCCTTGGCCTCTGCTTCAATCCATACACAAAACACAATTCCAGATGGATTGCAGATCTAAATGTAAAAGAAAAAAACAATAAAGCTTTTAGAGAACAACAAAAGGACAGCCTTGTGACCTTGACATTGGCAAAGATTTCATAAACAGGACACAGAAGTACCCAACTATAAACGAGGAAACTAAAGATGATTTTTTTTAAATTAAGAACTTGTGTTCATCAAAAGAATTGTGAGAGTAAAAATACAACTCAAAAAATAGTAGAAGTTATTCTCAATACATAGACTTGCCAATGAGTCATATCCAGAATAAAAAAAAAGAAAAAGAAAAATTCAAACAAATTAGTAAGAAAAAGACAGACTGCCCAGCATGGAAAAAAAAAAAAGTAAAAAAAAAAATTGAACAGACTCTAAAAAGTAGAGGATATTAAGTGACTAATGAACATATGAAAATCTGCTCATAGTTACTATTCATCAGGGAAATACTTATTAAAACCATAATGTGACAAAACTACACCCTCCAGAGTAGCCAAAGTAAAAAAGACATTTAACATCTTGTCGACAACAGCATGGAGGCACCAGAACCCTGTACACTATTCATGAGAATGTTAGTGGTTATCTTCTCTGGAAACTGTTTGACAGTGCCTTCTATAGATGAAGATCCACAGATCCTATGGTGCATCAGTTCCAGTCCTAAGTGTATATGAAGAAGACAAGAGTCCATATGTTTAGCAGACCCAGAATGGAAACTGCTCAAGTGCTCATCATTAGTAGAAAGGATGAGGAAATGCTCATATATTCATACGATGGAGTTACACATCAATGAACATGAAGAATGCACCCCTACATGGAAAACATAAATGAATCTCATAAACATGCTGCACAACAACAAAAAAGCCAAATAGAAAAGAGCACATACTATGGACGCATAGATGCTATTAATACTGTGTATAAAATAACTAATGAGAACATGCTGTGTAGCAGAGGGAATGAAACTTCATGCACAGCAGTGACCTGAGTCAGAAGTCCGAAAGGGAGGGGATATATACGTATACGTATGACTAATTCATTTTACTAATGCGGTAGATGCTAGCAAATATTGTAAAGAAATTATACTCCAATAATTTTCTAAACAGACAAAAACTAAGAATAAATCTAAGAATCATTTTTTAAAAGAGCATGTACATGTTATACTTATCTGTATATTTCAGGAGCCCAACAGAACCAAGGTAAACATGGGTAGAAGGTATATTGGGATAGCATAAGTAGCAAAGAACAGGGACTTAAAGGGAGCATCAGGGGTACTTTGATGGTACTGATGACATTACATTTCCCTGAGGGTTACTTACACATGCAGGTTCAGTTTGTGGAAAACTGTCCAGCTGTGTACTTGGTGTATATCTGCTTTTTGTGCATGTGAGCAGTCTTCTGCATCCACAGATTCAACCAAGAACAGATTGAAACTATTTTTTAAAAAATACATGAAGTTCCTGAAAGCAAAACTTGAATTTACCATGCACTGGCAATTATTTAATAGCATTTACATTTATATCATATTAGGTATTATAAGTAATCTAGAAGTGATCTAAAGTGTATGGGAAGATGTGTGCAGGTGACATCGTAAATATTACATCATTTTATGGGCTTCCCTTGTGGCTCAGCTGGTAAAGAATCCACCTGCAATGTGGGAGATCAGGGTTTGATCCCTGGGTTGGGAAGATCCCCTGGAGAAGGGAAAGGTTACCTGCTCCAGTATTCTGGCCTGGAGAATTTCATGAACTGTATAGTCTATGCGGTCAAAGTCGGACATGACTGAGTAACTTTCACTTACTTACTTACATCATTTTATATAAAGGATTTGTGCATCCTCAGATTTTGGAGTCATTGGTGTAGTGGGAAGTGGTGGCAGTGGGGGACTCCTGGAACTAATCCCCCTAGGCTACTGACGGGTGACTATTATTCTTCAATTTAAAAAGCAAATAAATAAAGGAGGCAAAGTGCTTGGGTGGAGTTCACGGCTCCCTCACTTCATAAGTAAACTTGGGCAGGTAACTTACCTGTATTCTGCCTATTTCTTCATATGGAAAATATCCATAAAAGAACACCAAGTTTCCAAGGGTCCTTGTGAGGACTAACTGATTGAATGCATTTAAGACACATAAAACACTGAACAAAGGAACCACTAAATTCACGGTTGCCAAAGAATGGCTCATAGACACATTTAGCTAGAACTCACTGACGTCTACTTGCGTAAAAGCAAGCTCAGTCATTTATAGATTGTCTCTCAGAAAAGTGTAGTTTTAAAAAGGCAAAATTCACATATGGTCTATGAAACAGGGACTCTTATTTTATTTTATCCTAGGGTAAGCTGACTAACTAAAAATATCAAAGAGGACAATTTCCCTTGAGCAGACTGGAGGTGTTACCAGAGAGAATGAGTATTTATTTGTGAGTTTTCTAAGAATCCTATGTTTCTGGTTGTAAGTCTTATATGGTCCTTAGATGGCTTCACCTTAAGATGAATCTCCTGTTATGATTCTCAAACTCATCTTCTGGGCAATTTCAGCTTCTAGAAGGGCTAAGTTGAATGGGTTTCAGTAGCTGGCTACTAACTCAGAATAATGGTTTAACAGTATCTTGAAGCACCTGCAAATTAGATAGTAGGGAGAAGCAAGAAGTATGAGAAACATCACAGCATCATAAGAAACATTTAGAACTCACTTTGTTGGCAGCCCTCTTAATTGGACTCGCCTACCCAAAAGAATAGCCAAGGAGCAGTTTGGCTGACTTTAGATGGTCCACCAGATTCCTCAGTCCATGGGATTCTACAGGCAGGAATACTGGAGTGGGTTGCAGTTTCTTCTCCAGGGTATCTTCCCAACCCAGCGATCAAACCCAGGTCTCCACATTGCAGTCAGATTCTTTGCCATCTGAGTCACCAGGAAAGCACAAAGGAAAGGTTAGTTTTAGCTTAATAAAATACAAACAACCTGGCAGTTTGCATCGAAAATGGGCTAGATGGTCCTATGTAAAGCACTAGCTTAATTTTGACAAGATGAACCAAGAGGGCATCTGATATCTCAGGAAAAAATAGCCGTATATGGTTTATGGTACCAGGGCTGGTACAAATTATCATCCATATTTCATTGGTCTCATTGTAAGTGGACTAATACTTTGGGAGAAGTTGAATCATGTAATCACTTTTATATAGTCATAGGAGAAAATAATTTAACCACAGGGCTAGTTAAGACACATAGACATGTTGGGATTAATGATATTCATCCCTCTATTGAATGGAACAGGTAATGTTCTGTTACTGCTGTGTGCTGTATTTGGGCTTATATGTCCGGCTATAAATTCTTATTACAGGACTCTGGTGCTTGTGCTTGTGCTTAGCTGTGTCTGTCTCTTTGTGACCCTGTTGACTGTAGCCCTCCAGGCTTCTCTGTCCATGGAATTCTCCAGGGAAGAATACTGGAGTGGGTTGCTGTGCCCTCCTCCAGGGGATCTTCCTGACTCAGAGATCAAACCCCCATCTTTTGCATCTTCTGCAGTGGTGGACAGATTATTTACCAATATGCTACCCAGGAAGCCTGATTCCAGATAGCAAATCCAACCTTTGAAAAGATTGCTTCAAGTCTTTGGGAAAAGACAATTAGGGAGGTCAGGATTTATAAGAAATAAGAGAGATGAAACAGGGAGAAAGATAACATGGGCACTTTAACTATTTAATGTGTTGAAGCAACAAAAGAAATAATATAGTAAGAAACTAGAGATATAAAATAAGAAACTATAAGACTGTTATTCTGATCATAGGTTTTAATGCAAAAGCCTAAGAAAGAAGTTATCTACAACTGATATCATACTATTAATCTGGAGATATTTGACACAACTTCTGAGCTGAAACTACTGAGGCATTTTAACACATGTTAGCTTCAAAACTAGATCTCCAGGGGGAATGGGTATCCAGGATATAAGATCTGTAGCACATTTATACTGAGAATTGTGGATCCATGGGAAGCATGCTCTGGAGTTGAAGAAGCCATTAAAGTAACAAGAATGATCCTTTTCAATGACTGATGGGTGTCTTTTTCTATACCTCTAATCTCCTGGTTACGGAGATCCCAGGATTGGGAAGATTCACTGGAAAAGGAAATGAAAACCCACTCCAGTATTCTTGCCTGGAGAATCCCAAGGAGAGAGGAGCCTAATGGAATACCACCAATGGGGTCACAGAGAGTTAGACACAACTGAGTGACTATCACACACATACAATCTCCTGGCTATGTTTCATGTAGCAGTAGGTCTGTTGTGTCCCTTTCACAGTGGTAGCTTACACCTGTTGGGCAAAATGGCATATATGTGATAATCATTTGTTATAATACCTAACAGAATCAGCAGAGACATTACTTTACCAACAAAGGTCCGTCTCGTCAAAACTATGTTTGTTCCAGTAGTCATGTATGGATGTGAGAGTTGGACTATAAAGAAAGCTGAGCACCAAAGAATTGATGTTTTTGAACTGTGGTGTTGGAGAAGAGTCTTGAGAGTCCCTTGGACTGCAAGGAGATCAAACCAGTCCATCCTAAAGGAAAGCAGTCCTGAATATTCACTGGAAGGACTGTTACTGAAGCTGAAACCCCAATAATTTGGCCACCTGATGTGAAGAACCGATTCATTTGAAAAGACCCTGGTGCTGGGAAAGATTGAAGGCTGGAGGAGAAGGGGACGATAGAGGATGAGATGGGTGGATGGCTTCACCGATGCAATGGACATGAGTTTGAGTAAACTCTGGGAGTTGGTGAAGGACAGGGAAGCCTGGCGTGCTGTAGTCAGTGGGGTAGCAAAGAGTCAGACAGGACTGAGCAACTGAACTGAACATAATCAAACTAAACCAAGGTTTACTCAGACAAGAAGTCTTTATATTGCTACTGCTTTTAGAAAAAAGAATCCAATTAACTGTACACAGACCTTAAATTCCTTTCCTCTCATTTTCATATGGGAGCTAGAACTCTTTTTTTCCAGATGTTTACCTTCTGTATAAATTTCATCCCAGATGACCAAGGCAATAAGTTAAATAGCTATTTTGCAATCAAAAGTCTTATTCTTCCAAATCCTTGACTAACTGGATATTCAGTGCCTTTAGCTTCTATCAAACTAGAGAATCAGTCCCAGATTTCTTCCAGCCCTTGACTTCTGCTTTCTTGCCTATTGCCCACTCTTAGTTCTAACATCTGTAACAACTAACGGCCAGAATTGTAAATGACTGAATCTGACTAACATAATCCAGAAATAAATAGATTGGATAATTTATAGAATCAACAAGAAATAGGAGAACATAGTTTTAAAAATGGGCAGAAACCTAATGCCACCAGAAATGCTGAAAACATCCCAAAATAGGAAAAGCTGCTTAAAAATGGTATGACCATTTCTCCAGAAGGATGCCCACATGGTGACTAAGACCATCACTGCCACCGTCACCACTAGATAGTGACCACTATCACTAATACGACTGATAAAACTACCGGTCACAGAAAGAGTATTTTTCAGTCCCTGCATTCGTGTGCCACTGCATTTCAACTCAAAGTTCAAGGTGAAAACATTGGAGGGTCTGAAAGCAAATTTTTCACTGGTGTTCTAGACGCCAGGGATCTGAGGAAGTTGGAGATGCCAGTGAATATTCTACAAATACCTGAGAAGTTTCAGATTCTTGCAGGAACAAAACGACAGGTTTCTACTACACAGCCTACAATAATTTTATGTAATAAATAGATAAAACAAAAGGGTATATATATACACACACATATAAGGGCATATATACATACATATAAGGGTATATATATATATATATACACATACATATATATATGGGGGTATATATACACATATATAAAGTTTGTTGTTTAGTCACTCAGTTGTGTCCAACTCTTTCCGACCCCATGAACTCTAGCACGTCAGGTTTCCCTGTACTTCACCATCTCCTGGATCTTGCTCAAACTCATGCCCATCGAGTCAGTGATGCCATCCAACCATCTCATCCTCTGTCGTTCCCTTCTCCTCCTGCCTTTAATCTTTCCCAGCATCAGGGTCTTTTCCAATGAGTTGGCTCTTCGCATCAGGTAACCAAAGTATTGGAGCTTCAGCTTCACCATCAGGGTCTTCCAGTGAATATTCAGGACTACTTCCCTTTAGGATGGACTGGTTTGATTGATCTCCTTGCAGTCCAAGGGACTCTCAAGAGTCTTCTCCAACACCGTGGTTCAAAAGCATCAAATTTTCAGCCCTCAGCCTTCTTTAGTGTCCAACTCTTATATCCACATATAACTATGGGGAAAACCATAGCTTTGACTAGATGGAACTTTGTTTGCAAAGTAATGTCTCTGCTTTTTAATACACTGTTAGGTTTGCATAGCTTTTCTTGCAAGGAGCAAGCATCTTTTAATTTCATGGCTGCAGTCACCATCTGCAGTGATTTTGGAGCCCAAGAAAATAAAGTCTGTCACTGTTTCCATTGTTCCCCCATCTATTTGCCATGAAGTAATGGGACTGGATGCCATAATCTTCATTTTTTAAATGTTGAGTTTCAAGCCAACTTTTTCACTCTCCTCTTTCATCTTTAGAAAGTGGCTCTTCTGTTCCTCCTCACTTTCTGCCATAAGGGTGATGTCATTTGCATATCTGAGGTTATTGATATTTCTCTCCACAATCTTAATTCCAGATTGTGATTTATCCAGCCCAGCATTTCACATGATGTACACTGCATACAAGTTAAATAAGCAGGGTGACAATATACAGCTTTGATGTACTTCTTTCCCAATTTTGAACTGGTCTGTGGTTCCATGTCTGGTTCTGTTACTTTTTGACCTGCATACAGATTTCTCAGGAAGCAGGTAACATGCTCTGCTATTCCTGTCTCTAAGAATTTTCCTGTTTGTTTTGTTTCCCACAATCAAAGGCTTTAGAGTAGTCAATGAAGCAGATGTTTTTCTGGAATTCTCTTGTATTTTCTGTGATCCAACGGATGTTGGCAGTTTGATCTCTGGTTCCTCTGCCTTTTCTAACTCCAGTTTGAACATCTGGAAGTTCTTGGTTCATGTGTTGTTGAAGACTGGCTTGGAGAATTTTGAGCATTACTTTGCTAGCATTTGAATGGAGTGCAGTTGTGTGATAGTGTGAACATTCTTTGCCTTGCCCTTTTGGGGACTGGAATGAAACTGATCTTTTCTAATCCTGTGGCCACTGCTCAGTTTTCCATATTTGTTGGCAAATTGAGTGCAGCACTTTAAAGATTTGTGCATCATCCATTAAGATTTGAAATAGTTCAGTTGGAATTCCATCACCTCCACTAGCTTTCTTTGTAGCAATGCTTCCTAAGGCCCACTTTGCTTTGCACTCCAAGATGTTTGACTCTAGCTAAGTGATCACACCATCGTGGTTATCTGGGTTATTAAGATCTTTTTTGTATAGTTCTTCTGTGTATTCTTGCCACCTCTTCTTAATATATTTCCTTCTTAATTCTTAATATCTTCTGCTTCTATTAGAGCCATACCATTTCTGTCCTTTATTGTGCCCATCTTTGCATGAAATGTTCCCTTGGTATCTCTAATTTTCTTGAAGCAATCTCTAGTGTTTCCCATTCTACTGTTTTCCTCTATTTCTTTGCATTGATCACTTAGGAAGACTTTCTTATCTCTCCTTGCTGTTATTTGGAAATCTGCATTCAGTTGGCCATATCTTTCCTTTTCTCCTTTGTCTTTCACTTCTGTTCATTTCTCAGCTATTTGTAATGCCTCTGAAGACAGCCATTTTGCCTTTTTGAATTTCTTTTTCCTGGGGATAGTTTTGATTACAGTCTGCTGTAAAATGTCACAAACCTCCATCCATAGTTCTCCAGGCACTTTGTCTATCAGATCTAATCTCTTGAATCTATTGGTCACTTCTACTGTATAATCATAAGGGATTTGATTTGGGTCATACCTTGATGGTCTAGTGTTTTCCCTACTTTCTTCAATTTACTGTCTGAGCCACAAGGGAAGACCTACTTTCTTCAATTTAAATCTGAATTTTTCAATAAAGAGTTCGTGATCTGAGCCAAGTCAGCTCCTAGTCTTGTTTTTGCTGGCTGGATAGAGCTTCTCCATCTTCAGCTGCAAAGAATATAATCTGATTTCAGTATTGTCCATCTGCTGGTGTCCATGTGTAGAATCGTATCTTGTGTTGTCGGAAGATGGTGTTTGCTATGACCAGCGTGTTCTCTTGCCAGAACTCTGTTAGCCTTTGCTCCACTTCATTTTGTACTCCAAGGCCAAACTTGTCTGTTTCTCCAGGTATCTCTTGACTCCCTACTTTCTCATTCCAGTCCCCTATGATGAAAAGGACATCCTTTTATGGTGTTAGTGCTAGAAGGTCTTGTAGGTCTTCATAGAACCATTCAATGTCAACTTTTTTGGCATTAGTGTTTGGGGAACAGACTTGGATTACTGTGGCATTGAATGGTTTGCCTTGGAAACGATCAGAGATCATTCTGTTGGTTTTGAGATTGCAGTACAGTACTGAATTTCAGGCTCTTTTGTTGACCATGAGGGCTACTCCATTTCTTCTAAGGGATTCTTGCCCTCAGTAGTAGATATAATGGTTATCTGAATTAAATTTGCCCATTCCAGTCCATTTTAGTCACTGATTCCTAAAATGTTGATGTTCACTCTCGCCATCTCCTACTTGACCACTTTCAATTTATCTTGATTCATGGACCTAACATTCCAGGCAAAAAGGCAAAAATATATGACACTGAAAGATGAACTCCCCAGGGCAGTAGGTGCCCAGTATGCTACTTTGAAGGGCCGAGACATAGCTCTAGAAAGAATGAAGAGGCTGCACCAAAGTGGAAACAGAGTCCAGTTGTGGATGTGTCTGGTGGTGAAAGCAAAGCCCAGTGCTATAAAGAACAGTACATAGAAGTATATGTGTGTATATATACACACATATATATATAATCTTCCAGGCTTTCTGAAAAGGGCCTGGAAAGCAGTATATTCTCCTTTTATTTAACTAGGCTTGAATCTTTCATGCTTCTTTTCTCTTTTATAAATTTACCTTGACATATAGTCCTTACAACATTATAAGTTCCATTGGGAAGAGAATATACCCTATAAATCTAATTATAATCATCTTCTAAAACTCCAAACAGAAGATGTTGTACAGAATATGTCCCTGATAAGTAATTATTGATTTATTGATTCTTTCTGTCAATGTCTCCTTGAACACTAATTGATTCATGAGCAAAAAAAGAATAGCTATGAAGAAAACTATGTGTATCAAGCCATGGATAAGTTCGGAGTGTGGCAATGAATCCAGTAGGCAAGAAAAAGGCTCATGGACTTCTTTCTTTGAAATCCAAGGAAAACAGAAACGGAAATCAGAACCACTAAAGACTGAGAATTTTACCTACTTGTTTCATTTCTTTAGAAACATACTCAGTGTAACTACAATATCTGCTCATTATAATATCATATTTAATTATCTTAATAACATACAGTGTTTTTTTTCCTCCCAAAGAGCATAATTAGAGGAAAAAGATGCTATTTTATCTCAGGCTAAAAATAGATTCACCTGCTGTTAGACACATATAAGTTAAACTTCTAGATCTAGACAGCTGAAGTAACTAAAATGATCTTGTAAAGTATGCTGTATTGGTTTACTTCATGGCCTCCGTTTTTGTGCTTACTGTTTTGTATTAAATATTGACCAACAAAATTCTAAAGGTACCAATGCATTTATCAATTTATTCTAATAGGAATAAGTATTATCATGCTTATTTTTATGCCTGCCTATCATTTTCTTTTTCCTTTTTGATAATAGTAAATTAAGGACCCCAGATTAATTTTCTGTCTTTGTGTTTTATCTCCTAAAATTTTTACTCATGACCTAGGTTACATTGACTCTTACTGATATGCTTTATCCACACAACTGGGATAAAACAGTGGTAAGTGATTTCAGTAGCAGGCTAAAGTATATTTTTCAAGCGAATTCTGAGGGGGCAAATTCTTACAAAGAAATATATTGAACTCTTAAAAACCCAAGAACATTTCTTAATTAAAATGTCATTGCTGAAAAATTCAATTATGCTTTAATGTTTACTCAGCTGGCTATATTGACATGTAGAGATGTATTTCAACATGATGGCAATGTTGAACAGTCTACAATTTTAATATGCAGAACTTATTAGTGATTATGGAAAATAACTATAAGGCAGATCAGCAAAAGTCTAAGTAACCTAGGTCATGGGTAAAAATTTTAGGAGATAAAACACAAAGATAGAAAATTAATCTGGGGTCCTTATTTTACTAATATCAAAAAAGAAAAAGAAAATGATAGTCAGGCATAAAAGTAAGTATGATAATACTTATTCCTATAAGAATAAATTGATACATGCATGCAAAGATGTTGGAAAACCAAGTCTGGTGTGAAGAGATGATGTGCGCGTTGGAAAAGAAGAGCTATGCTGTTAACAACATGGTAACCACAGAAACCTTGTGTCTTCAGGAGCAACATGACTGGGTTACCCACGAGGGAAGCAAGTATGGACAAGGGATGTGGGAATGGTCTCATGATCAGTTGTGATGGAGATGATCAGGACCAGATATCCATATGCTCATCCTAATTCCTATGCTAGATCCCTGGAGGACAGAGGCATAGAGAAATCTGCAAGGAAAAGGACATTATCTATTATGAGATAGCACTCTGTGCTCAAATGCCTCTAGACCCTCCTACCTCTGAGAAGCTGGAATGAATCTACTTAGCCAGAAGGCCCTCCTAGCATTTTTACTGAAAATCCTGGTCCAGTGGTAGATTTCAGTGGCCTTTGTCATTGCTTCTTTGACCCAGGTTAGCACCTAATATTGGCTCTTTGGATCTCTGCATATTGTGAGAAGAGACACACAAAAGGGAGCAGAAAGATCCCTTTAACTCGGGCTTAGAGAAGATGTTGCCCCCCCTTCACTGATCTTTTCTGGTATATCTTTCAGACCATGTTATCCACTTGGCCTTATAGAACTAGAGAGGACAAATCATCTAGGTTGTTGGCTTTCAAATTTGACAACACATTGAAATCAGATGCCTGGCACCTACCTCCAAAAATTCCAGTTTAATTGGTCTGGGTTAATGGCCTGAGCATCAGTTAGCAAATTCCTCAGGTGGGAATTCCCTGGCAGTCCCGTGGTTAGGACTCAAGTTTCACTGATGAGGGCCTGGTCAGGCCCTACAAGGTGCCATCACGAACAAAATAAAAATAGAGCAACAACGAAAAAAGACTAACAAAACTATTAAAATACCACACACAAACTCCTCAGCTGATTCTAATAGACAAAGGAGAGGCCAGGTGATTGAGATCAGGAGTAACACAATAGCTGCAAACAATACAGTGACTGATAAGATCACAAGCAGCCTCAAAAGTCAAAAAACAGACAAGAAAAAAGTGATTGTAGTAGACAGAAAGCCATGTGAAAGAACTTTTTTATTTCCTTGCTGTGCCGCAGAGTCCCACTTCTTACTGATTCTAGTTGCCCAATTTACTTATTAACTCTGATGTAAAGTGAAGAATAGATGATTCCACCACAATCATACTTCTCTAGATACATGAGTGTTTGCTTATTGGCCTTTTTGCTTTTTTTCAAAGATACAAACTTAGATTCATTTATTATTATCATTCTCTTCAATAGAATTAAGACTCAGTTAATATAAATAGAAAGAGAAAAACTACCTCTAGAAAGGGAACTTTAACAGTCACTGTAGGCAGGTAGTATTTTTCAGAACAAAAAATAATTAAATGTGTAACTAACATATCAAATAAGAGCTGACCTTTATGATCAAGAGATAGTTTCGTAAAAGAACTCTTCACATTAATATGCTTGGGAGGCAGAAAACTCAAAACAATGCTATGTAGTAAAGGTGAATTAGTTTATATAAAATGGAAAATCTAGAGGTCAAGGATATTTTGGTTACAGTTTGGTCAAGATCTTAACTCAATTTCTGTGCATTCCTCTCACTTCTGTCTTCTTTTCTGTACAGGCCTTGAACTCGGGCCAACTCCCCTTATGGTGGCAAAATGGCAACAAGCAAGTAGAGGATATCCTTGGTTAGTCCTTTTTATTTGCAGCAGGAAGGAATCTTGTCTTCTGATTGTGCTCATGGAACAGTCTTGAAGGTTCCTCCTACATTTTTACTGTAATCCCCAGCACATAGCTCCTAGAATTTTATTTTGCCAAATTGAAACATGTGTCTGTCTCTGAATGTATCACCATGGTTGATAGGATGAAATAAACAAAATGGCTTGGTCAAGTCAGGTTCTACTCCCAAAATAAAGAGTGGGACTAGACTTTCTAGAATCATAGGAGTCTCTAGATGTAAAAATAATAATAATAATAAATTGAGAACAGAGAGACAGACAGACAAAGAGAGGAATGGGGCTAGACAGGTAACAAACATGTACATCAAAAACTTCCAGCAAGCAACCCATAAAGGAACGCACGTGGAAACCAATGTGGCTGGGTTCCAGTTTAAGTTCTGCCAAATAGTTTTGTGTCTTAGACTGAACAGGTCACTGTCGTTGTTAGTATGAGTATGTTCAACAAGATAATCTTGTTTCTAAGATTCTGTTCAAACCTAAAATTTCTCAACTTTGTATCTCTAAAACATCTTGTGCCTTGAGCTGCTGGTTTTCAGCCCTACTTTTTTGAGAAACATTGAAAGGAGTAGGTCTGATTTATGGTTTGGGCAAAACTGTCAAAGGAAATTAAAGAATGTTTTCACTTTTCTTTAGCAATATGGGCACTCCTGGTCATTTTAGCATCTCCTGATAGAGGCAACTCCTTGTTTCTCTTTCACTGTTTCCCTGTGTGCCTGACAAATCAGAGTGATTGCTCTGACTTATATAAGAATGGATTTTCCTATATTTGTTTTAAGACTTCCTAGAATGATTCACTTTGCTACCACAATTCTGTTGCATTTGCAAGATGTTATGTGACACTGCTAAGGTAAATTTATTGAGGCTCTCAATTTTAATTAGTTTTTTTCTCATATTTTCTCTGAAAAGTTAATCCTCTTTTAATGAAATTGTAAAATATAAGCAAATCTTACATGGCACTTTTATCACCTGCTCATTTGAGATCAAAAGTCTAACTGTACTGCTTTCTAAAATTATACCAAATTTTAAGTGCATATTAAAATGGTAATTTTTATCTCAGATCAATGGCCGAGCTTTAATTTATTTGAGCAAAGTAAAACAATGCAGATAATGGCTAAAAGCTGCATTCAACATGTTTTATAGTACAAAGATATTATTATAGTGATTTTATCACTGTTTGAAGTACAGTTGGAAGCAGATTCTTCACTTGAAAACTTAATATGTCTAAACTTTCCATCAGAAAGGAATCTGCCAAATAGCTTCTCCATAATGAAAAAGGAAGACACTCTCATATCTCCCCCAAGTTTTATGATGTAAAATTGTACCTGCTGCTACATTTTGATGATCGTAAAAATCTAGTGCTTGTGTGAGTTTTCCAGGTTAATAGTGTTATTACTTTAGCTCAGTGATAAAGAAAATATTTGTACTCTAATCTCTTTTCAAATTTTCCAGTCTTATCTCCTACGTTTAAGAACTGAATGTCAATTTTGGATCTATGAACAGTACAGTTGGATCCTCTATTTAGTTTGGTCACCCCGGTGCATATTTTCTTCTTTTTCTTCTGTATTTATGATCAAAGCACAGGCTCACTTTGTAGCCTTATACTGACAATTTATAACCAGCTCATAAATGCCCCTTATCTTCTGATTTATGGTGGACTGCCCCCCGCCCCCCCACTCACTGTCCCTGACTTCTTACTCCTGGTTCCCATTCATTGCTCTTCTCAGACGACCAGTTGACATTCATTAGCTTATGTACCTGTTGATAGAGGAAAGTCAGTATTTAAATAATACTTATATTATCTCCAGCTCTTGATGCCAGCATACCGAAGGATGGAAGATAACTACTTGAAATAGTTTGGCCTGAGAACTGCTTCGAACATCATTGAACTTTGTTGACAATTTCAGGTAACACTCACCAGAGGAAAAATAAAAGGCAAAATGAGTTTTGGTAATGAAATTAATTGAGGGAAAGCCAGTCTAACTGTCAAAAGAGAAGAACCTTGAGAAGAAAGGCAGCCTCTAAAGGTCAATACACAGCGTGCTGTAATCTTTACCATCTGTGTTCAGGCTGGTGAAATTCTGAGACTGTCATATGCAGTCTTTTTTTCTGAAAATAACAGACAAGGGGAAAAAAAGGCTTTCCCAACAGGGAACCTGGATGTACTTAGCTGGATAGAAAACGAAAACACTATATGGTATAAACTTAGGATGACCCTTAATTTTCCTTCCCCTTGACCTACATGGGTCCATAGATAGTTTCAGAAAAGTAGTACCATGGCGAATTGAAATAATTCCATCACCAATGAAATGTAATGTTATATTTACAAGGTGGAACACCAGGCAGCTTGACAATGCGAACATTCTCCATTGTCTAACTGTGTTCTTTGCTGAAGGTTAGAAAGGCTTTCTCCATCTTTTTTCTAATAGAAAAAAAAATTTTTAAATAAGTAGAAAATGGATTTGGTTTCTCTTTATATAAAGCTTTGACAGATCTATTAGAAATCTCAAATGTTGGGACTCTATATATAGTGATATGAATTTCTCCTGTTAGAACAAAATATAGAGGTTTGATACAGAATTTTGAGAAGATTTACCAAATATACCAAGTGTCATAAATAATTCCCTACACTCTCATGTCTATGAATATGTAGTGCTTTTGCACAAATGAGAAATAATTGAAAAAGAGAAAATTAAAATTTATATAACACTTATACATGTGGATATATAAATTTATATATTTGAATGTATATGTTTATATATATTTACTTATATCAATATATGTATTTGCATATATGTATGTATATGTAAATATTACAAAACATTGTACACTATTATTTATAAGATTTTTTTTCCATTTATTTTTATTGGTTGGAGGCTAATTGCTTTAAAATATTGTTATGCATCAACTATAAGTGACTTTATTGAAATTTTATATATTTTGGTTAATTAAACAAAATATGAAATACTCTTCCTCCCACTATTATATATAAAGTCAAATGTGTTCAATATTGTTCTTGGACTATCTATTTTCTTTTTCTAAAAATCTAATCCTTTAGAGATTTTTAGGTCTAACTTTTCCAGGGTATCACCTCTGTTTATTATCTCATCTAAAAAACTAATTTTAATGCAAATTCCTCTGTTTATCCCCACAACATCCAGAATTCATGAATTATGCCCACATACTGTCATAAGATAAAATACTTTCCTTATGTTCATTGGAGCTGTTTTAACCACAATAGAGGTGGCAGGTTTTACAAAACACGCTGACATCTTAACTTCATAGATAAAGCTGAAGGTTAACTGATTCGTTTTTCCCTTCTGTGAATGCGTTGCTTTGTTTTACAAACATGAAATAAGAGGTTAGTAGTCTCTGCAACATTCGTCACTGCCTCCACAACCTTCCAGAAAAATAGGATCCATAAAATCTTAGACATAAAAAATAATAACACTCTCCAAATGCTAGTTAATAAAACGCTCCACCTCTTTAGGTGAAAGAGATATTTTATTTGTATTCATTAGGGTGACCCAACCACTCACTTGTATGTTTTTTAATATCTCTCCTGTGTGATGTAATAGCTTGAATGCATGAAAATAAAGCATGCAGATTGAATTGCTTCTCTCTCCACACATTTAAAACACAGGTATCTTTTGTTTCTCTTTTTCCCCACTGTCTTTTTTGGTTTCCTCCTCTTCCCCTTCCTCTTTTTCCTTTCTCTTCCTCCTCCTCGTTCTGCCCAAGGACTCCCCTCATGAGCCATTCACGTTTACATTCTGGAAGCAATCTTGCCGGTTAAAGTTCCCAGGAGATTACACAAGTGGGTTAGGTTTATTTTCTTGTTGTTGCTTTGACATCATGAGTTACAAGTTATCTGCCTCAACTGGTTTATGGTGACTTAAAGACCTTTTCTTTCTGGAAGACTGCATTGTTTAGTAACCGATAAGTTATAAAGAAATCTCAATTTATGAAAATAAAGGTAGAGAATGAAAATCTGGGTCTAGGAAAAGAGAAATAGTGACGGAAGCTGTTTACACACAGGTTGCTAAATAGGTGTCTCTTTCCTTCAGTTTTGGGAAAAGGGCTCTCACCATTGACAAATGATATTGCTCTGAGCCTATTATGTTGCATACGTCACTGTCAATCAATTCGCAATCCACAGGGCAATAATTCTCCATAATAACTGCCAACTCTAGTCAATACATTTGCATCATTTTACTTTAGAGGCTTATGAAATGCAAATGCAAATTTGAATAATAATGCTTCTTATTTAATTAGTTCTGCTTGATGGATATTCTCTTTCTTCAACAAAGTTTAAAAAGTAAAAATTCCAGTTCCAAGCTTGATATGGCCATTTGTCCATTCCTTTTATTGCTGGTCCAATGGTTGAAGTTTCTGACCAAGGAAAAGGGAGTCATGACATGAGAAATGAGGCACTTTTCTGGAAGAAGGTGAACTCTACACGCATCTTTTATTCACCATATTGTTTTAAACCCAGGGGAAAATATCATACTCACATATTTTCAGCTAATCAAAAAAAAAAATCTTTGGGGAAAGGCTATTGTGCTTCCATCAGAGGTCAGAGTCATCTGCTATGAACGTCCAGCTCTTACTGTACTGAATATGTGTACATGTCTACCCAGCATCCTTCATGTAGGGAAAAAACAGCTCTCCCTCACTCCATAGTAATTCTACTTACACAAATGGTGGATAAGTGACACAGACCTGGCCAAGCAGGATACTTCATTAACTTGAGCACAGTTAGGGATAGAGGCTGCCTAGCTAGTTGCTTATCATGCCAAGAATCTGTCCTACTTCTATGGGAGGATATGCTTACTCACCAGCTTTCTATGCTTTTCCCACTATCTTGTGTGCTGTGGAGCATGAGCTCAAATTAGGATTGCCAGTGAGGCTTGATGAATGAGCTGCACTTTAGAACCCAGGCTTGAACCACAAAGCAGGTGCTCTCACCAGTAATTGGGAACAATACATGTTACACACACACATGATGTTAAGATTTTTTTATAAGACATCCCAAACTGTCTTTATCACTGATGTGATATGGCACAATCTTAAACTGATTTATCTCTTTGGATTCAGGCAGTAGTATTCTTTCTTTATTCTTTTCCCTTTATAACCCCTTTAGAACTACATACCTTATATGAGTCCAAATGTATAGTTTGCAAAATAGTGAAGCTGTGCTGGGAGAGCAAACCAGAGCTCTTCTATTTATTTATTTAGCTTGTATTTTTTTGCTGCATCTTCACATCTGAACTCTATGTGAGTCCCAGGATTATTATATGGAAGCATAATGCTCCAATGAAAAAAAGGCTTGAAATTACAAAATTAAGACGTTGAATTATTGAATGTATAAGGATCATGTTTTCAAGCTCAAGCATTCCAAGTAACATATTCCTAGGGCATCAACACTGTAGCAGCCATTCTCTTCAGTAATAGGAATATATAGAAAGGAGTAGGTGAGGAGGAAGACGGATGGATGACTGAAGGCAGGTAAGTATTGATGAAAGAAAGAATGGGATAGATCAGTTTGGAATACCGAATAGAATTGATGGCAATGACACAATTAAGGGGAGTCCTAATGTGACAGCAATGTTATAGGGGGTCCCTAAAGAAAACAGGTTGGTTTAAGAGAAAAGTAAGATAACAGACATGGGGTCGGAGATAAATAAATTTTATCTACTGCATAACTTTTTGGAAGGATGGGTCTGTTACAATCAATTTCTTCCTTGACTTGCTAGTACATTGACAATAGCCATTGCTGAAAATAAGGGTGGACCCATTTTGGGCATTAAGAAACTGCCACCTACACCCATATGTGCTAATTTGTTTCTTGCCAAATCATGTCTTTTGAATCATGTAGGCTTGTGCTAAGGGAAAAATCAGGCAGCTTATTCAATGAGATGTATAGAAATATTCATGAACTCATGGGTCCATGACTTCCGGTAGGAAGTTTTGTTTTCTGCTTTCCAATTAACCTGTCTGGGTGATGCTCAGAGGCTTGTAGATTATGGAGATCATTTCAAAATACTCAGAGTAATTGCTTTTGTAGTTCAGATTCTGAATTTCTATTAGAAATTTCCTAAATTGTTGGTGGAACAATAGACAGAAAACATATATCTCAGTGCTCAAAACATTTACTGGACACAGGAGTCTATGTAAGTTGTTCCAGTGTCAGGGAGGGACAAACAAAGCATAAACAAAACCTGTAGATTACACTTAAACCCTCAGGGTAAATATGAACAAAGAATAGACTATATTTTTCTAAGGCATCTGGGTATAAACCTTTTCCCCCACTTTGCCAGAAACCATAGTGTTTATAGGCATGTTTTACTGGAAATCTGCTGCTTCTCACAATGTTTCCTGCACAACTGTCTTAGTAAAACTACATCTGGAAATGACAAGCACACAGTTGTAAATCTGGAAGTCAGTGTGTTGTTATAATAGCTTGCAGCTACAATATGGCCGTCTTGCTGAATGCCAAAGAGCATTACAAAGACAAAGCCCAGCTGCAGCTACTGAAATGAATGCTATTTTTTCTGAGGGGATGCAATGAGTTTTAAGAGGGTTATAATATCTCTTTTCAAACTACCAAATGAACCAGAGTGGCATTGAACTTATTGTTTCCTGGACAAACCAGTTATTTTAGAGATCTTGACAAACAAATTGGGTTGACCAAGCATGATTTGTTGGATGGTGTGAAAACAGGTAAAAATCCTTCTAGTTGCAGCTTCCTGGACTCAAACTAGTGTTAGGACCCATCTTATTCAAATGTCTGCCTAGATAATGAACTTCCCTTCCCAAGAGTCACAATCTGTCATCTTCAGCATCTCAGCAGTTCTTGGTCCTGGATCACTGATGTAATGCATATAGGTTCTAAAAAGAGCATCTGATGGGTAAGTCTGAAGCTGGCCCCTTGAGTGTTTGTTTGAGTTTTTTAAATTAACCCAGGGAAACAAAGAATGATTTGTCATGATGGGAGGTTCATCAGATTTCATTTTTATATAAAAGCCACTAGTAAGAACGACAGTAATGAAAAGTAAACACTATTTAATAATGAAAAAAAGTAAAATAAAAACTATGCAAATTCTCATTTATTCATTATTCATGTGGTAATTGATTATTGGTAAATTTAGACATTGGGCTTTGATTGTAACATATATATAGGTGAATACTGTTTATCTTTTAATATGGCTTACACTTTCACTAATGTCTCTAAGCCTCTGTTCAACAGGTGTATATTTGAAATAACTATAGTGTTTTGTCTCTTCTTTACTCTGCTTCCAGCATGTTTTCTCTTCCTTACTTTTGTCTCAAAGGAAGAGTAGACCATGTTTCTTTCTAAGTCCAACATTTTATTCTTATTTTATCTGTTCCACTTCCAAAGAGACTTTTGTTTTCATTATTTATTCTCTCGTATCTTAAATGTTTGAATTTCCTTTCTAGGCAATTTTCCCTTGCTTTCAATCATCCACAAATCTCTCTTATTTGAAAGTGAAGTTGTTCAAACAGTACAAACTTCCAATTTATAAGATAAATATATTCTTTGGGAAGTAAAGTCCAGCATAATGACTATAGTTAGCAATACTCTATATTTGAAAATTGCTAAGAGATCAGTTCTGAGTGTTCACTGGAAGGACTGATGTTAAAGCTGAAACTCCAATACTTTGGCCACCTGATGCAAAAAGCTGACTCATTTGAAAAGACCCTGATGCTGGGAAAGATTGAAGACAGGAAGGAGAAGGGGATGACAGAGGCTGAGATGGTTGTATGGCATCACTGACTCAATGGACATGAGTTTGGGTAAATTCCAGGAGTTGATGATGGGCAGGGAGGCCTGGCATGATGTAATCCATTGGGTCGCAAAAAGTTGGACATGACTGAGCGACTGAACTGAACTCAACTGAAGAGAGTAAATCTTAAAGGTTCTTACCACAAAAAAAAATTATAACTATGAAGGATGATAGATGTTAACTTATTATGGGAATCATTTTGCAACATACTTATATCAAATCAGATGTTGTACACCTTAACTTATACAGGCTATATACCAATTGTATCCCAATAAAGCTGGAAAAAATTTTAATGAACCGTACAGCTTTTCAAACAAGTGCTTTTGTAAGATCCATGAAGACAGAGACAATGTCCGTGGTTTATTGATATTCCCAATATCTAAAGGGATGCTTAATAAATATTTGTAGAATAAAGAAATTAAATAAATAAATGAGTGAATAGATAATAAACGTGTTCATGCTACTTGCCTCAACTCCCTCACAATTTGCTGATTGTTTTACTTTTAGCCCATGCTAGATTTCTGAAAATTCATTTTTGTCTACTAGATGCCATGTTGCCTTTCTATCTTTATTTCCCTCATCATTATTATACATTTGACACTGTGGACTCCCTCACTCCCACCAGCATTGTCCCTCCAACACTCACTCACTCACACACACACACAACACACACACACAATTTTAATGTCTTCTTTCCTAGTTTTGATGATGGGACATCAGTTGGTTCTCATTCATCCTCATTTGCTAACTCTGACTTTCCCCAGATACACCTCCCCACTGGTTTCAACTCTTCTTGCTATGGAACTCAAACTTGTCTCCCTTCCCATTGAAGACAGTGAAGAATGGGAAGGTTAGGTAGGAGTTTGTAGTTGGGAAATACTTTTCTTTGTGACCCCAATACTTCTTCTACCCCCACTCTCTGCTTGTTTCTCAAGTTGTAGCCCCCATACAACTTGTGTCAAATTTAAAAAATATTGATTTCCAGGTCCTACATTAGTCACCTGGTCCTACCGAAACAGAATTTCAGGGATGGGACCTCCAGAATGTATATTAAAAAATGAAAACTCCTTGGATGATTCTAATTTGCAGCCAGGTTTGGGGACCACTGAACTATACAACACTGTATAGAAGCAGATAATTTTTTTAAAGAAGAATGAAAACTTACCCATTTTAAGGCCATGACACCTGGATCCTTCATCATGACTTACAACATTTTCTGCAGCCCTCTCTTCGCTCAACTTAACAGGAGTCCTGTGTTGAAGTTACTTGTCTTCGTGTCTTAAAGATCATTCATCAAGTTTCTCCTTCACAATGAACTGATACCTCATTCTGTGTTAGTGGACTACCAAATAATTTTCTCTCAAGTTGGTAAAAATATGATTATGACTTTTTAGGGAAGCTTACTCAAGTGAGTGTAACACAGCACAAGTCTAAATTATATGATTTGCTAAGACTCTAATAATTCTACTTTATTCAAAAGCCTATAAATTTCTGCTTCTCTTTATCTTTACTTTTCCCTTTATACTACATTTTTACATTTCAAGCACAAATCAATATCAACATTTCTGCTTTTCAAAATGGAAACATTTTGCTTATAATATTAAACATAGTAGCAACAAACATAAAATTGCTGCTAAATTTGAGGGAGATAATCATCATAAATGCGTGATGCACGAAGAATACGGTTTAAGCATATAAACTTAACAATGGGAATAGATTATTGCCACCCACAAAATTAATGACATTTCTATGATATTAATGACATTTCTGCACATGTGGAGTAGAAAGAGAGAGAAAAGCAAATAGAAACTGGTTAACAACGAATGCTGTGCTCATTAATATTTGTTTTTTGATACACATATAATTTTTCTCTGTGAGATCCCTGAGGAACAAAAGGTTAGTACATTCCTTGGTTCTAGTCCTGTCCACTCCCCAGTCCTGCTCCACTGTGGCATTTACCAGTGGAGTTCTCCTTGGAGGCCATGTTGCAGCATATCCCCTATGTGTGGAGAAAGGAAACCCTGTCCCTGAATGTGGGTAAAACTGATGCTTTCCAAAGGACAATTTGGTCAAGACCCTACACCTTTATCTAATATTCTTAAGTTAGAAAAAGGAACACAGCAAGTTTTAAATAGTAACCCTGTCCATTCATTCTTATTTTGTACTCTTCATTCTTGGATTTGCTTTTCTGTTGTTCCTCTTTTCAAGCTACTATTCTTTGAGAAGTTCCTCATTGATATCTGACCTGCGACATCAGAAAATAAAAGTGTGAAGTCACGGAAGTATTAGATGGCTGGCTAGACTGTAATCTTGACATTTGTAGTATGTGATTCAATCTCAACCACATATGAGTTGCTTGCACTCCAGCAATTTCTGAAATTTGGGAGTTATTACCCATCTAGATATAAAGGCCTCCCTCTTCCCACCTTGGAAAAGCTATATTTTTATCTTTACCTCTTTAACTCTTTTTGGGTACCTTCTTTTACTAGTTTGTTGATACTCTTCTCCCCAAATATAATATAATATTTAGAAAAATGTAGAAAATTCTAGTAAAAAAAGAATGACTCACAATATCATACTAGTATCATAAAGTTGTCCAAAGGAGCCCCCATTAACATTTTTAATATAATACCTCTATCCAGCTCTTTTCATTCTCTATCCTTTGAGTAAAATCATAATGTATTTTTCCATGCTGCTTTACTTTCTTCAGACTTTTACTATAAGTATTTCCTATTTAACTAAAATCTCTCAAAAAAATTCTCACTTTATGGTAGTCTACTAAATGACTATAGCATAATTTATTTGTCCGTTTTCCTAAAGGGGGTATTTTGACTATTTCCAAGAGTATGAATTGCATACATCTGACAGAGAGCATAAAGGAACATGAAGGTGCATATGTTTTTAACTGATTTCTTTTCCTAGGACAGAATCATGGATATAGAATCAGTGGATCAAAGACTACACATTTATGGCCCTCCTTACACATGACTCTCCCCCATTTTCAAACAAAATTTAAAGACTTTTACTGGTTATTGTTGTTCAGTTGCTCAGTCATGTATGACTCTTTGTGACTCCATGGACTGTAGCCTGTCACACTCCTCTGTCCATGGAGTTCTCCAGGCGAGAATACTAGAGTGGGTAGCCATTCCCATCTCCAGAGGATCTTCAACCCAGGGATTGAACCCAGGTCTCCAGCATTGCAGGCAGATTCTTTACTGCCTGAGCCACCAAGGAAGCCCAAAAATCCTGGAGTGGGTAGCCTATCCCTCCTCTGGGGGATCTTCATGACCCAGGAATCAGACAGGGATCTGCTGCATTGCAGAAGGATTCTTTACCAGCTGAGCTACCAGGGAAGCCCTGGGAGTCAATATTTATTTGTGAGACATTTTAACTAAAGGTAATGGAAAGTAATTGAAGGGAAATTTTAAAGGAGAGGAGTAATATTTTAAAAATGACTACTTCGAGGAGTTATTTTTTTCTTGATTGAATCATATATAACTTTGCATTTTACTTTTCTGACCACAGCAAACAAGCCAGGCCTTCCTCTGGTATAGAAAGTCTTCTGTGCCTTTCTTCCCTACATTCTCTTGTATTGATAAATCTAAAGGGAGTTTAGATCTCAATTTCCATTGTTCTGTTGCAAACATTCATGTTATCTGAGCAAAGATGCAGTCTTCTTTTTTACTTTCCTACTATTTGGTTTCTTTCATCTGTTTTCTAAACATTTTTTGTGCCTTATACTCTGTCTTCAGGATCTGTTTCCTTGCCCAACCAAATTCTCTCAGTTCATTTGCACTTCTGAGTACTTGTGGGTTCATGTTAAATAGCCTTATCTAAACAGTGACCTGAGAATGATATACTCAAAGGACTGGCCAATGCCACCATTCCACAATCTTACAGTGCAATTCCTTTAACCTGTGCTACAATATTGTTCACATTGTTCTGTCGGACAAAATTTTCTCTTTGTGAAATGAAGCTGAGTCCTTCTGGGAGCAGAACACCCCTTCTGGAGGCAAAGATATAAAGACTGTGGAAAAGCATTCATTTTGCAAGGGTAACTTTCTCCAAGAAGAACCTGCTAAAAAGTGACCAAGAAGATGGGTGACCATGGCTACTCTTTAACATTTTTTTTAATAAGAAAGATCAAATCTGACTCTGTATTGGATCTGTTTCTTTCAGTTTAACCTTTATATTCTGTTGCTTTTGGTGCAAGTTAAAAATGTTGCCTGTAGCCTGAAATATACAGGGTAGCCCCCTTTCTCAAGTCTCTGACCTTTAAAAGTATAACAACTTTTCCATTCATATAGAGATTAAAAGTTGTAGAATAGACCATTTGTCTTGTTGGAGGTTTACAAGTACATTATGACCTGACATACAAGGAGAGCTGCGAGAACAAAGGATTCCGACACCAAGAAGTTTGCAGCAACCAACCACACAGCCTCCCCTTTCAGTATAAAAGGTACCTAAATTCTTACTTGGGGAAGATTGTTTTGGGGGACACTAGTTTATCACCTTCTCAGTCTCCTGGCTTTCTAAGTGAAGTCGCTATTGCTTGCCCTAACAACTTGTCTCTTGATTTATCAGTCTGTCGTGAATCTGCTTGCCAATGCAGGAGACTTAAGAGACCTGGGTTTGAGACCTGGGTTTAACCCCTGGGTCAGGAAGATCCCCTGGAGGGAAGGCATGGCAACCGACTTGAGTACTCTTGCCTGGAGAATCCCAGGAACAAAGGAGACTGGCAGGCTACAGTTCAAAGGGTCGCAGAAAGTTGGACACAATTCAAGTGACTTAGCATGAATGATGAGCAGCACAAGTCTGGACTCTCCGCATGAACAGCTGATGGCAGTGAGATGGGTAAAGGGGGGCCTAAGAAACTAGGTCATTTTAAAATTTTCAAATTGAGAAAAATATCACTTTACTAATACAATTCTGCATCTAGCAAAATTTCTTAGGTAAGTTAGGAATTTTATAGCTAGAGTCACTGGTGTTCTGCTGGAGGACTTCACCTGTCTTCCCCGTAAATGACAGACTGCTGGAATGTAAAGCATTTAGTTTCTTATAAATGCTTTCACTCAGGGTGGAAGTCGTGATGTACGTTTCAGGTCAAAGGCATGAACACGCTTTCCCCTATCTGTTTCCTGTCTCCAAGCGATCAATCATTTATTTCCCAAGGGAATTGTAGTTCTTGGCCATGAGGCCTGTTTTCCATTGGCTTCTATTATCATTTGCTAATTAGATTACAACCTAGTCTTTACCGTACTCTGTGGCTTTGAGACCTTCCCCTGCAGTGTTTTTCTGTTAGCTTTACAAATGCTGCAGATCATGCCTTCCCTTGGCCTATTGTGTTAAACCAGGCAAAGTGGTAGACTTTAGATTCACATATGACTTTCTTACTGTTGGAGGGGACAGGTAAAACGTTAAAATTAATCCTCCTTTATGATCAAACATGATTCAACTTTAAGAATATGCACTTAGGAAATTTTAGAGTTTCTGTTATCCTTACACTAATGCAGACCTTAAAATATAACTCTTATCTTGAATGTATATCTTGCTTATGCTTAATAAAAATTTATTTTTTTGACATTGAATATGTCCACTGTGATGGCTAATTTTTTCTGTCAACTTATAGGGTATGGTGGCTAGTTCTTTAGTCAAACACTAGTCTAGTTATTGCTGCGAAGTTATCCTCCATATGTGACTGATATTTAAATCAACTGACTTTGAGTAAAGCAGATACACTCCATAATAAAGATGGGCCTCATCTAATTAGTTAAAGGTCTTAAAAGGTCTTCTACAGAGGCCCCTTGCAGGAATTCTGCCTCTAGATTTCTTCTTAGAAATTATACCTCAATTTCCAGCCTGAATATTCATTGGAAGGACTGATGCTGAAGCTCCAATATTTTGACCACCTGGATATGAAGAGCCAACTCATTGTAAAAGACCCTGATACTGGGAAAGATTGCGGGTAGGAGGAGAAGGGGATGACAGAGGATGAGATGGTTGGGTGGCATCAACACCTTAATGGATATGAGTTTGAGCAAACTCAGGGAGATAGTGAAGGGCAGGGAAGCCTAGCATGCTGCAGTCCAGGGGGTCATGAAGAATTGGACACGACTGAATGACAGAAAAACAACAACTTCCAGTCTTTTGATTCCAGATTGCAATTTTAATGTTTGCTGAATTTACAGACTGACTTGCAGATTTTGGACTTATAAGCCCCACTGTCAATTTACAATTTTTTAAAGTAAATTAATATCTATATATATGTGTGTATATATATATATACATATATATATATATATATATATCAGATTGTTTCTATTTCTGAGGAAAACCCTGACTAATACACCCACTCTGATCTATTCACCTCCCATCATTTCTAAATTCCCCCTTAAGACCCTTATATATCAAGGAACGTTCCTTAAACACACTTTCTTAATCCAACAACCAATGTTTTGATATATTAATTTTTATTTTGTCCTCGTATGGAGAGAATCACTTTGTTTTTTTGTAAATGAAAAACTATTGGTGCCCTTAAGGACAGCAGGCATCACAAGGAAATAAAAAGTAGCCAAGCAGCTAAAGGCAAGACGCATTTCTCTATGGCTCAAGGGAAACATTTATTACAAAAGGATTGCTGGCTGTAATCTATCTAAAACATATTTTCAAAGTATATATAATCTTGTTTACCCCAAATCTTACGTATTAGAGATAGCATTTTGTAAGTTGGCTATGAAGGTTCTCTGTGGGGATAGGGGTATGGTATAAAGCATGTAACAGGCTCACCTTTGAAATTTTTGTGAACTTTTCCCTCAATTTTGGAAAGAGAACCTCCTGGGTGCATCTCTGCTTACGTTGCTTGCATAAGCTTCCCAGAATTTACTAGGAAGTACTCTCCTTCCGTTACCTCCCCCAGTTCTCTTCTACCACCTTTTAACTATTGCTGGACTCTTTGGAAGAAGAAAGGAGGCAGAAAAGTGGGAGTTTTCTGGCTTAGAGGACCTAGAGATGGTTTCCATCTGAAAAGCCAGCCCAAGTTTATTTTAAAACTTCCAAAACACTCTGGATTTGCCAAGTAGGCCGGAGAAGGCAATGGCGACCCACTGCGGTATTCTTGCCTGGAAAATCCCGTGGACGGAGGAGCCTGGTAGGCTGCAGTCCATGGGGTCACGAAGAGTCGAACATGACTGAGCGACTTCAGTTTCACTGTTCACTTTCATGCATTGGAGAAGGAAACGGCAACCCACTCCAGTGTTCTTGCCTGGAGAATCCCAGGGCCGCGGAGCCTGGTGGGCTGCCGTCTATCGGGTTGTACACAGTCGGACGTGACTGGAGTGACTTAGCAGCAGCAACAGCCGCAGCCCCCACAAGTAGGACTGGTTTCACGGGATTGATTGCAAATTTCTTTTCAGGAGCCCTGCCAGGTTTGGCTATTTCTGTCTAACTCTATAACACCCCAAACTTTTTCTATCATAGTCTAACTATGAGGTAGAAGACAAGAGGAATTCCCAGGAAAGAGTTAATTAACTTCTTGGCTCTAATCGAACATCTTATTATAAGTGGTGTGTTGGGTAAATTTGTGTAGGATAAATGTAAAATGAAGTCCTCAACATACAGATGAGCTGGACAACAAGATTCCAGTTTAATTGAGAATGGAGTATGAGACCTCCAGAACATAATGATAGTACCCCAGGATTAAGGAATTTCCCAGGACAAAGGTGCTAAAACGGGAAGATACCTAAGAAAACAGGAATGAGTCAGTCACTATAAATATCAGGCAGAAATTATACTGAATGTTACATAATACTGAGTAAGCATCCAGGTGAGGCAGAAGATCTCCTGGAGTAGGTAGAAATCTAGGATTTTAGGAACGGCGAGCATTTAAGTAGGACAAAGGTGTTTCAGGGGGAAAACACAACAAGAAAGGAAACCAGGCAAAATTAAGCCTGGTATGTTAAGAAGACAGCAGGAAGCCCTGACTAATGGGGACAACTGATGTAAGGGTGGGGGAAGTATGATGTAAGCGTGGAAAGGCTGATTGTGGTCAGATCCATGAACTTAGATTTTATTCTATTTACAGTAAGAACCAATGGATTTTGAACAGGGTCCTGTCATGATCTAAAGAATGTTTTAGTTTTAGGGTATAAAAAAAGTTGTATGGAAGATAGGACAGACTAGAATCTGAGAAATTAGATATTTTACTAATTAAAGCTTGAGGAAATGACAACATGAATCAGTTTGATTGCAGTAGAAATAAAAGTAAGAACAAATATGAGAACATATGAATCAAAGAGTTGGCAGAATCCTATAACTGATTAGGAATAGAAATGGATAAAGAAAACAGAATCAATGATACCATCAGATTTTCTGGAGCCAAAATCACTATGAAATCATGGCAACTTGGGAGCCCATTCCCTTTTGGGGAAAGTTAATGCTCTTGACTTTTAAGATGATATATTCCCTTGGGGCAAATAAAGGAATTTAGCCTGTTGTTGCTAATACCTTATATCATCTGGTGGTTGGCTTTGAATATGTTTGAGACAGTTATCACTGGTTAATAAGCTAAGAAAAGTATAACAATATTTCAGCTTAACTTTTATTTTTAGTTCATGTAAGCCATGGTAGCAAAAGTATAAACTCACATTTTTGCACCAAGATTCTTTACCTAGGTATTATGCATGAATTTTTAGTGTTTAAGGACAAAAACAAAAATGAGAGAGAGGGAACATTTTTGGACTTCAGGTTTTCTTTCCAGGTGGTCACTGAGTTGTCAGTCACATTCTGAGGTTCTATCTAGCTGGCTGCTGGAACGGTCTTCACTCTTTTTCAACTAATCATTGTGTGGCCAGTGTCTCATTCAATTCTGTCTCTAACTTGCTTTGAGGCTTACGGCCTGTGGTTTCCATGACTCGTGGGGGCATAGAAACTTCTACCAGTTAGTCTAGGGTTCAAACTAGCTCAATTCATCTTGAGCTTACTTTTTCCTGGGGTATGTTTGTGTTCATGATGTTCTGGCTCCCAAAAGTGTGGAGACAGGGTCTCATTATCTGGGGGTCACTAACTGTCCACACATTTTTTGCATACCCATTGTCTAGTCCAGGTCCTCTCAAAGTATCTGTGATGAAGCATCATTTTCCCAGCTCCCTGCTTTGTTATGGTGTAACACTTTATACACAAAGATGAAATCAAAGTTAAATTTTAAGAAGTGAAGCCAATTTGCTTTATTATATCAGAGTCAAGAGACATAAAATTACTGTCAGGTTGTTATAAATATTTCTCAATGCTCCCTCTCAATATCTGTACTTATCTCACTGACAACTATTCATATGCAATGGGCCTCAAACCAGAATCTACATTTTAATTGGCATAAAACAGCTCCTCATTTTTGGTCTGAAAGTATATTTGCTGGTTGGGAATGGAGTGAAAAAGAAATCATGTAAGCTATCAAGATGAGAATAATTTTTCAAGATAACTTGCCACACACTCAGTGTTAAAGTTCTGCTTCTCGAAGTACTATGTGCTTCCTCCCACCCCCTCAGAAATATGAAACTATTTTGAAGTTATAAATTGAGTAAATATTGAAACCTTAAGAACCTAATACACTTCATCTATAAAATGTAATTAAGCATTCTGTCTGTGAGGATCCATGGGTACATGAAGCTCTCATAAAGAGAGGTCTGTAGAGCATACACTATGTTGTAGATGATTGGGAATGGTGGCCATTAATATTACCATGAAGAGACAGGCTCAAGGGAAAGTTAAGGGCAAAGGGATTCTGTAATCCGTTTCAGGAAGTAGGTTTACAGAAGCAAGAAAAATCCAGCATATATGGTATATTTTCGAGTCTTCATTATAAAGTTCTAAGTTCTTGCTAAGTGTAACCTAATTAATCTTCACCATACTTATGGAGATGAGATGGTTAGACAGCATCATACACTCAATGGACATGGATTTGAGCAAACTGTGGGAGACAGTGAAGGAGAGAGGAGCTTGGCGTACTGCAGTCCATGGGGTCACAAAGAGTCGGACATGATTTAGCGACTGCACGGCAACAACAACATATTTATGGGCTTCCCAGGTGACTCAGTGGTAAAGAATCCGCCCGCCAATACAGGAGATGCAGGAGACGCAGCTTTGATGCACAGATCATGAAGATTCCCTGGAGGAAATGACAACCCACTCCAGTATTCTTGCCTGGAAAATCCCATAGACAGAGGGGCCTGGAGGGCTACAGTCCATGGGATTACAAAGAGTTGGACACAACTGAGCATGCATGCATATGCACGCGCGCACGCACACACACACACACACACACACACACTCTTATGGAGGTGTCATGGGCTAAAGCATGGCATAAGCTATTGGATCATTAAGTACTGAGAGTCTCACCACTCCTGTGACTCAGACACCTATCTCCTAGACTGCTTACCGCTTGAAAGTTAAACGAGCTCCCTATATTTATGGTTTTAAAAAGCACTTTTGGATGCCGGAGGATTAAACATACTATAAGAGTGTCTAGATTGCAATAATAATGTGATAGCTTATTCCTGCAATGTTAAATACTCCAATGTAAGGATATTCAATATAATCTAATACAAACAAATCTTTATGCTATCTTTCTTGTTAACTAAAAATGACAAAAATTTAAATTAATAACTGATACAGCAATAAAGCTGCTAAAAGATAGAATTCATTGTGCATTAAGCACCAGATTCTTTATTTAGGCTGGAAGTGATTATGTGATAATAGGATAAATGCTTTGCTAAGTGTATAAAATCTAAAATACTCTGTATATCACGGAGACACATTACATTTGTAGGGCATTAATTTACCTCATTATGTAATAAAACAAATTTTAGGTGAAATCTCAAGGAGAAATAATTTTGCTGAATAGAACTCAAGATATGTTCGTCCTAGATGAGAATCAGCATTTGGCATAAATTCCATGCTATCCACATGGCTTGTCTTGACCTTTAAAAAGAGGAAAGGAGTCAAGAGAAATCGAAGCACACCTTGGCAAAAACTCAAATATTCTACTCACTCAAAATTTTTTTCCTAGGAAGAATCATGTCTAATCCATACACCTGTGACTGATATGTTTATCACCATTTTGAAAACAGGTACTGCTTGAGTCAAAATAATGTATTGCTAAATTGAGAAAATTCATCAGAGTAAATAGCAACAGTTCAGTGATAGCTACAAAGTTATTGGTTAACACACACACACAAACAGTATTACTGTTTGGGTCAATACATTCTACTTTCGTGTTGCTGATTACTAAAGAAGGTATATCTGTTTTCATGGTGATAGCCTTTGTTTAATTAAGCAGGGAAATAACCAGAAACATAATCAAACAGGTTGCTCAAGTCAAAAGCCAAAGAGTTAGCTCATCACTCTCCCCACAGCTAATTTATCACTTCATCTGCCAGTTCAACTACCAAACTGTTTCTAAAACCCATCCATTTCCCACTCTCTTTGCAAAAATCTCAGTCCAAATCATCATCATCTCTTGCCTACATTCTGAAATTGCCTCTCAATTTGGCTCCCAGCTTTCTCTTTTGTCCCATTAATGTTTATTCTCCTTGTAGCAGCCAGAGGAATACTTAAAGAGTGTAAATCCTATCCTACCTCTTCACAGATCAGTGATGTTCCAGTATGTTGAAATAAAGCTTGTATCATTAACTGGGTCTATTTTACTTCTCTGCTCAGATCTCATACCACTCTCCTCTCTTTTTTCTATGATTCATCTGTGTTGGCCTGCCCACTTTTCTTCAGATACTCCAAAATTGTTCCCAATTTCAAGCCATCATACATGTTATTCACTCTGTTGGAGGGTTTCTCCTACATTCTTTCAAGGTTGGCTCCTTCTCATAAATCATGTCTAGTCTTCTCAGAAATATCTTCCCTAATCACCTTATAGGATGTGACCATTTCCAGTTACCCTCTAACTCTCTATTCTATTATGGTTTTTGTATCACTTATTATTCTCTGAAATAGCTAGAAACTCAGTTGATTTGTTTACAACCTTTTTTTCCTGGATCAGAGGCTCCAAGGGAATAGAGATAGGGTTTACCTTGCCACTGTTTATCTCAGAGCTAGCACTGTACCCGACACTTATGAGGCCCTAAATAAATCTCTACTGGGTATATTCATTGACTAATGCATACAGATTCTGATAAGCACAGTGCTGGCTGGTGAGGGTGCTTTCTGACCTGCCCACAATCAAAATGTGAAAGGACAATTATCCAAACTATTTACATCATTTTAAATAAGCCTTAATCAAAGACCATTTTCAAACAAGCAAGTCACTTAGAAATGATCGGATTGGGAGGCCTTTGAACCACCTCTAGAGGCTTATGATTGACTGGTGACATTTCCTGCACCTTTCCAGAAGAGTTCTTAATGTTACTACAATCTCTCGTGGACCATTTGAGAATGTGTTACTGTTTGGCATTTTTATTTTCATCATATAAAATACATAAATCAAAAAAGATGTTGCCATTTTGGATGATTGACATTTTATCAATTCTTCCTGCCAGAGTTAAAAATAATGTTTGGACTGTTCCCCCAGGAGTATATTTAATTCTCTTGATAAATTAATGACTGGCCTTAAGCCTCTGGCAGAATAAATGAAACTCTTCTTAATCTATTCAATTAATGAAATGGGCTTCTAGGTATGCTTGCTTCAGGATGCTTATAATGCACGTAGTACATGACTAGAGATGTAGATTCCAATAGGGGGAGTAGCCTGAATTGTTTACAGCCAGATTCACTCAATTTGTCTTAAAATGTTTTAATAAAGCTGAAGTGAAACTGAGAGTTCATGTTGAGGAGATAGAGGAAAGTATCACCTCAAGGGAAAAGTGACACACAAAAAAATGAAAAAAAGCAAAACAAAAAAAGACAAATACATCCCAGTTTGAGGTCTTCAAGAGGATCAAGTAGGAGAGAATATATTTTGGTATCAATGTACATATTTCAGTTTTTCTTAATTGGGAAACCCCTTAGGATAGATACTGCTTTACCTAGGTATCAGTTAGCATTTTCTCCTGTCCCTTTTTACATTTTTCTATTACTTCATATGGGACATACTTCAGCCTTCTAACCAGAATGATCCACAAAGTATTTAAATGTCAGGGATCAATGGCTGAGGATGGGATGAGGAAGAGGAAAGATGTGGGTGCACCTGGGATTTGGCAGCTGGATAGGGGAGTGGAAGGATCAGAAAGACAAGATCAAGGATGTAAGTGAGTGAGATATAGTGCAGAACCCAGGCATGGAAGATTCAGGGGTCAGACATAGCCATGGCCTAGGTGGGGCACATCCTTCATGATTTAAGGAGATGGAGGCTGGTCAAGATGTAGATCTGATATATGAAGACTCCAGCATGTGACGCAGCAAAACCAGCCATTGTAGAGAAATGGAACAAGCTTGGCGATTTCTCACAAGGTATGTTCAGACTGTACTTATTTCTAAGGCCCATTCAGGGCCCCCAGGAAATCAGGGTGGTCAATAGAAAATTAGGTATGTATCACATCTTCTTTATCCTTTTGTCTCTTTACGGGCATCTACGTTGCTTCCATGTCCTGGCTGTTGTAAATAGTGCTGCAGTGAACGTTGAGGTACATGTATCTTTTTGAATTATGGTTTTCTAAGGAATATACCCAATAGTGGGGTTGCTGGATCATATGGTAGTTCTATTTTTTCATTTTATAAGGAATCTCCATAATGTTCTTCACAGTAGCTGTATCAGTTTACATTCCCACCAATAAGGTTCTCTTTTCCCACCATAAGGGTTCCCTTTACTCCACACAGTCTTTGGCATTTATTGCTTATAGATTTTTGGATGATGGCCATTCTGACTTTTGTGAGGTGATACCTCATAGTTTTTATGATGGGATATTACTCAGTCATAAAAAGGAACAAAATTGACTCATTTATATACATGCAGATGGACCTAGAGTCTGTCATAAAAAGTGAAGTAAGTCAGAAAGAAAGAAACAAATATTGTATATTAATGCATATATGTGGAATCTAGAAAAATGATGCAGATAACCTGTTTGCAGGGCAGGTGTAGAGATGCAGATGTAGATAAAGATAAATGTCCATGTGGACACAAGGCGGGGAACAGGAAAGTGGAACAAATTGGGAGATTAGGACTGACATATATACAATACCACGTGTAAAATAGATAGCTAGTGGGAAGCTGCTTATAACAGAGTGACCTCAGTTTAGTGTTCTGTGATAATCTAGATGGGTGGGGTGGGGCAGTGGGAGGGAGGCTCAAGAGGGAAGGGATATATGTATATATATAGCTGAGTCATTTCATTGTACAAAAGAGACTATCACAGCATTGTAAAGCAACTGTACTCCAGTAAAAGAAAGAAAATTAGAAAGTAGCCTAAGAGAAATATTATATATATTATATAAAGTAAATGAAATAATAAATATTGTATACTTGTTACATATTATATATGTTATATAAGTATTATTTAACATATAAATATTACATAATTGTATAACATATAAATGTTATATAATTGTATAATTGTGATTTTCCCTCTCTCATGTTTGGTTTTCTCCAGAATCTTTTTTCCAGAGACTCTTGTAAGTATCTCTGTAGTATTAATACCTATCTGATACATTCATCTCTCTGTTCCATTTTCCCTCATCCTTCTGGGTTCTCGCACAAATGACTCTTTATCCATTCTGTTGGAGGAATGTCCAGTAACTTAGCATTTTACTTATGTCTGTGTATTAACTATAATCAGACCCTTAATTTAATTGTTCATTGCTAATATTTAGAGATGTAATTGATTTGCTTATGTTGTTATGTATCTTGCAACTTTGCTGATGCATTACTAAAAAGCTGTGTATTACTCTTAAAAAAAAAAAATCTGGCCAAAAAAAGATAAGGGAAAGTAGAAATACAGTTTACTTGGTTTTGGTTACAAATATAGTAATTTTCAAAAGATCCATGTTTAGCAGTGTAAATCTCAAGTCCACAAAAATCTCAAGTCCATTTTTATTCTTTAAATAAATAAAAATAATTATAAGTCTCCATCCTTACTGGGAAGTGAGATAGTCAATCATAGACATCACTATTCCTGTGCCCATTCCCTTGACCTGACTCCTGATCAGTTCAGACTAATTAATAGGATATTTATGTGATACTCAGCAATCGGGGGCAAGCATACTGGCCTCCAGAGATCACAGGGACTGCCGGCATCCTCCTTGTTCAAGGATGTGGGGGTCCCTTGACAGCAAAGGGATCTGCTGCTTCTTAGTTACATACAAGGCCAGGAAGTCTTTGCTGAGTCCCAACTGTGTTCCTGCCACTGCTTGGGACACAGAATGAAACAATGGGAAAAGAAGAAATCTGCTCTGTGTCTCTCTGGGAGAAATCTCTCCATCTGTTTTCTTTTCTTTATAAAAGTATTCCCATTTGGCCTCTCATTGTCCTCAAAATCCCTCAAGAAATCTCACCAATAAACTCATTTTTAAATGTTCTTGCTAATACCAAAAACATGTCATAACCCACAATCATAGGTGATTATAGGAATTGAGTGCTGACTGTGGAGAGCTCGTTCTGCTCTGTCCTTAGGGGCTTGTTGCCAGTGAAAGCTGTCTGCTCTGTTCTGGAGAATGGTGGCCTCACCCAGTCATCTGCTGGGCCCCAGCTGGTCCACAAGGCATTTGGAAGGGGCTTAGCAGAGGAATTGGAATGGCCTCAGCCAAAGCCCAGCTGGGAACAGGCTGTCGTGTGCCACTGCAGAGGACTCAGAGATCCGTGTGTTTTAAACTATCTGAAAACCTAATATCTAATTTGCTTGTAGACATATATGTTCTACTCTAATTTTTCTGACAATTAGCAGAGCAACCCACTTTAGTCTTTTTTTCAATCCACCAGCCTTTTTCCCAACTACACATAAGACACACACACACACACACACACACACTTGTAGTTTCTTGTCTACCCAGAGCTAAAGGGTAAGTAAACGCTTTCTTGATATATGTATATGTACCCGTGCCTGTGGGGCTTCCTAGGTGGCACTAGTGGTAAAGAACCTGCCTGTCAATGCAGGAGACAAAAGAAATGCAGACGCAATCCCTGGGTCAGGACAATCCACTGGACAAAGGCATGACAACCAACTCTAGTATTCTTGCCTGAAGAATCCCATGGACAGAGGAGTCTGATGGACTACAGTCCACAGGGTCACAGAGAGTTGGACATGGATGAATGACTAACACTTTCATTTTTCTTTTCACTTTCACAATGTTAATAGGAGCTACAGGGGATTCCCTTTTCTACAATCTCTGTAAATACCATGTGGCTATTCTATAGGATGGACGATCGTGCTTGCCACTTAATGGGTGAAATTTTATTTTATTTTTTTCCTGTAAGTGAATTTGGAATATTTGACATTGACCTGATTTTAATCAAAAACAGATTTTTGCAGGGCTCATTCTTAATGGAGAATGCAATTATTTTCTGAAGAATCTCATCCATTTCATTAAAAGTAACACTCATTTTCTAGTAAGCAATGGATGTAGAGGAAGGAATACTTCACAGTTCTAATATCTATACCTATGGAACCCTAGCCCTATACCCTCATCCTGAAAAAGTGTTAGGTAGTTTGTTGGATATTAGCAGCTCCCAGCCCAGGCTGGATGGGGTCATCTTTCTCTGTTCCCTCACAACCCCCCCAACACCAGTGATAAGAACATACACAGAAATTCTCCTTTTTAGTCAAGGACCACCAAGTTTCTAACTTTATCAGGACCAAGGAAGATAAAATGCCAGCACAGGTTGGCACAGGTATACCAAGACCTAAAAGGTGATTCAAAGTAATCTGGGGTTTTTAACGAATTTGGAGTATTTGACACTGGCCTGATTTTACTAAATCAAAAACAGACTTTACAGAGTCCATAGGGTGGTTGAAAGTTTGGTAGAAACTTCTCTGCCCACTTCACTTTCTTTCCCCAGTTTCTCTCGAAGCTTATTTCTCCGAGAAATAAGCTTATTTCTCGGGCTTGTTTCTCTGCTCTCTTCTACCCAGCTTTTTCTGTGTACTGAAGCAGTGAGCACCCCAGTGCTCTAGCTTTGCCTTTACTGCAATCACTATGGAGCCCAAGCAGGAGACAGAGGAGGGGAAGATAATGAGATCAGGATATTTATCCCACCAGCTCTTTCTTTAAAGAGTCACCTCTAACTGGTTAATCCTCAAAGTTTAAGGCTTCCTTATACCCGCCTTCTCCATATGACTCTCATGTTTGAAGTCCCAGTCACCACTCATGACACGGCTGAAAGAATAAGCACAGCCCAGCACAACCACCCCCTACCCTGCCTGCTGGGGACTGAAGTGCTAAGTCACTCCAATCATGTCTGAGTCTTTGTGACCCTACAGACTGTAGCCTGCCTGGCTCCTCTGCCCATTGGATTCTCCAGGCAAGAATACTAGAGTGGGTTGCCATGCCCTCCTCCAGGGGATATTTCTGACCCAGGGATTGAACCCGCATCTTCTGCATCTCCTACATTGCAGGCAGATTCTTTACCGCTGAACCACTAGGGAAGCCCATCACGCCTGATAAAAATATCTTAACAAAAATATCCCTGCATCGATATACTTTGGGTGCACCATCTGTTTCCTATGCTTGCCAGTCATTTGTTTTCATCCTGGGATCCAGCAAGGTGAGAAGCAGCAGAGGAGAAGGAAAGGAAGCCTACAGTGGTCTGCCTCGGGTCATGGACTGCTTCAATATGGTTAGTGTGTGGCACTGCACAGGTTAATAAGCCTGTGGGATATTTTGGAATAGAATGTCTCTTCATGCTATTCTGGAATAGCATGTTACCCTAGCTTGATTTACATTAAAGTTCAGGAGGCAAAGGAAGAACAATTTATCCCACTCTATTTAGATCTTTTTATTTGACAAATATTTATCAAGCACCAATTATGGTGGGTGAGGAGTAGGGACAGAAAATAAACAAGCAAAATTACATCCCAGATGGTGATAAGTGCTCTGGAGGAAAATAGAGTTGGGAAGAAGGGGAAGCAGAGAAGAGAGGGGCAGATTGCCCACTTGAGACTCATTTTTCATGGGCAGCTTCACAGGAAGGGTGTCATCGGAGCAAAGACCTGAAGGAGGTGAGGAGCAATTATGTGCAAAGCTGGTATAAGAGCACCGTAAACCACAACCTATATTGGTATTCCTCTACCCAGGGTGCCGTTTGCAACTGTGTGGAAGTGTGTTGGTTGTTGCAGTGATTGTGTGGTGGGTGAATAGAAGAGGAGCACTGCTGTGGGTAATTAGCTGATGGACCCAAGGAAGCTCCATTATCTGCCATGCACAGGACAACCACAGACAATGAAGATGAGTCCAGCAAAAATTCCAGTAGCATCCTTGTTGAGAAACAGTGAGCACAAATATCAAGTGCAAAATCCTTGAAGCTAAAGTATCCACCATGAACACACACATACTCAGACACACTGTTTTCTTAACTAAAAGCAGTACTGTGATATCCACATCTCCACATCTCTCCTAGCTGCTGTAGTGCACAAGACCTCTGGCGTAACTTGTAACTGCGTATTTGTCCTCCCATGATGTATGCATTTTACCCCAGGGCTGGGGGTAGAGCAGAACACAAGTGCTCCACAATGAGAACATCCATGGTTGTCCTTCCTGGTGGTGAAGGCGAATTTCCTAGTGGTGACTGATTCAGCCAGAAAAGACCAGCAGGAGGCCAAAGGTCCTTCCTATCCAACACACACAAGCAAAATTTGCTCTTTGCCTGAAGAGCTATTTAAAATAATAATTAAAAAATAGATGAAGTTCTGTAATATAAAATACACCCAAAGATTCCATTCACTTTGCTAGAAAACTCTAGCAAACACTTCATTGGTAATTTAGACTTGAACAATTTATGGGCTGTGTTTGTGGAGAAACAATGCATTTTGTGTATTCTCTCCACATATATATGTTCATGATTTTTTTTGGAAATAAATTCATGTGGCATAGTTGTTATGACCTTCAGATATACACTATAAATTTGTCCTTTCTCATTTTAGTATAACTGACCAAGATAGTAGGATAAAAATACTAGGCTATACTATGATAAATTCAACTTAAACTTCCCATGGCTTTAAAATCTATTTCATATAATCCACTTGTATGTTTGAGCTACTCTTCCACCTCTTACGGATATATTACACTGTTGTTCTTGTTCAGTCGCTAAGTCATGTCTGACTCTTCGCAACCCCAGGAACTTCCGCACACCAAGCTTCCCTGTCATTCACCATCTCCTTGAGTTTGTTCAAACTCATGTCCACTGAGTTGGTGATGCTATCCAGTCATCTCATCCTCTGCCACCCCCTTCTGCTCTTGCCCTCAATGTTTCCCAGCATCAGGGTCTCTTACAGAAATCTTACATGCTTGCTAATAATTCTGATGTTTTTTGACTGATGAAGATAAACAGTATAGCCAGATAAGCAGCACATTTTTATTCTACTTTATATTTTGCTGATCAGAATCCTTGAAGAGGCATCAAAAAATGGCCTCCAGATAAGGTTCAGACCTCACTGCCTCTTATGGGCCTCTAGCTAGCAAGCCATGCTATCAGCTAACTCTAGCAAGGGGTTGGCTCCAGTAAGCAGAACTACTTTGGTTGACTGGACCCATGCTGTTTTATCAAGATGAGATAGTTTGTTGTAAATCAGGGGGCAAGGCCAGAGTGAAGGCATAATAGGAAGAGGGCCCTGATAGCTTATCTCTGATCATCTCCTCATTTGTCAAAATCAAGACATTTTCTGTCCTTTGGTAACTGTCAAATAAATAACACCCAGATAATGCTTGCAGAACTGGTTTATCAGAACCATCCTCCACTTCATTTCCTCCTCTCAATCTGTACAACTTACGTGTCAGTGAAGAAGAGATGGTCTCACTTTTACTCTTTGCATATTTAATCTGAGCTTATGATCAGTTCCTGAGAGGGGATGTTTAGCACTGATAACCTGGGTAACACTTTTCAACAGCCCCTAGGGACAGTCATATAAATATACCAATAAATGATTTGGAGGTGCTTTGGACCTGGAAATTTAAACTACATTTTAACTTTTCTTCCTCATATTTTTTTATAGAAACATGAACATACTCCTCAGGGCAAAATCTATTCAAGAACCTATGAGAGAGAAAGAAGAAAATCAGTGGTTTTATTTGGCGAAGGACCTGATTCTTTTAGCTGAGGGCTTTCATACAGCTCTGGGATAAAATGCTTGGTGGTTTGCACTGGAATGAGTAAATTCATAGCATAAAGAAGCTCTTTGCTCAGTGGCTCTGCACCATCCAGTTTAGGCATGTTTCCACAATATTTTAGCCAATGTCCAGTATTTCCATGGGAAAACTGTTAAGACCTGACACTGTCATTATCCTAAATATTGAGGGAAAACAGTTTCAATGAGGTCAGAAGTTCTTCAGTAATATCCCATAATTATCTCCACTTTTGAAGTCTTGTTGTAATTAACTCATACTTTTATTAACTCATAACTTATTATGGTGCTCATTTTATTCTTTCTTTATACTAAGATTGTCTCTATGCCTGATCTTCCCAATTGGATTATAAATCCCTTGAGCATTTTGTCATCTGTTTTTCCATGACACCTGCCATAGGGGAAAACTACTATAGATGCTCATGAAATGTGAGAGGAATAAATGAATTTCAAAATAGTCACGTACATGCCCAGCGTTATCACTATTTCAAGAATCTTGAAGAGTGATTGTTACTAATAACTTAAGGTAGAGGAGCTGTAGGTAGAATAGATTGCTTTAGTAAATATAAACTTTCATGGAGTTAATTAGTTTTTGAGTGAAATTCAGTACAAAATATTTTCAGAACCATGGAGCCTTTTTTCCCAAGATGCTCACAATAATCCATAAAGATAATGTATTATCAAAGTAAATGTGTTGTGGTCTCAGTTAAAATGAATCTTAGCGAGGCAGGTATTGTATATCCTTCAGCTAAAGATTAACTGCATATATTGTGTTTATATCTTAATGCTTCACACATAGTAGTGAAGTATACTCAACAAATGTACTTATTTTTAGAATTTCTCATATTTTGGCCCTAAAATGCATGAACCATCTCTTTAATTCTCTTCTTCTCTCAATAGAATAAATTCAGATTTTGGGGGCCTTTAAAAGGGTAAATGAAACTAGATTATCCAGATGAGACAAGCCATCTGTGTGGAAAGAAAACCACCAATAACTTGTGATCTTGATAGAAGTTTGCCTCTTCCACAGCCCTGGGGTCTGAGTGGTATGATTAATACAAGCTCACCCATGAGACCAGCTGGAACATCATAGCAAACTGGCAATAAGGAGGTAAGTGGCAAGGAAGGGATAAGAAAACTAGCCTTGTAGTAGATATCACCCCTGAGGAGAAGACACAATGATGCCCATTTCTTTGTCCAAGATCTAATATATGACTTAACCCAGTCTGACCAGATATCCTTGATTTAACACATAGGCAGGGACCCCACAGCAGGAATCTTTGGACACAAAAGATAGTCCTTTTGCAATTGCAGAAATTGTCAGAGGCCCATTTGGGCTGAAATAGGGTCCTTGTCTATGGTCTGGAGTTCACGGTGCATATGCAGGTCCTAGGAGGCGGATTGCTAATAACAGATAGCATCAGTCAAATGTACTTGGCTTTGAGAACAGTACAAAAGAAAAGTCAAAGCAGTTGGATACATGCCCAAGATTAATGAAGGTTAGTGAGGAAAGCTACAAATCAGTGACATGAAGTTTTGGAGAATTAAGTCTTACTAGCATCTCAAGTTAGACTTTGATTGGTTCCAGTATTGGATCTACGCTGAGGATGTAGGTCTCAGTGCTTACGTATGAATAGCCTAGTGACTGTGGCAGGAAAAACTTACCCACTCTAAACTCTGATCTTATTTCAATTCCTAGTGTTTCATCTCAGCATTGGTCTCACATCTTAAGACAGTTCTTACTCAGCCATGAGTATACTATTTCTAGAACACCAGGCCTACCTAAAGTAATTTATCTCAGCAGTTAGCATCTAAGTTGGCTGGGCTTATCTCCTGCAGTCTCCTAAGGGGTTTTGGCTACTGAACACTGATAGGTCAACCTTGTCATAGATAAGGTCATTTTCATGACCTATGTAAGAAATTGACATACGGAAATGATATGTGACTTGCCAGAGAGAAATTAATTGCAGGACTGGGAATACACTAGGACCTCTAATACTTTCTATCATGTAATGCTATTTTCTTTTTCATTTCCAAAATTCTTTTACTTTACCATGTTTGACAAACACTCATTCTAAACAAGGTTCCCTAATATATTTGCTGACTCTAAACAAATTCTATCTTTTGCCAGCTCCAGGTTCAGTTTCCTTGTAAAAGAGTAAAAGTAAGTAATCACAATATTGGGATTTTTAATGAAAGAATCACCAAGCCAACCTAATTAAGGAAGGTCAATTAAACATAGCACTGAACCATCTGAAGTATGAAGAACAGTTTTCTGTTTAGGAACTCAGGATACAGCAATTACGTGGTTAATTTGACACGTAAGCAGGAAACAGAGTCCAAAGCACAATCTTGTTTTTTAGACTTTCAAGTGTTACTTTACAATTTTCACAAGCATTCATTTATAGGGGAATATTTCTCACAAAGTTCATTTTGTAAATTGCATAGTTGAGTCATATTTAGAAATCAATTTAATACAGTCTGCCTCCAACCTGTTGTTATCCTACCAAGCTCATCTTTTGCTTAATTCTTGATTTAGTATCCAACTGGGAAAATATCTAACTAATGTTCTTCTGAAGAAAGCAGCCAATTATCGTTATTCTTCCCAAATCCAGAAAACTTTTATTTCCTAATGAAGTGGTGCTCAAAATTTAGGGTTAAAAAAAATCAGCTGGAGATGTATTAAAAATATCAATTCCTGGGTTTTCTAAGAATTCACTTGGTCAAAGGTGTAGATAGTCCAAAAATCTCCATTTTAATAAACCCACACTAGAAATTATTTTGCGTGAGTCCACAGACTATTTGAATATTCATCCTTTATAATACCAATGATCTATAAAACAGCGCCCAAACTATTTCCATGTCCCTATAGGCTTCAGTTTATGATAAATAACCTTGGCTTGATGGGCTCATGTAATGAAGATTAGAAGAACCAAAAAACTTTCAGTTCTTCCTAATACTTTGTGATTTAGCTTATAGAGTTAAATAAAAGCCACAACATCTTGAAAATACATCACCTTAAGTTTATTCCTCTTTACTCAGACAAAAGTCCAGAACCTGTATGTTTCAAACTTAATCTTCTTAATCATGTGCTTCTCTTGACTTGAGGTTTTTATTTACTACCTTTCTATATCCCTTCAGAATTGATTATTGGATGAACAGTTTCTGGCTGTCTCTGAAAGTTGATTTTTATGTTTTCTATAGAGTTGGACGGGCCCATCAGGAGTTCCAAGGATATTATACAGGTGGCTGAAAACAGACTTAGCAGGGACGTGAGAGAAAGTCTTTTTTAAAAGATCTCTTTTTTAAAAAATAGGGAATCGATGTAAACAGAACATTAGCAAAGCTTCCAATGGGTTCAGCAAGATCTCATTTCAAAAAAAAAAAGAAAAAATGATAGCAGACTTTTAGGCTGAGGTTTTCTGCCTCTTGAACTTCCAATAATACATGAAAAGTTAACCAATTCATTTTCAAGACCCAACAATAGTCAGTGTGATCAGCTGGCTAAATGTGTTTTGCAGCCCGTCATTCATCTCTCTTCCTCATGAAAGTACCTGTTCTCAAAGTAGGGCCCTTGGTCAATCTTTACAAACTCTAGACCCACCTCTAGGATAGAGGCCAGGCCTGACTGAGTGCATCTGAAACTTAGACTCATTGAAATACCCAGATAATACCTGCAACAGAGTTCATGATGGCTCTGCTTCAGATGCAAACAGCATCCAGTTCTGAGTGCTTCCAAACCTACTGTAGGTACAAGATGGTCTGGGACTTAACTAAGGCAAGGTATCACAGCTCTGAGGGAATTGCCCTGATGTAGTATCTGTGAATCTCCGAAATAAGTCACATCTCCTAAGAGCCCAAGGATTTACCATTTGCACAAGGATCTCTGGTTTTTCAGTCCCTCTAGATAACCCCAACAGAGTCCCCTTGAGCCCAAAATGGCATCTGGGGATGGCCAAGACCTCAGAATCTTTATCTCTGTACTAATGTGCCCCCTTCCTAAAAGCGGTATCTGAAAACTTCGCTGTGCTATTTTAACTGGCGATCACTGCAAACCACAGACCTGTGAGACCTCAAAGAATACTAAATCCAAGAAAATCCACTGCTTCTCAAACTGGATTATGTGTATCTCCAGGACTAACTGATAGTGTGTCAGGGGGTTCTATAAGTCCATGTCTGTGTGTGTGCTGCTCTTTCTGTCACATCCGACTCTATGTGACCCTGTGGACTGTAGCCCATGAGGCTCCTCTATCCATGGGATTCTCCCGGCAAGAATACTGGAGTGGGTTGCCATACCCTCCTCCAGGGGATCGTTCAGACCTGGGGATTAGACCTGCATCTTTTATGCCTCTTGCATCTTCAGGCTGGTTCTTTACCACTAGCACTACCTGGGAAGCCCCCTATAAGTTCACAGGATTTAAATATTGCATGATTTTCTGCAACATCAAACTTGCCTGAAACTTGTGAAGGCAAAATACATTTTTTTGAAAGTGAAAGTCCTTCAGTCAAGTCCAACTCTCTGCGACCCCAGGAACTGTAGCCCACAAGGCTCCTCTGTCCATGAGATTCTCCAGTAAAGAATACTGGAGTGGGTTCCCATTTCCTTCTCAGGGAATCTTCGCAACCCAGGAATTGATCCTGGGCCTCCTGAATTGCAGTCTCAAACCATCTGAACCACCAAGGAAGCCCACATCTTTCTATCAGCACCCAAATATGGAGGAGGTCACAGTATTTGGCTGGATTCTGCAAAAATAATAATAATAATAATAAAGATTACAAAGAAAAACCTTGCTTGTATTGGCCTCTTGGAGTTAAATAAACATGCTATCTTAAACTTGCTATCATTTAGGGTATATGTTTAAAAAATTTGAAACACTACACCAGTCTCCTCAGTTTGCCGATGAAGAAACTGAGATCAGAGAGAGTATATCATTTGTTCAAAGTCAACAATTACCTGGTGTCAGAATATCTATATCCCTCTGCATAGGCCCCATTTTGTTATCACTTGTTGTCTCCTCTGTCTCTCCACAAACTGCATGAAAGTTGATTCTTCAGATTTTTTTAAGACTTAAAATGCAAATAACCCCAATAAAGATATGAGATCATATTGTGGCTCTAAAATTATTGACATGACTTATCCTTTCCCTCTATATTTTTATAGGGAAAGGTAGAGGCAGAATACAATGGGTCTTTAGGAGTGAACATCTTTGCTTTCATGTATGAATGTTTGTGTGTGTATGCACGTGCACATAGTTGGAGTGTGTGTATATAGATATAAAATGTTTATTGGCCTAGGTTTCTGAGTTTGTCATAGGCATACGGCAGAAGGGAAGAAATACAGCCCAAAATAGGGCTGAGTATCAAAGCACACATTTCCCTATTTTGCAGTTTTGCACAGTATAATAGTAGTTGATATAACCCAAGTGTTGCCTACCTAACCTTGGCCTTTTCCTTGAAAAAAAAAATCATGCCTTCTTGAGGATTTCCATCACTCATGTGAAAATATAGCTAAACATCTTTTCACTTGCAGCTGCTTGAAGTAATGGATTATGCCTTTGAACTTGCCAGTAAACTTCAAGATCCTAGTATAAATATCAAACTTGTCAAACGTGCTTTCCAAGGAAGCCCTATAATGAAAAGCTTATCTGTTTGGGGGGTAAGTTAATGCCTCCATTTGGCCTCAGAGTCAAAGCCTGAGAAAATTTTGGTTGTACACAACTTCCTGCCAGCTATCAGGGGTCATCTCTGGCTAGGCGCGGAGTAGCTTTCACTGAAGTTTGGTCTGGACCACTGTCTTGCTGCCACAGAGCCAGGCATGCCCCACTAGAACTCCCCGAGAGCTCGGCACCTTCCTCTATAGATTTTCCTCTTCCCTTTGAGTCAGCACATCAGAGGATCAATGGAGTCTGCAGGCCAGAGCTACCACCAAAAGAAGAGAAAGAAGCTGATGAGGTTGTGACAGGATTTGGCTGGAACTGTATGTGGTGCCTAATGGGCTTCCCTGGTGGCGCAGAGGTTAAAGCATCTGCCTGCAATGCAGGAGACCAGGATTCGATTCCTGGGTCGGGAAGATCCCCTGGAGAAGAAAATTGCAACCCACTCCACCATTCTTGCCTAGAGAATCCCATGGATGGAGGAGCCTGGTACTCTACAGTCCACAGGGCCGCAGAGTCGGACACGACTGAGAAACTTCACTTTCAGTTTTTTCAATGCTGTCAGAAGAGTGCTGGAACAAATAATGCTCGCCCTGCACATCACCAGGTCTTGGGTGCAGCCAGTGGGGCCAAGGGCAGATTCTCTGACTCTGGAATATAATAGAACAGCTTGCAATTTCTTCTTTCTGGGTAATATAGATGGCAAGAAGGACAAACCTGGAAAGAAAGGCTCTGCCTTCAAACAACAAAACCACAACTTGGTGTCAACTTTCGAAGGGTCAAAAAATATTTTTTAAAGAGGGGTTAGAACAGAAATATTGTTCTGTATAAGTAGTAAGAAGAATGGCTTTAAAGCAATCGCCACACAAGTTTAATCCTTGGGAATGTTTATGTCTATCCCATGTTTTCATAAGGAAAGATTCCCTTCATCCTCACCTGGATGAAGGTTAGCAATCCCCACTAGCTGCCGGTTCTTTGGGCCACATCAAAGCCCTCTGGGGGAAAGGCTGGGGTGTTTTCTTTTCTCCCTAGATAGTTGAGGAATAATCATAATGAGAACCTTCTGACTTTCCTTAGAAGTGAAACCTGTTTCCACAGTGTGCCCTAGAGACATCTTCTGTGGTATGAGACAAAAGGAAAATTCAGCAAACAATCACTGACAATCAGGCTGGCGCCTCTGAACAAATGTCTCTACCTGGCCCCACTAATAAAGATACCAGACCTGTTGTTTCTTTTTCTTCCTCTCCTTTTTTTCTTGGATCCTAACTACTTCTATATCTGTGGCCAGATGTTTTGTAGTTAAATTTCAAAACACTCACTTGGCAGTTTTGTATGGTGGTATTATAATATTTATAAAACCCCTGGTGCTAGTGTGAAAGTGACATGCACAGATAGGCACTTTAAAGGGGGCATGAAAGGAACAAAATGCATTACCAAATGCAATACTCAGTATTAACCACATTCATATGAGTTTCGTATTTGATCCAATAAACCTGTGGTGCCAGATGTAAAATTAGCCTGTAAAACTTTCCATCCACTTTAACTATTCACTGTTACTGCTCTCAAATACCAATGTTCAAAGGTGGCATCTTACTTGAAAAAAAGAAATGAGTTTAAAATGTGTATAATGCATATTAATCATGTATAGCCAATGCAGGAGACACAGAAGACTCAGGTTCTATCTGTCCCTGGATTGGGAAGATCTCCTGAAAGAGGAAATGGCTACCCACTCCAGTATTCCTGCCTGGAAAATTCTATTGGCAGAGGAGACTGGCAGGCTACAGTCCATAGGGTCACAAAGAGTTGGACACGACTGAACACACATGCATTATATATGATGTGTGTATATAGGTAAATTAATTACAATTTTTCCAACTACTGAGGAAAATTAAAGAGGTTCTCTCACTCCCAGTGAGACTTAACCTCATGTCAGAATGTGCCCAGAAGCCAGGTTGCATGGTCTCCATCATCCACAGTCACTTGGTCTGGGGATGGACGTGTGAACCAAACTACATCTCCATGTCAGATGCATTAGTACAAGTTCACTAGTATCTTTGGGAGAAGAAGACATCTGCCGCATTAAACTCGCATTTGTGAGGATGCTTGCCTGTTGCTGACAAGGGACGCCTTCAGCAGAGAGTCACCCAAGAATGAAGCTGTCTCAGAGTAAAGCAGAATTAAAAAAAAAAAAAAAAAGCTAATGCCTGAGGACATTATTTAAGCAGCTGGGTGCAGGTGTCCCTGAAGCCAGATCTTCCTTGCATTTTTCATAAAAATGTGTTAATAAATTCCTTTCTTTGCCTAAGCCGGTTGGCGTTAGATTTTCTCTCTTTCAACTGAAAGTGTACATCTTTACTAAAGTTCCATTAGTTTTCTCATGTTAATATGTAAGATAAATATTATCTTCATTTAACAAATTAAAACGTTAAGACTCAGATGAAAAACTAAGTTCGCTACCTGGCCCAAGACCACACAGGAAGTTTAAGGAACAAAATCTAAGTCTAAAATCTAGGTTATTAATATACACTTAGGGATTTTTAATGTAAGTTTAAATGTAAATATATTTGGAAGGAAAAATAACTTAAAGTAAATTTCAATAAATGAAAGATCTAAGTGTACATCATTAGTGGAAGAATCAAAACTGAATTTTAAAGGAAAAGGAAACTGAAAGAAGTCTGAATGTCTTTCTGGATTGGCAAGAAAGCACATGGTAAGAGCTGACATTTGCTGAAGGCACACAGATGAGCTGACTTCATTCTCCCCCGACCATTATTAGGTGGATGATATTAATATCATTATCCCCATTGTATAGACGAAAAGCAGAATCACAAAGAGGTGTAACACCTGGTCCAAAATTGCACAGCTTCTCAGTGCGGTCCTCCACATTTGGTTCTCATTTTATATAGGGAAAATTAGGAAGCGAATACTTATGTAGAACATATCAATATTAGCTGGGCTAACAAATACCTGTTCTGGCAGAAATATTTCTCCAGAATCCCGCAGTTCCTAGAATCCTGTTTGATAAAATATGTTATCAAACAAATTACTTTACCTTTGAGATTTTACGAGAACTTTGCTAGTGAGTAGAAATGTATTATGTAATACATACACATACTTTTTTTTTTTCTGGCTATGTCATGCACAGCATGCAAGATCTAAGTTCCCTGACCAGGGATCTAACCTGTGCCCACTGTGGTGGAAACGTGGAACCCTAATCACTGGACTACCAGGGAATTTCCTACAAATATGTTATAAAGAATTATTTTTCCACTGAGATATTCAGATGGGCAGAATATATCATATATAACAGCTTTCATCACTGAGAAGTCTATTTAGCAGAATCTGAAGTCCTAGGATCTTCATATTTTAGTAAGGAAGAGAAAAAAAAAATAACTATCAGAGCTTCCTTGCAGCCTAACTGTCAGAGATGTTTCTGGAAGTTGTTTGACAATTACAGACTTAGCACCACAGAATCTGAGATACTCAATAGTGTTTCCACTAATTATTTAATGTGGCACTTGAGAATTTAGGTAATGTTTCCACTAATTATTTAATGTGGCACTTGAGAATTTAGGTAAGTTCTGAAAATATGAGAGACAAAAATGGAGTATGCAAGAAGCATTCATAGTTGAGATATCTGCGTTAACAATCATTAAACTTCAGAGTATTCAGTGATACGGGAAGTAGTAAAGGTCACTTAAGATACTTTTTTAAAGGAATACAGACTTAAGTGGTCCTATTCTGGGTCCATTACTTATGGGCTCTGGCTTATAGGCAGCTGTGAAAAGAGCTTTGTCTGAGCAAATCTTTAGAACATCTTGTGTGACCTTACCCTAATTTCCCAGAAAAGTTGGGCTGCCTTTTCCTTGGTAGGGAAGGTCAGACAGGGAACATCTTAAAAGAAGATAAAAGAGGTGCTGAGGAAATGAAGGGAATGCGATTCTTCTAAAAACTTGTCATAAAGCTACCTCCATGTGCTAAGAATAATATTATATTATAGAGGACTGCTACTTTCAGGCCTTTTATGTTAAAATAGTAACTTTAGAGGAGCTTATATAATGTCATTTTAACCTGCTGTCCTTCATTCAGGCTCTGGCTCTCTGACCATGATGGCTTCCCTGGACATGACAAAAAAAAACCAGACTGACTTGTGAAAGTGTTTATAACTGCATTATTAATGGTCCCTTCTGCTTATGAGAGATGAAGGCATGAGGAAACATTGACTAAGGCTTTTTAAAATGTCCCAGTTAATTGTTCTATAAGTTAGAGCCAGCCTCCCAAAAGCAGAAGTCTTATGCCAGAAATGAAAATAGGCTTTTCCAGAAGATCCTTCTGAAAATTTGGAAGAACAACCTACGGTGCCATACATTTTTTTTCTTTTTTTATGCTCTGAGATTTTTCAAATATGAGGAAATACACTTCAAAGTTTACAGCTTATTTTTCCATTTCATTAAGGGTGGCCATAATTAAAAAAAGAAAAGAAAAGAAAATGAGCAAAGTTGTAACTGAATCCAATTTGAAAGCCTTGTTGTGTGAAACAGTGCGCTTGAATAGTCCTTAATATATGTAAAACATGATTTTATTCCTCTGTTCAGTTCTGTCGCTCAGTCGTGACTGACTCTTTGCCATCCCACAGACTGCAACACGCCAGTCTGTCCTTAACCAACTCTCAGAATTTCTTCAAACTCATATCCATGGAGTTGGTGATGTCATCCAACCATCTCATCCTCTGTCGTCCCCGTTTCTTCCTGCCTTCAATCTTTCCCAGCATCAGGGTCATTTCCAGTGAGTCAGTTCTTGGCATCAGGTGGCCAAAGTATTAGCGTTTCAGCTTCAGCATTAGTTGTTACAATGAATATTCAGGACTGATTTCCTTTAGGATTGATTAGTTTGATCTCCTTGCAGTCCAAGGGACTCTCAAGGGTCTCCAATGCCACAGTTCAAAAGCATCAATTCTTCGGCACTCAGCTTTCTTTATATTCCAACTCTCACATCCATGACTACTGGAAAAACAATAGTTTGACTAGATGGACCTTTGTCAGCAAAGTGATGTCTCTGCTTTTTAATATGCTGTCTAGGTTGGTCATAGCTTTTCCTCCAAGGAGCAAGTGTCTTTTAATTTCATGGCTGCAGTCACCATCTGCAGTGATTTTGGAGGCCAGAAAAGTAAAGTCTCTCACTGTTTTCATCTATTTGCCAAGAAGTGATGGGACCAGATGCCATGATCTTTGTTTTTTTAATGTTGAGTTTTAAGCCAACTTTTTCACTCTCCTCTTTCACTTTCATCAAGAGGCTCTTCAGTTTCTCTTCACTTCCTGCCATAGGGGTGGTGTCATCTGCATATCTGAGGTTATTCATATTTCTCCTGGAAAACTTGATTCCATCTTGTGCTTCATCCAGCCTGGCATTTTGCAGGATGTACTGTGCATATAAGTTAAATAAGCAGGGAGATGATATACAGCCTTGATGTACTCCTTTCCCAATTTGGAACCAGTCAGTTGTTCCATGTCTAGTTCTAACTGTTGCTTCTTGACCTGCATAAAGATTTCTCAGGAGGCAGGTAAGGTGGTCTGGTATTTCCATCTCTTTCAGAATTTTCCACTGTTTGTTGTGATCCACACAGTCAGAGGCTTTATTGTAGTCATTGAAGTAGAAGTAGATGTTTTTCTGGAATTCTCTTGCTTTTTTGATGATCCAATGGATGTTCCCAATTTGATCTCTTGTTCTTCTGCCGTTTCTAAATCCAGCTTGTACATCTGGATATTTTCTGTTCACCTATTGTTGAAGCCTGACTTGGAGAATTTTGAGCATTACTTTGCTAGCTTGAGAGGTGACTGCAATTGTGTGGTAGTTAGAACCTTTTTTGACATTGCCTTTCTTAGGGATTGGAATGAAAACTGACCTTTTCCAGTCCTGTGGCCACAGCTGAATCTTCCAAATTTGCTGGCATACTGAATGCAGCACTTTCACAGCATCATCATTTAGGATTTGAAATAGCTCAGCTGGAATTCTATCACCTCCACTAGCTTTGTTCATAGTGATGCTTCCTAAGGCCTACTTAACTTCGGACACTAGGATTACTGGCTCTGGGTGAGTGATCACACCATCAGGTTGTATGAACCATTAAGATCAGTTTTCATGTCATTTACAAGAAAAATAGCTTACTGTATAAAAGGTATATATCATATATTACTTACTTCAAATTTTATTGTTTTTATTTTTTTGTTATTCCTTCCAAATGAAAGTACTTACTATCTTGCAGGAAAAAAAAGATCTTTTACAATCAGATCTTGGTATTTGGTAGATTCCTCATGCAAAGGCTCCAGAAATTACAGCATAGAATGAAACTCAGAAACAATGAGAAAAAAATTAGTCATTGTTATTCCTATACTATACCTGCATAAGTTTGGGGTTATGCCTATTTTGTCTCTTCATTGGTGTGGGTAATGGAGGATAGAATAAAAACTGCATTCAATTCAACAATGCTGAATTCAATCTTAAGTCCTAGATCATTAGCTGACCACTACTAGTTGGCATTTTAAATACTTTTTCCTCTTACAATGGGTGTTATTAGATTCTCTGGAAGCCAAAATTCTATTAATTTGAGTTTTGAGAATTTGCCTAATAGACTTAGAAAATCAAGATTAATAAGACTCTGCCTTGCAAAAGATAAATCAAGCATAGATAATTATATTCATTTTAATAATTTGTCTTTATAATAATATTTCATAAAAGAAATCAAAAGTACTTAGATTTGACTACTAATAGGTATCTGTACCTATTAAATAAATTGCTAAAAGGCAATTTATTTAAAATATATGTGTGTGTATATATATATACAGTGAAACAATTCTGAAATAGCAAAGCAAATAATATAACAAAAGATCAGTATTCTTGGGATATTTCTTACCACCTATATTTTGGTTAGGAAATTTTCTGTGATTTGCCTTTTAATATTTTTTTGTTATGCCAAATGCATTTTTGAGACTAATTGTCTTCAACTGTAAAATGAATCACCAGTTTAATAACAATTTTTCTAGAACAAATAAGGACTCTCATATTAAAAACTCACTTTTTACCATGATAATAAATATTTATGTCTATTATTATATAACCTATTTTCTTTAGATTACATTTGAGTTTAATAATATTTCATATTCAAATATTAAAATTTATTGAATCATTTTGATTTTTGTCATTTGGCATAGCTTCAAAACAATACTTTTCCTCTTAACACATGCTAGCTATTTTCATATTTTTAGCATTCTTAAAATTAACATGTATTTTCAAAATATATAAAAAAGATACTAAGATATATAGTTTGCCTTTCTAGTTGGTAAACTGTATTAGAGATTTAGATTTTGTGTGTTCTCAGTTTAATTATTTGCTTTTAGATTATTACTATTTATTATGCCTTATATTATACTGCATTAAAAAGCAGAGACATCACTTTGCCAACAAAGGTCTGCATATTCAAAGTTATGGTTTTTCCAGTAGTCATAAATAGATGGGAGAGTTGGACCATAAAGAAAGCTGAGCACCAAAGAACTGATGCTTTGAAACTGTGGTGCTTGTGAAGACTCTTGAGAGTCCCTTGGACAGCAAGGAGATCAAACCAGTTAATCTTAAAGGAAATCAACCCTGAATATTAATTGGAAGGACTGATCCTGAAGCTGAAGCCCAATACTTTCTGCAGCCCAAGCCACCTGTGTGAAGAGCTGACTCATTGGAAAAGACCCTGATTCTGGGCAAGATTGTGGGCAGGAGGAGAAGGGGACAGCAGAGGATGAGATGACTGGCTGGGATCATCAACTCAATAGACATGAGTTTGAGCAAACTTAGGGAGATAGTGAAGGACAGGGAAGCCTGTTGTGCTGCAGTCCATGGGGTCACAAAGAGTCAGACATGACCTAGTGACTGAACAGCAACAGAAGTTATACAAAGTCTTTTAAAAGTCATCCAGAAGACATTAACAGATGTTCAGCTCCTTTAAGTTTTTAAAACTCAAGAACAGATGATATCAGCTTCTCCTAGTTTTGAGCATTCTAAGACTTGTAGGAGTTCTAGCAGTTTCTACTGACTGTAATTTCAGGGAATCTTCTGAGTACATAATTCATCTTCAGTTTGCTCTATAGTGTATTGTGATTTTAAAAAGAGATTTTATTTGAAAAACTGAATTATAAACTTTAGTGAAAATTCAACTGCAAGTGGAGCCACTAGTATCTGAAACCTCATTAAGGTGACCAGAGAAGGAAAGTCACCTCTATTTACAACTGACCTCACATATGTTCAGTCAAATATCATAGCTTCACAACCCCTTCCTGCCTGGCGCTGAGAGTGACATGCCACTTAATGCCATCAATAGTAAAGTTAAAACAAACAAACAACAAAAACCTGGACCCTAGGCTCAATTATTTCTGCTTCCTGAACTTCTGTTAAATCCTCATATTTTGTTTTCAAAATTAATTCCTCTCACAACCTCACTTAGTGCATTTTATTTCATGGTTATTTATGCAACTGTCTTATCTGTTCTGCTAGATTATAATTGTCAATGTGCACATGGAGGATTGTGCTTCCCCAGCCACATTTAGTCTGGTTTTCCGAGTCAACACATTCCTACACAACTCCAAGAGTTCCATTAAAATTCATTCAGTGGAAAGTTATAAATAATAACACAGGCTACTCTTTATTGAACTAGCCATCAAGTGGAGTTATCAAACACAAGAATTAGTGTGAGTTCTTGTAATCATCCACCCCCTTCACTGTATATCCAAGAGGTAATCCATTTTCCTGCCTTCCAACATAATTCCAGTGAAGATGTTTTGCATGGCAAAAATATCCATTTTTCGAGTTGAAGACAAGTTAAGAACAATATCCATCATTCTCTTTACAGTAGCTCACAGCAAATGCTTGATTTAGTATCTTCTGAATGAATGGATATATAAATTACTATATGTATGTATGAGTTATGCAGTGCTGCATAACAAATTATACCACAATTTAGCAGCTTAAAACAACCAACATTAACTCACAGCTTCTTTGGATCAGGAAACTAGATTGATGCTTAGCTAGGTTCTTGTGTTTCAAGGTTCCCAATGATGTTGCAATCCAGCTGTCTTCCAAGGTGGCAGTCATCTTGAGACTCAAAAGAAGCAAAAGGATATGCTTTCAAGCTCACTTATGTGGTTTTTGGAAAGCTTCTGTTGGACTTGAGGATCTCAGTTTCTCATTCTGCCATGTAGGACAGCTCATTTCCCTCAATATATGTGACCCAGGACAAAAAAAAAAAAAAAAAAAATGAGAGACAAAGAGGGAGAGTGATGGAGGGAGATAGGTACAGAGGGAAGATAGAAGAGAAGAGAAAGAGAGGGAGAGAAAGAGACAGAGAGAGGAACCATAGTTTCTTTCTTTTCATAAACTCTTATCAGAATTGACTTTTTGGGACTTCCCTGGCAGTCCAGTGGTTAAGACTCCATGTTCCCAGTGCAGGGAACAGGCAGTGTGTTCAATTCCTTATTGGGGAACTAAGATCCCACATGCTAAATATTACAGTCAAAAACTAGAATTAAAAAAAAATTAAAACATTGGCTTCCCATCCCTTCTGCCATATTCTATTTCTGAGAAGGATGCAATAAGTTCAGCATATAGTCAAAGAGAGAGGATTACACAGGGTGTAAATAGTAGGAGGAAGGGATCCTTGAGGTTCTTCTCAGAGGCTGCATACACTTTTCCCATCGTTCAGTGGTAAAGAATCTCCCTGCAATGTGGGAGCCACAGGAGACTCTGGTTCAATCCCTGGGTCAAGAAGATCCCCTGGAGAAGGAAATGGCAGCTCACTCCTGTATTCTTGCCTGGAGAATACCATGGATAGAGAAACCTGGCGAGCTACAGTTCATAGGGTTGCAAAGAGTTGGACACAACTGAAGTGACTTAGCACGCTGCCACTGTTAACACAATGTATGTGAGATAAAATATTGTTCTATCGTTTCCTCTTTCCACTGCATTTTACTTAGGAATTAGATTTGGTACAAGTCTTATTATCCATATTTAGACTTTTTTTTTTTTTTTTTTTTTAGTTATTCATTATATTTCTTGTCTAAGATGACTTTACTCACACATTTCGTTTTTGGAGTTGGCTGCCACCTATTTTGTCTAGGGAATGTTAGCTGCTGCAGTTCATCTTTCCCCTCATGATTTTATTCATACACTTGTAGACTAGACTGAACTTCTTCCTGTGCTAGTCTCATGAGGGTCGGTGTTCCACCCAAGTGAGAGTAGAAACCACAAGGACACTTGGGGTTTAGGCTCAGGACTCTCATAATGTCACTTCTGCAGCATCCTACTGGTCAAATCCAGTCATGTGGTCAACCTTTCAAGAAGTCAAGAAAAAGTCCCCATTTCCATTGAAATGGGAAACTTCTGGCCATGAAATTATCTTTTACACTTTTTTCCCTAGTTGCAATATTTTATATTTCTTTCAGGTATAAAACATATTCACCCCTTCTCAAGACTCCCTCAAATCTCATACTATGGAAATATCAGTTTTGAAGTCCACAGTTTTGCTAACTGCCTCAAGTCTCACTGCCTCTGAGGCTCCTTAAGTACAGCTCCTAAGGTGTGGTTGCTCTTAATCCAAAGACTTAAGAACTAAAAGGCAAATTACCTGCCACTCATAGAGCCAACAATCCTAGTGAGATAGTGACAGATTAAGCATAAAAATGCTTGCCCAAAAAGGGGAGGAACAGAAGGTACATGAGCATGGGTTTTCTAAGACAATCTCACTGCTATGCTTGGCAGTTGGGACTGGTTGTTGACTGAGTCACTCTCTCCAAGTGGCCTCTCTCCAAGAGGCTAATTGGGCTTCTTCACATCATGGTTGCAGGATTTCAAAAGGGCAAGAGGAAAAACCACAAGGTCTCTTGAGGTCAAAGTTTCAAAGCCACACACTATCATTTCTGCAACATTTTACTGGCCAAAGCAAATCACAGGATAAATCTAAACTTCAGTTCAGTTCAGTTGCTCAGTCGTGTCTGACCCCTCGCAATCCCATGGACTGCAACACCCCAGCCTCCCTGTCCATCACTAACTCCTGGAGCTTCCTCAAACTCATGTCCATTGAGTCGGTGATGCCATCCAACCATCTCATCTTCTGTTGTCCTCTTCTCCTCCCACGTTCAATCTTTCCCAGCATCAGGGTCTTTTCAAATGAGTCAGCTCTTCACATCAGGTGGCCAAATTATTGGAGTTTCAGCTTCAGCATCAGTCCCTGCAATGAATATTCAGGACTTATCTCCTTTAGATGAACTGGTTGGATATCCTTGCAGCCCGAGGGACTCTCAAGAGTCTTCTCCAACACCACAGTTCAAAAGTATCAATTCTTCTGTGCTCAGCTTTCTTTATAGTCCAAGTCTCACATCCATACATGACTACTGGAAAAACTATAGCTTTGACTAGATGGACCTTTGTTGGAAAAGTAATGTCTCTGCTTTTTAATATGCTGTCTAGGTTGGTCATGACTCCTCTCCCAAGGAGCAAGTGTCTTTTAATTTCATGGCTGCAGTCACCATTTGCAGTGATTTTGGAGCCCCAAAAAATAAAGTCTGTCACTGTTTCCACTGTTTCCCCATCTACTTGCCATGAAGTGATGGGACCAGATGCCATGATCTTAGTTTTCTGAATGTTGAGCTTTAAGTCAGCTTACTCCTTCTCCTCTTTCACTTTCATCAAGAGGCTCTTTAGTTCCTCTTCACTCTCTGCCATAAGGGTGGTGTCATCTGCATATCTGAGGTCATTGATATTTCTCCCAGCAATCTTGATTCCAGCTTGTGCTTCATCCAGCCCAGCGTTTCTCATGATGTACTCTGCATATAAGTTAAATAAGCACGGTGACATTATACAGCCTTGACATTCTCCTTTCCCAATTTGGAACCAGTCTGTTGTTCCATGTATAGTTCTATCTGTTGCCTCCTGACCTGCATACAGATTTCTCAAGAGGCAGGTCAGGTGGCCTGGTATTCCTATCTCTTTCAGAATTTTCCACAGTTTATTTGTGATCCACATAGGTCAAAAGCTTTGGCATAGTCAACAAAGCAGAAATAGATGTTTTTCTGGAGCTCTCTTGTGTTTTCAATTATCCAGTGGATATTGGCAGTTTGATCTCTTGTTCCTCTGCCTTTTCTAAAACTAGCTTGAACATCTGGAAGTTCACAGTTCACGTACTGTTGAAACCTGGGTTGGAGAATTTTGAGCATTACTTTACTAGCATGTGAGATGAGTGCAATTGTGTGGTAGTTTGAGCATTCTTTGGCATTGCCTCTCTTTGCGATTGGAATGAAAACTGACCTTTTCCAATCCTGTGGCCACTGCTGAGTTTTTCAAATTTGCTGGCATATTGAGTACAGCACTTTCATAGCATCAACTTTTAGGATTTGAAATAGCTTAACTGGAATTCCATCACCTGCACTAGCTTTGTTCGTAGTGAAGCTTCCTAAGGCCCACTGGACTTAACATTCCAGGATGTCTGGCTCTAGGTGAGTGATCACACCATTGTGATGATCTGGGTCATGAAGACCTTTTTTGTACAGTTCTTCTGTGTATTCTTGCCACCTCTTCTTAATATCTTCTGCTTCTGTTAGGTCCATAACATTTCAATCTAAACGTATGGAAATGGAAATACTTTGGAGGAATCACTGCAGCCATCTTTGCAAATCATTGAACAAGGGAGGCTACTGGTCATCTCTGCCACAGTTTAGTGCCACAGCTTCACAAATAAAATGAGAATTTAAAGATTTTACTTTAGAAATTTCTAGCTATTAACCAGTATGTATCTTCACAGTACTTCTATCTGTATATTAGCCTGGTCACATCATGAGAAATGCTGGGCTGGATGAGTTACAAAATGGAATCAAGATAGACAGGAGAAATACCAACAACCTCAGACATGCAGAAGATACCATTCTAAAGGCAGAAAGCAAAGAGGAACTAAAGAGCCTCTTGGTGAGGGTGAAGGAGGAGAGTGAAAAAGCCAGTTTAAATCTAAATATTAAAAACACTATGATCATGCAAACCAATCCCATTACATCATGGCAACTAGACGGGGAAAAGTGGAAGCAGTAACAGATTTCCTCTTCTTTGGCTCTAAAATTACTGTGAATGGTGACTGTAGACATGAAATCAGAAGATGATTGCCTCTTGACAGGAAAGCTATGACAAATCTAGATAATGTGTTGAAAAGCAGACATCCCTCTGTTGACAGAGATCTGTATAGTCAAGGATGGTCTTCCCAGTGGTCACATATGATTGTTGAGAAATGGACCATAAAGAATACAGAGCACCATAAAATTGATGTCTTCAAAATGTGGTGCTGGAGAAGACTCCTGAGAGTCCCTTGGACAGTGAGGATATTAAACAAGTCAATCCTAAAGGAAATTAACTCTGAGTTTTCATTGGAAGGACCAATGCTGAAGCTGAAGTTCCAGTATTTTGGTCATTTGTTGTGAACAGCCAGCTCATTGGAAAACTCGCTGATGCTGGGAAAGATTGAGAATAGAAGGATAAGAGGGTATCAGAGGATGAAATGGCTGGATAGCATCCCTTGTGCAATGGACTTGAATGTGGGCCAACTTCAAGAGATGGTGAAGGACATGGAAGCCTGGCATGCTGCAGTCCATGGGGTCTCAAAGCGTTAGACATGATAGGGCAACTGAATAGCAACAACAATTAGCCCAGTTTTCTTTTCCACAGGGATGCTGAAATAACCACATGCACCAAGGAAGGGATACAAGCATTTCAGAGCATATAGCAAAAGAAGTGAAATGGATGTGACTATTCTCTCAACCCTGCCATTTCATCTAACTATGACCTTGTCAATGGATTTTAGACAGCAGTGTTATATATAGCTTTAGACTCAGAAATATGGGAACAGAAGAAATCAGTTTTCTGACTGTAATCAGTTCAGTTCAATTCAGTCTCTCAGTCATGTCCGACTCTTTGTGACCCCATGGACTGCGGCATGCCAGGCCTCCCTGTCCATCACAGATCCCCAGAGTTTACCCAAACTCATGTCCATTTAGTTGGTGATTCCATCCAACTATCTCATCCTCTGTTGTTCCAGTCTCCTCCCATCTTCAATCTTTCACATCATCAGGGTTTTTTCAGATGAGTCAGTTCTTCACAATAGGTGGCCAAATTATTAGAGTTTCAGCTTCAGCATCAGTCCTTCGAATGAAAATTCAGGACTGATTTCCTTTAGGATGGACTGGTTGGATCTCCTTGCAGTCCAAGGGACTCTCAAGAGTCTTCTCCAACACCACAGTTCAAAAGCATCAATTCTTTGGCACTCAGCTTTCTTAATAGTCTTACTCTCACATCCCTACATGACTACTGGAAAAACCATAGCTTTGACTAGACAAACCTTTGTTGGCAAATTACTGTCTCTGCTTTTTAATGTGTTGTCTAGGTTGGTCATAACTTTTCTCTCAAGGAGCAAGTGTCTTTTAATTTCATGTCTGCAATCACCATCTGCAGTGATTTTGGAGCCCCCAAAGATAAAGTCCACCACTGTTTCTACTGTTTCCTCATCTCTTTGCCATGAAGTGATGGGACCAGATGCCATGATCTTAGTTTTTTAAATGTTGAGTTTTAAGCCAACTGTTTCACTCTCCTCTTTTACGTTCATCAAGAGGCTCTTTAGTTCTTCTTCACTTTCTGCCATAAGGGTGGTGTCATCTGTATATCTGAGGTTATTGCTATTTCTCCTGGAAATCTCGATTCCAGCTTGTGGTTCACCCAGTCCAGCATTTCTCAAGATATACTCTGCATGAGTTAAGTAGCAGGGTGACAATATGCAGCTTGACGTACTCTTTTCCTGATTTGGAAGCAGTCTGTTGTTCTGTGTCCGGTTCTAACTGTTGCTTCTTGACTTGCATACAGATTTCTCAGGGGGCATCTCTTTAAGAATTTTCCAGTTTGTTGTGATCCACACGGTCAAATTCTGACTGTAATAACCCATCGTAAATGGTTGATGGTAATTTAAAGGTCAAATAAACAAAAGGGAAGTGGCTTAGCATCCCAAATCTGAAAACAAACCTGTCATGTACTGTAACTAGTTTCCCATCCACATTTACCTACAGAGCCGGTTTGTTCACATTTATTAATGTATGTTGTTGAAGACAAAAACCCACAGCTAACACATTATATTGATAATATCAATATTAATTAGTGACTTTAACTTATGTTTTTAAAATCCTTTACATGATTTAGTAAAAATCTCAAATACCCAGGGATACTCCATAAGAAGAATGGATGGAAATTTACTGTTAAAAGTATTTATAGTTATTAATTATGAGGAAATGTTTGATGCATTATATTAAAAAAAACCCAAGGAACAAAAGAGAACACATTACTTTCTTTCATTTTATATTACAGCTTTTTTTCTTCAAATTTTTAAACAATTCCTTGAGTGCAGCTCAATATAAAAGGGAAAAAAAGAACTTCCTACTTTGATTGTGCAGTTTGCATTTATTAATTGAAATATCAATACAATAGAAACAACTAGAATATTCTTATAGTTGCCACATTTCTTGATATCTTGGAATTACCCACTGTGCATTCAGGTCTGAAAAATAAGCTTTTAAAGATAATACATAAGAATACAGAAGAGCTAATGGAATGTGTGGGAATTATTCTTCCTAAGATTAGGAAAGCCTAAGAACTAATCAGGGAGGAGCAGATTCAAATAACTTGCAAAGTTCACCCTCCCCATCCTCACCCTTTCAACAGTACATTTTTTTTTTTCCTGAGAGAGGATGGGAAAAACAATGAGCAATAGCTTTGAGCCATAACCTGAGAAGGGAGTGGGGACTTAGAAACACAAGGCGGGACAGATCACAGGCATACAGCATTGAGCCTAGTAAAGACCAAAGCAATTACTCAGAACATGAACTTTAACTGAAGTGAGACCAAAAAAAGGACACCGCTTCCCATGTGGCACTAGTGGTAAAGAGATAACCTGCCAATGCAGGTAGACGTAAAGAGACACAGTTCCATTGCTGGGTCAGGAAGATCTCCTGAAGGAGAAAATGGCAACCCACTATTCTTGCCTGGAGAGTCCCATGGACAGAGGAGCCTGGCAGGCTGCAGTCCATAGGGTCGCATAGAGTCAAACATGACTGAAGCAGCTTAGTACACATGCAGAATATTGCTCAAGGTCACAAGCAAGTTAGTATAAAGCTGCTAGCAAGGAGAAACCCCTTTACTTTCCAGTATTCCCTGCAATGCACGGCAGTCAACAGCTACCCTGAATTCCCCAGGTGTCTCCATATATGATGCTCTTCTAACACCCTCTCACACCTTCCCAGAGCGAAGCCAGCAAATCTCCAGCAGGCCCCCTGGGTCAGTCCCACCCTGCTCTGCTTCTGCTTTTACCTCTGACAGTCTCTCAAGACCTGAGGATTTATGAACTCGATAACAAAGTAATTCCTTTTAAAAATGCAGACATTAAGCCTATATAGATTTATACCCTCTGTGTGTCCAGCAGGCAGAAACATGTAGGTAATGACTGACAGCCCCTCACTGAATCTGCAGATTGCTCCAATAGATAGCCACAATGTAGCCACAGATAGCCCAGCGGGTGAGAGACATTTGGGAAAGGGAAACACATTTCCGGTTCCCTCTTCACAGCAGGTTGCTGGCTCTATGTTGACTTCTCCTTTTCCTCCTTCTTCTTTTTTTCTATTTTTCTTTCTTTCTATTCATTGGATACAGAACGGTCACCTACTATGCTTACTAGGGAAGAGAGATTCTGGTTCAGTTGGTTTGGAACTCATGCCTCATGGAGATAATATAGTTGTAAGAGCTCTGGACCCAGGGTATCCAGGTTCAAACCCAGGTTGAGCTGCCTATAAGCTGGGCAAATAATAATAGTACTACCTTAGTGGGCTGTTTTGAGGACTGAATAAATATATAGAAGCTTTTAACAGGGCCTGTTGTGAGTTAGCTGTTCTAATTGGAACTATTACTTCAAATCCCCCTCCAGATTTAGACAATCCCTAAGGCTGGAGCTGGATTCAGACCGGAGCTGGATTCAGACCTGAGCTGAATAGCTTGCTTGCTGAGATTCTAACACTGAATAGTGAACTAATCACTACTTTGGCTGACTTTACCTAGAAGTGAAGAAATGGCATTTTCAGTTCTTAGATAGTATTTGTACCAGAGGTAGATATTAAAATGAGTGTTAGGAATTTGTTTTCAATAACTTAAAAACTGAGTGCTGTTATCTGAGTCTATGAATTGTGAAACTATTACATCCACTTCCCAAATAATCATAATAAAGTGTATGAAAACTTTATTTGGAAGATGGGGTATGAGGTTCTTAGGAGAGAAAATTTCTTTGGGGATGGTATATTTTTGTTGAAACAAAATAAGACTAAGGAGAGATACATGGTAGGTGATCAAGACAGAGTTGATGCTCTTTGTTCAGGCCAAGAAGTGAGAGAGGAATTAGAAATCTCTAAATGGACATATTTAGGCAAGGTTGGAAGCCATATCTAGGAGGAGTTATTCTAAGAAACTAATATCAAACTGATAAGGAAAGGGCAGATACAAAGGAACTTGTAAAGCCCTGCTATAGAGTTTGGAGTTCATTGAGACTGCAATGAAGAGTTTAAGGGTCAAACAGGAAATTTATTAAGTTATTTTAACTTTAAAATATCTAATTTTTATTCTTTACTTTTTCCTTTTCCAATGAATAACTCGTCTCTTCATTTTACTTGTCTTTTTTTTTTTTTTTTGCTAGAGGAGTATATATGAGAGGCATAAATTAGAAAAAGTAAGAGGCATCCATAACTAGTAAAGAGAGATAATTCTGTGAGTTTTTATTAACAAGAGGAACATGAACCTGTTTTTTCAAATTCCCCCCACCCCTGCTCAACTAGTGATTTATGTAGGAAGTCTAGCATCCTTCAACTTTTTTTTTCCTCCAGAAACAACTCCAAGGGAGCCATTGCCAGAAAAAAAAAATTTGACAGAAAGAGACCAAGTCCTCAGTGAAAGAAAAGAACTCAGAGAAAGGGGAGGAAGAATTCTGCCTGTATTCCCCAGTGAAGACTTCTCTTCCAGCTCTGACTTGTTTTGCATTTTCTCTTATCCTTCTTCCCCAGCATATACACGTATACTTTTTTTAAACAAAGCATCTGTAAAACATTTGGTTACCAGGAGATTCAAACACATTGAGTCAAGTGATTGCCAAACAGCTTTATTTTTGCTCTCATACTCTATCAGAAGACCTTGTGATCATTCTGGGATGATGAAGAGAAACAGAAGGATTGAAGACAAACAATGAAGCTGTCTCTTAATCCTTCAGCCATTTCTTACTCTATTTTTGAAATATTCTCATAAAGAGAAGGAAATGGATCCCTTTAGGAAGGGCTAGAATGATTTGTGGCAAATATATAAGGAGGTGGAAATGGGTATTCAAACTTAGTTTTTCAGTTTACATTTCTTTGTGCTTTTCAAAAGAACAGAGAAAAAACCTTTTACAAAAGAATAAAATGTTTAAACATGGTCGATAGTAATACAATTTAATTATTAAACTTGGGTGTCTAAGACAGTGCAGAAACTCATGGAATGGGGTGGGGAGGGATCAAGAGCCTCTTTTTCTCTGTAACAAAACCCTTTCTTTGTCTTCACTCTGCATCAGCACCAGAACAGCCAGGAATCCACATTGTCTCAAGACAAAGACCTATGAAAATCAATTGTGGTATATTTAATACTCATTTAAAATGTAAAGGATGCCATTGATATTATCTTAATGCTCTTTATTTTTAAATCTAGATTTGGAGGGTAAAAATTCTCGTATCTACTTATCCATCTATTTATGTGCAAATTTTCAAAGTTTTCAGTTTAACTAAGCTCTCTCAAACCTAATTTATCCTTAAAAAGTGATATCACTCACCCTGAGATCTCCAATCATAATTGTTATGAGGTGTCTAACTAAGTCTCCACAACTTTGTAAATCCACCCAAGGGTTTCAAGGATGTCCCAATGAATCAGATTACAACATATGTTAGGACTGAAGAGCCTTGGCTAGTTTTCAATTTTTCTTCTCCCTTCTTTTCTCCCCACACAATATTACATGAAATATCAATGCAACTAGTATATAAACAGATAAATGTACCATTGCTTTTCCTGAACCAGGAGGGAAGTTCTAAAACTCTGTCCATTCAGCCTCAACATCCTCATCCTCATTTATTAAGGACTTCCTTGCATTCTAAGGCAATTCTGAGGGAACCTGGGACTTCCCCTAGGAAGCACTAACCTGTTTCAACACACTCCTTTAACTAATGAGGAATCTGATATCCAAAGAAGCAAACTGATTTATGCAACATCACAGAAATAGTGACCAACTAAAACCAAGACTTTGACTCAGGGGTTTTAATACCAAATCCTGACTTTTCAGGACATGGAAGCAACCTAGACATCCATCAACAGATGAATGAATAGAGAAGATGTGGTACATACATACAATGGAATATTATTCAGCCAGGAAAATGAACAAATTTGAGTCAGTTGTACTGAGGTGGATAAACCTAGATCCTCTTATACAGAGTGAAGTAAGTCAGAAAGAGAAAAAACAAATATCACATATTGATGCATATATATGGAATTTAGAAAAATGGTACTGATGAAGCTAGTAGAGAATATACTTGTGGACACAATGGGGGAAGGTGAGGGTAGGACGATTTGAGAAAGTAACATTGACATATATACACTATCATGTATGTGTAGATTATGGGAAATTGCTATATAACACAGGGAGCCCAATCTGGTGCTCTGTAATGACCTAGAGGGGTGGAATAGGGGAGGGGAGGAAGATTCAAGAGGGAGGGAATATATATGTAATTATGACTGATTTGCATTGTACAGCAGCAATCAACACAACATTGTAAAGCAATTTTCTACCAATTAAAAACAAAAAATCCTGGCTTTTTTTTAGTATAAAGTCATGGATACAAAACTATGCATTTTATTCATTTTCAGCTCTCTTCCTTCCTCAAATCAAGATGTGAGGCTGACAGAGACTATTTACTAATTAGTTGAGTGTATCTAGCAAAGCAGAGAAGATATCAGTGAACCATTAGAGTATCAAGTATCACAGATTTAGATTTTAAGGAGACAACAATGTGATGGAGTGATGGGAGTACAGAGTGATGGAAAGGGGAAATAAAACCTAAAGTGAGAAAATGGGCTGGTTGCAAAAATTATCTATTAATACTTCTCAAAATGCACTAGCATTGCCTGTATTCAAGCTGATGCATTAAATTTCCAATAAAATATGCTCTGAAACATTGTATCACTACACTCACTGTGAGCTACTACTTTGTAATGTGACTTAATTATGCTATCCAAAGTCATGAGAATGCCAATAATTGCAGACATATTCACATCCCAAAAATAAATAGAAAACATTGCTAAGTCAAGTATACATGCCCTTTGAATTATCTACCTATTTTGGGATTATTCTTACATTGTTCCTCCTCATTAGTAATAATGTTCAAAGACTAATGGTAGAATTAGCTGAAGGGAAATAATCACATGTTAAAATAAATTCTTCCCATCTTTTGTTGCAAAACGCACACTTGAATGCTAACTCATTGAAAGGTAGGAATTATAGAAAGTTACAATTACATTTCACCAAAAAAGTCATGTAAATACTCATTTTTACACATCTATATCCAAGTGCTTTAAAAAAGAAAATACATTTTAAAAATTCAATTTTAGATATAGCAATATAAATTTTTACTGCAAATAATTGTTTTTATCTAACTTTTTGATGTGTCATAATTACAAATATTTTGCAATCACCATGGTACTATTTGGAAATCAACTTGGGTTATTACTATCAGGGCCATGTGTTTTGGATTTTCAAGAAGAGTTCTGACTTCTAGGGCAGTCCTGATTGCCAATATCCTGTCCTGTTATTAGGGCATGTGTTCCATGAATTTTCAACCATTTTTTGATAGGAAAATATTCACTCAGATCCCAGTTAAGTTGTTCTGATAATAGGTCACCATTCTTGTTTTCCTCTCTTGGAAGTTCACTCAAGCAGTTTCTTCCAAAGCTCAGATGCTTTCCCCTAGGATAGGGAGGAGGGCAACCTGAACATTCCAATCTGTATGGGAGAAATATGAGGCATTCATTTCAAACTGTAACAACCTTAGAGACTCAGAATTCCACAGGGTAAGAAGAGCAGACACAGAGCCATTTTCGAACCAAAGTTTGCCCTTGTCCAAAGGTAAGTTGTCAGTACAGCTTTGGTCTTTCACTGACCCTAATCCCTGGGATGGTGCTAGAAGTCACTTGGGTCCCCCTAAGGGAGGCTTATTAGTGCTTCCCTCCCTCCCTTTCTTACTTAAATTGCATAAAAAGGCCATAGATTCCAAACTCTCTGGTGTGATGAATGTAGTGCAGATGGAAAACATAAGAGAGGTCAAAGTTGGTTGCCATCGGGCTCAGGCTGTCCTATTTTCATGCAAGTAAAAAAGATGACTCAGAAAAATACAAAACTATTGTTCATGCAGAACTGATGTTAAACTAACAAAACTTCTTTAATAAATAACAGAACTTGTCAGTGGTAAGAGTCTCATCTAAGCAGTTCACATAACTTTAAATACTGTTCAGCCACCCACATGTCACAAGCAATATCAGTAGAAGTGAAAAATTGTTGCATGTTTTTCTCAATAACCTGTATGTGTGTGTGTGCATGTGTGATTGTCTTGAGTCTGGCTAGAAATTAACAAGTATACATTTGTTATAAGCTAATGAATTAAAGTATATGATTTTTATTATTAAATTTATTTGTAAATTCCACTTGACAACAGGGTGGGGGGATAAAACAATTTCAACTGACAACAGGGTGGGGTCATAAAACAATTCCAGAATTCAAATGGTTACTTGATTTGGAGTATTTTCCAGCGTGGTAAATCTGCTTTGGCCTTGATGCTTATCATTTAGTGGCAATTGTCATTGGCTGGGATCCTGATGAATGAATAGTTACTTCCTCCATGAGTTAGACATCCTCAAAGGTGCTCTAACTGCTATGGAATCTTCAAGTACCTACTTGAAATCTTGCCCAAGTGTTCTCATGATCAAAGAGCCTTAGGACCCTATAAACAGGATTTATCTTGGACTGTGGCTATGCAGCTGGTTACACAGCTGGGAAACAAGATGAAATAACAGTCAGTCAATTCATTCTGGCCATTTCCATGATTACCAGTAATTGCTCCAGCTGCACTGATAAGTGGTGATCAATATTCATTGTAAAGATGGCAAAAATGGACAGTATGGATGCCCCTTTGTCTTTTCATTTTACGTGTATTGACCTTACACACACAGAATAATTCATTCAACCCACAGCACCTAGCTTCTAATATTCCCATTGCAGAATGCCACCGTAGCAAATGCCTGCTAAAAACAAGGCAAAACAATATCCACTAGCAATATAAAGCCTTTAATTAGTGCAAAGAATAGTGTTGAGTGGGGGGTGAATAGTTAGATGGAGAGGATGGCAAAGTGCCAGTGTTTCAACATCTGCAATATTGAGATGTTCAAAGTTGCATCCTAGCACAGCCAGCTGAGTCCTTGAACTTACCCTAAAAGGGAAAGTTTTAATTCTAAGAAGATAACTAAGAAAGTAAACTCCAGTGGGGAGCCCAAGGAATCCGTTACAGTACAGGACAGTAAGAGATGCCAGTTTGCCCTTATCCTTGGCTTCAGTCAAGCTACACTATTGAGGAACCACTGTCTGCTTTCTGGGTTCCTTTTGTCCATTTTGAGCACACTCTCAGAGTTGGCTCCCTAGAGGCTATGTGAGATGCCAGCCTCTGAAACTGGGAAGTCTACTGAGCCCATTGCCAGACCACTCAGAGATTTTTAGATTTTTCTTTTGGTCAAAAATGGAATGAATAACTCTTTCTTGGCATCCTTGAAATCTGCCTTGAAACTTGAGCACACTTTTATCCTCCCTTAGAGAAAACCAGTGAGTTCTTCAAACACAACTCATTGTCTCCTATTTAAGAACTCTTGGGCATGCTGAATGGAAGAATGAATTTCTACTAGAAGATTTCTAAAAGTTAGATGAATGAGAGAATGAGTGAGTGATAGCCATGAGTCTCACAAAAGTTATATCTCTCTGTAAGAAGAAATATAACTAAATATTCCTTTTAAAAATAAAGTATGAATTTTAGTTAAAGTTTTAACTGTCTTCCTGAGAGTTAAAAAATGCTTAGCCATGCCAACCTAACTTCCTTTTTTTTCCTAAACTGCCTTCAGTTTCCAACATTCAGTTGCTAATATGCTTTTTCTTTCTTCCCCCCTAAGCAGAGTCTCCCATCAGCTTTAAGTTTGGGTTTTAACTTTGACCTGGATTTAGTATCTATTTTAAAACAATCACTTTATCACCCTAGGCTTCAGTTATTTCATTCATACCAAAGGTTAAGCTTATAAGCTTCACTTATAAGGTAGGGGATAGTAATTCATTTTGTGTTAAGAGCTCTTAGGACATGACTCTTTCCTGCTCCCTTGCTCCTCTTCATAATGGAAATCTACCATAGCATACACGTTGTTTAACACCAAGTATGCTCAGCAAATAGCTATCCAAGTCAATTTTTTTAAAAAAGTATTTATTTTTAATCAAAAGATAATTGCTTTACCATATTGATTTGATTTCTGCCATACATCAATATGAGCTGGCCATAGGAGTACATACGTTCCCTCCATCTCAAACCTCCCTCCCACCTGCCACCCCTCACTCTTTCCCACCCCTCTAGGTTGTTACAGAGCCACAGTTTGAGTGTCCTGAGTAATACAGCAAATTTCCACTTGTTATCTATTCTACATATGGTAATGTATATGCTTCCATGCTACTCTCTCTGTTAATCTCACCCTCTATCCAATTCAACTTAACAAGGGTGCTTTGATTATAGGAGAAGTACATGATAGTAACTGTCATTATTACATAAAACTTTCTCATACTTTGCTATCACTTACATTATCAGGTTTTCATTCTCACAGAAACATAACCTAGTTTATTAGACTAGGTTATGCCCTATGATTCTCACCCTGAGTTCTCACACTTTTAGTGACAAAGCTGACCCAGGTGCTGCCTGTCACATTTTCCTTAGGTTAGTGTTTTCAGAAGAGCTGGTGTTTGGCTCCAGTCCTAAACTAGAGAAGCGGCAGAACCCAAGATCAGGGCAGAGGGCACCAGGGACTGGAACTGGGAAAACACCTGAATTCTAGCCCCAGCACCACTTGGGAGTCCTCGGAGTCCATGTCACTCCAACTGGGGCAATATAAAAAGGGAAAATGAGGGCATTCCAACAGGGTGTGCCTGAGTTAAGAAAAGATCTTTGGTTGGAAAAATTTCATTACTATTAAGTGTGGCTGGGGTGGGGTGACAGTCTGTGTAAAACACAATGGTAGGGATTTCACCTACTATACATGCCACCTAGGAAGCCTATTACATTCCACCCTCATTTAGTCATTCAGATAAGTGCTTATTAATGTTTCCATCTTGCATTCTTACATATAGGGAAACAGACTCAGAGAATGTAGATTACTTGAAATCTTGAATGTAGATTACTTGAAAAGCCACATTGCTAATGAGTGATGGATGTAGGGTTTAAATTTGTATGTGACTGATTCCAAAGTTAAAGTTCTTCATGATCACCTAATACTGCTTACCAGGAAACTGAATGGCCCACACAAGCACACACACACACACACACACACACACATGCAAATATGTGCCTCAGAAAATGTGTGCATTCTTAGTTTCTCAGCATAAAAATAAATAAATGCTTGATGAAGAAATGGATTCAATAGACACATACAGGTGACAGTGTTCCTATGGTTGATCTTGCCTCACACTGGTTCCGAAGTGCCTGAACCAACTTTTATGAACAAAAACGTGGCTTCCAGCTGCCAATGAGTCATTCCAGGTCAGCTTTGCTGACAAAATACAAACTTCTGATTAGCTGCCAATGTCAAGTTTCTTTCCTGGGTTATTTTTTCACACCCTTTACCTCCATGCAGTACAACACAAATAAAGAGGTGAGAAATGCATTTAGTCCATTTTGAAAATGACAGCCATGCACAGAAACCAGTATAAAGTAGAATGGTGGTCAGAACATGAAAAGTGTCACTATGAGAGAGTTGCTAGGTGTTGGTACCAATTTTATCTACAATCAGGTGACTTCATTCAAATAGATGTTCCTTTTCCAAAGAAGACTCCCTGCCTATCCAGTAGAAAAGGGAATGTTCTTTAGAACAGTACTTCTGCATGAATACAATCATCACACAAGTCCCCAGCCCAAGAGTTGATTACTTGGGTAACTAGAGAAGGGCAATCAGACTTCCTTTAACAATTTGTGTGTTGCACTGAATTTCCCCTCAAATAGACTTCCTATACTGAATAGTTATAACCCATAGACTGGCCAGAAACATATCTATCTTTCTGTCTTGTGACATGGCTACCATTTCTTCTCTTTCAAAGAAGAAAGCTTTGCTTCATTTGGAAGTTATTACCCCTTAGATGACCAAATCCTGCCCCAAGATGCCTAATATTTACTTTGCCTTTGAAGCATAATAGTTAAAGTTATTTCCCCATCTGCATGATTTTTTAAAAACTTCTTAAACCTTGTCCAGTTATGACAGAGACCAAGATTCCACAATGTAAATGTACCTCATTAATCAACTCTATTATATGGGGGAGTAATGAACATTTTGTGATTTGACATCTGGTAGTGATTTACAGTAACAGAAACAGGAATTCCTAGTTTACAAAAGTGCACATGTATGATTTGATTTCTTTTAGTATATACTGCTTTTCTTGGCCAAAAAAAAAAAAAAAAAAAAAATGGCGGGAGCAGGGGAGCTATCTGGGTGGGGTTAGACTGTAAACTGCATGTAGATTTATAACTAACTACCAGCTTAGAGCAAAATGTTGTGTGAGCTATGTAATGTGTAAAATCTGGTGTTTATGTAACTCTTGGGCTGGCTCAATACCAGTTACTAGTGCGTGATATCTAAACATAAAATAATTTCTACATAAACTGTGGGTTTGTAAAAATGTAAGCACTATATTTTTGTGTAGTCTGAAAGAAGGTATTCTTTGAAATAGATTATTAATGTAGGGAATGATTCCACTCACTGTATTTTTGAGGCTTTTTTTTCCCTTTTTTTCTTTCTTGGAAGACTGATTAGGGACTTGGGTCTTTACCAAAAAGTCAACATGTCCTTATAAAAATCCTGATATGTGATACACTGACTAAAATGAAGTTTATGATTTACTTCAGGTTGACTTTGCTACTGTGCAATGAAAGCTTTCAGTGAATGTATAGTCAGTCATTAGGCATGTGTAGCCTCCGACTAAGCCATTAGCATCCAGGCAGACTTCTTGGTGGGATCACCTTACAACCAACACTGATGCTATGTTAATGATTTAAATATAGATGGAAAAAAAAAAAGTATTCAGCTGGAGACAGAAAGAAAAATGAGATTAGAAAAGGTTTTCAAATCATGGGAATTAAGCATTAATGGGTGGTTGTTTAGATTTCAGAAATGCAATACTCTCTTCTATAGTGGACTACTACAGAATTAGGTATTTATCCCTTTTAACAAATTTCACATGTAATGAATGGAAGTGTCAGTGGTACAATTATGATGCTTCTATGAAGAGCACTTTCAAGACTCCTTTATATATTCAGACCTCTTCATAATCCTCTTGTCAGTCACTTTTGGTTGTTCAAAGAGATCTTTGATATCCAGGGAGAGGCCAGTTGAAACCAGAAGGCCAAAGCAGGGATGGGTGGCTGAGTGGTGGTAGTGAAAAAAGTTGCTACTCAGAGATGGCCCAGAATTTGAGTCTAAATCCAGTGGGTTTTCTCTAGCTCCTATTAACATCCTGCAAAATGAAGTCCAAGCTGGCATGACACTTCTGGTAGTTAGTGTTCTGGAAAGAAAATAGTTTCCAGCTAGATCAGTTGTAACTCTTCTCTGTTGCACATGACAACGTTCCATCTAAAAATGGCTTAGGAAAAGAAAGACAATATATTATGCCACCGAATGAAGATTCCAGGTGTACATATGGAATGGCACCCTCAGGTGCCATGGGATTTGGAGTTAATACATTCTCATCATGGTTCAGTTTCTCACCATCCGTCCCCTCTGCCTTCGGCTGTGTTGGCTTTATCTTAGAGCTTTACACAAAGATTCTCAGGCTCACATGGAATATATTCCTTAGACATAGGCAAGCTGTGATCCTGTCCTGCAAACATGTTTTGTGGACCTAAATATCACAGATATGAGAAATCTTGACTTCATTAAAGACACAGAGATGCTTCTGTCATTTGCAGTTCTGAACAGAGCCCTGCCACAGTGCATTCTATAACCTAAACATCTCTCTTTTGTCTAAATCTCTTTGCACACCAGAGAAATGCTTCCCCTCATCACCTCAAAATTATTAGCAGTTGTTTCCAAAGGCTGTGACATTTGTAAGCTGTGAGATGCTGATGGCACAGGAAGTGGGCATTGCCTTAGAGAGCAGGACTATTTGAGCAGTGGAAGTACTTGGTGAGAGAAAAGAAAAAAAATTCATTAACATGTCAGATCCTCTCAGACAGCAGGAATGCGATAGCTTCAAGTAGTGCTACATATTCTTTCTCTTGCTTCTCTTTAAATCCCAATCCGTGGTTCTGGAAGAATACATGAATTACAACATTTATGATAGCTGGACATAGTGACTGACAGATATTTTGCAATATTAACCAATTCACTTATTCTTAATTTTGTACCTAGATTGAGGCCAAATAGAATAAAGCATGATATAATTTTTTTACATTGGCAACTAAATGTACATTAACTGCTGGAATAGTAAACAATTTTATTTTTATAAAAATTTTTAATAAGATGCAGACAGATGCTTTATCATTTGAGCCACCATGGAAATATTGATAGATATTTTGAACATTTTAGAAAAATTATTTTGGAAAATAAAATAAAATTATCTATTTGTCTAATTTGAAAATTTACTCCACATAGTTGATGAAAATATACTCAGCAAAATATATAAAATATCTTTAATGTACCTGATTAAAGTGTGATCTGATTACAGTTGCATTTTATTCTTAGACTTTAATTGATTGAGAATGAGTTGAAACATTTTTTTTAATATTCCAGTCAGTAAAAACAGTAGCACACAATGCATTTTTAAATTGCTATTATTATGAAAGTATATTAGGCACGATAGGTAGCTATAACATATTTCATTTAACCATTTATGCCAAAGTATAACTTTAAAATATGTCTGAAATGTACATCTCCATTTGTATTCTTAGCCCAGGCTCGGCAGGTGTTCAGAGAGTTTCGGCTCACACAATGCTAACACCAAATCCATCAGAAGAAGAGATTCCAGGAAGGAATGGAAGTTTTGCTCAAACAGAAAGTCCTGCAATTGAGTTTTATTTGTACTTCTGGCTTGATCTAGTCCAATCTCTGTTACTGTAAGCCTGCTGAAGACATGATTAATGCTGCAGTGAGAGAGTGGAACCAATAGTTTTAGATGATTAAATTTTATAGACTCAGGTAAATGTAGACATTTCTAATACATGATTTTAGGGGAAAAAAGTGAATTTCGATGAAACATTGTGATATAGACATTAAACTGCTTTCAGATATCACTTGTAGAGATTTATTTTCAGTTGAAGAAGTTCTTTTGTTTGTTATACAAAAGGGTAAATAGAGATTAAGAACAAAGAAGCCAGAAATGTTTCTTACATCTTAATGGTTTCATTTACAATTTTCTCTGAAGTTCATTTTCTGCCCCAAAGATTGCCTGACTGTGTGTGGACACAAAACCGTGAGCTAGATGTTTACATTATTGCACACAGAATCAGATTATCTCTAAAGAAATAAAGTCCTGCAAGTACACAATTTAAAACAGTTTCATAGGACCCAGAATCAAGTAAAAACTTACTAATAATTACAATATTGTATTATTTTTTGAAGTTTCATATTTTTTCAAAATGTCCTTATTTCCATCATCTCATTTGATGACGAATTTGGACAATGTGGTCAACCACACTGACTCATTTTCCTTTTCAAATAAAAAAATAAAGTCCAAAGGAAGATGGTGGGAATTTTTCCTGCTTGCTCTGCTATTTTGGTAGTTTTTACATTTGTGAATCTTTGTAAATGCTTTGATTGTTGTGATACACAACAATATGTCAGGAGTTGGAGTGGTTTTAGCAACAATATTATTTTTCTCAGATATATATATATATAATTTTTTTCTATAAAGAATACAAGATGTACTCTTTTTTAATTAAGAGATAAATGTTAGTACCTAAACAAAATAAGCTAAACTAGAAATAAGGTGAAATAATAATGTTTCCCCATTAAAACCAAGTTTTCTTAATTTTACATTCCAAGAAGAAATCATTTTGACCACATAGAATTGGTAAGAAATTGATCAAAATTGAAACAAAATTGATCATTTTGATTCATGACATCAAAATAATTGTTAAAGTCTTTCTTGGTCATCTCTTGTATCCCTGAAGATTAAGTAGATGAAAGTTGCAAAGAGCTTTGAAAGAACTTACTAGTGGTTGTCAGTATTGAATGTTACCAAAGATTTGCCATCACCATGACTAACATCATTCTTCAAGACTGACAAATTGAGCTTTTTGGCTTCCGAATCTTCAAAGACACATCAGTTCAGTTCAGTTGCTCTGTTGTGTCTGACTCTGCCACCCCAATGACTGCAGAACGCCAGGCTTCCCTGTCCATTACCAGCTCCTGGTGCTTGCTCAAACTTATGTCCATCGAGTTGGTGATGTCATCCAATCATCTCATCATCTGTCATCCCCTTCTCCTCCTGCTTTCAGTCTTTCGCATCATCAGGGTTTTTCCAATGATTCAGTTCTTTGCATCAGATGGCCAAAATATTGGAGCTTCAGCTTCAACATCAGTCCTTCCAATGAATGTTCAGGACTGATTTCTTTTAGAATTGACTGGTTTGATCTCCTTGCAGTCCAAGGGACTCTCAAGAGTCTTCACCAACACCACAGTTCAAATGCATCAATTCTTTGATGCTCAGCTTCCTTTATGGTCTAACTCTCATATCCATATATGACTACTGAAAAACCATAGCTTTGACTAGACAGACCTTTGTCAGTGAAGTAATGTCTCTATTTTTTAATATGCTTTCTAGATTTGTCATAGCTTTTCTTCTAAGGAGCAAGAGTCTTTTAATTTCACGGCTGCAGTCACCATCTGTTGGGATTCAAGGCACAAAGTTATTTCCAATAAGCAGAGGTGGTTATATCACTGGTATAACTGGGTCACATGGGTTTATAAAAGCTTGCTTCTTTGAATGGTATTGGATTCATTCATTCATTTGCTCATTCTCTCTAGAAATCTTTATGAGCAGCATTTCCTTCAGTGGAGACTATCTTTTCTCAAGTAAGTCATACAGGCTAAGGCTAGATTAAGAGAGAACTATCCCATTCTGTAGACATCTTACTTGCCCATATCCAAAACTTCAGACTTGAGAAGAAAGCAAAGACTTTGGCTGAGGCATAATGTTCTGTTGAAGATGAAACTGACTTGGTGTGTTTTTGGCTTCTCCACTCTCCTAGAGGCTTTCATCATCTCTCCTTCCACCTCCTTTTTGATCATTCTAAAGAGGATTATGGGGATACTTACAAATCTCACACTGTGAACATACAGTCAACCATCTTGTCCTACTGTGCAGTTTGCCAACTGCCAACATGATTATGAGGTGAAAGGAAACTTTTTAAAATTAATTTTTATTGGAGTAGAGTTGATTTACAATGTTGTATTAGTTTTTATTGTACAGCAAAGTGAATCAATTATACATATAGTCTTTTTTTTTAACATTCTTTTCCCATGTAGGTCTGGAGAAGGAAATGACAACCCACTCCAGTATTCTTGCCTGGAGAATTCCAGGGACAGAGGAGCCTGGTGGGCTACAGTCCATGGGATTGCAAAGAATTGGACATGACTAACACACACACTAACTAACTAACACACTCACAACTAACACACACACACACACACTCATGTAGGTCATTATAGAGAATTGAGTAGATTTTTCTATTTTATACAGTAGGTTCTTATTAGTTATCTGTTTTATAAATACTACTGTGTATATGTCAATCCCAATCTTCCAAGGGAAAAAAAAAATATTGTCCTTAGAACTTCAAATGTTTTTTTGTTATTTAAAATAAAATATTGTAGTTGGGTATTTAATAGGTGAAAAGCTCAATGAAGATAAACCTTTTACCCAGTTTTTTATTTTACATTAATTATCTCAATCTGTTATATTTTCTGCAGGTTACAGAAACAAAGTTTCTCCTGTAGCCCTCAATTTCTTGATATAATTGCTATAAATTTAAGTACCAGAATGATTGCCTATTGCATACCCACCACTCAGCTTAAGCCAGATATGGAAGTTTATCTTTAAACTCTGTAATGGAAATTAAGTGTTCATTATTAAACCTCAAAAGTGTTTATTAAAATGACATGATGATATGACAAGTATAAACCTCAAAAGCAGTGTTTATAAAGTAGGTGACCTCACACCAAGGTACTTCATTTCTCAGATCATTCTGAGCTACTTTTTTTACAGCCACCACCAGCCTCCTGCACTTCTGTATCTGGAGGCATGAAGAGTTTGGGATACGTGTGCTCCAGACATGTCAAAACAGGGGCTGTATTGTAAATGTATAGAAATACAAGGGATATCTGTGTATTAATTTTATATCCTGAAACTTTGCTATATTCATTGATTAGCTCTAGCAATTTTCTGGTGGTGTCTTTAGGGTTTTATATGTAGAGGATCATGTCATCTGCAAATGGTGAGAGTTTTACTACTTCTTTTCCAATTTGAATTCCTTTTATTTCTTTTTCTTCTCTGATTGCTGTGGCTAGGACTTCCAAAACTATGTTGAATAGTAGTGGTGAAAGTGGGCACCCTTGCCTTGTCCCTGATTTTAGAGTAAATGTTTTCAATTCTTCACTATTGAGGATAATGTTTGCTTTGGGTTTGTTGTATATTGTATGTATGTTGAGGTACATTCTTTCTATGCCTGCTTCCTGGAGAGTTTTTAATCATAAACAGCTGTTGAATTATGTCAAAGGCTTTCCCTGCATCTATTGAGATAATCATATGATTTTTATCTTTTGATTTTTTAATGTGGTGTATCACATTGATTGATTTGTGAATACTGAAAAATCCTTACATCTGTGGGATAGAGCCCATTTGGTCATGATGTGTGATCTTTTTAATATGTTATTGGACTCTGGTTTGCTAGAATTTTGTTGAGGATTTTGCATCTATGTTCATCAGTGATACTGGTCTGTAGTTTTCTTTTTTATGTGACATTTTGTCTGGTTTTGTTATTAGGGTGATGATGGCCTCATAGAATGAGTTTGGGAGTTTACCTTCCTCTGCAATTTTCTGAAAGTTTGAGTAAGATAGGTATTAGTTATTCTCTAAATTTTTGGTAAAATTCACCTGTGAAGCCATCTGGTCCTTGGCTTTTGTTTGTTGGAAGATTTTATTTCAGTTTTGATTTCTGTGCTTGTGATGAGTCTGTTAAGATTTTTTATTTCTTCCTGGCTCAATATTGAAAGGTTACATTTTTTTTTAAATAATTTGTCCATTGGAAACAATCCCATTCACCACTGCAACAAAAAGAATGAAATACTTAGGAATAAATTTACCTAAAGAAACAAACAAACAAAAAAAAAAAAACTGTATATAAAAAACTATAAAACACTGATGAAAGAAATCAAAGAGAACACAAACAGATGGAGAAATATACCATGTTCATGGACTGGAAGAATCAATACAGTGAAAATGAGTATTCTAGCAAAGCAATCTATAGATTTAACACAGTCCCTATCAAGCTACCAACGGTATTTTTTACAGAACTAGAATAAATAATTTCACAATTTGGATGGAAACACAAAAATTTTCAAATAGGCAGAGCAATCTTGGAGAAGAATGGAACTGGGGGAATCAACCTACCTGACTTCAAACTATACTACAAAGCTACAGTCATCAAGACAGTATGGTACTGGCACAATGACAGAAATATAGATCAATGGAACTAAATAGAAAACCCAGAGATAAATCCACACACCTGTGGACACCTTATCATTAACAAAGGAGGCAAAAATATACAATGGAGAAAAGACAATCTCTTTAACAAGTGGTGCTGGGAAAACTGGTCAACCACCTATAAAAGAATGAAACTGGAGCACTTTCTAACACCATACACAAAAGTAAACGCAAAATGGATTAAAGATCTAAACATAAGACCAGAAACTATAAAACTCAAAGAGGAAAACAGGCAGAACACACTCTGACATAAATCACAGCAAGATCCTCCATGGCCCACCTTCCAGAGTAATGGAAATAAAAACAAAATAAACAAATGGGACCTGATTGTACTTAAAAACTTTTGCACAATGAAGGAAACAATAAATAAGGTGAAAAGGCAGCCTTCAGAATGGGAGAAAGTAATAGCAAATGAAACAACCGACAAAGAATTAATCTCCAAACATACAAGCAGCTCATGTAGTTCAATGCCAGAAAAATAAATGACCAAATCAAAAAGTGGACCAAAGAACTAAACAGACATTTCTCCAAAGAAGACATACAGATGGCCAGCAAACACATGAAAAGATGCTCATTATCAGAGAAATGCAAGTCAAAATCACAAAGAGGTATCATCTCATGCTGGTCAGAATGGCTACCATCCAAAAGTTTACAAACAATAAATGGGGAAGGGGGTGTGGAGAAAAGAGAATCCTCTTACACTATTGGTGGGAATGCAAACCAGTACAGCCACTATGGCTCACAGTGTGGAGATTCCTTAAAAAACTGGAAATAGAACTGCCATACAACCCAGCAATCCCACTGCTGGGCATACACATCAAGGAAACCAGAATTGAAAGAGGCACATGTATCCCAATGTTTACTGCAGCACTGTTTACAATAGCAAGGGCATGGCAGCAACCTACATGTCCATTGGCAGATTAATGCATAAGGAAGTTGTGTACATATACACAATGGAATATTACTCAGTTATAAAAATGAACACATTTGAGTCTGTCCTAAGTGGTGGATGAAACTGGAGCCTATTATACAGAGTGAAGTAAGTCAGAAAGAGAAACACGAATACAATATATTAATGCATATATATGGAATATAGAAAGATGGTAATGATGATCCTATATGCAAGACAGCAAAAGAGACTCAGATCTAAAGAACAGACTTACGGACTATGTGAGAGAAGGCAAGGGTGGGATGAGTTGAGAGAATAGCATCAAAACATGTATATTACCATATGTAAAATAGATTACCAGTACAAGCTTTATGTATGAAGCAGGGCACTCAAAGCCAGTGCTCTGGGACAACCCAGAGGGATAAGGTAGGGTGGGAGATGGCAGGGGGGTTCAAGATGTGGGGACACAAGTACACCCGTGGCTGATTCATGTCAATGTATGGCAAAACCACCACAATATTGTAAAGTAATTAGCCTCCAATTAAAATTAATTAATTAATTAAAAGAAAAAAAATAGGCTGTAGACACTGGCTGACCATCTGCCTAAGACGGAGGCAGCTGTGAAATGTGAATCCCCCTCCCGAGGAGAGAAAACATAGCATCACCATTTTGAGTAAAACCCCCTCCGGAGGAGAGAAAAGGAAACTTTAAGACAAAGAAACTCAACGAGCCAATCAGGGGAGGACAGGAAGTCCCTCACCCCCTTACTCTAACCCACCAATCAGTAGCTAACAAGACATCCTTAGTTAAAGAATTAACCAATCCCCTTAAGCTTCCCGTTTTCCCCATTATATGGTATAAAAATAGATCGCCGCCATCACTGGGGGCTCTCTCCGCATGGCCATTAGGTTGTGTGGAGGGAGTCCCTGCTCCAGCTTGTAATAAAGTTCCTCACTGCTTTTGCATCCACCCGCGGCTCCTGTGGTGTTTGGTGAGATTCCGCGATCCGGGTACAACAGCAGCCTGGATAGATAGTCCTGAAAGCTGGATGCTGTTGGTTTGCCAGGATGCCCTGAAGCACTTCCAAGAAGCTTCTTGTGTGTGGAAGGATGACCTTCTTCCATCAAGAAAATTTTTGAGTGAAACCCCCCATTATTTACTTTGAGTTATCTCACAATGTAAGTGAGGCTAAGTCAGGGTTAAGCAGCTGCAGTCTCCTAACTATATCACGAAAGTCTCTGGCACTTTGTCTTGCCCAAAACAGCTCTACAATAATGACTGCTGCTCTCATTATTGTTATAGGAGGAGACACACTGTCGGGTGTCTTCACCAGTTCCAGGGAATTGGGTGGGTGCTGACTCACAAAAAGTGGGCGGTATTGGGGAAAATGGGCAATCTAGTTAGGCTTTGATGTATTCCTATTTGTATAGTAGATCTAAATTTATTTTTTGATCTCCATCTTTCTTCAGTCCAGACAATTCCTTTGCCCCCTACGTTCATCTTATAAAACACACACACACACACACACACTCACTCACACCCCACCACAAACAACAACTGTCTACCTGGCTAAACTCCATCAGCTTCTGTCTCATGTATCTCCCTTAACTGTCCTTGCAGCCATAATATATTTCTGGATCCAAAGTGTCCCCTGGCTTGCAGGACATCACCCTTGCACATTCTGTTGGGTAATCCCACTGACCCTATCCATGTTAGAATGACACAGAGCAAGATTAGATCAGTGTCCTAGATTTTCACTCAGATATATGCAATTTTGTTGAAAACAAAAGACCCTTTCTTTAGTATCAATAGACACATAAGTAGGGAATTGTTTTCTCAAGGGTGTGAACCTCTGACCTATTTAGGCAGGAGGTAAGTAAACAAATGATGAAAGAAAAGTCTGCATGCCTCTCCAAGCCTGGGGGACAGCCCAGAGCTAGAAGCTTCTTTGAGGAGCCAAACAGCTGTGTGTGCAGGAGGTGGGGGAGGGGAGGTTGGAAAGTTAGGAGTGGGGAACTTGCTCTTCTTGTTTCAGTGCTGGAGTCCTGGCATTGGCTTTGACTTTACTCTGAAGCTTTGGGCCCAATTCATCCAACTTCCATCAGCTGTGGATCAATTTCTAAATTGTTCTGGGAAAGCCACATAATGAAAACTTGTCAGTGAAGAAAAATGAGTAGCGTCCGTTGTAGCCTGACTCATGACCAGTTACTAGTGGGGGTTTAATGTTCACCGGGTCTCCCTTAGTGGAATATTATATACACCACCTTCGTAATGTGCATGGTGGTGTGAATTAGCTTTTTGAAACTGCAGGAGAGCCTGTAATTTAGGGACTCGGGGCTGTAACCACAGCAAAGGAAAGGATTAGGGTCAAAAATAGAATCATTCAAAAATATCATTGAAAGCATTTTTACCTAGTGTGAAGCTTTTGCCAAAAGAAAGAGCAAGCGGCATGCTCTTAACGCCTCCTTAGAGAACGTTAAATTCAGAAGTATGGTTTTGAATTTGTCAATATGATACATAAAACCCAACATTCTATGGCCATAATTAAATCACTTTAAAACCTCAATCTAAAACACAGTAACACTTTCTTCAAATTATGTGGTTCTGTGCAAAGGATATGAACCCTTCAAGGACAGACATTTGGAAGTTCTGTGTTTGAGATATTTGGTAAATTCTGCTGGTGGATAGGTAAATTTTTTAAAGATGCAATTCCATTGTATGCAAATGAAGTTATTTCTAACTCTTAAATAGTTGACTAGAAAATGTTGAAAGAGTTTATATGAACTGGGTGGGGATGCCTTCCATGCATCTGTTCTCATTATTACTAAAACATATTATGAAAATCAAATCAGTTGTTTGCATGTTTCCCTGATTGCAGAAACAGAAGGCAGGGCTGAAAGATCCAAGTGTCTTCTTGCATAAAAAACAGCCATAAATCTAGGGTCTCCTACTGAAGGAGAAGAATTATTCAAAGGTTACAAATTTGATCTCAAGCTAAAATAGAACAACAAAAGTCAAAATAAAAGATACTCCAGGTAGCACTAGGAGGCCTCAGTTATCCTGATTTTTTGGGGCCTGGTTTTGCCTACTAAATATGGGGTTGGCCAAAAATTTCATTCAGGTTTTCTGTAAGATGGTGTGAAGCCCAAATGAACTTTTTGGCCAACCCATGGCATCCTATTAAATTCACTGCTTATGAACACTCTGTGCTTAGGAATTAAGCCACACTGTGAATTGCAGTAACCTCCTATCTCAAGAAAATATTTCTTTCTACCTGGAAATAGACTATCACTTTCTACTACTCAGCATCATCCAGCTTCCTTAACTGGGTCTTGTTGTGCCTAATCTGGCCCCTGCTTTCCTCTCCAAGCTAATCTCCCAGGCAACTCCTCCTCAATCCCTGGACTTCATTCATCCTGGCCCTGAGCTGTCCCTAACAGATGGCAAGCTCTTCTGCACTTTCTTTTCCTCTGTCTGAAGTACTATTCTTTGAGCAGTTTCTCATGACTTCTTTTTATTTCATTTAAGTCCTGGCCCCGTTGTATTTTATCAGAGATGCTTTACTTGACTACCTAAAGAAAGAACCACTCTATACCCTGCCTCACTCTCTAATGCGTATCAATTCTTTTTTCTTTGCAGCACTTATCAGTACAAGACATCTAAGTAATAAATGTATGTGTCATTCAGTATTGTCTTTATCTACATTAGAATGTCAAGTTCTGGAAGGAAGAATCATATCTGTGTTTTTTGTTGTTGTTGTTTGTTTGTTTTTTAATTCACTGCTATGTTTTCACCACCTAGAATTGTAGTAGATCAATAGATATTTCTTGAAATAGAGAAATGTCCATAAAGAGTAGAGGAAAGAGAACTCTGAAAGAAAGAGGTACACACAGGAATATTCATAAGGATAATAACTTAAATGTAGGGCCTCCCAAATCCACCAGATCATAACAATCATTTCAAATGCTGAAAACATGCATACACACCCACACACATACCCTTGCACACAGATTCTTGGGATTCATCTCAGACTTAGTAATTTAGGAACTTCAGAGAAAAGCCCTGCCTTAATCTGCTCAGGCTGCCATAGCAAATGCCACAGGCTGGGTGTCTCAAACAATAGGCATTTATTTTATGGGGGCTAGAAGTGCCTAATGAAGATGTCTGCTTTCTTCCTGACTTGCAGAAGGCTGCCTCCTTGCTGTGTCCTCACATGACCTCTCCTGTTGCCTGGGAAGACAGAGATATCTCTTGTGTCTCTTCCTCTTCTTACATGGACTTCAGTCCTACCAGCTTACAGTCCCACCCTTATGTCTCGTTTAGCCTTAATTGCTTATTTAAAGTTCCCATCTCCAAATACAATCACACTGTGGGTTAGAGAATACTCTTGAGAGGGGATCAAACTAGTCAATCCTAAAGGAAATCAATCCTGAATTTTCAATGGAAAGACTGATGCTGAAGCTGAAGCTCCCATCCTTTGGCCACCTGGTGCAAAGAGCTGACTCATTGGAAAGGACCCTGATGCTGGGAAAGATAAAGGGAAGAGGATGAGATGGTTGGATGGCATCATCAACTCAATGGATGTGAGTTTCAGCAAGCTCCGGGAGATGGTGAAGGACAGGGAAGCCTGGGGTGCTGCAGTCCATGAGGTCTCAAAAAGTTGGATATGAATTAGTGACTGAACAACAAACAGCAACATATGAATTTTGAGGGAATGATGTTCAGTCCATAACACCCCTAGGAATATATTTTAAAAACACCCAAAGTTCTGTATAATTCTGAAGCCCTGGGAAGTCTGGGAAGCAGTACAGAAGAATGAACATGACTCTCTGGCTGTTCTTAGTGACTGAATGTGTCTAATGATATGGGGACAAATCCTTAGGCAAAGATTTTGATAATAAGCTAAGTTTTAGAGCATGTTGAAAGAGAAACTACAAGATATAGAGGAAAGCCACCAAATTCTAACCAAGCATTTTTTAAAATTGAAAAGTTTCTGTGTAGAGTCAAATTTGCTCCTCAGTCTGATGGAGATTGACCTTAATAGTCTATTTATTGAACAGTCTAAACTGGGGTAAGGGGCAAAAGGTGGGTGAAGAGGAATTGTATTACTGCTTTCTTTCATTTTTGTCTTCAAACATGCCCTGTCAAATCTCCCTTCTCTAATCTCTGTGACAGAGCTCAGAGCTTGCTAGGGAAGTCTAGGTATTATGGAAGCTGGGCCAGCTTAAAACTTGAACTGTAAATTCATTTTTTCTTTTTTTGGCCTGCCTCCTCCTGGTCTCTGGTTTTGGAGATGGAAAGGGTTGTAATTGCCCTTCCCCTTTTCTCATTCTCTTATTTTTTTAGCTTCTCAGGGTTAGGAAGAATGGTGGTAAAGATTAAAAGGACAAAACTATTTTCCATTGAGTGGATGTTGTGATCATCCTGTGGCCATCAATGCCCCTCTGGGTGGAAATAAACTCCATACCTGCTTTCTGTTTTGAAGAAACATAAGTGATTTCTATAAGAGGCCCATTGGGTGACATCTTTGCTTCAAATCTCTCTACTGGAGGGATGCTCTGTTTTGATCTCTTTTGAAATCCTCTTAGCTTCTTCTATGCTGGTAAAGAATCTACTTGCAATTCAGGAGGCCTGGTTTTGATCCCTGGGTCAGAAAGATCCCCCTGGAGAATAGAATGGCTATCCACTCAAGTATTCTCATCTGGGATATCCTATGGACAGAGGAGCCTGGTGGGCCACAGTCCATAGATTTGCACAGAGTTGGTCACAAATGATGCAACTTAGCATGCAGTATGTATGGGCAATATTGGGCTTCCTGGGTGGTGCAGTCGTAAAGAATCCACCTGCCAATGCAGGAGATGCAGAAAACATGGGTTAAATCCCTGGGTCAGGAAGATCCCTTGGAGTAGGAAGTGGCAACCCACTGAAGTATTTTTGCCTGGAAAATTCCATGGGCAGAAGAGCTTGGCAGGTTATAGTCTAGAGGGTCACAAAGAGTAGGACATGACTGAGCACACAGACACACACACATACACACACACACACACACACACACACACACACACACATATACATGGGCAGTATTGGACTTACTGAGAGGGCATAAGATAAAGTAGCAGATTGAAACAGCAGATTTCAGAGTACTCAAATGTAATATTGCTTTATAAAGCTCAATTACTATAAATTTTATCCAATATAGTTGTTAAAATGATTGAAATAAGCATTCCAGTTCTGTTCTGTAGCATTTCAAAAAAAATTGCACAGCAGAGTTCTCAGGTTGGGAAAAAGAAACAATCAGAAAACTAGATCCTTTAACACTGACATTACCTGGACAAGCTCTCTAATAGATTTTCCCCCTCAACCTCCATTTTTAGCACTCTCAAAAAATTTCCAATAGCCATAAGTCCTTAACTTCAGCAGATGGCCTCTTTATGGACATTGGACTTCATTCAAATTTAACCTTTGAGGACAGTGCCAGCTCTATGTTTCTTTTGATATTTAAGCATTACCTTTTGTCAAAGACTAGTTTTCACTCCAGTCTGTTATGTCAGAGGGGGACATAATGTGTGATTTTCTGCTTTCACCTTAACTGTAAAGGCGAACTTCAAATTTCAATTATAAGTAATAGTCTATAAACCACCACATAAAAATGTACAATGTTCATTCTGAATACTTAGTCGTATTCTTTCTCATTAGAGAGCCATATTGAACAATGGGACTCTGCTTGCACATGTTAATGAAAGTGCCATGCCTGTAAAAAGCCATAAAATGGGAGCCCAAAACAAAAGGCTTGAGAAATTTATATAAAGGTTTTAGTTTTTATTGTAATCCCCCTGAAATAATGGTATACACAGTGCCTTTTAAACCCATGCCATGATTAAAGAGAGCAAAATTGGGAAATAATAGACTATTCCTTTATTCACACACTCTCTTTACCTCCTTGCACCCTGGCACCACCCAACCTCATCAGCTAAGAATTCAACTGCAGCAGTAATTACAAAATTAGGAATTAGAATTTGAACTTTTACAGAGTAGTTATATTTTCTATAAAAAAAAATTCCACAGGCATGAAATACAAAGAGCTGAATAAAAGATAATAATAGAAAATTAAGAGGGGGAAACTGCCAGATAGTAATCTTCACAGTTTTACAATAGATTGTGTTTAGCTGCAAAGAATAGAAAACTCTACCTTAAATAAAGGAAAATCCTGGAGACGCAGCATGGTACGATGCATGGCTCAATAGTGTTCTCAAGGACTCGGGCTTCTTTCAACTCTCTATTCAGCCATTTGTCCTCAGAGGCTACTTTCCTCATGGTTATAAAATGGTTGCAACAGTTCCAGGCATCCCAGCCAGATCTATGGAAGAAAGACAAAGTCTGATTTTTTTGTTTTTCTTTTTTTTTAAATCAGTCAGGAAAACATTTTCTAGAAGGCCCCTAGCCAACCTCTCCTTATTTCTCCCTGGCCAGATTTGTGTCACATATGCATTTCTGGAACAGTGACTAGTGAAAGAAGTAGGACCACCAGGAGTGTATTAGAAAATTTCCCGGGGGCTGCCAGTAGAGCCAACTTCCTAATGAAACTAAAGGCTGAGCAGAGGAGGAGGAAAATCTAAATACCTTTAAGGCTCTGCCAGCATGAACAAGGCAGATGGGGGTAGGGAATAGTAGTTGGATTTTAGGTCTCCAGTATCTGTTCTGTATTTCTCATTATATTAAAAAAAAAAAAAAAAGTTTCATTTTTCTTTTGAAAGATTTTGAGCTATAAAATGTTCAACTTCTGGAACTATTTTGTCCACTTTTATTGAACACTATAGAGGTGAAGCCCCAGTTCACTTGACTAGGGAAATTCAGTGCCTACTGTCCATGTCTTGGTGGATATTGAAGAAGGAATTTCAATTTAGTTCTTCGAGCTGAGTCCAGCTGTTTTGTGCCAGACCTCAAGCCAACCTCGACTTCTGTAGCATTTTCACTGTTGACCTCTACCCTAGCCATATTTCCTCCAATCTTGAAATTCTTCCTTCTCTTAGCATTTATGATGATTATCTTCCATTCTCCTTTTTTTTCTTTCTTTGGTTCTATTTCATCAAACTATAATTGTCTCTTCCTGAAGACCAAGTCTTTAGATCAGGTTCTCTACATCTATTTTTGCTCCTTTAGAAATTTAATCTACTTTCAGGATGTGAATAGTCATAGCGCACATCATATATATACATGTGTGTATATATATCTATATGATAGTATATAGCATAGCTCAGAAATAGCTACTCCTGTGTTTTATATTTCCCTAGAGAAATTCTCTGAAATTGAACATAACCAAATTATTTCTCAAGTTATCACCAAGTTGGTCTTCCCAAACTTGTTGGCTGTTCAGAACTTAACAGCCAGTCATCACTGGGGCAGAACTCAGACTCAAAACTTTGTATCACGGTTCACTAGTTTTTACTCTGATGTTTTAGTAGCTAAGTCATTGTTTTAGTCTGTAAGTTGTGTCCAAGTCTTTTGTGACCCCATGGACTGTAGCCCGCCAAGCTCCTCTGTCCGTGGATTTTCCAGGCAAGAATACTGGAGTGGGTTGCAATTTCCTTCTCCAGGACACCTTCCTGACCCAGGGATCAAACCTGCATCTCCTGCATTGACAGGCAGATTCTTTACCCCTGAGCCATCTGGGAAGCCTGTAGTTTTTACATTAGCTTTTCGACTATTGAACAGATCCTTCTGTCTTAATGTTTTCTACTGAGAAGTCCTTCACATTAACTTCTTAAATGAGATAGTGCATGTAAAATACTTAACAGCCATGCCATCCAAAAAGTGAGAAATGAGTACATAATTGTTCCTATTGTCGTTACAATTATACAGAATATACAGAATAATTGGGTTACTGGGAAATTCTTCAAAGTATTCTTATTTGTGTGTCATATCTCCTTCTGCCAGCACTTGCGCCACATTAACTTACTTATGATTTTTTTTTTTTGATTCTCTAACTCCTGTCTGATTTAGCACTAACATCAACAATACTCTACATAATCTTATATCCCAAGGTTTTCCTATTGGCTTAGTGCAAATCTCTGCTTCTATAGAATCGATCAATTTTTTGTTTCTTCCTTTCTTGCTCTTCTTGCCTGCTTAACTCTACATTCAGGATTTAGTATAAACTGAGAGTTTAATCCAACTGTGTCAGTGTATTAATGTGAAAACTAAGCACCACAGAGTTGTTGTGGGTCAAGTGATCACTGAGCCTGGGCTCAAACTCAGATGCTCTGTCTCCCTATTCAAAGCTCTTTGTAATTCACCAAGTCTATTAATGCAGCATGATATTGCTGCTGACATATTGAATTCATGATTAACTAACTACTGTTTACTTTATACTTGAAAGTGAAAGTGTTAGTCACTCAGTTCTGTCTGATTCTTTACAACTCCATGGACTCTAGCCCACCAGGCTCCTCTGTGCATGGGATTCTCCAGGCAAAATTACTGCAGTGGGTTGTAATTCCCTTTTCCAGGGGATCTTCCCAACTCCAGGGGATCTTCCCAATCCATCAAATCCATGTCTCTTATGTCTCCTGCACTGGCAGGTGGTTTTTTTACCATCTGAGCCACTTTTTATGTAGATGATTGCAAATTCATTTTTGCTGATGTCCTTAAACTTTCGACTCAAAATAGGGAATATTAACTTAGCCTCAGTAAATCCTTTGTATTATTTACAGCTCAGTGTTATTGTCAACCAAGATCACAGCCTTATATCCCATCTTTATATAGTTACTGCTCTTTGAACCTAAATGCTATAGTGGACAACAATTCTTAGCACTGAGTAGAATTCCTTAACCACCTGCCAACTTGATGTTCCCCCAGGAAGAGGTTAAGGTGTCTACTTTGGTTAGTCACAAATTATATAATTTTGTTGTACTTATATTTAAAGTAAACTAGTGAATAGCTTAATGCAATTTTTACCTGACCTCATGGTCAGAATTGTGTATAATGTGGCATATAGTCACATAAGCAGTCCCAAAGGCACTTTTACCATGATTCTATTTTATAAACTAGGGGGAAAGAGGAGGGGTTGAGAAACAATAAAGAATCACAGACTGAATCTGCAATCTAGGACATGCTTATCCATAGCTTCATGTTCATAATCAATGTTTCTATAGCTTTGGTTTTTGGCTTTCCCCAAATGATGCAAAGACTGATAATTAGATCCCTGTTATCTGAATCTGTACTTTCCTACCAACTTTCTCATTTACATCATAGTCTTCCCATTTGAAAACTGAGAATGGTGGTCAGTCTAACTCTCAGAACCAAAGAAAAAGAGAGAAAGGAAAATGAGGTTAAGAAAACTGGCAGGAAGAGCATGCATGATCTTTGTTTTAAAAAGTTTTATGTTGTAGAACATCTGGATGTATTCAGACCCTATATATGACCTTATATCAGATCCTGATACTTATATCAGATCCTGATACCTTCAAACAGGAGACAGGAAATATAAGCGATCCAAAATGTTGTCAATAAAGTCTTTCCAAGACAGAATCAAAATAGAAACAAGAGCAGGAAGACATAAATGAAACAGCATCTTTATTTTCAATTCCCTTTGGCAATGTCTACACCACAAAATTCTTTATCAGCAGTCTCTCACAGTCACGCTTAGATGCTGATATTGAGTCCATGCATGGGGATGAGAGTGAGGGCAGCCTTGGTGGGAATGAACCAGCCAATTGTGATCAGCAGTATGGATACAGTTGCCCCAGAATGATGTCAAGTGCAAAATCGGTTTGCAAAAGAAAAATTAGTTGTTCTTAAACCAAGAGGAGAATTACAAATTAGCCGTTAGCCCACATTTCTGATTGCACTGTACTGTTTTGCTGGTATACTCACTATCATGTGGATAAGATGTTGGTATCCTTCTTTAAGTCTTCATACATTATCTGGCTTCATTCTTCCTTCATTTGTTTAGGAATATTTGGCTATTAATGAAAACAAAACTGTCTCCAGAGACAGAAATTGTTTTCAAACAGTCTCTAAGCTGACTCTGACTTTCTGTAACTGCCTCTTCTGTTATTCATATCTCTGACCTATTTTGTTTAAGTGCATCATTGCCTCAAGGGAATTATTCTTTCTTATTATGACATGAGATCCAATTATCCAATGAGTCAGTATCACCCCAGAGCTTTTATATATATGTATACATATATATACATATATATGTGTGTGTATATATATATATATCTCCTTTGCATGCAGCTTAAGAAAGAATGAGTTAGTTTTCCCTTGAAAGATTCCAAATGGATTCTCTTATAAAAGTAATCATTCATAGCACAATTAATTTCTTATTTAAATTATACCCTGACCCATCCTGTGTTCACTTAGTACAAAGCAGTTATTGATCAAATATTGATATAATTAAAGGCATTTCTGCTTCCCCAATTTAATAGTGAACTACTCAAGTCACTTGTGTTTTACTTTTTGTAGTTCCTATACTTCGCAAATTTAGAGGATCCATTACTAGAGTGAGTTCAACAGAAAAGATCCATTTTAGTCATACTGATAATGGTTAGATAGCATCACCAACTCATGCCAACTCCGGGAGATAGTGGAGGACAGAGGGGCCTGATGTGGTCCAGTCCATGGGGCCACAGAGACATGAATCAGCGACTGAACAGCTTAAGTCATGCTGTCTGTGTGTGTGTGCTCACTCAGTCATGTCTGACTCTGCGGCGCCATGGACTGTAGCCTGCCAGACTGCTCTGTCCATGGAATTTTCCAGGCAAGAACACTGGAGCTGGTTGCTGTTTCCTACTCCAGGGGATCTTGCTGACCCAGGGATCCAACCTGAGTTTCTCGAGTCTCTTGCTTTGTCAGATGGATTCTCTACCACTAATGCCACCTGGGAAGCCCTCATACTGTCTAAGGTTGCAATTTTTTTTTTTCCACCCCTGAGAATATAAGATCATTTTAATTACTTCAATTCTAATAAAAATCCAATTTTTCACCACTATCAGAAAAACTACATATCCAATTGCCTTATTTAGATTTCTGTCCCTCTTCCTTGTTTTTCTTAAATTAATTTTTATCAGAATATAGTTAATTTACAATGTTATGTTAGTTTCTGCTCTACAGCAATGGAACCAATTATACATATATAATGAGTATGTGTGTGTGTATATATATATATATATACTCCTTGGAAGGAATGTTATGACCAGCCTAGACAGCATATTAAAAAGCAGAGACATTACTTTGCCAACAAAGGTCCATCTAGTCAAGGCTATGGTTTTTCCAGTAGTCATGTATGGATGTGTGAGTTGGACTATAAAGAAAGCTGAGCACCGAAGAATTGATGCTTTTGAATGTGGCGTTGGAGAACACTCTTGAGAATTCCTTGAACTGCAAGGAGATCCAACCAGTCTATCCTAAAGGTGATCAGTCCTGAGTGTTCATTGGAGGGACTGATGTTGAAGCTGAAATGCCAGTACTTTGGACACCTGATGCAAAGAGCTGACTCATTTGAAAAGACCCTAATGCTGGGAAAGATTGAGGGCAGGTGGAGAAGAGGTTGACGGAGGATGAGATGGTTGGGTGGCATCACCAACTTGATGGGCATGAGTTTGAGTAAACTCCAGGAGCTGGTGATGGACAGGGAAGCCTGGCGTGCTGCAGTCCATGGGGTCACAAAGAGTTGGAAGCGACTGAGCGACTGAACTGAACTGATATATATTACACATATAATGCATGTACACATCTCTTTTTTAGATTCTATTCCCTTATAAATCATTACAGAGTACCAAGGAGAGTTGCCTGTGCTATACAGTAGATTCTTATTAGCTATCTATTTTATATACAGTAGTGTATATATGTCTGGCTTCCCAGGTGGCTCAGTGGGTAAAGAATCCATCTGTAATTCAGGAGATGTTGGAGATGCTGGAGACATGGATTTGATCTCTGGGTCAGGAAGATCCCCTGGAGGAGGTCATGGCAACCCACTCCAGTATTCTTGCCTATGAAATTCCATGGACAGAGGAGCCTCTCAGACTACAGACCATTGGGTGGCAAACAGTTGGACACAACTTAAGCAACTGAGCACACATTCTTTGTGTATGTCAATCCCAATCTCCCAATCCATCCCCTGTCCACTTTCCCCTTTGGTAACCATAAAAGGTTTTTTCTTTTTTCTTCTACATTTCATACTAATTTCCACCCTAAGATCATCTATACTAACTCAAAAATTATTTGGTTGTAAAATTTTATATTTGCAAAATATATATTTGAGAAGAATGTCTTGCTGAGTACATGTGAAACAGTGAACAAAAAGAGAGAAGGATGGAAATCAAAAGGGAAGAAGAAGATGGTCATTCTATGATGAAAGTCCTTCGGAATAGTGGTTGCTTAAATTCATCTTTTCATTTGCTACCTTCCTTGGGATCCTTTGTTTTGTTACAATCTCCTTGAATTGGAGAGTAGCTACTTAACATCTCTGTCACTTTGTGGTCCAGGACTTTAGAAAATGGGAAGCAGACATTTATGATTTGCTTGCAGCCTGTTCATTGAAGTCAGTCAGATTCGAAATTAAAATTGCTCTATTTTTCTCACTGCCTTTGCATCATCTCTGTAAGAACTTTTTCCCTGAAATTTGATAATATTTGCTGTTTGTCCCACAGCTTTCTGGTGACTCTCATTTATGAAAAATTCTAGACCAGATTAGTCCAGGTAAAATTGTCAATCTCATGTCTAGCTTATATTTATTGCCTTGCCTTTCCCAAGCCCCAGCCAGTATTGAACATAATGAACATAAGGGTAAGGATATGGTCCAAGTTGCTTCTTCACTTCTTTCCTCCTGCTATTTTTAGCTCTTCTGATCTGGGAGTCTAGGAGAAAGGCATGGAGTCTTTTTAATTAAATTGAGATCACATTTTAATACTGTCTTGGGTGTACCTACTTCCTGGCCAGTGTTGAATGGTAATTGGCAAGCTATAAGGATATGGATCACTAGTGAGGTGTGTGTGTGTGTGTGTGTGTGTTGCTGGGCATTTAAGGGGAGACTAATAGGGAACAGAGGCCCCCATTACCCTGATTTCAGACTTTCCAGTCCACTAACACTATACAAGGCACCTCCTCTTGCAGCTAGACTCTGACATAGGAGGAAACCATTTCTGTTGAGTACAGGTAAGAATTACACATTTAACAAAAACGGATGCAATTCTCTGTTCTTAGCAGCCACTCTTGGACTTGCCATCTCTCCCTACTTCCTCTTTTTACTTCTATGCAAATAGGTAAGAGGCAGATACAAAATTCTGATGGGACACGAGATGCCAGTGTTCCCTTCTTGTCATTGTTTCCATGTCTCTGTGGAAGTGATTCTCTGAGAGTCTTCCCCATTTGGCTTTTGCCTGGAGAAGTAGCCAGCTCCCTTCTACCACAAGAAAGGAAGGAAAAGCCAAGTTCACTTCAACTATAAGTTGGCTTATAGCTAATGCCTCTACGATTTTTCTCTCTTTCTTCCATGTTTCCTCCCCTTTAAAGAGTGAGGGAAGAGAAGGAATAAAATGCCTGTAGACAGCAAAGCCTGTTCGGTAACCTCCTAGTAATTACACAAGGAAATAGCATCCCAGTTATTCATTCTGTTTAAACCTGTGATATTTGGTGTCTATTTGTCTTCAGCTCTACACTTCACTCATTCCAGAGCACTAATAGGAATTCTGATCAATATCCTGACATCCGTGTTTCATTTTAGTTGCTGTTATGCTTGTTTACTTTTTTAAATTTTATTGAAATATAGTTGATTTACAATGTTGCGTTAGTTTCAGATGATAGCAAAGTGATTCAGTTATATTGAAAAGAACATTTTGAAGGTTCTTTTTCATTATAGTTTATTGCAAGATATTGAGCATAGTTCCTTGTGTTATACAGTTTGACCTTGTTGGTTATCTATTTTATATATAGTAGTGTGTATATTTTAATCTCAAACTCCTGATTTAACCCCTCTCTCCCTTTCCCCTTTCATGACTCAGTCTGTTTTCTATGTCTGTGAGTCTATTTCTGTCTTATAAATAAGTTCATTTGTATCATTTTTTTAATATTCCACATAAAGCAATGTCATATGATATTTATCTTTCTCTGTTTGACTTACTTCAGTTAGTATGATCCTCTCTATACCCATTCATGTTGCTTCATATGACATTATTTCATCCTTTTTATGGCTGAGTAATATTCTGTTGTGGTTATATACCACATCTTCTTTATTCATTCATCTGTTGATTGACACTTATGTTGCTTCCATGTCTTGGCTAAATAGTGTTACTATGAACACTGGAGTGTATGTATCTTTCTGAGTTAAAGTTTAGTACTTCTGAATTTTCCATTCAGTTTTGCGAACTTGTATTTCTCCCTTATGGCTGTACAGGAAACTATTTGTTTGAGTGTCAAAGCATTTTAATGTCAATTTTCAAATAAATCTGATACTAAAAAATAAAAATATAAGGAATCCAATCTGATTTAATTACGTTTAAATCTTAAGGACAATTGATGGTTAATCTCATCCCAAAAGCATCTTTTGTGAGTAAGAAAAACATATCCATTGAATATATTTCACTTTTTTCCCCCAAATCCGTATAATAAGAGTCATGACCCTTGGAAGATTCCAGGACAGGTAAGACTCATGATGTGATTCAGTTTTGTCTATTAAAAACATAATGTGAGCAATTTAAATTTTCTAATGACTGTATTGTCTTTCCTGGTGTCTCAGTCAGTAAAGATTCTGCCTGCAATGCAGGAGACTGGAGCTCAATACCTGGGTTGGAAAGATCCCCAGAGAAGGAAATGGCAACCCACTCCAGTATTCTATCCTGGAGAATTCCATGGACAGAGGAGCCTGGTGGCCTACAGTTCGTGAGGTCACTAACACTTTGCATTGAGTGACTAACACTTTGTATTTTGTATTGTAATGACCATTCTAAACAAGAAATATATGAAGTTCAGTCACTCAGTTGTGTCCAACTCGTTGCGACCCCATGGACCACAGCAAGCCAGGCCTCTCTGTCCATCACCAACTCCCGGAGTTTATGCAAACTCATGTCCATCGAGTCGGTGATGCCATCCAAACATCTCATCCTCTCTCAACCTCTTCTGCGCCTGCCTTCAGTCTTTCCCAGCATCAGGGTCTTTTCAGATGAGTCAGCTCTTTGCATCAGGTGCCCAAAGTATTGGAGTTTCAGCTTAAACATCAACCCTATTATGAGCACTCAGGAGTGATAACCTTTAGGATGGACTGGTTGGATCTCCTTGCAGTCCAAGGGACTCTCAAGAGTCTTCTCCAACACCACAGTTCAGAAGTATCAATTCTTCAGCACCCAGCTTTCTTTATAGTCCAACTCTCACATCCATACATGACTACTGGAAAAACCATAGCCTTAACTAGGCAGACCTTTGTTGGCAAAGTAATGTCTCTGCTTTTTAATATGCTGTCTAGGTTGGTCGTAACTTTCCTTCCAAGGAGTATTCGTCTTTTAATTTCATGGCTGCAGTCACCATCTGCAGTGATTTTGGAGCCCCGGAAAACAAAGTCAGTCACTGTTTCCACTGTTTCCCCACCTATTTGCCATGAAGTGATGGGACTGGATGCCATGATCTTCATTTTCTGAATGTTGAGCTTTAAGCCAACTTTTTCACTCTCTTCTTTCACTTTCATCAAGAGGCTCTTTAGTTCTTCACTTTCTGCTGAAAGAGTGGTGTCATCTGCATATCTGAGGCTATTGATATTTCTCCTGGCATTCTTGATTCCAGCTTGTGCTTCATCCAGCCCAGTGTTTCTCATGATGTACTCTGCATATAAGTTAAATAAGCAGGGTGACAATATACAGCCTTGATGTACTCGTTTCCCAATTTGGAACCAGTCTGTTGTTCCATGTATAGTTCTATCTGTTGCCTCCTGACCTGCATACAAGTTTCTCAAGAGGCAGGTCAGGTCGTCTGGTATTCCCATCTCTTTCAGAATTTTCCACAGTTTATTGTGATCCACACAGTCAAAGACTTTGCCATAGTCAATAAAGCAGAAATAGATGCTTTCCTGGAACTGTTGTGCTCTTTCGATGATCCAGCAGATATTGGCAATTTGATCTCTGGTTCCTCTGCCTTTTCTAAAACCAGCTTGAACATCTAGAGGTTCTCAGTTCATGTATTGCTGAAGCCTGGCTTGGAGAATTTTGAGCATTATTTTACTAGCATGTGAGATGAGTGCAATTGTGTGGTAGTTTGAGCATTCTTCAGCATTGCCTTTCTTTGAGATTGGAATGAAAACTGACCTTTTCCAGTCCTGTGGCCACTGCTGAGTTTTCCAAATTGACTGGCATATTGAGTGCAGCACTTTCACAGCATCATCTTTCAGGATTTGAAATAGCTCATCTGGAATTCCATCACCTCTGCTAGTTTTGTTCATAGTGATGCTTCCTAAGGCCCATTTGACTTCACATTCCAGGATGTCTGGCTCTAGGTGAATGATCATACCTTCCTGATTATCTGGGTTGTGAAGATCTTTTTTGTACAGTTCTTGCATGTATTCTTGCCACCTCTTCTTAATATCTTCTGCTTCTGTTAGGTCCATACCATTTCTGTCCTTTATTGAGCCCATCTTTGCATGAAATGTTCTGTTAGTATCTCTAATTATCTTGAAGAGATCTCTAGTCTTTGCCAGTCTATTATTTTCCTTTATTTCTTGGCACTGATCACTGAGGAAGGCTTTCTTATCTCTCCTTGCTATTCTTTTTAGCTCTGAATTCAAATGGGTATATCTTTCCTTCTCTCCTTTGCTTTTCATTTCTCTTCTTTTCAAAGGTATTTGTAAAGCCTCTTCAGGCAGCCATTTTGCTTTTTTGCATTTTTTTTTCCTGCAGAATATATGAGTTAGTTTAAAATATTTATTTTTCCATTATATTAAAAATATTTTTTTCATTTATTTTTATTAGTTAGAGGCTAATTACTTTACAATATTGTAGTGGTTTTTGCCATACATTGACATGAATCAGCCATTTCAACTTTAAAATATAAAGTATTATTATGAGATAGTTTACTATATTTTTTATACAAAATCTGATGTGCATTTTACATTTAAAACACTTCTCTATGGCCACCTGTGACAAGTGGGTATCATGATAGATACACAGCACAACTCTGGCCTAATCTGTTGCCCAGTTTAGCGCTGTACTTCAAAATATCACCAACATCACCCCTTTTGAATTCCCTATTCAATTTTTTTTTTTTTTTTTTTTTTTACTGACATAATTTCTGCAGAAACAATGCTCAGATAATTTTTAGCTTAAAGTCTGGTACTGACAGAGCATGACCACGATAGACCTGAGTAAACACAGGCCAATGATTAGAAGGAAGTGTGGTCTAGCCTCAACAGGGAGGAATTCCTTAGCTATCCTACCAACTTAGATAGTGCATGAAAAAATCTGAAATGCATGTATGGACGTTTACACAGGTTAGAAATCATGTAACAACTGAATAGGCACAGTAAATGTGATGATGGATAGGAACAAATCTTGAACATGAGAATCAGCTATTGTACTAATCATAGATATACTGTGGGAGGTGCCTGGCATAGAGTAAGCGCTCAGTCAATTTCTAAATTAAAATAAATTTAAGCAACAAATTGTCTTCATTGAAGGAAGAAATTGGTTTACCCTAAGTTTGTCAAGGTAAACTTCACAGAGAATAAACTCAATGTCAGAAAATCTAACTAGATGTGGAATTAGACTGTTGCTAATGCAAAGAGCTGACTGACTGGAAAAGACCCTGATGCTCAGAAAGATTGAGGGCAGGAAGAGATGGGTCAACAGAGGATGAGATGGTTCGATGGTATCACCGACTCAGTGGACTAGGTTTGAGGAAACTCTGGGAGAAAATAAAGGACAGGAAAGTCTGGCATGCTGCAGTTCACAGGTTCAAAAAGAATCATACAGGACTTAGTGACTGAACAACAATTATATAGTAGTGATTTCATTCTCTTTAAGAATTATTCCAGTGGGGGAGTTAATCAGGGAAAAAACTTGGGAAGTTTCTAAGTTCTCGTCCTCATCCTGTGGATACAAGGAACATATAGCTACACACAGAGCAATTTCTCTAACAGAGATCCAGAAACTAGCTGAGCTTCTCCTACATTTTGGACAAATGAGAAAACACACACATTGCAATGGCAGGCACTCGGTGCTCCCCAGAGACCAGGGAAGCTAGAGAACACAACTGCCTTCTTCTTACAATGTACCCCAAACACCAGCATCTCCCTGGAATGAGCACATGACTGTGCCCCAAATTTTATGGCTGCTTTCCCAGAAGTGAGTTCCCAGATGGCCTGACTCTGATAGCCAAAGGGACTTACTTGCATTCGTGAGTCCCACAGGACAATAGAGAATGTAGAAGCAATTCTTAACCAGCTCTCCTGCCAGGGTTTGTGGAGAAGGAAGAGGCAAAATCAACTATCTTCCAGTATTTCCTTGAAAGAAGCTTATCTGTATACCGTAAAATTTGCTCCAAGGCTAGGCTTCTAATTTAATAGTCATCTCTGAACAGGGTGAGATCTTTCCCATGAATAGGGAAACTGGTCGACAACTCTAACAATTTATCTCTCTCGCTTGCTCCAATAATAAAACCAAGTCACCGATATCTCCCTGAAGTAGTTTGCAATTCATCTGGCAACTCAGTTTTTGCAGCAGCCACCCAAAAATGGGTGCCCCAAGTAGTCTGGCTCTAATAGCCAATGGAAATTGCTTTCACTGTATCAAACAAAGAAACAATTCTCAGCAGGTGTTAGAAAACCCCTCCCACTATAGCAAAAAAATATGCATCTCCTGGTTTCTTCCAGGAAGGGGCTTAACTATATACTTTCCCAGCTGCTGTCGTATAGTTCAGCTTCTAGTCAGCTTTATCTAGATACTGACTGCAGTCCTCCTTTGGGATACTGATATGCCTTAGCACACTCACAGCTACTGGGAGTCACAGAGAACAAAGAAAAAGACTTGAACTGTACAAGAGTTTGAGAGACAACTAGGAGCTTGGACTAGGCTGAACAACAAGGTTCATCATCTTCTACACAAGACCATTCTGTCAAAATTGGGAAAGATATGTGTTTTATATAATGTGCAGAAACCAATATGAAGTGTCAACAAAAATAAACAAAATAATATGCTTCAAACAAAATAGCAAGATAAATATCCAGAAATAGATCTTAATAAGATTCCAGACTGCCTGGAGAAATATCAATAACCTCAGATATGCAGATGACACCACGCTTATGGGAGAAAGCAAAGAGAAACTAAAGAGCCTCTTGATGAAGGTGAAAGATGAGAGTGAAAAAGTTGGCTTAAAGCTAAACATTACAAAAAAGAAGATCATGGCATCCGGTCCCATCACTTCATGGCAAAGAGATGGGGAAACAGTGGAAACAGTGAGAGACTTTATTTTTGGGGGCTCCAAAATCACTGCAGATGGTGACTGCAGCCATGAAATTAAAAGATGCTTGCTCCTTGGAAGAAAAGCTATGACAAACCTAGACAGCATATTAAAAGCAGAGACATTACTTTGCCATAAAGGTCTGTGTAGTCAAAGCTATATTTTTTTCAGTAGTCATGTGTAGATGTGAGAGTTGGACCCAAAAGAAGGCTGAACACCAAAGAATTGATGCTTCTGACCTGTAGTATTGGAGAAGACTATTGAGAGTCCCTTGGACAGCAAGGAGATCAAACCAGTCAGTCCTAAAGGGAATCAATCCTGAATATTCATTGGAAGGACTGATGCTGAAGCTGAAGCTCCAATACTTTGGCCACCTGATGCAAAGAGTTGACAAATTGGAAAAAAATGTGATCCTGGGAAAGACTGAAGGCAGGAGGAGAAGGGGACAACAGAGGATGAGATGGTTGTATGGCATCACCAACTCCATGTATATGAACTTGAGATAGCTCCTGGAGGTGGTGAAGGACAGTGAAGCCTGGCGTGCTGCAATCCATGGGATCACAAAGAGTTGGACACGACTGAGCGGCTGAACAACAACAACAATATCTTAATAAAATATAGACAAGCACTTTACCTAATACTTTAGAATAATGGACATAAAGATGTTTACATAAGTCAGGAGAGCAATGCATTAAAAAAAGTGAAAATTTCAATGTATAAATAGAAAATATTGAACCAAAAATTAAACATAGAGCTGAAAAATATAATCAATGAGCTGAAGATTCAGTGGAGGGATTTAGCAACAGTCTAGATCAAATGGAGTAAAGGGTTTGGCAAACGCAAGGACAAGGCAGTGGAATTTATCCAATTAGAATAGCAAAAAGAAGAAGCTATTAAAATAGAGTATAGATAGTAAGGGACTCATGAGACATCATCAAATGGTCCTATATAAAAGAATGAAGGGATGGAGCCAAAGCAAAAACAACGGCCAGTTGTGGATGGGACTGGTGATAGAAGCAAGGTCCAATGCTGTAAAGAGCAATATTGCATAGGAACTTGGAATGTTAGGTCCATGAATCAAGGCAAATTGGAAGTGGTCAAACAGGAGATGGCAAGAGTGAATGTTGACGTTCTAGGAATCAGCAAACTAGAATGGACTGGAATGGGTGAATTTAACTCAGATGACCATTATATCTACTACTGTGGGCAAGAATCCCTTAGAAAAAATGGACTAGCCATCATAGTCAACAAAAGAGTCTGAAATGCAGTACTTGGATGCAATCTCAAAAATGACAGAATGATCTCTGTTCATTTCCAAGGCAAACCATTCAATATCACCGTAATCCAAGCCTATGCCCCAAACAGTAACGCTGAAGAAGCCGGAGTTGAATGGTTCTATGAAGACCTACAAGACCTTTTAGAACTAACACCCAAAAAAGATGTCCCTTTTTTCAGTATAGGGGACTGGAATGCAAAAGTAGGAAGTCAAGAAACACCTAGAGTAACAGGAAAATTTGGCCTTGGAGTACAGAATGAATCAGGGCAAAGGCTAATAGAGTTTTGCCAAGAGAATGCACTGGTCATAGAAAACACCCTCTTCCAACAACACAGGAGAAGACTCTACACATGGACATCACCAGATGGCCAACACTGAAATCAGATTGATTATATTCTTTGCAGCCAAAGATGGAGAGGCTCTATACAGTCAGCAAAAATAAGACCTGGAGCTGACTGTGACTCAGATTATGAACTCCTTATTGTCAAATTCAGACTTAAACTGAAGAGAGTAGGGATAACCACTAGACCATGCAGGTATGACCTAAATCAAATCCCTTATGAATATGCAGTGGAAGTGAGAAATAGATTTAAGGGACTAGATCTGATAGACAGAGAGCCTGAAGAACTATGGATGGAGGTTTGTGACATTGTACAGGAGACAGGGATCAAGACCATCTCCATGGAAAAGAAATGCAAAAAGGCAAAAATTTGTCTGAGGAGGCCTTACAAATAGCTGTGAAAAGAAGAAAAGCAAAAAGCAAAGGAGAAAAGAAAAGATATTCCCATTTGAAGGCAGAGTTCCAAAGAATAGCCAGGAGAGATAAGAAAGCCTTCCTCAGTGATCAGTGCCAAGAAATAGAGGAAAACAACAGAATGGGAAAGACTAGAGATCTCTCCAAGAAAATTAGAGATACCAAGGGAACATTTCATGCAAAAATGGGCTCAATAAAGGACAGAAATGGTATGGACCTAATAGAAGCAGAAGATATTAAGAAGAGGTGGCAAGAATACACAGAAGAACCGTATAAAAAAGATCTTCACAACCCAGATAATCACAATGGCGTGAACACTCACCTAGAACCAGACATCCTGGAATGTGAAGTCAAATGGGCCTTAGGAAGCATCACTATGAACAAAGCTAGCAGATGTTATGGAATTCCAGCTGAGCTATTTCAAATCCTGAAAGATGATGCTGTGAAAGTGCTGCACTCAATATGCCAGTCAATTTGGAAAACTCAGCAGTGGCCACAGGACTGGAAAAGGTCAGTTTTCATTCCAATCTCAAAGAAAGGCAATGCTGAAGAACGCTCAAACTACTGCACAATTGCACTCATCTCACATGCTATTAAAGTAATGTTCAAAATTCTCCAAGCCAGGCTTCAGCAATACATGAACTGAGAACCTCTAGATGTTCAAGCTGGTTTTAGAAAAGGCAGAGGAACCAGAGATCAAATTGCCAATATCTGCTGGATCATCGAAAAAGCAAGAGAGTTCCAGAAAAACATCTATTTCTGCTTTATTGACTACGCCAAAGCCTTCGACTGTGTGGGTCACAATAAACTGGAAAATTCTGAAGGAGATGGGAATACCAGACGACCTGACCTGCCTCTTGAGAAACCTGTATGCAGGTCAGGAGGCAACAGATAGAACTATACATGGAACAACAGACTGGTTCCAAATTGGGAAACGAGTACATCAAGGCTGTATATTGTCACCCTGCTTATTTAACTTATATGCAGAGTACATCATGAGAAACACTGGGCTGGATGAAGCACAAGCTGGAATCAAGATTGCCGGGAGAAATATCAATAACCTCAGATATGCAGATGACACCACCCTTATGGCAGAAAGTGAAGAGGAACTAAAGAGCCTCTTGATGAAAGTGAAAGAGGAGAGTGAAAAAGTTGGCTTAAAGCTCAACATTCAGAAAACTAAGATCATGGCATCTGGTCCCATCACTTCATGGGAAATAGATGTGGAGACAGTGGAAACAGTGTCAGACTTTATTTTTTTGGGCTCCAAAATCACTGCAGATGGTGATTGCAGCCATGAAATTAAAAGACACTTACTCCTTGGAAGGAAAGTTGTGACCAGCCTAGACAGCATATTAAAAAGCAGAGACATTAGTTTGCCAACAAAGGTCCATCTGGTCAAGGCTATGGTTTTTCCGGTAGTCATGTATGGATGTGAGAGTTGGACTGTGAAGAAAGCTGAGCACAGAAGAATTGATACTTTTGAACTGTGGTGTTGGAGAAGACTCTTGAGAGTCCCTTGGACTGCAAGGAGATCCAACCAGCCCATCCTGAAGAAGATAAGTCCTGGGTGTTCATTGGAAGGACTGATGCTGAAGCTGAAACTCCAGTACTTTGGCCACCTCATGTGAAGAGTTGACTCATTGGAAAAGACCCTGATGCTGGGAGGGATTGGAGGCAGGAGGAGAAGGGGATGACAGAGGATGAGATGGCTGGATGGCATCACCGACTCGATGGGCATGAGTTTGAGTAAACCCCAGGAGTTTGTGATGGACAGGGAGGCCTGGCGTGCTGCGATTCATGAGGTCGCAAAGAGTCGGACAAGGACACGACTGAGCGATTGAACTGAACTGAACTGATGCATTACAATGGTCTCAGAGGAAAACAAAGAGAAAGAGGAAGAAAGCTTATCGAAAGGAATAATGACTCAAAACTTCTTTAATCTGGGAAAAGAAAAAGACTTGAAACCCATAAAACTGCAAAAAGAAAGAATCCAAAGGATCCACACTGAGAAATATCATAATGAAATTGTCAATAATTAAAGACAGAGAATATTAAAAACAACAAGAGAAAAACAATGCTATTTGCATGGGAAACCCATAAGACTATGAGCAGGGTTTTTTTTTTTTAGCAGACTTTACAGTCCAAAGAAAGTGGCATAATATTAAAGAAAAAATCAACCAGTTAAGAATATTCTACCTGGCAAATAACCCTTAAAAGTTAAAGAAAAAATAGAGAGCTTTCCAGACAAACAAAAGCGAGAAGAATACATCACCACTAGACCAGGTTTACAAAAACATTAATGGGTTTCTTCAAGCTGAAACGAAATGACACTAGTTACTAATAGGAAAACATATGAAAGTATGAAACCCATTGGTCAAGGTAAATATATATTTAAATTCAAAATACTCTATGGTTGTAATACTAGTGGATATGTCGCAGCCACGCGTTCCGGGAAACTAACTCACTCAGAAGGACAATGCAGATAGTAGAGTGCAGTTATTACACCGGCGGGCCCAAGGCAGAGTCTCCTCTTAGCCAAGGACCCCGACCAGCATTTGTGAAAATCTTTTATACCCCATGTGTACATGTCCAAACCCACTACCCCAAATTCCTTGAGACTTACATAAACTAAGGAAGGGTAAATACAATCCCAATAACCCCATCACTCATGTGCCATGTGCTCAGACAGTTAAACAATTAGTCAATAATCAATAAGCACGAGGTTACACTCCGACAGGTACAGAAAAATTTATGGCCTGCCTGGAGAAAAGGGTGATTAGTGTATGTGTTCTCTTAGGCGAGGAGTAACCTGGATACGGTCTTCAAGATTCCCCTGTCCGGAGGGGGTCTTATCCTTCTGTTGTCGTTTCCATAGACACTAAACACAGAGAGCAGAGTCCATTGGAGAGGTGGCCGAGCATGGTCAGCATGAACAGGCCTGAGATGGAGTCCAGGCCCTATAAATTCCTTCTTCAGATAAACCACTTATAATTTTAGTATGAAGATTAAAAGACCAAAGTATGCATATTTTTAAAAACTGATAGAAATCAATAGCAAAAAATAAAAAAACAATTCAAAAAATGGGCAAAGGACCTGAAGAGACTTTTTTTTTTTTTTTCCAAAGAAGACATACAACAGGTCAACAGGAACAAGAAATTATTTCAACATCACTAATCATTAGGGAACCACAAATCACAACCTGAATAAAATAACACGTCAAAAAGACTAGAAATAAAAATGCTGGAGAAGATGTGGACAGCCACAACTAAAAATAGTATGGAGGTTACTTGAGAATTTAAAAACAGACCTACTATGTGATCCAGCAATCCTACTTCTGGGTATATATGCAAAGGAAATGAAATGTTCTCAAGGAGGTGTCTGTACTCCCATGTTCCTAGCAGCATCATTTATGATAGCAAAGAAATGGAAACAGCCTAGGTGTTCACTGACAGATAAATAGACAGAAAAAATGTTATATATATATAGTTGCTGTTCAATGACCAGTTGTGTTTGACTCTGCAATCCCATGGGCTGCAGCGTGCCAGGGCTCCCTGTCCCTCACCATCTCCTTGAGTTTGCCTAAGTTCATGTACATGGCATCAGTGATGCCGTCCAGCCAGCTCATCCTCATATATATATATATTACTTAGCCTTAAAAGAGAAGGAAACCCTGTCATTTGTAAGAGCATGGGTGAATGTGGAAGATATTATGCCAAACTAAATTAGCAAGACAGAGAAAAACAGATATGGCATGGTATCACTTATTTGTGGAATCTAAAAAATACTTTTTTAAAAGTCAAACTCATAGAAACAGTGCAAAAGTGGTTTCAAGAGTAGGAATGGTGGGGAGAATAGGGAGAGTTTGTTAAAAAGGCAAAATCTTTTAGTGAAAGATGAATAAAGTCTGAGGATATGATATATAACATGGTGGCTACAACTGATAACACTATATTGTATAATTGAACTTTGGTAAGAGAAATGTTCTCACACAAAAAAAGGGAAATACGTGAAATGATGAAAGTATTAATTAACTCAGTGGTAGGAATTATATATATACAGAGAGGGAGAGAGAGAGATAATATCACATTGCACACTTTAAATATCTTACAATTTTATCTGTCAAGTATTCCCCAATAAAGCTGAGAATAAAACTTATTTCTCAACTCCTCTACTGTTTGCATGATTTGCAGTTGCTAATATTATGGTCTTGCTCAGGGTACATGTGTCTCTGCACTCTGAGTTAGGGTCCTTATGATGGTGATGAATTTAAGTGGGTTCCTGTCTTTCTGTATGTGCTACAGGGCATTCACCATTCTCTGGGCATTAGCAAGTGAAAAAATGCCTTCCTTATTTTTTATGTAGCTGAAGAATGGACCTAGCATTAAATTCAAACAAAGCTTGGTTCCCTGGGCTTTGGATATCTACTTATTACTCTCATGAAATTCTTTGAGTTCTCAAAGTAATGGATTGGCTCAGCAGGACTGAAATTTTGGTAGTCTTCATTTGTGAAGTCTCCAAAACACACATTAATAGTATATTGTTATTCAGATAGCTTGATTTTGTTGATCGGTGGATATAAATGTCTTTATGTATATTCATATGTGCGTGTGTGTGTGTGTGTGTGTGTGTTGGTCACTCAGTCCTATCTGACTCTTTGACACCCCATGGACTATAACCCATGGAATTCCCTAGGCAAGGATACTGGAGTGGATTGCCATGCCCTTCTGCAGGGTATCTTCCCCACTAGGAGATCAAACGCAGGTCTCTTGCACTGCAGGCAGATTCTTTACTGTCTGAGCCACTGGGAAATCCTATATAACACAAATATTCGCTCAATTCATTGAATTGTTTTGCTTAGTATGTTTTTATTAATTATTTTATTATCTTTATAATAATACCATGAAATAAGTAATTATTTCTCACATTAGAAATGAGAAAACTGCTCATTCTATTTCATACTCAGATACGCTAAAGAATGCAATGTCACACCCACGCTTCTACCAGGTTTGTTGAAATCATATTTCTCCAAGATAGTTTGGATTGAACTAAACTGGCCAGAAGAGCATTTATTTCTCCTCATTATCACTGGCATCCTTTGGGACGAGAACTCAATGATTACATATATTGCATAAACTAATGGGTGATTATGTTTTCGTAAACAGAAACACATAAAAAAAGCAAACAAAATCAATGCCTCTTTAAATCCTACAATTAGAACCAGCAAAACAAGCTAGGAAATCTATACCAGATTAGTTTCCTTTGATTCCCCAAATATAACCCCCCATAGTAAGATTCTTCACCGTGGCTCCCAAGGTTGCTATCTATGGGCTAAAATTCCTTCATCTTCTACAGAAACCTTCTCCTGAGGGAACCCCAAGATAGCTAGGCCTCTTAAGAGGTAAGTTCTCCTTTCAAATGCAAATAAGAACACAAGCAAACAAATAAACATCAGTTCCTGAAGCATCAGTTTGTGGTCTCTGGTTTCTATTCTTGAGTCTGGAAAATCCCTTGGAGAAGGGAGTAGCTACCCACTGCAGTATTCTTGCCTGGAGAATTCCATGGACAGAGGAGTGTGGCAGGCTACAGTCCATGGGTCGCAAAGAGTCGGACACGACTGAGTGACTAACACGTTCACTTGGAACACATATCTCCTTTTAATACTTGCAGAATAAATAGACATTTGTTAATATTTTAAAAACTGTAAAGCTAAATAAATGAACTACTGGAAAGTGAACTGAGGTAAATATTGTGTTGTATATTTGTTTTTGGCTTGCATTTTACTTTAAAAAGCTGAAGATGTGCTATTTTCATATGTGAACACATTAATCCTTTCTAAGGAATGAACAATGTCCATAATGACCAAACAATCCACAAAAATTGGAGAATCTAGTTTTCAAACAAATGTATTGACCTTAAGAACAGTATATTCAAAGAGAAACAGAGTTGTTTCTCAGACTCTTGGCAACAATCTGCTAACATTTTAGCCCATTCCAATGAAAAAAGATGGTGCAGCAATATAAAAACAACAGCTCCATTAAAGTTAAATAGTTCTGAGCTTTACATTCTTACAATAATAATGTTGGCCTTTTGCCTCTGTTATAGCAAATGTATTAAATATTCATGCTGATATTTATTTTCTAAATGTAAAATGGAATTAGGATAACAAATAAAGTCTACCATCTGATGATAACATTGGATATATATTATATTTTTTGTTTCATAGGCTTTTACATGTTTGATTCAAGGTAGCTTACTGAATAATGCATAAACATCTTTAAAAATGTATTTCAATAGTTGAGGTTATAGTTGTTTGTCAGGTTCTCATCTTGAACCGAAAGTGTGATGATTTCCTTACTGTATAGAACAAAGCTATAAAGAAACCTTTAAAATCTAATCAGTGTTGAGTCAAAACATTTTCATGATGGAGACCCTCTATCAGTGAGCTCATTTTTTTTAAAGAAATCATGATATTGTCTACAAATGTTTGGTTTCCTGAAGCATCTTCTTAGGAGAGCTTTTGCTTTTTGTTTGTTGTTTGCAAGTGATCTAGAAATAGTCTAAAGTTCTAAGAAATAGCTATATTTATAAAATTTAAAATAACAAAATAATATAAAGCTATGGAAGACAACATATCTATTTGCAATCACTCTGCTGTTTTGAAGGGATGGTTTTTATCTCTCTGTTCATCATAAACTAATGGTACCTATATTTATACTTTACTTTAAGGCTAAACAGATACTAAAGGTTTAGCCTTTTTGCATAGGACTTTCTAAGCAGTAACTGTACGTACTATGGACATATTACGCTGCCACATATTGGGTTCTGATTCTCAGTTCTAAAGGCTCAGAAACAATTGTATAAACCTATCTTGTGATTTTTAATATTTGGTGGCAAACCACCTTTAATTAAATAAACTCATTAAAGACTATTGATAATATAAAATTCCATTTTATTAATATTCAATGAGAAACATAACCACAAATTAGACTCAGGATGAACTACGTAACTGACAAATGTGTTAGTCTCTTAGTTGTGTCTGACTCTTTGTGACCCCATGGACTGTGGCCCGCCAGGCTCCTCTGTCCATGGAACTCTCCAGGCAAGAATACTGGAATGGGTTGCCATTCTGTTCTCCAGGGAAGCTTCTCAACCCAAGGATTGAGCCCGACTCTCCTGCACTGCAGGCAAATTCTTTACCATTTGAACTACCAGGGAAGCCCAAGTGCAAAATGAAAATGCAGAGCCTTTTTTCAAAATAATGAAGAACTTCAAGGCAGCAACAGTACAACATTAAGCCAACTCAGGGACTACCTAAGAGTGAGGGCCTTGCATAACTGCATAGGTCACAAGCCCACGAAGCTGACCCTGATTAAACTCGTATATCTACCAAAGATCGCTTATGAGTATAGAGTTAGAGAAAGGAATCTGGTCATACACCTGTATTCCTGAGAATGCTGGTTGAATTTCTCTTCTCAACTGTAACAAAGTATATGGGAACACGTTAGCACTTCCTGCTGTCTTTTCTTGCTTATTTAGTTCATTTCTCTTCTGTAAGAGGAAGGCAGGTGGCTTTCTCCATTATGTTACAACCCTGTTGTACTGCTAGCAGATTTTCATGAAAATGCCCTGTCTTCTTCACTGGATTCAGTACATGACCTAATCTCATCAGTTACACTTGTAAAACATATATTAGTGTGTGTTGCATTCTGTATATAGCAGGCTGGGTTTTAGTAGTTTCCATTTCAGAGGATGGCCTTTCTCAGTGCGATTCACTAGACTCTGAAGAAACTTATAACAATCATCTCTGCACTGAGTAGGCTGCATTCATTCATTCAACACAGCTTTATTGAGTACCTGTCATATATGTATTAGATTCTCTATTATTTAGCACATATTTTTCAGTATATGTTGAAGAAATATATGTATTCAACGTTTTATTTAGTGTGTGTTATTTTGAGAATTCAACATGGGTATTTGTTTGTTATACCAAGCATATATTTTAGTCAAGACATGTTTGTTTGCATTAGCAAAATCCAACTCAAACTGTGCTAAAAATAGATAGATAGATGCATAGGTAGATAGATATAATAGTTTCAAGTAGCTACACGTTTCAGGAATTCAAAACATGTCATCAGAACATCTTTCTTTCTCTCTTTCTTCTCTTCCTTCTCTCCTCTCTCTCTCTCCCTTTCTGTCTGCTGTCCCATTTCCTATGAGTTGGTGTTATTGTCAAGCAGGATCCCTCATGTGGTTGCAAAAATAGACTCAAGTACCTCTCGGTTTATATGTCGAAAGGAGTAAGCATCTCCTTTGTTTGAGCATCCAAAATGATTATGTTGAAGGACTGACTGGCCTCTCTCAGGTCACATACCTACCCTAAACCAATAACTATGCCCTGGGTCGGGAATATGGTTATTAGTCATCCATGAGACTATGATTGACAATTCCACTGGGAGGTGAAAAGGCAATTTACAAAAAGAAAAGGGGAGGGATTTGTTATCAAAGAAAGAAGAAGAAATTATATACAGGTAGAAACAATAAATGTCTCCAACAGCATGACACGATAGGAGCCTATAGTTAAATGTAAAGAGAGGTTAAGTTTTGAAGTCTGAAGAAAGGTATTATGTGCCACTAAATCTGTTGTCTTTGGGAATGTGGTTAAATCACTGCAGCCAGAAGAACTAATCATTTCGATTCTCAAGGAAAAACATGAAGCAAAAAGACCTACTTGTTCCAGGGTTCTTAGAGGAAACTCTAATATGTTGACAATTCAGAAGAATCAAGGTATCAGTTTTGTCCAATATTGTTGCATATATAAAGAGATGCTATTTAATTTTTTGATCTTGGTCAAAGTGTTTACCCTTTAGGACCTAGAGTTCCCAGTCTATTAAGTGGGATGAGTACTCCTATTATACAACCAGCCATCAAAAATAAAGGATGTTGGAGGCCAGCAATCCCAGAGTTACAGCTATGTCTTGGGCACTGATACTTCCAAGAGTTGCATTAATTCTTATGTGCCTCTTAAGACCCCTTCTAACTTCTCAAAGGGACCAAGGCTTTCCATTTCTGACTCCCTTTGAGGAATCCCCAAAACCATTTACACAGCTCTATATCCATTATATCTAACATTCTATAGACTTGATATTTCAAAGTACTTTTAAATTCTTAAACTTTACTCTCCAAATATATAATAGTATTATTATATAATGCTTTGTGAGTTGGCCAGAGATAAACAGCTCCTTAATGAACTTGTAACAGGCATTAGGATAGTCAATCTTGTCATAATTCCACTTCTGCTTCACTTCATGTCACATAACATCATAGAACAACCACAGAGCTAGCTACTGTGCTCCACACAGAGAAAAGATGTGGTCCTTCACCCTCAAGTACCACCCCTCCACCCACACCCACACTCCAGGGGTTTGACAGTGCTCTCTGACCCATATGACAACTCACTGGAAAAATGTTGTTCTTGTGTACATTCTTTATCAGTGGGGGCGATGGGACCCTCAAGCTTGTCTCCAAAGCTCCTCACTTGCATCAGAGGACACTTCTGAGAAACATGATGACAGCTGATGGTTATTCCATCCAAGTAGAGAATTGAGGCCACGCTTCCTTCTGCAGCTTTGCTGGGCTGCTGAAGCAGGTTTATGACTCTGTGGGTATTTATAATTTTAAGGAAACGCTATAATCAAGGAAACCCTGAGATCAGTGAATCACTGAATCACCAGGAAATACTCATAAAGACAACAAAAACAAAATCAACTATATAAAAACCTGTGCTCATTTTAGTGTTGCCTAAATATTATGATATTAGGGTGGATTCTCAGCCAAGGATGTTCTCTGAGATATGGACATCTGAATGAAAGGGATGGTGGTGGTGTCAACTGATGATAAGTGCTGCTTGGGGAACTAACAGATAGCAACAGGTCCTCCATGGATAACAAAGACATTCTCAGAACATGGATTTGTCACAGGCATGATGCCAGGTAAAAGAAGAGGGAGAGTAATTGTATGGCATGTCTTTTTTTTTTTTTTTACTTCAGGTGGAGGCGGGGAAGAGAGGGAAGTAAAATAAATGATACACACTTCCAGGAACCAAGGAAGGAAAACTAAAAATAGACATCTCCCTAAATAGAGTGTAAAGGCAGTCTGAAGCTGGGATTCTGAAGACCATATCTCCTGGGGAATCTTGCAAAGACCCTAAGAAGTCTTTGTTTTCTCCCTTAATGGATCCTGTCAGCATTTTAATATCCTCAGATATCTCTAATGGCAGCAATGCCCCCAAAAGACCCATTGGCAGGTGTCCATGGGGCAATCCTGTTTTCAGAATGGCCTGGTTCTTCCTGTGGCTTCCTCCTCACAGCCTCCTGAGACCAACAGGGATATTGTCCTCACCACCCCCAAAAAGGGAACAGCCATAATTCTATTTCAGAATTTTTTTTTTTTTTTTGGCCTCAAGCTGCTGGAACTTGGTCAAAACAGTCCAAAGTAAATTTATAACATTTCATAAAAATAATCTTGTTTGTGTTAAGTAATGATGACAGAAATAGCACAGTACCTAATCCTGGCTTCTGGCTTAATTAAATCCGTTTAAAAAATTCTTTTACTACTTCCTCATGCTCACCAACACATTTGAAAAAAAAGTTTTCAGACTTGTCAAACCTGAAAATGCTTCAGTCAAACCTTTCTACTCTGCAAGATCAGACACTGGCTTCCATTAATTTTTTTTTTTTTCTCTTTCCTTATTCATTCAAAGCTGCCTTAAGGCAAAATCGTGAAGTCTGTGGCATTTGCCTGCAGGGCTCCTTTCTTCAACTTTCATCATTTTTTCTCTACTCTTTTAAGAGCCCTTGGCTTCCTTTCCTTCCAGAGTCAAGTGTTCTTGAACTTTCCGGCAGTTGAGAAGCCTCTTCAGTAGTGAGAATCCCTTTATTAACCTACAGCCAGGTGAGCTGCCCCAGGAGCCCTGAAGGGGCAGGAACTGGAAGAAAAGCCTAAAGGGAAACCAGACACAAGCTTTGAAACTCTGAACATCTCAGTGGTTCTGAGTTTCACTTTTTCCATCTGTAAAACGGAAGAACACTTGCTTCAAAATTCTCCCTCATGCCTGGAGCCCACCACACGCAGTCCCTCCCAGTTCACCCTCACCTCTTTGCCTCTCCAGCTCTATTCTAGGCTAGTCTTCCCTTTTTCCCCACCAAGTCTCACCCAAAAGTTTACTTCTGGGGAGATCTTCCCAGACCAGCATACCTAAGAAGCCACTCCTCTCCCCACTGTAAACACCCTTTTATTTAACTACCACAATTCAGGATTTTCCTATGTCGTTATATCACTTTACCTTCTCTTTCCTTGTATGTGTGTGGGAGTCTTGTCTCTCCAATAGACTCTAGCTCCTTTCATAAGGACAGGGACTATTTCTAGACATTCCATCATCACTGTTCAGATTCTAGAATAGCACAGAGTATTTAGCACCTAAAGTCTCAATAAACATGTTGTTTACCTCTCATCAGCCTATATGGAAATGTTTCATTGAGTTACACAGGTTGCGATCCAACTTCCTTTCCCTATCCTAGTGGATGAGGGAGGATAAAGTTTCCTCAATTCTGGCCAGCCAAATGGCGGAGTAGAAGGACATACGCTTATCTTCTTCTGTGAGTGTTTGGGAGTCTCCAGCAGAGGCGTGGGCCAACAGTGGCCTGCTGTGGGGTCAGGGGCACTGGCGGCAGCAGTCCTTAGAGGTGTAGCATATTGGCATAAGTCCTCTTGAAAGAGGTGCCATTAGCCTTTAGAGGTGCCATTAGCCATTAGATAGCATAGCCCTACCATAGAGACATGGAAATGAATTATTAAGGTCATCCAAATTAGGAAAAAAAAAAAAAAAACAGTCTATTTATTCAGTGTGTGCTATAGTTGGGGAGTCAGCCACCATCCATTGTGTCTGGCAAAGAGGCAGAGGTTTTGAGGGGAGTGGGAAAGTTTAATAGTGAAAAAAAGAAAAGATTTCAATATGCTCTGATTGGAGGTTTTTGGTATGGGGCAGCTAGACATAGGTTATCTAAAAGCAGAGCATGCATGGCATTGGTTTGGGAGGCACATATGGCTTCCTTGTGCTGGTCCTGAAATATTAGTGGCAAAAAAAAGAGAAGCTGGCACTCTTTGACCAAGTCCTGATGCTCTGGGCTGGTATCAGAAGATGTAGGTCAGATTTAGATGTTATACATGGTCTGGTCATTATGTGTTTGTATGTGTCTCATGGGATTCTTTCCCTTTCCTTCCCATATACCTGCATACCCAATACTCTAAAACAAAGTATGGAGGAAATACACAAATTAGCTCAAAATAAGCTGTTAATTTAAGAAAGTGTATTGAGGCAGATGCAATTCAAAGAGAATTGGCATTTATTAGAGCAATCAAGGACTCTAACAATTAGATGAATAAGAAACGATGAAGATCAGTGTGGGAGTAATATTTGGGTGCAAAATATTGTGTTGGTTATTCTATTCAAATTACAAATTACTCTATTCAAATTACTGTAAGAACAGCTCAGATTAGTTTTTCTCTTTAAAATATATGAATAATAAGAGGTCAAAACTTTCAAAGATATTAAACTAATTAAAAGGAGATCAAAAAAGAAACTTTTGAGGCTTATGTGCTGACACCTGGACACACCAGGTACTTTTGTGCCTCTGCAGCGCCTCCGTCCGGGTTGCTTCATCTTTCTTCTCTCTTATCTGAGGCTCTGACCTTCAAGACAAACTCTAAGAGTTGCCCTCCTCCATGCAGTCATTGCCAACAATAAGCTCACAGCTCATCTGCCGTCTAAATTCCTAAATCTTATCTGTGTCACTCAACACTTAATGGCATTTTTCAGTGGGATATTTTGTATATTCATGTTCTTTCTTATCAACTAAACTGGGAGGTTTCTGTGAATTTTTGTATCCACCACAGCAACTATAACATATGCACACTCAACTCATTTGACTGTATAAATGCCTTCATTCTCCATCGATAACAATAGGAAAGACATGTACACACCACTATATTTAAAATGGATAACTAAGTTCCTACCATAGGGCACAAGGAACTCTGCTCAATGTTATATGGCAGCCTGGATGAGGGGGAGCTTGAGAAAGAATGGATACATGTATATATATGGCAGAGTCCTTTTGTTCTCCACCTGAAACAATCACAGCATTGTTAATCAGCTGAACTCTAATACAAAATAAAAAGTTTAAAAGGGACATTGATTGATTAAATTAAAATTCAAAGGAAAAAATTTGAGTTTATTTCACTCTCTATATATGGGTATAATGCAAATGGTATTTAGTGACATGGCTGTGGGTCAGGCCATGTGGTTCAGACCCAGGCTTAATTGTACCACAGATATACATTTTCAGATATATTGTTAAAATATCCCTAAACTTTGGGTTCGTCCTTTATTAAATAGGATGAGAATATATGTCCTATACAGAACATATTGTATATAAATATTGGGGAACCAGTTAGTGATCTATAAACATTAGTCTTCTTATGTTATTTGAAAATTAACTACAATTATATATTAAAATTTTTTAGGAAGAATCTATTTGCAAAAAAAGATGTCTTTCTAAAAGCTGGGTTTTTATGAATGTTTGGGTTATTTTTGAAGATGTTTTAATTGAAACAAAGATTAAATATATATGTAGAACATATATTAGCAATATAATTATTTACTAGAGTTGACTGCCAAACTAGAAGTGTCATGGTCCAATAAAAATGTAGAGAGGTAGATAGGTATAGATATAAAGAAATGTATATGTGTGCATTTCCACTGTGCAGTGCTGGGCTAAGTCACTTCAGTCATGTCTGACTCTTTGTGGCCCTATGGATGGTAACCGACCAGGCTCCTATGTCCATGAGTTTCTCCAGGCATGAATACTGGAGGGGGTTGCCATGCCCTTCTCCAGGGCATCTTCTGGACTCAGGGATCGAACCCAAATTTCTTTTGTCTCTTGAATTGGCAGATGGGTTCTTTACCTCTAGCGCCACCTGGGAAGCCCATGTATTCCTTAAGTATACATCAAAACTTCAGTGATGGTGGAGGGGTATCCCTTCTTTTATGAGCCTCTCAGGCAATATACTCACCCACTGATCAGACGTTAGTTTAGTAAAATAATAGAGATCACTAAAATGTGGTTTAAAGAGCCCTGAACTTGGAATCAAAACTCAAGATCCAAGATTTACCATTTTCTAACTGTGTAACTATGGATAAACCACATATATTCATTCCATCTTTTACCTCATTTGTAAAATGGGGGCAATGACACAATTGAAAATTAATAAAGCACAAATGTGACAAGACATCTGTTTCTATGATTGATGTGCTTATAGCAGACCAATATACACACAGAATAATTAGAAAAGTCAGATAGAATATATGTAAATATAATCTGTGGGGAAACATTGGAAAATTGCTTAGGCAGCCAGAATTTGAGGGAGAAGGTCCCAGGAAAAAATGACAATCATTAAGACAAGTTCAATTTATACATGCTTCATTTTTAGAGTGTTTGTTAATTTGTGACATTAGTAAGAGACTGTTTAACCAAGTGGAAGATAACTGCTAAAAACAGATGGGCCAGCAGAACCTTTGAAAATATTATAGGGCTGGAAGACAAAAACTAGAGTCCAGGTCAATGAGGCATCATGGGTTTTTAGGGACTAACAGCATGGAAAATAAGGAGGCACAAGAAGCGAGCCTGATACTCTTTGTACTCCCTATAAGACATCTGCCAATTCCTTATTAAACAGTGTTAGAGGTTAAAAATCTCCTAAAAACAACTGAAAAGGAGACGAGAGTTTTTGGCTATCGCACTGGGTAAACAAAATTGGAATTCAGACTGCCAGGAAAAGAGATCCCAGAAAATACAGTCTTTCAGTGGGGAAAATTGGCAAGCTTCATTCCAGGAATTGGAGGTGAAAAGTAGAACAAGATTTAAAAAGACTGCAAAATAGTGTTGGGTCACATCATTTCCTGATTGAATTGAGGTGAACTCCCCCTATTCAGCTGCAGGATAGGGTGAATCCTCACTGCAGGAAAAATGTCATCTAAAAATCTACCTTACTTGACATTGACATGGCAGAGTATTCAATCAAAGCTACTATACATAACAATGAACAGCATTCCCAAATCGAGAAACAACAGAGTTGTAAGTGAACTGGATGCTAGAGTTTTTAGACACAGACTTTAAACTGATTTAAATTAACAGCTTCAAAGAAAATACAGCAAAATGAAACTTAAACAGATCAGACCCCTGTGTCCAATATTCCATCAAGAAAGTCCAGGCCTACAAAGAGATAGGTTAATAAGACAAAAACCAAGGGAGAAAGGACAAGGGAAACAGGCACAGGTGATGCAGATCTTATAGTTAGCAGATAAGAACAAAAAATAACTATTAATATTTTTAAGAAAATTGAGAAAAAATGAAAAAATAGATAAAATAAGAATTTCAGCATAGCAATTGCATAAAGGAGAATATTTGATATTTCATATGGTATTATCTTCTCTAGAATGGAGTCATACTTTCCTCTGTTGTTGTTCAGTTGTTCAGTAGTGTCTGACTCTTTGCGACCCCATAACCACAGCACATTAGGCTTTCTGGCCCTTCACTATCTCCCTCCTCTACCAGTCATAAAAAGTGGGGCTTATTACTTACCGCCAATAAGTATATACAGTTGAGGCCATTTTTGTGAAGTTAAGACTTGTTCTATTTCTGGTTCTCTCCTATTGTTGGAACATAGCACTTAAGATCATTTGACTGAGACCAGGGAATTCCCACTGTTGAGTTTTCCAAATTTGCTGGTATATTGAGTGCAGCACTTTAATAGCATCATCTTTTAGAATTTGAAATAGCTCAACTGAAATTCCATCATTCCACAACTTTGTTCATAGCGATGCTTCTTAAGGCCCACTTCTTTGCATTCCAGGATGTCTGGCTCTAGGTGAGTAAATCATACCATCATGGTTATCTGGGTCATGAAGATCTTTTTTGTACAGTTCTTCTTTGTATTCTTGTCACCTCTTCTTAATATCTTCTGCTTCTGTTAGGTCCATTCCACTTCTGTCCTTTATTGGCCATTGGATGATCCATTGATGATCCATTGGATGACCCATTGGATCATTGAAAAAGAGAGTTCCAAAAAACATCTATATCTGCTTTATTGACTATGCCAAAGCCTTTGACTGCGTGGATCACAACAAACTGTGGAAAATTCTTAAAGATATGGGAATACCAGATGACCTGACCTGCCTCATGAGAAATCTGTATGCAGCTCAGGAAGCAACAGTTAGAACTGGACATGGAACAACAGACTAGTTCCAAATCGGGAAACGAGTACATCAAGGCTGTATATTGTCACCCTGCTTATTTAATTTATATATAGAGTACATCATGAAAAATGTTGGGCTGGATGAAGCACAAGCTGGAATCAAGATTGCCGGGAAAAATATCAAAAACCTCAGATATGAAGATGACACCACCCTTATGGCAGAAAGTGAAGAAGAACTAAATAGCCTCTTGATGAACGTAAAAGAGGAGGGTAAAAAAGTTGGCTTAGAACTCAACATTCAGAAAACTAAGATCATGGCATCTGGTCCCATCACTTTGTGGCAAATAGATGGGGAAACAATGGAAACAGTGAGGACTTTATTTTTGGGGTCTCCAAGATCACTGCAGATGGTGATTGCAGCCATGAAATTAAAAGACGCTTGCTCCTTAGAAGAAAAGTTATGAACAACCTAGACAGCATATTAAAAAGCAAAGACATTACTTTGCCAACAAAGGTCCGTCTAGTCAAAGCTATGGTTTTTCCAGTAGCCATGTGTGTATGTGAGAGTTGGACTATAAAGAAAGCTGAGCGCCAAAGAATTGATGCTTTTAAACTGTGGTGTTGGAGAAGACTCTTGAGAGTCCCTTGAACTGCAAGGAGATCCTACCAGTCCATTCTAAAGGAAATCAGTCCTGAATAATCATTGGAAAGTACTGATTCTGAAGCTGAAACTCCAACACTTTGGCCACCTGATGCGAAGAACTGACTCATTTGAAAAGAACCTAATACTGGGAAAGATTGAAGGCGAGAGGAGAAGGGAACAACAGAAGATGAGATGGTTGGATGGTATCACCAACTCTATGGACATAGGTTTGAGCAGTCTCCTGGAGTTGGTGATGGACAGGAAAGCCTGGCGTACTGCAGTCCAAGGGGTCGCAAAGAGTCAGACACCACTGAGCGACTGAACTGAACTGACCTGAATAGGACATTCCCAAGGGCTCAGGGCCTCGGGTGGGGTGGGGTGGTCTGCACTCTTACCTTAGTCTACTCAACTAAGTATGGGATTGAGGAGCATTCTGCTTTACTTTTCAGATTTTTCCAATTTAGTTTCTTTCATCTCTCATCTCACACAGCTTCAGAATTCAGCCAATGTGTTGAAGGAAAACATGGCTATATGTTAGAGGTTCTTAAGGTCTCTATTTTTATCTTTCCAGCTTTATAAAACTACAAAGAATTCTGCTTGTTTGCCATTTCCCAGTTCTCTTCCCAGGACAGATCCTGGACTCTCAGACTGTTGCTCACACCAAGAATTTGCAAATCCCCCAGGAACAAAAGCAGTTACACATCATAAACTCACATTTCCTCACTTCTCTTGCTGGAATCTTGGCTCTTCTGGTTCCTGTTGTTTCATCAGCTCTTTGATGCCTTTAAACAAATAATGTTTTATTTTATGTAGGCTTTGGGCTGATCTCAACAGAAGCAATTGTCTTCCTTCAGCTACTCCTTCCTCCTTGATAAGACTAACAGTGCCAAATATTGGCAAGAAAGTCAAGCAACTGTGAGGTTTATGCATTGTAACTGAGTTTAAATTGGTACAACCATTTTGGAAAACTGGCATTAATATGTATATCTAATGGCATAGCAATTCTACTAGCCTAAGAAATACATTCATATGTACACCAAGGAACATGCACAAAAGCCTGAAAGTGGAAACAACAGAAATATCCATCTACAGCTGAATAGACATAGAAATTGTATTAAATTCATTCAAAAGAGCAAAACTGCAACTGCATATAACATGATGAATCTCATAATGTTTACTGAGCAAAAAATCTAGATAAAATAATACTTGAAATAGAAAAAGTATTGTAAACAGCAAAACACCATGCATATAAGGGATTATTATTGCTGAAAATACACTAAATATAGAATGTTGTTATACTTTGGGAATTTTATTCCATATAAATGTGACTCGTAAAATTCTTTCCAAGTTTGATGAAAATTCATGCATGGAGATAAAATATGTTGAAAGAGGAAAACAAAAATATATTGGTTTTAAAATAAACTTAGAATCAAGACAGTGCTAACAACAGCACAAATTGCTTTTCACTCCTCTAAACTATGAAAAGCTGCCAATGTGTTTGACATTCCACAGTTTTTATCTCTACTGCTCAAATGCATAGCTTTGGCTTGATATATGTTTCTCAATTTTGTCACTTATGTTTGAAAGTGTCAAATTCTTATTTGGACTGCTAGATCTTAAATCTGATATTTGTGGAGGTTCAGGAATGTCATGGGTATATCACATGGCTTGTCTCAATGTTTTGACAATGACGAGTACCTTTTCCAGTGACCAGATGCTCCTGATCTCATTCTGTAGTTATAACACTGCTGTTTTCCCCTGCACAATATTACTTTTCCAAAGTGAATAGTTTGAGAAAGATCTGAGACATAAAGACCTTGACTGAAGTTAAACAATGCCAGTGTTTACCAAGAGAAAAATCTTACTCCAAAGGACTACCTACAGTTGAACAAGTCTCATATATAAAACAAATTATATATGAGGCTGTTTTGTCTCAAAAATATAAATTCTTCAGTTTTGAATGTTAGCATGTTTGGTAAAAGAAACTTGTCTAAACCTCAGTTGGGGGACTACACATAAGAAGTTAAATATTTTTGCAGCCAGACCTTGAACTTACTGCTTGACACATCTGGAATATTACTTCTTAGTGCAAACCAGGCTGCTGATGTTTTTCAGAAAAAAAAAAAAAAAAGCCTTCGTGTGGTGACATGTTAAAATCTAGAACTAAAAAAAAAAGCTCTTTATTTTGATGCAATTTCAAACTGACAGAAAATTTGCAAGAATAGTACAAGGAATTTCTATATACCTGTATTTACCAATTATTTATAATAAAGTTAACCCCCTTATTTTACCATATTCTCTCTCACTTCCTCTACTATCTCTTTTTCCAGATATATTTAAAATATTTTATATTATCAGATAAAAAACTATTGCTGGCAGGTAAATGGGAGGTATATTGCTGTGCAGTTGGGAGATGAGGAATATGTCTGATAGATGAGGCAGAAAATAACTGAATATCCACCAGAATTAGAAAAAAAAAAACTGCATAAAGCTAAATAAATAAAAACATTGGGAAAATAAACTTTTGGTTTTTTGTGGGGGTCTACATTTAAAATAACACCTGCCTTGAAATTAATTCCTTCTTACCCACAAATGAAACAAAACTTTCCCTCTGAGCAGGCAGGGATAAAAAGTCACATTGGGACTGGTGAGAAAGAAAAGAACAGAATGACTTCCTGAATCTATGTTTCAGAACAGAATGAAGAAATGTCATGATGAACATTAGGTGTGAAACCAGAATATCAGTGGAGCAGTTGATCAGCAAGTGCAAGTGAGTGCTTAGCCATCCAAGTCGCAATTCCTGGTGCCACTCAGACATGAGCGAAGATGCTGAGAAGTCGAGGAAGCCTGAAGTCAAATTTTGGCATCAACAAAGAGAGAACCATTGACTCAAGTGGTTGTTTGAAAAATATGATACATGAGTTAATACAGTTTCGGAAATCAGAGCCTACTGAGAACTTAACAAAATCCATCAACCCACAAAGTACCACATGTTAAAATAAGCATCATGTCTCTTGCTGTCATGGCTTAACTTCACTTCTTCTTGGTTCTGTCTTTTTTGCTTCTTAATTAGGTGGAGGATATTATTATATATTCTGTATACTGCTATGCCAGAGTGTGCAGTTGCCAACAGGTGGGACGGAAAAAGGAGAAGACTGAACGCAAAAGGAGAAGAGGATGGGAGAGGATGAGATGGTTAGATAGCATCACCGACTCAAAGAACATGAATGTGAGGAAACTCTGGGAGATACTGGGGGACAGAAGAGCCTGGCGTGCTATGTCCATGGGGTCTCAAAGAGTCAGATGCAACTTACCAAGTGAACAACAACGAGAAGGAAAAAACCAAGAGACTAGCAACTGCAGAATAGCTGCAGCTGCAGAAAAGCCTCAGGTGTTAGTAACCATGAAAGCCATGCCTAAAATTTCTGGGGAGCTGGACACCCAGCTTCAGTGCAGGATGCTGCTCATCAGGACAGATCATGAGAATGATGCCAAAGGACGTGAGGGCAGAGATCTAACCTTCAACCCCTCAACATTGGTTCTGTCACTGGACACCTGCTAGGTGTCAGGCTCTTCATTTTATCTTCACAACAAACCCACTTGCCAGAATAAATTAATTTCCATTTTATAAATGAGGAAATTAAAGTTGCTTCCATCATGACTTGCCAATCCCAGGTCTGGTGGGCTCTCCACTGAGCTATGATTCTTTGTTTGCCATTATAAAAGTTTCTTGTAAATTTATTTGGGCATCAGTTCAGTCGCTCAGTCATGTCCAACTCTTTGCGACCCCATGGACTGCAGCACACCAGGTTTCCCTGTCCATCACCAACTCCTGGAGCTTTCTCAAACTCATGTCCATCGAGACAGTGATGCCACCCAACCATCTCATCCTCTGTCATCCACTTCTCCTCCCGCCTTCAGTCTTTCCCAGAATCAGGATCTTTTGCAATGAGTTAAACAAGTTTCAGTCCATTGAGTGGCGTGTGGTGAGATGGTCTCGTGTAATTTAACTCTGTTGAATAAAATACATAGATTTCTATGCTGCTAAGGGAAGCATTATTAAAACAATAGCTGGCCTTTACATACAGTTCCTTCTCTGACTAATCTAAGAGTTGAATGAATATTAGTACATTTAATCATCACAGCAGCCCTAAAAGGCAGGTATTATCATCATTCCCATCTTACAGATAAGAAAAATCAAGACAGAAATTGTCTAAGGTTACTCAATATATTGGTTTTTTGAGGGCTGCTGTAACAAGTGAAAACATTAGTCACTTGATGTGTCCAGCTCTTTGTGACCCCATGGACTGTAGCCCTCCAGGCTCCTCTGTCCATGGGATTCTCTAGGCAAGAATGCTGAAGTGGGTTGCCATGCCCTCCTACAGGGGATCTTCCTGACCCAAGTATCAAACCCACACCTCATTATGTTTCCTGCACTGACAGGCAGGTTCTTTACCACTGTGCCATCTGAGAAGCTGTAGCAAAATACCACACTTCAACAACAGAATGGCTTAAACAGCAGAAATTCATTGTGTAACAGTTTTGGAGCCTGGAAGTCTGAGATCAAGGTACCAGGAGGATCAGTTCCTTCTGAGTACTGCGAAGGAGGCTTCCATTGTGGCTCAGCTGGTAAAGAATCTGCCTGCAATGCAGATGACCTGAGTGTGATCCCTGGGTTGGGAAGATCCCCTAGAGAAGGGAAAGGGTACCCTCTCCAGTATTCTGGCCTGGAAAATTCCATGAACTATACAGTCCATGGGTCGCAAAGAGTCGGACACACCTGAGCAACTTTCACTTTCACTATGAGGGAAGAATCTGGTCCAGGCTTTTTTGGGGGGCTTGTACATGGCTCTCTTTTCCATGTTTCTTCACATTGTTTTCCTTCTAAGTGTGTTTATATGCAAATTTCCTTTTCTTTAAATATGCTAGTCATGTTAAATTAGGGGCTGCAATGGACAGAATTGTGTCCCTCCAAAATTCATGTGTTGAAGCATCAGCTCCATTGTGAATGTATTGTGAGATATGGATTTAAAGTGTTAATTAATGGTAAGTGAGGTTATAAGGGCAGACGTTAATTCAGTAGTACTGGCAGCTTTATAAGAAGAGAGGTATCTTTCTTTAGCCATGTTCGTGAAACAAGAAAAGACCATGTGGAGACACGACAGGAAGGCAGCTGTCTGCAAAACAAAAAGAGCCCTCACTAGAACCTGACCATGGTGTCACCTGATCTTGAACTTTTAGCCCCCAGAAATGTGAGAGAATAAACAGCTGTTGTCTGAGTCACCCAGGGTGTGGTGTTTTGTTCTGGCTGTCCAGCTGATTATGCTGGGAGTCCTACTTCATTATGGCCTGCTTTTAACTAGTCACCTCTAAAAAAACCTTATTTCTAATAAGATCACATTCTGAGATAAAGGGGGTTCAACATATTTGGAATTAAGGGGTACAATTAAACCCATACACTCAACTTATAAATTGCTGTCAAGACTCAAACCTATGTGGGCTCAGTTGAGAATCCTCACTATCACCCCCTCTGCTATACAGCCCACTGAGTCAAACAGGATCTTAATGTAATAGCTATTTATTAAGCACCTGTTTTATACCTCCCTTTCCTCTGGCCCTAGAGTTCTTTTGTCTTTCCTGAAGAGGTTTTTCTTTGTTTATCTTCTCTGTTTGTGATAAAATGAGACCTTTCATTCCCTATCACTGAGGACATTTTTCTTTTTGTTTTCAATTAAGCAGTGGTTCAGTGAAAATTTACTATGCAGCCATCACAAAAGATGCTTAAGTCATGATCCTTTCACTTTCAAATAAATCTTTAGCAGATCCTTGCTAGTCTCCTGCTTTACACTGGATATTTACATTCCCCTGAAATTCATATATTGAAGTTCCACTTCACAGTGGAGCTGGTATTTGGAGGTGGGACCTTTGGAAAGCTATTAGGTTTGTATGAGGTCATGAGGGTGGATCCCCCAAAATGGGATTGGTGTCCTTATAAGTAGACAAGAGCTCAGAGCTCTCTCTCCAGCATGTGAGGACAAGGCCAGAAGACAGCCACCTATAAACAAAGAATCAGGCTCTCACCAGACACCTAATTTTGCAACCCCTTGCTCTTGGACTTCCCAGTCTCTGGAACTGTGAGATATAATGTCTGTAGTTCATATACACCTAGTCTATGAACTAGTATTTTGTTATAGCAGACTGAACAGAGTAAGACATCTCTTTTCCTACAACAGGACCTCTGCAAATGCTGTCTTCCCTCACCATTGCCTTCCTCGTCCCTGCCTCATAGTTGGACCTATATAAGCATTTGCTGAATATTGTTATTTCAAATGAATTTAAAATGCAGACTTGTAATAGCCTGTGATTGCAAGTTTATTTGGTTTAAATGGACCTCACCAGGCAAACCTACAAATACCCAACAAATAGAATTAACAGGCCCCTTGTTCTCTAAGTGAAACTGTCTCTAGACACATTAAAATAACCTTTCTCTTCTCATAAATGCATTCGTGACCCCAAAATAATGCAAGTTAAAATAACCCATGGGAAATTCTTATCATTTTTAAACTACATCTCAAAGAATGACAGGATAGTACTTTAATACAAAATGTACAAATTTCTATGGCAAATTAAGTGTTCTGCTGTGGACTTGTGGACACATATTTAATACAGTTTAAATGAAAGCAATGTGTAACTGACTTGAAATGAAATTAAAATGCTACAGAAGCCATGTTCTCCCACAAATTTTACTGAGACTGTATCTGTGTCACTCTTTTTCCTGCTTCTAATATCTTTTTTCTCAGTCGGCCTTTAACATTGGCCCAAAAGACAACTTCATAAACATAGAGCTGACTTTGCCACTCTTCTGCTTCAAAATGATGGAACCAGCTGCCAACAGAATATAGCACAAAGGGTATCTTTTTAAACTTTATCTGATTCATCCCCAAAGCCTGATATTCTTATCCATGATTCTATTGAGCTGATACGAACTTTCACTGCACCCTCCTGCTCTGAACCCCTTTGTGTCCTGGGTCATTCATTGCCTACAATAAATGCCATCCCCTTTTCCAGCCCATCCATATTAATCCTCTCAAGATCCATTTGAGATATCACTTTCTCTGTGAAGCCTTCTTTGAACCCACCCTCCAACCCTGTCTCTTACTGGAAGGAGAAATAATGACTGCTTCATCTTCATTCCTCTGGAAATTTGTCTCTCTACATCTCTATCCCACTATTTCCCCCCTACTGCATAAGCAACTTCAGGACAGGTGCCGTATCTTTTCCCCCATTTTCTGCATCCCATTAGGTGTGAGCAAACAAAATTCCCCATAGTAAGTGCTCAGTAAACATATGTTGGAAGGAGAGAGGAAGGAAAGAAGAAGGGACATCAAGAAGAGGTAAGAAGAATGGATACCTTAAGATACTTTCATGAAAAATCACACTTACCAAACCCTATGCAACCATCTATGGGCTTCCCTGGTAGCTCAGCTGGTAAAGAATCCACCTGCAATGCAGGAGACCCAGGTTTGATTCCTGGGTTGGGAAGATCCTCTGGAGAAGGGATTGGCTACCCACTCCAGTATTCTTGGGCTTCCCTGGTGGCTCAGACTGCAAAGAATCTGTTTACAATGCAGGAGACCTGGGTTCGATTCCTAGGTTGGGAAGATTCCCTGGAGGAGGGCAAGGCAACCCACTCCAGTATTCTTGCCTGGAGAATCCCATAGACAGAGGAACCTGGCAGGCTACAGTCCATGGGGTCACAAAGAGTCAGATATGACTGAGCGACTCAGCACAGCACTTGAGATGAGCAGGTGAGTTGAGAGTCATTTGCTTTTTCTTTCACAGATGCAGAGGGAGACCAAAGATGGAAAAAGTTAATTTTGATCAGTTATGAATGAAGAGATAACCAGGTAAACAAGTTTAAAAATTAAAATATGGGTTTTCTCAGATGTAGAAATTATTCCAGTCAATAGTTGTTCATAACGAAGATTAAATATTCAGGTAGAAAAGAAAAATCCATCCATTCATGAAATGCATCCCCATATCCAGATGTTCAGCATGATGATAGACAAAACATCTAGATGACAGATTGAAATTTTTTATTGGCCATTTATGTGACTTGACATGACTGAGCTACTAAACTGAACTGAACTGAACTGAGGCAGCATAGTCCCTCCCTACAAAGATGTTACATTCTAATCTCTGCAACCTGTGAGTATATTACCTTACTTGAGAAATGGAGTTTGCAGTTAAGAATTCTTGACACAGGAAAATTATATTGGTTTATTCAGTTGGACCCCCAGCGTAATCACAGTTCAGTTCCGTTCAGTTGCTCAGTCATGTCTGACTCTTTGTGATCCCATGGACTGCAGCACGCCAGGCTTCCCTGTTCATTACCAACCCCAGGAGCCTGGTCAATCTTATGTCCATAGAGTTGGTAATGCCATCCAACCATCTCATCCTCTGTTATCCCCTTCTGCTTCTGCCTTCAATCTTTCCCAGCATCAGGGTCTTTACAAATGAGTCAGTTGTTCACAACAGGTATACAATGTATTGGAGTTTTAGTTTCAGCATCAGTCCTTCCAATGAATATTCAGGACTGATCTCTTTTAGGATGGATTGGTTGGATCTCCTTGCAGTCTAAGGGACTCTCAAGAGTCTTTTTCAACACCACAGATCAAAAACATTAATTCTTCAGTGCTCAGCTTTCTTATAGTCCAACTCTCACATCCATATGACCACTGGAAAAACCATAGCTTTGACTAGACGGACCTTTGTTGGCAAAGTAATACCTCTGCTTTTTAATATGCTGTTTAATTTGGTCATAACTTTTCTTCCAAGGAGTAAGCATCTTTTAATTTCGTGGCTGCAGTCACCATCTACAGTGATTTTGGAGCCCCAAAACAATAAAGTCTGTCACTGTTTCCATTGTTTCCCCATCTATTGCCATGAAGTGATGGGACCAGACACCATGATCTTAGTTTTCTCAATATTGAGTGTTAAGCCAACTTTTTCACACTCCTCTTTCACCTTCATCAAAAGGCACTTTGGTTCTTTGCTTCTTGCCATAAGGCTGGTGTCTTATATGAGGTTATTGATATTTCTCCCAGCAATCTTGATGCCAGCTTTTGCTTCATCCAGCCCAGCGTTTCTCATGATGTACTCTGCATATAAGTTAAATAAGCAGGGTGACAATATACAGCCTTGACATACTCCTTTTTATATTTGGAACCAGTCTATTTTTCCATGTCCAGTTCTAACTGTTGCTTCCTGACCTGCATATAGATTTCTCATGAGGCAGGTCAGGTGGTCTGATATTTCCATCTCTTTAAGAATTTCCACAGTTGTGATCCACACAATCAAAGGCTTTGGCATAGTCAACAAAGCAGAAGTAGATGTTTTTCTGGAACTCTTGCTTTTTCGATGATACAAAGGATGTTGGCAATTTGATCTCTGGTTCCTCTGCCTTTTCTAAATCCAGCTTGAATATCTGAAAGTTCATGGTTCATGTACTGTTGAAGCCTGGCTTGGAGAATTTTGAGCTTTGCTAGCATGTGAGATGAGTGCAATTGTGGAGTAGTTTGAGCATTCTTTGGCATTGCCTTTCTTTGAGATTGGAATGAAAACTGACCTTTTCCAGTCCTGTGGCCACTGCTGAGTTTTCCAAATTTGCTGGCATATTGAGTGCAGCACTTCCACAGCATCAGCTTTTAGGATTTGTAATAGCTCAACTGGAATTCTGTCACCCCACTAGCTTTGTTCATAGTGATACTTCCTAAGGCCCACTTGACTTCACATTCCAGGATGTCTGGCTCTAGGTGAGTGATCACACCATTGTGATTATCTGGGTCGTGAAGATCTTTTTTGTATAGTTCTTCTGTGTATTCTTGTCACCTCTTCTTAATATCTTCTGCTTCTGTTAGGTCCATACCATTTCTATCCTTTATTGTGCCCATCTTTGCATGAAATGTTCCCTTGGTATCTCTAATTTTCTTGAAGAGATCGCTAGTCTTTCCCATCCTATTGTTTTCCTCTATTTCTTTGCACTGATCACTGAGGTAGGCTTTCTTATCTCTCCTGGCTATTCTTTGGAACTCTGAATTCAAATGGGTATATCTTTCCTTTTCTCCTTTGCTTTTTACTTCTGTTCTTTTCACAGCTATTTGTAAGGCCTTAGACAGTCATTTTGCTTTTCTGCATTTCTTTTTTTAGGGGATGATCTTGATCCCTGTCTCCTGTACAATGTCATGAATCTCTGTCCATAATTCTTCAGACACTCTGTCTATCAGATCTAATCCCTTGAATGTATTTCTTACTTCCACTGTATAATCATAAGGGATTTGATTTAGGTCATACCTGAATGGTCTAGTGGTTTTCCTTACTTTCTTCAATTTAAGAGAATCACAAGGATCTTTGTAATTAAAGGGGAAGGCAGGAGTGTAGAGTCAAAGAGAGTTGAAGATGTTACCCTGCTAGCTTTGAAGGTAGGGGAGATGATCATGAACTAAGGAAATCAGGTGGCTTCTAGAAGCTGGAGAAGTTGAGAAAGCAAATTCTATCTAGAATCTCTAGAAGGAATACAGCCCTTGATTTTAGCTCAGTGAGTTTGGTTTTCTCTTCCTTGAATTGATCCTGGGACCAGGACAAACCCCGAGCAAAATCTCAACATAGATTCATCCAATAAGTATAATTTCGGTATGAAATAGAAAGGGCTCCAAGACTAGAGCACCCAGCACTAGTGGTAGTGGTGGGTCCCAGAAAGAACTAGTGGCTCTTTAACAGTCAGGAGATGATCAGAGACTGAGCAGGGAGTGGAACACAGATCTATAATTCTAAGGTCAGATTTTTTTCTCTTCAGATACTTGTTTTCAGTATTTCTTTATTCTGACCCTCTGACATGTGAGCATCTATTTCTCTCAGTTTTCCCGTGTTGTTCTACTGTCTCTAGTTGAACAATAGATGAGCTCTAGCCCAGCATTCTGTTCAAGTATCCCAAACCTTTCAGTCTCAAGACTAAAGTTCAGTCAGTTATTCATGTCTGACTCTTTGCGACCCCATGGACTGCAGCACGCCACGCTTCCCTCCATCACCAGTTCCCGGAGTTTGCTCATACTCATGTCCATCAGGTCGGTTATGCCATCCAACCATTTCATCCTCTGTCATCCCTTTCTCTTTCTACCTTCAGCATTATCTTACTCTCTTAAAAATTATTGAAGGGCCCCCCAAATTTTTTGTTTATGTGAGTGATATCTATTGATATTTGTGACACTATTAAATGGAGAAATTTTAAAAATATGTATTTAATACTTTAAATACAAATAGCAATAATAATCACGTTCTAGTGAGTTGAGTGGTGATAGCCCAAAATGGTAAGCTCATGTCCTAAGGTCCAGAACCTGTAAAAGTGATTTTTCTCTGGAAAATAAAAATGTTGTCAATTGTTTTTCTTGAAGTGACAAACATTTGAATCTGAATAATCATACTTTGTCATTTATTCTTTCAAATAAAAATGGTATTATGTGAAAAAAATGAGGTTAGTTCAGCTCACAACTCAATTTTTCATGTTTTTTATGAGTATCTCCCATCTAATAATATGGAGTGTTAAAAAGACAAGGTCAAGAGTCAAGATTTAACATTAATGAATCATTTTAATTTTCAATACTTCATCAAGGATATTCCAATGAGAAATTATTTTCTTTCCTCTTTTTTTTCTTTGAGAATATCTGGCAGAGAAAATACAATATTTGCTAATATAGATTGGTGCTTCAGCCTTGATTCATACTAGGTGGCAAGTTTTACTTAACATTGTCTTTGCACCATCTGTGAAAAATGTTAGAATGAAATGGGAAAATGGCATTTTAGTAGCATTATAAAATTAGCTTGGGTCAAACTGACTCCTCAAGTCCAGGAAGCTACATGTATCTACAAATTATTAATTGAGAATTGCTGACATAAAGCAATGAGTCTTAAAAAACTATGAGAAGGAGTTAGATCTTATTTTGATTATACTTCGTGAGATTTTCGCTAGGAAGGGATAGGATTTAATTTGTATTTCTCACAGATGACAGAAAAAAGTTTCTTAATTGAGAAAATGTTTGATGGTGCTATTTACAGAGAGTTGGGGAAGACTAAGAATATGTGAACAAGGAAATTTGAGTCATTTGAGACATGTTACACTTGAAGTGTTTGTGAGATATCCAAACAGAAGAGTTTAGCAAGAAATGTCACAAGTCTGGAGCTTAGAAGAGTTCTAGACTGGCTTTACATGTTTCACAGTTGGTAACATATGGAAAGAATTCAAAGTTAAGGTAACTGATAATATCACATGGGAAGAGCATATTGGAAAGGAAGAGAAATATGAACCAAACTCTGAACAATTCAAACTTTTGGTAATATTTAAAGATAGTTTATCTGTTGGTAGTGGATCTGGGGACACTGGGACACAAAAAGAAAGGGAAAAATCAATCTTATACACCGTTTGGAAAATTCCCAATGAGCATGTATTTTTCTTTTCTTTTTGTTCTTCGTGTCGTTTAAAATGAAGTTTGGTGGTTTTGTCATATGTATATGCTAGTGAAACATGCACCAAAATCAAGAAGATGGGCAAATGAAAAACTTTCCTTCTTTCCTTGTTATCCACTGTAACTCATACTTTCCTATCCAACCCAGGCAACTACTAATCTGCTAATATGTAATTTTATTCAGAAATAATTTTAAAAAATAAACCAAACTAACCAAACATCTATGTACAGAAAAATGAAGTAATTAGGAACAAATTGACTTTCACAGAGTGATACAGCTTTTTAGGGACAAAAGAGGGGTAGGATCCAATTTTCATGACTTAAATTTTGGGAACATTTTTGTTACACAAAACCCCCTCCACTCTTTGACATACTGTCTTGATCTTGATCCTTTTATTCTTGACTCCTCTTAGATAGTATCCCTTTTGAAAATATTTGAGGAAGAATTTCTTCTCAGTAGGTTGTAGTCACTATTTGATATGTTAAGACACAGAACCTTCAGTTCTGACAGGTACTGGAGGCTGCCTTAGAATAGGTCTATTACGATTGAGGAGCACACCAAAGATATCTCAATCTTTTATCAAGAATTTCCCAATGGATTTCACTTTCTTTTTCATAAAATAACCCAATAAACTTTATGCAAACCTGAAGTTTTCAAACCTGCCAGTCTGAGAGCAAGACACTGTTTTTCAACGGGGAAAGCACAAAACAAGACAGTGAATTTTCATATTATTGAAATCGTATTGCTTCACAAATTATCCTACGTTGGGTTCCCCCAGGAGAAAATTCTAAATTAAAGATTTGAGTATAAGTAAGTGTAATAGGGAGGTGATTCATGGAAGTTCTGGGAGAAGATTCAAAAGTGAGACAAGGAAGGATACAGGTCAATAAACTATTTTATCATGCAGATTATCACTTTGGGCAACTGAGACTCAGTTATGCTGAGGAACTCTAGAAGACAGTGTAGATTAGATTTTAGGGATATCCCATCTGAAGATTGAGGAAGTAGAAGTGTTTATTCTCCTATCCCATCAGTCATTGCTGAGTGCTTCCCCAGGAAACATGAACCTCCTGGAATTCCCTGCCTGCTCTCCACACAAGTGAGGACCATACAGAAGCCCTCAGGCAATGAATCATGGTTTCCTGTAGTGGGACACTTTTGATGTGTACTGGGCTGTTTTGTGACAAGGAGATATGCACAAAGCTCTGATGGTGTCCACTAAATAAATCACATAATGGTTCATTCGAAAGAACATCTCAACCCTCGAAAAATCATGGGATTTTCATTTCTTCCTGTAATTTCACTAGTGAAACTGTGAGCAAGTTATAAAGCTAGCCTATATAAGCTTCTTGAGGACAGGATCCACATCCTGTTTGTTATTTTATCCTTTAAGGGCCTGATAATAAGCGCTCAACATTGTTGACCTGATTTTGTGATCAATAGACTGAAATACTTTGCTGTGAACTACAGTCAGATTAGTCATAGAGTTTTATGCTGCAGTGGTGAAGAACATACTTATCAGACTGTTTAGATTGTAGCCAGACTCCATCACTTTTAAACTATGTCACTTTGTACAATTTTTTTAACCTTCTTGTTTTGTTTCTATTATCTATTACATAGATATAATCATAATTTCTATATGTGACTATGTTGCTGTAAGGATTAAATGCTATAATTTATGGAAAATAATTACTATAATATCTAACACTTGTTAAAATGCATGAAAATTATGAGCTATTGATATCACTAATCACTTGAGAAATGGCTATCAAGATTGCCTAGCACTTAAAGTAACCACATTATGGTTGGTGAAATCAAACTTCACACATATGTGTGGTTATTATAAAATAGCTGTGATCTTGTCTGAGGCAGACCTGTCAAAACTGATCATTTTCCACAGTGGGATAGAATAACTTTACCTTGATCTTTTTGCTCTATAACATTGTTTTTTCAAATGTTTTACTTATTTGGGGAAGTAGCCCTGTGTTTTGAGTTAGGTAGATATATCAACAGCAACCATTAAAGTAAGACAGTTTAAGGTGAGATTTCAAACATTATTTTCCAACTTTGCAGATAGTAGATTTTATTATGTTCCTAAATACAAATCATGCTGTCTCTTGGATTTTATTTGTGTACTTTCAATTTCTGTTATTGGGTCATTTATCTTAGAATTCAAAGTTCGATTTACCTTTTTACTTTAAACTGTTTGTTAAATCCCTAGCAGATAAGAAGCATTGTGCTGGAAGCTTGAGGTCACTTGAACCATTTTCTGGCTTCATTTATAGTACTGAACATCTCCTAGGTAGAAGGAAATTTACTCTAGAAGAAATTTTCACTGCATTCTCAAGAATATATTGCCAAAATAAATAATTTTCAGTATGTGGCACACAGCTTAAGCACATTTTCTCTTCTTCCATCCCCAGTGGAAATGAAAAAGCAGCAACCTTTGTGAATATACTCAAAAATCATCATTGATTATCTTTATTTTGTCTGGGCCAGATGGTCTGTTGTCTTTTTATCTTTTCAGGGAAGCTGCAAAACGTTGTAGAAAGATTATTTAACAAGGAATAAGAAAATCTGATCTGGTCTTGGCTTTTCCTCTAAGTCTTTGACTCAGTGATATTATAGGCACTGTTAATAATACTTTCATTCAATGATATAACACTGGATCAGATCAGGAGTTTGGACGCATCTGAAAGAAAAACTAGGTAAAGACTGGAATATAGATTTATAAACATAGCCACCAACTGATTATCATACAGACAAAAATCTGAAATTCTAGAGTAATCTTAGGTGGGGACGGGAGGACTAGCTATCATTCTTCTATATAGAGTTCTGAGGTTTCTGTTAAAGGAAAATTGGGCATGTAATATAGCAAATGAGCACAACAAGTAGTCGGTGAAAATCCTGTCTTCTTAAGGGTGGTCTAGTAAGCCGGAAAAAGGAGTCCAGAACTTTACTTTGGCAGCTGAGGGTCAAGGGAAAAGACAGATACCAAATAACAAGAAAGATGGACTATGCAGTACAAAGAATGTGTCATCCAGAGACAAAATGGTGGCAGAGGGTAGAACGTTAGTAAATGAGATTGAGAAAGCTTCTTTATAGGGCTCCAGAAGCAAAACTGGTCTCATAGCTTGGGGAGGGACAGGGAAATGATGGGGTCTATTAATTATCTATTGCTGTGTAACAAATTACCACAAAACTTGCTAGCTTAAAACAGATATCATTCTCATTGCTTCAGTGAGTCAGAAATATGGGCAAAGGCAGCCCTTAGCTTACAGTGTTTCAACCGAGATCACAGTGAAGGTGTTTCTCAAGGTTGGGATCTTATCTGAATATTCAAACATTAACAACCTGCGACCAAACACTATGGTGTTGGAAGGTTTTATTTCCTAGAAAACTACCAGATTAAGGGCCTCCATTCCTTGCTGTCTCTTAAGTGGGGACCACCCTTAATTCTTTGTCCTGTGTGCCTCTCCATTAAACCAGCAAGGAAAAGTGTCTGCTAGCATGATGCCAAGACAAACAATGGAAGTGATGATCTTCACTCTTACTGAATTCTGTTTGTTAGAAGCCATGATGGATGTGTGTGTGCACACTCAGTCATGTCTGACTGTTTGTGACTCCACAGACTGCAGCCCACCAGGCTACTCTGTCCTTGGAATATATTTTTCAGGCAATAATACTGGAGTGGGTTGTCATTTCCTCCTCCAGGGGATCTTCACAACCCAGAGATCAAACTAGCATCTCCTGTGTTTCCTAAATTGGCAAGTGGATTCTTTACCACTGTGCCACCTGGGAAGGATCTAGCTCATACTAAAAGCGAGAGGGGGTTATACAGGTCATCGGCACCAGGAAATGGTGGTAACTGAGGGTCATCTTAGTGTCTGTCTACTATAGGGAGCTAACAGTTTATCCAGTATCTACTATGGCAATGTGCAACACTCAAATGGTTACAGGCAATACTCATTTCCTTGAAGGTCCAGCTCTCAAGTTGTGTGGACTTCAGAAGCATGGAAACAGGAAAAGTAATACCACAACTGAAATAAAAGGTGGGAATGCAAACTAGTACAGCCACTATGGAGAACAGTGTGGAGATTCCTTAAAAAACTGGAAATAGAACTGCCATATGACCCAGCAATCCCACTCCTGGGCATACACACCAAAGAAACCAAAAATGAAAGAGACACGTGTACCCCAATGTTCATCGCAGCACTGTTTATAATAGCCAGGACATGGAAGGAACCTAGATGCCCATCAGCAAACAAATGGATAAGGAAGCTATGGTACATATACACAATGGAATATTACTCAGCCATTAAAAAGAATTCATTTGAATCAGTTCTAATGAGATGGATGAAACTGAAGCCCATTATACAGAGTGAAGTAAGCCAGAAAGATAAAGACCAATACAGTATACTAACGCATATATATGGAATTTTAAAAGATGGTAATGATAACCCTATATGCAAAACAGAAAAAGAGACACAGATGTACAGAACAGACTTTTGGACTCTGTGGAAGAAGGCGAGGGTGGGATGTTCTGAGAGAATAGCATTGAAACAAGTATACTATCAAGGGTGAAACAGATCACCAGCCCAGGTTGGATGCATGAGACAAGTGCTCAGGGCTGGTGCACTGGGAAGACCCAGAGGGATGGGGTGGGGAGGGAGGCAGGAGGGGGGATCGGGATGGGGAACACATGTAAATCCATGGCTGATTCATGTCAATGTATGGCAAAGACCACTACAATATTGTGAAGTAATTAGCCTCCAACTAATAAAAATAAGTGAAAAAAAAAAAAAAAACTTTCCTCCTTTCTTCACCTTATTTTTGTTTTCAGCTATAAGAGCACTGGGTCTGGATTAATGGCTCACCCAGTTCTTTGGTTTGGTCCTTTCAGGAATTTCCATTAGCCTGTCATTGACACCTTTCTCAGTTTTCCAGATTCCTTTTTAATTGTGAAAGCTGACATTGTACTTTTCATAAAGGGTCTGCTTGAGTGTGACAAGGTCATGAAGAGTTACTATGGTCTAAAAAATGTCCCTCAGCACAAACATCATGGAATTTCGGAAGAGTAAAGCATAAGCCACGTTTTTGCACATCAAATAAGTTTTCCATTAGTTATGAAAATTTACCCTAAATATAGGACTATGTAAGGAAAGTTAAAAAGAAAGAAACAATATAAGCAAGAAAAAAGGTTGAAGGAGAAGTGATTAGAGGTAAGAAGGAAGCAACTGAGGTTTACAGAGCACTACTGTGTACCAGGAAGTGTGCGGAGAGACATTTGACCTTGTAACTTCATTTTGAAATTTGAGCAATTATTTTTTCAAAGGCTTTCTCATATATTTTATATGCATCTCTTATCTTTGAAAACACTGTCCTTGTATGTTCCTTGAATTTTCTCTAAATTTTCAATTACCATCTCATATCATCCAACTCCCCTCTTCATTCCCTTGAGGTTAATTTTGCAGAAAACATATCAGATAGAACTTTGATAGCAAATTCAACTTGTTTATATTTTTGCTCCCCTAAGTAGGATAAAATATTCCTTTCTATGGTTCCCCATGATCATTGGGATTCAAATGAAATCGTGAAAATCTGCAAGGAATTTACTGTTTTGCTATCTACATGCTAATGCTATCCAGAACTAGGGCTAAAATTCAGGTGATGGAGACTGTCATTCTTGTCTTTCATGATTCAGTGAAGGTTCCAATGTGCGTTGGAATATCCATTCTCCAGTGGGTCAGCAGCCTGGCTGGACTCAATCATTGGTTCTAGCCTGGGTTTAATTCAGTAGCTCAGTATAGACACAGCTTCAGTACATGGTCTTTTACTACTCTAAAATCAGTTTTCAAATAAATAACTGGCTAGATGATTTCCAGATGCTAAAATAAAAGCTATACAGATGCAAATATATTGCATTTAATTTCAAGGCTGTTTAGGGTTTTTACCATGCCTAGAGAAGACAGCTATAAATAATGCACATCACTTTAGCAGAGCATACTTCATCAATTACTCCATTAACAATAACAATGTGGGAAATAATGGGTGAAATTGAGTATAATAATGTGATGAAGAAAATGAACATAAACAAGAAATGGAAATCACCAAGCAATGAATTAATATTGAATCGTAGCTACCCAGAGTACTGTTCAGGTCTTTCTTGAGAATATGATTGCTCTGACCACCAAACAACAGGATTTTGAATCACTTTTCTCATAATAAAGTTTGAGACTTCTGCAGTCATTCTCCTTTGCCCTGTCCTCCTTATGACCCATAGTATACTCTCCCAAGATGGCTCTATTCTTTAGTCAAGGAATAAGGGGCTCTCCTGTTAATCAGCCCTAAAACACTGGGTTCATTAGCACCACTTACTGTATTTCAGTACTCGTATGATGTTAGGTGAAAATGGTTGTCTCCAAGGTTACATAGTTGAATATACCAGCAGGAACCCAAAAGCAGAGAAGTTAGGGTACAGTAGCTAGAAATGACATTCAATCAGAAACCACTCACTCACTGTGTTTAAAAACACTCAAATTAGGTGGCATTGAAGGAAGGTCTCAAGATGTACAATATTCCATGGAATAAAGGGTGAGTTTCACAAAAATTAGATTGATGATTTGTTTATGGAAGCCATGAGCTTAAAATGATATGATCTCATTATATGTACAGCTTCCCTGGTGGCTCAGCTGGTGAAGAATCTGCCTGCAGTGCAGGAGACCTGGGTTTGATGCCTGGGTTGAGAAGATCCCCTGGAGAAGGGAACAGCTACCACTCAAGTACTATGGCCCGGAAAAGTCCATGGACCATCCATGGGGTTGCAAAGAGTCAGACACAGCTGTGTGACTTTCACTTCACTTCACTTCATTTCATTATATGTAAGGTTTTAAACTATGAATTCATGATGTTTCTTGAGAAGGTACAGAGGAGAACTATGTCATTGAATGGGGCTACAAAAAAAACTTAAAAATAGGACATTTAAATTACTTCAAAGTTCCTCTTATAGGAGAAAAGTAGATCATAAAGAAGAGAAAAATAATCTAGCTTCATATGAATTTATTGATAAAGCTAAGAATGTGGAGTCAACTTTCTTTTATAGTAATTCTTTTAAATTAAATAATAATGGAAACTCTTTGGTTCCAGCCATGTCTCCTGACCAATAGGCTAAATAATCATGAAGAGAGAAATCCACATAGTGTGGGAAGTGAGGGTGAATGGGAATTCAATTCCATCAGAACTGAAGCAGAAAGAATCTCTTAACAGTGATGTTAATCTGACAGTGTGGAGGAAGTACTTCTCCACATATACCTAAGGTGGGAGGAACTAGATACAAAAGTGTTGCAGCTGTTTTTTAATCCCTGTAGTTTTTAATCTACACTTGAAGCTTTCTCTTTTATTAGATTTCCATCTCATTGCTTCTTTTTCTGTATGTCTCCATTCAGCCTGGCTTCATGTTGACAATTTATGGTCTTGTTTTATAACTCAGTAACTTCCCTTTAGTCTCTAGGTATACCCACCTTCTTCACTCCTTCTTACTAAAGTCCAGAGATCCTTAAACCTTGACCTTGCTTCAGTATCCAATACCAGCTCCTGATGCGTCTGGTCCTGACTTCAACATCCCAGTCTCAGTTTGTCTAAGAAAGACTGTATATGTTCCTGCAGAAGCAGTTTGTGAGACCAAATCAAGTTCTCCCAGACACAATATAATTTTTGAGGATTCCACTTGTACTTGCCTCTTTGTGTTGCACCTCATTGCGTCTGAGAAAGTGATAAGGGTCGCCAGTGGTTATATGGAAACCATCAGAGAAGATTCAACCAAGGTTCTGCTCATGCCACATCTGCTCAGACTGGTATGTCTAAGCCAGAAATACAGCTTCAGTATGTGTAGACACTGTTTCTTCATTACATAAAGGATATAGGCTTCATTAAGCTGGACAAAGTGAACTTCCTTAAATAGACCATCCAAGACATATACCTTACTGTGAAAATGATACTCTTTGAACTATTTTTTTTTTTAAACTTCAAATCCCAAAGCCATTGTTTATTATAAAGATGATCCTAGACCCTCATGATGAGTTCATTTGCTGGATTTCTGGAAGTGAGCACAGGTACCAGGGCCTACAAACATTTTGGATTCACAGTGCTGAGGATCAGCTATCAGCAGAATCTGCTGCTCATACTGGGTGAGTCTTAGAAGCCTCATCTACATGTTTCTGCTAACAGGCTATGAAGGGTTTGGAGATGGACTGGCAGATGGTATAAATCTGGGCCATGTGATCACCTCCCTTCACTGAGACTCAGATGTCCACCCTAGAAAATCACTCCTTGCCCAGAAGCAGAAAAAGCTTCAGTAGCTTATAACGCAGTGTGCATGGCTTGATCTCCAGAGGAATTGTTCACCTTGATGAGGGCATTGCTTCAATTGCAGTGCACCATAGCTATGGCTGTCTGCTTGCTTGAATCTGAAGATCTTCACCAACTGCAGAGGGCCCTTGGATCACAGGGCTGGGGGTGTAGACAAGAGCTCCTCATCTCACAGTGCTATAGCCAGAAAAGTGTTACATGTACACATTTTGTGCTTGCACGCTTTCTATCCTACACTTGTGCACTTGCTCATCAATTGTGTCCTATGTCTCCCAGGAAAGAATTCATCTGATGAGGTTTGTTTTTTTTTTGGGGGGGGGGGTAAGGGGGGTTGGTGAGCAGGAAGCATTGTGTAAAAATCACCCAGCAATGAGTTAGGAGACTGGGGTTCCAGACCTACCGATGCCATCAACTAGCTGTGTGACCTTGAAAAGGATACCTAGGTCAAGTGACTCACTTACAAATCAACAAGTTAAACTCAATCAACAAGGCTCCTTATGGCTCTAACTTACAATGGGTTTTTTCAGAGAAGATTTAGTATTTTTCCATTTTTAAGAATCTGTTCTTTCCAATTGGATGGATTAAAAAATGACAAGAACTTAGCTCAAGTTCTAGTGCAAGAATCTTTGCATCTTGGCTTGTAGTTTTCGCTCTCTAAATTTGTTCCCACCACAAAACTAAGGAAAAATAAAATATTAATGGCTTCACATCTATGAAAAAGAAGCTTTCAAGAGACTTTCCATCCATGCATTCAGATTTACTGCACTGTGAACCGGTGGGATCCTGCTGCATTTATTTAAACTTCTGCCACCATCATTGTGAATATAGCCAGAAGTCTCCTGTGGGCTATGAGATGAAATGCTGAATGGCAACAAAAGTAAACAAAGCAACATCTCACTTTCTATTCTCTTGGTTATACCATTGGTGTTTAATGACATAAAAAATACCCAGAAGCTACAGTTGAGTTAAGCATGAGCATAAATAAAGTGACAATCCAGCAAGCTAGAATGTTCATATTCTAAATTCTAAAATCAGATTCCTCTCTCTCCAGGCACCCTTCAAGGTAAATTTATATTTCTTCTCCCCTTACAAAATTTACTTTACCAGATGTCTTTTCTAAAATTGAAACTGTAGTTCAGGAAGCACAGTGAACCTTGGGTGAAGTTCATCTTATGTTCACTCCCTTCCACCTCTTCTGTGCTCTTTAGTCCGAGGTGGGCTCTTTTCCCTGTGCCTCAGGAATAGAGCATCGTTTTGGACTGTCATGTCCCAAAGTAAGGGCAGTAACTAAGGATTAGAAAGGTCTTAAATTTGGAACACTTTAATTGGCTAGTCTCTTTTCCATATATTTATATAGCTTGATAATAAAGAGATCAGGGAACTAACTAGTTCTAACTATTCTAACTGGCAGTTTATCTCAGTTAGAACCAGGGTTGTCTAAGGTCTGGGAAAGGTGATGGGAGCTGTAGTGTACAGGTATCTCTAAGTTACAGTGGCAATGCACACAGTGCATCAGGTGAAACATGAGTTGGGCAGGTCATTTGAGATTCAGGTAAACATTGTTATGAAAAATTGGACCAGAGTGGCATAATTGAGAGTCTGAATGAGGATGCCTCTGGCATAAGGGCTTAGGGTCGGGGAACTAGACTTCCAACCATATTCACAGCACTGATTAACTTTTTGGTTTTAGGAGAAAATTGCATTGCTCTGAATTTTTTTCTCATCTGAAAATTTATTCATTTGGCTATTTATCCAAAAGGAAAGCTCCATTTAATATTTGTTTTAAAGAATAAATAGTTTTAATTTACAGGTAAAAAATGGAGAAATGAGAGAAAAGAAACATGGAAATAAAAACACTCAGCAATTTAAAAGACAGAAAATACTCCAATATGACCAAACTGCAAGAGTTTAAGCGTGAGGCAGGTGAAGCTGGGACTATTTGTGAAGAACCTTTCATGCCATATTGTGGCATCAGAGCCATGTGGACTAAGCAATGGAGACAAATTGTTTGTTTAAGTGGGGAAATAGTGTGTTCAGCACATCGTTTGCTTTATTGCTTGGAGCATAAATAATGCTATGACTCTTTTTAACATTGAAATTTAATTACTTAAGCCTCCATCTCTCAGATAAGAAGGGACTCCACGCCCTTTCTCCAGACCTACTTCCACCAATAGTCTAAGAACGATACAAGTGAAAGTGAAAGTCACTCAGCAGTGTTCAGCTTTTTGTGACCCCACGGACTATAGAGTCCATAGAATTCTCCAGGCCAGAATACTGAAGTGGGTAGCCTTTCCCTTCTCCAGGGGATCTTCCCAACCTAGGGACTGAACCCAGGTCTCCCGCAATGCAAGTGGATTCTTTACCAGCTGAGCCACAAGGGAGGAAGAGTGATATAAATCAGTCCAAAGAGAATAATCATGATTCTGAACAAGGGACTACAGGCCAAGGGGGTTGGAAATGAGATAATCTGTTTTCTGCTGCCACTGCTTCTGTCACTGAAGTTGTTGAAAAGTGACTTTCTCTTTTAGAGAAGAGGCTTCTTTAAATCTGATGTTTTCTCTGCTCCCTGCTGCAAGGATCACACTGCTTAATGTACAATTTTGTTTTAAGTAAAGAAGATGAAAAAATTGGTGGTTTCTGTCCAAGTTATGGTGACTCCATCTAACTTAATACTGAAACAGGGAGCTCCACACCACCATTAGCCTAATCTTTCAAATCCAATTATTTGTATGTGTTTATACAGTCACTTCCCCAGATTTCCCCTCCCCCTCACAAAAAATCTGGTATCTACAGTAGATCCACAAATTCCCTTTGACCCTCCTACTTTGTCTTTTGAGTTTAAAAGTCCCTTCTCATGTTCATTCCAATTTCATACCTATTTTCTGTTGCAGAAAGGGAGACATTCTTTGTGGAGAAAAATCAAGCTGTGTTAACACTGCATTTTATATAATAGCCTGTAACAATTTCTCAAAGTGAGAGCAACCTGTACAAACCTTACATGGGAATGACTAATCAAAGAAATATAGATTGCTTAGATTACTGAGTCCCTTCTTGATCCAATAAACAGAACTAAAAATGGTCTAGAGATGCATTTTTAAACACATTCTTCCAAAGGTTTCTATGCACAATGGAGTGTCAGAAACACTTACAGAGCTGTTGAGGATAAATAGGCAAGCAATGATGAGGGTTGTTCCTATGATAGTGATTGTGGTAAAAGGAGAAGAGGACATGTGTGAGAATCATGTCAGATGTAGATTTCAGAGACAGATTTCATCTGTTGGTCACATTCAGATTGGAGTCAAAGTTGAACTAGCTCTTAAGTGTGTATGGAATCACCACTCAGGAGTGGTTCTCCCTGCAAATCTCCTGAGCTACTTTGCTTGCTGACTGGGTACAATGCGCCTGCATCTAACCGATTTAGCATCTCTACAGAAGGGGTAGTGGAGGCAGTTTTGGTCACACTTTTGGTCATGCTGCAGCTGCTTTATTTTACACTCATAAGCACTAACACAGCAGCCGGGATATAAAAAGAAAGCATTAAGGTGGGTGGATGTTACGTAGACCCGGAGCTCAGAAAGCCAACAGGAGCAAGCAGACTGCTGTCTGCTTGAGATGTGAGCACATGTTGTGCAATTCATTTCACTCCCACATGGCCCTCCCAGGTACTGATGACAGCATCCTTAAAACTCAGAAATCCTAAGCGCATTGCCATGAGTCCTCTTGTGTTTTTGAATCTTCAGTCTAAAACCACTAGCGTATATACAAGGGATCAGCAAGGATGAAGACATGAAAGAACAGAAAACCAAGTGTCATGCATTAAGTCAGTAATCCCCACCCTCTGTTTCATGGGACACTACCCTCCAGGGAGTCAGTAGATTTGTCTCAACAGCAAACACAATAAAATAAAATGGTCAAATACAGGCTTGAACAAAGTTAACCAACTTTCTCTACTGCCCACGCTTAGAATAGTTAACCTGATAATGTGCACAGAAGCTGTAGGGTAACACTTAACAACACACACCCTGGAGCAGGATTGCTGAGATTCAGATATTTGATGGGCTACTTGCAAGCATGTCAATCCTCTTCTGGCTTCAGTTTCCCTGTCTGCAAAGGTTAAGTAATAATCATACCTACCTTATAGTGTTGTAGGAGAATTAAATGAGATAATGAATGAAAGGGCTAGGGCAATCCTTGGCACTTGATAAGTACTCAATAAAACAAGCTTACAAAAGGCAAACCAACAAACAAACAAAAGGGCAAATAACACCTTATGCACTGACTTGACCTAGAATGATTTGGGAAGTGATATAGGATGATTTTATTCGGCTTCAAAACCACTATTGGTTTTGTGATTGTGACTGCAGGCATGAAATTAAAAGACGCTTGATCCTTGGAAGAAAAGTTATGGCAAACCTAGACAGTGTATTAAAAATCAGAGACATCACTTTGCTGACAAAGATTCATGTAATCAAAGCAATGATGTTTTCCAGTAGTCATGTATGGATGTGAGAGTTGAACCATTAGGAAGGCTGAGTGCTAAAGAATTGATGCTTTCGAACTGTGTTACTGGAGAAGACTCGAGAGTCCCTTGGACTGCAAGAAGATCAAACCAGTCAATCCTAAAGGACATCAACCCTGAATGTTCATTGGAAGAACAAATGCTGAAGTTGAAGCGCCAATACTTTGGCCACATGATATGAAGAGAAAACTCATTGGAAAAGACTTTGATACTGGGAAAGATTGAAGGCAAAAGGAGAAGAGGGCAGCAGAGCGTAGCATCACCAACTCAACGGACATGAATCTAAGCAAATCCCAGGAAACAGTGAAGGACAAGGAAGCCTGGTGTGCTGCAGGCCACGTGTTGCAAAGAGTCAGACACAACTTAGTGACTGAACAACAACAACAGCAAATAGGATGGTTGTACTTGTCCCTATCATTTGAACTCCATAAATATAATCATATTTCTTCACGTCTTAAAAGTAGACCAGGAGAGAAAGATTTGAAAATACTCTTCCTTCAAATATATTTTGCTTCTCAAGAACTTATTTTTCTGATTGCTAAGTCAGAGACTGTGGTTTGAAAAAGAGTAGGATATCTATATGTGAACTTAATGGTCTATACTTTTTCCCTCTACTGAGAACATAAGAAAAGGAATTGATATCTATTCCTTTCTGTATCTCTAACACCAGTCCTTAGTGCCTTGACTATTGGAAAATTAAGTAAATGCTTACTGAATAAAGTTTCTTACAGATATCTCTTTTAGAAATTTGGGTAATGAGAAAAAAAATTGCTCTTCGGTTTACTTTTCATAACTATAAAACTCAAACTCCTAGGTGAATGGCTCACAAACCATGATCTATGGACCACTGGCAATCCAGAGTCAATTCCTTGCTTGGGTGACAACTTGAGAGGTCTCAGAGTAAACCAGATTGTTAAATATTGCCTATAGGAACTTAACTTGAAAATGTATGATTCCTGTTAAATATCATTCTTCTCTTGGAAGAATAAATTGGAAAAATTTATTCTGCAATAAATTTGGAATTTTATTGCAAATATTTTATTGCAAAAAATTTTATTGCAAAAAATTGGAAAATTTATTGCAGGAAAATATACTGTGATAAAACAATCTTTTAATCAATGTGTGAATATTTGATTATTAGGAATCTCTGGATATCTATAGCATAGGTAGAGTTATGTTAATTTGTGTGAAGCCATAGTTTTCAACTCTGTCTACATTTTAGGATCACAAAGTTGGGGAGATAGGGGAAAGGCTTTAAAAAGATTTTAAAAAGTTCCAATCTCAGAGATTCTAATTTCACTTATTATATTAAACAACTTGCTTATATCATGTTTCACAGAACATTTAAAAGTGAGTAGTCCTTTTCTCTGGGGCTTCCCAGGTGGCACTAGTGGTAAAGAACCTGCCTTCCAATGCAGGAGACAACAGAGATTTGAGTTCGATCCCCAGCTCAGGAAGATCCCTGGAGGAGGGAATGGCAACCCACTCCAGTATTCTTGCATGGAGAATCCTATGGAGGGAGGAGCCTTGTGGGCTACAGTCCATAGGGTTGCAGAGAGTCAGACATGGCTGAGTGACCAAGCGTGCACACACACAGTCATTTTCTCTAAAGGGGAGATTGACAGAGATTATTTAGGAGAATTTTAATCAAAAGAGTTGGTAAGAACATGAGAATAATTATGGACTCCCAGTGGGTGGACTGCAGTAGCACTTCAAGAAATGGGACCAAGAATGAAAACTGGGACATAAAAACAGAGAAAACACATTCCTCCTATGTCTCTATTTGGCCAAAGGCAAGTGAGGGCATTGGTATTCCTGGCAATGGGCCCTGATGAGAGAGAAATAATGGTAGCAATGATGATGATTATGGTGGTGATGATAATTATGGTGGATATAAGAGTTAACAATTATCAAGTTTCCTTCATATAATGGGAACTGGAATTTTTCTTATTTAATTCTTACACAATTTCTAAGAAATAGATATCACATGAGCATATCTAGTTTCCAATATACACTTGTCACTGTAATTTTTCTTCTCTTCCTTCTATATACAATTTGGGATACTTTGATCTGTACACTTTTGATACTTTTGAAACCAAGAGTCAATCAAATGAAAAATTCATGGATTTCATTAGGACATTAAAGGGCCTTCCCTGGTGGCTCAGTGATAAAGAATCTGCCTGTGATGCAGGAGATGCGGGAGACACAGGTTTGATACCTGGGTTGGGAAGATCCCCTGGAGGAGGTCATGGAAACCCACTCCAGTATTCTTGCCTAGAGAATCCCATGGACAGAGGAGCCTGGTGGGCTACAGTCCAAAGAGTCACAGAGAGTACGACTGAAGAGACTAAGCACACATGTATACATAGGACATTAAAAGCTGATTCAATAATAAAAGTTATTTTTTCAAGTTATATTTCCTAGATCCTCCAGAAGACATGACTGAAAAACAGATACACACACACACACACATACACACAGCCCTTTCTTGTGAACTATTGACATAGTTATTTATGAAAGCCCTAAGGAAAAAGTCAAAAAATTCTTTTTCTAGTTGCCTGGATTCCAGGTGTTCTCAAAATAAGAAAGATGTTCAGCTACACCAAGCATGCAAGGCACTGACCCGACATCATGTGGAGCCCAGTGGTCAACCAGAACACCTGAATGAGGTTTGAATCCAGATGTCAAAGACTATGGCCAGAATGGTTCACTTTAGGGAAAGCCATTCTGGCCCTACGTCTAATAGTTAATGTCTTTATGTAGTTGTCATAGTGGTTAAAAATTCTCAATTATTTTCTGAAAACTTTGTGTGAGGGGAGCAATGCCTGAAAATTTCTTGGTTTTGCCTCTGAATCACACAGACCTTCCAGATAATCCATTTAGGAAATCTTTCTTAATTTTCTCGTTTACCACTTTTGAATAATATAGAATAAATCTGTGTCCAGCTTTTGCCAAGACAATGCACTGAGGGCTTGCAGTGTTCCCTGGGAATCATTATTTTGTTTTGGTTTGCTTGGGTTCAGAACCCTTGAGATGGCCCTGGAGTTTCAGGTTCATTTAAATTGCTGAGTTGGGCCTGGTTTCCATCTGCAACCATAAAATTGCTTTGGATTTCTCCAAACTCAGCCCAGGTTTGCTGAAAACTCATCTAAGAGTTGGCCAGGGTTCACTGAGAGGTTTGCAGATCTATTTGATTATTTAGCTGTTCAGAACCTAAATTTCTAAATTGCCAGGTGAGAACTTTACCTGGTTGGAAATTCTCTCATCTGGAGGCACTTGCTTGCTACACAGACCCAAGTTTAAAGGCTGCCTATTTTTAAGTGTTAACATATCTGAAAGGCAAATACGTTTCTCCAAATCTCAGAATGCCTCTTGAATTTTTCCCCAAATGAATAGCAAAAATATACATTTATCAAATCCCTCTTATATAAAGTATGGGCCCTTATTCCCGGCTAGGGTCTCCTTTTTCACTGGAAGTTACTGAGCTATGTTTTCCAATTTACTTGTGTGAATTACACTTTAGCAAATATGAATGAAGAGAGAAAGAGTTCAATTTCAAAACCAATTAGAGACTAAAGAGTGGGTGTACACCATGGTACATGTGGAAATATATGTGAGTCAATAGGGGTAGACAAATGCTGCTTTATATTTAAAGACAAAAAAAAATGGATAATGGAATATGTTTTTGACTTATGGCATTTTTTAGCAAAGTGGGATGTCATAGGTGGAAAAAAATTGAGTTTCAAATTTTCAGAAGATGTAGTAAAATTTAAATATTTTTCCTTTCAAATAAATTTTAGGAACAGTGGCTACTTTTTCTCCCTCTTCTTCCTCCAACAATCCTTGCTAAATCTAACTTAAACTCAGAAACTTCAGAATGATTTATATCCAAGACATTGTCATCATTATTTTAAAACATGTTCTTCACTTATTATAACTTTTGGAATGCCACTAATCAGCTGCTGTTTCTCCATATCCAGAGTGAGGCATATGGCTAAATGAAAGCTATAATTAAGATTTAAAATTAGTTTGAAATGATTATGGCTAACATATTTGAAGATAATTTTGATGGATCACTAGTAAAATTTAGTTTTGATGGCACCAATATTTAATATTACTTTGTTACTAAAAATTCCAATATAGGTGTCATTGTTATAAATTTCACAAGTCAATAATAATTACATGAGAAAAATTAGAAAATAAGACAAAAGCTGGAAGGTAAGGCAATGAGCTACATGGATAATAGACTGTTTCATTTATTTATTTATTTTTGGTACACAGAAACTATTTAGGTCATGCTAAGTGTGCCTTCGGAGAAGGCAATGGCACCCCACTCCAGTTCTCTTGCCTGGAAAATCCCATGGACGGAGGGGCCTGGTGGGCTGCGGTCCATGGGGTCGCTAAGAGTCGGACACGACTGAGCGACTTCACTTTCACTTTTCACTTTCACACATTGGAAAAGGAAATGGCAACCCACTCCAGTGTTCTTGCCTGGAGAATCCCAGGGACGGGGGAGCCTGGTGGGCTGCCTTCTATGGGGTCACACAGTCGGACATGACTGAAGTGTCTTAGCAGCAGCAGCAGCAGTAGCAGCAAGTGTGCTTGTATACAAAAATGACATACGTTCACATCATAAAAATTGTATACAGTCCATCCTGGTTGAATACTCCAGATACTGTTAGGGAAACCTTTGAGAAGTTTCATAATTCTGCTATTTTTTTAATCTTTGAAACATAAAAATATTTCTTATTTACAATATGCTTATTAGTCCCAATGATTCACACACAAAAATTCACTATTAAACCAGGGAATATTCCATGAAGCCAGTCTTCGGTGGTAGTTCTAATTCTAAAGAAAAGGTATTTTTCAGGGCATAATTATTTTCATTTATTTGGCCTCACTATCCACAGCTGGTGGAAGCATCAATGACTAGATTGCATGCCTTTACCACGAAGCAGAACAATCCACTGATTTCCTCAGGCACTTTGGAAATTAAAGGAATTGTCTAGCATTTTCACTCTTGATCTGGCTCCTAATCAGTGTCCTGCTGGTTTGCGTGATACTCCTCAAATGAATGCAGACTTAATGTCATCCTAGTTTAGCCAGCTCTGAATGCCTGTCACCCACAGTCTTACCCTCCACCCAAGACAGGGACATACAGAGCTCACATGGGGAGTCAATTTTTTTTTTTTTAGGCCAGGTCTTTTCATTGGAAAAAACGCTGATGCTGGGAAAGATTGAAGACAGGAGGAGAAGAGGATGACAGAGGATGAGATGGTTAGATGGCATCACTGACTCAATGGACATGAGTTTGAGCAAACTCCGGGAGATGGTGAAGGACAGGGAGGCCTGGCACGCTGTAGTCTTTGGGACCCAAAGATCGAACATGTGTCTGTAGTCCATGGGCTCACCAAGAGTCAGACATGACTGAGCAACTGAACAATAACACCAATAAAAATGTGAACTCACTTGCACCAAAAGAGATTAGGAAGGAGATGTCTAAGATTAAAAATATCAAAAGCATTATCTTTGTCTTAAAATGTGTATAGCTGTTGAAGGACCTAGCTGGAAAGTATTTAAGCAAAGAGGAAAACAATCCACAAATTTGTTTGGTCTTTTAATCTTGTCTTTATTATTCCAGGAAAAAAAAATAAATAAGAATTACATTTTAAGAAATCCATGTGTAAAATTCAGGGTTACTAAATATGCTTATCTCATAGAGATACTTCCAGAAGTTCTGAACACATGCATACATTCTCAAGGGGCTTCCTGGTGGCGCTAGTGCTAAAGAACCGGCTTGCTAATTCAGGAGGTTGAAGAGACACAGGTCCGATCCCTGGGTTGGGAAAATACCCTGAAGGAGGGCATGGCAACCCACTTCAGTATTCTTGCCTGGAAAACCCCATGGGCAAAGGAGCCTGGCAGGCTATAGTCCAGAGAGTTGCAAAGAGTCAGATACAACTAAAGCAACTTAGCATGCATGAATAAATTCTCTCTCCATCAAACATGTATTCCCTCCATCCATGATGTAGCTGATGTTGTGGCTGAATTATGTGTGTTCTCCCTGCCATTCCACTCAAAACTCATGTGTTGAGTGTCCTAACTCCCATTTCCACAGAATGTAACTATATTTGGAGACTGACTTTTTACAGAAGTGACTACATTAAAATGCGTTTGTTAGGGTGGGCCCTATTCCAATCTGAGTGGTGTCCTTAGAAAAAGAAGAGGAAATCTGGATGCAGACTCACATAGAGGGACAATAGTGCGAAGGGACACAGGAAGGAGATAGCGTCTATAAGCCAAGGAGAGAGGTCTGGGACTGAGCTTCCCCTTGCAGCCCTCAGAAGGAGCGAATCCTGCCACTACCTTGGTCTCACACATCTGGCCTCCAGAACTGTGAGAAAATCAATTTCTGTTATTTATGCCACTAAGTCTGCCATATTTTGTATGGCAGTCTTAGAGAATGAATACAATCAATGAAACTGCACTGAGCAATCAGCCACATGGAAAGTGTATGAGGTCAAGTAGTAAAAAGAATGCCAAGAAGATTTTGAGTGCTAGAAACACCAAACACAAAAATGAGGTAATGAAGGGGAACATGACGTGGTGTGAACGGAGGGGAAGTAACACTTGTGGAATAGCTGTAGATGGCAGCCCTCTGCAAGATGTTTGACATGGGCAATGCAACATTGAATACACCAGCCACCCAGGGAGGCTAAAGGGTCCCAGTGATAGTTGTGAATACAGAATCTCTCTTTAGGAATCCTTTGAGAAGATCCAGGTGGGAGGGGAGGTGCTTAAGGACACTTACCTTTGTGGTTTTCCTGATTTCTGCATTGGAGCATCTTCCAAGTCGATGGAAAGACTAGGTGGCCATGAAGCTTCTAATCTCTTATAATGTACCATGTGTAGGTCTCAGAGGTGATCTATTTATTTATTTTAATAATTAAGTGATAATATTTCCTTTTGGCCACAGAGCAATTTCTGCTTTTACTGCTGCATTTGCACCCAAAGGCCATTTCAACTAAGACAGCAGGTGACATCTTTCATCAACTGCATGGATCAGGTGCTCTCCTGACAAATCCATTTACAGTATGGATGCAGTCTGGCTTCTTCTCCAGCATCCTTGGCATTCTTAAGTTGTCTTATTTAATCTCCCCACAACCCTCTATAAATGTTACCAATCAATCTCTTTTATAGGCAAGATCAAGATCACATTTTAAGTAAAAAGCAGAACCTGGATTTGAACTCATAACTCTATGAATTCTCAATACCTATCCTGCCTCCTCACCCTGCAAGGATGGAAACTGGGAAGAATTCTACCTTTTAACTGAGCATAAGGCTCTTTGTCCTACGATGATATTTCCCTCTAATAGGATTCTGATATAATCCCGCAGAGCAGTGGGGCTCAGCCTCACTGTGCATTAGAATCACCTGAAGAACTTTTGAAAACAGAGATGACCAAGACCCTGAAGTCTTGACTTCAGCTGGTTTGAGGTAAGCCAAGCATCAATGTTTTTAGAGGCTCCTAGAAAATTCTAATAAATATTCATTGTTGAGAACTTCTACCATAAATAGAAGCTCTAGAGGGTCTGGGGGTGGGGGAAAGATAGGAGTAAAATATTACCTTCAAATTTCGAAGTAAAGGAAATCTATTAAATAGAACCCATAATTAACTAAAGAGTTTCAATTTATTTAACAGAAATATACAAAGAAGTCAAAGACAGAGATCAACACACAATTGGCCATTTTTTCCCTAGAATATTCAATTTGTAGACTTTACTAACCATTGCTACTGATTAGAAAAATATTAACATATTTTTCAAACCTTAGAAAAAAATACATAGACACTCAAAACCCACATATGCATGACCATAGCTAAAATGCTTGTCTTTGTTTCTATAAATTTTACTTCTTTAGAAATAAAAACCTCTTGCTGAGGACTGTTTTTAGCAGCCTATTTTAAGGTCCTTCATCAAGCTTTATCCTACTGCCCAGTTCTTTCTCATTGTTCCAGATCCAGACTATTCATCTAATGCTTCACTGAGAACTAAATGTTTTCTTTCTTCCTTAGGCTTCAAAACTGAAGTCATGGTTTCACTATTTGAAAAATCCCAAATTCAAACTGAACATGGATTTTAGTTCCACTGCCATGTTTAAACATTTTTTGATAGAAAATGCTTTATTGCCACTGATTCAAAGCCACAAACATGCTTTGAATCCAATTCAATATACTTCTTATTTGTTCCTGATTTTCTTTTTTTTCCCTTTTAATTATTATTAGAAGGTATAAATTTCCAGGAAAGCTTGGCCCTGACAAGGCTCCATTATTTGCACATGACAAGGTTTATCAAAAACAGTTGGATTTTTCTAAGAAGGCTTTTATGTTTCCTCCATAAAACATAAATAAATGAAAAGGATTAGACTGAGGAAACGGAGTATAATTCATCACCAATGTGAAACATAGTCAACCGGTTGCAGATGGATAAACTGAAGAACTTGGGACTCTGCTCCAGGCAAGAAAACCATCTTCCCTGTGCCAATAAGATGTCTTTAACTTCAGTAAAGTAACAGGGCCTGTTTTGTGGTTTGTGATGTCATTTAAATTTATTAGCCTTCTTTTGTTTTTCAGCATTTAGTATATATGTCTAAAGCAGGTTTTGACTCTTGAAAATCTATCATATTCTAACGTTGGCGCAAAGATATAATAAGGTTTCCTCTCTCTCCCCTCCCCTTTTCTTCCATCCTGTCCTCCCCACCCCCAAATAGAAAAAATAAAACAATAAGAAAACATACAAAACTCTGAGCACTGAAAAGGTAGCGTCTCTGAGCTGCCTAAAACACCATGTTCAGCCGCAGATTTGCTGGTATAAGAATCTGCATGCAATGCAGGAAACCTGGGCTCGACCCCTGGGTTGGAAAGACCCCCTGTTGAAGGGAGCAACTAACTGCTCCAGTATTCTGGCCTGGAGAATTCTGGCCTGGGTTGCAAAGAGTTGGACACAACTGAGCAGCTTTCACTTTCACGTTTATGTGCATAAATATAATTTCTCCCTACCAAGACAAAATCAAGTGTTTTAGCTAGTCTAACCTAAAACATAATACGATTACTTTGGTTTGTAGATCAGTCTCTCGTTTTGTCTTCACTGCCCACCATGCAGTCTCATTCTTGGTGAAACAGAATTTCATGGCACAATTTCCCCCTAAAATCTGTCTGAACTTTCAGAAATAAAAGACTTTTCAAGTCCCATATTCTTTCCCTGCACTTCCATTCCTGTCTAATAATAATGGAGTGCTTTATAGTATATAAATCATATTTCTGTTTAAAAGTGACCTTCTCCATAACCTTTTTGTCTCTGCCTGTCAGCACATATTCTTCTAGTAATAATAAGCTTTAGCCAGGAATGAGGACTCAAAATTAGACTGATTCCAGGAACCACCCTAATGAAGGCTGGGATGTAGCTTATTTTGAAGTTAAATAACTTACCAATTTCCCCCTCAAGTGGATGTGAACTGAATGAGTCATTTTAAAAAATAAAAAAGTTTACTGATAGTTTTGAAAAGGAGGGAAAAAAAAGCCAATAATTTTCAGCTTGAGAGAGCCCTCTGAAACTGACAGTGAAAATGATGTTTTCATCGTTTTCTGTTGAAACCAAATTGGAAATCTATTATTTCTTTCTAATTCTAGCACAGCTTTTAGAAGCCATAAGACATTAAAACTTTAATCTGCTGTCTTTTCACCTGAAATTCCTTTGATCCTAGAATTCTTCAAAATTTAATAATATACTATAATGAGTCATTTAAGCAGGACACATTATATACTGAACTGGCATTTTTTCAAGGTGTATTAACATTCAATTACCAAGCTTTAATACAAACACCTTAGGCATACAATTTTCTAATTTTAATATCTTCCCAATAAAATGTTTTCCATATGGCTGTCACAACTATATTATTTATTTAGAGAAAAATGATTCAAGTCTGAGCTCTTAGAGGGCTTCCCTGGTGACTCAGATGGTAAAGAATCTGCCTGAAATGCCAGAGACCTGGGTTCAATCCCTGATTTGGGAAGATCCCCCAGAGAAGGGAACAGCTACCCACTCCAGATTTCTTGCCTGGAGAATTCCATGGACAGAAGGGCCTGGCAGGCTCCAATCCTTAGGTTTGCAAAGAGTTGGACACGACTGAGTGACTTTCACTTTCACTTTTTCTGAGCTCTTAGAAGCTAGATCCCCAGAAACATTTGAAACTGACTACCTGATAAACAGATGGAGATATATATATATTGTATATATATATATATATATTTTTTTTTTCTCTGTCTTTCAAGTAAATGGTTTCATTTTAAGCCATTGGTGTAAATTTTATACAAATTTTACTTTGGAGTGAATCATACTTTGTCAGGGAATGTTTGACAGGAGGATTCCTACGTGCTGTCTCTCATGAGTCCTTTGTCTCATGACAGCACGCTGTCATGCACGCTGCTCCCAGGGACTGAGGTCATTGTGTGAGGCAAGCATGAGTCTCCTTTAGTAAACATTCTCCTTAGGACAAAACAGCTTAATCTCCTTCCCCTTACTTGAGATATAGATTGTCTCCTGACCTTGTGACTAACGTTACCCCTTGTTCCCTTGGTAACGGTTGCTGTACATTTGGTTTTCTGATCTCTATCATTCCCGAAAGAAGTTTCTTGTACTGCAGCCTATATATACTCATAGAAAAATCATTAAAGCACCTTTGCTCCATCAGAGCTTAGGTCCCCGGGTCTTTTTTGTCTCTCTCTCTCTCTCTTTCTCTCTTTCACTTTCTTATCGTCGACTCCGCACCACAAGGTTCCGGTCCATTAAAGGACCCCAACATACTTAAAAATAAAACAGCTTACTTCCAATAGGTTAATTTATATTTAAGCCTATTCTACATTTGAGATTGGCTTATAACTGTGAGCTAGTTGTTTTTACCTAAATATACAATTAGGAAGGCATGCAAAGTAAAGAGTGTGGTACCTCAGAATATAAATGACTTCCCCATGATGGAAACTCTTTAGGACAGTTCTATCAAGGTAGAAATGAAGGAGGAACATGAGTTGCCTCCATGATCACAGAATCAAGAAATGTCAGCCCAGGCACAAATCTTGGAGATCATCCACATGACCAAACCCTAGCTTGGTCCAGGAGATGTGGCTAGATACACCACAGTGAGAGGGAACACAGGTCATGGATCTGGGGAGATCCAGCAAACTGTGTCTCCCCTTTGATATTCACCTTCCACACTGACACATAATAGATGTTGGAATGTTTTGAAGGAAGGAAGACCATTTACCTGTGTTGAATCCTATGTACTCCCCACTCAGCTGAACACGGAAAGTTTTACATGTGGTAAACCTTCCCATCTTTTCTTTGTATTAAAATAATTTCCTAGAACAGTGTTCAGTGGAATACTAATTTGAAATCCATCATTTTAAGAACAATGGAATGAAGTCCAGATAAATCAAATATTAGCCCCATGTCTCAGAGGGAACAACTTTGGAATCCCAGCTTCAAAACTTTCACACACCTTTACTAAACACTTTCAATAAAGAGACTAATTTACATACTACCTATGCACAGGGGATCTCTTGCTTGTAACCAGCCCATATCTTTACTTTGATATATTGAAGAGTCCTCGTGAGAGGCAGTTTATGTAGGTACCCATGGACTCCAGGCTCTATGAATGGTCATGGCAATTGTCAAAACATAAGCTTGTTAATAACATCCTATCTGATCACACACAAAGACACATGGCTATATTCACTAGTAAGCTGAGTGCAGTAGAAGATAAAAGACCTGAACTCATATGTTTAGACCCTGCCTTTAATAAATATCATCCTAACATCTGGTACATTGGCTGAGTTCCCCTGGGTATCTTCAAGTGGACCTTGCATCTTATTTTCTTTCCCTGAAGCTTATGAGGGTTTGGGAAGTGGAGACTGTGGAGAAGGTTCTTTCTTCTTCTCTTACTCACATCTGTGTATAACTTTAATTGCTCTCAAATAATAGTGAATGAGCTCACAAGTTAACCTTATTGCTCAAAGCATTGTAGAGTACTGAGATCTGGAGATATTAACTACTCTGGCATGGGATTTGTCTGTGAGTTCAAGTTCAAAAGGAACCCTTGATGGATTGGAAGAGCTCTTAATGGTGAGCAGAAAGGAGCTGCCAACAATTGCTGGGCCATCATCCTGGCTGCCCCTATCAGCAACTTTCATCCCAGTCCTTTGAATGTCCACCAGGGGCCAGATGAGACAGAGTCAGGATCTGTGGAATCTCCAGGATTGAGTTTAAACGGAGGATCAGTTGGCAGGTGGCAGCTGAATTATTGAGCTGTGCTCTCTTGTTTGTGTCAGCAGCAAGCTATTCTTCTTTGTCTCTGTCTCAGAGACAAACTGCAGGCCCCTGGTCCATCAAAAACAGTGACTTAGAACCACAAAAAACTCTGGAGGAAAGAGAAATGGTGCTTCTTTTTCTTATGGAAGTGATTGTTGATCAAATCACCATGTTTAAATATCAAGGCAAAACAACACAGATGCAAAAAGCTCTATGGATCCTTAATCATTCATGGTGCTGTTTCTCCTCAATGCCAACACTAAATTTCTGCAGGATGTGTAATTTTTTAAGTATATTTTTTCTTTTTTATTTTCCTTTTAAGTCAAAAATCTATTGTAGTGCTTCTCAAAGTTTAATGTGCATACCAACTACCTGGGGATCTTGGTAAAATGAAGATTCTGATTAAAGACGCCTGGACTGGGATCTAAAAGATGCATTTCTGGAAAGTTCCCAGGTGGCGCTGAGGCTGCTAATCAACCACACATTTGAAGGATCAAGGTTCCAGTGTATTATAACCATGGTTGAGTTGCTGCCATTCTTAGGGTGATATACTTGTAAGTCAATCATGGAGCAGCAGATTGACTTCCCAAATAGTTGCTTTGAGTTGGCATTATAGGTAGGGAAGGTTACTCTTCTAAAGTAGGAAAGATCTTTTGGAGGATAAGTGGATGAAATGAGGACATTTCAATTCAAGCCCTTTCCTTTCATTTATCATCTTAGCTCACAAACTTCAAAACTTTTCAATTAAAAATGAATTATAAAAGAAACACCATCACAGATAAGTTTCAAGTGCTACTTGCCTGAACTTTTACTCTCCTCTAAAAACCAATACTGCTATTATACCCCAAGGGCACCTCAGAATTCCTGTTTTGTCAACCTCACCTTTGCAAGATGGAGCCAAGTATCAGAAGGGTGATTAAGTCAACATTCCAATGAGTTTTGTATAGTTTTGAAATTAGATCAATTGTTATTCACTTCAGACCATATAAAGGTTAAACTCTGCACTTGAAAAATACAGTTGAATCATGATTACTTATCCCAGCCAGCCATCCTGTAGATGTGTTCTAATGTGCTCACTCAACCTCTTCATTTTGAATAAGCAGTTTTCAGAAACCAAACAATGCATCTGGTTTATTAAGTCACTGAGATAGTCAGATGTGTTTTAACTGTTGTAAGAAAGAATAAGGATGGTGATGGAAAAACCACAGAACTTCTAAGGATTCCTGGTAAATATGGCCTTAATCATTGACAAGAAGTAACAAAAAACCCAAGACCACTTTAATATGTGTCAAATACCAACATAATGATCTTAAACCAAGATAACTTTCAAAACCTACTTTCATAATGTTCCTGATCAACTTTCCTTTCCACTATTACACCATTTTTAAGTTGAGTTGGTGTGTGTTTCTGCCTCTTTTTCTGGACTATAAGCTGTTCTAGATCAGTAAGATTACTCCTATTAATCTAGGCATCTCTCTCAGAACTTAGCATGAAATCATATCAGTAGCTTAGTTCAGTTCAGTTCAGTTCAGTCACTCAGTGCATCCAACTGTTTGCTACCCCAGGGACTGCAGCAGGCCAGGCTTCCCTGTCCATCACTAGCCCCCAGAGTCTGCTCAAACTCATGCCCATTGAGTTGGTGACACCATCCAACCATCGCATCCTCTATCATTGCCTTCTCCTCCTGCCTTCAATCTTTCCCAGCATCAGGGTCTTTTCCAATGAGTCAGTTCTTTGCATCAGGTGGCCAATGTATTGGAGTTTCAGCTTCAGCATCAGTCCTTCCAATGAATATTCAGGACTGATTTCCCTTAGGATGGACTGGTTGGATCTGCTTGCAGTCCAAGGGACTCTCAAGAATCTTCTCCAACACCACAGTTCAAAAGCATCAATTCTTCAGTGCTCAGCTTTCTTTATAGTCCAACTCTCACATCCATACCTGACTACTGGAAAAACCATAGCCTTGACTAGACAGACATTTGTGGGCAAAGCAATGTCTCTGCTTTTTAATATGCTGTCTAGGTTGGTCATAACTTTCCTTCCAGAAGCAAGCATCTTTTAATTATTTCTCGGCTACAATCACTATCTGCAGTGATTTTGGAGCCCCCCAAAATAAAGCCTGTCACTGTTTTCACTGTTTCCCCATCTACTTGCCATGAAGTGATGGGACCAGATGCCATGATCTTAGTTTTCTGAATGCTGAGTTTTAAGCCAACCTTTTCACTCTCTTTCACTTTCAAGAGACTCTTTAGTTCCTCTTTACTTTCTGCCCTAAGGGTGGTGTTATCTGCATATCTGAGGTTATTGATATTTCTCCCAGCAATCTTGATGCCAGCTTGTGCTTCTTCCAGCCCAACATTTCTCATGGTGTACTTTGCATAAAAGTTAAATAAGCACGGTGACAATATACAGCCTGCCATACTCCTTTCCTTATTTGGAACCCCTCTGTTGTTCCATGTCCAGTTCTAACTGTTGCTTCTTGACCTGCATACAGATTTCTCATGAGGCAGGTCAGGTGGTCTGGTATTCCAATCACTTTAAGAATTTTCCACAGTTTGTCGTGATCCACACAGTCAAAGTCTTTGGCATAGTCATTAAGGCAGAAGTAGATAATTTTCTGGAACTCTCTCACTTTTTCGATGACTGAACAGATGTTGGCAATTTGATCTCTGGTTCTTCTGCCTGTTCTAAACCCAGCTTGAACATCTGTAGTTGCACAGTTCATGTACTGTTGAAGCCTGGCTTGGAGAATTTTGAGCTTTACTTTGCTAGTGTGTGAGATGAGTGCAATTGTGCAGTATTTTTGGCATTCTTTGGCATTGCCTTTCTTTGGGATTGGAATGAAAACTGATTATTTTCAGTCCTGTGGCCACTGCTGAGTTTTCCAAATTTGCTGGCATATTGAGTGCAGCCCTTTCACAGCATCAGCTTTTAGGATCTGAAATGGCTCAACTGGAATTCCATCACATCCCCTAGCTTTGTTCATAGGTGCCCAACTCTTTGCAACCCCATGGACTGTAGCCCTTCAGGCTTATCTGTCCATGGGGATTCTCCAGGCAAGAATTCTGGAGTGGGTTGCCATGCCCTTCTCCCTGGGATCTCCCCAACCCAGGAATTGAACCAGGATCTACTGCACTGCAGGCGGATGGTTTACCAGCTGAGCTACCAGGGAAGCCCAACAGAAAGAAAGGATCCCATAAATGCTTATTGAATTGAAGCCTACCCCAAAAGATATTTTTAAAATAATTTTTCTGATTTATATGAGGAGAAATGACTTTGAATTATACTAAATATAAAACAAAATATATCTGAAACAGTATTTTTTACATAAAATTCTATTTCATCGCTACTTTGGGAAGATCTTGGGAAAACTGTGGTCATGACAAAACACTTCCCAACCTGACCTGAAGGAACTGAACACTATTAAAAAGAAGACAATGGTGTTAAAGGGTGAGAATCTTCTTAACAAAGGAAGGCAGTAGTAAGATTTTGAGTTTTGAGAGGGTTTGAGTACTTAAAACTAGGCCAATGAAATTAAATGAAGTTGAAGCAACAAGACAATAACTGCTATGTATCTAGTTAAAAGGTATGGTGGCTTTGTCTTTTATTTTCATTGGCATCTCTGTTAGAATGGCAAATATATAGTGAGAAAAGGTAAAACCACCCATGACTTTGTTTTCCTTGTTATTTTCCAATTAGTGATCCAAGCAGTAGACTCTCTTTTTATAAATGTGAGCTCTGTTTAAAAAGCAAAATTTGTTCAAACACAAAAATTGTATGGTGAGTACTTGTTTACAAAAGTAAGACACAGTGCATGCATGCGTGCTAAATTGCTTCAGTCATATCTGACTCTTTGCAACCCTTTGAACTGTAGCCCACCAGGTTCCTCTGTGCATGGGATTCTCCAGGCAAGAATACTGGAGTGGGTAACCAGGCCCTCCTCTCAGGGATCTTCCCAACCCAGGAATCGAACCTGCATCTCTTACATCCCTTGCATTGGCAGGAAGTATGGTGTGTTAATTTGTTTTAATTAAAAAGTGATGATCACATTGAGGGTATTTCAAACATATATATTTGTGTAAGTCCTTCCCTTCTCTTCTTGTTTGCTCTCCTACCACGAGACCTCGCAATGAGACATTTGGTCAATTTGGGATTCTTTACAATGGAACCTTCCTAGGAGTCCCATTGTAGAAACATAAACTGTAATGACATGGAAGAAAGATTTAGATAAAGGTGATAATAAACTGAGAGGCACCAAATGTTATAAATTAACTTTATTTTCTTGAACTTTTAAGGAATGCATTTTGCTTTTTGTGTTTGCATTTGTAGAGCCCTGCTGGGAAAGGGGACCAATGTTACACTGTCTGTTGGTAGATTCATTACAGTTTATCAACACACACACATACAGAGAGGATCCAACAGTTTAAGTAACATGCTTCTTACATGTTTATGCTGGATCCAAACTCTTTGTTCTTCATGTATCTGGAGTTTATATTTGTTCAGTCTCAAGCTTTATTGATTCCCTTCCCTAATTCTATTGATGGTTTAATGATGGATTAATCTGCTTTATGCTTATAATTTCTCTAATTCACTAATAAAATGGAGCACTTTCTTTAACACGATTTTTCGAAACTAGAACATAATTTGTCTTTTCCTCACATTTTTGACATCGTTGGAGTGTTTGATATGGATAGAAAAACAAAGTAACATGAATTATTTCAAATGTCCTAAAAAGTTAAAACAAGCAAGCCTTTAATAATCCACAAGTCAGATATCATAAGGAAACTTACTTCTTTGTAAAGGTATGACCTCAGAGCCATAAACCCTTACCTTCCAAGGGTGTAAAACAAATTATAAAAAGACTAGGCCTAAATTCTCAAGGTGTTAAAACAAGTTTATATCCTATGAATTGATTTTATTTCTGCACCAAGTCATTAATGTAGCCTTGTTTTACCTACTGACATGGTTCCTTAGTATGAACTACTTAATGACATCATCATTAACTTGGTTTTCATTTAATCTTTTCAATGTGTTAGTTTTTATAGCACAAAAGATATATTTAGAAACTTGTTAGTGTCATTATCCACAGATATTCTTTTCTGGACAAATCTCAAGGTAAATTTCTCTTCCTAATGTGAAAATTGCCTTCCTCTTTTTACATTACCTTTTCCCTCTCGGTCTGGAGAGAAGAAACAGCTGTCATTTCCACAGGTTTGTAATATTAAAGTCTATGAAACACGCCTTATAAATAAATTCATTGAAAACTCTTTGAGAAGCAGTAAAGCTTTGCTCTGATTCTTGAGTCTAAACCAAGAATCTGAGTGATTTACAACTGACCTCAGTTGAAAGCCACTGCAGTTTCGTTGGTTCTCTTTTTCAATAATTTTGTAAAGCTCATATTCATATTCAGAGTTGAATAACAAAGCTGTTAAGCTCCTTACATGTCTATTTCTCTAGCAGTGGTACTGAATAACTTATTTAAGTCACTGCCATATTTATTGCACCAGTGAAAACCTGGCATTTGTAAATATTTCTTATTTTTATGGGGTGATTATAGGGTGCTATGCCTTACAGAAAATTCCCTTACAAGATTTTTCTATTCATTGGCTAATACGTAAAGTATTTTACATCCTTATTTTTTTTCAAAAGATCAAAATTAAATTAAATTTAAAAAGGAACAAAAGGACATTTCCAAGCCAGTACAATATGAAAAATGAAAGTTACTGTGCTCTTTTAATACTAAAGTTGACAAAATTCTCTTTAAACTATCAGGCTCTTTAGTTCCTCTTGACTGAGACTACAAATCCAGCAAACAGTTCAAATTTACTCAAGTTAAAATTTAATCAAATCATAAAGGATTGTATCCTATCTACTGCAAAATGCTTGCCTGGAATTTCAATAACTACAGATACAGCCTACACCTTGACCTCATTTCAAAGACAAAATTTCTAAAAGGATGATCTTCAAACTGAAGAGTCCTAAATAACTAGCATTAATAGAATCTTTAGCAATTTAAGATATTCTATGCTATGGACCAAGCACAAAATCAGGCCAGAATGCATTTGTAACATGCTACATTTATCTTTTAAAAATGTTTTTCTGGGTAGTTTTTTTATCACATCTTTTTTCCAAGACAATAGTCATAAAATATTCTTTCCTTGTTGTCTTTATATTTTGCAATTTTGTACTCATTTTTAATTTTTCCAGTTATATTATTGTGCATGTGCTATACTTATTTTTATATGAATAAAAAACTTTTTTATTTTGATATTTAACTACATGTCTTGTGTATGTGTGTACACTGTACACAAGTCAGACTCAGTGTGAAGAAAACTACCAAGTCAGGATTCGAAGGTGAAATCAAAGAGGGGTAAATGAAAAATACAAACAGGAAGGAAATGATGTACATGAAGCAAAACAACTGTAAAGAGATTTCATTTCTGAATAAATTAACAACAAAATTATTTGTGTTTACCTCCCCCTCATCCTCAACTGCCCTGTTATTTGCCTTCCTTGAAAAAATGATACACATCTCAAGTCTTTGAGTTTTTAATATGACTTCCTCATGGTGAATGATAATAATTAAAAAGAAAATATTCATGATAAATCAAGTCAGTGTATCAGCCAAGTTATTGTATCAGTCAGTGTTCCACAGGTAAATAGCCCACTCAAATGGGCCAATTGAAGAATAGTTTCTTAATGAAGGAACCATTTATAAAAGCGTTGACTAGTTTCAACGACACCAAAAGGGAAGGTGAAACTAACACCAGGGAGCAACACCACATAGCGAGGCTTAAAGAGTAAAGAGAGAGGCAGAACAGCTACTAAGATCTGGAGGGAACTTTCTGGACAAGGGCCACCTGGCACCAAAGCTTTGGCCCTGGATAGAGGAATACAGCCATGGTCAGTCAGACCCAGAGCCAGGAAGGGAAAAAGCTAAGAAAATAGACACTGTTCTTATTCTCTGAAGTTTGTGCAATGCTTATCGAGAGCCACAGCTGACCAGAAGCCAGACAGCAGGGGCACCCAATGAGTGAAATCCATGGACACCCATTTCCCAAGATCCAGAGCCAAACTGAGTCTGATAAATAAGCCCAGGGATGTAATGTACAGCTTGGTGACTATAGTAGATAATGCTATCTCATATATTTGAAAGTTACTAGTAGATCTTAAACATTCTCATCGTGAGCGGGAATAAATATAACTGTGTGGCAATGGGTGTTAATTAAACTTATTGTGATGATCATTTTACAATATATACAAATATTGAATCACTATGTGGTACACCTGAGGTGGATATAAGATTATATGTCAATTATATCACAATTAAAAAAAATAGTTCTTATCCAACATAGGCAAATCTATAGAGAAAGAAAGCAGATTAATAGTTACCAGAAACTGGTAGGGGAGGGGCAATGGGCAGTGACTGCCTACTAGGGTTTTCTTTTGAGGTAATGCTAAAGAACAGTGGTGCTGGGCTCAATCCTGTTGGACTCTTTGCCACGCCATGGGCTGTAGTCTGACAGGCCCATCTATCCAGAGGATTTTTCAGGCAAGAACACTGGAGCAGGTTGCCATTTCCTCCTCCAGGGCATCTTCCTGACCCAGGGATCAAACTCACATCTCCTGTGTCTCCTGCATTGGCAGGTGGGTTCTTTACCTGCTGAGCCTTTGGGGGAAGCCCATCATTCCTATAGAACAACTTACCAAAAAAAAAAAAAAAAGAATCCCTCCACCTCAAATATAAGACGATTCTATTTCGTATTTGCCTTGAAAATTAGGAATTTTTGCTTTAAGTGGATCAAACTGATCTGATTAATAACCGATAACTGTTACTTAAATTGACACAAATCCGAGAACAATCCCATCGACCTGGCTAAAAACACTAGCAAATTTGTGCAGTCTTTACAAAAAGTTCATGTGCACATTTCAAGCTTAGAGATTTTGCTTTAAAAAACAGCTCTTCTTCATAATCTAGTCCTTTTCTACTGATTTTCCTTGATGGTAAACCAATTACATCACTGAAGTGTCTTTTTAATTAGAGTTCAGTAGCTCTTTCTAGCGTGGGAATAGAGAGATTAAACATATTTGAGAGCTAAGCTCCAATTTACATGAACTCAATTGTGGTTAAAGCAACTAAATAAAAGTACTGAAGTATAAGACTTTTTATGGCTCACATGAGGAAACGATTCCAAACCACTGTTTTCTCTAATAAGGAATTCCTTCAGTGTATTTTGGAAACAATTCTATAAATGTCAGTATGTTTTATGCTAATTCTTCATATACAATGCATTAATTTTATAGGGATTTAAATCATCAGGTTTTATTATTCTTTTTACATTGTGTATTTCTTTGAGAAGAAACATGACTCCTTGATTTATCTTTGTACAATACTTCAATTGTTGAATGGTATAGGACTTTTAATAAAGTGGTCAGGTACTGAAGAATCGAGTTCGCTAACTTTTGTACAGGTGTCAAAACTTAGACCTTCATCCGAGTGCTTATGCCATCATTAGATGAATAATGTCCTTTAAATGGGGAGACGGTTGTTAGTAGCTTTAAGTTCCCTTCCAGGTCTGATATTCTATTTTCCACTTACAACTTTGCATTTTTGATGCATACAAACTTACATACACAGTCTCATTGGATACTGAATCCTTAAGATACTCCTGCCTAGAGGAGTATCTTAAGGATTTTCCTTAAGGTTTTCCCTGTTTCGCAAATGAGGAAACCAAGATTTACAAGATTTTCACAAGACCGAGAGTGGACTCAAGTTTCCTCCTTCTAATTCTACAACTACCACACCATCAAATCTGGAATTGTATCCTATAAAGATGGATAAACACTCTTTACCTGTATTCCAGGGAAGATAAACCTGTAATATCTAAAAATTTCCTTTTAAGCTTTAGCCTCTGGATCAAAAAGTAGTTTAACATATTGGACTAAATTAAAGAACACTAATAAACATAGGTTTCATTTTGCCAGTCTCTGTCCCTTATGGATGAGAACAGTCTTTATATTAAAATTATTTGTTAATATCTGCAAAAGCAAAAATTTACCACTGCCTAGATTTTAGCATATGACCTCTAAATATTGTATCATTTAATTTTTTATAAAATGTAGAATTTTGTTTTAATGAAAGAAATGTAATGTGAACACTTTCCTTTGACTGTATTCTATTGGCATAGTTTGCAATATATATTCATGTTGTTTAATTTCAAAAGCATGGTATGATTTTCTTAGCTAATTTCTTCTTGCTAATCCTTTCAGTTGTTTTCTTTTTTTTCAGAGAAACAAATTCTGTTATCAAAACATTTCCATAGTTTAGATAACTTTCTTAAGTTACAGTCTTACAAAGGAAATTACTGGAAAAGAGTCTGTGCATTTCTAAGACTTCTAAAAAACCATAGTTAAAATTTTCCCCAGAAGTTCTGTGAAATTTATACTATGAAATACAGTGCCTGATGTTTATTAATTCCCAATATCTTTGTCAATATTTTTAAATTTTTAATATTTGTCAGTTTGGTAGTTGAAAATGGTTCCTTTTCATTGGCATAATGACAGTGATAATCAGTTTTTTTCCTGTCTGTGTGTATGTGCTGGTTGACTGTGCTCATTTTTTGGGTATGCATTTATTTCATTTACTCTGTGAAAGATTTGGTTTTACATTTAGAAGTGTCTTTCCTAGTCATTATTATATAAATATTTATGTACACTTTCTTGCAGTTCTATGATTTAATTTTGATGTACATGTAATTTTAATGCAGCTGGAATACATCTTGGTGTATATGCATTTCTGATTTTTCTCTATTCCTCTTTAAAACATATTATATGGATTGCAATGACAGCATCATTTGTTAAAAAAAAATTTTCATCTTGAATTCAAAATGCTCTATTTAAGACATATTAAATATTTGTGTGTAAATGAATTTGCGTAAATATCTGTTCTTTCCCATTAATCACATTTATAATTCTGGACCTACTCCCATACTGTTTATAGTTGCTTTATAATATATTTTCTTCCCAATGGAAAAAGTCTTGCAATGCTGTTTTTCTTTTAAATTATTTTTAGTTTCATTTTCAGAAGAAATTCAAAACCATTTTGTCATCTTTCAAAGAAAGCTCCTTTGGGATATTAATCAGAATGATATTAAAGTTAAAATCAATTTGAAAAACTGGATAATCCTCTAGTTAATTAGTACTACCTAACTTACTCATATTAGCTCATTTATTTTTTTATTCATTCAACAATTCTTACTTGGCTTTTTTCCCCCCTATTCTCCCAGGACTGTATCTGACATCAAAAAAGGCAGTGGTCTGGGAAAACAGACTAGTTAGCCAGGAATTTTAGGTTAGCTCCTCACATTCATCAGTGGTTCGTGATGGAGTCCTAGTGGTCCTCACACTTATGGGGGTATCAGAATCCCTTAAGGAACTTGATAAAAAGACCAATGCCAGGGCTGATTCAGTTTCAGGGAAACTGGGCCTCTGTTTTGCTACCTCTCAGGGTGAGTCTTAAACATACCCAAGTTTGAGAACTATTGTCTTAAACAATCTTTAAAATTAAATTTCAGGGGACATTAAATTTCAGGTACCTTAGTAAGGATAATAGTAATATTCATGACGCACTTTTGTAAGTTCTTTTTCAAAGAATAAATAACTTAATTCTCATAACCAAATTATGTGGTGGCACTATTACCATCCCCATTTTATAGGTGAGGGGCGAGAGACTCAGTCAGCAAAGTGCAGAAATATGCCTGGAGCAATGGCTGGGAACTATCATGGGCAGGATGGAAACCCAGGTCACCTCTCTCGCCTTGATCTTTGTGCTATCCTGTATCACCTCTATTCTTCTTCACTTAGTTTTATATGCATACACTTTTTAGAGCTTAAATACATGTATTTTTGTAAGAAGCTTTATACTATTAGCATAAATGGAAAACATTTATGAATTGTCAAATATAGAAAGTGCTTGTAAAAATAAATTCCACATGTGAAGCTTGCTCGATGCTATTGTTCGAACTTTGAGCCCAAGGCCTCCACTTTGTTTTTTAAAGGAGATTAATATGTGTGTAAAAAAGTTTCAAAGACTCAGTAATCTCAGGCTTAGACTTTCTGCTTGATTTAATTGCAAGGTTTAAAAGAAAACCAAAAGAACAAATGCATCCCTATATTGTTCAGGGAAATTTAAGTGTGTGCCTGTATCTGAAATTACATTTATATGTGATATTTGATCCACACTACATGGTAGCAATGGATCAGTGAGATAGCTAAGAAAGTCACAAAGTAGAAAATAAAGTGAATATTTGTCTAACACTGGATCAAGAAAAGGCTTTAAAAACCTAAAAACAATAAAAGAAATCATAGAGAAAAGTCAGTTTATTTGATTACAAAAAGTTTTAAGCAGTGTGTACCCAAAAGAAAATAAATAAATAAGCTGGTAACACAATCAGAAAATATTTGCAAAACATATAACAGATAAATGTTGGCATTTTCTAACGGAATGATATCATACAAATAATTTTAAAAGAACTAAATAAATGGAGAAATGAGCAAATAAAACTGTCAACAATGCTTTTTTCCTGGATCATAGCTGATTCCTTTTGCTACATTTCTATATTTTCCAGTTTATCTATTAGCTTGCATTGCTTCTATGTTCTGAAAAAAACTTGTCTAATAAACAGCATTTTTAAGAAAGTGTAGAAATATAAATTAGTTTATAAATGGAGAACCACAGAAATAAGATTAATCAGACAAGATGCTTAACCTAACTGGAAAAATACAAATCATATGTTAAGTCTATCAAGTATAGTTTTAAAATATCCGTTAATAATATTTTTTTCTACATGAAAAATCAGGCGGATTCACAGTAAGGAAATGACATCCAAATTGATGAATCACTCTCTCTATGTCTGTCTGTCTGCCTCTCTCTCACATACAGAGGCACACTACATTACTCTTACAGAGGATCATTTGATTCTCTAAGGCAATTTAATAGAGTTGAAGCGCCTAGCACCAAAAGCTGATATAATACATGTATATATCTCATTTGAGTCTCCTAAAAACTCTTGAGAAGTAGTTGGGAATAATCAATGTCATCCGATTTTTTAGAAGAGGATTCAGACTCAGCAACTAGACAAAATGTTGTGTTTCTCCAACTGAGTTTGCATTTACAATTGCCTATAATGGCAGAGTAGGATGTTTTAATAAAGCAGTACGATTAATCGCAGATTAATTCAGCATCTTGGGATGAGGCCCAAGAAATTGATATGTCTTAACAGTGTCTCAGATGATTTACATGTACAGTCAGGATTATAAGTGAAAAGCAAAACTTCAAACATGACTTTCTGACTTCAGTTTCTGTGCTGATTTTATTGCCCTTTTCATACAAGTCTCAAAGTGTGTAGTTTTTTTATAGGTATCTTATTTGGCATCTTTAAGATATTTTCTTGTATCTGTGGTAGAAGCACACTTAAGAGCTTACATTTCTTGGTTATTATGAATCTCTTAAGGAAGTGTTTATCTATAAGGCTAATAAAAAGATACATCTAGTATCTATACTTATGCATCAGATATAAAAATTGATCAAGAATTTTCATTGTAGCCATTCTGTCCAGAATCAGAAAATTTAAAACATTGACAAACTTAGAAGTTAGAGGAAATAAAAATATTTGCCAAAGTGTATCTAAATATGTTGCTTTAATATGCTTTATGTATTCCACACTCAATTTGAAGATAGTTATTTGTTATTTTAAAGCAAAATATTTTATGATTATTTACTACCCTGCCTTAGGGTTAAATTTTCAAAAATTTCAATATCTTTCAGATGTTAATTTTTAATGACTATTAACAATGAGTTAATGACCATGTTTAATAATTAATATATTAAATTATACATTCAAGCAAGTTTCTTCTTTATACATTTATTGGGCAAGTAATAGTAATACTCATCTTATCTTAACACATGTCTTGCCAGGCTAAATTCATGAGCCCATTTCTGAGTCATTTGGAAGCTTTCTGTGGAAGAGCTGATGTTTGCCAATGGTGCTTCATTTTCTTAAATGTTCTGTAGTACTAACTAATTAGTCTCAAAGGGTAGAGACCATAGAATTTATTATAGTTTCTTAGAAGACTTTCATTTCATCAGCAAAATATTAAAAGATGTAACCAATATCTTGTTTATGTTGTTAAAAATGTTTAATATGTACTGGCACCTGCAACAAAATTTTGTGTAATGAAAGGATGAGTTAAAATACCTTACATAACAAAGATCCAGTGACACTATAATCTCATTTCAAAAGTTTAACAATCCTAAATATAGTACCAAAAAGATTTTTTTCTTTTACTTTTTTCTATTAAAAATGTAGTCTCCTGTCCAAATTTCACAAGGAACCACTGTAATATTAATAAATGGAGAGATGATTCCAAAGAGAAGGAGGCAATTTTGGTTATGGAAAGTATGTAGGTTCTGAGGTTAGTAAGAGTTAGGTTCAAATCTGAATCAAATGTTTGGAAGGTGAAGGACCTTTAAGCACGTTTCTTAAAGGCTCTAGACCTCAGTACCTTAGTTTGACAAACAGAGACAAAAATACCTACTTATGTGTGTTCATTGAGTATTATGAGATGAAAAACTTAGAGCAATTAACATAGGGCTCAAAACAAGATGGCACAAAATTGTGTAGAACTTAGATTGAATTTTAGTATAATCACATATCACCTTGCATTATATATGATTTATTTCCCATTTTTCTAAATATGAGAGCAGAGGCCATGTTTTAATATATTTTTCAGTGTATAACACAATAAATATAATAATACTGAGCAATTAAAGAGATGAACATATTTAGTGATGTGTTTATGGAAGGATTCTCTTCATGCAATATTATTAAGGACAAAATAGTGGAAATAATTTTAAACTATAGCAAAATCTTAAACATACGAAGAAACTCTAATATAAATGTTTACCTCAAATGGAGAAGCTTTTTTGCATCTCTACATCTTTATTTTATTTATTTTTATTGAACTATAGTTGATTTACAATGTTGTGTTAGTTTAAGGTGTATAGCAAAATGATCCATTTATACATACATATATATGTATATATATTTAGATTCTTTTCCTTTATAGGTTATTATAAGATACTGATATAGTTTCCTGTGCTATATAGCAAGTCCTTGTTGTTTATCTATTATATATTTATGCATTATACCATCTTAATTAGATTTTTAGCTTTGGATAGTGATAGTTATTGATCCAATTAACTCTAAGTAGATGAGAGATGTATTGAACTGTTACGTCCAGGGACCCGTTTTCATTGACAAGAGCCTTGCTGTTGTGATAGACTGCAGTGCCAGTCCAGTTTCTCTCCTTATCCCAGTACCCATGCACATACCCTGTGCCACATTTACACCAGGGTCAACCACATCTATGACTTGCTTTGGCTAACGAGATATTTTTTTTATTCTCCCCCCCCCTTTTTTTTACTTCTTTTATTTTATATTGGAGCATAGTTGATAAACAATGTTTTGTTAGTTTCGCGTATACAGTGAAATGGTTCATATACAGATATCTATTCTTTTTCAAATTCATTTATGTTGTTATATAACATTGGGCAGAGTTCCATGTGCTATACAGTAAGTCCTTGCTGGTTATCCATTTTAAATAGAGCAGTGGGCAGGCACATGGCTAATAGCATTTTAGCAGATAGGATCCCAGCAAATACTTGAAACGGGCTTGCATTCAGACATGCTCTCTTGTGTCTCTGCCATCCCCATGAAGACAGGTAAGGGCCAGCTAGCAGGAGGACAAGAGTAATGTGGAGCTAAGTAGTCCCAGATTCCTGAGTTGATAGCTAGCTGACAACCTCAGATTGTAACGAATCTGCCCACAATGCAGGAGACCCAGATTCAATCCCTGACAACCAAATATCTGAGGAAGCCCAGCTAGATTAGCATAGCCACCAGCCAATCTTCAGCTTTTGCAGATATGAGAACCCAAATTGATCATGTATGCCATGCATGTTTCGTGGCTTTTAAAATATAAGGCATTCTTATGGAAACAGGTAACTGTGATACTCTCTTTAGAAATTGTTTTTAAAAGGTGATGTCTAATTTGTTAAGTAATCTGTTATATGCCTGCTTTTTTTAAATTTTTACAAAATCTTATAAAATAAGTATAATAATGCCAGATTTTAATTTACAGTTGTTTTACTAGAGGTAGAGAAGGATGACTCCTGAGAGGACCATCCATCCGATGTGCTAGGTTAATTACCTCCACCTGGAACGAGGGCCAGATCCTCCCCGTGCCCAAATAATCTCATGGTAGTGACATGAGCCTTTGTGTTAGAGCTAAATAAATATTTTCAAAGAATTAAGTCACATACAGTTAAGCTAATAAACATGAAACTTTTGAGCAGATATTGATGCCAAAGGCATTTTTCTTTCACCCGACTTTTGTAGGTTTAAGTCTCCTTGTCTAAAAATAGCAACATATCAATCTATTAACATGCACATTCTCTCATTACTTTAAATCCCTCCATTCCCCACAAACTCTGAGTCTTGACCACTGGCCTGAATGCCAGACAAATATATCCGACTGCCTGTTAGACATTTCCAACTAAAGGTCAGTTGGGCACCTCCTACTCAACATATCCAAATAGAAATCCACTATTTTTCACTGAAAACTGAAGCTTGGATTTCCTGTCTCTGTGAATGACTCCACCCATCATGAAGCCAAGACTTGAGAGTCATTCTTCATCCTTTCTCTTCCTTTAGCTCCCCTCTCCCAAATCTTATAATGACTAAAGTGGTCCACACATTCCCAAAAACTATCCATCATCATTTGCCTGGCCTGCAGGAGCCCTGCTATTTGTATTTTAGTAATCCATATTGATCACTAAAATATCAAAGTCATTCATTTTCCACAATAATCTGGCTGGGGGTTATAACACAGTCTCAGAGTAGAAAAATGTGGAGCTCTATATTTCAACAATAATGCCAAACCTGTTGCTTATTTTTATGTTCCTGCATCCATGTAGGGTTGAGAAGGGCATCCAGAACCCTAAGAAACAAGGACTTCCCATCTTCTCTAACAACTAATCAATTCTTTTGAAAATCAGATTTTTCAATGCAAGGGTTAAGGGGATGAAAGGAGGTTTAAAAGTTAAAACATGCCAGAAGTTATCTGGCACAAGACTCTTGAAGAAATTGTTAATGCCTAAATGTTCCATGCTTTTCAGTGGCCTGGTGCCTGAACTTAAACAGAACTTCAATAAAAGTCATACAGAAAAAATAAATGGAATGGAATCTAAGGAGCTCAGCAATTATGTTAGAAATGTTTATCTAAGGAAAAAAACTAAACATCAATTTTTAAATCCTTTTTTATTATAAAATATAAAGGGACTGAAAGTTTATCTCTCGATTGTGCACTGGGCAAATGAAATTCATATGTGTTGAATATACATTGATTTTTTTTTTCAAATAATGAATCTGCCATGTGGGCTTATTCAATTCTGCTCTTGGTGTGAAATCCTGAGTGCACAGACTGTGTAGCCTTGGAGAACCCAGGAAGCTGAGCACATGACGGTCTTGACAGTGATATGCCATTTTACAAATAGGTGCCTGTCTGCACATGTGAAAAATGTGAAGAAGCAACTAATAGAACTAAAATACTTAGTATAACAGATTCACTTTGGGTTTGCAGTGAGCATCAAGCACTCAAATAGAACATCCTGATCTATTATAACTGGTGTGTGTGTGGGGTGTGTGTGTGTGTGTGTGTGTGTGTGTGTGTGTGTGTGTGTGTGTGTGCGTGTTGAGAGGTTGCATAATGAAAGACAATATACCCTTTATTGAGAAACAGGAAGAGGAATCCAATTTTAGTCTCCATGTTAATAAAAAAGATGAAGTTTCTACACATTCAATGCTGTGACTCCATCATCAACAAAGCACAGAGGATTACAATAAAAATAGTCAAAACCTTGCAGGGGCATAACAACAATAAAAGGAACTCACCCCAATCATAAGTGATCTGAAGCAACGGGCATTTGTGCAGCAGATATTACAAAAAGCAAGCTGTAAATTCTGTATCTAAAGCACAATGAGCATTCATAAAAGTAAAGTCTGATCATCTTCTTAATGTAATATTGGTTCACATAAAAAGAAGTGACCTTCAAGAAGACTTTCAGCAAGTTGGCTAATACTGGAGAGGGAAACCAAGACTCCAGGTAGATCTGAGAAAAGAAATCTCCTTGTTGTTTTCAGGTGCTCAATAGTTTCCAACTCTTTGTGACTCCATGGACTGCGACACTCCAGGCTTCCCTGTCCTTCACCATCTCCCAGAGCTTGCTCAAATGGTATCCACTGAGTTGGTGATGCCATCCAATCATCTCATCCTCTGTCATCCTCTTCTCCTCCTGCCTTCTATCTTTCCCAGCATCAAGGTCCAATGAGTCAGTTGTTCACATCAGGTGGCAAAAGTATTGGATCTTCAGTTTCAGCATCAGTCCTTCAAACGAATATTCAGGGTTACTTTTCTTTAGGATTGATTAGTTTGACTTCCTTGCAGTCACAGGGACTCTCAAGAGTATTCTCCAACACCACAGTTCAAAACCATCAATTCTTTGGTGCTCTGCCCTCTTTATGGTCCAACTGTCACATCTATACATGTCTGCTGAAAACACCATAGCTTTGTCTAAATGGACCTTTGTTGGTAAAGTAACATCTCTGCTTTTTAATATGCTGCCTAGGTTTGTCATAGTTTTTCTTCCAAGGAGCAAGTGTCCTTTAATTTGATGGTTGCAGTCACCAGCTACAGTGATTTTGGATCCCAAGAAAATAAAGTCTCTCACTGTTACCTTTGTTTCCCCATCTATCTTCCATGAGACGATGGAACCAGATGACATGATTTTCATTTTTTGAATGTTGAGTTTTATCCCAGCTTTTTCACTCTCCTCTTTCTCCTTCATCAAGAGTCAACTTAGTTCCTCTTTGAGTTCTGCCATAAGGGTGGTGTCATCTGCAAATCTGAGGTTACTGATATTTCTCCTGGCAATCTTGGTCCCAGCTTGCGCTTCAACTAGCCAGGCATTTTTGCATAATGTACTCTGCATATAAGCTAAATAAGCAGGGTGACAATATACAGCTTTGATGTACTCCTTTACCAATTTGGAACCGGTCTGTTGTTCCAATTCTAGTTCTAACTTTTGCTTCTTGACCTGCATACAAGTTTCTCAGGAGGCAGGTAAGGTGGTCTGATATTCCTATCTCTTTAAGAATTTCCAGAGTTTGTTGTGATTCACAGTCAAAAGCTGTAGTGTAATCAATGAAGCAGAAATAGATGGTTTTCTGGAATTCTCTCGCTTTTTTGATGATCCAACAGATGTTGGCAATTTGATCTCTGGTTCTTCTTCCTTTTCTAAATCCAGCTTGTACATCTGGAAGTTCTTGGTTCATGTACTGTTGGAGCCTGGCTTGGAGAATTTTGAGCACTATTTTGCTAGTGTGTGAGATGAGTGCAATTGTGTCATAATTTGAACATTCTATAGCATTGCCTTTCTTTGGGATGGGAATGAAAGCTGACCTTTTCCAGTCCCGTGGCCACTGCTGAGTTTTCCAAATTTGCTGGCATATTGAGCACAGCACTTTCACAGCATCATTTTTTAGGATTTGAAATAGCTCAACTGGAATTCCATCACCTCTACCAGCTTTGTTTGTAGTGATGCTTCCTAAGGCCCTCTTGACTTCATACTCCAGGAGATCTGGCTCTAGGTGAGCAATTACATCATCGTGGTTATCCAGGTCATTAAGGTCTTTTTTTATACAGCTCTCTTGTGTATCCTTGCCACCTCTTCTTATTATCTTCTACTTCTGTTAAGTCTATATCATTTCTATCCTTTATTGTGTCCATCTTTGCATGAAACATTCCCTTGGTATCTCTAATTTTCTTGAAGAGATCTCTTGGCTTTCCCATTCTACTGTTTTCCTCTATTTCTTTGCATTGTTCACTTAGGAAGGCTTCCTTATCTCTCCTTGCTATTCATTGGAATTCTGCACTCACACTGGAATATCTTTCCTTTTCTCCTTTGCCTTTTGCTTCTCTTCTTTTCTCAGCTATTTGTAAGGCCTCTTCAGACAACCATTTTGTTTTTTTTGCATTTATTCTTCTTGGGGATGGTTTTGAACACATCCTCCTATACAATGTTATGAATCTCTTTCCATAGTTCTTTTGGCACTCTGTCTATCAGATCTAATCCCTTGAATCTATTTGTCACTTCCACTGTTTATTCATAAGGAATTTGACTTAGGTCATACCTGAATGGCCTAGTGATTTTCCCTACTTTATTCAATTTAAGCCTGAATGTGGCAGAAGGATTTCATGATCTGAGCCACAGTCAGCTCCCAGTCTTGTTTTTGCTGACTGTATAGAACTTCTCTGTCTTCGGCTGCAAAGAATATAATCAATCTGATTTCAGTATTAACTATCTGGTGATGTCCATGTCTAGAGTCATCTGTTGTGTTGTTGGAAGAGGGTATTTGCTATGACCAGTGCATTCTCTTGGCAAAATTGTTAGCCTTTGCCCTGCTTCATTTTGTACTCCAAGGCCAAACTTGCCTGTTACTCCAGGTATCTCTTGACTTTCTACTATTGCTTCCCAGTCCCCTATAATGAAAAGGATATCTCTTTTTGGTGTTAGTTCTGGAAGATCTTGTAGGTCTTCATAGAACCATTCAGCTTCAACTTCTTTAGCATTAATTGTTGGGGCATAGATCTCTAATAGAAGCTAAATGGTTGATGAGATAGCTGAAAATAAACATCAAAATTCCATTACTAAATATAATTTGATGAATATAGTTATGACTAAAAATATTCCTCCCCAAAGTTGTGAGGCTTAAATATTAATGTGGAATGTGAAAAAAAGAACTTAGTATAGTGATGTATGGTAAGTACTCAGTTAATGGTAAATAGTAAATGCATAGCTTTTATTTCATCATGGGAATTCATTGATTCTCTATAGACCCTTTGAGTGCTTAATAAAATCTTGAGATTAGATGAATTATTTCTTTGGGTCAACCAAGTGTATTATCTTTAACTGCAACATTTACACCAAAATTTAGTAGCTTGAAGCAATAATATTTATTAGATTATATCAATAGCTTTTGTAGATAAGGCATCTGAACACAGTTTAATTGGGGCCCTGGCTCAGGTGTCTCACCAGGCTGTAATCAAGGTGTTGATTCAGGATGCTCTAACAAGGTACCATAGACTGGCAGATTTATAAACAGTAAGAATTTATTTCTTAAAGTTATGGAGGCTGGAAGCCCAAATCAAGTGCCAGCAATATTGGGGTTCAGGGGAGAGTCAGTGACTGACTTATTGTATCCACACATGACAGAAAATGCAAGAGAGCTCTTTGGGGTCTCTACTTATAAAATAGAACTAATCCATCTTTGAGAGCTGAAGCCTTATGATCTAATTACCTCCTAAAGGCCTACCTCCTAAGCCCATCTCATAGGGAATTAGTAAGTCAACATTTGAACTTAGGGAGGAAACAAACATTCAGCCAATAATACAATCTTATGGCCTGAATGGGGAAGAAGCCACATCCAAGCTCACTTCTACAGTTATTGGCAGAATTCAGTTCCTCACTGGGTAGTTTGGATGGAGCATCACAGTTCCCCACTGGCCATAGATGGAGATTGCCCGGTTTTCCTCGCCATGTGGACTTCTTCATAGGGTGCTCACAGTATGACAGCTTACTTCATTAAGCAGGCAAGCAAGCAAGAACTGACACTTAGGAGAAGTGCAAGCAAGATGGGAGACATGGTCTTTTTTTAAATCTAATTTTGGAGGTGACATCCTGCCAGAGTTGCACATTAGGTGAAAAGCCCTGGTCCAGCCAACACTTGGGGAAGGTCATTACACAGGTTGGGAATATCAGGGGTGTAGACCACTAGGAACTTTCTTAGAAGCTGTAGACCACAGAGCAAGTTGAGAAAACACTCCACAGACAGACCGAAGAGCTAGACTTTACTTCAGAACCTACCACCACCAAGGTGTACTGTTGAAGCAAGCTGCTGGACAGACCTACCATGCTGCAGTCCAGAGTGTGGGCTTTGGGGTGGACCACTTGGGTTTGAACCAGACTTCACATACTGTGTGATCTCAGAAATTTACCTGACCTGAAGTTACCATATGTAAAAACTGTGTTTGTATAACATATACTTCTCATTAAGTGAATTAATACATATAGATCCCTTAGAAGACTGCTGGGGAATAATAGCAATAAAGATACTTAGCTAGCAGGGCTGTTGACAGGATTAAATGAGATGATGAATGGAAGTTCTTAGCACAATCACCACATTCAACAGACGGCATCTGCTATCATCAACGTCTTCATCTTCATCCTTAGAGGAGCCTCCTCCTGCTATAGGAGGTTGTTGTTCAGTTGCCAAGTCGTGTCCAACTCTTTGTGACCCCATGGACCTAGGCCTCTAGGTCCCTCTAGAGGGACACTAGGCCTCTCTGTCTCTCACCATCTCCCAGAGTTCACCCAAGTTCATGTCCATTGAATTGGTGATTCTATCTACCTGCTGTAAGTACCATTCCCCAATCCTCTTTCCTCAAGCTTCCTATAAGAAGGGAAACTGATCTATGCAGGGTCAGTAGCACAACCTAAGGTGTCCCCAGTATTCACAGCAGTCAGCTTGCTTCTGAATCCCCATGCTTCTGTGTCCCTTGAATAAGTGCTAGTGAGAAAGATGGACAGACGTGTGCAGACATAGTAGGGAGACAAAGGGAGTCCGTGACCTTCCAGGAAATTGGAGAGGACTTGGGTATCAGGCATGAAAATGACACCAGCCAGGGAGCTCTAGCACACTCAGGCTACTGCGAGGGGTGATGGGCCTTCCCGCACAGTGGGGTGAAACCCATCTCTAAATCCCTGGGATGAATGGAAACATTTTGAAAGATTTTGTTTGGAAACAGGAGCTTCAGTAGACTCTTCTTGAGGTATCACTAGGAAATAGTGTTTCTGAGTGTTCTGAATGGAAATGAAATGGTGGCGTTTTTAGAAAAGGAAAATATACTTGCTCTGTTTCTTAAATTCAAATATTCAAATAAATACTAGAATCTATGGTCTTTTTAAAGTTGTTTCAAGGCTTCCGAAAGAAACACAATAAAATGTGAATAAGGGCTTATGTTATATAGTCATCCACATAAGCAAGTTGACTGGTAAATAGAGTATAGTGTGATTATTATAATGTAGATCACAGTATAAATTTAAGGAATATCCTGCATTAGGCAACTAAGCCTGTACATTAAGTGAGGTGCATCAGATAGTTCATATGGTTTCAGATACTTCATATGGTTTCTACGGGCAAAAGAGAAGTCTCTAAATGGATGGTCTTGAGATGGCAGGGAAAGGGGGTGAGTTCCACTTTGCACTGAATTCCAGGGGAACATACATTTAATGGTTTCTTTTTTTTTTTTTTTTTTTAATTTTTTTATTAGTTGGAGGCTAATTACTTCACAACATTTCAGTGGGTTTTGTCATACATTGTAATGGTTTCTTTTATGAAACAAAAATATCTTTTCTCTCATCTTCCCCAACTCAAACCACTCCCACAAATTTATTGGCAACCTTTGGTTTTGTGATGCTACTGACCTGGCATCTCAGATAGTGAAGACAGATGAGAACTAAATCACAGTGAACAGAAGAAAACTTGTAAAGATTTGAGTAAATAAGCTTGGATAAGGCAGAATAACACATAAAATAAAACTCTTAAGGGAAAATAATGTACATGTATGTGTATATACATACATACCACATATAAATGCATGACACTAATTCTGAAAGAATAGCAACATATATGTGTGTATATACATACACATATATATACTTTTCTTTATTTTAACATTAAAAAACAATCAGATGTGATATTATAACAGAGAAAATGATAGGCAGTCCACAATGACATTTCAAAATCTTAATAAACAATAATATTGTTTGATTATTGAGCTTCCAAAATTTAGAAATAAGGAGTTTTCCAGTGATCCAGCAGAAAATATCACCAAGTCTTAAGAATAAAAGTTTTTAAATAAGAAGAGTTTCTCTGAAGGAATGACTAAAAATCTCAAGCATTCTCAGAGAATTATGCTTGTTCCTATACAGTGGGTAGACACGTGGCTTAAACAAAGCCCTGGAGAGAATCTTGCTAAGTGTTTTAGTAGTGGAGAATATCTGGCCCCTGTATGTTTACATGATGAATTTACTTAATATATTTACATAGGAGCTTTCCAGGTGGCACAATGGTAAAGAACTCACCTGCCAATGCACAAAAAGTAGATTTGATCCCTACATCAGGAAGATCTCCTGGAGAGGAAAATGGCAACCATTCCAGTATTCTTACCTGGAAAATTCCATGGACAGAGGAGCCTGGCGGGCTACAGACCATGAGGGTCTCAAAGAGTCAGACCCAACTGAGCACATACACACACACTCACAGACATTTACTTAGTACTCTTAAAAGTCCCAAAGAGCCCCCTAGTCTGACCTGGGGTCTTGGAAGAAGCCAGGGCCAGGAAGGACCAGCAAATGCCGTGGCAGAGATGGGGGCAGTGGCGGAAGGGTGGAGGAGGGGCACTTTACAGACCAGTTAGGAGTTTAACCTTGAGGCCAGAAGTCAGAGGATATGGGTCCTAACTTCACTGCATGTCTTTCAATTAACAGGGGAACCTCTGAAAATTTAACTAACCTTGACAAGCCTCTTTTCCCTCACACTTCAAAGGGAATAATGAGATGTAGTAGATTTGTCGTATGAGAATTAAATGAGACAACATATGTGAAACACTCAAGACAGTACACAGGCCATTTGAAGGCCTTTATTAGAAGTAGCCACTATTATTATGACCTCCTGCATTTTAGATTTAGAACCGCTCTGTGTAATATTCCTATTTATAGCTCCTAACAATGCCCAGGGACAACTTAAAAGGAAAATACTGGAGAAAACAGCTTCATCATGAACTGAATATATTAACACTCACTCAGTATATTAAGAGCTTGGGCTAATTTTGAAAAGAGCCTGGTTCAAAGGCCAATTATGAAAAACAGTCATGTGAACTTCCATCACTTTGAATTTTCCTAAGGCTCTTTTACTTCATCTTTGAAATGATGATACTAAAAAAATCCCTTACTTATTGGATAGTTGGGTGGAATAAATGCCTGTAAAGTTCTTGACATGGTAATTGATATATAGCAATCCTTGATAAATATTAGATGTTAATAAAAGTAATAAAAATAACTACACAGAGTATGTATTAAATATTTTTGAGTATCACCAAATGATTAGTAGGACAGAGCTAGTCCTTGCTCATATGAAATCTATTGTCTGATGGGTGTAATAAATAATAAACAAACCAGAAAATACCCATTTTCCTATATTAAGAATCCAGATGAGAAGGATAATGAAGTACAGAGCTCCACAAGTACACTTAGTAGTAAAACTAATTTGGCCAGTGGGATTAAGGAGAACTTTCCTGAGAAACTAACACCTAAGCTGGGAGACAAGTGTGAGCAGGAGGTAGCTGGAGGCAGAGGAAACCTGTAAACATGTGGTCTGTGATGTGGGAAGATGGGAAGGTCAGCTTTGCAGGCAAGAAGATTCCAGTCTATCAGCAACTTGTGAGCACCAGGAACAAGAGCTAGACGAAACTAACAAAGTGGAGAGGATTCAGAAACAATGATGGCTCGGTTGCTGGTGGTATATTTGGGAAGAAGTTGATGGATCAAGAAATATTTGGAGACAGAATCCATGAGACCTGGTGATTAAGACGCTGGGGCAAGATGTCAGCATCATTAGGAAAATGACAAAGTGTTAGCAAGCGGTTGGATAGAGGACGATGCTCTTTGCTGACAGAGGTGGTGGCGGGCAGATAGAAGAGCAGATGTATTGTGGAGAATGTGAGGGGTGTGGCAGTGGGGGGGTGTTGAGTTAAACATTAAGTAAACATGTAAAGAAAATATACAACAAAGATTTTTCAAATCACCGTAATGTATGAGGCAATACTTAAATGGAAGAGTTAGGAAAGTATTCCTTACTGAAAGCACCAGTGACTTTAGAGAGAGTGTGTGTCTGTTAATACCATAAAGTAGTTGAAGCTTTCTAAAGAGGAAATACTTTCATAAGAGCAAGCACAAAGCTTCAGAATTGTTTTAAAAATTGCTGGACAACAAGGCTCCCCATAGACCAAAACAAGTGAAGCTAGTAGTATTAAGAATGCCTATGTTTTTCAAAGAAAACATGTTCATTAATGCCTAGCAGCTACTTATAGAAACTGCTATTTAACACAAGGCGCCTAGACTCTGTAACAACTTAGAGGGGAGGGGATGTGGGAGGGAAGCTCAAGAGGGAAGGGATATATATATATATATATATATATATATACACACACACACACACACACACACACATATATATGGCTGATTCACTTTGTTTGTATGGGAGAAACAAACCAACACAACATTGTAAAGCAATTATCTTTCAATTAAAAAAAGAACGGGCCTACTCAATGTCACTTACTGCAGAAGGTACTTTCACATATTATCTAACACAATCCACATGCTAACCTCAAGAGGTAAATCTGTTTTGCAGATGAGGAGATGGAAACTCAGAAAAGAACAGCAACCCATCAGGAAAGTAGCAAAACCAAGTGGTTCTGATTCCAATACCCAGCTCTTTCTCCTTTATTACTTTGCCTTTTATTACAACAGGCATCCTAAGAAATTTCCAAAGGTTCCTATGCTACTATCTTCAATGAATGTATGGTGATCATTGGCTGATTCTTTTGCTTCCTCATCTATCACCTATCTATTAGAAATAATAACACCTTTATTTCTAATTGGGTAAATTCTTCTCTGACATGAGATAGAATGGTTCAAGTGCCCAATGCTCCTTTTGGTAAGGAGGTAGGTGGGCTGGTGGCTCAGAATGAACTAATACAAAGCTTTCTTCTTGGAACTGAAACTAGGAGCAGAGTGAGGCAAAGTCTGAAAACAGTGGGAGCTGGACCACCATCAAGCAGGCTTTTAAGTGGTTCCTGCTGCCTTGGTTCTTGAACTTCTAAGCATGCCCTTTGAGCAGCCTCATGAGCCTGTTAGGCAGCCCACTTTGTTTCCAAGAATTTCCCTTTTGGCTTGTTAGGTAGATCCAGTTTCTGCTCTTTTCAACCCCCAAGGTCCACTGCAACAGTAAGCCCAGTACTTGCAGAAGATTGAAGAGCTGTGTAGAAGGAGCCGTCCTGAGCCCTGAAGCTCTGGCTGCAGAGGGTTCTGTTCTGGGGTGCTAAGGGAAGTGTGAAGAGGAAACGTGTTCATTAACACAATGGATTGCAGGAGTAAGGGTGTTTAATAAAGTTTCACTGGAGTGGTTCCGGACAGTGTCTTGCCTCTCTCCAACCCGGTTAATAAAGAGAAGTTTTCATGGAGAAAGTTGGATTTTAGCAGAGTTTGGAATGAAGTGGTAGGAGTGAATCCATGGATGATTGGTTAGGAAGTTGCTTTTAAAGTACAGAGTTGTATGAAATTTCTGTGTCAGAGAGATGTATTTTACTAGGTACAAGGGCAAAAAGTCACTTCAATTCACCCATGTCTCATGATTAGTAACCCACCCTGGATTCAACTGGGATGCTTTATAACAAAATATTTAAATATTTACATTTATCATAAGCCATTGGGTTTTTGAAAAATATTTCTCTTTAAAAAAGGTCTGGTTCTTCAAATAACTTCATACTCTTTTGTTATGAGTTATATCCACCTCAGCCTATGAGACAAGGCATTTTTCTGAGTTAATGTCCCGTCTTACTGGGAAGACCATTCCTACAGCTCCTAGTTTTTGAAACAAAAAAAGTACTGCAAATTAGGTTAAAAAAATAAGACACAAAATCTCTAATGATTTAGCTATGCCTAAGGGCTAACAAAATCCTTCACCTGCTGCTGGTGGGTTGATATTTGTGGGCCATTTAGAGAGCAGGAACAAAGAGTAGTAACCTCTGTAAAAAGGTTACTTCAAAGTTCCAAAACAGGGGGCAACTAATAGACATATTAATGATCTGTTATTAACTATGATTTCATAATTGCACATAATTAGTGTATGATAGTGTATGATAACATTGTAAGAATGGGCTACATTTGGTATCTTACATGCGTTGTAAATGGGAATTTATTTCTACTAGGAGCTTACTTTTGACCAATATTTTGAATCAGTTCAGTTAAGTTCAGTCACTCAGTTGTGTCCAATTCTTTGCAACCCCAAGGACTGCAGCACTCTAGGCCTTCCTGTCCATCACCAACTCACAGAGCTTCCACAAACTCATGTCCATTGAGTTGGTGATGCCATCCAAGCATCTCATCTTCTGTCATCCCCTTCTCCCCCTGCCTTCAGTCTTTCTCAGAATCAAGGTCTTTTCAAATGAGTCGGTTCTTCACATCAGGTGGCCAAAGTATTGGCGTTTTAGCTTCAGCATCAGTCCTTCCAATGAATATTCAGGACTGATTTGCTTTACGATGGACTGGTTGGATCACCTTGCAGTACAAGAAATTCTCAAGAGTTTTCTCCAACACCACAGTTCAAAAGCATCAACTTTTCAGTGCTCAGTTTTCTTTAGAGTTCAAGTCTCACATCCATACATGATCACTGGAAAAACCATAGCCTTGATTAGGTGGACCTTTGTTGGCAAAGTAATGTCTCTACTTTTTAATATGCTGTCTAGGTTGGTCATAACTTTTCTTCCAAGGAGCAAGCGGCTTTTAATTTCAAGGCTGCAGTCACCATCTGCAGTGATTTTGGAGCCCCTCCCCCACCCCCCAAAAATAAAGTCTGTCACTGTTTCCATTGTGTCCCCATCTGTTTGCCATGACGTGATGGGACCAGATGCCATGATCTTCGTTTTTTGAATGCTAAGTTTTAAGCCAACTTTTTCACTCTTCTCTTTCACTTTAATCAAGAGGTTCTTTAGTTCCTCTTCACTTTCTGCCATAAGGGTGGTGTCATCTGCATATCTGAGGTTATTGATATCTCTCCTGGCAATCTTGATTCCCACTCGTGCTTCATCCAGCCTGTCACTTCTCATGATGTACTCTGCATATAAGTTAAATAAGCAGGGTGACAATATACAGCCTTGACATACTCCTTTCCTAATTTGGAACAAGTCTGTTGTTCCATGTCCAGTTCTAACTGTTGCTTCCTGACCTGCATACAGGTTTCTCAGGAGGCAGGTCAGGTAGTCTGGTATTCCCATCTCTTCAAGAATTTTCCACAGTTTATTGTGATCCACACAGTCAAAGGCTTTGGCATAGTCAATAAAGCAGAAATAGATGTTTTTCTGGAACTCTCTCACTTTTTCGATGATCCAGCGGATGTTGGCAATTTGATCTCTGGTTCCTCTGTCTTTTCTAAATCCAGCTTGAACATCTGGAAGTCCATGGTTCTGTACTGTTGAAGCCTGGCTTGGAGAATTTTGAGCGTTACTTCACTAGCATGTGAGATGAATGCAATTGTGTGGTAGCTTGCACATTCTTTGGCGTTGCCTTTTTTAGAGATTGAATGGAAACTGACCATCTTCAGTCCTGTGGCCACTGCTGAGTTTTCTGAATTTGCTGGCATATAGAGTGCAGCACTTCAACAGCATCATCTTTTAGGATTTGAAATAGCTTAACTGGAATTCCATCACCTCCTCTAGCTTTGTCCATAGTGATGCTTCCTAATGACCACTTGACTTCACATTCCAGGATATCTGGCTCTAGGTGAGTGATCATACCATTGTGGTTATCCAGGTCATGTAGATCTTTTTTTTGTATAGTTCTTCTGTGTAATCTTGTTGCCTCTTCTTAATATCTTCTGCTTCTGTTAGGTCCCTACCATTTCTGTCCCATCTTTGCATGAAATGTTCCCTTGGTATCTCTAATTTTCTTGAAGAGATCTTTAGTCTTCCCCATTCTTTTTTTTCCCTCTATTTTTTTGCATTGGTCACTGAGGAAAGCTTTCTTATCTCTCCTTGTTATTCTTTGGAACTCCGCATCAGTTCTCATAAAATATACTTTTCCAGTCTCTCCTGAGGGGATACCAAGGTCCCAGGTCAGTAAGAAATGAATCCTGCTTTCCAGAATCATACAGTCTACTGTATACCATCAACTGTATACTGTATATAGTCTACTGGGGGTGGGAAGGTATATGGTAAATGACTGAAAGTATATAAAATAGGGAGAAGGTAATTACTTCTGTGGTTGGAGACCAAAGAAAGCATTATGGGAAACTTGGCATCTGAGCTGTTCCCTCCACCTCCTTACACATTTCTTGTGCCTCCTATGAGAAAATAAAGAAAAAAAAAAACTGCTATGAAGTGAGGTGATCCTTAAAGAAATACCTGAGCAAGAAGAATGGGTGAGCCCAGGAGGACAGAAAGATAACATGTGGGACTTTTGCATGCTTGGAACCATCACCCTCCAAGGAAAGGGAATGCAAGACTGCACCCTGGGCATGTTCTCTTTGTACTTGCAGAAGGAGGCACAGTGACTGCCCACAAGGTTGACAGTGTGGGAGAAACTGACACCCAATACAGCTGCCAAAATGCCTGCAGTTCCTGCTGAGAAATGGGATCACACTGTTTCCTAGTTGGAAAGTAAGCACTGTGATTTTTCCTTTCTGCTCAACTTTCAGATTGAAATGGTCTGTTTGTGATTTATTTTCCTTTCAAGTGTGCTACTAAAAGGTAGACATGTACCTAATGTCATTTTACAGAAGTATTTCAGAGAGGGAAATGCAATGTTCTTCATGTATGTTAAAGTGTGTTAGTTGCTTAGTTGGTGTCTGACTCTCAGCGACCCCATGAACTGTAGCCCTAGGCTCCTCTATTCCTGGTATTCTCCAGGCAAGAATACTAGAGTGGGTTCCATTCCCTTCTCCAGGGGATCTTCCTGACCAGGGGATTGAACCAAGGTCTTCTGCATGCAAGCAGATTCTTTATCATCTGAGCCACCAAGGAAGCCCCTATGTTAGGGATATTCTATTCAGAAAAGCCTGAAAAGTACACACACAAAATAGAAGCAAAGCATGATATTAGCACTTTTGCCTGGTTCTGGGCCATAGTGCTGTGGCATTGGTGGCAAGAGCAGGAGTTTCACATGGAAATTGTAAGGCATCCCTTACAGTGCTGGGAACTGCCACCATTTCTGAGGACCTAATATTAGCTGACTCAGAAGATGCACCTCCAGCCCCTAATATGGCACCATCAAGTAAAGAGACCAGCTACCACTATTTATTGGAATATAAGGTATTGAGCCCTTTCAGTGAATCTGAGGACAGCAACATGTCCTCCTTGGAGGAAAGTCAGACCTTTGCACACACCAACCTCAAAGGAAACTCTGGCTTTATTTCATCACAGCTAACTGCATTCTGTGGAGTCAGGACTTCTGCCAGTGGCCTGACATATGTGGGTCTGGTCTTGTCTTTATCTTTGGAGGGTCCACAACCATTTGGTCTCAGACAGGGGTGTGATGGTTTACTGAACTAAGTTTTGTGCCAGCCTGAGATTCTCCAGTGGAGGAGAATCAAGAGTCTCTTGATAAAAGTGAAAAAGGAAGGTGAAAAAGTTGGCTTAAAACCCAACATTCAAAAAACTAAGATCATGGCATCCAACTCCACCACATCATGGCAAATAGATGGGGACATAATGGAAACAGTGACAGACTTTATTTTGGGGGGCTCCCAAATCACTGCAGATGGTGACTGCAGCCATGAAATTAAAAGATGCTTTCTACTTGGAAGAAAAGCTATGATCAACCTAGACAGCATAGCGAAAAGTAGAGATGTTACTTTGCCAACAAAGGACCATCTAGTCAAAGGTATGGTTTTTCCAGTAGTCATGTAGGGATGTGAGAGTAAGACTATACAGAAAACTGAGTGCCAAAGAATTGATGCTTTTGAAGTGTGGTGTTGGAAAAGACTCTTGAGAGTCCCTTGGACTGCAAAGAGATCCAACCAGTCCGTCCTAAAAGGAAATCAGTCCTGAATATTCATTGGAAGGACTGATGCTGAGACTGAAGCTCTAATACTTTGGTCACCTGATGTGAAGTGGTGACTCCTTGGAAAAGACCCTGATGCAGGGAAAGATTGAGAGCAAGAGGAGAAGGGGATGACAAAGGATGAGAGAATTGGATGGTATTATGGACTCAATGGACTTGAGTTTGAGCAAGCTCCAAGAGTTGGTGATGGACAGGGAAACTTGATATGCTGTAGTCCATGAGGTTGCAAAGAGTCAGACATGACTGGGAAACTGAACTGAACTGAGATTCTTATTTCTGAAGTGTTCTATTTAGAAGCACTCTATGGTGCTAGCTCATCTATAACAAATGCATGGGTCCAGAAGCTAAGAGATAGAATTAATATGAAGAGCAATGCAAAGTCCATCAGGAGAATGAATAGAAAATGGAAATATGGGTCAGGCAAGGCTGACTGATCCCTGAAAATGATGCCACATTCTGGGATGGGTTGGGGAGGGGGGAGTATGCATAGAAAATTGGAGACATACAAATTTTTTTCATTGCTTATTTGAAATCCAAACTTAATGGTTATCTCACATTTAATCTGCCAACCTTGTCTGTGAGACAAAGGCTATAATGGAAGAGACATTGACTTTGTAGAAACCAAGCTGACACCAAGCAACTCAGACAAGAGCAAGTCACACTGTAGCCTTCATCAAATACAGTGAATGGCTGAGGGAGATATGACTCCAAGAAATTTGTCCCCTGTAGACCACATTCAGAATCCTCACCATATCCTCTTGGTTGGTACTTTTGGTTCATTTTCTACTTCTTCCCACTCCCCCACCCTCTCCATTCTCCACAATGCTTGGGTCTTCCTTGCAGATGGAGTCTTCTACGTTTCCCTTGACAGACTGTGGAGGATTGAAGGAGCTCTTCAGGCATCCTTTCCCAATTCTTTCCAGCATAGATATTATTTCATGTTTCCCTAAACTCAGCATTAGCCAGATCCTGTCCTCTAAAGAAGGGATCAAAGAATAAGTCATAGTCAAAGCACACTGGGGAGGAAGAAAAGGAGGCTGGAAGGGCTGCAGTGATCTCATCCAAACCCAGAGATGGAAGATGGGAGAGAGACAAGGGGGGACCTGTCCTTCCTCTTCACTGTGGCTGCCTCAGTCAAATTCTGTGAGCATCTCAGGCAGGAATGGTGTTTGGAGGGTGGATAAAGCTTTGGCATGATATCAAGAGTTCTGTGTTACTCAAATGGTGTGACAATAACTGTGTAGTCAATCAGTCCTGAGAAATTTTACCCTCGCCTCCAAAAAGAAGGAGATAAAGAGGAAAAGTGGCAAGACTCAGAATAAGCATTGAAAGATGCACCGGACTAGAATTTGTTCATTTAAGAAACATTAATAGAATAAATCCTGCAGGGTTGCTTTTATTATTTAGGCAATATAAGCCCATGCTTCAGTACCTACAAACATTCAAGGGCTAAGAAAATATCTGAGACCACTAAAAATATATTTCTTGGCTCTAAGATATAGAGGAATACTAAAAGCAATAATATTCAATGTTTTATCAAATATCTAAAAATACAATTCTATGTCAGTTTTGCAACTTAATTTGTGCCATAACATGGAATGTTTAAATCAAAAAAGCCAACTCAATAATATGGTCTTTAAAATTCCCCAAATGGTAAAAGTTAAAATCTTTTCCATTTTTTTCCAGTAGGAATATATTTAATATAGAATGTAAGTGTGTTAATACAGGCAGTGGTTGTCTTTTTTCTAAGTTATAGTCCTTGGTATATACTCTATTGCTGCCCCAAGTTTTTGGTTATGTCTGCTCTTTAATTTTCTCAAATATGGGAATTAAGTCATATTTTCCCTTTTATATATTCATTATTATTTTGTCACTAAGTTGTGTCCAACTCTTTTAAGACCACATGGAACTGGAGGAATCAACCTGCCTGACTTCAGGCTCTACTACAAAGCCACAGTCAACAAGACAGTATGGTACTGGCACAAAGACAAAAATATAGATCAATGGAACAGAATAGAAAGCCCAGAGATAAATCCATGTACCTACGGACACCTTATCTTTGACAAAGGAGGCAAGAATATACAATGGAAAAAAGACAACCTCTTTAACAAGTGGTACTGGGAAAACTGGTCAAACACTTGTAAAAGAATGAAATTAGAACACTTTCTAACACCATACACAAAAATAAACTCAAAATGGATTAAAGATCTAAATGTAAGACCAGAAACTACAAAACTCCTAGAGGAGAACATAGGCAAAACACTCTCCGACATAAATCACAGCAAGATCCTCTATGACCCACCTCCCAGAATATTGGAAATAAAAGCAAAAATAAACAAATGGGATCTAATTAAACTTAAAAGCTTTTGCACAACAAAGGAAACAATAAGCAAGGTGAAAAGAAAGCCTTCAGAATGGGAGAAAATAATAGCAAATGAAGAAACAGACAAAGGATTAATCTCAAAAATATAAAAGCAACTCCTGCAGCTCAATTCCAGAAAAATATATGACCCAATCAAAAAAATGGGCCAAAGATCTAAACAGACATTTCTCCAAAGAAGACATACAGATGGCTAAAAAACACATGAAAAGATGCTCAACATCACTCATTATTAGAGAAATGCAAATCAAAATCACAATGAGGTACCATTACACACCAGTCAGGATGGCTGCTATCCAAAAGTCTACAAGCAATAAATGCTGGAGAGGGTGTGGAGAAAAGGGAACCCTCTTACACTGTTGGTGGGAATGCAAACTAGTACAGTCACTATGGAAAACAGTGTGGAGATTCCTTAAAAAACTGGAAATAGAACTGCCATATGACCCAGCAATCCCACTCCTGGGCATACACACCGAGGAAACCAGATCTGAAAGAGACACGTGTACCCCAGTGTTCATCGCAGCACTGTTTATAATAGCCAGGACATGGAAGCAACCTAGATGCCCATCAGCAGATGAATGAATAAGAAAGCTGTGGTACATATATACCATGGAATATTACTCAGCCATTAAAAAGAATTCATTTGAATCAGTTCTAATGAGATGGATGAAACTGGAGCCCCTTATACAGAGTGAAGTAAGCCAGAAAGATAAAGACCAATACAGTATACTAACGCATATATATGGAATTTAAAAAGATGGTAATGATAACCCTATATGCAAAACAGAAAAAGAGACACAGATTTACAGAACAGACTTTGGGACTCTGTGGGAGAAGGCGAGGGTGGGATGTTCTGAGAGAATAGCATTGAAACAAGTATACTATCAAGGGTGAAACAGATCGCCAGCCCAGGTTGGATGCATGAGACAAGTGCTCAGGGCTGGTGCACTGGGAAGACCCAGAGGGATGGGATGGGGAGGGAGGCAGGAGGGGGGATCGGGATGGGGAACACATGTAAATCCATGGCTGATTCATGTCAATGTATGGCAAAGACCACTACAATATTGTGAAGTAATTAGCCTCCAACTAATAAAAATAAATGGGAAAAAAAACAATAAAAGACCACATGGACTGCAGCCCAGCAGGCTCCTCTGTCCACGAGATTTCCCAGGTGAGAATACTGGAGTAGGTTGCCATTTCCTTCTCCAAAGGATCTTCCTGACCTAGTGATTGAACCTGAGACTCCTGCATTGGCAAGCAGACTGAACCACCTGGGAAGCCCAATATATAATATTCATTATATATGGAGTCTATGCCATCTGTAGTCCTTTGTTGTTGTTGTCAAAGAAAGTGAAAGTGAAAGTGTTAGTCACTCAGTCCTTATGATCCTATGGGTCTGTAGCCCACCAGGCTCCTCATGTCCATGGGATTCTCCAGGCAAGAATCCTGGAGTGGGTTGCCATTCCCTTCTCCAGGGGATCTTCCCAACCCAGGAATTGAACCCGGGGCTCCAGCATTGCAGGCAAGTTCTTTACCGTATGAGTCACTAGGGAAGCCATATTCACCAATAGATAATTTCTATTTAGGTTCTCAGTTTTGAAACATATAAGCATTTAGAGTTATCACAAATACTTTAACTTTGAAGGGTTTTTGAAAAATTCTTTGGTACAGTCTTCTCATTTCACAGATAAGAAATTTGAACCCCAGATGACTGAGCTGACCTAGGTCATACACTGCATAAATGGCGGATATGGGACTCCAAATTGGATTTTCTCATTCTACTTCCAGAGTTCATTTCATCCCAGCACACACTTTCAAATATTTCCCAGACACTTTTGGGGTTTCTCCAGTGGCTCAGAGGGTAAAGAATCTGCCTACAGTGAAGAAGACTGGGTCTGTTCCCTGAATTGGGAAGATCCCCTGCAGAAGGAAATGGCAATCCATTCCAGTATTCTTGCCTGGAGAATTCCATGGACAGAGAGGGGCCTGAAAGGCTAGCTACAATCCAGACACTTTCCATCTTTTACAAAATAAAAATGCTGATGTTATTTACAAACTGGTGTTGGTTCATCCTACTAAGATATAGTAACAATACTATTCTTACCTTTAATTCTTCTGCCCAGTCCCAGAATTAGCCATCCTAACTAAGCTAAATGACAATTATCCATAATAAGGTGAAGATGATCACATTGTTTATTTGCAAATCCTTCTCATTTTCATTTCAAGTTTAGAGTCATACCAAATGAATTTGGAAATAAATGTATTTATTATTTCAGTTTGCCATTATTTGAAATTATAAAAGCAGGTATTGAAACAAAAAGTCCTTTTGGGGGTGACTTTGATACAGTACATTAATTTCAATTACAACATTCATGATCAAAATATGAATGTATCTTTTTCTTCTGAAATTTCTTATACAGAAATCTATTTGGCCAAGAATTTCTATAAAACCTTTAACCAGAGTACTTAAGAACTCTAAAAGGAGGGCAAGATTAGCACAATAATAACTTCCTTCTCTTTATAAGAATATTTTAATGTAGATAAAATGAGAATATATTAGAACCAGAATTATTCAGCAGATTTTTTTAGTCTGAGTTTCAGGTAAGCCTGTTTCTACTTTACAGTCCTTAAAATTTTTAAATAGTGAATAAAAATCTCTTATTGAAAATACATCCTATATCTCTCTTTTCTAGTCTGACATTAGAATTGTTTCTTTTCAGGTTTAAATTTAAACTACTTTGATTTCTTTTTGTGCTTTGTTAACTTTTTTAGTGACTGTAAAAAATATTTTTTTCTTTTTTTATATTAATCAGAAAGAGTACATTCTTATTCATAGAAAATATGTATTTAGGACTTTAAAACATTTTTTAATTCTTTCCATTTTTTAATTTTTAAGTCATGATTTAGGCTCATTGTTGTTTTTAATATACAGGGATAAACATGAAAACTTAATTTCAGAAAAATCTCTATTTCCGATCCCAGTGACATTTCATATTCAAAAGTAGTTTAAGAACATTATTAGAATAGACCTTCAGTATAATAGTTGACAGATGGTTATGACTAAGGGAAAGCCAGCTTTGGAACTCTTCCACTAACGAGTCATAAAAGAAATGTCATCCCCTTATTCTTCATTTTGACTCCATTGCTTAAAATTTGCCTCTCATTTGTAATAGACTGTTAAATTTCCTCAGTTAATCCTTCTCCTAAAATGTATTAACCCAATCTGTGTTTTCAGTATTTGGAAAGTCCAGGAAATTCCTTTTTAGGGTTATGAGCAAGACTTTAGGAGAACAAACACAGGCTTGCAAGAAGATATCTCTGTTTCTTAATAAAGTCAGCAGATCCCTACAATGCAAAGATATTTGGAGAATTAGGAAGTACCTTGGGAGTTAGTGAAATGATTGGTGTCTGACCAGTATGTTGGGGAAGAATGACAATCTGTTTTCTTGTCCCAACATCTATCAATTAGTGATGGATCTTCAGTCTAACTGATCAAGTTCATACACTTCTACCTCTTTGGAAGATAAATAGATAATGATTTTTAACGTTCCCTAGACCAGATCTCAGGGTAATTTTCGATCTCCTCTCCCATCTTATCTATTTTACTCCTCTTTGTTCTATGCTGTTTTGTCTGTAAATTTGTAGTGTTACCTTTTGGAGCAAATGTATTTTCTCTTTGCTCTATTCTCTTTATAAAGCCTGAATTCTCCCAAATTTCATAAATGGAGAGAGTGTCTTGGCATGTGTGAGTGTTTCCAAGTGAAAATGAAGTGAAAGTGTTAGTTAGTTATTCAGTCATGTCCGACTCTTTGTGACCCCACAGACTACAGGCCACGAGGCTCCTCTGTCCATGGAATTCTCCAGGCAAGAACACTGGAGTGTGTAGCCATCCCCTTCTTCAGGGAATCTTCCCAACCCAGGGGTCAAACTTGGGTCTCCTGCATTGCAGGCCAATTCTTTACCTTCTGAGCTATTAGTGTTTCCAAGTAGGGTTTCCAAACTCTGCTTTACAGAGATCTGGAGGTTTCTCAGTCCCCCTAGGGACTACAAGTGGTATAATGATGGTAAGCAGATAGGACTTGTTTGTGTGTGTGTGTGTGTGTGTGTGTGTGTTGGGGAAATTGTCAAACACTGTCTCATTCAAGGAATTATCAGTATTATCCATTAGAATTTCTCATATTAATTTGTTTAAACAATGAATTCATTTTTAAAATTAAAAAATAATAAATTGTTTGGAAGCCAACTGTCTAAGGGGGTAAAACCATTCATCAAAGCACTTTGAGAACAAGGTAAAGTTTTAGCTCCAATCCTAATTAGATTTCAGACCCAGGGTAAGTCACTTGATTTTCTTAACAAGCAGAGTACTCACTACAAAGTAAGGAAGCTAAAGAAATTATCTGCAAATTCACTCTTGGTTCAGCATTAGACAATTATATGTGGAGTTCAGTGTTTTGTTCTTCTGACACACTCATATATTCAGTTGCTGTTATTTAGAGGTGTAACTTTATGAAGGTGATTTTCAAATCCAGGGCCAAGTGTCTTCATTTGTAGAATTGTTGTCTATATTTAAAGATTTCAGAAGTCTTTCTCAGATAAAATTCTAAGATTTTATCATCATTTTATATGTTACTACAAGTCTGGACTGTGCTGTGCTTAGCCTCTCAGTCATGATCAACACTTTGCAGCCCTCTTAGCCCGCCAGGCTCCTCTGTCCATGGGGGTTCTCCAGGCAAGAATACTGGAGTGGATTGGCATGCCCTCCTCCAGGGAACCTTCCCAACCCAGGGGATGAACCTAGGTCTCCCGCATTGCAGGCAGATCCTTTCCCATCTGAGCCATCAGGGAAATCCAAGAATAATAGAGTGGTCTCCAGGAACACAAATGACAAAAGTAAAGTGTTTGTAGTCTTTGCCTTTCCTCTGTATAAGATTAGGAGAATTTTATCTTAACTCTCTCATTTTCTCTTCCTTCTTATTCTTCCAGAAATTTCTTGCATTTGTAACTAAAAAGAAAAAAAAAGTAGTGAAGGGACTCTCAGGAGGCTGTTGGGTGAAGGGCAAAATGGTTTTTTCGAGAAGCAGGTTGTTGGAGCAAGATGCATGGGAACAGCTGTGGCATGTGAGAACAGTGGACCAGAAAGAAAAAAATAAAGATATTTTTAAAAATATTTCTGGGATTTATATAGAAATATCTTGAGATATTTTGAAAGGATTTCATTGCAAATGTTAATATTTTTTATGCTGAAATACACCTTCAGGATTAAACAACAGAGTCTATAGCTTCATCTGTGTTCTAGAAGGCAGTATTGTTTAGTAAAATAAAGATTAGACAAGAGTCTAAACTGTAGCATAATTAAAAATCACTTGGAGAGTTCCAAAACTCACAACAATAGTCTTCCTGCTGTTCTATGAATTTCTCCTACCTGCAGACAAGGCCATGCAAATCAGATTTAACTTTTGAATCCATAAGGAACTGAACCATTACTCCTCAGTGTCTGCTTCTCTATCTCTCGTCTCTCTAGCTCTCTCCCTCTCTCTCTCCTTCTGCATAATCTATCTCTGCTATTTTATGCATATCTAATTCAATCTTCTATTTCTGCCAACAGCTTTCACTGGGTCCATTTGGATATAATTTCCTCATAGCTCCTGTGTTTATATACCCTTAGGTCCAGACATCAGCAACAATTAACCAATTTCTTTTGGTTACAGTTCCAAATCTGTAGGAGAGAGAATCTGGCCAGCCTTGCAAAGTCCAGGTGTCCACACCTGGTGTCAATCTTGGCTAGGCCCTAACTATATGTAAGAGTCTCCTTGCTACAGAGCTAAAAAAAAAAAAAAAAAAAAAAACCACAGAGGACTGTTAGTATTCTTCAATCCTGTAAGTCTGCCATTTCTAAAATGCAAGAATCCCGTATTTTTGTCACACACAAGCTGAAAAAGCCCTGTGCTTCCACCATCCTCCAATTTGCCATGTCATTAAGAGTGGCACACAGCCCATTATCCCACAAGCAAACAAATACATGCTCTGTAATAGGAAGAATCTGGACACTGAACCACAGATTCTCTCATTGCTGTAGCCTAGATCCACTGACACAGATTCTGTTCAGTCAGTTCAGGTGCTCAGGTGTGTCTGCAACCCCATGGACTGCAGCACGCCAGCTTTCCCTGTCCACCACCAACTCCTGCCTGGACCTTGCTCAAGCTCATGTCCACTGAGTCGGTGATGCCATCCAACCATCTCATCCTCTGTCGTCCCCTTTTCCTCCTGCTTCAATCTTTCCCAGTATCAGGGTCTTTTCTAATGAGTCAGTTCTTCACATCAGGTGACACAGAGTATAAGACCTTATAATGTAGCTTCTGTTTATATAAGCAGGAATTCTGCAGTGGTCACAAAATTCATCCTTGCCCATCTTTTGCCTTCCATGTCCTAAGTGTTTTCTGCCTCTCTCCAGGTGTTTTGTCAGTAACAATATCAAAAAAGGATAGACTGTTTCTGAGCAAGCTATGAATGCCAACTAATAATCCCTCCCAAAGAAAGGTGACTAACAGGTCTCACTGTCACCGAGGTAATGAAGGCACCTTGTCTAAAAACAATGAGGTGTCACCTTACTTGCACAGCCAGCTTTCAACACGCCTTGCCCTACTTCATCTGTGATTGATGGGGACTGAATTGTGTCCACCCAGAACTCATATGTGAAGCCCTAGCCCCCAATATGACTGTTTTCAGAGATAGGACCTTTAGAGAGGTAATTAAGATTAAATAAAGCCACAAGAGTGGGAGCCTAATCTGATAAGACTGGGGCCTTACCTGATAAGACAAAGAAGATACAGAGAGATGTCTTTCTACTTGTGCAGGGAGAAAAGATCATGTGAGACGCAGGGAGAAGGCAGCTGTACAGAAACCAAGGAGAGAGTTCTCACTAGAAACTAACGCTGACACACCTTAACCTGGAACCTGCAGCTTCCAGAATTGTGAGACAATACATTTCCTTTGTTTAAGCCACTCAGTCTGTGGGATTCTGTGATGCCAGCCCAGACAAACAGCATGACACTGTTGACAAATGCTTGCAAACAAAAGAGTGGATATGCAATAGTGGCCCCTACCACTCCCAGAGGGGATGATCAGTTTTTCTCCCTCGGTCAATTGCTCTGGTGGCATTAACATCTGATTTCCACTTAATTGATCTGATCAACTCTGCCCTGATCTGAACTGGTCACCAAGACAAGTGAAAGCCCTGAATCGACGCTGCCACCGTCTGCTGTTTTTCAGTTGTCTAGACATAGTCATAAATAGCTGGATGACTTCCCACTATAAATTTTTAATGAGAGATTTTGAAATTAGAAAAGGAGGGAAGCGATTGCAATTTATGACCTGGAGTGACTCCATAAGCAGGGACCCACCTGAAAAGCCAACGCTGGGCATCCATCAGCTCCCCAACATCATCTGCATGCTTAGTTATGCAAGCCCAGAGCATCAATCCTATTCTTACTTCCCCTGTCACCCTGGACTCTTCCCAGAAAAATCCCATGATATGGCCTCCTAATTTTTAGCTTAGGGAAGGAAAGTTTTTAAATAATCCAGAAAGCATCACATTTAAATCAAATGAAAATGATTTGGGAGCTTTTCTTTACTTGGACTAAGTAGTTCTAAAGCAAGCTGGATCAATGACCAATCTTTGAAAATATGAGGCAGATAGAGGCCTTCTCCCCAGAAAATATCTAAGTATTAAAAAGAATTTGGGCAAATGCACAGGCTTCTTGAAGCTTATTCATACACCTGAGCCTGCTAGGATGTTGTATTGGTATGCTTAGTCACTCAGTCATGTCTGCCTCTTTGTGATATAATGGACTGTAGCCCACCAGGTTCCTCTGTCCATGGGCTTCTTCAGGCAAGAATATTGGAGTGGGTTGCCATTTTCCTCCTCCAGGGAATCTTCCTGACCCAGGGATTGAACCCATGTCTCCTGCTCTCCTGCATTGCAGGCAGATTCTTTATCCACTGAGCATCAGAGAAGCCCCATCCTAGGTTAGCACCCCCACAAGATAACCTGTGTCCCAGTTCTCTTATCTGCTGTGGTTCTGGGTTTTCTGAGCTCTATTTCTATATACATCTGGATATTCAGACAGCAATATACCTGGACTATATTCTGTTAAAATGTGCTTACTGAATTAGTCTATACAACTCTGCAGTCAAAGAAAGATAAAATGTATTTTGGTCTACATGTAGAACTGTGTGTATAACATTGTTTATGTATGTGTCATTTTCTTTTTCTTACAAACTGGTGTAGAAGACATTTCTTTAAGGTATCTGATGTATCTTTTACATAATGATCCTGGTGATTAACTGCTTTTTCCACTAGTTTTTCCCCACTGAGTTTCCTCTTAGAGGCAATAAAAATTATACAGCTCAACATGTTTACCTTTTTTCTTGGCTCCCAGAAATCTTAAAACTAAATTATATTGCCTTAAGTTCCTGGAAACTGTCCTTTAATTTAAAAAGTTTATTTAATTATTTTTAACTGACAAAACATCTTTTTTTTTTTTTTTTAGAATAGGCAAGACATAAATGATAAAACAGAAAAACTGAAGCCAGCAGACAATCTAGGCAACAAGACAAATGACAGATTTTAGAAGGAAAAAAAAAAAACACTATTACTTCTAACATTGAATCAGTAAAGTGGATGATATTCTTCTCTTAGTCAAGGATGACCTGAGATGTTTCACTATCAGTGGGGATATTCTTATATTCTTCCAGCTAACATGTACTTGGAATGCAACCCAATGTCAAAGAGTCTACTAGATGGATATTGATTTACAAATCAAGCAAGATAAAGTTCTGCTTTTAAGAGATGGTCCATTCTTAACTTAAGAGGCAGCCAAATAAATAGGCAAATAAAGCAGTACAAAAACGCCATGTCGGGGTACACATAGGAGCACCTTTTGTGTCTGATGTTTTTTAGTAGCTGAGCAGATATGCAACCCTCCATTCAACTCTCAGTAGCATAATCAGTGCTTCATTTTGTCGCAAAGTCAGTCTTCTTAAAAGCAAGGCTTCCCCACTTAGCTTCTTTGATCAAGAGGGAGAGTTTCAATTTAACATTTGATAAGAAGAAATATAAATGACCGATAAAAGCATTAAAAAAGTTAACGTCATTTAAAATAAAAGACTTTCAAATAACAACTAAGTGCTTTTCTCTGGCTACCAATTTTACAAAATGAACATGATTAAAGACTGATAAAAATGTGGGCAGCGGGCGGGGAGGAGCACTCTCATCTACTGTCAATAGGAGGCAAATCGACAATAGATTTCCAAAGCCTTAACCATGTAAATAACTTCTGAGGCAGCATCATTCTACAAATTTACTCTGAAGAAATAATTGATTATATATGAGCTATATGTCAATAGCATTATTTATAATGATAAAAAATCTAATCAATTATGATGCATAAAATATAGCAGCTATTGAAAAGTGTAATGAAGAAGCATACTCTTCATCATGCAAAAACTTTCAGGAAATTATTGAGTGAAAACAAAGCATATTATAAAACAGAATATTTAGTACAAATTGTGTATGTATATTAGGTAGATAGATAGATAGAAATAAAGGTATATAGATACAAAAGGCTGGAAAATATATATTGAAACATTGTCTCTGAAACAATGTTCCTCAGATGTTTTCTGTGGCCCATTAGTTCAACAATCCATTATACATTTTCTTAAAGTGCAGATTACAGGGTCTAAACCCCATCCTTGGAATCAGATTTTAGGAATGGGGACAAGGATTATATTTTAACAGTCCCCTCAGGAGATTATTATACTGTGGAAGTGCAATCTACAATTTAGAAGGAATAATATTCATGCCAATTTCCATTAAAAGTACTTTCTGACATAGGAAACAACTCAAAGGACTTTGCAAAGACCGAAGTGGAACATATAGAGAAACAATATAAAGAGTGTATTGAATATCTAACCCACAGAATAAAGCATGAATATCTATAAAGAACAGAGTGAATTTTTCCTTACAAAGAATTACAAATGATAAAGCAGAGAGAAAGAGAAAAACAGACAATCGTGATTAGGCAAATATCACCGTAATTATTGCAGACAAGATCAACTAACGTGTGCTTAAGATCAGCTAATATTAAAACTGATGGATATTAAAAAAAAACTGATGGATAAAAGTTTGTGGAGGGATGATGTATGTATGTATTGTCTCAAAGTATGTTCCCTTATGATATTTATGAATTACGAAAAGGAAAGATTATGACTCTGTAAAGAAACCAGCAGATCCTACCTTACCTTTCTTTATGAGGAATCAAGGTTAACACTACCAAGAACAAGAAAATTCAGCATCATGAACCCCTTGATATGAAACACTGAGAAGAACATAACATCGCTTTTGCCAAGAAAACTAAAACTTCATCATAACGGGAGAATACATCAGATCCAAATGTAGAAAGAGAATAAATGATCAATACTCTTCTAAAGTGTCAAGATCATGAAAGACAGGAATGACTGAGGAATATTAGAGAATGGAGAAAACTAAAGAAAGACAAGGAAATTTCAGACCTTGCATAAAGCCTTAGAAAAGAAACAGTACATTAGTGGAAAAACTAGGGAAATCCAAATAAGTTGCAGTTTAGTTAGTAGTACTGACCAAGGCTAATTTCCTGGTATTGATCATTGTACGACGGTAACTTAAGATAATAACAACAGTGGAAGCTGGGTGAGGCATAAGAGCAAACATCATACTATTCTCTGCAGCTTTTCTGTAATTCAAAAATGCATTCAAATAAAAAGTTAACAAAAGTGGCTAAGCATTCCTTTGATTCAGCACCTTTCAGTTCTCACTAGCATATTTGTAAATCATAAGGGCCAAAATGCAACCATCAAAAGTTCAAGGAGTGCCAGACTCTTAAGGGGATTCCCTCTAAATTAAGCTGATGAAGCTAAATTGAGAAAGGCAACTGGTAGCCAACAAATAGAGAAGGAAATGGCAGCCCACTCCAGTATTCTTGCCTAGAGAATCCTGTGGACAGAGGAGCCTGGTGGGCTGCTGTCCATAGGGTCACACAGAGTTGGACACAAATGAAGCGACTTAGCAGCAGCAGCAGCAGCCAACAAATGTTTAAATATTAAAAAGACAGTGAATAAACCAGTAGAACTGAAAGAAAGAAGGAAGACCATTTATCATTTTCTCCACCATCTACATCTGGCTCAGAAATTCAAAGTCTGTTTGAACGAGAATGCTAGATAGCCATATCTCCTTGAGGGTGTATCTCTCTGAGGCAGCAGGAGTCCTTGAAGTTCGATGGACACCTCTTGGGTCCTCCACTATTTGTCTGAAACACAAGCAGGCTTCAGCAACCCTGGCTGCACTTGTGATGGTGGGGTGCCCAGCACATCAGAATTTTAGGGCAAAGTCCTCAGGTTGGAAATGAAGCATCTTCCTAATGAAGGGAGCCAAGCCTCCATAGATAACTTGAGCAGCCAATATCACTGAAGGAGCCTGAAGCAAGGGAAAAAAGGCATGTCAAAGATACCAGCTTGTCTGTGTCCACACATGAGATATCTCAGAGGATTTCAGAAGTTGCTAATGATACTGAATGGCAAATGCTGGTAACAGCCACAGGGGTATAGTTTATGTCTGTGTTCCTGGTATATGGGAAAGACCCAATAAATAGTAATTATTATTTTTTATTGCTATCCCATTTGTACCCTCTGGCTAGGGATAGCTGATGAAGCACTGCTTAAAGCTGGTCTAAGGTATTAAAGATGGCTTTGCAGGTGCCGTGTGAGCTGAAGGCAGCAGTAGGGTGGCAATCATAACCGTGCGTGCTCAGTCATGTCTGACTGTTTGGGACCTGATGGACTGTAGTCTGCCACGATTCTCTGTCCATGGGATTTCCCAGGCAAGGACACTGTAGCAGCCTGCCATTTCTCCTCCAGGGTATCTTCTATTCTCCTGCATTTCCTGCACTGTAGGCGGATTCTTGAACCACGGAGGAACAAACAGAAACGGGGTCCAAATCAGGGTGTTAGTTCCAGATTTTCATTAACTTGGACCATAGCTGCTCTTCTCTGAGCATCTTATCTCTTCTATAAATAACCACCGGGACTCTTTTCAGCCATAGAGTTCTTTAACTGTGCATTCTTTAAATTCTCTCATTTCTCTAATTCCTGAACATGATTGCACATGTTGTTGACCCTCTGCTAAATATCAATAGAAGATAGAATGAACTTACTAGTAATGCAAGTGCCCAAATCTCACTACAGAGCTGCAGAGTCAGAAACTTCAGAGGACTGTGATGCTGGATAAAGTTTGAGAACCACAGAGCTCTTGACTGTCTTCTCATTTTTCAGAGAAGAAAACTGATATCCTAAAAAGAGATACGGCCAGCTCCAAGTCTAGAAAATGTGCTCTTTTGGGGGGCAAGACTTGAATCCAAATATACTTATTACCCTAAGTAGTAACAATAGTAATAGCTAACGTTGAATAAACCATTTATGTCAGACACTGTGCTGAAGATTAAACACAAATACCTCATTTAATCCTCACAAAAGTTCGATTAGGTAAATACTATTTGAATTTTTCTATTCAGTCTGAAAACTAAGGTGTATATAGAGAGATGAAGGAACTCTTCAGAAACCAGTTACAAAGTTGACAGTGTTGAAGCCAGACTGAGCTCACTTACTGAGTCTGTGTTGGTATTTTTTTTAACAGTGGCTCTGTCATGTCTTATGTCTTTTTTGCTACGAAAGTGATTCTTATATTGACTGTACACACTCCAAGAGAAAAACAAAACCAGAGGACAAGACAAACCTTCTTTGAGTATTAATTTTTCTTAAAGTTAATTTAAGGACATTTGTCTCTTTTAATGCAAGATTAATATTTCCTTGAATATTATTTTTTAAGATATTAGGGAAATTTTTTCTATAAAACAGGCATTATGGCCTAACAAGTAAAACTTATATAGCTTTTTAAGATAAAATGTCATGGTCTATGTGCAGGCTGGATAAGAATTTCCAGACATGAGGCAGAATGAGAGGAGAATAAAGTTTGTTAGAGTGGGAGACACTGGTAGAACAGCAGGCTGGCTCAAGGGAAAGCTGACCCTTCTAGCCAATTTTTATAGCCTCACGACAGAAAATTCCTCCTGGAATGGTGGCATTAGGTGATTGGTTAATAGGATGGGTATTTCACTTAATATAGGGTCAGAGAACTGGCCAGTTTAGATCCAGAGGCTCATGGCAACAGTTGCTATGGGGCTCATTCAGTTCATGAAATTTTTGTCCTGTGACCTTGGTACAGGGCTCCATGCCTGTGACTCTAGTGTAAGGCTCCACATAAGACACAAAATTTAAAGTCACATCTAACATGCAGGTAATTGCATGAACTCACCTAATAGCCAAATAGGGTTAAGTATTCAGTCTTCTCTACATATGGAAATTCTACATGGAAAAAGTTTGAGAATGAAGCACCATATCACTAACACCAACATGTCATTTTTATAATCAAGCAAGGACACTTAATGAAGCATAGAATATATTTAGTAAGTTTCTGCCTTTCATATTTAAATTTTTGGCAGAGAACACCACAATGCTTGGCATACAGAATAGGGATTGAATAAATATCTGTTGCTTCTTTCATCAAAAGCTCTCACCTGTTAGTTCACCTATTATTTCATACTCTATCTCCAGCTACTCAAAGTATGATCTTCAGACTAGCAGCTGCATGAGATCAATTATGATACATACAGAATCTCAGACCACAGTCTCCTTCTATGGAATCAAATTCTGCTTTTTATCAAATCTCAGATGATTGATATGCACCGTAAAATTTGGAAAGATTACCCATCTATCCTACGTACTCCTAGAGTTAATACTCTAGTCTACAATCTTGGTTCTTAAGGTGTGGTCTCTGGACCAACACTGGCAGCATCAACTAACACCAATTAAACCTAATGAATTAGAAACTCTGGAGGTAGGTCCAGAAATCTTGCTTTAACAAATTCTTTAGATTTTTTTTTTTAATTTATGTTGAATATAACCTGAATGAGAGGATTCTGGGAAAGCGGGAGAGTAGTAAGCACCAGGACTCTTTCTCTTCACATAGACAATAATTGCACTGGCAAAATCTATCTGATATAATTATTTTGGAACTCTGGAATCTATTGAAACCTTACAACATCCAGGAGAAGACTTGGAGGGTAAATCTAGACTTATTTTGGTCAATTTCAGCTCTTGGCACAATAGCAGCTACCTATCCCGGCCCTCAGCCCCATGGTAGGCAGCTGTGCACGGTTCCTGGGGCAGCTTGCACACAGCTTGAAGGAGCCAGGGTGGGCAAAAAGGTCTCTGCCTTCCAAATATCAAGAATCTGTGCTGTGATTGCTGGTTGCTGCTTCTGATCACAGAAGGGCAGATGAAGAAGCAGGTGGCTGATTCTGTTGCATTTTCCCTCATTGCTGTCGACTCCACTCCCACAGGCTGAAATGACTTCTAAGGGATTTAAAAGGCCAGTGCTTTTTGCTCCCTCTTCATTTTTCTCTTTTTCCTTTTTTGGGAACCAGACATTAAAACACATGAGATTCCAGGTGGCACTATGGGTAAGGAACCCACCCCATTGCAGGAGACATGAGATGCAAGTCGGGAAGATCCCTAGAGGCGGGCATGGCACCCACTCCAGTATTCTTACCTGGAGAATCCCATGGACAGAGGAGCCTGGCGGGCTACAGTCCGTAGGCTGTAGGCTACAGTAGGTTACAGTCAAACAGAACATGACTGAAGCAACTGAGCATGCACGCACAGGGAAAATTAGAAAGTGATCATCCTAGTCCAGGAAAATACTCAGAAAAACCTGGGGAAACCTTAAGTTTATCACTCAGGCTGACCCTCAGCATAGAGACAGCCTAGAATGATACTCCTCCCCAACACCCAAGAGCAAAAACCAGCAAGCCCTGAGGCAGGGAAAGCCTCTGACTTCCAGAGTTACCACATTATTAGATACAAATGTTCACTTCTGAACAAAAATTACAAAGCATACAAAGAAACAGGAGAGTATGGCCCATTCAAAGAAAAACAGACATCAGCAACTGTCCCTGAAAAAAATGTAACATCAATTACTAGAAAAATACTTTAAAGTGGTTGTCATAAATATTCAAAGAACTAAAGGAAAGCATGAAGAAAGTCAAGAAAAAGATGTGTGAATAAAGTAGAAATAGCAATAAAGAGACATAAAACATGAAAAAAAAATCTGGGGTTGAAAAGTAGAATAACTACAGTGAAAAATTCACTAGAGGGATTCAGAGGCAGATTTGAGCAGGCAGAAAGAATCAGCAAAGTTGAAGATGAAAATGGCCATTTTCAGACAATGAAAATTACTGGATCTGAGGGACAGGAAAAAAAAGGAAATGTGAAAAGAGCCTGAGAGATCCACGGAACACTGTCAAGTGGATCAGCACACACATTTTGGGAGTCACGAAGAAGATAAAAAGAAAGGGGCGGAGGGAAGATTTGAAGAAATCATTACTGAAAACTTCCCAAATTTGATGAAAAACATGAATATAAATAACCAAGAATCCAAACAGATTTGGGAGTAAAATAAACTCAAAGACATCCACATTGAGACATGTTATAATCAAAATCACAAAAGACAAAGGGAGAATCTTGAAAGCATCAAGAGAGAAGCAAATTGTCACATCCAAGTGTTCCTCAATAAGATTATTAGTAGATTTCTGATCAGAAAGTTTGGAAACCAGAAGAGATTGTGTTGATAGAGTCAAAATGCTAAAGGGATAAATAATAAACTGTCAATCAAGAATCCTATATCTGACAAAACTCTTCTTCAAAAGCAAGGGTGAAATTGCTTTTGAATAAACAAAAGCTGAGGGAGTTTGTGATCACTAGACCTGCCCTGTAAGAATTTCACAAAGGTAAAATAAAAAGATGTACAAAGCCATATGGAGATTAATGATCTCAATAAAGGTAAATGTATGGCAATTATAAAATCTACTATTATTGCAACAATGGTTTGTAATTGCACTATATTTTCTACACTATTTAAGGGACCAAAATGGAAGTGGAAGTGTTAGTAGCTCAGTCATGTCTGACTCTTTGTGACCCCATAGACTGTAGCCCACCAGCCCACATCACAAACCCACTTGTCCATGTGATTTCCCAGGCAAGAATACTGGTATGGGTTGCCATTACCATCTCCACGAGATCTTCTTGACCCAGGGATCAAACCCAGGTCTCCTGCATTGCAGGTAGATTCTTTACCATCTGAACCACCAGGAAAGCCCATTCAAGAGACTAGTACATTTAAAGAAAACAATACAACTACTAGTCTGAAAGCTAATATCATTGCATCTTTGATTTGTTAACTACAAATCTTGTTTTCTATACAATAATTATAAGACCAACGCTTTTAAAAAAATTAATTTACATTTAGGGGTACATAAGATCATGGCATCTGGTCCCATTACCTCATGGGAAATAGATGGGGAGGCAGTAGAAACAGTGACAGACTTTATTTTTTGGGGCTCCAAAATCACTGAGGATGGTGACTGCAGCCATAAAATTAAAAGACGCTTACTCCTTGGAAGGAAAGTTATGACCAACCTAGGTAGCATATTAAAAAACAGAGACATTACTTTGCCAACAAAGGCCCATCTGGTCAAGGCTATGGTTTTTCCAGTGGTCATGTATGGATGTGAGAGTTGGACTGTGAAGAAAGCTGAGTGCCAAAGAATTGATGCTTTTGAACTGTGGTGTTGGAGAAGACTCTTGAGAGTCCCTTGGACTGCAAGAACATCCAAGCAGTCCATCCTAAAGGAGATCAGTCCTGGGTGTTCATTGGAAGGACTGATGCTGAAGCTGAAACTCCAATACTTTGGCCACCTCATGTGAAGAGTTGACTCATTTGAAAAGACCCTGATGCTGGGAGGGATTGGGGGCAGGAGGAGAAGGGGATGACAGAGGATGAGATGGCTGGATGGCATCACCGACTCAATGGGCATGAGTTTGAGTAAACTCCGGGAGTTGGTGACAGACAGGGCGGCCTGGCGTGCTGCGATTCATGGGGTTGCAAAGAGTCAGACACGACTGAGCAACTGAACTGAACTGACTGACTGAATGTATAAAAGTGTAATTTTATGACATCACTAATAGAAAGGGATGGGAATAGAGCCATAAAGAGTTAGATTTTTTGTATATTATTGAAGTAAAGCTGGTATAAATTCAAATTATAGTGTCTAACTTTAGGACACTAAATGTAACTTCCACATTACATTTATATAACCAAAAACAAATGGCAATAGAATCTACATGAAAAGAAATGACAAAGAAGTTTAAACAGCTCACTACCTCAAATAGCAACTAAAAATAAAAGAAGACAGTAATATAAGAAATGAGAGACAAAATGGTATAAGGCATATAGAAAACCAATACTGAAATGACAGAAGTCAGTCCCTCCTTATCAGTAATTATTTTAAATGTAAGTGGATTCAATTATCCAATCAAAAGATAAAGAGTTTGGCAGAATGTATAAAACACGCTGTCCACCTATATGCTGCCTACAAGAGGATCAGTTTAGATACAAAGGCACAAAATAGGCTGTGAACGGATAGAAAAAGGTATTTTATGTAAATATTTTCCTTTTAAGTTACATGTACTTTATTGCAATTAAAAAAATGAAAAAAAAATCTGGAAGACATTTATAAATTCCTAATGCTCAGGACTTGCTTCATACCAATTAAAATACAATTCCTTAAACCAGTGGTCCTTGGCTCTGGAGGCACGTTAGTATTACCTGGGAAACTTTTGAAACATACCAGTGCCTGATCTCTCCAGTACTACTTTGTTATTATCTGTAGGTGTACCATTTCCAAAATCTTAATTAACATATTCTACTCTACTCTCTGACCATTTTCTCCTATATTTTGAGCTCACTCCTCCTAGTACTCAAAATACCAGACTTACTAGGATCTGAGATCCATAAATACCTATTATCACACTGTTACCTCTCCACATCTCTCTGTCCTCCACACCTCTCTTTCTCTCTCTCTCTCTCTCACACACACACACACTTCATACTTCTTACATTCTTCGCTGCTTAGCTTAGATTTCATAGATCATTATTATAAATGCTCCTTTACAACCATGATCTATTCCCTTACCCTTTTCTTCTTCAATCTTCTGTACCTAGAAAAACTCCAAAACAATTAAACCCTGTTCCTTTCAGATTCTACAACAGTAATCAAATAGCTGAATTTTGCTAGAGGAAAACACCAGCCATGTTGACTGGTGACTGGGCTTACTTTGTATTTATGATAGCAAATCTCCAGTGGACCCTTAGCACTGGTAGGCAGCCCTATAGTTGATTTATTCCCCTATCTCCCATAGCCCCAGGTAACATATTTCCTCACCCCTCAAACCTCAAACACCCTTTCTGCTCTATGCACTCTTGGTTGATGATTTGGCTTCTCATTTCACTGAGAAAATAGAAGCTTTCAAAAGGGAATGCTTTTTCCTGCTAACCAACAACACTTCACCTGGCCTCCTCTGTTCCCTTATGCTCTGCCTTTCTTCCTGCTAAGATGAATGAATGGTCTGGGCTCCATTTTAAGACCAATATTTCCACTTGTTCTCTGGATCTCATCCTATCCTCTCACTCAAAGACCTTATGCTTGTAATTTTCTCCCTTCTCTACAGTATCATTAATTCTCCTACTTTTGATCTTTAAAATTGGTACACAAGAATACTGTAAGACTTTTGTTAAAAATCTTTCTTTTGAACCCACATCTCTCTACATTCCAAATCATTTCTCAGCTCTCCTATAAAACAAAATTTCAAAGTGTTGTCTATATTAGCTTCCTCCATCATCCTATTACCCATTCTCCTCAAAATCACTCACAGGAAGCTCTGCCTCAACACTTCCACTATTCTCCTCCTACTGAAACTCTCTCAAGGTAACCAATGACCTTATGCAGGCAAACTCAACCATCAATTTTCAGCCAGTGTCTTTTTTAACTTCTGAAGAGCATTTAGCAAAGTTATTCATTTTCTCCCTGGAAATATTTTCTTTCCTTGACTTTGGGAAAGTAAAATTCTCTTGTTTTATTTTTACTTTACAGTTCTTTCTTTCTTCTCTCCATTGCTGGACACTTCGAACTTCTAATTTCTAAATTTCAGAGGGCCCCAAGCTTGAGTTATCTTCATGTATCTTCTCTAGCTCCACTTATTCCAAAAATATTTCATCTAATGCCATGGAGTTAAATACCATCTACAAGACTGATGACTACCACATTTGTTTCTATAGCCCCAACATCTTTCCTACACTCCAGATTCCATTTCTAGTTGCCTTTCTGTGTTGCCTCATGGCTATTTAAGAAGCATCTCAAACCCAGCATATTCAAAGCTAAATGCTTAGACTTTCCTCATAAGTATACTCCTCCCTAACACTTCCCAACTTATTCTACGGCTAAACCATTAGTTCAGATACTCAGATAAAATTCATGGAGACAGGCTCCCCTGGTGGTCCAGCGGTTAAGAATCCCCTTGTAACACAGGGGACTCTTGTTTGAAATGCAGAGCAGCTAAATCCATGCACCACACCTACTGAGTCAGAGCTCTAGAGCCCCCAGGCCACAACTACTGAGTCTAGGCGCGGCAACTACTGAAGCCCATGCACCTAGAGCCCATGTTCCATAAGAGAAGCTACCACAATGAGAAGCCCATGCACCACAGTGAAGAGTCACCCTCATTTGCTGCAACTAGAGAGAGCCTACAAGCAGCAGCGAAGACCTACTCCAGGCCAAAAAATAAAATAAATTAATAAATTAAAAGAAAAAAATTCATGGAGACATCACTGACACTTCTCTTTCTCTTGCTGTCCAGATCTAACCCATGAGCAAACACTGCTCATCCTAGTTTCAAAATATATTTCAAAGCTCTTACCAGACCATCTTATCTTCAAGCGCTGGTCTGGTTCAAAGCAACCCCACTACTCCATTAATGCTTCATCAGTGCTTCATACTGAGCAGTACAGATGTGGGTTTGGCTTCAGCCTTGACTTTACCACTTCTGAGGTGTTTTACCTAAAGCAATCCACACCACATTTGGAGTTTGATTTCCAGAGGTTGAACATATGTACAGTATGTATGTATGAATATATATACATATACATATGTGCATGTATGTATATGCATATGTATGTATATGTGCATGAAAGATAGGTAGATTGATCCCAAATATAATTTCTCACCAACTCTACCATCTTCCATCCCATTCAGTTCACCACCGTCTTTGGCCTGGATACTTGACAAAGACTTGCAAATTTGTCTCCCTGCTTCCTTTCTTGTCCATCTCTACCACCATACTCTCCACTAGCAGTTTGAGTGTCCTTTTCAAATGTAAGTCACACTATGCCAAGCTCCTGTTCAAACTCCTCCAGTTACTTCGCATCACACTAAAATAGCATCCAAAGATCTTAAGACAGTCTACACCAACACCTCATGATCCTGGTCTCACCTACTCACCTATTTTTGCCACTCACTATTCTCCAGCTACCCTGCCTTCTTGATGTTCCACTAATTCATCAGGCAAGATTGATTCATTTTATTTTTCTTCATGACACCTGTCACTATCTAATACTATATTAAAATGTATGCAAATATTCACTGTTTATTTTTCCCATTAGTATGTAAGTTTCATGAAGGCAGGGATTTTTTTCAGTTGTATCCTTCATTGTATCTCTAGTGTGTTAGAACACTGCATGCCAGAGTAAATACTCAATGAGTGTTTATTAATTCAATATATGAATGAACAAATGGTGAAAAAATCCCTGTACTTGAAAGGTTGATATTTGAAATTTGCTTTCAGCTATACTATCAACTTGTTTCTTCACTTCTTTTCTTTTTCTTTCAACTTTTCTAGTTTCCTCAGTATTCCCACTCTCAGGATGACATTCATTTTCTCCTCTTTCAAAGATTCAAACTTCCTTTAATGTAAAATATTACTGAGACTTCTCAAGGCCAGTCTCCTATCTCTTTAACCAAAAGCTTAGAATCTTTGTAGCCTCTAATATGATCACACCACTTGGTTTTCTGACCTGTCTCTTGGACACCTGAGTTCCAAAATTGAGTCCAATCACATAATACTTCTGATTTTATACTGTGATATAACTCAGAATCCTTCCTTCTTGCTTTCATGGCAAAATTCTTTCAGTTCATATTCTGAAACAATTCTTAACCACAAATTTGTGACTCACAAAACTGGACCTGTGAAGAGATAGAAGACAGGAGGGCTAGAGATGATGAAAACCACTCTATAAAATTAGAAAGGTGAACCTGCTCAATTTTTTCTTTTGCATGGAATTCTATAATCAAACCACTTTGTTCCCCTTAGTTTTCAACATATGCCTCCCATTGTCAACTTTCTATTCCATTTCTTCACCTGGGAAAAGTACTTCTGAGGTATAGACTCCATGTTTTAAAAGCTATTGACCTAAAATTTATGCTGTTGAGCTGTTCCTGTTAATGGACTTGATGCACATAGGGAAGGATACTCATGTTACTGGGCTTGATCGCTTTCCTCTGTTTCATTACAGAGGTTTGTAGACAATCACTATGGAGTCAGACTAAGATGTATTAAGGTGAGTAACAAAGCATTTTTGGATTCCCTTGTATTTTGTCAGCACAGACTGTGAGACCAAGCTTTTATGAAATGGACACCTATCTGTGAATGACCACATGGTCACAGAAATTTGACTGTCAGAGTCTACATCACAGAGAATGACTCAAGGAAATGAATTATTTTCTCCTGTCTTCCTGCTTTGTTCCAGAAGTGACATGTAAGAAATTAATCAATAGCATTTGGTGCAATTATAAGTTTAAAGGGAAAGACTTGTATTAATTTTATTAATAATAATTTGACAGAAAATGCATGGAATTAGTTTCCTCAAAACTGAATTGTGAGACGACTCATAAATTGTACTGTCATTTCTTTCTCCAGCCTGTAATCCCTCATATGTCAGAAACAGTCTCACGATTGAACAGGTGTTTTAATAATAGACTGGAATTTGCTTTAACATATATCCCTGAAATGTCTATTTGAGTGACTTAAAGCTAAAACCCACATTATAAGAATATCAAACTGAAAACCTACCAATCTAGAGGAGGCCTGTCTTTGGGCATGGGTGGCACAGGGTAAAATCCAGGGCTTGACCCCAGGAGTGTAGAAAAAGTTCTCCTGTCCTCAATTCCTCCTCCATCTGATTTGTACACCTCAAATTGTCTCAAATTTATTAACAGGATATCTTCATTTTGTTTAATACTTTTGAAATGTTTGTAGCCAGTTAATTTTCATTCATTATGTATTTTTATATCTGTGTCTATGTGTCTTTATATGTGCTTGTATGTGTGAATGTGTGTATTTTCCTAAGTTTCCATTTTTATTATGATTGGCCCTTCTTCCTAAGACAGCACACACCAAAGGAAGTGAAATTATTGAAATCAGAGGCTGTCCTTAAGTTCAGGAAGCTTCCTTTAAAATGTTTTGTTGTCTTAGTCTCTCAGTCATGTCTGACTCTTTGTGACCCCATGGGTTGCAGCCCGCCAGGCTCCTCTGTCATGGAATTCTTCAGGAAAAATACTGGAGTAGGTAGCCATTCCCTTCTCCAGGGGATCTTCCCAGCCTAGGGATCAAACTGTGGTCTCCTGTATTGCAGGCAGATCCTTACTGTCTGCGCCACCAGGCGGTTTACTTCATATTAATTTGTACTTTATGGGAGAGTCCCTTCTGACCAACCCACTTAAAAGAGCCTCCTTCACTCACTTTCCTCTGCGCTGCTGCAGTTTTCATTATCACCATTTGATATGTGGTTCTTCGTGTGAGTGTGTATTGGGAGACTCTGCCCACAAAAGGTCAGATCATTGGGAAGCCATTCTGGGATGATCAGTTACTCCAACTTTCCTGTCCAATCCATGCGTGCCTGGCAAGACTCAGGGCTCTATATCAAGACTTGCAGGCATAATTGAAGAAAGGGAGGTAGTACTGACTACCCACGGACTTTCCGGCCCTGGACTCCTAGCATAGCTCCAGGGCAATTAGTTCAAAGGTCAGGGAGTCCAAAAGGTTTGGCAGAAGCAAGAGAAAGAGAACATGAAATACCCTAGAACATGCTTGACCTTTGTTATCTGGAGGTGAAAATTAGAGAGATTAAGGGACAGAATAACCTACCAGTTTTATGGAGAGTTCTGCAGTCAAGTCTTCTGAAATTTAATGCTCATGCTTATGGACTATATGACATTGAACAAAGTTCTTAATTTCTCTGCTCTTCAGTTCTCTAATATGCAGAATAATTTATAATCTGCAACAATAGCAAACATGCTTATTTGTTCTTATTAATCTTATGTATAATCATATTTATGATTAATATACAACTTGGAATCTATAAGCCCTCAAACAATGTGTCATTATTGTTGTTATTATTATTATTAACACTGCTCAAATTGTTACACTTCATCCTGCTGCTACTCTCATTCTACCCCATTGGCTTCTTGGATCTGGATAAATAATTTATTAGCTTTTAAAATCAATTTGTGAAATATATTAAGGCTCTATTGTGTACCAGGTACAGAGCTAAATACCATGGAAAATGTGGATGTGAAGAAACTGTTGCCTGACATCCACTTATGATCCGGTAGGGAATGTAAAAAATACTAGAGTATAAACCAAACCAAAACAAGGCAACATTTGATAAACATTATGGGAGAGATATAAGCCAAGAGTCATGAGCCCTGTGAAAACAGAACACTTCAGCTGTGGGTTCATTTATTCATGGAGGTGCCAATCAGTGTGGTGAAAGGGGAGAAAAAGGGGGAACAGGAAAGTCATTTCAGACAGAATCACAGATCCATTACACTGGAGGATACAGGAAATATTGAGGACAACTTGTATGCTATGAGCCTGGAAATCCAAGAGAAGATTAACAGAAAAATGAATAAATGAATGAATGGATAGATAAATAAATAAGAAAGCAGGAAAAGCTTGTTTGGGAAGAAAAATAATGCTTCCTCATCCAGATGGGCACTGGATCAAACATTTATGAACACCCTCTAAACTGAACTTTTGTCTTGGCTGGGTTTTCCACTATAAAACCAGGTAAGTGTGGGATTGTATTTGCTTCCTCACCTTCAATATTTACTTATCATTTGTATGCAGTTTTGTTTTTTTTTTTCCTGTTCTGATAATATTGCCCTTGGGAACCGTCACCCACAAGCATATTTCCTCACTATGTGAGCTAACCCTGTTCTGTAAATGAAAAAGCACATTCTCCCACATTTCTCCCTGGCCAAACTGAGAGTCATCAGTAACTTCATCAAACCCAAGGAAGCACACAAGGCATTTCAGCCAGTTGAGTAATGTTTGCCATAGATCATTCCTACTACTGGGTAATAGACATATGTTATAACTGTGATCTGTTGGGGAGAAATTCATAGTCAGTAGTTCTGGTATTTCTACCTCCATGTTGTGTGCACAATCGTTAAATTGTTAAATACAATTGTGAGTATTTTGAACTGTAATAGAATGTATATTGTAGAAATATCAGCTAACTCCTGTGTGAGACACTCAAGCTAATTTTTCTTGAAAAACTGCATTCTTTTGTTCACCTGGGTTAATGATTTTTCTGTTCAAAACAAAACAAAGAGCACGTCACAGAAAAAAGAAGTCATTGATCTCCTGCTCAAGCCTTTTGGGCTATGGTTAAGGAAAATTGGGGCCCCTGGGAGAACTCAGACCAGGTGCAGCATCATAGGATATTAGTTCTAGAGACAGTGTAATCTACAATTTATAGATGGGAAAATGGGATGGAGTGGTGAAATGACTAGCAGAAGATATCATTATTACAAGTGTGTTAGAGGGAGCCTCACGACTAGAATCAAGATTTTTTGTGGCTGAACAACTGAACTAAACTGAGACAAGATAGTGGCCCCAGACCACTGGTGACTTCAGGACCCATCAGGGCAGGAAATTTCATCAGAACCCTCTGATAGGCAGATAGTTTGTCTTTTCATGGAGCAAGAAATGTAGGTTAGGAAAGCTGGGTGAGTAGTAGAATAGTTTTTCTACCAACTTTTTACAGAACTCCATGTCCTTCCTACACTTGCTTTTCTGAATGCACCGAATTGCTGATGGCCTTTGTTCACCCTGCAGTTTCACTGTGTTTTTAAAAATTGAGGTAGCAGATTGGAAGTTCTTGGAGTATCTAGTAAGATCTTTTCCAGCCCTGAAATAATGGATCTGAGAGAAGTCAAGTCAGGGTCCTCGCTCCTTCTCTATTAGGAGATTAATGCAGAGGCACACACCCATCTGGGCAATCAGAGTTTACCCCTTATTCTTATCCATCTCTTCCCTCACCAGTTTGAATTTGGCCTCTAGCATCAGCCTCTAGGACCTCATTTTTTTTTTTTTTTCTTCTGCGCAGAGGGTTGTTATGAAACCAGGAAAGAAATGGGGCGGGGGTGGGGGGGAAATAGGCTGAAATGTCCAAATGTAAGATTCCTGGGCATCCCGATTTTTCCCCCAGGGCTTTCTCATTAACTTTCAAATGATCATGGACAAATATTTAATAGGAACTTAACTGGCAGTACAGTAGTTAAGACTTCACCTTCCAATGCAGGGGACACGAGTTCAATCCCTGATCAGGGAACTAAGATTCCACATGTCTTGCAGCCAAAAAACCAAAACAGAAAACAGAAACAATATTGTAACAAGCTAAATAAAACCTTAAAATTTTAAATAAATAAATAATTTAAAAAACTACAAGCAAAGGTATACTGACCATCTTTGGGACACACACAAGCAACATAAAAGAACCCAGCTGTTAAGTAGCAGTATCTAAAAAGACTCAAAAAAATCTACTATTTAGGTATTTGGGGGGAGTTTGCTATAATCGTGGTCTCTTGTTGGGCTTTCCTGCTGACTCAATAGGTAAAAAATCTGCCTGCAATGCAAGAGACATAGGTTCGATCCCTGGGTCGGAAAGATTCCTTGGAGAAGGGAGTGGCTATCCCCACTCCGATATCCTTGCCTGGAGAATTCCTTGGACAGAGAAGCCTGGCGGGGTACAGTCCATGGTCTCTTGTTATGGCAGAAGACAGCAGTGGCTCTTTCTTTCAGATTAATGTCTCGTAATTCTCAGTCTACTTCAGTATAATGCACAGGAGATTCTCTGGGACAAATAATTTCTAAAGACATTAACCTACCTTAACATTTCTTCCTGTGATAAAAATAAAACAGTCTGTATCTTGACAATGATGGCCTTTTGTTTAAAGCAGAGCCTAGTAACTTGCTCGGTTGTGGATTTTAGTTCTGTTTAATGGAAAAACCAGACTAGCTCCTTAATTCAACATCAAGGAAACAATAAACCTGGTTTGTTCTCTGTTAGTGGAAGCAAATGTCCTATTTATACCTGTGATTATTCTGGCTGGTCTGCTTGATTACTTTCAGGGATAATAGAAGAAGCAAAGGGCAGGTTTGCAGAATTGACAAGCCCTCCTAATTAAAGACTAAATCAACCCATTACTCTATTCAAGGTGGAAGGGTTTTATACATTTACCTTTTCTTTCTCATGTGTTTCTTCAGTCAGATTCAGGGTTATCTGGGGGGTTCTCTCACACTACCTGCTGGGATTGTACATACCCTTCAGACATCAACTATTCATTATGGTGGATTAACAGAGGTCACAGATTTGTTTCCACTACTCTCATAGGAAGTGAAGTCCATTCTCAAGCCTTTGAATCTGGGCTAGTCTTCAGACTTGCTTTGGCCAATAGCCTGAGTAATTTTCGATATTCTTTCTGGAAATAGCCTTTGTCAGATCCACTGGTTCATTAACTACTTTTTCTCCCATGTTTCCTCAGGCAACGTTTCACTATTTTCTACTGGGATATAACTAAACTCCTCTTTTCCCCAGATTTCAAAAAAAAAAAAAAAAAATGATCTCACTGTATTTTACACCTTCACCAACAGTCTCCTTGAGGTCCTTCCAGCTTCTACTTACCACCAGTCCCAAAATCATTGGTACTTTTATTTTTCACCATGGCAGCCCCTTATGTTCAGTACCAATTCTGTTTCATTTTTTGCTACTTAATAAACCAACCTAAATCTCAGTTTCCTTAAAACAGCAACTTTTAAAATTCTCTCTAACAAATCATGGGTTGACTAGGGTAGTTCCTTTCCTCCACATAATCTCACACAGAGCTGGATTGGGCTGGAAACTCCAAGATGGTACCCCCATAGCTGGTCGGTGATATGGTTGTCAGGCAGCTGCTCAGCTGGGAGTGACTGCTGGGACACCCAAGGTGGTCTCTCTGGGTGGCTTGGGATTCTTGTCCTAATGTCTGGATTCCATGGGGAAGTACTCAAGAAATGGGTGTTGTAAGAGAGAGAAAGTAGAAGATTACAATGACCTTATCCCAACTAGATCCAGAGCCATTGTACCATTTCTTTCACCACATTCTATAGGGTAAGTTTTAAAGAATCACAGTTCCGGGGAATGGAAAATAAATTCCACTTTGGGGTGGAGATTTTGTGGCCTTTTTTTTTTTTAATACACTCTAATCTTCAAATATTTTCCTTTTGAGTGCTTTCTCGAATTTTACCAAGCCCTTTCCTTCCGTGTATGTCCTCCTTTTCTACATTAGCAATCCAGACATTCCCCACTCCACCACCATGTTCTTAGAACATCTGGAAGATGTATCATCTGGAAATATCATTGGTCACTAATTTTATAAATATAACAATAAAGTGCATGACAGTAAAACTGTCATCAGTTGATAGTTGTGGGACCCACATAATGGGTACATGGGGGTCTGCTACACTGGCTCCTGTACTTTTGTACATATTATAAATTTCCCATAGTAAAGAGTAAAATAAGGGAGATTATAGTAAGGATTGGGATATACTCTTCTATAATAATCTTGTAGCAACCTCTAGCTGACTAGCAACCCTCTTAGCTACTTAATAATGTTTTAAACAAGTTTTAAAGCTCCTGGAATACATGGAATATAAACAAGATCATGCATGCCTGTCTGGGCTCAGTCATGTCTGACTCTTTGGAACCCCATGGATTATAAACCACCAGGCTCTTCTGCTATGGCATTCTCCAGGCAAGAATAACGGAGTGGGTTGCTATTTCCTTCTCCAGGGAATCTTCCAGACCCAAGGATTGAACCTGCATCTCCTGCATTGCCTGAGTTGACAGTCGGATTCTTTACCACTGCACCACCTGAAAGGTCCTGACAAAGTCACAGGGAGTCTAATTAAATACATGGGTTTACCTGATTTTAATATTACAGGAGGAAGACACACTTCTTAAAGTATATAATTGCTAAACCTTAGGTGGCATAACTGTGCAGTTTCAGATAGAAACATGAGTACTCACAGTAAATGGAAATGGTCTTGATTTGTTGCTGTTCAGTTGCCTAGTCATGTCCAAGTCTTTGCAACCCCATGGACTGCAGCACGCCAGACTTTCACAGTATACTTGCCATGAGAACTCCATCAACTGACCTTATTAAATGATGGGCTGAATGAATCACAAACTGGAATCAAGACTTCTGGGAGAACCTCAGATATGCAGATGATACCACTTTAATGGTAGAAAGTGAAGAGGAACTAAATAATCTCTTGAAGACGGTGAAAGAGGTGAGTGAAAAGTAGCTTTAAAACTCAACATTCAAAAAACTAAGATGATGGCATCTGGTTCTACCACTTTGTGGCAAATAGATGGGGAAAAAGTGGAAACAATGACAGATTTTATTTTCTTGGGCTCCAAAATCACTGCGGACAGTGACTGCAGCCATGAAATTAAAAGATGCTTGCTCCTTGGAAGAAAAACTATGACAAACTTAACATATTAAAAAGCAGAGACATCACTTTGCCAACAAAAGATCCATGTGATCAAAGCTATGGTTTTTCCAGTAGTCATGTATAGATGTGAGAGTTGGATCATAAACAAGGCTGAGCACGAAAGAATTGATGCTTTCAAATTGTGGTGCTGGAGAAGACTCTTGAGAATCCCTTTGACAGCAAGAAAATCAAACCAGTCAATCCTAAAGGAAATCAACCCTGAATATTCATTGGAAGAATTGATGCTGAAGCGGAAGTACCGGTACTTTGGCCACCTGATGCGAAGAGTTGGCTCATTGGAAAAGACCCTAATGCTGGGAAAGTTTGAGGACAAGAGGAGAAGGGGGCTGCAGAGGCTGAGATTGTTAGATAGCATCACTGACTCAGTGACTATGAGTCTGAGCAAACTCCAGGAGACAGTGAAGGACAGGGAAGCTCCAGTTCATGCTGTAGTTCATGGGATCACAGTGTCAGACACGACTTAGCGACTGAACAGCAACAACAAACTATGAAATATTTTATACATAGAGACTTAGAATGCCCTTCATAATATGCAAAATCTGATACTGTTATCAATCTAGCATGCTTAAGAGTACTTCTAAGGATATCATAAGCCCCACAATATCAGTATTTATTGTTATTATCAGCAGCAGCAGCAAGAAAGGATCTAGCTGACACTAGTCAGTGTGACTCAGTGTAGGATGCTAAATATTTGAGGATGCAGTTGTGGTATAATGGGGAGTATAGAATGAGGACAGTGACTAAAGCAGGCCCAGGCTCGAACAAAGACATACATTATCCTGGGAATTCCACCTCAGTCACAGAGACAAAGTCTTGGTAGATGATCCCAGACCTAACTGCTATGATGTCTACTTACCAGTTGTGGTCTACTTTGTCAATCAAGCCTTCCTGGATGGCTCAGTGGGTAGAAAATCTGTCTGCAGTGCAGGAGATACAGGAATCATGGGTTTGATTCCTGGGTTGGGAAGATCCCCTGGGAAAGGAAATGGCAACTCACTGCAATATTCTTGCCTGGGAAACCCCATGGACAGAGGAGCCTGGTGGGCTACAGTTCACAGAGTCACAAAGAGTTAGACACAGCTGAGCAACTAAGTGCTAGCTAATCAAGCTTATAAAATCAACAGGGAGTTCACTGAAAAGCACTAGTGCTAGTGTCAAAGAATCCGCCTGCAATGCAGGAGACCTGGGTTTGATCACTGAGTCAGGAAGATCCCCTGGAGAAGGGAATGGCAACCCACTCCAGTATTCTTACCTAGAGAATTTCATGGACCAGAGGAGCCTGTCAGGTTACAGCCCATAGGTGACAAAGAGTCAGGCATGACTAAATGACACACATACACACACACATACACAATCAAGCAAACAGGGGAATTCATTGAAATGCATCCCAGCAATGTGAAGAGCCATGGACCTGCATCTCCAAGAAGTCTGTGTCCTTAGGTCTCATGTTGCACCATTGCTCATGAAGTCACCACTGCTCTTGGATTTTTCTCTCTTTTGACTTTATCATCCCAGATGATGACTTAATGGAGAACTGGAGCCTAGAAAATTGCAGTTATTTTCTTTAATACATTTGTTTAATGTTTCACTCCAATATTAGATACAAATTCCTTGAGGTTAGAACCAATGTCTATCTTTTTCTTCATAAACCTCTAGTACTTAGAACAGTGACTGACATATTTCCTGAATGACTTGTGTAATGACTTAGAGTTTACTAATGCTCTGTTTTCAGGGAACCTCTTTGGGTAACAGGTTCCCAAATGGTAGGATAATATCTGTATTTATTCACCATCTCAGTTTCCAAAGTTGATAACAGAGGTCATCTTCCAAGATGTTATCTGAACAAGGACTGTTTCTGTTTGGATACTCTTCATAAATGGTCAAGTGAAGTATCATCAGTTCAATAGTTTCTTAACATATCCTAACATGAGTTTTGCTTATTTTGCAAGAAAATGGAATTTTAACATATATTTATCTTAGCATAGACATCTCTATTTATATATCCCCATCTATCTATCTATCTATATATATATATCTATATATATATATATATATATCTATATATATACACACACATTCAATAGCCCTCTACTTTTCCACCTCTATTCCCACCAAATAGTAATTGGTTATTGAAGTTATTAACTAATCAATAATCAATAAAAGTCTAAAAGGAGACACAGTTATGAATACAGTTTGGAAAATTCTATCAAAAGTCCCAAGCATGACATAATCTCTTAAAAACATTCTGGCAACAAAGTTTTCTATAATACAATCATTGCCATTATTTTAATCTGCCCATAGCTAGTAATATTAACTACTGTAATATTTTTATAGAGCTTTATAGTTTGAAAAGTACTTTCACACAGTCATTACCCATTTGGTCTCACAATAACTCCACAGCTAACTTCTTATTTCTGTTACAATAAAACCACACTTTGGTATTATTGTTTCTGTTCTTCAGATGAAAACAGCTGAGGATGGAGTTTCTTGATTGACTTGCCTGGCATCATTAAGCTATTAGAATTCTTGTATATTTAAACGTAAGAGATTCCAAAGGGTCTTAATTACGTGTAAAGCACAGTTTTGAAAGCGTTCATTTGTGCTATTACCAGTTTCTCTCATCTACATATCAAGAGAGACAAAGGTGATTCTAAGGTCACTTGGACTAAAAGAGAGTTAAACACAGCTTACTGTGTAGAAGCTACAGAAGAATGAAGACGGCCTTTGACTCAGTTTTCTTCTTTCTGAACTAGCTTTTAAGAATTCCACCCCTCTAGAATTCACATCTGTTCATGACGTAATGCTGTGGGTCAGCCTGGGTTCTGTCAAAATGAAGCCAGCATTACCAAATTCCAAATTACAGTATGTTTTACTAACCGGTTTTATAGACTAGACATTTCACTCAGGCAGAAAGGAATTCCCACTGCACTTGAGGGGTAGCAGAATCTCCAGAACAGGCTACTGGTTCTGCTTGGCTCCGAGCTGCCCACAGTCTCCAGGCACCCCAAAGACAAAGAGGCAGGAGAAATTGGGTGAGGAATGAAATTACGAAACCAACATTCTGGATTTTAACTGAACCTATTCAGGCCAAGTGGATGGCATGACCTTATACTCAGACATAGCAAAGAATGTAAATCTAAAAATAAAACCTCTTAAAGATAGAAAATTAAAATCCTGACAGTTAAAGAGTAAGAATGCACATTAGAAGTCATATTTCTATTTGTGTGTTTGTTTAAGGCTGTTGCTCAAAAAAAAAATCTAAAAAATTAATGCAATTATTCATTCCATGCAGCTTAAATTATACCTGGTCTATGGCTTTACTTAACAGAAATCATATCAAAATATTTTATTTTATGTCTTAATCAGCCCCATCAGCTTAGTCACCATTCTGGGGTAAAAGGAAAATCAGTAAGTAAAGCAGAAAGAAATTAAGAGGAGATGCAAGACTAGTAATGTGATACAAAGTGCAGGGCATGATCTGAGGTCTTTTACAGACATTTTTATTCACACATTAAAAAATTACTGATGGATTTTTTTTTAACTGAACATGTTTATGTTTGTGTAATAAGGGTCCCAGAATTATGGTCTAAGACCTGCACCTGCTATAATTTTGTTTGCTCATTTATTCATTTCTTGACACAACTAATAGATAGCTACTGCATGGCTAGGATGTGCCAAGCACTGCATTAGGCACAGCAATGCAACAGAGAACAAGATAAAAAAGAAACCTGTCATAAGGCTCCTTGTATTATAATGAGAGAAACAGAAAATTAATAAGTGACCACATGTGACATCATATCAGGCAGAAATAAGTGCTAAGAAGAAAAGTAAAACTGGATTAGAATTTAGAAAGTGTGTCGGGTGGGCTGCTGCTTTAGGTCAGTAAAGACAGGCTATCTGACCAGGTGACATTTGAGCAGAGTAGAGACTTAGTCTATTTGCTAGAGAACATCAGAGAACTTCATGGATGGGTCCACGAATGAACACAAGGCACTGCTGTTGACACCCAGTCCCCAGAGCTGGATGGAATAATCACCAGGAAATTGATCTGTGTGCCTGCTCTAGGAGAAGGGGTTATGATGAGAAGCAACCTCCAAGAGAAGAAACTCAGAACATAGGCAGCAGTAAGTAGGCTGTGATTGTTGAGTCCAGCATGACGTAGTCCTCACATGCCACAGATTGTCTTTTAAGGACTGCCCGGGGCGGGGCTCATTTATGCCAGAGCCCTTGAGAGATGTTCTCTCTCTCTTAAAAAAAAAAAAAAATACTATAATATCATGCCTCCAAAAATTTCTGTTTCACTTCTACAACTAGTCAAAGTAACACTTGTACTGAGAAAGGGCATTTTGTTTCATTTTATTTTGGAACCTGAAATAACTAACTTACTTTCAGAAGCCTCAGAAAATCATCACAGAAACATGGTTGTGGAAACATGCTTGGCCTCTCTAAAACCCTCTTCCCCTTCTTCTTCTATTAGTAGGTTCTCTTTTTCCTAGAGGGAACCCATCAGTATGGATCAGGTGGAGTTAAACCCACTCTCTGTTAACAGCAGCATTTATTTGACCCAGTTAGAATCTATATGCCTCAAACAAATTAATCAATAAAATATGGGCATGTGATACAAACCAGACATGCTAAAATCCTCAGCAAAATATGTTTTAGGAGTCATTAGAAAGTCCTACCTTGTTTTCCTTAGACTGATTAAGTTAAACAGATGAATGTAAAGCTTTTCATTACCAGTTGTGGCTGCCTCTGAAGAGAAAAATATTAAAAGAGGAGAAAGAGACAGAATCTCTGATGACATTTGTGAACCCCTGGATCCAGCTATACCTGAAGGCATTTCTTTCCATACATGTCCCAGAAGGAGGATCAATAAATTTCTGGGTTGTTTAAATGTGAGTTGCATTACTGCCAGGAATAACTGAAAAAGATCCCACATAAAGAGAATCAGGGAAACAGAGAAAACGTGACCAATGACAAGAAAGATACCAGGAACACTGGTGGCTAGCAAAAGCCAACAAAATGGTCCATGATATAAGAAGAAAAAGAACTGTGGTTGCCCCTAGTTACACATCAGACTCCCTAGGAAGTTCATGAAAATGACAAGGAATGGTGATTGGCATTCCAGGTATTCTCTCAAAAGTCTACTGCAAAGGGTTGCTGTTGTTTTATTGTCCCTCTGAGGTTATACCTCTCAGACTGGTGTGACCTAGACCACTGTAGTTTATTATTGTTGAATAAAACCACTTTCTTTGATAGTTAACATTTGCAGAGAGGGCCAGCAGCAAGTCATGGGGTATGACTTTCATTCACCACATGTTGAGTGAGTGCCAATCACAGTTGATGTCCTTTAAAGTCAACAAAAGTGACCTCCAATATAGCACACTCCTTGGTCCCCATGAAAAATTTTAAAGGTAAAATCTGGGATAAGGAAGTTACCAGGGAATAAGACAAAAACACAAAATGCTTTCTGAAGAAAGCATATGAAGGCAAAAAGGTAACTTTGGTTGATTGCAGCTGACTTGTGCATGGGTGTCCATGGGGTATTTTTAGCATGAGCTGGGGGCACCGAATGTTTGTCCCTCTTGCTCTGAACCCTGTCCTATCTCACTTTCCACTCGCCTGCAACATGGCCTCACAAAATGGCGGCACAGGGCAGGGCAACCCTGTGAATTCCATTCTTCCTGCTTCTGTAGGGACAGGGGTCTTTCCTTGGTGGAGAGATTGTTCTAAGACCTCTTACACTGAAAAATTTTCCCTTAACACAAGAACGCTAGTAATACTAGTACACGTGTTTACATGATGACACATGAACGCTTTGATGAGATGTAGCACAAGTCATGGGAGACACTCTTTACTCCCTCTGATTCCTCCCTTTCCTCGCCTCCAGATTTGCTACCCAGAGCTACCACCCTGCGGACATGGAGATCTGATATAGAAAGTGAACCTGGCAAAAATTTCCAAGGAAAGGGTGAAGCAGAAGGTGGGGCTGGAATAGGGACAATGTGGCAACTCCTTTGGGGATAAAACAATGGTGATTCTGAAGGAAATGTCTGGGGTCAAGAGGTCAATTCTGTGAGACAGAGTAACACAAAGGGTACAGGATTCCTACAAAGGGGTATGAATAACCTGTCTTCATCTGGGCTTGATTTGTCCAACTCTGCCACTCTGCCACTGGCTCTTACCCTCGCAATCTTGCCCTTTTTCACAATGCACCACCACACTAAAGAGAATTGATTCCACTGCCCCCATTGTAACCAGGGATGAGGTTCTTCGGGTAATTTGGGGCCTGTGACCAGCCTTCTCAGGGAACGGAGGAGGGCCCCTTCTTCTCTGCATCTGCAAAATATGAAAGGAGGCAAAGGTCTGAATGTCACTGAGTCCTCCCACAAGAGGACAAAGAACAGAGCTTCTCAGTGTCTCCTACGGGCACACACACAGTTCATTTAAACACTTTCAGATTAACAGACTGTGTTGACTGAAGGGCGCATTTCTCTCTGTTTGGGATGAAAACTAATTTAAATGTGGTGGTACCAGGCTGTGAACACATTCCTACAAGGAAGTAAACAAATGTTATTGCCTTCGCTTAGACAGTCTTGCCCAATTAGGTTGATTATGGTGATCATAGCGATGTCTCCTGAATGCACAAGAACGTAGTAATGCTCAGATTTGTTATATAATATTTATAGACTCTGTGGTATAACTTCAAATGAATTAAAATATACAATCTTGTGTTTCCACGGACCAGGGGAATGGGATTCACATGTTTGCCAAGAGCAAGAGACAGAGCCAGCAAATTCCCTGACATTTAAGTTGATAAGAACCTTCTCTGAGAAATTGTAAACTCCTGCTGTAAACTGCTATTTTAAACAACAGAGAAACAGCTCATCTCTGTCACCTAGAAGTTTAACCCCAAATCACAATTTGCTCTTTGCTTGACTTTAGAAACTGTCTCTATCATTTTCTCCTAAGTGGATCAACTAAAGAAGGCATACTCCGTAAGAAAACAACTTATGTTACCTCCTATTCAGCCTAATTATTTTATCATCAGACCTAAAGTGTTATTAGTGAGCAGATTTACTTAGATATTTCCAGGATTAAATATGGGCTTTGCCATGTTTCTGCGACAGCCTAGAGATGTGTCAAGGTCACTAAAAAAAGAAAAAAAGAAACAGTTTTTAGAACAGCATCTCATTTTACCAATAGGATTTGTTTTTACTGTATCTGAATTGATGAGAAAGCATACATAGTAAAAGGGCAGTGTTAATGAATGTTAAAATTTTGGATGAAGAGTTTAACCCCTGGGGGATCCTGTTTCCTCGTGTGAAATGATAGCTATCTTAGATGATCTCAAAGGTTTTTCTAGTCCTCACCATCTGCGGTATTTGATGCTAACACACTGATGCTGTGGGTGGTAGCTAGGTTGGGGGGACCAAGCCTGAGAATACTATTTCAGTATGATAGTCATTTGTGGTTATGTGAAAACAAGAGTGGGGAGTCTTCAAGGACAGGGAGCAGACAGGACTGGAGGAGCTATAAATGAATGAAACAGAGATACATGCACAAACACATATATAGAGTTTGGAAAAAATACTTGCTGTTAAAGTAAGCATTTGTTGCAACATTTTTTTGCATAATATGTGTCTTGGGGGAGGCAGCTCATTGTTTAGGGGAAAAATGAACCTCTATGGGTATAAAAACCAAGGCTAGTTGTAGAACAGAAGCAAGTCAAGGGGGTCTTCATTCCAAGTCTGTGCATGTCCCTCACAGCAAATTCGAGAAAGTGACCGGTATCAACAGAGACAGTTTCCTGAACAGTCTTGCAAATCAGATTTCTGTGCTGTCTCTCCTACTTTCTAGCTGTATGAACTGGGGCAAATGCCTCAAGCTTTCTGAACCTCAGCCTAGGAAACTGTTGGTTGTGTCTATTATTAATGTTTGTGAAATGTTGGTGACGATGCCTACCTGGTCTTTCACCTGACTTGAACTATAAAGTTGGAAAGATTCACCTGTGTGGACTGAGGAGCATCCACACTCAGATCACAGATGAAGCTAGACCTTGGAATGCCTTTTGGTTTCTAAAGAAGGTAGAACACAGAAACAGGTAGAATATGAAACGCCACCAACTTTAATAGCATTTGGCTCGGTACCAGACATCCTTTTGTTGATGGCATCCTTCATTCATCTGTTGCCTTTCATTACTAACCTGGAGCTGGATGACTGAGAGATTGTATGGTTTTGATGTTGATATCAATATAGTTTGTTTGTTCAATTATTCCTCATTCATTCAATAATCATCTACAAGCTGCCAGACATTCTGGAGACCTGTCCTAGAGATTTTGATTGAGTAGAATAGATGAGAGCCACATTTTTTCAAAATCATGCTTGCCTGGAGAATTCCAAGGACAGAGGAGCCTGGCAGGCTATGGTCCATGGGGTCGCAGAAGGTTAGACACAACTGAGTGACTAACACTTTCACTTCCAGATAACTCTGCTGCAGGTGATCTGAAAATTCCATTTTGAGAAACTGACCTAGACTTTCTGTGACTGAAGCCCACCAGATTCCCTGGAACCAAAGTTTTTCAGTCCTTTCCCTGACTTGCCTGTATTCTGCTCAGGTTCTTACCATCTCTGCTGCTTCACCACTTTGCACATCCCTCAGGCTGACTACAGACTGGCCCTGAGTATTAGCGTTAAATTACACAAATAATAAATTACATGTGGGTTTGGCTACTCATTGAGGTGAAATGAATTACAGAACCTTTGGGGAATAAATGCAACTGAATCTGTGACTCAGCCCAGCACACAGTGAAATAGAGGTCTGGGTAAGGAGATTTCATCAAGGCAGACATTTGCAATAATATAATCACCTCAGTGAGGTTCTCCTTTTGTAAGTCACTTTGCATGTAAAGCCACGAATAGTATTTAATTGGGAGTCACCAGTCCACAGTGGTATATATCATGTAGGCAACACAGAGACCTAGATGCTATCAGGTTAACAATAAACTATCACGCCTAAATATTTCATCACAGACCACCCAACCCGCCTCTTGAGAAACCTGTATGCAGGTCAGGAAGCAACAGATAGAACTATACATGGAACAAGACTGCTTTCAAATAGGAAAAGGAGTACATCAAGGAGTACAAAAGGAGTACCCTGCTTATTTAACTTATATGCAGAGTACATCATGAGAAATGTTGGGCTGGATAAAGCACAAGCTGGAATCAAGATTGCCAGGAGAAATATCAATAACCTCAGATATGCAGATGACACCACCCTTATGGCAGAAAGAGAAGAACAACTAAAGAGCCTCTTGATGAAAGTGAAAGAGGAGAGTGAAAAGGTTGGCTTAAAGCTCAACATTCAGAAAATTAAGATCATGGCATCTGGTCCCATCACTTCATGGGAAATAGATGGGGAAACAGTGAAAACAGTGGCTGACTTTATTTTGGGGGGCCCCCAAATCACTGCAGATGGTGAGTGCAACCATGAAATTAAAAGACGCTTACTCCTTGGAAGGGAAGTTATGATCAACCTCTACAGCATATTAGAAAGCAGAGATATTACTTTGTCAACAAAGGTCCATCTAGTCAAGGTTATGGTTTTTCCAGTAGTCATTTATGGATGTGAGAGTTGGAATGTAAAGAAAGCTGAGTGCAGAAGAACTGATGCTTTTGAACTGTGGTGTTGGAGAAGACTTTTGAGAATCCCTTGGACTGCAAGGAGATCCAACCTGTCCATCCTAAAGGAAATCAGTCCTGGGTGTTCATTGGAAGGACTGATGCTGAAGCTGAAACTCCAATACTTTGGCCACCTGATTCAAACGACTGACTTATTTGAAAACATCCTGATGCTGGAAAAGATTGAGGGCAGGAGGAGAAGGGGACGACAGAGGATGAGATGGTTGGATGGCATCACCAACTCTATGGACATGGGTTTGGGTAGACTCTGGGAGTTGGTGATGGACAGGGAGGCCTGGCGTGCTGTGGTTCATGGGGTCGCAAAGAGTCAGACACGACTGAGCAACTGAACTGAACTGAACTGAACTGAAAGTATTTTAAAAATATTCAGCTAGTGAAGCTAAGATTAAGAAAGCCTGATAAGGTTAATCAGGTTAAGGCCAGGTTTTTAATCAAAATTATCAATAAATCAATTAATCAATTAATCAGTGCATTCACAGACCTGTACCAACAATACACACGAGTGTTCTTATTTGCAGGTACCTAAGAAAACTACTCCATGGATAGAAAAGCACAGCTGGAAAATAAATTGGAAAAAAACAATTTCTGATCTTTGAGTATTTTGTTTGATTCATTCCTTTCCATAATTGTAAAATGCACATGGGAGTGAAATTTATGGTCCCCCTGCATTAGAAAAGCATAATCTTAAGTTAGGGAAATGATGGGACCAACTGCTGGTTTGTAAAATGTGGTTAGGATGTGTATTTAAAGAGGACCCTATCAGGCCTTTATTCTATAAAACCGCTAGACAAATAAATCTGAGGCATCTAAGGGTAATGGCATCGCGAAAGATAATGGATATTCAATCTGGGAGATGGGAAGGAGATAAAACTTTGGCTGTGGTATGTTTTAAAAAAAAATCAGTTTGCCTGTTAAACTGCTGGATAGACTAGTCCCTATAAATTTTCAAAGGAGTGTCCTGGGTTTCATCCAAAAGGCTATTGCAAATGAGATACTCAGTGCTAAAACTCTCCACAGCTCTTCAGAAACTTTAGGGCCGGTTCATGTAACATATACCTCATGCCTGGGGTTAATCACCAGTAGTTCTTGGCAGAATGAAATCTTTAATATAACTCTTAATGCAACCCAGGAAATGGTGGGGAAAAAAAAAACTTCACTAGATTTTAATTCAAAGATGAAGTAGACTCCTGATCTTATCCACTATCAGATATTTTCCAAATGTTAAAAGGAAAATTAGAGGTAATTCTCATTAGCATTTTTGCTTATTTGTTTCCAAAAAGATTGAATTTCAGCTATTTCATTTACTGAAAGCATCCATTGTCAACCCATAGGACATAGGGTTTCAGAGAGACACACTATGTGACTTTTAGGACATTCATAATCAATATCTCTATGCTTTGGACAACTTCTCACATTTACAGAAAAAGCAATTTTTCATAAATACTGCCCCCTCTAGCCCAAGAAAAATTTTTTGTTAGTGGGGGAAGGATGGAAAGATATTCTTCTCCACTTTATATTTGGTAAAGTGTAAAATGCATTCCCTCCTTCCTGTGTTCATTCTCTTTAGGTCAACACGTTGTGGCTCTTCCTCCCATTAAGGGGTGGAATCTATTTCCTCATTCCTTGATTCTGGGCTGGCCTTATGAGTGTTTTGGTCCAAAGGGATGGGATTGAAGTAACAGTGTGACTGTTTGTAGTCCAGAACTCCTGAGGCTTTGCAGACTTCTTCTCCCCTCTTGGTCCCCTGACTCTGCCATTAGATTAAGCCTGGCTAGGTTACCTAATGGCTCAGATGGTAAAGAATCTGCCTGCAATGTAGGAGACACAGATTTGATCCCTGGGTGAGGAAGATCCCCTGGAGAAGGGAATGGCAACCCACTCCAGTATTCTTGCCTGGAAAATGCCATGGACTGAGGTTACAGAAAACCACTAGACCATTCAGGTATGACATAAATCAAATCCTTTATGACTATACAGTGGAGGTAAGAAATAGATTTCAGGGACTAGATGTGATAGACAGAGTGACTGAAGAACTATGGACAGAGGTTCATGACATTGTAGAGGAGACAGTGATCAAGTCCATCCCCAAGAAAAAGAAATGCTGAAAAGCAAAATGGTTGTCTGAGGAGGCCTTACAAATAATTATGAAAAGAGAAGTGAAACACAAAGAAGAAAAGATATATCCATTTGAATGCAGAGTTCCAAAGAATAGCAAGGAGAGATAAGACAGCCTTCCTCAGTGATCAATGCAAAGAAATAGAGGAAAACAATAGAATGGGAAAGACTAGAGATCTCTTCAAGAAAATCAGAGATACCAAGAGAACATTTCACACAAAGATGGGATCAATAAAGGACAGAAATGGTATGGACCTAACAGAAGCAGAAGATATTAAGAAGAGGTGGAAAAAAAACACAGAAGAACTGTACAAAAAAGAACTTCATGACCCAGATAATCATGATGGTGTGATCACTCACCTAGAGCCAGACATCCTGGGATGTGAAGTCAAGCGGGCCTTAAGAAGCATCACTATGAACAAAGCTAGTGGAAGTGATAGAATTCCAGTTGAGGTATTTCGAATCCTAAAAGATGATGCTGTGAAAGTGCTGCACTCAATATGCCAGTCAATTTGGAAAACTCAGCAATGGCCACAGGACTGGAAAAGGTCAGTTTTCATTCCAATCCCAAAGAAAGGCAATGCCAAAGAATGCTCAAACTACCGCACAATTGCACTCATCTCACATGCTAGTAAAGTAATACTCAAAATTCTCTAAGCCAGGCTTCAGCAATATGTGAACCGTGAACTTCCAGAAATTCAAGCTGGTTTTAGAAAAGGCAGAGGAACCAGAGATCAAATTGCCAACATCCACTGGATCATTGAAAAAGCAAGAGAATTCCAGAAAAAACATCTATTTCTGCTTTATTGACTATGCCAAAGCCTTTGACAGTGTGGATCGCAGTAAACTATGGAAAATTCTGAAAGAGATGGGAATACCAGACGACCTGACCTTCCTCTTGAGAAACCTGTATGCTGTTCAGGAAGCAACAGTTAGAACTGGACATGGAACAACAGACTGGTTCCAAATTGGGAAAGCAGTACATCAAGGCTGTATATTGTCACCCTGCTTATTTAACTTATATGCAGAGTACATCATGAGAAACGCTGGGTTGAAGGAAGCACAAGCTGGAATCAAGATTGCCAGGAGAAATATCAATAACCTCAGATATGCAGATGACACCCCCTTTATGGCAGAAAGTGAAGAACTAAAGAGCCTCTTGATGAAAGTGAAAGAGGAGAGTGAAACGGTTGGTTTAAAATGTTGGTTTTAAAAAATAAAATAAAATAAAATGTTGGTTTAAAGCTCAACATTCAGAAAGCTAAGATCATGGCATCTGGTCACATCAATTCATGGGAAATAGATGGGGAAAAGGTGGAAACAGTGGCTGACTTTATTTTGGCGGGCTCCCAAATCACTGCAGATGGTGATTGCAACCATGAAATAAAAATACACTTACTCCTTGGAAGGGAAGTTATGATCAACCTCTACAGCATATTAGAAAGCAGAGACATTACTTTGTCAACAAAGGTCCATCTAGTCAAGGCTATGGTTTTTCCAGTAGTCATTTATGGATGTGAAAGTTGGAATGTAAAGAAAGCTGAGTGCAGAAGAACTGATGCTTTTGAACTGTGGTGTTGGAGAAGACTTTTGAGAATCCCTTGGACTGCAAGGAGATCCAACCTGTCCATCCTGGGTGTTCATTGGAAGGACTGATGTTGAAGCTGAAACTCCAATACTTTGGCCACCTGATTCAAACGACTGACTTATTTGAAAAGATCCTGATGCTGGAAAAGATTGAGGGCAGGAGGAGAAGGGGATGACAGAGGATGAGATGGCTGCATGGTATCACCGACTCAATGGACATGGGTTTGGGTAGACTCTGGGAGTTGGTGATGGACAGGGAGGCCTGGCGTGCTGTGGTTCATGGGATCACAAAGAGTCGGACATGACTGAGTGACTGAAATGAACTGAACTGAACTGAGGTTACAGTCTATGGGTTGCAAAGAGTCAGACACAACTGAAGAACTAACACTTTCACTTACACTTTCTTTCAGGTGAGTCAAGGATGCAAGACTAAAGAGAGATCTCAACTGCTCCAACCAACATCTTTCCAGATAAACCTATAGACTGTTGACCTCCACAGATGTGAGAAAGCCCAGTCACATTCAACAGAAGTTCTATCTGACATGTTGCCAATTGCAAGCCCACAAGTATGTCTAGTTGAGTCCAAAAGAGCCACACAGTTGAGTAGTAGACTAATCCTTATTCATGATAAGTCATGTCCAGGTCTTTATGACTCCCTGGACCATAACCTGCCAGGCTCCTCTGTCCACGGGATTTTCCGGGTAAGAATACTGGAGTGTGTTGATATTGCCTCCTCCAGAAGATCTTCCCAACCCGGGATCCAATCCATGTCTCTTGCATCAGCAGATGGATTATTTACCAACTGCGCTACCTGGGAAACCCAATGGGCAGTAATAAATGCTGATCATTTAGGCCACAAAGTTTTAAGATTTTTGTTAAGTAATAGGTCTTTAATATAGTTTGTTGCATAAAAAAATAAGGAAGTAAAGGGAAAAAAATCAAAATATGGTTTTCTTTCTTCAAGAAGCAAAAATATCTGCTTTCTTTTCAGACTTCTCATCACATTTGGTGAGGCCAGTGCCTGTGTTCTCTTTGCTTTGAATGTGGGAAATACACATGATAATGATGACAATGGCACTGAGAAATTACAAGCTGAACAAATCTCAAAGAAATGTGGGTGGGGCTGATATGATGGGAGAAAATTTTGCATGCCTAATGATATTTTCTAAAAGGACTTTCAAATCTGTACCATATATCCAAGCCATGCATCTCATTATGCTATACATTTCATTAGGCTATAGGCTTCATTAGACATTTGAATCAAGAATCTCATTACACACTCCAGACACACATCTCATTATGCCATGCATCTCATTAAGTTCCCAGCCAGGAACAGATGTAAAATAGACAAATTTCACCAAAGCTTTGATTCAAGGCCACATGGCGTTGTCATCAACAACAGAGCAAGGGTGGACCAACAGTTGGGTGATTTTTGAATGACACTTAACAGGGAGGAACCAGTTCAAGCAGGCACTGTTAAATGACCAAGGAGAAAAAATAGCTTGGTGTCAAATTCCACTTTGCTGTCCATTCTAGGAATGCGTTCCAACTGTCAATCAGGAATCACCTATCAGCGAAGAGCCGGAGATGGGGTGAAAGAGGGCATGTGTCTGTAACATTGCAATCATCTGTCATGAGGCAGACAGTCAACAAAGGGTAGCATCAATGTCACCTTGAGTTTGGCTTTAGCAATTGTATCTGTTCTGTGTCCCCAGCTCTAATCAGTTGTTTGGCATCTTCATTAATGGGTCCCCTGATGACATCCTTGATTAAACAATACTTCTTTGGTCACCAGTGATAAAAACCCAGCTCACACAAATTTAAGATTAGAACATACTGAGGAGTTCAGGCAGTGTGGCTGATTCCAAGCCCAACTATATCTAAAAGCTGAGGCAACATCACTAAGACATGGATGGCTTCCTATCTCTCAGTTCTGCTTTGCTATGTGTTGGCTTAATGTTTAGCACATTTTTCCTCATGAGATGGTTGAAAGTGGCTCTAAGCTTTCATCATACTCATAGCTATCAATTCTAGCCAAAGATAATGTCCTTAAAAAGAGACAACTAAATTCTGGGAGATGACTCTCATTGCTCAGTTTGGGTCAAATGACCATTCAGAAGCCAATCACTTTGTATCAGAAAAATGAAATAATCTGAGTTCCCAGTTCAGGGTGATATACCTTTCTCTAAATATAGCCATAGACTGAAAATGGAAGAAGAGCTGGATACTAAGGGAATGTTAGGTAGACAAAAATAACCCATGTGTACTTTGCTTACTCTGTCTTGGGGATACTTATAGATCTGGTAAGAATTCTACAATATGTGTTCACCCTGAAAACTAGGGGACCTTCTCCATGGTCACATGGAAAATATTTGTCACTAATATTCAAATATTAGTTTGAAAGCAATTCAGGACCTAAGTAAATATCACAGATGCTTCTTAGGCTCTTGTGATACCATGAAATATTCAGTTCAGTTCAGTTCAGTCACTCAGTCGTGTCTGACTATTTGCGACCCCATGGACTGCAGCATGCCAGGCCTAATCATTATTCTCGAGAATTTAGGCTGAAGTGAGTAAGCCACCTATAGAGAGCATGATTTGGGGATGCCATCAAATCTTCTGTTTTGAAGGCTAAAGCATTTCTGCCAAATACTGGCCTGAATGTCTTTAGAAAAGGTTGAATTAAGGAACATTTAAAAAATACAAAAAACAGATAGGAGAAATTACAGTTGAATTAATTCCACACCCCAGTGCAAATGCTATTTTGAGTATCTTCTTGAGAATAAGTTTTGGGCTGGGAAAAAGGAAAGGAACATCATCAAGAATACTAAATGATGAGTAGAATGGCAGATAAAAAGACACAGAACAAAGGAGAGGAGGAGGAGGCGGGGAGAAAGTTAGTACCGAGGGCAAATACCTCCATGGCATGGTTTGCCTAGAGAAGTCCCCAGGTAGCACTCTGCAACTCTTAATAAACACAAATTTTCTCTCATCTAAAGGGTAATGATTTTGGTAGATAGCACTATAGAGTGATGTCCAACCATAAGTTGCTAAAGAATATTTTCACTGGATTTTCTAGACAGTTTTACTCTGAAAAAAGATGAACTATCCACCCAGGCTTGACCTTATAGGTCCTTGGGACACTCCTTGCCTGTGAAAACATTACAGTTTAAACATTCCCTTCACATTCCTTTGAGATGAAGTGCTATATCACTGATTGTTCAAAGTAGACAAAGTGATTTCCTTTTCCAACTTAGCAGATTTTTTTTTTTTTTTTGTCTAAAAAATCATTTGGCTGGAAGATATTAGAGCAGCGGAGAGTTTTGAGTAACGGTTATGTGTCAAATTTTAGCTTCATGTAGTAATAAACTCCCTCTGGTACCACATTTCACTGAAACCAAAGAAATGAACTATGTCTAATTTGCAGTTCATTTTTACCCCAAGAACACCTTAGAACTAGAGGAATTTGATATGTGCATGTTAATAAAAGCAAACTTTTTACATACTTAAAAAAATTCTCATCTTATTTATTAAAAAATAATCAGCCACACCTGCTATCATTTAAAAATGATACTTTTCCCCCTTTTGTTTGATAGGACTTATTTTTGAGCTTCTTTATTTGCACAGTTTCAATTAAATGCTTGGGTCCATCACACCATTCTTGAAGGCAAAGTTCTCCAATCTTTCTTGGCTTTTGGAAACACACCTTCATTCTTTGGTTCACTCACCAAATCTACAGGTGATTAAGAGAGTTTGTGTCTAGTTAAAAACAAAGAATAAATGACTCTAGTCAACATTTGATCTCACATTCAGAATCAGAAGCAGGCTATCTTCCCACTTTTGTCTTATGATTTCCATTCTGAAATGAAAGACTGAGACTGCAATTACAGGGTGGTGGTGGTGGTTCAGTGTGTCAGCTGTGTCCGGCTCTTTGCCACCCCATGGACTGTAGTCATCCAGGCTCCTCTGTCCATGGGATTCTCCAGGCGAGAACACTGGAGTGAGTTGCCATTTCATTCTCCAGTAATTACAGGGAAAAGGGTAAAAATCAATATCTTTACCTGGGCGATTTGTCCCCTACACACTTGAATATAAGAACGCATGACTATGAAAGTCTATGCCTTCCAATCCCCCTCTTTGCATCCGACTTTATGAACAATATATAAATGGGCTTTGCAATGGATATTAATGATAGTGATACCAAGCAGGACTCTGTGTGGTTTCTGGGCATAAAAGCCTTTCTGTAGTCCCCACTTCTTTATTACAGGAAACAGGCTTCATTCAGCTTCTGTGAAGGGTTTCCCTGGTGGCTCAGTGAGTGTAAAGAATCTGCCCGCCAGTGCAGGAGAACTGGGTTCAATTCCTGGGTCTCGAAGATCTCCTGAAGAAGGAAATGGCAACCCACTTTAGTTTTCTTGCCTGGGAAATACCAGGGACAGAGGAGACTGGCAGATTATAATTCATGGGGTCATGAACATGACTTTAAGCAAACTCTGGGAAATAGTGAAGGACAGGGAAGCCTGATGTGCTACAACCCATGGTTACAAAGAGTTGAACGTGACTGAGCAACTGAACAACAGCTTCTGTGATCTCTACTGAGCTCCAAGAAACAAGTTCAGACCGTTGCTAACTAAGGAAAGGAGGGGATGCAAAGACAAGGAAGGAAAAGTTAAGAAACAATAGTGCAACCTTGGGGCAAGGTCTTGATTTCCCCACAGGAGTTACATATAACAATAGCTTTGAGCTGTTCTATAGATAACTGAAACCCGCACCACGTGGGAAAAGTTAAGGGTATGCAGTCGATAAGCATGTAGACCCCAGACCAGTGAAACCAGAAGGTTGATGATGCTGACTCCATTTACCTCACCACAAACCAATCATCAGAATGTTCATGAACTGGTCACACACTCTTTGAACCATTACAATAAATCATCTCATTACCCACTCTTGATTAGGGCACAATTTTGAGGGCATTAGCCTGCTCTGTCCCCCTTTGCCCAGCAAAGCAATAAAGCTGTTCTTTTCTGTTTCACCCAAAACTCTGTCTCCAATAATTAATTAGGCATTGCTGTACATAGTAACAAAATAGCACGTGACCCCGTTTGCAAAAAAAATGCATGGGAGATGATTTTAAAAGAACTTTTAAAATTGTCATAAGGATATAACATTTCTTTTAGTTTTTTAAGTGTACAACACATTTTTGTTCACTATAAGTTTAATGTTGTAAGGAAAAATTAGGGACTTTGCAGGCAGTAAATTTTAAGACAATAATGAAAGAAAAAAAATGGTCTTGGTGTTTGGTTGTTAATTTTATGCTTTTCAGGAGAGTCTATTAGCCTAGAACACAGTCTCTTGGTGGTCCCTACGGCTCAAAAATATATGTGAGCCTTTAACAAAAAGTATCTACTTCAGGGTTTGAGATCCTGTACCTCTGTGATATCTGCTTGTCACAAGAAACCCAGGATAACCTTTTCCTATTTCCATTTTGTTGTGAAATTCTTTGCACTTGATTTTCATGTTATATACACTATTATAATACTTAGATATTCAAAGCTAAAAAGATTTGCTCACTTGGCTCAGGTGGTAGCATATGTAGAATTTAAAAAAAAAAAAAAAAAGAGGCATTCTGACCTTTGGTTGAACAGAAAAACTTAAAATGCTATTGTTACAGTGTGGCATGGGGAAAGCATGATTTAAATGTAAATCTTTTATCTCCAAAGCCATAAAAGACTATGCCTTGGAGGTATGAGAAAATGCAAGCTCTAATGTAGAGCATATAAAAAAAAAATTAAAACATTCAGCATGGCACCAAATCTGCTTTTCTGAACTGCATTTTGCTCATAAACTACTTAGAGTCTATAGTATTGTGTTTAATTTCAAATGAACTGTTATTTAACCATTTAGTCTTAGGCTTCTTGACTTCCGGTTCTAAAACTCAAGACATCTCACTCCCTGTGAACCCCACCATTCTCCTCCCTCTAACCTCCAAACTTCTGATGTGCGTTTCAGCCTGCAGAGTGAAGCCCCTCATGGGCAGATCTACCCCACGAAAGCTCTCCAGCCAGGCTCCCACCTCCCTGAGTTGTTCAGATAGCCAGGGAAGACAATGTCAGTGAGGAAGGTCATTTCTCCGTTTTTATTTCCTTGACCTGCCCCACGGCTTTGAGAGAGAAGAAACACAATCCTGTAATTTGGACTAAGCCATAGGTAGGACTGGATTTATGACAGGTTTGTATATGGGCTACAGATTGGGCACAGCTAGAAGTGAGAATCCTGCCCAGATTCTGCTCACCGTTTTCCATATGGCTCGATTGGTGCTAATCGTACCTTTCCAGGACCGAGTATACGCTCCCTTTTAGGAATATCTTGCCGTTCCCTCGTGTTTTCACTGCCTGCTGGCTTATCTACTCCTGGCACCAGTGTCCCAGACTATTTTCTCTGATACCACGTGCAGAGCAGGCAGAAGTCTTCTCTCTGTGCCACCAAAAGAAATGAATGTCTTGTGCAGCCCCAACTGGAATATTTCACTTGGGTCCAAGTTCTCTGGGAACAATCTGAACTAGAAACCATCTCTTTTGTGTTCTCAGAACTGGCAAATAATAGACACCTGATAAGTTTTTTCAGTAAATAAATGAGTATATGTCGCATCCTTCTGAATCTTAAACTTTAACCCTTTGTATAACTTGGACTTTGCATAACTTATGTTTCCTGTTCCTTCTACCAGGAATCCTCTAGGATACTACATCTTCTTCCAACTTCCCTCACACCCCAGTTAGTTCTGGCCCCTTCTTGTAAGTGCTGAGGGCATCCAGTGTTTTCCTTCTCAGCCTTAGTGCAACTAATTAAGTGATGATGCACATAATTGAACATTTATTGTTCTCCCAGCTAGACTATATGCCTTTGAGAACAAAGAATCACATTTAGTTCATTTCTTACTGTATTTACAACACCAAGATGATGTGTGATGATATAAAAGGCATACTATTATATTTGTCAGATGAAAGAGAATCAACCAATGATTTTCAAAGTGTATGTATGTTTACTAGGCTTCCTGGTTTGTCTAAGACATCGTTAGTTACTTCTTCAAAACCGTCTTTGAATTCCTCCTAAATCTCCATTCTCAGCTTTGAATGTCTTTCTCTGAATGTTTTTGTCTGCTTAGAGTCCTTTATTGGGATGCTATAATAAAGCATTCATGTATATACCTTCAGGATGATCTTAATACATTCCCCACATATATTCTTATGCACCCATAAAACTTTTCCCTGCATTCTGTTCTCATGACAATTAAATATAGCCCAAGTTTTCCTGCATTCCTAAAATATACAATAATATGCATCACAATTAGTCTTTCATCTCACACTGTAAGACCATTAACCTTGTGAATTGAGCAGTACCATCCCATTCTGCAGTTAAGGAATCTCAGATTCTGGCATACACAGCTGAAGAGTTATTGATTCACTCTGAACTATACTGCAGGTCTCAAAGTACAACATCATAATTTCTTCCTATAATAATTCCTTCCATAATTCCTTTCTTTTTTCTGTTCAAGCAATCACAGTCCTTGGCCAGATGTTGATTATTTCCAACTGAGTTTAAGAAACTTTTTCATTTCTAGAATGCTTTTTATAGATCTTTTTCATTTCTTCTCTCATTGTATCTAAATGGTGGTGGTGGTTTATTTGCTAAGTCTTGTCGGACTCTTGCGATCCCATGGACTTAACATGCCAGGCTCCTCTGTCCATGGGATTCTCCAAGCAAGAATACTGGAGTGGGTTGCCATTTCCTTCTCTATGTATCTAAATACTAGAGCTTTAAAGAGCTTCCATGGTCATATTATGAGAACTTTAAAGAGGGAATCCCCCAAAGCCAAACAGATCACCAAAATTATTGACTATCAAATATGATGAATAGATAATAATATCCTTAACATAATAAATGCACAGTAAAACTGAAGGCAATTAACTCTTGGATTAATTTCCACCCACAAAGGTTCCCTGCTCTGGACTGACCTATAAAGAGGACTGCTGATTTCAAAATCACCTTAAAACAATGCTCAAGAGGAAAAACTACACTCACGTGAGAACAAAAAGATAACATCAGAAGTAGACAATGTGCCCAAGACCCTCAACCTGATTCGTATGATACTTTATAATGTTTTCTTGACTTCTTGGAACTCTGCATATGAATCAAATGATTTTCTTTCATAGATATGATCCTATGCTAGTTTTAAAAATCAATCCAGTTGATGGGTTTGTGCAAATTACCTGTGTCTAGCACTTTCTGGGTTATCTTAGTGGATTTCACCACTCCAAGACTTTAATTGGTTGACTCTTAGGAAATTTAATTTAAAAGAGAAAAAAAAATATAGTCATGTTCAGGCCACTATTGATATTACAAGAAAAGATTCTGTCACCATATCAATTAATAATACCTGCTCTGATCTTGGTCATAAATATAAATTTTCCTCTATTACTCAAGATCAATCAGAGCAACAAACAAAATTTCAACCAAGTAATAAAACCTCCCACAATTATGGGATGGACTTATGTAGTTAACATCAGGCTATGGTAATTTAAATTTAAAGGCTTCTCTATACTGGGAACAATTAAATAATTTGCCTGGTGGCCCTTTACCTGCAATGCAGGAAACCAGGGTTTGATCCCTGGGTTGGGAAAATTCCCTGGAGAAGGAAATGACAACCCACTCCAGTATTCTTGCCTGGAGAATTCCATGGACAGAGGAGCCATGGAGAGTCCATGGGGTTGCAAAGAGTCAGACACGACTTAGCAGCTAACATTGACTGACACTGATCCTTAATACGTAAAGAGTATATAAGAAAACACGAAAATTTTAAAGTTTATAATTGAAGAAAAGATGTGAGACTGTAAATATCTAACAAGAGGAAGAACACAATAGGTCAGTAAACACAAAGGGAAAAATTCCTTATTGTGGGCAATCAGAGAAATTGAAGTAAAATAGAATGTGATGTTGTTTTTTGTTGTTGTGTTGTTTTAATGATTGCAGTTAATGTTCAGTATGTCTTATGAGTACTTTCCTATTATTTTCGGTCAGATGACCACTATTTTTAGCAACTTATATCAGCAGTCATGAAAACGTCTATATCTTACAACCTCATTAGCAAAGGACAGGGAAGTCTGATGCGATGCAGTCCATAGGGTTGCAAAGAGTTGGACACAACTTAGTGACTAAATAAAAACAACTTCATATGTTCAAAAATGAATATGGTCATCTTCCGTCATAGTGACTAAATTCTAAAGCTACATATTATGTAAATTCTGTATTTAAGATTACTAAATTTGCCATTCCATTTTTCTCTAACTTGAAATGTAATTCCTAAATCCTGCATTTAAAATTACTAAATTTGCCATCCCATTCTCCTCTAACCTGAAATATAACTCTTCAGTAATTAAATGTTTTCCTGAGACTACAAGCAATAAAATAATACAGAAAACCCAGGAAAAAAAAACAAAAAACAACTTCATAATCCTTCTTTTAGGTATCTAGAATAAAAAGATTACTATAAATTTAAAGGTAAAAATTTATATAAAATTTATATAAAACACATATAAAAATGTTTTTAGCTATGCTGGATTAGACTCTAGACTGAAAAAAGACTGAAAATTTACTATGGATTAGATAATGATATGATATCAACATTAAAGTTTCAAATTTTAAAGATTGTTTTGTCATTATGTAGGAGAAAGTTTTTGTCTTTAGGAAATACAGACAGTGTTTTGATATAAAAGCAGAGTTCATTCTCAAACAATTCAGAAAAAAATGAAGGCATGTTTGAATATGCATGTGTGTGTGAGAGAGAGGAAGAAAGGAAGGATAAAGCTGGATAAAAGGTATAAGGAGTTCCTTATGCTTGCAACTTTATTTGTCTAAGTTTGAAATTATATTAGAATAAAAAATAAGAAAACATTATCTTCAATGTGTTATTTGAAAAGCGAGAAAAAAATAGAAACAGCCTGCATGTTAAAAAAAAGAAGAAAGGCTAATTCAGTTACAATATAGTTTCATGATGGAAAATAAAGAAACTATAAAATGCTTACAAAAAATTAAGAAGGGAAGAATACTGCAAAAACAATATAAATTATTGATTGTTAATGGGATTACTAATGATTTTTATTTATGTTATACTGTTTCTTATTTTCCATATATTTAAAGTGATGTACATTAGTGTTATTTTTACAAAGGAAGATTTCAATTTCTAGTCTTCTTTTTCCTTGTTTATTATCTTTTTATTTATTTGCTAGGAAAGAATAAATTGCTCACCTTGTCCTGTAAAACCTTTCACTAGAAGAGCAAGATCAGGGTCCAATGATGTCATTAAATTCTATGTCTGGATATCATTATGCTTCTTATGCTCATTCAAATGTATTCTCTCTCTTTATGTTGTAAACTTGCAATGTGGAAAAATAAACATTCTTCTGTCATTTCTAATAGGTCAGTATCACATGGACTATGCTGCTTCTTGATAATGGTGTTGTTTTCCATTCTGGACCCTTGATATGTAGAATATTGGAGCACTGCCTTGGAGGCTAGGAAAACCTGTTTGAAACTTGACCACTTGACCTGGAGGAGATTTTTAATCCCTCTTAGCTTTAGTTTCATTACCCATAAAACTGGAATGCCAGTATTTACCCTCTAGGGTCACTGTAAAGACTAAATGGGACAACGTGTGTGGAGAAAGTTCCCTAGTACATCCTCAACTTGTGAGACATTAATGTGACTATTGCTTTCATCTCTTGATTTTCTAACCCTGGGAGGGTAACAAGATATTCTTCTTGCAATCTGCAGGATAGGTAAAGAAGAACCTGGATTTCCAAAACCTTCACCCTGACTCTGAGTTTTCAGTCACTAAAGACTAGAAAGAACACAAATTAGGAAACTACAGTGTAATTATGTTAATCCCCTTCAAGGTCCATTGAGTCATGTTTTTCCATGAGCTTCAAAACCATTCACCCACCTCTAAAGGAAGAGTGAGAATCCCATTCAAAAATGCCTGAAGCGTACAGTGATCAGACACAGCCGTAGGCTATGTGTGACACAATAATTAATGCCACAAGGGTCTTGCTTTCAAATATCTCAAATCCTGGCGGCAGAGAGAACAAGGGAAAATGGCAGCTGGAGTTCAGTGCAGGTAAGTTCTATTAGGAACATGGTGGGTCTTCTAATCCAGATGTGGGAAAACAAAGCAAAGTGGGCTTCATAGGCAAGGACCTAAGCTGACGTTGTTGTGATGCAGGCATACTGGGTAGCCGGGTGCAAAAAGGCTTCCAGGCACAGAGAGCAGCACAAACAGGCAGGAGGCTTTTGAGGAATTGCAAGGGATTGTGGGAAGGGATGGGAGAGGTGAAACATGAAGGGAAAACTGAGGCCAGTAAGGAAAGCTGCAGATTTTATGAGGAGACACTGGAAAGCTCAGAGCAGATAATGCAACATTTCACTTTAGAAAGAATGTGTTGCAGGATCTGGGAGGATAAAAAACAAGGACACAGTGGACTATAAAAACCCACAGAATGATTTTAGGGGAGAGAGCATGTAAAAGAGGAAAGGAGGCTGAATTTCACCAGGTAAAATAAGACCTCATTAATTCATACCCTGGTTGCTCAGTGAACATCCCTGGTGCCTCAGACGGCAAAGCTTCTGCCCACAATGCAGGAGAACTGGGTTCAATTCCTGGGTCGGGAAGATCTCCTGGATAAGGAAATGGCAATCCACTCCAGTATTCTTGCCTGGAAAATCCGATGGACTGAGGCACCTGGTAGGCTACAGTCCATGGGGTTGCAAAGAGTTGCGACTAAGCGACTTCACTTTCAGTTTACTCAATGACAAAGAATCTTTCTGCCAATACAAGAGACACTGCTTCAATCCCTGGGTGCAGAAACTCACTTGAGAAAGAAATGGCAACCCACTGCTGACTTGCAAGCCTGCAGAGAGCCTGCCTAGGCCACAGTCCTTGGGGTCAGATAAGACTCCGACACATCTTAGTGATTCAGTTCAGTTCAGTTCAGTTCAGTCGCTCAGTCATGTCCGACACTTTGCTACACCATGGACCACAGCACATCAGGCCTCCCTGTCCATCGCCAACTCCTGGAGTTTACTCAAACTCAAGTCCATTGAGTCAATGATGCCATCCAACCATCTCATCCTCTGTCGTCCCCTTCTCCTCCCGCCTTCAGTCTTTCCCAGAATCAGGGTTTTTTCAAATTAGTCAGTTCTTTGCATCAGGTGGCCAAAGTATTGGAGTTTTGGCTTCAGAATCAGTCCTTCCAATGCATATTCAGGACTGATTTCCTTTAGGATGGACAGGTTGGATCTCCTTGCTGTCCAATGGACTCTCAAGAATCTTCTCCAACACCACAGTTCAAAATCATCAACTCTTTGGTGCTCAGCTTTCTTTATACTCCAACACTCTCATCCATATTGAGTACTGGAAAAACCATAGCTTTAACTAGACGGAATTTGTTGGCAAAGTAATGTCTCTGCTTTTTAATATGCTGTCTAGGTTGGCCATAACTTTTCTTCCAAGGAGTAAGAATCTTTTAATTTCTGCAATCACCATCTGCAGTGAATTTGGAGCCCAAAAAAATAAAGTCTGTCACTGTTTCCACTGTTTCCCCATTCTAGATGCCATGATTTTAGTTTTCTGAATGTTGAGCTTTAAGTCAACTTTTTCACTCTCCTCTTTCAATTTCATCAAGAGGCTCTTTAGTTCTTCACTTTCTGCCATAAGGGTGGTGTCATCTGCATATCTGAGGTTATTGATATTTCTCCTGGCAATCTTGATTCCAGCTTGTGCTTCCTTCAGCCAAACATTTCTCATGATGTACTCTGAATATAAGTTAAATAATCAGGGTGACAATATAAAGCCTTGATACCCCTTTTCCTATGTGCAACCAGTCTGTGGTTCCATGTCCAGTTCTAAGTGTTGCTTCCTGACCTGCATACAGATTTCTCAGGAGCCAGGTCATGTGGCCTGGTATTCCAATCTCTTTCAGAATTTTCCAGTTTGTTGTGATCCACATAGTCAAAGGTTTTGGCAGAGTCAATAAAGAAGTAGATGTTTTTCTGGAACTCTCTTGCCTTTTCGATGATCTAGCAGATGTTGGCAATTTGATCTCCGGTTCCTCTGCCTTTTCTAAAACCAGCTTGAAGATCTGGAAGTTCATGGTTCATATACTGTTGAAGCCTGGCTTAAAGATTTTTGAGCATTACTTTACTAGAATGTGAAGTGAGTGGAATTGTGCAATAGTTTGATCATTCTTTGGCATTGCCTTTCTTTGGGATTGGAATGAAAACTGACCTTTTCCAGTCTTGTGGCCACTGCTGAGTTTTCCAAATTTGCTGGCATATTGAGTGCAGCACTTTCACAGCATCATCTTTCAGAATTTGAAATAGTTCAACTGGAATTCCATCACCTCTACTAGCTTTGCTCATAGTGATGCTTTCTAAGGCCCACTTGACTTCACATTCCTGGATGTCTGGCTCTAGGTGAGTGTGAGTGATCACACCATCATGATTATCTGGATCATGAAGATCTTTTTTGTATAGTTTTCCTGTGTTTTCTTGCCACCTCTTCTTAATATCTTCTGCTTCTGTTAGGTCCATACCATTTCTGTCCTTTATTGATCCCATCTTTGAGTGAAATGTTCCCTGCTGCTGCTGCTGCTGCTGCTGCTGCTGCTAAGTTACTTCAGTTGTGTCCGACTCTGTACGACCCCATAGGCAGCAGCCCACTCCCCCGCCCCTGGGATTCTCCAGGCAAGAACACTGGAGTGGGTTGCCAGTTCCTTCTCCAATGCATGAAAGTGAAAAGTGAAAGTGAAGTCACTCAGTCGTGTCCAACTCTTAGCGACCCCATGGGCCACACCTACCAGGCTCCTCCATCCATGGGATTTTCCAGGCAAGAGTACTGGAGTGGGGTGCCATTGCCTTCCCCTGAAATGTTCCCTTGGTATCTCTAATTTTCTTGAAGAGATGGCTAGTCTTTCCCATTCTACTGTTTTCTTCTAATTCTTTGCACTGATCACTGAGGATGGCTTTCTTATCTCTCCTTGCTATTCTTTGGAACTCTGCACTCACACTGGAATATCTTGCCTTTTCTCCTTTGCCTTTTGCTTCTCTTCTTTTCTCAGCTATTTGTAAGGCCTCCTCAGACAGCTATTTTGCTTTTTTGCATTTTTTATTCTTGGGGATGGTCTTGATCTCTGTCTTCTGTATAATGTCATGAACCTCCATTCATAGTTCATCAGGCATTCTGTCAGATCTAATCCCTTAACTCTATTTATCACTTCTACTGTAAGGGATTTGATTTAGGTCATACCTGAATGGTTTAGTGATGTTCCCTACTTTCTTCAATTTCAGTCTGAATTTGGCAATAAGGAGTTCATGATCTGAGCCACAGTCCGCTCCCGGTCTTGTTTTTGCTGACCATCTCTGGCTGCAAAGAATATAATCAATCTGATTTGGGTGTTGACTATCTGGTGATGTCCATATGTAGAGTCTTCTCTTGTGCTGTTGGAAGAGGGTATTTGCTATGCCCAGTGTGTTTTCTTGGCAAAATTCTTTGCCTTTGCCCTGCTTCATTCTGTACTCCAAGGCCAGATTTGCCTGTTACTCCAGGTGTTTCTTGACTTCTACTTTTGCATTCTAGTCCCCTTAATGAAAAGGACATCTTTATTGGGTGTTAGTTCTAGAAAGTCTTGTAGGTCTTCATAGAACCATTCAACTTCAGCATTACTGGTTGAGTTATAGACTTGGATTACCATGATATTGAATGGCTTGCCTTGGAAATGAACAGAGATCATTCTGTCATTTTTGAGATTGCATCCAAGTACTGCATTTCAGACTCTAGTTGATTTTTATGGCTACTCCATTTATTATAAGGGATTATTGCCCACAGTAATAGATATAGTAGTCATCTGAGTTAAATTCACCCATTCCAGTCCATTTTAATTTGCTGATTCCTAAAATGTCAGCATTCATTCTTGCCATCTCCTGTTTGACCACTTCCAATTTGCCTTGATTCATGGACCTAACATTCCAGGTTCCTATGCAATATTGCTCTTTACAGCATCGGACCTTGCTTCCATCACAAGTCACATCCACAACTGGGTGCTGTTTTTGCTTTGGTTCGGTCTCTTCATTCTTTCTGGAGTTATTTCTCCACTGAGGTAGCATATTGCGCACCTACCAACCTGGGAGTTCATCTTTCAGTGTCCTATCTTTTTGCCTTTTCATACTATTCATGGGATTCTCAAGGCAAGAATACGGAAGTGGTTTGCCATTCCCTTCTCCAGTGGACCACATTTTGTCAGAACTCTCCACCATGACCCATCCATCTTGGGTGGCCCTAGATAGCATGGCTCATAGTTTCATTGAGTTAGACAAGGCTGTGGTCCATGTGATTAGATTGATTAGTTTTCTGTGATTGTGGTTTTCAGTCTGTCTGCCCTCTGATGGAGAAGGATAAGAGGCTTATGGAAGCTTCCTGATGGGAGAGACTGACAGAGGAGGAAACTGGGTCCTGTTCTGATGGGTGGGTCCATGTTCAATAAGTCTTTAACCCAATTTTCTGGGTTGATGGGTGGAGCTGTGTTCCCTCCTTGCTATTTACCTGGGGCCAAACTATTGTGGCTCAGAGGTTAAAGTGTCTGCCTGGAATGCGGGAGACTCCGGTTCGATCCCTGAGTTGGGAAGATCCCCTGGAGAAGGAAATAGCAACCCACTCCAGTACTCTTGCCTGGAGAATCCCATGGAGGGAGGAGTCTGGTAGGCTACAGTCCATGGGGTTGCAAAGAGTCAGACATGACTGAGCGACTTCACTTCACAAACTATTGTGGAGGTAATGAAGATAATGGCGACCTCCTTCAAAAGATCCCATGCATGTACTGATGATCTCAGTGCCCCCAATCCTGCAGCTGGCCACCACCAACCCATACCTCCACTAGAGACTCCTGGACACTCACAGGCAAGTCTGGGTCAGTCTTTTGTGGGGTCACTGCTCCTTTCTCCTGGGTCCTGTTACACACAAGGTTCTGTTTGTGCCCTCCAGGAGTGTGTATCCCAGTCCTGTGTAAGTTCTGGCAGCTCTATGCTGGGGTTAATGACAACCTCCTCCAAGAGGGCTTATGCCATACCCAGGTCTGCTGCACCCAGAGCCCCTGCCCCTGTGCCAGGCCACTGCTGACCTGCACCTGCACAGGAGACGCTCAAACACAGTTCTGTCTCAGGCTCTGTGGGGTCCCTCGGTCGTGGTGTGCACAAGGTTTGTTTGAGCCCTCTGAGTGTCTCTGGCAGGAGTGGGGTTTGATTCTAAATGCAAACTCACCCCTCCTGCCTCCTAGCAAGTAGACAACAACAACAAGCTAAGAAAATTGATGTCAGTCAATGTCGGTTGAACTAAAATTTACCTTTGCAAAAATAAACAAACAAAAAGGCATTTTGAGCAAGATATTACTGTGGAAACCAGATTGCTGTGAGCTGGTTTTTAAAGAATGAACTCTTTTCCTGACTTTGTTGAACTAGTAGAGTATACACCTACTTATCAAAAATGTCCCTGGATCATTCCAAATGAGTGTTTTGTGTTCATTAACACAGATGTGGTAGTTCAGTGATCTTAAAATTTAAAAAAAAAAAAAAACTTCATTAAAAATAAGAAAAACTAACACTTTAGAAATTTAGACTGGCCTCTCTCCAATACACGGATTTACTCTCCAAGCTTTAACTGATTTGCTAACTGAGGTTAGCAAGCAATTTTGGAATTGTGTAATCAAAATCTAAATTGATCTTAATGGCCCCAAAGAATTAATATGTCTGCTACAATGTGAGCAATTTATTCCCTTCACACCAGTAGATTCTGGTTCAGTGATTATTAAATTCTGGATTATTTGTAGGAAAAACATTCTATGAACAAGGTTGTCTTTTACATTTGCCTGTTTTGTTTGATTTTGTTTATTTTCATTGGGTCTCTTCCATCCATAGTAAGTCATTCATTTCTCAAATACGGAGCACAGCTATGTGCCCACACTGTGCTATTCATCGCTAAGTCATGGACGACCAAGTCTCCTTCAAAGGGATCGTCATCTGGTGAGGAATACTGGGGCATAAACAAACCCCGATTAAATGATACAATAAATCCCATTGTGGGAGTTTACTTTTGGGGTGATAGGAATACAGAAGGGCAAGAACCTAACTGTCCAGAGGATTAGTTTAGGGAAGGTTCCCCTAGAGAACTGACCAAGCAGCTTGATGAAACATTTGAGCAGATTTCTTCTGCATTTTTAGGCAGAAGGAATGAAGACGTGAAATTACATTTAATATGTGAGAAAGTATGACTAGTTGAAATGGACAGAAATGTTTTATGGGGAAAAGATATGAGGGGAAAGGACAGCAATGCCGGTGAGACATCTAGAAAGGAGTTTCTCATTCCAGGCTGCGTGTCTTGTGCTCTACTTAGTTGCTCAGTTGTGTCCGACTCTTTGCACCCGATGGACTATAGCCCATCAGACTTCTCTGTCCATGGGGATTCTTCAGGCAAGAATACTGGAGTGGGTTGCCATGCCCTCTTCCAGGGGATCTTCCCAACCCAGGGATTGAACCCAGGTCTCCTGCATTACAGGCTGATTCTTTACCATCTTATTCATCTAGGCAGCTATTAATGCATCTCTTCCCTGACGGCTAGGTAGTAAAGAATCTGCCTGCTCATACAGGAGACGCAGGTTTGATTCTTGGGTCAGGAAGACTTCCTGGAGAAGAAGCTGGCAATCCACTACAGTATTCTTGCCAGGGAAATTCTATGGACAGAGGAGCCTGGCAGGCTACAGTCTATGGAGTCACAGAGTCAGACACAACTGAGTATGTGCACACACACACACGCACACACACACACACACACACACACACACTAATTTCACTCTGACTGCCCATTTCTCCAGCCTTGGAAACTTGTTTATTTCAGTCCCATCATTCCCAGGAGATGCTGACCTCCTGACCAAATGACAGAAAAAGGATAGATTCTAGGATTCCCAGAACTGAAGCCTGATGTCTTTTCTCGTATAGTTTGCTGGTTAATGAAATTACGCTCAGCATATCAACTTTCACTACTTTGTATAGACCCCTCCATGGACTCTTAGATAAGAATTAAAAAAGGGAACTGAAATTACATATCAATCATTTTAATTACACACACATACACACAAACACACACATATACAATGAGCCAACATAATTTTAAAATATGAGACAATGTGGTGGGAAACCCTATCCAAAATTGTGCATGTGTGCCTGTATGTATGTGTGTGCACATGTCCATGCTAACTTTCTTTTGTACCCCCCAATCATTTAAACAGAAATAGTGTTTTTGAGATGCATTACCCCTAAGGAAAGATATTATCCCAAAAGTAAGATACTAACCACAAATATGCAGGGACTAGCAGTTTTTGAAAACTTGATTTAAATATCAAGAGCAAATAATGGAAGACTTGGAGCAAATAATTTATGTCATAAATCTCAGAGTGGGGAAGAAGTTAAGATAATGCAAGAGTTATTTCCTGGCCACCCCATGAAGGAGTTGAATCTTCTCACGAAAGAGAGAGGGAGGGACAGAGAAAGCAGAGAAAAGAGACTAGTGTGGGGCTCCTGGGGTGGGATTCTTGCCTGAAGCTGTGTCCCAGGGGGATCAAAGAAGCCTGAAAATATATCTGTGGGGTTGCAGAAGAAATTTAGCCAGAGAAAAAGAAATTTTCTTAGAAAAGTCACACCCTTCTTAGAAAGCCAAGCCCTTCTCCTATAGGGAACAGAGAAGCTGACAGGGCAGACCTAACTGAAGGAGGGCCTGAGAGTCTCCAATTATTCCATGGCCGTAGAGCAGTAGTTTTTTGCACCTCCAGGACAGATCCAGAAGAATCTGGAAGACCCAGGATTAGTTGACGCTTATATTGGGATCAGAAGGACACAGTGCTTCAACTCAACATATGTGGCCACAGCAGGAGGAGCAGTGACCAGCTGAAGCCACACAAGTAAATGGTGATGACCCCATTTAAATGATGACATTTAAGCTATTTCTGCTTAAGTGATTTGGGGGGTAGGGGGTGAGCAAAAGAAAGTGAACACATGGACATGCACACACACATACATGCAAGCATGTGCACAATTTTGGATAGGTTTTCCTACCACAGTTCCTGCAGGACTGGCTACCTGCAAGAGGGTTGGCAGGTTGAAAGATGTACATGGTCCAATACAAGCCTGGCCTCAACCCAGAAGCTAAAGGTCTAGGGAGAAGGGATTGAATTGACTAGGTAGCTAATCCAAAGTGAGTGACTTTTAAATCCCAGCTGATTGACTGATGTTGATTTGGCAAAACTATGTTCTCTGATATAACAAAATGGGCCTCTTGAGCTTGGTAGACCTCAGTAATTTAGAAATAAATTATATTTTGTGCACCTGAATTCATAACTGCATAATTTCTCTTGAGGTCACATGTATTCCATCTTCAAGGAGGCAAGTTGAACACCCAAAGAGGTCTCTTCTAAACTACGAAATATCAAAAAACATAGCTGATAGATGTAAAATCAATGCAGAGAGCTTTGCCTTGGTTGGCAGTCATGAAATACTGTGAAATGAATGGGTCTGTATTGAAATCAAACCAACAAGCTTAAGTTTATTGGCACTTTCCTCTAATTATCTTAAAATTAGATTCACATGTAAGGTGGAAGCAAAATAGAGATCTTAAGTTGTTCCTTGAGGAAAGTTGATTCCCCTCTAATCCCTCCTTCTAGAGGGGAGAAAATTGGAGGAGTTGGAGTACATGGACACTTGGTTCTATTGTTGCCATGGGGGATCTGGGTGGAATATTCTTTGCCCCAGCTATGTGAGGAGTCCGCTGTAAATATGACTTCCTAATGGCCATATCCATGATGCCCCTCATTACAAAACCTTGAATGACACTAGTGAGAAGTGCTGCAGAAGTGTCAGTCCTGTCTTAAAAGACAAGTAAAATATACGGTGATGCTAGAGGTCCTTTCAATCACACTTTTATAATAAGCCCAACTATTGACACCCTTTTGAGTATAAAAAATCTAGGTTTGTTACCCAACATCCAATGTGCCATACAGGAAAATTCTATTCCACACTCTAAATATCTGAGATGTAGGCTTAATGCCAAGAAGAAAAAAAAGTTGTCAAAAAACCTCACATTACCCTGAACTGTACTATAAAGAAACCAGGTTGAATAGTTGGCTCTGGAAACTTTTTTTTTTTTTTCAGTGTAGTCTTTATGTTTAACTGGAAAAAACAAAATTGATCTCTACAAGTCAGGACATAGAAATAAGTGTGTGATTACTAATTATACACTTAGGGGATTATTCTCCCCAAGATACACATGCCCAACTCACACCAAAATTAATCTGAGTTGCATTCACACGTGGAAGGGAAAATGGGCTCCCTGGCCGTAACTGTAAAAGTCATGAAATTCACTTACAAGCCCATGTTGCCTCTTAATAATACTCCAACACTGAAGCTCAAGTTTGTTAAGGAGCAAAGACTCAATACAACTATTCACTGTGAAGCCTTCCCAGGAAAAGACCCCAGTGTGTATTGAATATTTTAATATTTTCTTAGAAATGATTAGTTTTTTAATTACTTTAAGTAGGGGGAAAACAACCCTTCCAAAATTATTCAGGGAAAGAGTAAGTTACAACCCTTTGGACTTGGAGGTAGAACTAGAGCATGGGTAGAAACAGGAGTTTGACAAACCCTTCATTTTGCCGTTCACTTTTTAAGCACATTGAATCACATATTTCTTAATGAATGAAATAATGAAATAATATCAACAGACTGGTTCCAAATAGGAAAAGGAGTATATCAAGGCTGTATATTGTTACCCTGCTTGTTTAACTTATATGCAGAGTACATCATGAGAAACGCTGAGCTGGAAGAAGCACAAGCTGGAATCAAGATTGCCAGGAGAAATATCAATAACCTCAGATATGCAGATGACACCACCCTTATGGCAGAAAGTGAAGAGGAACTAAAGAACGTCTTGATGAAAGTGAAAGAGGAGAGTGAAAAAGTTGGCTCAAAGCTCAACATTCAGAAAACTAAGATCATGGCATCTGGTGCCATCACTTCATGGCAAATAGATGGGCAAACAGTGGAAACAGTGTCAGACTTTATTTTTTGGGGCTCCAAAATCATTTCAGATGGTGATTGCAGCCATGAAATTAAAAGACACTTACTCCTTGGAAGGAAAGTTATGACCAACCTAGATACCATATTAAAAAGCAGAGACAATTAACACACAGAAATCCCTTGCATTCCTATATACTAACAATGAAAAAACAGAAAGAGAAATTAAGGAAACAATACCATTCACCATTGCAACAAAAAGAATAAAATACTTAGGAGTATATCTACCTAAAGAAACAAAGGACCTATACATAGAAAACTATAAAACACTGATGAAAGAAATCAAAGAGGACACAAACAGATGGAGAAACATACCGTGTTCATGGATTGGAAGAATCAATATTGTCAAAATGGCTATTCTACCCAAAGCAGTCTATAGATTCAATGCAATCCCTATCAAGCTACCAACGGTATTTTTCACAGAACTAGACCAAAGAATTTCACAATTTGTATGGAAATACAAAAAACCTTGAATAGCCAAAATAATCTTGAGAAAGAAGAATGGAACTGGAGGAATCAACCTGCCTGACTTCAGACTCTACTACAAAGCCACAGTCATCAAGACAGTATGGTACTGGCACAAAGACAGAAATATAGATCAATGGAACAGAATAGAAAGCCCAGAGATAAATCCACGAACCTATGGACACCTTATCTTTGACAAAGGAGGCAAGGATATACAATGGAAAAAAGACAATCTCTTTAACAAGTGGTGCTGGGAAAACTGGTCAACCACTTGTAAAAGAATGAAACTAGAACACTTTCTAACACCATACACAAAAATAAACTCAAAATGGATTAAAGATCTAAATGTAAGACCAGAAACTATAAAACTCCTAGAGGAGAACATAGGCAAAACACTCTCCGACATAAATCACAGCAAGATCCTCTATGACCCACCTCCCAGAATATTGGAAATAAAAGCAAAACTAAACAAATGGGACCTAATGAAACTTAAAAGCTTTTGCACTACAAAGGAAACTATAAGTAAGGTGAAAAGACAGCCCTCAGATTGGGAGAAAATAATAGCAAATGAAGAAACAGACAAAGGATTAATCTCAAAAATATAAAAGCAACTCCTGCAGCTCAATTCCAGAAAAATAAATGACCCAATCAAAAAGTGGGCCAAAGAACTAAACAGACATTTCTCCAAAGAAGACATACAGATGGCTAACAAACACACAAAAAGATGCTCAACATCACTCATTATTAGAGAAATGCAAATCAAAACCACAATGAGGTACCATTACCCGCCAGTCAGGATGGCTGCTATCCAAAAGTCTACAAGCAATAAATGCTGGAGAGGGTGTGGAGAAAAGGGAACCCTCTTACACTGTTGGTGGGAATGCAAACTAGTACAGTCACTATGGAAAACAGTGTGGAGATTTCTTAAAAAACTGGAAATAGAACTGCCATATGACCCAGCAATCCCACTTCTGGGCATACACATTGAGGAAACCAGATCTGAAAGAGACACGTGCACCCCAATGTTCATTGCAGCACTGTTTATAATAGCCAGGACATGGAAGCAACCTAGATGCCCATCAGCAGATGAATGGATAAGGAAGCTGTGGTACATATACACCATGGAATATTACTCAGCCATTAAAAAGAATTTATTTGAACCAGTCCTAATGAGATGGATGAAGCTGGAGCCCATTATACAGAGTGAAGTAAGCCAGAAAGATAAAGAACATTACAGCATACTAACACATATATATGGAATTTAGAAAGATGGTAACGATAACCCTATATGCAAAACAGAAAAAGAGACACAGAAATACAGAACAGACTTTTGAACTCTGTGGGAGAAGGTGAGGGTGGGATATTTCAAAAGAACAGCATGTATACTGTCTATGGTGAAACAGATCACCAGCCCAGGTGGGATGCATGAGACAAGTGCTCCGGCCTGGTGCACTGGGAAGACCCAGAGGAACCGGGTGGAGAGGGAGGTGGGAGGGGGGATTGGGATTGGGAATACATGTAAATCCATGGCTGATTCATATCAATGTATGACAAAACCCACTGGAAAAAAAAAAAATAAAAAGAAAAAGAAAAAAAATAAAATAAAAAAAAAATAAATAGTAAGCTAGGATTTAAAAAAAAATAAATAAATAAAAAGCAGAGACATTACTTTGCCAACAAAGGTCCATCTGGTCAAGGCTATGGTTTTTCCAGTGGTCATGTATGGATGTGACAGTTGGACTGTGAGGAAAGCTGAGTGCCGAAAAATTGATGCTTTTGAACTGTGGTGTTGGAGAAGACTCTTGAGAGTCCCTTGGACTGCAAGGAGATCCAACCAGTCCATCCTAAAGGAGATCAGCCCTGGGTGTTCATTGGAAGGACTGATGCTGAAGCTGAAACTCCAATACTTTGGTCACCTCATTTGAAGAGCTGACTCATTGGAAAAGACCCTGATGCTGGGAGGGATTGGAGACAGGAGGAGAAGGGGACGACAGAAGATGAGATGGCTGGATGGCATCACCGACTCAATGGACATGAGATTGTGTAGACTCCAGGAGTTGGTGCTGGACAGGGAGGCCCGGCGTGCTGTGATTCATGGGGTCGCAAAGAGTCGGACATGACTGAGCGACTGAACTGAACTGAACCGAAAGAGCAAGGGGTGAGACTGTTGCTTGCCATTATTAATAATGGAGAGTTGGAAGGTAAAAACAATAGAAAGAAGGAGACTCATGCTGCACTTTTAAAATAGAAACCTAAATTTCCACTTACTGTACTTAAGCATATTTTTAACTTAATTATTTTCTGCTTGTAGTTTAATACTCATTGGAGAGAAATTAGAAAATACAAGGAAAAAAATAAAACTTGCTCTTAAACTCCACCACCCAGACACTATCAATGTTCGTATTTTCTAGTTTTTTACTATTTTCATTGATATGCTTTACTTTATGAAGGTAGAATTTGGAATCTATGCCATTCTGTATTGCTCTTTTATGACATTTAACATGCATTTTAAAATTCTATTAAACAAGCTGTGAAAACATTATTTTAAACAATTTGATCATTAAAAGCATTATCCTAACCTCTCTCTTTCTGTACTATAAATAGACAATAGACTGAAACATTTGCTTTTGTATTGACTTTATATCAATTATCTGAGTATACTCCTATATGTGAGGCAATTTTTATAGGTTTTCTCATTTTTTTAACTATTTTTAACAAATAATGCAAAGGCCTGGTGAGACAGACAGTAAAAAACACTATGACAATTCAATCTCCCTACTACCTTTTGTCCCCAGTTGTCTTCCTCAGAGACAGATTCATTACCAGTTTCTTCTACATATTTTCAGAAAGACTATAGCATGGAACTCTATTTTAAAGATTTTTGGTACATTTTCATTGGCTTTTTCTCCAGCACAATTGTTGACATTAATGGTACCAAGAATGAAGTCAAGTGGGTATAGAATTGAATGGTGATGGATTGCAGTAGCTACTGGTTCTATTTTCCTTTCTCTTTCCTCTTCTTGGAGGAAACAAACAAAAGCCAAGGACCAAAGACAGGTCAATCATAGTAACCTCATCCTTCCCAGCACTGAAATAGTTACAAGCATCATCACCCAAAGGCAATGAGGGACCCTGATGGCTTTAATTTAATATACTTTTTTGGTAGTTATTCTTTCTTGCCAGTAGTTTTCTTTTTTTTTTAATTTTTATTGGAGTATAGTTGCTTTATAATGTTGGGTTAGTTTCTCCTGTACAGTAAAGTGAATTAGCTGTACTACGTATATATTGCCTCTTTTTTTGGATTTCTTTCCCATTTGGGTCACCACAGAGTGTTGAGTAGAGTTCCCTGTGCCATACAGTAGGTTCTCATTAATTATCTATTATATACACAGTATCAATAGTGTGTATATCAATAGTGTGTATATGTCAATCTCCCAATGCATCCCTCCCTACATTTGGTATCCATACATTTGTTCCCTACATCTGTGTCTCTTTTTCTGCTTTGTAAAAAAAGATCATCTATACCAATCTTTTCAGATTTCACACATTATGTGTTAATATATGATATTTGTTTTTCTCTTTATCATTTACTTCACTCTGTTTGACAGTCTATAGATCCATCCACATCTTTACAAATGATCCAGTTTCATTCATTTTCATGACTGAGTAATATTCCATTATAGGCTTCCCTGGTGGCTCAGTGGTAAAGAATCCACCTTCCAATGCAGGAGATGCAGGTTTGATCCCTGGGTCAAGTTTTATTCCCTGGAGGAGGAAATGGCAACCCACCCCAGTATTCTTGCCCAGAGAATCCCATAAACAGAGGAGCCTGGAGGGCTGCTGTCTATGGGGTTTCAAAAGAGTTGGACACGACTTACCAACTAAACAAGAACAATAGCATTTCATTGTATACATGTACCACATCTTCTGATGGCTTTTATGTATTGTGATGGGGAAGGTAGACTTGGCTCTTTGCTGGTACCCTCCCCTGCAAGGCAGCATTCCTGGTGCAGCTTGTGGAAAGAATGAAGCCAAGTCAGAAGAAGCAGAACTCAGAAAGAGAAGAAAGCCCTGAGTGTCATAACGTGAATACCTACCTCTACTAGGTGTGATGGTCAGTTACTAAAGTGAGTGAATCCACTTGATTTTTTTTGACTAGTTTGAGGTGTGAGTTAGTTACTTGCAAGTGGAAGAAACTTGATTTCTACAATAAGAGATGCCCTTTTCATGTGTAAATACAACTGACCAGCAGTGAAAGGAACCCATATAGCAACCCTGATGTCAAAGAAAAATACATCTAGAGAGAAGCTCCCAGGAGGACAATCTCTGTGAAACAACATACAGATTCTCACCAGATTTGGGAAATCAAAGCAAAATATACCACAAATGCTATTCTGTGCATCTGGTGTGTGCAGGTATTTGTGCAGAAAGGAAGATGGGAGAGTCCTTGTAGACACCTGATCTGGTGCAGCCTGCAAGGTAAAACTATATAGATTCTGTGCCTTCAAGTAAGCCATATCTAGATTATTATTTTGAGTTTTGTGGGGGTTTTTTTTCCACTTTACCGGAATTAGAGAAAGAACGTAGAGTAACTGAGCTCCAGTAACATATTTAAATACAATTCAAACCAGGCTTGAATTAGAAGGTGGGGTGTATCCATTTCTGGCATCTAAACTGGTTCTTCCTGAAATTTGCACTTGGAGGACACAGAACCAGCACAGCATTCATTTATCTACAGATGATGTGTAACGCCCTTGTCCTTGGAAATGGGTTATGATGGACTGAATAGGGAGAATCAACTCAGCTTAACAACAGATGAATATATCTGCATGCACAAGCATTACACACTCATGCATATACACATACAAGCATGCACTTACACACGGATGCTCACACACTTGCACTCATAAATATGCCAGACTTGACAAGTCCATCGGCCACCTTTGTGATAATGGCGCTCACTGTGGGAGAGGAAGAAAAAAAACTGGAGTCCAGCCTTAAGCTTCCAGAGTTTCATTTGAACTTGCATTTACACTACCAAAGAAGGAAAATGAAAAATGTGCTGGCACTTTGTCATTTCCTGACAATTAGTATTTGTAACAAATCCCCAGGTAATTTGGACTCATTAATGCTCAGATGCTCATCATCTATTTGCTCTCTTTAGTGGAGCAATTGAGGGTTGGTAGATCTAAAAATGCTCCCCACCCTCCCACATCTCCACATTCTGTCTTTTTGATATGAATTGTAGGAGCAAAGTAAACAGAGGGCTCTGTTAGAATTTCCCTTTTTACAAATGAGCCATAAAATTGTCCATTAATCAGTCTTTGCTCCCAGGGGCCAGTTTGCATTGTGAAGGTTTCCTTTCCTTTTCTGATCCCCATTTTCTTGAAGAGATTACTCAAAAGAAAGGAAAAAAAATCACACAGCAATAAGCCCAAAGAATAGGCTTAAGAAAACCAGTTTGTTTGTTTTTTTTTTAACAAGCAGCCTTTGGCCTGAGCCAGATTCTCATCATTCAGTGCCATTCAAAACTTTAAAATTTACTCTACCCACTTCAGACTTTTAAAAATATAAAATAGTCTTCCCCTTCCCAGAGGATACAGTTCTTCTACTTACTCCTACAGATACTACGTGTAGGTCTTTAGCTCCATAAAAAGACCACTCTGGATGTCTGGGGCAAGAATCCACGAGCACAGATATAAGGAAAACTTGGAAGAATTCACTCTGTATTTGGCATTTCAGGGCTTTCTCCAACTTAATTACTACACGAGGTGTCAGTTCTGGCAGTTCTTGCATTTATCTTTAGGGTATTTCCTTTAAGAGACAGAAGAGGAAATACAGCTCAAGCTTGGAGCTGTTGGAGAGAAGTGGCAGGAGGTATGCCTTTTGGCTGCAGCATCCTTTTGGTGGCTCACTGGTAAAGAATCTGCCTGCAGTGCAGGAGACCTGGGTTCCCAGGTTTGATCCCAGGGTCAGCAAGATCCCCTGAAGAAGAAAACGGCAACTCACTCCAATATTCTTCCCTGGGAAATCCCATGGACAGGCAAGCCTGGCAAGCCACAGTCCATGGGGCTGCAGGAGAGCTAGACACGACTTAGCCACTAAACAACAAGAACTACCTCATTAGGCAGCTGCTTACATAGACCAACCTGCCCACCTGTATTTTCCTGGTGAACCAGATTTCTTACCTTCAGCAAAACTCCTCCTCCCAAACACAGACACTCCACAAGTATTGTCAATACATAGGCTATTTAAAAATATTTATTTGTCATTCATTGTAAGCATGATAACAAAAGAAAGAGATTGTGTAAAAACTGACTTGAATGGGACTAGAACAAAAGAATTTTCTTTGTTTGGCTTGGGACTGCTGCCTTTTGTTAGCCTCTGAACCTTCCCCGTCCCTCTTTCTCTAGTTTTCCATTTGTATTTTGTCCTCTATTTACACTAAGCATAAAACTTCCATAAGCTGTCTTAAGGGATTTCTTTATTTTTCTTTACCATTTTTTTTTTCCCCAAGCTGAACTGTTTGTCTAACCTAGGGGGTTCAGAAGGGAACAGAATAGCCATCAAAATTTTTTATTTCTAAAGCACAGTCACCCTGAGGTTAGCTTGGAAGCCAAACAGTATTAAAGTTTGTCTCACAAATGTTGGAACTAAATGCTGCAGGGTGCAGTACCCTGTGTAAAATAGAGCTATTTCACATAGAGGGACCCCTTGTTGATCTGGGAGGAGGCATCTGAGTGTGACTAACCAGGAGAGCCCCTCTTTCGGTCATTAATGCTATTTGGGTATCACTCTTGGTAAATTAAATACATTGGTCTGAATTGATGAATTGTTCCATAAATCTTCTTCTGAGAAAGTAGATGGGCCTCATAATCATTCGTCTTCATGAGAACTCCACCAATAACATTGCACTTATGCACATAAAATTCCGGAACGTCTGGGCTTGTATTTGAAGTGACTCACTCACACCTAGTGAACCGTTCCTCCCCTTCAGAGACGACAGAAGTGTGAGTTCTTTGAATCATTGATTTCCTTCGCACAAACATGTTGGATTTTGCTAACATACCTTAAGACTTTATTAGCCTACCTGACTTTATATGTCCTACAGGCTTTGGCAGTTTTGCACATTTAATTGAAACACATTGGCTTCCATAAAAGGAACTTGCTTAAATCAGAAAGGAATTTCTCATAATCTCTCTGATATTAACACTTGGACGTTTGACAGTACCTGCTGCATCCCGCGGTGCTGAATTTATGCAGCTTGGGCCTGACTTAGCGTCTGTTTCAGTCAAGCTGCAGGAAATCTCTTGGCTGTCCTGTGGATGGGGAGGAAGGTCAGGTGGGGTGGGGACTGAATGCTGAGCCCAAACTGGAAGCCAAAACGACCTTCATTATACCTATTTTCATTGGCTCCTGCATCACCCAGGAAAATCATCCTGGAAAAGTACTAGATGAAAGACCAGTTTATGTGCCAAGTTTCCCGCTGTGTCTGCCCAGACCTCACCAACATAGATGGGTTACAGGGTTAAGTGACTTAACCCTGACTTACCTCTTGGCTAGCCAACTACTGCTGGGATCCACTGTGAGGCAAATCACACCCCCCTTCTTCGAAACAAATGATGCATTTCAGGAATAACGTTTGCAACTCTGGCCTCATTCTCTGGCAGGACACTGGAAGCCAGAAGAGATCCCTGCTAGAACAAGGTGGTCGGTTCGGAGTAGGTGAAAATCTCAGATAATCCTCATTCCCCATGTAGCTGTTGTACTAATTCTTTCCTTATTGACCTCCACGGGGAGCAGCAAGGTTGTTCTTGAACAGTGAGGCAGGGTTGCAAGCTTACTCACACTTCAGTCAGCTGTACAAGGAAGTGAGTGCCTCCACGTCTCTGTCAGGGCACTAATCTTTCACAAAGCCGTCCACATGCATGGAGAAGATGGCAGGATCACCCCAGATGTGGTGCAAGTCAGCAATTCATGCTGTTTCTTGAAGCACTGCATAAATGTTCAGTTTTTCAAGTTTCTTTTCATCCTCACAGTCCTTTCCAAGAGGAGGCCTGGTCTTTGGTGAAGGGGGCTGTGTAGGGTCACATTGGGTTCAGACTGCTGATGGGAAATGGCTTAGGGACTCTTAGTCTGATCCTCTCCTCTATGATTGGAGCATGGTCAACCCACTGGCCCTGGAAGACTTGATCACACTTCTGCTCAACCCCGTGCCTCCAAGTGAGGCTGTGGGTCTCACACCATCCTTGGACCAGGTGGTCAGGACCTAGGGCCTCAGCCACTTCTCCTCACTATAGCTCTCTCACTGGCAAGTTCATCAGAAAACACCACAGCACGTAGGAGTTACTATATACCTTCCTCAGAAGATTCTGAGAGCACAGCTCAATCCCTGCTTCCCTCTAACCTTGTGGGTTCAGATGAAGCTGCCTCTGGCTAAAATGGTGGCAGGGACCAATCTGGGTTTAAAGCACTGACAATTTTTTTTTTTTTTTAGAAGTCAGAGTTTATTTCTACTTAAATACTCAAACTTTCAGATGGTTAAAAGATCCCAAGATATCTGAATTTAATTATAATATCAAAGCCAGGTGCTGGCTGTGGCTGTCTCTGTTTTGAAATCCTTAGGATGACTCTGAGCATTTTGATGACTCACTGATTCTTCTGGTCAAGAGTGGTGTTTTCTGAGTTTCCTTGTCATCCATACAAAACCATCCCTCCATTGGTGAGAACAAAAACAATGCCAGAAGCAGTAATTGTCATTGAGAAGAAGAAAGGTAAATGACCAGAGAAGATATAATTCTGAAGAGCAAACTGTTTAATCTAGTATAGAACAAACAGATGAACTTGTAGAATTTGTGTGAAAACGCTTTTTGCTTTATTCTTTGAAATCAGGTCCACTGACCACAAACTTGAGTAGCTGGGATCTTAGAAGGTCTTATATGATTAAATGAATCTCCTTGACAACAGTCAAACACCCTTCAAGATGTGGTTCACAACATCTTCTGAACCATTGCATGTGTGCTAAGCCACTTCTGCCAGGCGCCTCTGCCCATGGGATTCTCCAGGCAAGAATACTGGAATGGGTTGCATGCCCTCCTCCAGGGGATCTTCTAAAGCCAGGGATTGAACTGGGGTCTGCTGCATTGCAGGCAGATTCTTTACCAGCTGAGCTACCATGGAAGCCTAATACAAATTTTTAAAAGAGATGAAACATCTGAAGCATTGTCAATTTTGAGGGCTTTCTTTAAGGGAAAAAAAAAAGAGGAAGAAGAGAGGAGGAGGGATAAGGATGCAGTATTATGATACAAAGTTAGGTACAAAGATTAATATTAAGTGAAAAATTAAAAAATACAAAATTTTTAATGCTGAAAATTATCATAAACATTTTAAGAACCAAGAAAAATATAATATTTGTGTTACTTTGTTGTCTGGTGCCCATCTATAAGATTTTTCCCCAGTACTTAGACTGTATTTTTTTTTATTGCTTTTTCATATGGTGATCATTTTTATTATATTTCATAGAGAGAATGAAAATATGAATTTAAGCCTACTATGACAAAATTTGTTTGTAATATTGATAGTTTAAAAAGTGAAATTCATCATTAAAACATCTCATTGAGAATGTAATTTAAGTTTGTGAGATTACATATTGCCAAATTTCTTCTTTGTATGAAAGCTTAATGTTCCAACATTTCAAACTGCTTTATTCAATGACTTATCTTAAATACTCCTTAACTGACACTCTCTAACACTCTCTAACCCAGTTTGCTGTTGATTTCATGCAGTAGTGGAATATCTGAATTTTGAAAATGAAAGTGTTAGTTGCTTGTTTGTGTCAGACTCTGCAACTCCATGGACTGTATCCACAAGGCTCTTCTGTCCATGGGAATTCTCCAGGCAAGAATACTGGAGTGAGTAGCCATTCCTTTCTTCAGGGGATCTTCCTGACCCAGAAATCAAACTTAGGTCTCCTGAATTGCAAACTGATTCTTTGCCATCTGAGCCACCAGGGAAGCCTATTGAATCATAAAAAAAATAGGAAAATAATTTCATTGTATGACTCTTTTATAATTATATATGCTGCATCACTGACTGAATTCCTGTCAGGACAGAATTTTAATTTTTTGCATATGTATCAATAAAGATTGAATCCTCTATTAAAATTTTACATAAATGATAATAGAGAATTTTTTTTGTCTTTACAGACTAACTTCTGGTCCTGTACCTTTCACATCCTGTTTTTCCTGTAGGATCCCTACTAAGAACCAAGATATAAGAATTTTCTGTCTCTACATTATGGTATCACAATAGCAGGTGTGTCAGTGAATTATAACCATGGCTATAATGCAGTATATTTGCATAAATATGCCTCCACAAGAAATGTCTGTGACTTTCTAAATATATTCCGCTAACACCAAAGCAGCATTTCCCAAGTCAACTTGGGAGGGCCCTGCAGCTCAAGTTTCATTAACTTCACCATAAATTCAGCTTTTGGTAGAGCTTGCAAGGTGAATAATTTCAAACAACAATGTTCCAAGGGTGGAGAGGCAGTGGAAGCAATCTTGTTACAGTGTGGACAATATAAAGAAGGATTTGAAAACTATGCTAAGACTGATCAAAAGATAGTCTGCATTTTATTATTACCATGAACCAGACATTTTAACCAATGCTAATGATTAAAATATTCCTTCCCTCTAAAAAATGGTTTGTTATTCTAAGTCCAAAACAAGTGTTGTAATAATTATTGGGTTTTAATAATATGTGTGTAAAGTTCAAATTAGTACATTTTTATTATGCATCTTTTCACAAACTTGGAAATTTATTTGTAGGAGTATAAATTATGCAGTGAGTTACCAAAACAGATTCAACTACAAATATTCCTACTAGACATCTCTATTTAGAGATTTATTAAACATCTAAACCCAAGATTTTCAAATATGAATACCATATTTTCACCTCCAAATCTGCTCCATCCACAGTCTTCCTCGTCTCACTTGATGGCAATGCCATCCTTCCAATGGCTCCAGTCAAAAGTCTTGAACGCATTCTCGGCTCTTCTCTTTACTTCTCACATCCAACCAGCAGATCCTGATGGCTCTACCTGTTAAAATGTATCCAGAATCCAACCTTCTCTGACTCCACCGTGACTCTAATATGAGTCCCCACCATCACTCACCTGGACTACTGTAGAAGATTCCATTCTGATCTCCCATCATTGGATTCTGGTCTCCCACCATTGTTATCAGGCATTGGACCCTATGGTTAGCAGTCAGAGAGACCTCTTAAAATCATACACCAGATTACATCTCATTTCTGCTCAAAACCTTCTACTGACTCCCCCACTTCTCTCAAAATAAAAGTAAAAATGTTTACAATGATCTCACCAGGTGTAGGTATTCTCCTAAAACTTTGCATGAATTAAAGAAAGGTGCACAAATTGGAAAAATGATACATAAAATCTTTGTTGTACTAATAATCTTTCTAATAATGTACCCTAAGGACACAATCATGAATCAACGCTGAATTTGCATTTTATTTCTCACAGTACTGTTTATAACCATCACAATAGATGATGTTGATGGAGTGCATATTACATGCCCTTTTTTAAATGCTTTGTACAAATTGACTAATTTGGTCCTCACAAACCTCCATAAGATATGTATTATCATTGCCACCATTTTATAGGCAAGGAAACTGAAGCATTGAGAACTAAATTGATTAACAAAGGTCATACAGTCAGGAAAAGGTATAGCCAAAATTTAAACTCAAGCAGTCTATCTGAAAAAATCCTGCTTTAAACTATTTTGCCAAAAGAGCAAACGAACTAGAAATCATATAAATGTCCAAGTATACAGGTTTGGTAAATAAAATAATGTGTAACTAACTATAGAATCACTAAGCACAATATCTTCTAAAACTTTAATGATGTGAGAAAATAATTGTGATGATAAGTGAAAATGAGCAGATCATAAATAAAAAGCTATGACAAACGTAGACAGCATATTAAAAAGCAGAGATATTACTTTGCTGACAAAAGTCCATCTTGTCAAGGCTATGATTTCTCCAGTAGTCATGTACGGATGTGAGAGTTGGGCTATAAAGAAAACCAAGCGCTGAAGAATTGATGCTTTTGAACAGTGGTGCTGGAGAAGACTTGAGAGTCCCTTGGACTGAAAGGAGATCAAACCAACCAATCCTAAAGGAAATCAGTCCTGAATATTCATTGGAAAGACAGATGCTGAAGCTGAAACTCCAAAACTTTGGCTACCTGATGCGAAGAACTGACTCATTAGAAAAGACCCTGATTTGGGGAAAGATTGAAGGAAGGAGGAGAAGGGGACAACAGAGGATGATATGGTTGGATGGCATCACTGACTCGATGGACATGAAAGCCTGGCGTGCTGCAGTCCATGGGATCGCAAAGAGTCAGACACGACGGAACGACTGAACTGAAATGATTCATTGAAAGGACTGATGCTGAAGCTGAAGCTCCAATACTTCGGCCACCTGATGTAATGAGCAGACTCATTGGAAAAGGTCCTGATGCTGAGAAAGATAGAAGGCAGGAGGAGAGGGGGACAACAGAGTACAAGATGGTTGGATGGCATCACTGACTCAATGGACATGAGTTTGAGCAAGCTCTGGGAGATGGTGAAGGACAAGGAAGCCTGGCTTCCTGAACTGCATGCTGCAGTCCATGGGGTCACAAAGAGTTGGACATGGCTGAGGAGCTGAACAACAAGCAATAACAATCTGAATTTAACAAGTGCACATATATACAGATGCATACATATATACACACATATATACATATGTGTATATACAAAAGCAAATATCAAAAGGACATTTTAAAAAAGATTATTTCACAATGGCCAAATTCCTAGATGATTGTATTTTCTTCAACATACTTCCTCTTATTTTATACATTTGCTTCTGCAATTGTCTTTATTTTACCACTAGGAAGAAAAACTTACTTAAAAACAGTTAAGCTTTTATGTCTAAAATGTTAATTAAATGACTATGCAAACTCATAATAAAGTCATGAAGATTATAGCAATACATGATAATAGCATAACTGAAGTTTCCAAACTTCTTTCTTATCAAGTAAAAATTTCCAATTTTTCCCATTCAAATCACAATGTTTAGAAGATCCTATTTACTTGAAAAGAATGCTTTTAATTACTTTTACCTATTTAAGAAATACTTAAAGACATAGAACTGTAAGACTCATAACTTTGCCAGAAATCTTAAAACCAAAACTAAGTAGATTCTTAATTCAGTTAAATTAAACCTAATACCATCACTGGTCTTTTTTAAAATGTTGAAAATTACTTGAAAACTCTCATTCCCACCCTTACAGAGAGCTTTAAATTCAGAACCACTTCTGTAAGTGATAGTGATAAACTGTTAACTGAAATGGCAGAGTAGAAAATTGTTATTTCACTTGAATTTCTCTGTCGGTTTGGGATGCATTTGGCTTTGAGGAACAGAAAACTCACCAGGCAGAGCTGGGCTCCACCAGGCATGCCTGTGCAGACATGTGCTAACTCACTTCATCTTCACCGCAGCCCCAGGAGGAGATGGCATTCCTACAGATGGAGAAAAAGAGAGACAAGGTGGGCAAGAAACACATCCAAAAATATGAAACGGCAGATCTGAGATTCAACCCCAGGTGCTGGACTCCAGAATCACTTCTTTCTTAACCTACATCATCCTATGTACAGAAAAGAGAAGGACTCCGCATGTTACCCAGGAAAGCATTCACCGTGACCCGGGTCTCTACCATGGCTCCTGCATGCAGGGAGTTTGTCGGAAGCATAAGGAACTCAGAAGTCAGCGCGTTTTTTTTTTTTTTTTTTAATTTAAAATGGAAGCCATTTGGGACTCCTGCTAACACAGCACTTTCTGTCTTTCTGTCTACAGTAAAATTGAGTGAAATGCCTTCCTCCTCACAGGGAAGAAACCGCAAATGAAGCCAGGAGACACCGTTGCTCTCCTAGGTGAGCTGTTTCAAGGGCAGGCAATTCCTGGTCCATCCATTACCGTGTAAATAATTAAACACCTAGCTTGCGGCCCAAGCTAGGAGGTCTGTGGAGGCAATTTGCTGTAAATATGGGTGAGCACAAACTCACTCAGTCATTAGCTCCTCCTAGTGGCTCTTTGGCCTTCAACAAGAAAGCAGCTGAGGTGTTGCTGTCCTTGTGGAAGGGAAACCCTGATGGATGATGAGCCTGAAGTTTCCTCTGAAGTGACAAGACTCTTTTTCACCTCTCAAGTCACAGAACCTCACTGCTCAGTGTGAGCTGCTATGGCCCTGCACGTGGAAACTGAATTGGAAAACTGACTGCATTTACAAAGCCAGGACAGGGCATGCTATGGTTTACATAGTGAAGTGAAGTCGCTCAGTCGTGTCCGACTCTTTGCAACCCCATGGACTGTAGCACACCAGGCTCCTCCATCCATGGGATTCTCCAGGCAAGAATACTGGAGTGGGTTGCCATTTCCTTCTCCAGGGGATCTTCCCAACCCAGGGATCGAACCCAAGTCTTCCGCATTGCAGGCAGACACTTTAACCTCTGAGCCACCAGGGAAGCCCAAGGTCTACATAAGTGGTTTTTAACCTCAGATGGTCAGGTGACCCATTTTGTATCATGCTATTGAGTCCCAGTACAGTTATTTTCTTTGCTGAAGGTAAATCATCATCATTCAGTTGCTTAGTCTGTCCGATTCTTTGCAGCCCCATGGACCGCAGCACACCAAGCCTCCCTGTCCATCACCAACTCCCGGAGTTTCCTCAAATTCATGTCCATTGAGTCAGTGATGCTATCCAACCATCTCATCCTCTGTCATCCCCTTTTCCCCCTGCCTTCAATATTGCCCAGAATTAGGGTCTTTTCCAATGAGTCATCCTTTTGCATCAGGTGGCCAAAGTATTGGATTGGACCTTCAGCTTCAGCATCAGTACTTCCAATGAATATTCAGGACTGCTTTCGTTTAGGATGCACTGGTTCGACTTCCTGATAGTCCAAGGGACTCTCAAGAGAATTCTCCAGCACCACAGTTTGAAAGCATCAGTTCTTCAGCGTTCAGTCTTTTTCTGGTCCAACTGTCACATCCATACATGACTATTAGAAAAACCGTAGCTTTTACTACATGGACATTTGTCAGCAAAGTAATGTCTCTGCTTTTTAATACCCTGTATAGGTTTGTCATAACTTTCCTTCCAAGGAGCAAAAATCTTTTAATTTCATGACTGTGGTCACCATCTACAGTGATTTTGGAGCCCAAGAAAATAAAGTCTGTCCCTGTTTCCATTGTTTCCCCATCTATTTTCCATGAAGTGATGGGACCAGATGCCAAGATCTTAGTGTTTTGAATGTTGAATTTTAAGCCAGCTTTTTCACTCTCCTCTTTCACTTTCATCAAGAAGCTCTTTAGTTCCTCTTTGCTTTCTGCTTTTGTAAAGGTGTTGTCATCTGCATATCTGAGGTTATTGATAGTAGAGACATGAAAAATAAAAAAAAAATACATTGACAGTTTACATTTGACTTTTAATTCTGTCTTGCTCTTAGATGTGAATGAAGACATATATGCCATGCTTTAGTTTAATCACTTCAAGTAACATAACAAGGCACACCTATCAAAAAAAGAGGAGAGAAAGGAATAGGAAAAAAAATAGGAAAGGTGTCCAGTTTCCCAGCTTGCCCTCTTGCTCAAGTCTAATGTGGAAGCTCCTTCACATTATGAACAGACAGAACACTCACAGACTGATGCATGGGTTCACCCTGCCCTAGACCTTCCTGGATTAGGTGAAGAAGCCTGTGTTTGAGTTTCAAGGGACATTGTGGCAATAAAGCAAACAGAAGGAGCTGAGTTGTCAACAGAGCCTCCGTGCAGAGGGGTCATCATTAATAAACTTGAAAGCCGCTTGAATAAACCTAAAACCCAAACTGAAATAGTCTACCCACAGGTAATCCAGGGCAGTGGCCATAGGCAAATCTAAATAGTATCAAAAAAAGTAATTAAGGGGATCTCTTTATCCTATTAGATTGCAAGTATAATCAAATGGGAAGACATTCCAGCTACCAATCTTGCTACTGTGAGTCTGACCACATCATTTCATACATGATCCATAATCTACTCCACACTAGGTAAAAAAATATGTACTATCCATTTTATGATTGCATGAACAGGGATTAAAATTCCAACTCTTTTCTTTCCTAGGAAGCTGATCCTAGGAAACTGATGTACTTGAGATAGCGAAGTTATTGCAAATATTTTTGCAATGGTATTGTTTAGATATACAAAAACACATACATGTTTGCCCATACGTGTTTCTGCAAACACATACATGCCCACACTGCCCTAAGGCAGCTGTAGAGCTCAAAGAATAACTCATGCCATCTCAGAAGCCCCAGAAAATCAGCAGCTACACTGGAAGATCTTTAGTAAAGAAGATGGTGTCTAGAAAGAAAGTATAGACTCTGGAGTCAGAAATAAATCTAGGTTAGTATCCTTGCTCTACCCTTGAACACTGTTTCCCCTTAAGCAAGCTGATGACATCTGTAAGCTCCAGTCGAAAAGAGCACCACTAATCCCTAATTCACAAATCTGCCTGTGGGAACGAACTGATCCCATATATAAACTGCTTAACTGTGCCTGGCACAAAATAAGGCTTCAAAGTGCTTAGTGTCCTGCTAGTTTCTCTTCTTGACAAGTTCTTGTTCTGGAAGATTTCCAGGGAGGTAGGTCAAAGTGGACATGCTCAAAAGAATACTAAGGTCCCTGGAACAGTCTTTCCCTTCAGATAGTACTGTTGACTGATTGGGCCCTCCTAGTAAGATTTTTTTAAATCATGCTTTGCGGTATTCTTGGGCTTTGTAGATCAGTATTTTCCCACTCAGCCTATACTTTTTTGGAGTCTCTTTCCTAGGTTTCGCTACAGGTCTTTATTCACTCACTCATTCATTTATTGATTAGCATGTGCTAACCTTGGGCTCCCTTGTGGCTCAGATGATAAAGAATCCACCTGCAATGAAGGAGACTGGAGTTCAATCCCTGGGTCAGGAAGATCTCCTGGAGAAGGGAATGGCTACCCACTCCAGTATTCTAGCCTGGGGAATCCCATGGATGAGGAGCCTGGAGGCCTATAGTCCACGGGGTCGCAAAGAGTCGGACACGACTAAGCAACTAACACACACACGCACACACGTGCTAATCTTATATTGGGAATATATGGTGTCTAAGGCAGGCTTGGTTTCACCTTCTTGGAGATCATATTTTTGAGGAAGAGACAGATAGAAAAGAGATACCCAGGCACATAGTAGTTTAGTTATTACTCAGGATATTGTGGTGAGTGTTGTGATGGGAGTTGCAGGAGAGCTTGGAGATGAAAGCGTTGAGGTGCTAGTTGCCATCCCAGAAGGGATGGTCAACGAGGCCTCCAGGAGGAGGAGGCAGTTAAGCCAAAGGAGATATGGACTTCCTGGGAGAGGAACAGTTTGTACAAAGGCCACAAGCAGGAAGCAAAACCAGAGTAGCTGCTCCATGGGACCTTCAAGAAGGAAACAGTGGGGCATAGGGTATGTTGCCAGATTCTGGATTCTACTCCACTATTCTAGATTCTCTGCTCTAGATTCTAGTTCACTTTTATAATCTTAAACTCTTTCCTGAGGATTTAGTTGCATCATCTTCTCAGGATAGCTTTCTGTGGCTTTGACCCCATGTATATATTTAAAATTATCTCGTTTTACATCAAAAGGTCTATTTACTAAGGCAGTCTTTTTCCCTTAACTGAAAAAAATCAGAGATAAGTGTTGCCTGAATTCCTACTGTCTTGGAACCATGTTCTAATGTCTAATCTATACAGGTTGTGTGACTTCATTAGTCTTGTTAATGAAAAAGAAAAACGTGAGCTATGTGTCCAGGTTCCCAACCTCACTGCAGGAAGCCCATAGCCCACTGCCCTCCTGTTGATACTGTGAATGCAGCCTCAGGGTGGTCTCTGCTGTCCTCCGCACACCCATCTGCTGGGGAAACTTCCTTCACATTCTCCAGGGTACACAGTGCTTCCAGAGGTAGACTCTTCCCTGGACGTGAGCCCTCAAGTCTGCCAAGGTCAGCTCTGGGGAAAGGTCTGTGAGGCTGCCTGTTTTGAGAGGAATCTGCAGCCAGCCTTTCCTCTCCCAGGGCAGCACGGAGTTTTCTTCCAGCTGATCTTTGGAAGACATCCCATACCCCACCTTCTTTGCGAACCACATCCCACCTTCCTCTCCTTCTCTCCTCTTATTTCCTCCCCCTTCCCTTCACCCCACACAGATCTTGTGCTGATTGACTCATGGCCAGGCGTGCGTACCAGGGAATCAATCAAAAGACTGATGGATTGTTCCTGAGCAGAACAGCTCTTTCCTCTCCTCCACAAGGCTGCTGCCTCTGACACTTCCTACATGCCCAGGCTCAGCCTGTTTGGATGCCTCCCATCTCCTCCTGTCAGTCTGGACTAGGGCCGGCATCTGGGCACTCAGGGATCCAGCATCTGCTGCGTGGAGTCCTGACACTCTGCCACGTCAACACTGGTCTGGTCCATTTTCCTTAGCACTTCTCCATCGTACGGGTACTGCCCCTGCTGTCTCTCTCTCTCTCCCTGTGTGAACAGGTTCCCAGTCAGAAAGGGTTCCCTAATGCCTTAGTTTCTAGCAGCACACACCTTGCAGCCTTCAGGCTAAAGGATGCTGAATCAGCTCAGAGTCTTGGTTCACAAAGAGCAATTCAGTTCAGTGCAACCTTTACACAGGTTTCCTTGCAGATTGTACCTGCCGGCTTTCGCACTGTCTTTCTTTTTTGATTTTTCCTGACTACCTTTCCTCCTTCCTATGAAAGTAGAATGGGCCCAAGGACCTGAGGGCATTCATGCATGTATTTCATTTGGACTTGGTTAAAACTTTTATCAAGCCAAATTCTTCCCCTTCTGTCTAGAAAAATGAATCCCTCTCTCACTGTCTCTTTTCCCACACTGATATTTCTTTTCTGGTTTTAGCTTAGAGATGGCTATCCCCTGGTAACAAGGCTGCTGCTTACAGTATACCTCAACTCATGTCTATGTGTCCACTATTAGGAAACACAGAAAACCACTAAAAAGTAAATTTAAAAGTCATCCGTCTTTAAAGAGCAGGAGATCTCATTTATTCACATGTCAAAGTCACCCTTACAATTGTTTTCTCTGCATTAGACACACAAAGACTAAACACATAGAAATAAGTAATTTTTTTCTTTTATAGATACATAAAAGTGACATCAGTTTACCCAGCAATTTCACCTCTAGAATGGACAAAAACATCAAAATGTGTGTATGAAGGTATTCATCATGACCATCACCATGTGCTCTGTGCTGACTCTTTGCAACTCTTTGGACTGTAGCCCGCCAAGCTCCATGGAAGTTCCCAGGCAAGAATACTGGAGTGGATTGCCATTTCCTTCTCCTGGGGAACTTCCTAACCCTGGAATCGAACCAGCTTCTCCTGCAACTCCTCATTTAGAGTAGACTCTTTACCACTGAGCCGTAGAGGAAGCCATCACAAATTAGAGTCAATTTTAACCCCCAAGAATACTAAATTGGTTAAATACATTGTGGGATAACTGTGCAATGTAATACTACAAGCGTATTAAAAATACTGACATATATACATTTGAATTAACATACAAACATGGTCATGGAATATTGAGCATGTATAGTATGATGAAACTTTTGAAATAACATCCAAAATATTAAAAATGCTTCTCTCTAGGTGGGTTTTTTGTGAATAATAGGTATTTTTAGCTTGTCTGAATACATTAATCTTTTACAATCAACACTTATGCTCATAAAAAGAGTTAATAGGAAAAAATGCATAAGAGATAGTATTTTCCATATCATTATTTTTCTCAAAAATAATAGTTAATGGCACTAGGTACCACTGTGTAGTTAACTATTTCTCAGTCTCAGCTCCTTCAGTTTATAGGGGTGGGGGGTAGTGAATGTGGCTCAGAGACAAGAAGTACTTGCTAAGTTATGAACAAGCCTGAACTAGAATCTCTATCCTGTTTCAAAGGTCTAAACCCTAGGCTGCTTTGCAGGTGTTATAAATCCAGGAATTTTAATGATAAATTATGAGTGCAATGTGTATATGTATATGTGTGTGATACACATGGATACAAAATACTACATTATTCTTTTTAAAACAGATTTGAGTTTGGTTTATAAAATAATTTACAATAGCAAATAATTTTAAAGAATTTATCACTTAGTTGTGTGTGGCTCTTTGCCACCCCATGGACCATAGCCCACAAGGCTCCTCTGTCAGTGGAATACTCTAGAAAGGAATACTGGAGTGGGTTGTCGTTCTCTTCTCCAGGGTTTCTTCCTGACCCAGGGATCAAACCCAGGTTTCTTGCATTGAAGGCAGACTGAGCCACAAGGGAATTCCCCATCAAATAATTGGTGGTTCTTTCCCTATGGACAGATCCTAATTGCCATTGAATTTTTGAATCTGAAAACCATTTTCTACTCTAATCTCATCTCAACTTTCTCTATATCAGTTGTTCTCAAACTGTGATCTGTAACTGGTAGTATCTGCATCAAATTGTAAGAAATGCCCATTTTTGTGCTTTACCCTAGACCCATAGAATCAGAAAGTAGGGGGTGATAGGGGAAGGGGGCACTTAAGTCTTCTGGGTGACTCTGATACCCACTCAAGTTTGAGAATCTCTGCTTGATGTACACACCAGCAAGGTCAAGAGGCAAAACCAAGAGAAGTAAACACCAACCAACAGGAAAATTAGACTGGTCATTATTTCTCATTTGTATTTTCCTTCCTCAAACTGCCTTTCTTTCTGCCTAAACTGCCTCCTCTTCCCCCAGATAGTCCTAAGTAATTGTAAAGAATGTGGATTCCAGCATCAGATTGCCTGGGCTTCAATCACAACTGTATCACATATTAGCTTCATGCTGCTGCTGCTAAGTCGCTTCAGTCGTATCCGACTCTGTGCGACCCCATAGACGGCAACCCACCAGGTTCCCCTGTCTCTGGGATTCTCCAGGCAAGAACGCTGGAGTGAGTTGCATTTCCTTCTCCAATGCAAGAAAGTGAAAAGTGAAAGTGAAGTCGCTCAGTCGTGCCCAACTCTTAGCGACCCCATGGACGGCAGCTTACCAGGCTCCTCCATCCATGGGATTTTCAAGGCAAGAGTACTGGAGTGGGTTGCCATTGCCTTCTCCATTAGCTTCATGACTTTAAGCAAATTTCTTAGCATTTTGTGATCCTTTCCTCATCTATAAAATGGAGTGAAAATCATACCTATCCCCTGGTACTATTGTACAGATTTGAGTGTCTGACTCTGGTAAATATATTTAAGTGTGTATTAGCTGTCTCTATTATTCTGTCCACAGCCCAAGTTACAGTCTGTTTTGGGTCTATCCCATTAGAAACCAAATGTAGTCTGAGTGTCCACCATTCCCATTCACATTTCCAGGCCTTGTATTTAGTGTCCTAGTTTTTCTAGATTGGTAATGTAATTTTCTTATATTCCTCTCTGCACTAATGATTTAGTTGCCTGTGAAGAGTTGAATTGCATACATGTGTGCACCTTTGCTTCAGTTGCATCTGACTCTTTGCAACCGCATGGATCATAGCCAGCCATGGGATTCTCCCAAAAAGAACACTGGAGTGGGTTGCCATGCCCTCCTCCAGGGGATCTTCCCAACGAAGAAATCAAACATTTCGATCTTGCATCTCCTACATTGCAGACGGAGTCTTTACCACTGAGCCACAGGGGGTTGAATTGCATCCTCCTAAAAACATATGTTCAAGTACTACATACCTGTGAATGTCACCTGATTGGAAATATTACCTGTGCAGATTTAATTAAGATGAGGATGTACTGGATTAGAGTGGATTTTAGCCCAATGACTTGTTCTTCAAAGATGAGGAAGACATGGACACAGACACAAAAAGAAAGAATGTTGGAGGATGCTGCCTTCCGTCAAGTAAAGTCAAGGTTGCACGGAACCATCAGGAGCCAGGAAAGGGCAAGGAAGCAGCTACCCCTAGGGTCTTCAGAGGGAGCATAAGCCTATCAGTCCCTTGATTTGGGGTTTTGGACTCCAAAATTACGAGAAAACAGAGTTTTGTTGTTTTAAGTTGCCTACTTTGTCATAATTTGTTATAACTGTCCTTGGAAAGTAGGATATTAATAGTCTGATAGATGGGCCCTGCAGTGGATACATTAGTATCCACTTATCCAGAAGACATGGCTTCACCATTTTCAGTGGTACAGAGAATAATCATGAGCCCTGGACTTGAAGTCAAAAGCCCTGAATTTAAATCATAATCTTAATACTTTCTAGATATGCAAATCTATATGATTCCTTAATTCTCTGAAATTAGTGTTTTAACATGTAAATTCTCCAGATGAAATACAGAACACCCAGTTACATATGACTTTCTGATCAATAACAAATAATATTTAGCATAATTATGCCCCATGTAATTACATCTCAGGGAACATACTTATACTAGATAATAAATATTTATGTAAAATTTAACATTAACTGGGAGTTCTGCAAATTTGGGGGTTAAATCTGAAAACCCTACTCACATGAAAATACACTTAAGAATATCTAACTTGCACTCTTTTGCACAAATCACAGGGAAAAGTGTATGTGAAAATGTCTGTTACTTTATAAGTACTTGATAAATGCAAATAATGATAAACCAGCAGAATAATCTTTGAGAGATTCAAGTAGAGAACAGAAGTTATTTCATGAAGGAGCTCTCGGGCCATCACTCAGAATTCTACCTGTATCCAGTTTTCATAAGCTTGATTTCTCTGGTTTAATTAGAAGAAGGAGGTTGAAGGTAGTGAGAGGTAAGATTGTGGGCAGTGGTCACAGACACACAGTTACAGTATATCTATAATTATGTATTTATATCTGTATTTTATGCTTGTTCTTTACAAGTATGTATACTTGGAAGTTAAGGATAGAAAAAGCAAGTATAGAGAGCACACACAAATACTTGGAAAGCTATAATTTGGGGGTCAGTTAACATAGGGGAAAAAGCAACCTTATGCAGCAGGATAGCTCAAGCATATCATGCTTTCATCAATCACAGTACAGTGATTAATGACAATAATTACAACTCTGTGTCATCAGACAAAGGTTGACTTCTGTTTGTTATGCTGTTTTTGTGACAGCAAGGCTGCATGTAGCATTTCAGAAATATTTTTCTCCAAAACAGAAAGCTAAATATGTTTAGGCACAAAAGAGTGATCTTCACTCAACAGGACATGTTGCTCCACAATGGATAAAACGTTAGCAAATTTTAAGAGTGATCTGGAGATATAGGGCCTTAATCCCAACATTTGATGTGCTGGTAAAAAGTTCCAGGATTTCAGATCCTTGGGGAGCCCCTCAACTGACAAGGAAAGAGTGGTTACTTATTTTCCTCCACAGATAGCTGGTCTGTGAAGAGTGTTTTTAGATGACTAAGTCAAAATAGAAATATTGTGCAATTCATTAACTAATGGTTAGTACAGAAAAGTGACAATAATACAAGGCAGAAAAGAATACTCTTAAAGTCTAAAGGAATCACATTTTTCCTACCTTGAAGCAACAGAATTTGATTCCAAGCACAGTGCCAATGTTTATGAACCTAATATTTGCAGACACTTTCAATGGTTAATTATTGAATAAAAATAAAATGGAAAAATATAGTCTTTCAACTCAAGAGCCGAGTAAGTAAGATGACAAATATGCAACCATGAGACCATCATGGACTGTTAGACCTATAATAAGGAAATTTTATAATTAAGCCTACAGTTTCCAAATCTGTTAGATAGTAGAAACCTTTTTTTTTTAATTTCAAAGAATCTCAGTTAATGTTCAGTGGAACACACTTTGGAAAACATTGAACTGCAGCATACACATCACTATTGTCTGATCCCTGCCTAACTTTTTTGCATCATCTCTGCCCTCTGCTTTCCAAATCTTTTGAGCTTGAGGCATGTTGGAATATTCACGATCAAGTTTTGGAAGCAATGATTCTACAAAGTGGGATGGGTATAACACAGGGAAAATATTAAAATGTATTGTATATTTAAAAAACTCAGAATTTCTGTTTATATTTAATCTACATATTAAAATGAAATAAATTGCATAGCTATCTAATACACAGACTAACATCTGTACTTATACATAATTTATAAATTATATTTATATAATGAGAGTCTATGCCTAAAATATTTTTCCTAAAAGGGGTGTGCAATTAAAAATAAAGGGACCACTGCTCTAAAGATTTTGAGATGTCTTTTCTTATACTATTCCTATTCCCATTGCCTTTTTCGAGTTCATGTATAAGCCTATTCCACCAAACCACAAGTTCTTTAAAACATCTTTGTAGACCCCTGAGCTATTATAGCATTAGGGATTCTATAAATATTTTTTTTAATAAATTGACAAGTGAGCAAATGAATTCCCAAGCCTGGGTGCATTGTCTGAATCACACACAAAGGAAACCTGAAATAGAAAATCACCTTACTGCCAATTTACATTCCTTCTTGCCAAATTCATAGCCTACCCAGCCAGATACTTTTTACCTTGCATTTATTTTTCACAGAGGATAACTGGGAACTTTTCTCTTCATATCCATTCCTGTCTCATCTTCAAAGCTTAAATCAATGAGAATGGAGAAGATAATCCCAGCTAGAAATTAGAAGCTATGGGAACATGTAAAAATTGTAATTATTTATGGTGGAAAAGATAATTAACTGACAGATGCCTTGCCCTAATTATAACACTCTGTCAATTACTTGGCCCCATTTATCAAGATCTCCAACTTCTCCAGATCATTTTGCTGCTCAAATTAGTATGTACAGGGATATTTTTTTTTCCACTCCCTTCATTAGACTAATGTGCTTCTCCTCTTGGAAGTTTAGAAATGATTATAGAATCTTGTTCCACTGCATAACACTTCCCCAGGCACTTTCTCATGTAAGAGAAAGGCTTTGAGATATCTCTCAAGATTATCCATGTCTGTATAGATTGATCATCTCCTATATATTTTAATTATATTGAGTTTAAAAAATGTAATATAAAGATATGTCCAATTATTCAAAGTAAAGACTAAAGAAAAAGAAAGACCAGAAGGAGAGGATTGTGTTAGAGAAAGATTTTCTCTTATTGACAAGACCTATGGAGTATTTAGAAATAAGAAGTAACACCCACACTTTCAGGGTAGAATAAAAAAGTCTAGGATTTTTTTCATCTTTAAACTTACCTGGAGGAAAAAATCAATGATTTTTCAAGGTCCTTTCAAACTGTTCAAGGAGGGGAACACTGGCTATGCCTGAAGATCACCAAGGATATGGAAGAGACATGGTAATGATTTATGCATTTGTTTGCATTTTGTTTTATGCCACAGAGTGAAGAGAGGAGGGCTAGTTCTGTCTTGAATTATGACTTAGAGAAGGCATTGAGTTGTGGGTTGGTGAAATCACACCCAGAATACCATGGTCAAGTTGGGGCATCACAGCTGCAGAAAGAAGGCAGTACATAATTTGGAGGGAGTTCAGAGACAAGCAAGGGGAGTGATAAAGGTATTGGAAGACATAACTTACGTGGCAAGATTAATGCCCCAGACTATCTGTCCATACACATAGCTTGCCAGAAGGATGACTAAGGTGATGACATGATAATGCTTGAAAAGCATAAACAACCAAGGTGCAGGAAGATGACTAGTGTTGGAGATACTCATAACTTACAGGGATGAATAATTAATGTTTCCAAGGGCTGGAAAGGAAGGGTTAGTGTGAATATCAGGACACAACTGTGCTCTCGAAGTAGTTAATTAAACTGACTGGGATTTTTGTTGTTGTTGTTTTTCTTTGTGTCATCAGAATTATTGGTTGTTCCTAGATTATATGATGTGCTGTAGAAAGAAGGAAAGAAATAGAGTTCAGGTAGTGGAGGGTAAACCCACAATTATTATGCCTTCCTGGGACCACAGTCTCTGGGAGGAATCTGCCTGGTAAAACTAACCAGATTACTTCTTGTAACTGTAATGCCCAAACTTCTGTGAACAACAGGAAACAGTATTTTGACATTTTTCCGTAACACTTTATGATAGGTATATAAGTCCTTCCCAGGTGGCTAGGTGGTAAAGAATCTGCCTGTCAGTGCTAGAGAGAGATGTGGGTTCAATCCCTGGGTCAGGAAGATATCCTGGAGAAGGAAATGGCAACCTTCTCCAGTATTCTTGCCTGGAAATCCCCTGGACAGAGAAGTGTGGAGGGCTACAGTCTATGGGAGTGCAAAAGAGTCGGACACAAGATAGCAACTGGACGTTTCTAAGTCATTCATCATCCTTTTAATAAATGCTAAAGTTTAAAAACATAACTTGACCAAATATTTTTTCTCTTTCAAATATTCTTATCATTCAGTGGTCAGCAAATTTTCTTTTGTAAAGGATTATAAAGTAAATATTTTAAGATATGCATGTCACGTGGTCTCCATAAATAATCTGCTGTAACAAAAATCAAGAAAATGCAAAATACAAGCAAATGGGAGTGGTTGTGTTCTAGTAAAACCTTATTTATAAACACATATTTGAATTTCACATTATTTTCATGGGTCACAAGACATTTTTTTCTTTTGATTTTTCCAAACAATATTTTTTTTTTTAATATTTTTAGCTCAGGGATGGTACAGAAGTAGGAAGTGAACTGGTTCTTTCAACCTAATCAAATGTATGAGTGGTATTTCCCATATTTCAAATCACATTATTTATTATGGGATTAAGCAACTTTTGATTCTAAAGTTCACATTAAAATTTCTGAATTAAAGGAAGTTAGGGAGAAAATATCCTTCGGCCACAATTGGACTGACAGAAATTTATGGAAAGCAATGATGATGACTTTGATGGTGACAAGAAAAATATATCATCATTATATGGAATTAACCTGAGGCCTCTGTCAGTTACCAACCACTTTTACTTCATAGAAATAATTAGGTAGTTTTCTCAAAAAGAACAAGGGGAATAACACATATAAATGTCTGCCAACTCTACACTTTTCTTTATCCAGGTTTCCCTAAAAAAAAAAAAACAATTTCTCCTTCTGTACCACAAAAGAGGAATAGAAAATATTAATTCTTTTTCAGCCACTGTAAGGATATCTGTCCACTGTAAGGATAATCAGTGGACAAGGCATTGTCATTTCCATTTTCTTCTGAGTCACTAAAATATGGATGAAATGATACTAAAATATGAAAATTAAAGCTACCAAGAGCTTTAGAGTCATGATTACAATTAATCAGATATTCCTATAAATCAGAATGTACATCAAAATGGCCAATGTGGAACACTGTAAAAATGAATAACAATCTCAAAGATTAAAATTTTCAGGCTGAAATGGTCATCTCAGAGGAATGACTTTCTTAAATTGATGCTTCCAGCTCAGATGGTGACTCACAGGTGAGGCAGTCTAACTGTACGTGTTATTTTGTCTGATCGAGAAAACAATGGCTTTAGTGTTGAATGCTTTCAATTCACTTGAGTAATAAAGGCACACAACTAAACACATGTTTATCTTTGCAACTAGATAGAAATGATTTTCCCTTTCTGCTTTATAGAGTTTAGTAAAAATAAGTTGGGGACTTCACAACTGCAACTTTCCTCAGCTTTATAGAACAGCTTTATGTTTTTCAATGTCTTTTAATAGGTTTACAGCATCAAAGCTAGCAATGTTTAATAAAGCCAATAAATAACTGCATTATAAACTTAAATGTTTATGTGGCAAAAAGGTAACAAATTCACCGTTGGTGGGAGGAAACATTTTACAGTACATGCAAGAAAAAAAGGAGATGAAAAGCGACTATCTTTTAACAGTTTTAAGGCTAGTTGAATTATTACCATTTTCTAAATCACATGAAGCAATAAAAATTTATAATAGAAGAATATTGCCTCTGTGAAATGGATTGCAGATTTTGATCACTGCCTCTAGCTTAACCACATATTCCCTATCTCTACAGATAGCATGCAGTAAAATGAGAAAATATTGTTGATTCTGAAGAAAATGCATACTAATTTCGATAAATTTATATGGGTTACAAAATAAAATTTGATTAGTTTCCAAGTCTCTAGGAAAATAAATTGGAAAATACATAAACATGAAGATACACTGAAGTTTAAGAACAAGTGGGATTAGTTGATTCAAAGGATGATGTATTAAAACAGTGACACAACAAGAAGGTGCCCAGGAGAGTAGCGATCAAGAAGGTACAAAATACATGAATGTAGAGGATTGACCACGAATATTTTATGTCTTGTTCCACTTCTAGATGATCAGAGCCAATACTGAAAAATATCGCAAAAAGGAAGCTTTAGTCTAATGTTTAAAATCATAGGGTTGGGAGTCTGGATCCAGACGCAAGCTCTGATATTCACCTGCTGCACATCTTTGGGCAAGTTACTTAACCTTTCTGTGCGTTATCTCATCTGTAAATGGGAGGAGTGCATCCCACCCATGAAGTTATAATGAGGTACTGTCTTACATGTTTTACCTGTTTGGAAGTAAAAGCTAAACACTCATTTAATAGTGAAATGAGAGTTTATCTTGGCACTCTATCGTCTCTTCTCTGTTTATCAGCCAAGTCCCCCTAGACTCACAGCAGCCTTTTGCCCATCTTGAATCCCTCCACAGGCAGGTTCATCCCTGGTGGATCTGTTCCCTCATCCTTTCAATAACTCCTTCCCTTTCATCTTATCAAATCTCACTTTACTACATCAGTTTGCTAAATCTGATAAGCTGCTCCTAGCTAACCTCTTTGAAACTATGCTCTGAATAATCTTTACAATGCCAAAATCTTTCCATACAGCATGTCATTTAATTTAACTTACACCTGTGGGGTAAGGACTCTTTGTCATATTAGAGCTAAAGAAAGTGATGCTCAATGTTAATAAATTATACAAGATCAGAAAACCAGCAGCTGGCAGGGTCTAAATAAAGGCTCGAGGAGCTGGGCTGGCCCAGTCCACCACAGTGTACCCACACACTGCAAATCAAATCTGGGATGATGTGGAAACTCATTGCTCTGGTTCCACCCAAAAATTCTAACAAAAGCCTCTGCAGATCACCCTTCCACTCCAAATTCCAGTTCCCAGCACACTAATGGAGATGTGTTGGAGGGAAAAAGAGAGTTACAGACACTGCCCTCATCCTCAGATACTTACTTAGGAAGTCAGATGACTAAGTCTGCAATCCTCAAGTGTGACCATTAGTCTAATCTTTGCATTTTCAGACTTTGAAAAGTTGTCTTCTCACTGTCACTCTATGCTGTAAACCCCACAACTCATGAATTCTGCTTTCATTTGGAAATGACTTCTCAGACATTAGCCTTCACACAAGTAGAGTGAAAAAACAAAATTAAAGAAGTGTATATTACTCTCCTCCTCTGATAGAGATGCTGACCTGCAGAGGCCAGCTGGTTTAAGCCACCATATGTGAATGCACCCCACCCGCCCAGTTTTCTTTCTCTACATTCCTAGTCATTCATTTGCCTATAATTCATCATAGTGTGTTTAATTTAAAATTAATTCCCCAGCTAATTTTAAGATTTATGGCCCAGTCTTTGTCTCACAATGCTGACTACACTGAGAAAGGAACTCAACTGAAAAATAATGAATCTGGAGTTTTAAACTGTCTTCACATTGAGTTGCAATGAGTGTATTATCAGTCCAATAAACTAGGTTTTATTTTTAAATACATTGAAAGAAAATAAAAGATAGGCAATCAGATTACATTTCCAGCAGGTCAAATTCTCAAAAGGCCCAGTATGTCTTTAATTCTGAAGAGAAATTACCTGTCCTAAGAAGAACCTGAAGGGAGGGATGGCCATGATTTAGATGTCTCCAGCGTGGGGTCCCTGGGGAAGACATGGTCAAATACATCTGATGGGGAAAAGACGATATTGAGGCATGGAGTTATTACACAACCTGCCCGAGGACTACATACCCCTGGAGAGACCCACAAAACCCCTCTCCCACCCTCCTTCTACTCCGCCTCCAGCTCACAGACCCATTTTTGGGGGGCAGGGTGAATCACAGGAACAGACTTTTTTCTGACTTCGATAAGTTTTGCGCTGCTCCACCTCAAACTTTAGTCTCAGCTTAGATCCCTTTGAGGCCTTCCACAACTACTCTGTCTGATAGTAGAGCTCCTTTTCTATTTGTTCTCAGCATGCTGTTTGTTTGCTTTATAGCAGTTGACTTTTATAAATATAGATCCACTTGGTTGTTTTCAGCCTTTCTCTTTCATCCACCCACTAGAATGAAAACTTGAAGAGGGTAAGACCCTGGCTCCCTTTCAATAGACTCCATTGTACACAAAGCATTGGTGTAGCACCCAATGCATTAAAGGCTTCCAGTAAGTTGTGTGTGTATGTGTTTTTTTAAATGGATAAAAGCAAAGAGTAAACAGAAAAAAGAAAGGTGGGAGTGTTGAATGGGAAGGAGAGACTGAGCCCAAATTCTGTCTGACAGCAGGATGCTGGATTTGAACACCTTTGGATCCTCGGTAGAGAGCAGCTAGAATCGTTTGCAGCAGATAGGAAAGTTGACATTAGGAGTGAGAGACATGTGATCTTGATAGTATAAACCATTGGCAAGCGTGGAAAAGCGGGGTCCTAGGGACTTGCTGTCAGTCAGTGTTTAATCTGAACAACTGCTCTCCACCTAGGGGACCTGTCTCAGCAACAAGGCCAGAAAAGCTAGCCCCTTGCTCACTTGTGGCTCTCTCCAGCCAATGGACTATTTGCCTTGCAGGTGTGTTCGTCACTCAGTTGTGTCCGACTCTTTGCCACCCTATGTGTTGTAACCCACCAGACTCCTCTTCCATGAAATTCTCGACAAGAATACTGAAGTGGATAGCTATGCCCTTCTTTTTCAGGGGATCTTCCAAACCCAAGGATCAAACCCATGTCTCTTGTGCCTTCTGCACTGAAGGTGGATTCTTTACACTCTGAGCCACTTGGGAAGCCCTGCCTTGAAGGGAAGGTGTGCAGCTTACACTTTTACATTCTTTCTTTTCCTTGACTGGTTTTCTTTATTTCTTCTCTTTCATTCTTTTGCCTCTTTATTTCTGAGCTTTTAAGATGTTTGTATTTACTAATTATCTTATTCTAATTATTTTAAACAATGCAATTTTAGTCTGTCTTGCTTTATTACTTTTTGATATCCTAATTGGTATTTTTCTATTAAAATATTAATAAGGCTTATTTTGCCTCTTTAAGATAATTGTATTAACTTGGGCTGCTGTCACAAAATTGCAGACTGGGTGGTTTGAGTAACAGAAATTTGTTTCTCACAGTTCTAGAGGCTGGAGGTCCAAGACCAGGGTGACAGAATGGTCAGCATGGTTGGGTCTCATAAGGGCTCTCTTTCTGACATGCTGACAGAAGCCTTCTCATTTTGCCCTCCTGTGAACAGGGGGAGAGACAGTGTAAGCTCTCTGGCATCTGTGCTTATAAGGTACTAATCCCATATGAGCGTATCACCCTCCTGACCTCATCAAAACCTAAGTACCTCCCAAGGGTCCTGTCTTCAAATACTATCACCTTGAGTGTTAGGGCATCAATACAGATATGTGAAAGTACACAGTTCAGTCTTTAGCCCTGTTTAACCATCTTATGGTCATTTCTTTTTTTTTTCTCTTTGACTCCTTAAATCCCTCTTTTCACTTTACATCATTTACTCATTAGTACAGAACTCCATTTAAAATTTCAAACCATAACTTTGGTTTTTCATGCTTCCTTTCAAGGGTGATAAACAAGGTTCAGGACAACATATTTATTTGTTAAAATATTGTCAAGCAGGAAGATCCAGTGACCTGTCCAAGTGAGAATTCTTAAAGTATGGAGGGCCACAAAGATCACCTAAAGATGCTCCTCATGTGGGATCTTCAGCCAAAGGGAAGAAAAAGCAAAATCAGGGCAGGAGAGAAGGGGACATGTTGGGGATGGCTAGGACAGATGGTGTTTTTCTCATCTGCAGTCAGAAGCCAGAAGAAACAAAGGGAAATATGAGTTCAAATAATACCTATTGCAAGTATTTCCAGTTGCCATATTTTTAAACGTGATTTTCAAATATTTTTCAAGAAAACCTCCAGACAGTTCTTTCAAACATTATTTTGTGACACAGACATATTCCTTTTATAACTAGAAAAAGTATATAACTATTCACTCTCCCACTATTATGCTACCACAAATGTATGTATCACCCAGCTTTCTTTCACCTTCTTTACATCCCATCCCCTTCCCATGAAAGGCATATAATTGTGATTTGCAACTACGGATTAGTATTAAGGGGTTATTACCAGAGGGGACTCAGTAACTTTTCAAAGGCTTTTCAGATATTTGAAGATCAGAATGCTTACATATAAACTGAGAAAAACATTTCTGTTACTTTTTTAGGTCATCCCTATATGACCACGACTATTTGAACAGTATAGGTGTAGGAAGAAGAAAGAAAAATAGCAAGGCTAGATAAATACTCTAGCCCCTTACACTGTTCTTTTTCTGTGAAAATGTTTTCAGAAATTTTGAGCATTCAGTGTTAGAAAAAAACAGTTATTATCCACACCCCCCCCCTTCACCTGATGAAAAGAGCCAATTCATTGGAAAAGACCCTGATGCTGGGAAAGATGGAGGGCAGGAGGAGAAGCGGGTGACAGAGGATGAGATGGTTGGATGGCATCACTGACTCAATGGACATGAGTCTGAGCAAAATCCGGGAGACAGTGAAGGACAGGGAAGCCTAGTGTGCTGCAGTCCGTGGGTCACAAAGAGTCAGACATGATTTAGTAACTGAACAACTAACAACAACCTCCCACCCCTGCCTATAACATCCTTCTATAGATTACAATGTTAACTGAACAGTGAATGAGTAGATCCAAAGTTTGCTGACTACTCAACATAGAGTGAATTTGTTTTCAAGTTAAGAACAGCAACAAAATCCAGACTAACAAGATGTCTTGCTTTAATAAGTACTAAACATAAATGTAGGATTAATTGGATATTGTTTTAAGCCACTTAAATAATCGAATATCAGCAATGAAGGAAGCAATATAATTTGTCTTGCTAAAAAAATAGCTACATTAATGAGGCTAAAAACATGAACCATTAATTCTATGGGGTGATGGATCTACAAAGAAGCACAGATCATGTGAGGGCAGAGTATCTGCATTTTGTTCTCATCTTATATATACTTCGTCATTAAGCATTTTTCATAAACATAATAGAAATGGTTCAACAGAGCTTTGTCAGCTGAAAAAGTGAAACAAATTTTATGAATTGCTAATGTACCATACCAGTGATTTAACATGCTAAATAAGAGTGAGTTTTATTTTTCTTTCTCAAGCACACAACTGGATAAAAGTGAAAATTTAATCCAATTGGAATTTGGGCTCTGTGCATCTTTGACTAAACATCTGGATTATCTTTTAGCCAAATGCATTAGTTGCTTTAAAACCACATACAGTGGGTAGACTTAAATAATTTTTAAGAATATAAGAAACAAACAAACAAAAAAAGAATATAAGAAACAGGAGGATACATTTTGTATAAAGATGATTAGAAAGAAATTATACTGGCATTTTTGTTTGTTCTATAAGGTTACTCTGAAAGTAATTAAAACTATATATATATATATAAAATCCATGGAACACATGCATGTCAAGGTTCAAATTTCAGCCTCTAGTCAACCCACTCCAGTATTCTTGCCTGGAGAATCCCAGGGACAGAGGAGCCTGGTGGGCTGCTGTCATGGGGTCGCACAGAGTTGGACACGACTTACTTGACTTAGCAGCAGCAGCTAAAAATTACCCTATGATCTTAGGAAACTAACAAACCTTCTAGGCTTCAGACTCTGTCTATAAAGTGAAGATAATAGTGGTAACTCCTCTACAGATTTATGAAGATTTAGAAGATAATAGAGGTAGAAAGTTCGGTGTCTGACATATTATATGGTATTTTCTAGCTGTTATCAGTGTTACTGTCCTTATCATTGTCATTGTCCAGCTTTCTGCCAAGCTTATTTTTAAAAAAATCAGCATTTTTACTTGCATTTTTACACAATTTCTGATCTTACTTTCCTAATAGTGTGATGATAGTTGATAACACACTTTAGGAAAGATAAATAGAATATTTACATAGCCACAAAGAAATCTTGAATTTCTACTCCTATATACAGATAAAAGTATTTAACCAAAAAAAAAAAAAGTATTTAACAGAGGGTCTCTAGCCTCTAGGATCTAATGTCTGATGATCTGAGGTGGAGCTGATATAATAATAGTAGAAACAAAGTGTACAGTAAATGGAATGTGCTTAAATCATCCCGAAACCATCCACTGGCAACTCAGTCCATGGAAAAATTGTCTTCCATAAAATCAGTCCAGCCAAAAAGGTTGGGGACTGCTAATTGAGAAGACGGGAAAATCTGTGGACAACATGAAAAAAAAGTGATGAATCATGAATCATGTTAGTAATTTTAAAGCAAATCATGAAAAGTTTTCACTTTTATCCAGTTGTGTGCTTGAGAAAGAAAAACAGAAGTCATTTTTATTTAGCACATTAAATCATTGGTATGGTATATCAACAATTCATAGCACTTTTTTTTTAGTTGACAAAATTATTATGTTTATAAAATTAAAAGCAAATCAGGAACATTGTAAACATTCATGGATGCGAATTGATGCCGTGTCTGCAGGCACTGCAAATATTTTTATGTTCAACATCTTGAACTTTTCTTTTTCTATTCGTGAAGAAGGAAAAGACAAAAGAATAAATGGCACAATGACTTATTCCTGATGGGGACACATTAAGTACCCTAGAAGAGCCTCTAAGAGGCCTTTGAATCCTTACCCAGTTGTGCTGGTTTATAAATCCCTAGGGATTAGCCGCTCATTGACAACTAAGCCTGGGAAATGCATTTGGTACTGGTTCTTGTTAATAAATGTTAAAAATACTTATCTAGAAAATTCAGTGTTGATTGGATACAGATTTGAGCAAATCAAAAATCCAACTCTAAAAATAGCTTTCAAGTTTGGGAGTTTTTCTATCTGTTTCCATGAAAGCACAAGGAGAAGCATTAATTGCAAAGCACATTTAAATACAAAAGACTCCATGGACCATTCAATACTTCCTTATGTGAATTTTCAGGAGGGGAAAAAAAAAAAAACAGGTCTTTCATGGCAAACAATCTCCAACTACTCCTTTCCACTCAGAATTCATAATTACGCTTAATCTGCTACTCCTTTTGGCTCATTTACAGGTCCTCTTGGCAGGTAGTGAATGCAAAATCATTTTAATAGGGGGTCCCCTGGGAATAGAGCAAAAGTTTCGATCATTTACGGGTGGTTCACAATGGAGTATGGCCAGCTGTCGGGCGCCCTGAGCATGAAGACCACAGCTCGCCTAAAGCTGCCATTTGCATGTCTGTCTTCAAGGTCAGCAACCTAGAAAGGAAGAGGCCACCTGTGAGAATGGGAAACCAGCCATTGAATGGACTGCCAGTGCCAAAGCCAGTCAGGAAAGTCCCAAAGTGATAGGGCAATGCCCAGAGTGGGTGCACTCCTGTCTGCTTTCCTTTTGGCCAAGAGTTGCCCCCAGGGGCAAGTGTTAATGAGACTAAGGCTCCCAGAGATGGGAGATGCTTGGCTCCATCAAAGGGCCCATTCAAAGCCAAGCTGTCTCCACCACCCACTCAGGAGCTGCCAGACCAGCTCAAGTTACTATCCTCACCACATACCTTAAAGGTACAGTTACTGGCAAACCCACCAGACTGTCTGGAAGTAAAAGAGAGAGCATTTCTAATTGTGTGTGTTAGGTATCAACACTTTGTTGAATGCATTTTATCTGTGTGTATGTACATTTTATTTTTTTTATATTATTTTTTTTATTTTTATTAGTTGGAGGCTAATTACTTCACAACATTGCAGTGGGTTTTGTCATACATTGACATGAATCAGCCATGGAGTTACATGTATTGGACATGTACATTTTATTTTCTACTTAAACTTGAAAGAACCTTGATGCTTCCCATTTCAAAGAAAGTTGTTTTTCTATCAAACTCATTTACTCATTCATTTGCTCTTTTTAATAAATATTCTTGAGTGGTTAGGGCATTAAATTACAAATCCCCTGTGCCTTAGAAAAAAAAATAAAACTGTTATCAAAAAGATGTTTCTTAAGTTATTTTTTAAAAAAAGAATCTCTTTCTCAAGTTCCTAGCATTTTACAGACACACTCCATGGTTTTTTTCTTACTTTGTGGTAAAAGGGTTTTCCAAACATAATGTATTATTGTTTACTCCTGATTTCTGTAGTCTTTTAACCTTATATATACGTATATGTTTATATACATATGTACATACACATATGTTTATTTGTGAATTACTTATTAAGTACTTACTATGTGGTGAGCTTTGGACTAAATGCTGGGTGTAAAAGGAAAAGTAGGACACAGCTCAGACCTCCTGAAACACTCCCAGAAAACAGGAAAATATGCTTGCCGACATGCTTGATGCTGAAAGCTATTAAAGACTCTAAAAGTAATGTGTATTAGTTATAGCAAGAGTCCAAAAGAAAAAGGAGTAACACAGGCAAAGATGTTATTTAGAAAACATGCCTGACTCGCCTCCCACCATTAGGCTTTGTGTGCGTGCATGCTCAGCCACTTCTGTCATGTCAGACTGTGCGACCCTATGGCCAGGCTCCTGTGTCCATGGGATTCTCCAGGCAAGAATACTGGAGTGAGTTGCCTTCTTGACCCAGGGATCAAACCAGCATCTCTTACATCTCCTGCATTGGCAGCCAAGTTCTTTACAACTGGTGCCACCTGTTACACTTCAGTTTTAATTAAGAAAAAAAAATTATCAATAACAATGTTTCTAAATTTCTATCCAGCATCTCTATTTTATTTTGAGCTAGCCCTGTGACTGGAGGAGGAAATGGCAACTCATTCCAGTATTCTTGCCTGGAGAATTCTGTGGACAGAGGAACCTGGTGGGCTACAGTCCATGGGGTGGAAAAGAGTCAGGCATGATTGAGTTACTGAGCAGAGACACAAGCTCTATAATTAAGTCATGATCAGGGCTCACAGTAACCACATGCTGATTGGGGGCCAGAGTTTCGGACTGCTCAGACAGGGGGGCCAAAGTTTCTACTATGTACGTACATACTTGAAAGCTTGAGACACTTGTAGTGAGCAGGAAGATGTTTGAGGTTATTTGCTTGGGTCCTTAGGTAGCTTCAGACCCAAGCAGTCAACATTTAACTAAAAAGAGAAGAAGAAAATCCTTGATTATGAGAGCATGTTGTGTTTTGTTTTAATTGTTTACATTTTTATACAATTTTAATAATTGTATTTCATTTACTGTTATTACAAAATATTGGCTATATTCTCCACATTGTACAATACAACCCTATAGCCTATCTTACACCTTTCTGACTTATCACACTTAACATAATCTCTTCCTAGTCCATCCATGTTGTTGCAAATGGCAAGATTTCATTCTTTTTTCTGGCTGAGTAATATTTATATATATATATATGCCTAATATATAGATTATGTATATATGCATACCACATCTTCATTATCCATTCCTCTGTTGACAAACACTTGGGTTGCTTCCATATCTTGGTTATTATAAATAGTGCTGTTATGAACATCTTTTCAAATGCTTCTTCATATATAAAGCACACAAGTTATATATATATATATATATATATACACCCAGGAGTATAATTGCTGGGTCGTATAGTGGTTCTGTTAGTTTCTTTGAGAAACTTTCATATTGTTTCCCACATCTGTACCAAGTTACATTCCCACCAACAGTGAATGAGGGTTCCCTTTTCCATACATTCTCGTCAACACCTGTTATTTGTGTTCTTTTTGAAGACAGTCATTTTGATTGGTGTGATATGATAGTTCACTGTGGTTTTGATTTTCATTTCCCTGGTGATTAGCGATGTTGAGTATCTTTTCATGTGCCTGTTTGCCATCTGCATTTCCTTTTTGAAAAGATGCTTATTTAGTGCTTCTGCCCTTTATTCAATTGGCTTGTCTGTGTTTTTCTGATATTGAGTTATATAAGCTATTTACATATGTTAGATGTTAATTCCTCATCCCTGGGAAACTTAGAGAAAACCAAATTGAAAAGAGAGTATAATTCTATATTTTCACTACAGGAAATGTTCATTGAACATTTTTAGGATCTAGCATTTTTTAATAATAGCTGACATAAACACAAATATTTCTAACCACCAGCAGTTAAGTGTTAACATCAGAGAATCTGGCTAAACAGCACTAATCTTAAAATGTTTTTGCAGGCCTGAAATGGTATAAAAATAAAAAGTTAAACAAAAAAAAAAGAAAGAGTTCCTCCCTGGCTACCCAGTCACCTTTTATGTCACTCACCTATTCATATTTCAATTCTCTGTATTCCACTTGTTAATATGATTTGACATGATTTCTGACTTTTATGTAATCAGTTTATCTGTGGATTTCTCACCTTCCCCCTAGAATGTAAACTTACTGAGGGCAAGGAACTTATATGTCTCACCTTTAGTATAAGCTAAAATTAAAACATTCTATTTCTGACTTGCAGTTTCCTTGTCTGTCTCTGAGGGCAAGGAACTTATATGTCTCACCTTTAGTATAAGCTAAAATTAAAACATTCTATTTCTGACTTGCAGTTTCCTTGTCTGTCTCATCCTATTTGTTTTGCCGTTCTAAGCCAAGCCAATTTCATGCTTTGGATGGAAATATTTGAGAAATTTCGAATTAGGCTACTTCCATTTTTACTCTGGTGTAGATTAGCTACTGATTAGCAGCAATAGTAATCACATACAAATGCAAATCAGATTTTAATAATTCCTTTAAAAGTACACTAGCTTCCCTTTAGATTTAGAATAAAATTCATAGTCCTCACCATGGTTTGTGAGGTGGCTGACTGCCTCTGAGATTTTCTGTTCTCCAATCTTCCCCTATTTTTGCTCAGCATCTCTTAAAGTGCTGTTTTCTGTGCCTCAAACATGTTTTTCCAACATTCTCCCCCAATCATTCATACCTCTGCTCAAATGTCCCTCTATTACTCTCCTTAATCTATGTTTAAAGGGTTTTCCCCTCTCTACCCCACTAGTTCTTGTCCTTAATCTGATTCCTTTGAAAGTAAATTGCCCTTTTACCTCTAAACACTTTCTCTCCCATCGTTACCTAAAATTATTTAATTTCTATTTATATGCCTGTTTGTTTCCCCTATGAGAAGGTTAAGTGTGAGTTTGCCAAAATGTTCATCACTTTATCCTCAACCTAGGCATTTAGCATGGAGAAGGCAATGGCAGCCCACTCCAGTACCCTGCCTGGGAAATCCCATGGACGGAGGAGCCTCGTAGGCTACTGTCCATGGGGTCGGGAAGAGTCGGACACGACTGAGCGACTTCACTTTCACTTGTCACTTCCATGCACTGGAGAAGGAAAGGGCAACCTACTCCAGTATTCTTGCCTGGAGAATCCCAGGGACGGGAGCCTGGTGGGCTGCCGTCTATGGGGTCGCACAGAGTCGGACATGACTGACCTGACTTAGCAGCAGCAGCAGCAAGCACTTAGTAAGAGATCAATTAATTTGTGTGAAAAGAATCAACATTTAGTGCTTACTGTAAATGGTAACCATAATAATATAAATGAATATAATGGCTTTTTTAGGAAGCAACTTTTATACCCATCAAAGTCGGACCCAGATCTTTTGATTAGTGTGCTATACATTTATTAATGGTGACCCCAATTGTTTTATGAGATCATCCCTGTTCCTGTAATCCTAGGGTCACCTAATACCATCTGAGTATGTTGGCAGGCTTCAAGGTACCCATCAATTCCCCATGGCCAGAACCCCCACCCTTTATTTGAGTCAACCTGGAATCCAGCCAAGAACTGGCCCAACTGTTGCCACCACAATACTGTGGTTTCCACAAATGCCTGAATATCTCTCAGGATGTTCTTGGCATTCTGGGAGAGGTTCATTATTTTGCCTTCATGGTTTGGGGCTGGCAGAAATAGACTCAGGAAAGCGTCACTGTGACATAACTTTCCTGGAAAATGATAGATTATTTTCTCTATGGCTGTTCTCAAGTCCTCTTTCAGAATTTTTCCCCACTTTGGTGGGAGTAGGATAAAAACATCTGTGCTTAATATTCAAAAGGCAAGTTTTATGTTCAAACTGCTGCAATCCTGCAGGGGGGTTCCCACAAGGGAAACCAGTAGCACCTCAAATCCCTTAACTCCTCTGGTTCCATTACTTCATTTTATGTACAGATATATATCAAGTTCTCAAGATCCTGTGGATGATCAGGTAAATAGACACTTGCCTTAGGAGGTAGGATGGTGCATTGGAAAGAGCACAGTTTTACAGTCAGGAAGATTTTGTTTCTAAGCTTAGGTCTACTACTGACTTTGACTAACAAGTGACTTGGGATAAGTGACTTAATCTCGCTGCCCTTTTGATTTTTCAGGGGTTTTCACTTCTGCCTTGGAAGGATTTGGGGAGGATGATAAGAGGAAACAGATGTATGCCACCCAGCCTAGAGTTTGATACACTGTCAATGTCCATTGCTTAAGCATGCCTAGTGTGTTAGCCTGGCACAGAGTAGGAACTCCATAAACATTTGTGGATGGTTGGGTGAATGAATGCCCACAAAATGTGAGCTCTGTGTCCCTTCTCCTCCCACCAGCTTCAGACTCATTCCATCCACAAGACTTTCACAATAATAACAATAATGTGTGTTAAATTTTTGAATGTGAAGGATTTACAACTATCAGGGGAATTTCTCTGGCAGTCCAATGGTTAAGACTCCATGCTTTCACTGCAGGAGGAGGCATGGGTTGGATCCTGGTAGGGGAACTAAGATCTCAAAAACCGCACTGCAACAAAAAGAGAGAGAGATGCATCTGTGATACTGACATAGAAAAATATCTAAAATGTATTAAGTGGAAAAAAGCAATATGCAAAACAATATGTAAAATTGTATCAGGAAGATTTTAGAGATGGATTGACTTTGACTTTCAGAGATAAAACAGAAAAGAAGCAAAGAGAAAAGAACACAACTTTTCTTCTGTTAGCAAAAGCCTTAATTGGAAAGTCAAATTTCCTAGCAGATGGCACTTCCTGGGGAGGAGCCGGGGGTGGGGGGGGGGGGCTGGATAAAAAGAAGCAAACTAATTCACCATTAAATTAAAATAAGATCTTCAATTAATATATAAACCTCGGACCATCCATCACAGTCACTTATTTTACTGAGTAGTTTGATATCTGAAGACAGCTTGTGTAAACTGAACTGACATGGCAGGTCATTATACCCACTGACAGGGACAATCGTTCTTCCAAATACATATGTACACACATGTTCAGTCGTGTCAGACTCTTTTCGATCCCGTGGACTGTAGCCCACCAATCTCTGTCCATGGAATTTTCCAGGCAAGAACACTGGAGTGGGTTACCATTTCCTTCTCCAGGGGATGTTCCCAATCCAGAGATCAAACTTGCATTTCCCAAGTCTCCTGCATTGCAGGCAGATTCTTTATATCTGAGACACCTGGGAAAGACCCTATTCTTTCCTATCTCACTGTTTATGGCAGAGACTTACATATAATCCCGTAAATCTATATTCTCTTATTTTCCAGGAAACTACAGATAGACTACATTTTCCAGTTTACTTTGCAGTTAAATGTAGCTATTGAGTAAGCTCTAGCCAACAGCAGGAATGACGTATAGGTATACTTTGTTTCACTGTGCTTTGCAGATCTCTCTCTTTTTCTTTTTTTTTTTTAACAAACTGATGGTTTATGGTAACCCTGCACTGTCAGATAGTGTTAATATTTTTATCAATAAAGTATTTCTAATTAAGTAGTGTACTATTTGGACAATGCTATTATAGTACACTTAATAGATTACAGTATAGTATAAACATGGCTTTAGCTTTTATGTTACTGGGAAACCAAAATATGTGTGATTTGCCTTACTGTGCTATTTGCTTTCTTGTAGGGGTCTGAAACATACCCTGAGATATTTCTGAGGTGTGTTTGTGCACCATTTTCTGTTATGGTCCACTGAAACAGCCCACTAAACATCTTCCGTGTTTCTTACCTACTCTCTACAAGAATGGAGTCAGACTCAGGCTGACCTTAGAAGCTACAGTATATTAAATATAATTTGTTCTCTTGTGTGCTCAGTCATGTCTGACTCTTTGTGACCCCATGGACTGTAGCCCACCAGGCTCCTCTGTCCATGGAATTTTCCAGGCAAGATTATTGGAGTCGGTTGCTATTTCTTTCTCCAGGGGATCTTACCAACCCAGGGATCGAACCTGCATCTCCTGCATTGTAGGCAGATTCTTTACCTGCTGGGCTATCAGGGAAGCCCCATTAAAGATAGCTACACTTCTCAAAACCTGGGTCCCAGAATGAAGATAAGCCATTTCATCAACCCATTCATCTGCTCTGTTATATGGCCAAGAACTAACCTATTGACTGAGTCATTATACATTTTGGAGTCAATTTGTTAGAGAAATTATTGTGTTCTATTAGTACCCTGCAAAGAAGCAATCTTTTCCCATCATTCATCCCCTATAGAAATAAAAGAAAGCAAAATTAAGCAATGTCAGAGTGGGTAACATAAGAATAATCCCTAAATTGTTTTTATCTTAGAATTCCTTATCCCTAAAACATTTGAAGACCAATTATGGGTGTTTTCCATCAGTATTTGTTTTGTTTTCTCACATTTCATGGACCTCAATCTACCCTGCGCTCAGCATTACTTTAGCTAATACTGAGACAAAAGCTTTTCCTATTCATTTCCACATTTCTATTAACAGCTCTTAATTCCTTGACAGAGTTACTGTTCAACAAAATTTATATCCAATACAGATTTCAAAAATCTGTATTTTCTTCCTTCATGACATGTGATGAATTACTTGAGGGCACGGCTTAAGTCTCTTATTTAGGAACTTTGGGCCACAGTACATAGAGGGCCCTTGGTAAATATCAAACTTCTTGCAATCTGAGAAACACAGTTGTCTCGGGAAATACATTTTTGCATTAACTAAGTTTCTATACTTTGGTCATTTGGTGATACATATTGTGGAGCTAATATTTACACAGCGACGAAGTAGGCTGTTTACGAAATGAGATAAATGGAAACAAAACAAAAGAAATGGCCTTTGCTTTGATGAGTTCCAGGGAAGGCACCCACAATGCAACAGTGGTACTGAGTTGGAGGATGTGACCCCAAGAAGGGGCTTGTCCTGAACTGTGGTACACTTTACTCCTTGGGTTTGGGTCCAGATGCATTTACACATCTTGCTACATCTGGGATGTTCCTTAAAGGCTATTTTAAGACTCAGCAGCCTATAAGTCTTTTTTTTTTTTTTTAAGAAGCTTTCCTAAGCCTTTTTGTTACACAAGGAAAAAGCTGTTTCTCCAAAAATAAAGAGTTGCTGAAAGCCAGCAGCTTTTGATTTAACAGAAAACTCCAAACTCATCGATTTTAATCAACGTTAAATTGGGAGATTTCAGGATCTTAGATTTTGTACATTTCTTAACATCCAGTGTTTTAGAGAATATTTAATTAAATCAGCTAACCTGGAAAAAAAATAGAGTCAGGAGAAAATACAGAGAAATGTCTTTAGGCTTACATAGAGGATTCTTTTATTCATCGTGAAAGCTGTAGGTTCATGGGACTATAATCCAAGAAAAATTAGTTCATTCATCTTTAACCATATGCATAGATTTGCTTCTCATATTTTACTTGCCTACACTAATTTATAACTGTCAATCAACTTTTAAAACCTTGATTATGTTTGATGATCTTGGTAAGGTTAGCTGGCCATGTTATAAAAATCCTCCTCAAAATCATGATATTTCCTTCAATGTTAGTGTTCTCCACCTAAATGGAATCTTCTTCCCAAAATTGTATACTCTTACTTGCTATAGGTCCCAGTGAGGGTCTTTGTAATAATTATGAACATAATTCACTTAAATACTATATGAAAACCATTAATTAAAAGAACTGTTGCTGTTGTTGTTTAGTCACTAAGTTAGGTCTGACTCTTCTGTGACCCCAGGGACCGTAACCCACCAGACTTCTTTGTCCATGGGATTTCCCAGGCAAGAATACTGGAGTGGGTTGCCATTTCCTTCTCCAAGGGATTTTCCCATCCCAGGAATCAAACACTCATCTCCTGCACTGCAGGTGAAATCTTTACCACTGAGCCAACAGGGAAGCCCCAGCAAAAGAATTAGCCAAATTTAATCAGTAAAAGGATTAAATTTGTTTTTAAGTTTTCTCATCCTTCTTGGCAGTTTTAATCATTGTGTTTCCTTCTCTAGTATGGCAGAAAAATTATATACTAGCATTTGAAATTCCTAAAATATTTTACATATTGTTCAGAAGTTGAATCATAACTATGAAACACTTGCAAATCTACCCCTATTATGTGACTTGGTAACCACATGTGGGTGTGACCACATTTTCCCTCTGCTTTTGAAAACAAAAATGATCACAAATGAACTTTCATATATATAAATGATTTTTTGGTGAAGGGTTTTAAATTTTATTTCTTTATTGAGTAAAGAATACCATTGCATAATTTAAAAATTAAAAAAATTTTAAGAGCTTTAAATGAACCATTTTATTTTCTTCCCTTTTCTAATGTATGTCCATACATTGTACCCACTGTTCTTCATTTCATGCATATTCTTCCAGAGTTTCTTTAGCAGGCACAAATGCAAAATGCTTATTACAATTTCTGCATTTTTATCCTAGGAGATACATACACCTCTATATCCTCATTCTTATCTTTATCAAATAAAACACTGTAAATATTACTCATACTGTCTGAAAAAAATCTCCAAATATTTTTAATAAGAATATATTTAGGAAAGGAGAAAACTGTGAAAACCTGAACACATGAACACATAATAAAAGGAAAAGACTAAAATGAAAATAAAACAAAAGAATCCTATGGATAAAGAAGATGTGGTACATGTATACAATGGAATATTACTCAGCCTTAAAGAGAATGAAATAGTGCCATTTATAGCAACATGGGAGGACCTATAGACTCTCATACTGAGTGAAGAAAGTCAAACAGAGAAAGAGAAATACTGTACAACAAACATCCTTTATAAGGGAATCTAAAAAGAAATGATACAAATTAACTTACTTACAAAACAGAAAGAGACTCAAAGACTTAGAGAAGAAAATTAGGTTGCCCGAGGGGGAGAGAATGGCGGGGAGGGATAGTTAGGTAGTTTGGATGGACATGACGCTATATACACACTGCTGTATTTAAAATGTATAACCAACAAGGTCTTACTATATAGCACATGAAACTCTACTCTATGTTATGTGGCAGTCTGGTTGGGAGGGGTGTTAGGGAGAGAATGTATATGTATGGCTGAGTCCCTTCACTGTTCAACTGAAACTATCACAACATTGTTAATTAGCTATACCTCAATACAAAATGAAATATTAAAAAAAAAGGAAAGAAAAAATTCTAATTGCAGGGCACAGTGGAAAAGCATTGGTTGACTAGGGAGCTAGCTGACAATGCAGCTCTTGCAGGAGCTACTGGTTAACCTTGAATGTGTGACTTAGATTCATTTATAAAATTAGGGTGCAAACAAAAAGTAAATATATACATATTTTTAAAGTTATTCAACCAAACTGAACTTATACCAGTCCACTGCTGAGGATATAGCCTTGGGTGAAATGGAAAATTCCCTCTTCTCATGGTGTTTGCATTCTAGTGGGAGGGGGTGAGTTACTTGAGATGGGTGGTGAGAAAAATTCTCTGTGCAGAAACCAAGTTTTAGCGGGTTCATGAGGAAACCTGCGGGCAGGGAATGTCTGGTGAGGAGAACCGTGAATATCAAAACAAATGAACGTGGCAGAAATGCTCAGGAGACTCTCCAGGTCTGGTAAGACCTTGTGGTTTGTGGCAAGCAGTTGGAGTCTTTTATGAGCGTGATGGGAAGCCACTGGACTTTTTTTTTTTTTAAGGAAACAACATGTTCTTTTTCCCTCCAGGATAATGTTTGTTAAGTGAATTCCTTCAAACCCTTTTGGTGACAGAATGCTCATATGGCAGATTTTGAGATAGAAAAGTAAATCTAACCTCCATCCCCTAGGTGGTGGGAGTCTCCTGCTTGCTTTATAAAACACTATAATCAAATAACATCTGAATCTTGTCATCTAGGGTGATTCATCTTTTTAAATATCAAAGTAACTCTTTAACCTTCAGTCTTTTCAATAGGGGAAATTGAAAAGTAAAAGGATAGATCAAAAATAAATGTCTTGAAAATTTGCGTGTTTTTCATAGGGAAATAGATACTTTTGTAGTCATAAGAAAGCTTAGTAGTTCTCCAAGACGTGAGCTGTATTAGTAAACAAGATCTCTTCAGAAAATCTAAACTTTTCTATTTTACAACACATCTCAGGAGAGAAACGATTTCCCTCAAATGTAGGTTTTTAAAATGCTTTTCTGCTAGGAAAGGATGTTTTTCAGTTTGTTGATAAGGTATATGTTACTGGAATATGTCTATAATGTTGATAAAAAAGATTTGGTTTCATACATTAACCCAGAGTTACAAAATATTATAAGCTCCAGAGCAAAAGGAACTGGAGGCATGAATTTCTCAAGAAAATAACAAAACATTCAAAGCATTTTCTAAAGGGAGTTTTAATTTATTGTCTGTGAATTTCCATTAATTTGATAATGATAGCATTCCTTTCTGCCAACAGTTTAGTTACTAGAAGTATTGAGATGAACACACAGAGATACTTTAAAAAAATTAACATACATACCTGGTGGCTCAGAGGTTAAAGTGTCTGCCTCCAATGCGGAAGACCCAGGTTTGACCCCTGGGTCAGGAAGATCCTCTGGAGAAGGAAATGGCAACCCACTCCAGTACTCTTGCCTGGAGAATCCCATGGACAGAGGAGCCTGGTAGGCTATAGTCCACGGGGTCGCAGAGAGTCGGACACGACTGACTAACTTCACTTTCACTTTTTCACATATATTTGTGTGTATATGTGTGCATATATGAGAAGAGAATGGCATCCCACTCCAGTATTCTTGCCTGGAGAATCCCATAGACAGAGGAGCTTAGCGGGTTACAGTCCATGGAGTCACAAAGAATCAGACACGACTGACGCAACTTAGTATGCATGCACGCACGTATGTGTATATATACATAAAATCTTGTATATTGTTCAAAATACAAGATTATGTCTTTAAGCAGAAGATCAAATTGAATACAGTGTTTCATTCATATGAAATATGACAAATTAGATCGAGAAACCAATAATTCCTGGTCCCTGACACCTGGAAAGCTGTGTATGTATTTGTTAACTGAAGCCAATATTTAATGGGCACCTAGTGTGACTTGTGCATTATAATAGCCCCTGGGGTCTTCCCTGGGCCCAGTGGGTGAAGAATCCACCTGTCAATGCAAGAGACGTGGGTTCAATCCCTGGGTTGGGAAGATTCCTTGGAGAAGAAAATGGCAACCCATTCCAGTATTCTTGCCTGGAAAATTTAATGGACAGAGGAGCCTGTCAGGTTAGTCCATGGCATTGCAAAAAGATTCAAACACAAGTTGGCAACTAAAAAACACTACTTCCGAAATATAATGACTTTTATAATAGCCCGTGGGATGGAACGAGTAAGTAACACAGGCAAGGCCCCTACTATCACCTGGTTTACCTTCTAGAAAAACCATGTAATGAAATGTATTGCTTATATGACCTGCACATGTGTTATGTCCTTTATTTCTTTGTATTCCAAATTTTAAATGAACATATTTAAAAAAAAATTAGCAGTCACCATTCTATCTAACTTCAATTGATGAACACAAATTTTTTTAATGCAAAATGATATAGGCTTGTAATAGTTTAGGCTATCTTTTTTGGAGAATATGTTAATTTTTTCAAAAGTATCTAAAAATGTCCATGCAACAGCTTCAGTAAATTTAAAATACCTTAAGAATTTCTTCTCCTGATCCTCCATTTGTGCTTGCAAAAGAATTCTTTACATATAAGATAATAACTATTTTTAACTCTGGTATGAAAAGCATAAAATCGAGTCTCTAGAAACAAGTTCTGTTTTCATGAATTTTCTATAGTTCTAGAATCACATTCAAAAAGTTCTTTGTTTTTTTTTTTTTCAATATCTTTGTACCTACCGTTCTTTCTTATTGTCATCCTTTCCCAGTGGTGGGTAGGAAGAAAAAAGAGGTACAAAAGTTTTTTTGTTTGTTTCACTTGAAGAAAAAAAAAAATTCATCCTTTCCCATGAGGAATCTCTGGCCTCAATCTAGACTACACTACAAACAAAATGGTCAGCTGATTGTAAATGCAGAAAAATTTCTCTTAGGCCCCTGGTTCAGATCTCTATGTCACCTCAAAACTTCCCGAACAATCATTGAACTGTAATAGGTGGTGGCCCCAGGTCATAGCTAACTTCAAACTCAGTGCCATTCTGCATCTCAACCGTAGTCCCTTTCGAGAAGTGCAGAGCTGAGAGTCAGATTCCCAGTCCCTTCGCACTTGATGTTGTATTGAGAATATATAAAAATATAGGTACAAAGGCAGACTGACTTTCCTTTAGAACAGTTGGAGCAGCTAAATGATACAACCCAGTACTGGTACCATAAATAGTAACATGACTGGAGGCTTCTCCTCCACTCAGACCAGAAGTGGAATGCTTAAGCAGAGGCATGTCTTAATTTGAGGACTTTTTCAGATGACCTCCAAACGATTTGTGAATTACTAAAGAGAGAGCCTCCTTTGTAATGCGGCAGAGTCGCATATTAACAGGTTTAAGAGAACAAGGACAGAGTAAGACATTAGAAACCACAACAAACCTATAAGATCAAACCATATGTATGACTAAAAGTATGAGGATGTAGGTGTAACTGCTCTAGCCTAACTCCAAGTTTACCAAGCAATTTCCCCCGGACAAGGCAGCCCATGGGATTTCCCTACCTGGAGAGAAGGCAGTGGTCAGTCTGTTACATGTGTGGATATCCAACTGATGCAGTTCTCCTTGTGAATGACCACGTTTGGCATCTTACTGTCCCCTCAGAACTTTCTTAGCATGAGAATTATTGGTAAGGATAATGCAACTCACCATCATGTACTAGACATTCCTACACTGGGTCAGGTGCTAAGCTAGGCACATGTAGTTTTGTTTATTTTTCACAATAATCCTAAAGATACTTTCAATTTTGTCACAATTTTTCTTTCAAAATTCAACACACATACTATCCAAATATTACCCCAGATAGAAGATACTGACACCATATCAAGCCAGGGCACGTTATGGTCCTTACTGAGATTTCTCTGTCTACATATTTTTGGCTCACATCACAAAAGTAGGAAAAAAAAAAAAAACCCATGCTGTGTTAAAAGGTTGAAGGAATCACCACTTAGTAATTAAGAATGAAGAATTCTAGCATGAGAGGTGACGTGGACAAGTTTATAACTCTAGGTAGATTTAAAACTTAAGATACCTAGTCTCATTTTTCCTCATTTTATTATGTTGCCTTCTAATCCAATATAAGGTTACAGTTAGACTTCTTCTCTACTTAACAAAACCTGAGTTTCTCCAACTGGAGCATTTTTGCTTATATGTTAAATGGAAATCCGACATAAAGATTTTATATTTGTATACCGGCTTGTGGCGTTAAGTATGGTGATCAAAAGCGAATACAAACTTTCAAAAGTGATATTGAAAATTGTAGAAAGTAAGTAAAGAGAGGGGGTAAAAATTGAGAGAAATGCAACGTGAAATTTACCTAAGAAATAAGGTTCAGGGGAGACATTGCAATAATAACAGAAAAAAAGTTTGATTAAATCTAATTAAGTCCCTCAATTAATGTTCAAAGTGGTGCTACAGGAGAATCCTCAATGGAAAGAGCCCTGGGTAACTAAATTTGCATTTGACCTCATTCTTCTTCATATTCTCAAAGAATGGCGTTCAAAGTTTTTGTTTTTAAAAGTTGTTTGACAAAAGTTATTTTGGAAGAAAAAAATTATATAAGGAAAATGACATGGACTTTGGAGGCAAACAGTCCTGCACTTTGTTCTGCTGCTTTAGTACAATGTGACTTAGGATAAATTTCCCTGTTCACAAAAAGGAGATAATGCTTTCCCCTGACCTCTCCATAGAACAGTACCAGGGAGCTTCAATCTGCGAGCCAGAGACTTGAGCAGTGCAGAGTAAATCTGATGTGGCAAGGATAATACCAATGACACAATTATTTTTTCTATGCTCATGTAGCATCTGGGATCAGGTTCGTACTCACTAAATTTTAATTATTTTCTCCTCTTAACAGCTACTGAAGTAAGAAATATAAGTTCCATGGGGGCAGGACGCTTTTCTAGTTTTTCATTTTCCTAGCTCTAACGTCTGCAGTGTCTTGCTGTTGTTCAGTCATTCAGTTATGTCCAACTCAGACAACCATTTTGCCTTTCTTTTTCTTGGGGATGGTTTTAATCTCTGCCTCCTGTAAAATGTTATGAACCTCTGTTGATAGTTCTTCAGGCACTCTGTCTATCAGACCTAATTCCATGAATCTACTTGTCATTTTCACTGTAAGGGATTTGATTTAGCTCATATCTGAATGACCTAGTGGTTTTTCCTACTTTCTTCAATTTAAATCTGCATTTTGCAATAAGGAGTTTATGATTTGAGCCACAGTCAGCTCCTTGTCTTGTTTTTGCTGACTATATAGAGCTTCTCCATCTTAGGCTGCAAAGAATATATTCAATCTGATTTTGGTATTGACCATCGGGTAATGAAAACAGGAGAGTACACAAATGTTAGGGGGAAAACAATCTCTACAAAGTTTGCAAGATACAGTTTACATGACTCTTTAATATTAAATATGACAGCATAAAGGAGATAATATAGGAAACTTTTCTTTCTGATCAAAAGAAACTCTGAAAGTCCAGCAGTCTTAGTTGCTCAGTCATGTCTGACTATTTGTGACCCCATGGACTGTAGCCCACCAGGCTCCCCTGTCCATGGAATTCTCCAGGCAAGATTACTGAAGTGAGATGGCATTTCCTTCCCCAAGGGATCTTCCCAACCCAAGGACTGAACCTGGGCCTTCTGTATTGCAGGCAAATTCTTTACTGTCTGAGACACCAAAAAACCTTAAAATCTCAGGCATAGTTCCTTGGAACTGATGCTTTTTCCTAGACTGGGATCAGCTAACTATTGCCCATTGACTGTTTTTCATACAATTCAAGATATAAGGATAATTTTTACTTTTTTAAATGGTCAAAAATCAAAAGAAGAATGATATGTGAAAATCATATGAAATTTAAGTGTTGGTCTCCATAAATAAATTTTATTAGAGCCCAACCACACCTACTTGTTACTTGTCATCTATGGCTGCTTTCATGCTACAATTTCAGAGCTGAGTAGTTGGGACAGAAACAGTATGGCCTGGTAAGCCTAAGATATTTGGTTTTTTTCCAAAACAAATCTGTTATCTGCTCTTAGACAACATATTTGCATTATTAGTGGTGACCTAACCAACATGCAATAATGCTTTTGTTGTGGAATCATATGAGACTGTGGTATTGATTAAAGGGAGGTCAGTACATTTTGTCTGGACTAACAGCACTTCTCTAATAACTGCATAATATTCCACACTAATTATCTATATCTATGTAGCAACATGGGAGAATACTATTTGATGCGGGCTTTTAAGAAACAGGATATCATAAGAAGAAGCTGATGCTTGATGCTGAGCCTTTAGTCATTAACTTTTTCTGGATTATTTATCTTTTTGAGACGAGGACTATAAGCTTTCATTATACATTGAACTTTGACCCCATCCAAAATTCATATGTTGAAGCCCAAACCCCCAGTACCTCAGAATGTGAATGGATTCGGAGAGAGTCTTTAAAGAGGGGATTAAGGTTAAATGGGGTTTCCCTGGTGGCTCAGTGGCCTACCAATGGAAGAGACATGGTTTTAACCCCTGGGTCAGGTAGATCCTCTGGAGAAGGAAATGGCAATCCACTCCAGTGTTCTTGCCTCGGAAACCCTACAGATGGAGGAGTCTGAGGGGGCTATAGCCCATGGGGTAACAAAAAAGTCAGACATGACTTGGTGACTAAATAACAACAAAGGTTAAATGAGATCATATGGGTGGATGCTAATTTAATTTGATTGGCACCCATCTAAGAAGAGAAAATTCAGACACACAGGAAGATAAAATAAATATACTTCCACAGAGAGAAAGACCCCATGAAGAAGCAGCAAGAGGATACATATTTGTAAACCAAGCAGAGAGGCCTCAAAGGAAGTCAATGCTGCCTACACCTTGATCCTTGATCTTGTACTTTCAGCCTCCCAAATTGTGAAAATGCAAATTTCCATGGTTGAAGTCACTCAGTTTACAGTAATTTTTTTTAATGGCAGACTTCACCCCATACACAAAATTATACATATGATTTTTTGGGGGGGAGTGGTCTTCTTGAAAACCACATTGTCCATGGGCTCCTAGTTTAAGAACTTTTCTAGAACAATTATTTGCTATCATTATTTGATATTAACATTGCTTAACTTGGAGTTGCACGCTATTTCTTAAACAGTTCTTTATAAGTTCTAGCAAAGGAGGCCTGGAGCCTATAAAAACTTGTTTGAAAATTAAATTTCTGTAATTCTTTCCTTGAGCAGCCTCAGGAAGGCTGTGACTGAAGAAACAGATAAACCAGCCAGGTCTGCCCAATCCGTCCTGGGACTAATGAGTGACAGACAGATGTCTCAGCCAGAGTCACAAAAAAAATTCTCCTTCTTCCATCTGACCAACTCCATCAGCTTTTAATTAATTCCCTACCCTTATTCTCAATAAAACTGGCAGTCTTTTAGGTCTGCTAGTGGCCGAAAATAAAGTTTATGTCACTCTTTAGCTAGCTCTGTGATATTCTGATTTTTCTTTCTCTGTAGTTAAGTTTTTACATTTGATTCCTTGCTTTGTTTGTCTTGTAAACTGCCTTAAAAAGAACAAGGTGCTCAAATGCCTGTGGTTTCCCAGGCCCTCTCATTTGCTCTCAGAATCTGAGGATCTCTTATTTATGCTTGGCAGCCATGCATTGGGTAGTTTCTTGTTTCTTTATTCCCTCTCTGTCTCTTCCTTTTTGATCAATGACAACCTGTGGTCCTTTTCTATTTTCTGTGCCTGAATATTTTATCACTAGCTTTGATTGAAGGTCTTTTGATGTGATATTTATAATGTAGTCTATCCTTGGTTTATTGTATGTTTTCATCATCATTTGGAAAAGAGTGTTTTTATGTAGTGCATTACAGTAGCCACCATCTCCATTTTATTGGCAATTTTTAACTCAGAAATGAAGTGTGAGAGATGCTATCTCTGTTCTGAAGAGCCTAATTAGAGAGGAGACGGCAAATATTTTTACTACACCATATTTCAATTTAAGCTTCAGCAAACCTCCAGATCTCACAGACTTCCAGCCCTTTAAAAAGAATTCAGCATCATTTCTATGCTTAAGATATTGAAGTTGAGGCAGGGTAAATCTTGGTGGTTAGAAACATGTACTCTGGAAGGAGACTGTATAGGCTCAAATCCCAGTTCCCTGCTACAGGTAACCTTAGCTAAATTTCTTAAACACTCATTGCCTCAGCTTCTTCACCTGGATAATCCAGATTATCCAGATGATAATATTTGGATCTGAGAATATTTGGGTTGACCTCATAAAGTTGTTGTGAGTATTAACATAAGAATTAAAGATAGCCTGTCACAAAGTAAACACCATGGAAGGGCTTGCTGTGACCAAATCTGTGTAGTTTTGCTTATACAGAAGAGTCATTTAACATTCCTATAATTCAAACTTGGCATCCTTCAATGCAATCAGTGTTATTGGAGAGATAGATGTTAGCTAAATTTGCCCATGTGGCTCTATATTCCTGAATCTGGTGGGATCAAAGACAAAACTGTTTTATTCTGAACTGTGTACCATAATGAATTACATTAAAAGGTCCTAGTGTATTGGGGGGATCTTGTTCCAGGTCATTCAAATTACATTAAAGTTATACAAATCTAATAAGTTATCTTCCTCAGGATCCTTTTCTAAGACATTCAAATTACATTAAAGTCATACAAATCTAAGATATTATTTTCCTCTGTTGATTTTACAAAGACTGACAACTAGGCTCCATTGCTTATTGGTGGGAATCAATTGGAAATTCTTATATGTTATGTTCTCATGCAATTTAAGATGCTTAATCAATAGGTTTATAAATCTCTGGGGAGGGATTATATCTAACCAGCAATATTTCAAAAAGGAACAAGAATGGACAGAAAACTTAAAATAGGATGGCTCCCCAGCTGCATTAATTATCAGGCAATGAGCCATGAATCCTCCTCTTTGGATAGTTTTCCCCAAAGTGGTCATTTTTTTGAACACAGTAAGAAAAGAGTTTCCCCAGTATTCACAAATATTTTGTAAATAATCCAAAGATAACAAAACTGGGCTATCAGAGACAATGAAATTAAGACTTCTGATGAATTTCTGAACTCAAAGTGAACTCATAGTCTAATAATTTAAAAGACTTTTAAAGACTAGGTTAAATTTCACAATTGAAATATTAGCCCAAAATATTTCCACTAGCTTATTAAACTTTTATATTGCATATTCGTTAAGCTGTATTCATGCCTCCCTTCTACAAGTAAAGAAAACATAGATGGTTTTCAAGGGAACATATATTTATTTATTTGTGGTAAAATGTAAATACTTTGTCAGGAAGACTTTGTCACTGAGTCTAGCAATTGTTCTGGTGTTGTTTTGAAGAGGATACAGTAGAGGTGTGGTCTAGTTCAGATGTATTCACAGTGGGACAGATTGGATTTGGACGCCATTTCCCACCTTCCTTAGGTTAGTTATGCAGTCTCTCCTAAAACTCAGTTTCCTCATCTGCAAAAGGTGCTTTAAATATCACTCCCTCACAATGTTGCTAAAAATGGTAAATGAATGATACAGACAGAACCCTTACCACCACCATTGGCCCATGGCAACTCTTCAGTAAAATAAGCTCTTCTAGGACTAAGAGAGTCAGCTTCCAGCACTTTAGCTTCTGCTAAGTATCTCCTCAAGAATCTAGTTTATTCCAGATATCTTCAATCAGACTTTGTCTTTTGTTTCCTTTAGAAGTTGACTTGCTTTCACAATATGTGAAGCTCTAGGTAGAAACCTCGTAATTTAGTCACTAAATAAAAATATCATGATAGTAGAACTGGTGGGCCAAAGCTCCAGTACCTAAGGGGTACATTGCAAAACATTGTACATCTAATAATGAAGGAAAAAATAGAGAGCTTGGCACTGAATTTCCTACCTGCTTTTGGTTTCCATTTCCCTTCTAGTCCCAGCTCCCTCCAGTCTTTGGCTCAATTATACACTTGGTAATATTTTGCAGTAAATTCAATGGAAATGTTCTTGCTCATTGGATGTATCACCATCCTTTCCTACAATGCCCACTTTCCTTCTTCACCTGGATGACTGCTGCCATCCTGCCAACCTTACCTAGACATCGTAAGTAGAAGAAGTGACACCCACAGCAATGCCCTCTATTCTTTGGCTGCCTACTAGCCCTCTCTGATCTCAGAGAGCCTCTAAAAATCTACAGGCCTGCACTCTTCAAATGCAGCAGTGGGAAAGCCCAGTTGTTCTGTTTGGGGGGATCTTGGAGTTCAATTTCTTAGATACAAATTCCAGCTCAACCAAATTACTTGCTTGAGCAGTTTATTTAACTTCTTTCAAAAATATTTTTTTCATTATTTTCTACCTAACTTATTTATGGCAAAGTCTCCTTGTCTGTGTGCTGTTCTTAGTTGCTCAGTCATTTCTGACTCTTTGTGATCCGATGGACAATAGCCTGCCAGGCTCCTCTGTTCACGCGGATTCTCCAGGTAAGAATACTGGAGTGGGTTGCCTTGCCCTCCTCCAGGGGATCTTCCCAACCCAGGGATCGAACCCAGGTCTCCCACATTGCAGGCATATTCTTTACCATCTGAGCCACCAGGGAAACTCCTCTTTTTCTATAAAGTGAAGATAAAAATTATGATGCATGTAAAGCATGCCTATGGTGCGGATCTTTCTTGTAAAGTCACTAACGATATAGTAATTTACATTTTTCTTTCTAGTGCCTAGAACAGAGTCAAGCAAATAGCACACATGTGTGCATGGTATGTGTACACACACACTTGTTGAATATGAGCCAGATATAAATGACAGTCTCAACAGTGGAATTCTTCTCAAAGGTATTGAACTTTTTGATTTGCACAACAGACCACTTTGGCAGCATGCTTAACTCTGAACTCCTTCTCAGAAAAGTGTTTTTAAATACATTAAATGAGATGTGTTTGGGGTTAATTACAGAAATCCCAGTTATATTTAATTACAAACACCAAAATATTTAAAAATAAATTTGTGGCATAGTAATATTGCTTCTTTCTCATTAAATGATAAAATGGACTGACATATCTAACTACTATTAATTTCAAAGAAGTGATAATACTTGAACAACACAGTGATATGGCTGAAATAACAGTAATGCAATATGAAAATAACCATGATTGCTCTGGTACCAAATTCAAAGGCATTGCTGATACTACAGTGATGTGCTGCTTTGATGAATTATTGAAGGAAATGCTAAATTTCCATTAGAGGCTATTGAAAATATATATGTAATAGTTTCCTATCTAATTTCCCAGATCCTCTTTATCTGAGGTTTAGGCCTGCCGGTTTGAAGCTTAATTCATAAAAATTATAAAACTCCATAAAAAAATTCATAAAAAACTTCCATGAAGTTTCCTAACAGAAGCCACAATCATGATTGGATGAAACTGCTAATTATATCTTTTTTGTTTATGAGCTTTACAGGGAAAACCAGCTTCCACAAGAGGGACAGATAATGACTGTCTAGTGGAGTTGATTTGGATTAACAGGTTGTATTGTTTCAGAAGCAAAATGGCCTTTACTGACCTTTCCTAATGATTTCTTCAAACATGGTCAAATTTAGAAACCTCCTACTTAATGGCTTAATTATTGCATTCAAAAAAAAGTAAATATGATACTTTGGCTTTAGTTAGAGGGGAAATATGTCCCATTTACAAGGCTGGCACAGTGTCGAAGTGTGAGGCAATTTGCACTAGAGAAAGCTCTCTCTCCTTTGGGCTCAAGCCAGGAATCCTGATAATGCTCCCTTTTATCTGAGCAAATCCTGTACCCATGCCCTGCTAATATAGTCAGCCTCTTTTAATTCTAATTTTTCCTTTTTAATATAATACTAAAAGCAAATAAAAGTCTGCGCTTCCAGTTCCTATCTTTTAGACATCATGAATTTGCAGTGTTTTGTGTAGGGAAAAGACCCAGGGAAGGTGCAAGAGACATTCAGTGTTTAAACCAGTTGAAAGTCTTTAATGGAGAATTAGAAATCATCTGTATAATTCTACATTTATATTTTTCTTTTAGATCACTGAAATGAGAATAGTTAGTTTATTTAAACTAACATGGTAACAGGACAAAAAAAAATGCAGAAGACTTGAACAAGTTTCTTCCTGGTAGGCGACCTTTGAACAAGTTTTGTTGTGCTCAGTCATGTCCAAGTCTGAGACTCCATGGACTATAGCCCGCCAAGTTCCTCTGTCCATTGGATTACCAAGGCAAGATACTGACCTGGGTTTCCATTTCCTCCTCCAGAGGATCTTCCCAACCCAGGGATCAAACTCATGTCTCTTGAATCTCCTGCATTGGTGCATTGGCAGACAGATTATTTACCACTGGGTCATGTGGGAAGCCCTTTGAATAAGTACTATCTGTGAAAACAAGGACAGTGCAACATTCTTCACAAAGCTGATGCATGGAGTCAAATGTATATTTTACAGATATCCATTATATAATTTGGAGAAGAGCATGGCAACCACTCCAGTATTCTTGCCTGGAGAATCCCATGGACAGAGGAACCTTGTCGGCTACAGTTCATGGGGTCGCAAAGAGTCGGACACGACTGAAACGACTTAGCATGCATTATATAATTACAAAATGCCGTGAAGATAGTAGCTCTCATTACTGGAGTATCCACATTATTTCTTCAATTTTACTTTGTTGGTCAGAAACTATTGTATGTAATGGTAAAAAGTATGTAACACTTGGTATAAAAATAATTTCATTTAGCGGAAATGAAATAAGTAAATTTCAGAAAAAAAGTTTCTTTTTGATAGATTGGGAACTGTCAAATCTTATAGAAATCTATAGGACATTTGAACTGCCAATAATTTAAAATATCTGTTTAAACACTAGTATAAAAATGATGATCCAAGAACTGTCCGACTCTGTGAAGATTGGCATAGACACTCCCAACTATCTGCTAAAGCAGAACAGACTGTCAAGTGTAAAGTTTTAGAGGACATGTTTCATGTTTAAGGATTGGTATCATATGCTTGGTAAAAAGAAGGAAATCTACTCTAACTCAGCTGCTATTTTTTGTTTTTTGTTTTCCCCAAACATCTGAAATATCAAACTGAATCGGGTTCTTGTTCAATGTATTATTAAGGTCAGTTTTCTCAATACTCAAAAGCTGTGAGATCCATGGAGCAGTGCAGAAAAATGCTATACAGAGGGATTGTGTATTTACAAAATATATGACCCATGAAATCCTGGACTCAAAAGAAGAAGAAGTTCCAGGTTCCCTAAATGATGAAAGGTAGAATTATGTCCTTAATTATGGTATAAATCTTAGTGAAGACATCTCTATTCAAATGGCATTCTGCTCTCACCACTCTGTTCATTAGCTTTTCATTCTATGTGATGTTTTGGACTATTAATTCTGGTCAATAAGAACAGTTCGATAATTAGTTTTGCAGTGTTGTTTGTCTTATAGAGTTTTTCTTTTTCTTACTCAAAAGAGTTAGGCATTTATGAATAAACAGTAACAAGCTTAATCAAACTTATAAATGTGAGACATTTATAAGCAGAAACAAGAAACCTAAATAGCATTCATAATGCAATTTGATTTCCGAAGTCTTCTTTCCCATTGTGTAGTATTATTAAGACTTAAAAATATGTCATAATAGTGCCCTATAAACTTCATCCTAGAAATTACAATTGGGGATTGTGCTAAGGCAAAAAAAAATAGACATCTAAAGCTATGATATATAATTAAGTGATAAAACTTCACAATCTTTAAAAGGGAGTCCTGAAATCTAAAGTTGACTTTGAGAAAATGAGGGTTCATTTCAGAAGAACAGTTTGAGGCATGTGCTTTAAAAAAAACTAGGTTGTTTCCCCTTAAAATATGGTCTATCTGATTTGTCACAGCTCATCTTCACAGCTAAGCCATGAGGCCAGAAGCTGAATGCAGGGCTTTTTCTGAACCAGGTGGACCTTATTTTCACAGTCTCACATCCAGTTTGCTGTCTGTCATCACACGGACTTAATGTCGGAAACTGACAGGTTTCAAATATTGATGGACAAAACGCTGGTGGCTTCAGAAATTTGGAACTTGCCCAAAATATCCAAATCCTGCACGTCTATAAAATCAGCCAGGAAAACAGGCCGTTTTGTGAAATGTCCACAGCCTCTTATTTTCACATGAGATTTTAAAAAAATACCACAGGAGAGAAAACTGCCCTTTTGATGTTTTAACCCATGAATTTTTTTGAAGTTTCACCACCTGGCATTAGAATCTAGTTTCAAATAGGTACTACTCATCTGCTAGAGAGACAGAATAAACGTCTTCAAATGTATTTGGCACTTCGAAAATGTACTTTGAGAGTATTTTTTATTCATTTCTTTTCCTTTAATGCTTTTTTTTTCTATTTTTCTACATTCACAATATTCAAGAGGGAATATGAAATTCACTTTCTACTTCAGAGGGTGTCATGACCTCTCAAATAATCCTGCCATCTGTGTGGCCTTGTCTATTTTCGTGACAAGTACACTACCTAGAGTCATGTATGTCTCAAAGAGATCCATGTTCCTATTTTGTTTTGTTGCCTACTGCATTTCTTTTTTCTCCTCTATGAACTGAGGGAGGAAAAGGAAGTTACAGTTGTATTGGTTCTGTATGCGAATAGTATGAAAGCTCTCACCCGATCTAACCTAGAGGAGTGATTTAATTTTCTTAATTATTCCATGCTCATGAACTGCCTATTTTTTGTAACTGGTATTGGAAAATAATAGAATGTATAATAGTTGAACATTCCATACTATCTTGTCTTTCACTTATTTTTAATTGGAGGATAATTGCTTTATAACCTGTTGGTTTCTGCCACACAACAGCAAGAACCAGCCATGAGTATACAATGTCCCCTCTCCCTTGAACATCCCTCCCACTCCTCTAGGTTGTCACAGAGCACTGGGTTGAGTACCCTGTGTTATTAAGCAACCTCCTATTAGCTATTGATTTTATGTATGGTAATATATATATATTTCAATGCTGCTGTCTCAATTTGTCCCACCCTCCCCTTCTCCTTCTATGTCCACGAGTCTATCTGTGTTTGCATCTCTATTCCTGCCCTACAAATAGGTACAAAGCTACAGGAATCAAGACAGCGTGGCACTGGCACAAAAAAAAAAAAAAAGAAATACAAAGCAATGGAACAATATAGAAAGCCCAGAGATAAACCCATGCACCTATGGGTACCTTATCTTTGACAAAGGAGGCAAGAATATACAAAGGAGAAAAGACAGCCTCTTCAATAAATGATGCTGGGAAAACTGGATAGCTACATGTAACAGAATGAAATTAGAACAATTCCTAACACCATACACAAAGATAAACTCAAAATGGATTAAAGGCCTAAATGTATGTCCAGACACTATAAAATTCTTACAGGTAAACATAGGCAGAATACTTTTTGACATAAATCACAGCAAGATCCTCTTTGACCCACCTCCTAGAGTAATAGAAATAAAAACATACTAGCTTTCAAAAGTTTTACTGTGTGTGTGTGTTTAATATACAATATAGAACCAGGGTGCGTCTACTTGAAATTCTAATGCTGAAGGAGAGAGCTGATTTCAGGATTTGAATAATTTCATTTAGTCAATAAAAGGATAAATCAATCTCCAACAGCTATTTTTCCTTGACTCGACTTTGGATTAAAAATTCAGTCCATCTCAGAGAAGCACTTATGCAAATACGGTGTTAGTGGTGTGGCTGATCATATTAGAGCCGCGGGTTACCGGATTACCTGGGTGGCTGTGATGAAAAGATCAGTCCGTTTTCACGCTGAGATGGAATGATGCAATGCATTGTCTCAAGTCATCAGCAAATGTCATTTTAATAGGACTACAAAACATTGTGATATCAACAACCTGAAACAAATCTTCTGGATATTTAAATACACTGATTCTTCCCTGGGGGCCAATGAAAGATGTAAAAAGAAACTCAAAAAGAATGACTTGATCTTAAAGAAGCAGCATCTAGACAGTAGAATTTTCCATTTGTTTTAAGCTGTAAACTAAATGATATGGCCAGAGGACAAGTGATGCTAAGGTTTTTATAAGACTATGGATGATTAATTCCCAAACAACTTGCAGTCAATTTTCAACCTGTGTGCTGGAGGCCTGGAGAACAATGAAGATTTTTTTAACGGCAGAATAATAATAATAAATACAGGTATGCTATTTATCCCTCTATTCCTGGAATTAGAAAGAAGGAAGTAGCTCAAGGCAGTGAGGAATACTGCCAACAGTAGTTATCAGACAACCTAGACTTCTGTAATTCTTAAACAATCAAATCTGGCATTTTTCTCATATTAAAAATACTCAAAAATGCCTTTGATGCCACACAACAGTTTCTTAATCACAGTATCCTATGATCCTTCTAGAAAAACAAAAAAAAAGAAAGAAAAAAAAAAGCAGAACAGGCCCCAAATTATTTTAACACAAATTTGAATCCAACAACAAAACTAGATGAGTACCCAAGATTGTTGCAGAATGCTACAGTAACTAGATAATAATTGTGACTTCCTTTTCAAAGAACCAGCCTCTATATAGTATGCCTAAAACATGAAGATTTACTTCTCTGTGAACTTCACAATCAGAAATTTTAAATTATGTTCAAAACAATTTGCTTTTGTTTTAATATGAACACGTCAGGAAATTCTTTGGACTATATCAGTACCTTCCAAAGTGATTATAAGAACTAGGCTGAATTAAAATCTTTTTTTTTTACTTGAATTAATCAAATTTAGAAATATCTCTGTATGAGACTTAAGAATTTACATAACCTGTGGTTAATGGAAATAAGGGCATCCTTTCTTTGTTACTCCTGTCTATATTATGCTTATTATGTTATTGTTTACCTTAGTTTGAGAACAAACCATGTATTAGCTTTACTTGGCTGACATCAGTAAATGTGCCTATTTCCTATATGTAAGGACTGCATTTATTAATTTATGTAAAAGTGAAACACTGCAGTAGCAGAAAAAATATAGCACTGGCTCTTCAGCCAAAATAAGCGCTGTGGCATGGACATAGTTCTACTACTGCCAAATAAAAAAGTGATGATAAAAAAAATGATGATATACAGAACAGTGCATTTAAAACATTTCAATGGCATTTAAGATGTGCTTTTATCACTTTACTTCAAATTATTAGAGACTTAGAACAGAAAAAGAGGAGGAAGTTATAGAGTAAAAAGATCAATTTGATGGGTCTTTTGGGTGCCCTTTAAAAAAGTAATTTTAGGGCAGCCTTGCAAACCCTTATTGTTTAAGGAATACCATTCTATCACTTTCTTAAAAATACAGAAAAAGGCAAACATGAAACGACAAATGCTTTGGCTAGAACAATAGAGAACTTCAGTAAAGCCAGGAAAAGGAATCTTGCAAATGTGTCTGAGATTTCTGTTGAACTGCCCTGGCTGGAAATTCAATCAATGGGCTATTGAAGACAACCAGGAACATCATCCACCTAGTAAGAGTATCCCAAGTTTCTCTTATTTGGAGATCCTCAGAATATGAAAGTGTTCTTGAAGTGTTCTGACTACAGATGAGAGTCAGTAGTCACCTTTTAAGCTATTTTGAGTGCAGAGTTATTTCAAATTTAATAAAACAATGCCATATAAAATGATAAAGATTACATAAAGCATAATTCTGCAGAGACTTAGGAAAAAATGAAAATAACTTTTTTTTCTACCATCATGTGTTTTCCAATCTCCCTCACTTTGTTGCCTCACTCTGTGGATACATGTTTGCATCCACAAAAATAAAATATTCTCCTCAAAACAATCAGAAATTGGGTATCTATGTTTTTGTGCTTGAGAAAACATGAAAATGTTTTCCTTTACCTACTGTTTATTCAAATTACACTCCAATACTTTGGCCACCTGATGCGAAGAACTGACTCATTTGAAAAGACCCTGATGCTGGGAAAGATTGAGGGCAGGAGGAGAAGGGGATGACAGAGGATGAGATGGTTGGATGGCATCACCAACTCAATGGACATGGGTTTGGGTGGACTCCGGGAGTTGGTGATGGACAGGGAGGCCTGGCGTGCTGCGGTTCATGGGGTCGCAAAGAGTCAGACACGACTGAGCAACTGAACTGAACTGAGTCCTATGGGAGAAAGTTTTTGGCTTGTCACTTATCTTCCCTTTCAAAATGACAATCAGCTACTTCTGATGAAGATTAATTCCATATTACACTGTGGAAATAATAACATAATCTTAAAACTAATGCAAGTTCTCTACTGACAACTGATTTTCTTATCTAACTCTTAGGAATTATTTAATGTATAACTTATTCCTAATATTTTATTCTTGAAATTGTCCTAGTATATATATATATATATCTTTCCTTTAAATAGAGAACCTCTTGGCCAAGTGGGGGGGAGTCAATTACTTAAGAGAAATGCACATTAACCCTAACTACCAGTTCTATAACACACAATTTTATAAATCTTAACTAAAAAAAAAAAACTGTTTCATTTTAACCATATCATTATAAGAATGTGTTCTAAATTGTGTGAGTTTAAGAGATTGAAATTACATAGATGGGCAGGACTGAGCTTAAGGGATGATTTAGCACATGAAGTATAGCCATAGAGCCCAGTGGAGGGTAGAAGGACAATCATATCGAAGAAAGTGCTTCCCCAGGCTTTCCTTGGGATTCTCAAAGTCAAGAAGAAGGTAGGAACCATATCTGGATTTCTCACTGTTTGTGAATGAATAAGATAAAGCTTGCTCAGGATGCCATCTGGGGGAACAACAGGCTTTGGAATTTGAACGACTGGAAATTCTTTTTTAATTGTATGGACCTATTGCCAACTTTTTATTTAAGACTTTGCTATTAAGAACTACATCCAGGGCTTCCCTGGCGGCTTAATGGTAAAGAATCCACCTGCCAATGAAGGAGTCACAGGTTCAATCCCTGCTCTGGGAAGATCCCACATGCTTCATAACAACTAAGCCCATGTGCCACAATTATTGAGCCCGTGCTCTAGAGCCTGGGAACCACAACTACTGAGCCCTTGTGTTACAACTTCTGAAGCCCACGCACCCTAGAGCCTGTGCTCTGTGATGAGAGAAGCCATCTCAATGAGAAGCCCACGCAACTAGAATAGCTCCTACTTGCCACAACTAGAGAAAAGCTCATGCAACAATGAAGACCCAGCACAACCAATAAATAAATAAAATTATTAGAAAAAAGAACTACATCCACTAACATCATCATTTCTAAAATGGTTCAGAATCAAGGATGTGCCTTAACTCACCTGCTGCTGCTGCTGCTAAGTCGCTTCAGTCGTATCCAACTCTGTGCGACCCCGTAGACAGCAGTCCACCAGGCTCCCCCGTCCCTGGGATTATCCAGGCAAGAACACTGGAGTGGGTTGCCATTTCCTTCTCCATTAAAGTCACCTAAGTTTCTTTTTAAATCATGTTGCTGAAAACCAATGAAAATTTCATTGTGGGATCTTATCTTTTTGTCAGTGTTCATGAACCCTTTAGGTGAGTGCACTCAGGCTTTGCATTCATACACCTGGATCATTCACTCACCAATTTCTTTACTCTAAAACTATTCATTTAGACTCCTGCATGCCAGCCCCTGTGCTAGACACTGACAAGTCCTGGAGAGTGAGAACAGACACTACCTCTATCCTAGTTCATGGGTTAGTGGAACACAGCACTACCTCCATTTAGCTGCATGACCTTGTGTTAATGACTTTAAAAAAATGAGCTTGAGAGGGTGTCCTTTTAGGTAAAATGAGGATTAAAATGATCTTGTTGCAGAACTGAGAGCCTAATTGACACCCAAATGGCATTCAACTGATGAAAGTTAGTCTCATCAAAGATCATTAAATGTTATCAGAACGAGATTTTTCTCTAGAAGGAAAAAGAGATAGAGAAGTAGAAGATTGTCCTTAAAACACTGTCAGTCTCCCTGACCGCAGGGGGCAAAGACAGATGCAGAGGAGATGGCTATGGTACCAGCGTAGATAGATACTTTCAAATGGCGCCAACATCAGATTAGATGACCACAGGTATGTTAAACATGTCTGATGAATAATTTCACTAGTTACGGGTAGAAGTGCATAAAAGCACCTCTTAGAACTAAAATGCACAATTTGTCACAGGAAAATAGCCCAAAGAATTGAGATACAATCTAAATGGTATCATAATTGGGCTCTGGAATTACATTTTTGTTAAGGACTGTACAGCTTAGAAGAATCTAATAAAACATCTGACAAAAGCAATAGATTCTGGCTGACAGCATGGCCTAGAGGCATACGCGCCCACTGGCTAGGAAGTTAAGATGTCACCAAGTCCTCATCCTTTCTCTTCACTTTAGCCTCTAAGAATTGATTGTGAAGTGGAATAAAGACACCGTCAAGTTTAAATTTTAAATAGATACATATGGAACAACCAGAGTTTTCTTCGGCAAATCTTTTACTCACTTCCCAAGAAAACCACAATCAAGAAACTAGCACAGTCTTTACACGAATTGTGTTAGGACCATTGATGCCGGCTGTATTCCTCCTCCACACAACGCACCATCTTGCAGAAACTTTAATTCCCACTGAAATGAGCTTCTAAATGTTTCCCAATGGGATTAGATAGCAATGCATTTTGCAGTCTCTCTCCCAGGCCCTCACCCTCTCCATTATGATACTGTCCACAGCTTTAGACTCACAGCAATCCCCCCCAAATCCACTTATGTTTGTATGATTCTTACTCTCATATTCCTTATTTTTAGTAAAGTATAATGATTTTTGAGTAGAAAATGGCAACCCACTCCAGTACTCTTGCCTGGAAAATTCCACAGACAGAGGAGCCTAGCGGGCTACAGTCCATGGGATGGCAAAGAGGTGGACATGACTGAGCAACTGAGCACATAATGTTTTCCAATTGGTTCATTCACTTTTATGCAGGTCTTCACTAAGAACCTAGATACGAGGACAAAAGGTAAGAACCCCTGGACAAATTAGGGATAGAAATTTAACTGATGTTGCCCAATAGATGAGGTTTTATTTCTAAGGCAAACCAAACTCTTCCTTTAAGATTAATCCCATGTGTGTGCAATGCTCCCCAGAGTTCCCTGTGCCCTGATAGACCACCAACCAGGTCAGATAGAGAAAGCAACTCACCTGGATGTTGCAAGAGGGAAGGAAGGAAAAAGTAAACCCTGAATGTATTGGTAGGGGAGGCACATTTCCTGTGGGGTTTTCAATCTCCTTCTGACTATAGATTTCCCTGACCATGGAGAATGAAATGCTTCAACAAAGCAAAAGACACTGCAAAATAGACCATCTATCAATAGTGCCATTTTCCCTTGGCTCCACCAACATGCATTTAGTTCTGTTTTAGCATAACCTATGACGTGTGATCTCAAAGTTTCACTGAAGTCTAAAATGACTCACTTCAGTGCAGACTGCCCTTCATGCTATGCTGTACATCTCAAGACCACACCATCCTGAAAACATTTCCTTTAGAGCATTCCTCACACAGGTCCTTCTTCTCATCTCTTTCTTTCAATTCCTTACAACTTCACAATTAGCTGGTTTCTATGGGTCCAAATTAGGTTCCCTGCCACCATACACACACACACACACACACGCACATGCACACATACACACACACATATACTAACATACACACACCAACCCCACCACCACCATGACCACCATCAGCTTAGTACCATGGACCACACTTGAGAATCAGGCAGCAGGTTCCTAAATACTGTTTTAACATCTTTCTCCCTTCTCCAAATAACTTGCCTGACTCTCAACTGTGATTTAACAAAATCTAAACTTAGTTTAACCATAAAGATCCTTAGTTAAAACCTTACCTGCTACTATTCCCTGTAAAAAATCTCTACTATTTTTTGTACAAATTTCATATTCTTTCCACTCTAGTCAGCTCAGCATTTCTGAACAAGCATCATATTCCCCCCAACTATGTTATTTAAATTGATACCAATTTCTCTATGTGAAATTCTTCCTCTACAACCCCTCTGACAGTTAAAAACATTGATTATCTTTAAGGTCTATTCTAGCACAGATTCAGACAGAGGAAAGGACTTAGCCAGGGATTATCACTCTTCCTAATGTTTTCTGAGAGTCACTTCAGATATACAAAGCATTCTTCAAAAGAGTTTCAAAAATACTCTAATTTGTGTTTATTCCGAATCTGGTGCAATGATATTTTAGGGAGTTCCATACCTCCCTGATTTCTTAAAACTATGAAGATTTAACTTTTTAAACTAATGTTGTTAAACACTAGGCTGGAAAGTAAGGTCATAGAAAAACTAGAATGTGATGAAGAAAACAAAAACTCTACTGGCCTCAAATAATTACATAGTTACTTAGTTACCTAGGAGAGTTCAGTTCAGTTAAGTTCAGTCGTTCAGTCGTGTCCGACTCTTTGCGACCCCATGAATCATAGCACGCCAGGCCTCCCTGTCCATCACCAACTCCCAGAGTTTACTCAAACTCATGTCCATCAAGTTGGTGATGCCATCCAGCCATCTCATCCACTGTCGTCCCCTTGTCCTCCTACCCTCAATCCCTCCCAGCATCAGGGTCTTTTCCAATGAGTCAAATCTTCTCTTGAGGTGGCCCAAGTATTGAAGCTTCAGCTACAGCATCAGTCCTTCCAATAAACACCAAGGACTGATCCCCTTTAGGATGGACTGGTTGGATCTCCTTGCAGTCCAAGGGATTCTCAAGAGTCTTCTCCAATACCACAGTTCAAAAGCATCAATTCTTTGGTGCTCAGCTTTCTTCACAGTCCAACTCTCACATCTGTACATGACCACTGGAAAAACCATAGCCTTGACTAGATGGACCTTTGTTGGCAAAGTAATGTCTCTGCTTTTTAATATGCTATCTAGGTTGGTCATAACTTTCCTTCCAAGAAGTAAGCGTCTTTTAGTTTCATGGCTGCAATCACCATCTGCAGTGATTTTGGAGCCCAAAAAAATAAAGTCTGACACTGTTTCCTCTGTTTCCCCATCTATTTCCCATGAAGTGATGGGACAAGATGCCTGGGAGAGTGGGAGTAAGGAAATACAAAGAAATGATTCTTGGTCTAGACCCAATATCTTTTCTATAAAGAATGGTGGAAGACTTGGAATTGTCATGGCCATTGAGAATCAAGAAGAAGCCAGGATAGGAATAGAAAACCCCACAGTGTGAAGGCCACATGGCATGATGATTGTGTGCTGCTGTGAAACTGTAAAACTCATGCCCATTTCATGAACTGAGCCTGCTGTGAAAAAATTCAGATTTATCAGAGGGGCAGATTTGTGTTTCCAGTTTGATGGGCATCCAGTGGATGAAAAAGGCATTTCCAAACAATTAGAAATAGATAAAGAAGATATCATTGAATCCTTTCATTCATTGGCTAGTTTCTGAAGCTACGATAAAGACTGAAGTATGCACAGTTCCTGCTACCATGGGTCTTTAGAGCCTAGAAGTTGATATAATACAGCTGAGATAGGAGGTGGGGTGCACTCTTAAAAAAAAATCTGGTAGTTAATTCCAGACCTGGGTCCCATAGTAAAAATAAAATAAACAAACAAGAAATGTCTTGTCAATTAGAGAAGTGAACTTTGGTTGTGTCATGTCCTTGTTGCTGCAAGGTAATGTTTGTCCATTAATTGATCCTTCCACTCTACCTACTACATCTCATTCCTACACTTGATCTTAGCCAAAAGGCTGAGAAGCGATGCATCTCATTCTTTTGCTATGCAAATGATATACTCCCAGATGAAATGTATAAGGTGTTTTGGAAAATGAGGAGAGAAACCTGGTTGTGTGAAAATTACCTCTTTTCCTTGAGTAGTACCATAATTACTGAATGTGCCTCTTTACTGTACACTGTTTTTTGCTCTTTCCATGAAACAAAGATCGTTCTAAAAAGCTTTGCAGATTTTGATATATAATCTCAATGCAAGATTTTTACAAATATTTGATATAGTTATTGCACACACATAAGTTTACACACACGTGTACAAACATATGCATGTACATATATATATGTAAATACACATAAACTCATGCATAAATGCACACACAGTAAGGCAAACATAGCTTTTGCAAATACGGCTGGCATTATCTTCAAGATTTTAAAGAGAGATACTATTTCATATCAGAAAGTGAAGTGAAGTGAAAGTCGCTGAGTCACATCCAACTCTTTGCAACCCCTTGGACTATACACTGCCAGGCTCCTTTGTCCATGGAATTCTCCAGACAAGGATACTGGAAAGAACAGCCATTCTCTTCTCCAGGGGATCTTCCCAAACCGGGAATTGAACCCAGGACTCCCACATTGCAAGTGGATTCTTTACCATCTGAGCCACCAGGGAAGACCAAGAAAACTGGACTCTCGGTAGCCTACCTTTTCTCCAGGGATTTTCCCAACCCAGGGATCGAACCAGGGTCTCCTGCATTGGAGGCAGATTCTTTACCAGCTGAGCCAACAGGGAATCCCTCAAATCAACAAGAATGTAGGTAAATGGGCACTCATATTCTGCTGGTGAAAATAAAATTGGGGAAAACGTTCTGGAGAACAATTTAGCTATACGAATTCAAAATCTTAAACTGTGCAAGTCATCTGATACACTAGTTCCACTATTTGATATCTATTAAAAGGAACACCTACATACAAATATGTATTTTAGAGATATTCGTTATAATGAGTCTATAGTAAATTCCATATAGTTATAATAAAGTACACTATGATAGTCATAAAATGCATTTATTTTATGCACATTCAAAATGAAGATGTAGATATAATCTATTGACAGGGAAAGTTGTTCATGGCACATTGTTAAGTAAAAACAGGGCTCTAAGCAGAGTAATATTAATTGTTAATATTTTACTTAGTGTTTACTGTAAGAAAGGCATAGGCTCTGAGATATATATGTATATATACATTATATACATATATTTTATATACAGTAACTCTTTTCAATCTCATTGATATTATCCCTGATTTACTGGGTTTGGGTGAAGAAATGATCCTAAAGACATGAAGCTATTCACCAAAGATAAAACAGCTAGTAAGTAACAAATGTGATCTTTACACTGGGGCAGTCTGACTGCCCGAGACCACACTCTCAATCTCTCCAACATAATACCTACCTTTGTATAGGTCCCTGTGGGCTTTTGCTCATACATTCATCTTTGTATGTACACAGGCAGAGAGTAAAATATAGGGTAACATCCATCATGATTTAACATGGTTATCCTTAAGTGACTGGAATTTTAATTTTTGTGTAGTTGTGTTTTCTTTAGGGAACAGTGCATTACTTGTGTACATTTTAAAGAGAGTGAAAGGGGCAAGGACGACAAATACATTCTGCTCAGTTGTAGCCTGGGTGCATGCGATGGGGTAGTCCTGCTGTCTTCCTGCCCAGCTGATGCGCAGAGTGAATAAGGAGCTCCCATGGACCACAAATAATGCAAAATATGGAAAATCTGCATTGTGTGATTGAACGTCAAATAAATTTTATTTTCCAGCTTCTAAGAAAGTGAGGCACCTTGCAATATTGAATTATTCTTCCTGGGCACTGACTTATTGCTTTCTTGTATGTGTGTGTTAGTCACTCAGTCGTGTCTGACTCTGTGAACTCATGGACTATAGTCCACCAGGCTCCTCTGTCCATGGAATTTTCCAGGCAAGAATACTGGAGTGGGTAGCCATTCCCTTCTCCAAGGGATCTTCCCAACCCAGGGATTGAACCCTGTTCTCCTTCATTGAAGACAGATTCTTCACTGTCTGAGCTACCAGAGAAGTCCTATTGCTTCCTCACAAAATGCGGCATGATGCCATGACCTAAAACTAATGTGACCTCTGAAAAAGCCTGTCATTGCCAGGGTCCTGGGCGGCATTAGAAGCTCATGGTCTTGACACTTGTTTCCTGGTCCATTCAAAAGTGAAAATATTTACTCAGAATTTACATATAAGAGATTGTAAAATACCTTGTTACAGCTTAGATTTTCTTTTCATATTTACCTGATATGGTTTGTTTGCTACCTTTTCAAATTCTGTAAGCCTTAAGGAATGCTGAAGACAACTGAGAAAAACATCATCTTTGATTTTATCTCTCTGGATGGAATTAATCCCGGTTTGCCATCTGTCTCAGAAAGGACCTTTACTGCTTTTGGTAGGGCACACCAATTGTGACTTCCAGTTTTATTAAGGTAGTACATTTTTGTTTCATAAGCTAATACAATTTTCTAATTATCTCCAATAAATCAAACGAAAACCTGTACTATGGCAGAGTGAACAGCTGTAGACAGATTTTTCTCCTTCCCTTCCTCCCTTCCTTCCTTCCTTTCTCACTCTCTTCCTCCTTCTTCTCTTTCCTCTTTCTCCTTCTGTCTTTTTCTGCCTCCCTTCTGCCTCCATTTTTGCTTTCTTACTAAATGACTATGCTTAGCTTTTATGCTATCTTACAAGAACTGTCCTGCACGTAGATTACACAACTTGCACACAGTTCCCTTGGAGTAAGTCTGTAACCCTACCCTGCTCGTGCTATCGGGAAAAGCTACATTTTCAGAGACTGAAACGTTAGCCACCAGTGCATGCTGCTCTTGTCTGAGCTCTGCGATTGCTTCATTATTTCTCCCCCGAGGATTCAATGGATTTGGTTCAAGCACCATTGAACGTGATGCTGTATTAATTGCCCTGGAGGGTAGCGAGGCCTTTGAACTGTGGCTGTGAGGGATATTTTGCTGTAAGACATGTGTCAGCACTTGGCTGGTTAACTCTGGGGCTGGACTGTGCAGCATGCTGGGACCAAGGATCTGGAAAACTACTTTGCATCCTAATCTTACATCTGTTTCCCATCATGCGGCGAGATTGACTGGCTATTCTAACTGGGAAGCATCGTTCTGCAATAGCCAGAGTCTAAGTACAAATATTGTACTGTCAAAGAATATTAAGAATTCTACATCATTTTTTCAAGTTCTCACAAACAGCTGGCACGCATAGGTGAATGGGTGAGGCAATGGATTAATTACCCAACCTTTCACTCTAAAAGAATTGTCTGTGCATAAGTTATGTGTCAGCATTATGACACTGAAACTTAAATTGAAGATGATTCCTCGTTTTTCAATAAAAATAAAATCTCAGTTTTCATGGGCTTAATCTTGAACCCATTCTAGGCTCCACATACCACTCAGAGTTGATTCGTATTCAATCAAATGTAGAATTACACCACAAATATGATCAACACCTTTCTTTCAAAAAACACAACTACTTGATTCACCTGGAATAATTTCTTCTTTATTCCAACCTTCCTGAGTATTAAACAGTCATTTCCATTGCAACAGATGTGGACAACTAGGAATGTTCATAATGGTACTTCGTTGTTATTTAGTCACTTGTCACTAGGTTGTGTCTGACTATTTTGTGACCCCATGGATTATAGACGACCAGGCTCCTCTGACATTAGAATTTTCAAGGCAACAGTACTGGAGTTGGTTGCTATTTCCTTCTCCAGGGGATCTTCCTGATCCAGGAATTGAACCCCCTTCTTCTGAGTTGCAGGTAGATTCTTTCCCACTGAGTCACCAGGGAAGCCCTTAGTAAATTAAATAATCCACATTGTACTTCTGAAACTGTAATTATATTCCTAGACTTCTGAATAGCAATTTAGTTCTATTTCCTCTGATGATATAATCTCTCAAACAATACTGGTCACTCTTATTTATATCATTGAGTCACAAAGATCCATATAGTCAAAGCTATGATTCTCCCAGTATTCATGTAGGCATGTGAGAACTGAACCATAAAGAAAGCTGAGTGCTGAAGAACTGATGTTTTCAAATTGTGGTGCTGGAGAAGACTCTTTTGGACTGCAAGGAGGTTAAACCAGTCAATCCTAAAGGAAATCAACCCTGAATATTTATTGGAAGGACTGATGCTGAAGCTGAAGCTCCAATACTTTGACCACCTGATGTGAAGAGCTGACTCATTGGAAAAGATCCTGATGCTGAGAAAGATTGAGGGCAAAAGGAAAAGTGCATGCAAAGTATTAGATGGTTAGAAAGCATCACTGACTCAACGGACATGAATCTGAGCAAACTCTGGGAGCTAGAGAAGGACAGAGAGGAGACTGAAGTGCTACAGTCCGTGGGGTCACAAAGAGTCAGATACGACTTAGTGACTGAACAGCAACTCATGGCTTTGAATCCCAGGTTTACAATAGTTACAGATACACTTCATAAATGCATGTCATGTACTTGGGAAGAAAAGGGCAAACACTAAATTGCTATGGAAACGTCAGTTTTAAGACAGTCATTTATTCTCAAAGTTCTGTGATAAAAAATAACTGTAAAATAATTCCCAGGTGCCTCTTTAGAACTTGATCTTCTAAAATATCTCTACATATCTTATTTTATGAAGAAAAGGGGAAGATGATAGAAAACAAGGCCTGATAAGAGTCTTTCCATAGTGTATGCAGGGGAGGAAAAGTGAATGTGTGTCAGTAAAGCATTTTGCTTGGAAAGTTCAAGTAGTGCATCATGCTTTTTCCTGTTTTAAGTTTTATTTGAAACTGATTGATGGGTTGACATATTGAGTTGTAGAAACACCTCCATATTTATGGTGGCAGCAGAACTGACAGAATGTGTTGAAAATACGCTACTTTCCTTTATTTATTTATTATTTTATTCCACATTGGATTAAGTAAAGTCTTTTCAATCTGGAAATCTTGCTCAAAGAGACTATATGTGCTTAAGACAGAGCCTGGGATAGATACTAATGTAGTGCAGGCCAGCAGACAGTTTTTAAGTTTCCAATGCAGGAAGTAGGCCAATGCCTTTAGAGTCTTAGGTCTATGGATCATCTTCTCCTTCCTGACTTTTTTGAGGGCCTTCTTTCTCAATTTTAGGGCAAACGTTTCATTTGTTTGGTGTTAATTAACTTATATGCAGAGTACATTATGAGAAACGTTGGGCTGGAGGAAGCACAAGCTGAAATCAAGATTGCCAGGAGAAATATCAATAACCTCAGATACACAGATGACATCACGCTTATGGCAGAAAGTGAAGAAGAACTAAAGAGCCTCTTGATGAAAGTGAAAGAGGAGAGTAAAAAAGTTGACTTAAAGCTCAACATTCAGAAAACTAAGATCATGGCATCCGGTCCCATCACTTCATGGCAAATAGATGGGCAAACAGTGGAAACAGTGGCTGACTTTATTTTGGGGAGCTCCAAAATCACTTCAGATGGTGATTGAAGCCATGAAATTAAAAGATGCTTACTCCTTGGAAGGAAAGTTATGACCAACCTAGACAGCATGTTAAAAAAGCAGTGACATTGCTTTGTCAACAAAGGTCCATATAATCAAGGCTACGGTTTTTCCAGTGATCATGTATGGATGCGAGAGTTGGACTGTGAAGAAAGCTGAGTGCTGAAGAATTGATGCTTTTGAACTGTGGTGTTGGAGAAGACTCTTGAGAGTCCCTTGGACTGCAAGGAAATCCAACCAGTCCATCCTAAAGGTGATCAGTCCTGGGTATTCATTGGAAGGACTGATGCTGAAGCTGAAACTCCAATAGTTTGGCCACCTCAAGTGAAGAGTTGACTCATTGGAAAAGACCCTGATGCTGGGAGGGATTGGGGGCAGGAGGAGAAGGGGACGACAGAGGATGAGATGGTTGGATGGCATCACCAACTCAGTGGACATGGGTTTGAGTGGACTCTGGGAGTTGGTGATGGACAAGGAGGCCTGGCGTGCTGCAGTTCATGGGGTAACAAAGAGTCAGACATGACTGAACAACTGAACTGAACTGAGTCATCTGTTATTATGACTGTCAAAGTGGACTCATGCCTGTGTAAAGTGCGTGCCCTCATTTACTGAACCACTGCACTCTTTCTGTGTATATAGATTGGGGAAGCTGGCTTATTTCTATGCATATGATCCATTGTATAAGAAATATATATTATATATATTTATAATAGTGTCCAATTTATAAAGGGAGACTAAAAGTGTTGAGAGCAACAAGAGTCAATACATGTGAAAGTATTTTGCAATTCTAAAACATTTTGATAATGCATGCTATTATTCCAAAGTAGCAAGGATTATCAAAAGAATTAGAAATCTGACAAAGCCCTCAAGTTGACAGAAATAATGTGTCATCATAGGATATTCCATAAATTTGCAATCTGTTTTGTGTCCTGTCTTGTATGCACCATCATGGCTTAATTGGGAAAAAAAAAAAAGCATAGCTCTACCATTGCAAGGGTGAGTCATGTAACTTCCCTGGGCCTGTTTCTTCGTAGGTGAGAAAAAATATGATGTATACCATATATTATTATAAACACTAAATGATAGGATGCTTGTAGAAGGTTTATCAAAAATAGTCTGCAATAAATATTTTCTATCATATTCTTATTGTTATTACAGTTTCTATTACTATTGTTATATGTTACTGTTATAATAAAAAAATTATTAATAGCTATAACTTATTTTTAAAAATAAAGGACAAGTCAACATTATGGCTAGATTTACCATGATTAAACCATTTGTTTTATATTTTCAGCAAGTGTGAATTTTTATGAAAACATAAAAGCTTTTATAAAGAAAAAATACAAATGTATACGACATGAAATGCCTGACAGATAATTCTGCTTTTACCAAATATTTAAGTGTGAAGTACTAGAAATATTTTAAAATATTTGAAAGACTAAAATTTAGCATACTATTCAGCTTTTCCTCCCTTCAGATAATAGTTCATTATTTTGTTACTATAATATTTGCAGTATGCCGTTGAAGTTACAATAAGTTGGCAATGAGTTCTTGGTGCAAATTAAATACATGTTAAATCAAATACAAGTTTACATGTTAAATATATATATAATATAAAAATAAATTTTAAATTAAATATATCTTTCTCTCCCTTGCTAGATAGGTAGATAGATAAATAGACAGATATAGATAAGCTTTTGTCTTATTTGAAGTTTCATATATAGTCACAAAAGGTGCATATATCATTAACAGTAGATGAGTTCATTATCAATTCTTCACTAGAGTTCAATGGTAAGAATAGATCTGTGATGAACAAGATAAAGGTAAAAAAAAAATTTTAATGAGTGTTGAATACCAAAAAGATGTATTAACAAAAGAAAACTGTAAAATTCAAATTTAAATGTTCAGTAGAATCATGATTAAGCCAATATAGCGAAGCCTACAATGTGTAGTTGCTTCTATCATCCAAAAAAAAAAAAACTTTATGTTGTTTTTAATAAACAATTTATTCTCCATTTATTAGTTCAGCCAATAGTAGAAGCAGCTCTAGAGCTAAGTCAGGAGAATCTGTTGAAACGATCTGAGAATTGAGGCAAGCTTTACACTAGCACAGACCAACATCTTGGTCCTTGTCCAAAGCTGTCCTCTGTGGCCTGGGGACATGCCCCATTACTCATTCTCCTTAACATAGTATCACTCAATATTTTTTGATAACTCTTTACTTCATGACATACTTTTTCATACAGTGCCCTATATATCATCAAATTCTCATGACACTTCAGATAGAAGAAAACAAGACTTAGAGAAGTTAGAGAGTTTCTCAACAAAATGGCCATTTTCAAATTTGAAGATCCTTTCTTTTATAGCCTCTGAGATTAACCCAGATCAACTTGTACTTACTCTCTTCCTCACTCAGGCCAAAAAAAAAAAAAAAAAAGAACACTGAAGGTGAGCTCCTGTGCTTGCACTACAATCAGTTCAGTTCAGTCGCTCAGTCGTGTCCGACTCTTTGTGATCCCATGGACTGCAGCACACCAGGCTTCCCTGCCCATCACCAACACCCAGAACTTTCTCAAACTCATGTCCATCAAGTTGGTGATGCCAATCAACTATCTCATCCTCTGACATCCCCTTCTCCTTCTGCCTTCAATCTTTCCCAGAATCAGGATATTTTCAAATGAGTCAGCTCTTCGCATCAGGTGATCAAAGAATTGGAGCTTCAGCTTCAGCATCATTCCTTCCAATGCGTATTCAGAAATGATTTCCTTTAGGATGGACTGGTTGGATCTCCTTGCAGTCCAAGGGACTCTCAAGAGTCTTCTCCAACACTATAGTTCAAAATAATCAATTCTTCAGTGCTCAGCTTTCTTTGTGGTCCAACTCTCACATCCATACATGACTACTGGAAAACCCATGGCTTTGACTAGATGGACCTTTGCTGGCAAAGTGATGTCTCTGCTTTTTAATATGTTGTCAAGGTTTGCATAGGTTTTCTTCCAAGGATCAAGCATCTTTTAATTTCATGGCTGCAGTCACCATCTGCAGTGATTTTGAAGCCAAAGAAATCAAGTCTCACTGTTTTCATTGTTTCCCCATCTATTTGTCATGAAGTGATGGAACCAGATGCCATGATCTTAGTTTTTTAATGTTGTGTCTTAAGCCAGCTTTTTCACTCTCCTCTTTCACTTTCATTCAGAGGCTCCTCAGTTCATCTTCACTTTCTGCCACAGGGGTGGTGTCATCCGCATATCTGAGGTTATTGATATTTCTCCCAGCAATCTTGATTCCAGCTTGTGCTTCATCCAGCCCGGCATTTCGCATGATGTACTCTGCATAGATGTTAAATAAGCAGGGTGACAATACACAGCCTTGATGTACTCCTTTCCCAATTTGGAACCAGTCTGGTGTTCCACGTCGGTTCTAAATATTGCTTCTTGACCTGTGTATAGGAGGCAGGTAAGATGGTGTGGTATTCCCATCTCTTTCAGAATTTTCCAGTTTGTTGTGATCCACACAGTCAAAGGCTTTAATATTAGTCAATGAAGCAGAAGTAGATGTTTTTCTGGGATCCCCTTGTGTTTTCTATGATACAGTGTATGTTGGCAAGTTGATCTCTAGTTCCTCTGCCTTTTCTAAATCCAGCTTGAACATCTGGAAGTTCTTGGTTCACATACTATTGAAGCCTCAGTTGGAGAATTTTGAGCATTACTTTGCTACGTGTGAGATGGGTGGAACTGCACTACAGTAATCATAAGTAGGGCTTCCCTCATAGCTCAGTTGATAAAGTATCTGCCTGCGGTGCAGGAGACCCAAGTTCGATGCCTGGGTTAGGAAGATCCCCTGGAGAAGGAAATGGCAACCCACTCCAGTATTCTTGCCTGGAGAATCCCATGGACAGAGGAGCCTGGCAGGCTACAGTCCATGGAGGTGCAAGAGTCGGACACGACTTAGCAACTAAACTACCACCACCAATCATAAGTATGATAGCAACAGTAACTACAAGGGACATGTGTGAGGTTTTTGTTTTTTATCTTTGTAAAGCATATAGCCCCGTGACTGGTTCATAGTAAGTGCTATAAAAGTGTTTTTAGACAAAAATAAATAGAAAAAAAATTTGAATAAAGAAATAAAACTTTATTTCAGAACTCAAAAGAGTTTGATGGATGTAACCCTTCTTATAACTCAAGACAGTAGTATGGCACAACTGCTTAAAGAAGAACATAGGAAAATATTTAATATGCCTGAAACTAACATTTGCACTGAGCACCAGATGCTCTTTATGGAGGAAAGGTAGGACTGAATTCTGAGGGGGTAATACTTCTATAAATTACAATGCATGTAATTGAAATCTTTGAAATCAACTGGAATTTTACTTGCTAAACAGTATGTAGCTATTCTACGATGCCTGACCTAGGTCAAATGTGCTAATTCTTCTACAACCCAGACCCCTCTTCACAGTCCCTGACCCTCTGAGAATACACTAAAACCTACTCTAGTTGACTAGAGTTGACTAGTTTAGAAAGACTTCTGCCAGTCTTTGCCCAGACCTCTCAGACAGCAAGGAACAGTAACCTATCTTCATTCCATACCTGTCTCAGACATGACCACCAAGACAGTGCACATAAATATGCTGGTCTAGCCAATGATTCTTTTAAAAATTATCTGGTACTGTCCTGTATCTTTTATCACATCATTCTCAAGAGAGAGAACATGAACATCCCCGTTCTTCTCTGGCCACTTAAGTCTCATCCCATTGTCAAATCCTGCGTTAAATCATACAGCTCCTTGGAATTTTAGCATGGGGTAGTGGAAAAGGTCAATTATGAAATCCTTGGTTCTACCATTTACCATCTATGTAAACTTGGGCAAATCCCTTCCTACTGTGACTGTGGATTTCTTCATCTGTAAAATGAAAAATACTTAGAATATGTCTAAGTATTCCTGAAAAGGGATAAAGAGCACATGCTAGAGCTTCAATAAAAGATATTTTAGCAATTATAATTAAAGGAAGAATTGATCTTTCTACGTCTTCAGAATTTACCTAGCATTTATTCCTAGCATCCCTTGTTTGATGTTCTGATAGTTTAAAACTATATCCACAAATCCTTTGACCTTCCTCCCATCAAAACGTTGAGTTTAATTCCCATTGCCTTGAATGTGGTTGAGTTTCAATCGGCTTTAATGACTTGCTTCTAGTGAACAGAATGGAGTGCACACAATACTCTGATTTCCAAAGTAGGGTGAGGAAAAAAAAAAAACAAACTGTAGAACATCTCTCTGGCTCTCTGTGTCACCATGCTTTGCCCTTGGAATGCAGTTACCCTACTGGGAGGAAGCTGATGCAGTATAAACGGGTTTACATGGGACAAAATTGAGGCTCCATCTCCAGTCTCTGCTGCACTCCCAGGTAAATGGTCAATACCAACTTGCCAGCAATGTGGAAGGAGATTCTCTGCCCACAGTCAAGCTCTCCACCTGACACTGAGTGGAACAGAGGCAAGCCTTTCCTACCAACCCTTGCTCAAGTGATAAATTCATGAGCAAAATAAATGATACTTGTTGTCTAAAGCCACTAAAGTTTGGGGTGTTTTGTTACAACATAATAGGTAAAAGAAGCAATACTCATGTTCAGTGCCATATGGTAGAAGTAATCATCTTATATGGAGATGTGAAATCTTTTTGGAGAATTTAAGTGTCTGTATATAACACTACTCAGAACCTAATAAGTACTTTGTTACTATTAATTGCTTTAATTAATATGGACATACTCCTATGACCAAGGGAATTGTTTTTCACTTCCTTTGTTTGTTTGAATTGACTAGGTATTTATAGCTAGAAAAATAAGGCATTATAGCAAAAATGTTATTTTGCAATTTTCCCCTTTGAGATGCTTATTTTGAAGTTGAGGTGATCAAAAGAACTTTTAAGAAGCTGTTACTTAAGCTGAAAGTTACACTTTGAAAGATAGAAATGCTTGTCACCCTGAAATATTTGGAAGAAAAAATATATAGTATTGGAAGTTTAAATACATAGAGGTGACATTTCCCATGGTAAGAACTGTCTTTTTCATGTACTTGCCTTTATTGTTCATCATTGACTATATGACAGATTGGATTCTAGAGTTTTTTAAATGAAGACAAAAATATCACCCTCTGAGTGGATAGTTCTGAGATCTGGAACATGAATGTAGTCCTCTGAGTTTGATATTGTGGAGTCTCAGAATGAAGTGAGACTTCTAAGTCTCTTCAATGAAGTGGTGATGGGAGTAAGTAGGAGCTATTCAACTTTTATAACTTTCTTAATCATTCCTTTCACCTTCATGGAAAAAGGAACATGACATGAAAACTGAAATTCTATTTGTTGTTTAAAATTATAATGAAAATATGGGGTAAGAGGTAGACTCAAGTAAATATATAGCGACCCAGTGGTTCTCAAAAGGTAGTTGTTAAGAGGAAAGTCTCCTTAAAAGAAACACTAATTATGCCATGGGGAGAAAGTATCATTCAACCGTAACATGTTGTGTTCAACTGTAGCAGCCTTAAGGTTCTGCATACAGTTCAAGGAGGAGAAAGATGTACTAGTGGTCCAAAGAAGCTTTCACATCTCGCTAAAAATGTTAGCCAAGTTTTTGAGTCATATTTTATGACATATAGGTAATTAAAGCTTATAAGATGGAGGCGGAAATCTGATAAATTCAGGTAAAAGCAGAATTTGGACTTGAATTACCTTGGTTACTATTGTTGTTGTTCAGTTGCCAAGTCATGTCCAACCCTTCACAAGCACGCGAGGCCTACCTAACCCTCACCATCTCCCAGAGTTTGCCCAAGTTCATATCCATTGAATTGGTGATGTCATCCAACCATCTCATCCTCTAATGCCTTTTTCTCCTTCTGCTTTCCCAGCCTCAGAGTCTTTTTCAATGAGTCAGCTCTTTGCATCAGGTGGCCAAATATTGGAGCTTCAGCTTCAGCATCAGTCCTTACAGTGAGTAGTCAGGATTGATTTCCTTTAAGACTGACTGGTTTGATCTCCTTGCAGTTCAAGGGACTCAAGAGTCTTCTCCAGCACCACAGTTTGAAAGCATTGATTCTTTAGCACTCTGCCTTCTTTACAGTCCAACTGTCACATCCATACATGACTACTGTCCACATAGCCTTGACTACATGGATCTTTATTGGCAAAGTGATGTCTTTGTTTTTTAACACACTGTCTAGGTTTGTCATAGTTTTCCTACCAAGAAGCAACATGTCTGTCTGTATGGCTGTGGTCACCATGCAGTGATTTTAGAGTCCAAGAAGAGGAAACCTGTCACTGCTTCCACCTTTTCTTCATCTATTTGCCACAAAGTGATGGGACTGGATGCCATGATCTTAGTTTGTTTGTTCTGCTTTGTTTTGCTTTTTTAATATCGAGTTTTAAGCTGGCTTTTTCACTCTTCTCTTTCACCCACATCAAGAGGTTCTTTAGTTCCTCTTCATTCTCTGCCATTAAAGTGGTATCACCTGCATATCTGAGGTTATTGATATTTCTCCCAGCTATCTTGATTCCAGCTTGTAACTAACCCAGCCTGGCATTTTGCATCATATACTCTTCATATAAGTTAAGTAAGTAGAGTGACAATAAACAGCCTGCCATACTCCTTTCTCAATCTTGAACTAGTCAGTTGTTCCATACAAGCTTCCTACTGTTGATTCTTGACCCACATACAGGTTTCGCAGGACGCAGGTAAGATGGTCTGTTATTCCCATTTCTTGGTTATTGTACTTGGCAGTATGTTTTATTTTAGCTTGGTAAACCTGAGACTAAATCATAATTATTTTTGGCTAAAATATGGAGCCAATTAGAAATTAATTTTTTCTAGGCTATTTCTTTGTAGATATAAAACATTTATTTATTAGAAATCATCTAATAAAATCCACTCACAAGTCTGTACTTTCAAGCCTTGATCCTGATTTTTGTGAGTGGGCCCTGAGATAATAATATATGACTGTATGGTATGGGAGAGGCAGAGGGTGAAAAGTACATAAATTCCCCAAATCTAACAAAGTGGAGAGGAACTAAAGACCATTTTGATGATGGTGAAAGAGGAGAGTGAAAAAGCTGGCTTAAAACTCAACATTAAAAATGCTAAAATCATGGCAGCCAGTCCTGTAGCTTCATTGAAAAGAGTGGAAGTAGGGACAGATTTTATTTTCTTGGGCTCCAAAATCACTATGGATGATGACTGCAGCCACGAAATTAAAATATGCTTATTCCTTGGAAGGAAAGCTATAACAAACCTATAATAGCATATTAAAAAGCAGAGACATCACTTTGCCAACAAAGGTCTGTACAGTCAAAGCTATGGTTTTTCCAGTATCATCTACTGATGTGAAAGTGAATTTGCTCAGTCCTGTCCGACTCTTTGCGACCCCGTGGACTGTAACCTACAAGGCTTCTTCATCCATGGAATTTTCCAGGCAAGAATGCTGGAGTGCATTGTCGTTTCCTTCTCCAGGAGATCTTCCTGACCCAGGGTTTGAACCCAGGTCTTTCACATTGTAGGCAGACGCTTTACCATCTGAGCCAACAAATCAACCAATGTGAGAGCTTGACCAAAAAGAAGACTGAGTGCTGAAGAACTGATACTTTCAAACTGTGCTGGAGAAGACTCTTGAGAGTCCCTTGGACTACAAGATCAAACAAGTCAATCCTAAAGGAAATCAATCCTTAATATTCACTGGAAGGACTGATGCTGAAGTTGAAGCTCCAATACTTTGGCCACCTCATGTGAAGAGTTGACTCACGGGAAAAGACCCTGATGCTGGGCAAGATTGAAGACAAAAGGAGAAGGGGGTGACAGAGTATGAGATAGTTAGAAAGCATCACCGGCTCAATGGACATGAATTTAAGCAAATTCCAAAAGATAGTAGAAAACATAGGAACCTGGCATGCTGCAGTTCATGGAGTGGCAAAGACAGACACAACTCAGAGACTGAACAACAACAAACAGCAAACTCAAAGTAATTGGTGCTACAGAAAGAGTTTTAAATGGAGATCAGGAAAGGTAGCACTTTGTCTAATTTTGGAGCTTTGTAATGTAAATCAAAACACCCAGAATCTAAAATGGACTTGGTCACAAGCTTGTTTTAGCATAAAAGTTATTTACCTGCCCTCTCTTCCCTCTGTATACATTAAAGATATTGCAAGACTATGGGAGAGCCAAGTTTCTTCCTTGTATGAATAGATTTCTTTTCTTTTCAATTGTATTGAGGCATTCTTAATATACACAGAGTCAAACATATTTAATGCATGCATCTTGGGGAATTTAGACATATGTGTACACATATGCATCATCAAAAACAATGTAGTAAATATATCCATAGCTTCCAGAAGATTTATTGTGTCTTTTCTCTTTTTGTTGTTGTTGTGGTAAGATCACTTAGCATGAGATCTATCTCTTATAAATATATTTGTTAATAAATTTAAAGTGTATAGTACTATGCTTTATATGTTATAGCAGATCTCTAGAACGTAAACATCTTGTGTAACTGTGCATTTATACTCACTGAACAATTCCTCATCTCCCTCTTCTCCATCCCTGTCAAACACATTCTATTCTAGTTTCTATGAGTTTGATAGTTTTAAATATTTCATATAAGTGGAATCATGCAGTATTTGCTGTTCAGTGATTGACTTCTTTCATTTAGCATAATATTTTCTGTGTCCATCAGTGTTGCCACAGATGGTAGGATTTCTTTTTTCTTTTCCAGGCTGAGTAATACTTGATTGTATATAGATACCACGTGTTTTTATCCATTCATCTATTGATGATCATTGGATGTTTCCAAATCATTGCTATTAAAAATAATGCTGAAGTCAATTTGAGAGTGCAGATGTCTCTTTAAGACAAATACATTTTCATGTATGTACTACTGAATCACTTTGTTGTATGGTAGAAATGTACACAACATTATAAGTCAAATATATGTCAATAAAATTTAAAAATACAAAGAAGACAAACAAATGTTTTAAGTTAAATTATATAAAGGAAGTAGAGAGGTTTATATAGATTTAGAAAAAAATTAATAGCATATCAGCTCTAAATCACAATAGTGAATAGCCATCTACATTGTGACTATTCAGTACCCTGCACAAAACTGAAGTTAAAATCAGGTACTACCAATCTGGAACTTATTGTACATTTTAAAATTAAGCAATCTTATACTAAGGCTAGTTTTTAAAGAAAAAGAAACTAGTTAAACTTCTCAAATCCCAACTGTCAAACAATACATTTTTACTAACTTCAGAAATGTACTTTGGCAACCATTTAGGAAGATAGCTTACTTGAGGGACACTTAACAAGTCAATTGCAGGATAAATCCAGCAGATGAAATATGAGTGTTCTGCCTAACTCTGTCCTAAGACGTTGCCTTGTTATAGACTTTTTTAAAGCATTCTTGGAGTTCTCAGACCTTGAATTGATTTCCATGTTGATATTTAATCTGATTAAGTTTAAACCATCTGTCTATAAACATTTGGTAATTTTTTTCTCTAGCTTTAAAAAAGATCAGATACACAAGAAATAAAATGTAATAAACCAACTTGTAGTAATTTCATTATGTTGTGGTATTTTGGGATAATTTATTGCTTGTAGGAATTTAACCCATTTTAACAACGTTACGTACTTATGGATATACATTTAATTTATGTATTAACTCCATATATATCCACACATGCGCGTGCACACACACACACAGACACACACACAGACACACACACACACTATAGTCATTTCTGACTCAACATTATAAAAAAAAACTCAGTTGCTATTCTATTTTATAAGAACTTTCATTGAAGCTTAACTTTTGAATACTTCAAAATTTTTTGATAAATCTTCTTCAAGGACAATGCTTATATATTAGAAATATAGTACCAATGAAAACCAAATTCAATTTTGCTATATTTACATTTCTTTTTCTCAAGTGCAAATGCAATTTTTTTATTTTGTATATAATGTCATATAGATTAATAGCTATGGATATTAAAAGCTTTTTAATGCACTCATATTTTTTAAAAAATAAATAACTATGATATTGAATGCTTTGAACCATTTTAAAATGTATTAAATATATTATATATATAAATATATTGAAACATATCTTTTAAATTTTCTTATAAACATATTTTATTTGAAGTTGACATGAACTAAAAAATAAGGCTAAAATATACAAAAATATATTTTTCAGTGTGTTTGTGTGTACCTATGTATGTGTATGTATATAAATAATTATTTCTCTATCTAATTGGTGGGACAGTTATGGCAACTAAAGGCTGAATGTGGAATGTGAGAATTATTTTTTTCCCTTTAAAATCTGGCTCACACTGAGGTCATTTTAGTGGGTTATAAAATGCTTTCTGGGTAGAGATTGCTGGTTTCTTCTCAGCCTGAAAAAGTTAGAGTTTTAGAATTCTGTTTAAACTAGTAGGAATTTTGGGTAATGGATAGATTTAGTGTTTCCTAGGAAGAATGGAAGAAAAAAAAAATATTGTTAAATATACCTTGCAAAATAACAACTTTCAGACTAAGAAAAATCATAAAATTGAAAACACTGCCATTCAACTGAGTAAAAAATATTACTTCACTCTCTTAGAATGTTATTTGCGTTTATTCTCATATTAAAAGGAAAAAATAACTACCACCCTCTGTACCAATAATGCATCTTAAGTAATTCGCTTTTTAAATGGTATTCACACCCACACAGAATTCATACCTCTATTTGTGAACAAACATTTACAAGGATCATTACTCAGAAGCTATTTGAAATATGAAATGATAAGTAAAAATAACACTTTCAATTTGTGTATTTCAGTTATTTTATATGACCTTTTCTTTCATATCCACTTTGCTCTGTTTTGTTGCCAAAATAGAGTACCAAGCTTTGGAAAAAGGAATTAATATTTCTAGTGTATTCATAAACTGGCTTGACCTTATATGCTTTGTCTAGTTTAACTGATGCTTTAAAAAAAAATTCCCTTCTCAAAAAAAAATAAAAATGGAGGAGATGGAAATTTACTTGTAAAGAAAGGAAAAATATGACCAAGGGCTTTATTGTTTGATTGGGACATCTATAAATCTCTAACCTCAGCCCTGTGTTCTTCATATTTAGCTGTCATTTTATCTCCTGACATTTCCTCCTAGTTCTACACTGGAGATTCCATAGTTGTTATAATCCCCTGAAACCTGACCCTTTGTCCCTATCCCCCAGCCTAAGCAGAAAGGTTTTCTTCTGGCTTTTCCGGGCAGCAGTTAACTGCTCTCTGTTTTCCTCCACTGACACGTCATGTGTGTCCATCCTCATCTTTAATCTCTCATCTCTCTGGAAGATTTGTCTTTTTCCTGCTGCTTGCTGATCCCTGCACCTGTGTTCTCCAGCCTTTCTTTTCCTGATGGTCTTGTCTCATTTCTATTTCTTTCTACTCATTCTGTACATGCTCAGATCAACTTAGCTATAAAAATGAAACCTTTCCTTCTATCCAGCTGTTTCTTCAGTCTGTTGGTTTTTCTATAACTGCCTTTGCAATACCTGACTGTTTAAAAGAGGAATTTGTCCCTTCAATCCACACCTCCTTAAATATCCATTTTTCTTTTAGCAGAGGAAATAAGACTTTAGTCCTTATCTCTCTACTAAAGATCACCAATGACATGAAATCATGAATTCGGCCACAATATTCCTCAAGCCTTGTTTCCTTAACCTTGCTTGGACATCAAACACTGAGGAAGAGAAGCCACGTGTCTACAAAATGCATCTACCACTTCCAGAGTAGAGATTTATTTCTAGGAAGAAGTCTTCTAGCTCTTGCATTTACATTTGTTTGTGGCTGGTACTTGCCAATAAGATGTAAGCAGAAGGAGATAAGTCATTTTCAGATCAAGGGCTTTTCCAAGTTCCACTCTCAGTCAATAACAGCAAGGTCCTATGCTATCTGGTGCCTTGTGATGGAAGGAACCTTTTCCCCACTATCACTCAGCAACTGTGATCACCCATCTTGGGCTGCTAGGTGAGCAAGAAATAAACATCTGTTATATTAAACCATCAAAAGATTTGAGTGTATTTGTAACTATGCAGAGCCCGTCCTAACAGAAGCAGATGATACAGACCCATATCTCCTCTGCCAAACACATTCCTCCCTAGAATTTTTGGATGTGTACCTTCCTGGCTCTTTGCCACTCTCTGATAGCCCTTCCTAGTTCTCTCTGATTGAACCTTTTCCAATTCCAGCTCCATAAATAAACTGATGAATTTGGGCTTTGTTTTCTATCTCTAGGCTCTCCTCTCAGCGTTCTCTTTCCTGTTTATCTGCCCATGGTTCCAATGACCACCCCTATAAGCATGACCTCAAAATCCGTACTTCTTGACTCCACGGTCACATTTGCATAGCTCTACCCTAGTAGTTCAGGCTTTCCCAGTGGCGCAGCGGTAAAGAATCTGCCTGCAATGCAGGAGCTACAGGAGACACAGGTTCAATCCCTGGCTCAGGAAGATCCTTAGAGGAGGGCATGGCAACCCACTCCAGTATTCTTGCCTGGAGAAGCCCATGGACAGAGGAGCCTGCTGGGCTACATTGCATGGGGTCGCAAAGAGTCGGACACGACTGAAGTGACTTAGCACATACGCATGCACCCTAGTAGTTCAAGTTATTATAGTTGCTTGGGCAAGCAAAGAAAATAGACTAGACTTCTGTAAAGATAAGAACACACTTGGTGAATGTCAGAATTAGAACACTCAGAGGATGTGTGGCCCCCCACATCTGCGGTTCAAAAGTGGTCTATTCAACGGACTGTTAAGTTCAGCTGACAGTGTTTTCATAGTAAGACGAAGAAAGCGATGTGTTGGTTGAGATTCTGGTACAAGCTCCTCATCTCATTTCAGATGAGCTATTTGATGAGCATGGGTCCAGAGTGCCACCATAGCATGGAACAGCTACCAGCCACCACCTCAGATCAAACTCTGGTTGGCCTGATTGAACACATTGCTTTAGGCTAAATAAGATCACGTGCTAAATTGAGAGGAAATACAATCCATGAGATGAGATTACTGCCGACTCTTACATGTGAAATATTTAATCAGAGTGATACTGATACTTGGCCTCGACTCTCCCCATCTGTGGTCTGGAATTGAGGTAGATTCTGACATATGAAATGGAAGGCAAAATAAAATCTAACTAGCTCTATGCTTCTGGGTTAATGATTTGATGATAATATTTACAGTTAACATAATTGATTACTTATCTTAGGTGTAGGCAAAATCTATTAAATCATTTTTCTGCATCCTTTTGTTCACTTCTCATCATTATGAGAGGAAAGTGGGAGAAATAGTAATGTGAATTCTTTCCATCCAAGAGAAATATTCAAATGATATAGAAGCAAAAGAACACTATATTAGAATTATAGTCATCACAGCAATTGAATAAAATAGCTTTACCCCAACTAAAGGAAACTATCAAATTATGTTAAAATAGCTTTATTCTTTCATTCAACAAAATTTGCTGTGCATTTGCTCTATGCCAGATATTTGTCAAAGCTATGGTTTTTCCAGTAGTAATGTATGGATGTGAGAGTTGGATTACAAAGAAAACTGAGCACCAAAGAATTGATACTTTTGAACTCTGGTGTTGAAGAAGACTCTTGAGAGTCCCTTGGACTGCAAGAAGATCCAACCAGTCCATCCTAAAGGAAATTAGTCCTGAATATTCATTGGAAGGACTGATGCTGGAGCTGAAGCTCCAATACTTTGACCACCTGAGGCAAAGAACTGACTCTTTGGAAAAGACCCCAATGCTGGGAAAGATTGAAGGCTGGAGGATAAGGGGACAACAGAGGTTGAGATGGTTGGATGGCACCACCGACTCGATGGACGTGAGTTTGAGCAGGCTCCAGGAGTTGGTAATGGACAGGGAAGCCTGGCATGCTGCAGTCCATGGGGTCGCAAAGAGTCAGACATGGCTGAGCGACTGAACTGACTGACAGATGTTTGTCACTTGTAATTAGGGGTGTAAGTTTAGTAATTTTCCTAAAGAAGCTTGCAATTTGAAAGGTGAACTCAGGGAACTTGAGACCATGTTAGAGCTTCCATAAGGATCTCCCTGGAAGCAATGAGAGATTCATTTAGGCTAACATCATAGAAACAAGAAGAATTCCAAAAGACCATGCCGAACTGAGTTTCCCTCTTCTAAGTGTTGTTTGATAATACAAGTTATACATATAGAATATTTATAAAATTCAGGCATACATAAAGCAGAATACATAAGTTCACTGTAATCTATTTACACAGAGATAATCACTATAGACATTTGATATATTCCCACCTGATCATTGTCTATGGTTATATGTACATAATGCTTAAATAAAATTGAGACCATAGTGTATGCATTGTACTCTAAACTTCTTTTACACTTAGTAGTATAGCATAAATACTTTCCAACACTGTTAAAATTCTTAGAAAATCTTATTTAATGGTTGTATACTATTTCAGCATATGAAACATATGAGTCAAGATTGTTGGTTTCAAGCCATGGAAACTGGCTCTTGATGATATAAGAACATCATTTATTGAGAGGATATTGGGTATCTCCTAAACTCACTGTGAAGGTTGGAGACGTAGGCTTGTAAAATGTCATAAATGATAGAAGTAGAACTAGTTTGGGGCCAACATGACTGCTTCCACCTTTTCTTTCCAGACTGTGCAGCTTCCAATCCAGAATTGCAGCCACTATGGGCCCAGAAACTGAATGTTGCTTCCAGTATTATCCTTTCCCTCTGCCAAAATAAATTTTCTACTGCCCATGCTTCTTTGAGTAACTAGTTCCAGTTCGGATTCCAGAGGGAGTGGATCTGATTGGCTGAGCTTAAGTGAAAGGTTAATATCCTATCAAGTGGAGTATAGGTAGGTGAGAACCATTGTTTTAAAACAACTTAGAGAAAAAGTGGGCTTCCCTGGTAGCTCAGATGGTAAAGCATCTGCCTACAATGTGGGATACCTAGGTTCGATCCCTGGGTTGGGAAGATCCCCTGGAGAAGGAAACGGCAACCCACTCCAGTATTCATGCCTGGAAAATCCCATGGACCGAGGAGCCTGGTCGGCTACAGTCCATGGGGTCCCAAAGAGTCGGACACGACTGAGCGACTTCACTTCACTTCTCTTCACTTCACTTCACTTCAAGAGAAAAAGTAGAGAATTCATTTTAGAAACTGGGATAAGTGGTGATATTATCTCTTCCAAATAAATGGAGAAATAGATGATATTCAAGGATAAAAATGTCATTAACTAAATGATATTAATTCTCCCCAAACTTATCTATAGAGTCAATGTAATCTTAATCAAATTGTGAACAAGGTTTTGGGGATCCTCTGTTTGGCCCCGCTGGTTTCCTGTGCATCCCTCTTCTAGGACCTATGAGTTTAAAAGTAATCTCTTTAACTTTCATACATCATGCTGATCTGATATTCAGGCAGTTCAGTTCAGTCACTCAGTCGTGTCCAACTCTTTGCGACCCCATGAATCGCAGCACACCAGGCCTCCCTGTCCAACACCAACTCCCGGAGCCTACCCAAACTCATGTCCATTGAGTCAGTGATGCCATCCAACCATCTCATCCTCTGTCATCCCCTTTTCCTCCTGCCCTCAATCTTTCCCAGCATTAGGGTCTTTTCAAATGAGTCAGCTCTTTGCATCAAGTGGCCGAAGTATTGGAGTTTCAGCTTCAACATCAGTCCTTCCAATGAACACCCAGGACTGGTCTCCATTAGGATGGACTTGTTGGATCTCCTTGCAGGTCAAGGGACTCTCAAGAGTCTTCTCCAACACCACAGTTCTAAAGCATCAGTTCTTCGGTGCTCAGCTTTCTTTATAGTCCAACTCTCACATCTATACATGACCACTGGAAAAACCATAGACTTGACTAGATGGACCTTTTTGTTTTGTTTTGTTTAATTATTTATTTATTTTACTTTATAATATTGTATTGGTTTTGCCATACATTGACTTGAATCCGCGATGGGTGTCTATGTGTTAGATGGACCTTTTTTGACAAAGTAATGTCTCTGCTTTTTAACATTTATACTGATATTCAGTGTCTATAGCGAACTGATCATCAAAACCTTTTTAAAAAAATTTTAATTACCATAATTATTCCTCATAAAACAGGTAGCCTTACTTAGGTATTCTTTTATTATATTTTCAAGATTGATATTCACATTCAATGCCATCCAAAAGAAAGAGTTTCCAAGCCATAAACTAAAGTTCCCAGCAGAAAGTATCATACACAAACTCTGCTCTATATGAACATATTATGCCAATCCCTGCAGCCAGAGGAGGGAAATCATATAGATTTGCTTAGATCCCTTGAATCCAAGTGTTAGGGGAAAGGAAGCATGTCCATACAATCTGATCAACTGGAGTCATAATGGGAAGGAGAGAAGGGGAAACATATGCCAAGAAAATAACTGAAGTATCCACTGCACTTAATTAGAAATTAACTGGAAATTAACTATTGTTGAAATCCCAAATGAAAACATTAATAAGAGAAATTTTTCATGTGTGAATATCATATCACCTTTATTCTTTAGGAATCTTTTCTTTAGTGATATCACATACTCTTGATTACTGGTTCTCTTTTTATTTAATGTTCTAAGGAAGTGAACTTGAATATCAGAACTAGCATTTCAAGCCAGCAAAGTAATAATTATGCAATTTACTTTCACTAGCCAAATGCAATGGAATTCAAAAAGCCTCTTTTACTTTAGATGCTTTAATCATACTAATTTTTTAAACCATAAAACTAAGTACACAGTGTTTAAGGAGACAATTCATTAACCTTACAGATGAGTTAGTAATAAAAAGCCACTCTACAAATGGAAAAGAAAGTGAAGAATCTTATATATTTAGATTTCCAGATTTCGGTGTAATTTCCCTCATCACAAATTATTTCCCATTACTTGATCCTCACAAATTAATGTTTGCTAACTGTTTTAAATCTTGGGCAAATTATTGCTTTATGCTTAAATAACCACATTTAAAAATGCAATCTACATGAAACACAATGGTCTACCGTCAGGTAATTAATGCAGCAATGTGATTCTGGGTGCTGTTATGTTGCAAGGCTATTGCTATCCAAGGCTAATTCCTGTTGTTTTGGCATCATAAGATGATATTGCACCTCTTTTCAAGAGCTTATTTTTATGAAAATACACAGGCATTGGTAATAGGAAAGAAATGTCATCAGACTTGAAAAACCCTGTGCAAACATTTTCAGTGTTATTATCCAGCACAATAAAACCACACTTCAAAATTAGTGCGGTAGGCAGAATTATAACCCCTCCAAAAATATCCATGTCCTAGTTCCTGGAACCTGCAAAGAGGTTACCTTGTGTGGCAAAAAGGATTTTACATCTGAGATTGAGTTAATGACCTTGAGATAGGGACATTATCAATTATCCAAGTGGGTCCCATATAATCCCATGTGTCCTTAAAAGCAGAGAATCTGGTCTGGTTGTGATCAGTGGGTGATTTCTACAGAAGCAGGATCAAAGAAATGCAACATCGTTGACTTTGAAGATGGAGGAAGGGGTCTTTGAGCCAAGGAATGTGGGCAGCTTCTAGAAGCTGGAAAAGAATGGATTTTCCTCTAGAGCTTCCAAAAGGAATGCATCCTTGCCAACACCTTGATTTTAACCCAGTGAGATCCCTGCCAGACTTCTGACCTCAAAAACTGTAAGATAATAAATGTGTGTTGTAGCAAGCCATGTAGTTTGTGGTGATCTCTTTCTGCACCAATAGAACCTTAATATACCAGCCAATACCGCAATGTCTGAAGTATATTCAAAATTTTACATCAAAATTGCTTTTCATTTAAGTGAGGTTTTACCTACTTACTATTCCTCCTCCAAATTCTTGATTCTTTAGTTAGATAAAAAGATAAGATATATAAGATTTACTCTTCTTCAGAATCCTTTATTTCTCAATGCAACATGATTAATCATTATTAAGTAACTTTGAAATGCTCTTTCTTATCATTTCCCTTGAGGTTGACTACAGTACCTGATCAGCTATTCTACTGCAGATATGAAATGTATAAGGGCTTCCCTGGTGGCTCAGAAGGTAAAGAATCTGCCTGCAATGCAGGAGACCTGCATTCCATCCTTGGGTTGGGAACATCCCCTGAAGAAGGGAATGGTTACCCACTTCAGTATTCTTGCCTGGAGAATTCCATGGACAGAGGAGTCTGGTAACTACAGTACTTGGGGTCGCAAAGAGTCGAACACTATTGAGTGACTTTTATTACTACTACTATTACTACTACTACCAGCCCCCTAAGGGTCAAAGTGACTACTAAAAAGCATCAATCAGCCTCAAAGATGAACCACAGTTCTGACCTGTACCGTTTACCGATTTTCCTCATGATGGAAAGAACAACCCTAGCATCAGAACTAAATTACACTGCAGAATCAGCTCCAACCAGACAAGGTAAAGTGACCTTACACACAAGGATTGCTATTTACCTATGATACCAGCTGGGCTGAGACTGATGTTGACCACAAAACCCTGTTGCTATTGTCTGTCATCTGAAGAAGGGCTGCACCCCAGCACCTTGGCTCCTACTTCGTCGCTTCATCACCCTCCTCCCCTGCAAGACTTGGCCCACAATGACCTTCATGTCTAGTCTCTTCTTAGTCACACCCAGTTTGCTCTTTCCAAACTGCTTAGATTCCCTTCAAGAAAATGTGTACAGAAAGTGCAGGTGTTTTGCACACATATGCATAAGGTAGAAGATGCATGTACATGTTATCGTGGGGTAATATGCAGTTGTGACACCTACCAGACAGAAGGCAGCTTTTGTCTGGCTAGATTCTGTAAGAACTGCTCTTCTTTCTTACACATAGTAACAGTGTGATATACCTTCAAATGTACACATATTTATGTTCATACCCTACCATACAGCACATACCAACTGGAAGAAAAACCCAGAGACCACAAGCAAGCACATATAAGTCTTGCTCTGGATAGAGAGAAAATAAATTTTTGTGCTACTCTGTCGTTCTCATTCATTACATCCATCAGGACAGAAGTGACAACCCCATCTAAATATGATCCTATTCATAAAAACTTGCAAATCATTTTCCACAGTAAAAAATAACATGACGAGATTTTTTTCTGAGAGGGTGGCAGAGAATGAGATTGTTGGATGGTATCACCAACTCAATGGACATGAACTTGGGCAAACTCTGGGAGAAGGTGAGGGACAAGGAAGTCCATGAGGTTGCAAAGAGGTGAATATGACTTGGTGACTGAACAACAGCATAAGTAATACAGTATCCTTGAAAATAGTCAGCACAATACATAAAATTAGAAGATACTAATTTTTGAAAAAAATCACAGAATCTCCACAGTCTGAGATAACCACCAGGAAGAGTTTGTACTTGTGGGCAGCTTTCTGCGCAGACACATTTCATTTTATAAATGAGTAAATCAGATATTAAGATTTCTGGTTTTGTTATGGAAGCCTTTCAGTTTTTAAATCTGGTTTGTGGTTGTAGTTTTGGATTCCTAGGCTTTCACTCCTCTCTGATTTTACCCTTCTCCATGTAGTTTCACGTATGCATGTTTGTATGTGTGTAGCTATGTGTATCTGCCTTTTTTTTTTTTTTTTGGTGCTAAAAGTGAATATTCAGAGAAGGTAAGACATTTGCTTTAAAAATAGTTCGATAGCTTTTCAAAATGCAAAGTTCAATCAGATGACTAGTATTGATTAAGTTGAGGATTATTGCTCTGCCTAGAGAAGAATGATACAGGGGGCGAGTTAGTGGCTTTTAGATGGAGAGGAAATAGGTTTTTAAGGTGAAGAAAGGAAGATCTGAGAAAGCAGAGGGACAGTGGGATCCAGTGGGATGCCCAACCAATGACAAGGACAATTTCCTAGTGACAAGGACAGCCAATGGACTAGGAAGTATTTTGGCTTATATTTTACATTGTTGTCCATATTGTGCTGTCTTGGCTTATATTTTGCATTAGGCTGCGTTGCGATTTTTCTTCATCACCTGCAGCCTTCAGCAAAAGTCTTCTACACTGCGAGTGCCATTGTACTGTTAGAGAAAGGAAGGACTAGGGGCCTACACAATAAGGAAATATAGAGAAAGACAAGAAAGGACAGTGGCAGGGCTGAATCTGAAATTTTCATGGAGACAGGAATGGAGTAAAGGGTGACGAGAAGAAACAGACTTCAGAGACCACTCAGGAATTTCAGGAAAGAAGTGGCATTGTAGAAATATACCATAAGAACTGCACTTGAATATTAAAGGAAAAAGTAACCAGGAGAACCCTGGGGCTTGGGAACTCCAAGCAGGTAATGTTTAGATGGTAACTTCTGTAGCGTGAATTTTCCTAAGCAAAACTACCAATGACTGTCTTTCCTAGTATTCTAAGTACATATTGACAAATTACTCTTCAAGTTATGCTCCCATAAAATGTGTATGCCAACATCTGTTTTTATCATACCCAGAACAAAAGTGAGTCCATTTTTCCTCCTTGTCAGCTTAGTAGGTAAAATATTGTGTATCCTGGTAGATTAGATTTTCAGTTGACTTTGGAAAAGGCTGAAAATCTTTTATTTTTTAAAATTTTCTGTGTTTATTCTACTGATAATTTAGATATCATAATTAAATTTCAAATAAAGTCTACATAAGCCAGTTATCTACCCATAAGAATATTGTACCACTTTTTAATTAATAATTTTATAGATGTAATAAAACTGGCATCTTTTTAGAACTAAACCCATATTGTAGAATGAAAAGTAGGTTTATTCCACTACACAGCTAGCTTAAAAGTAATTATTCATCACAAACAACAAATTATTTTTTTTTAAAGAGCCGGAAACTTCTTATTAGTACATGCTTTCTATTAGTATATGCATGCGTATATGCTAAAAAGTTGGAAACCCTGAGATAAATATGACCAACAGAATTACATGTGCCTTAATCCAGATGGAATTTTTTTTCTCCTACAGTCATGGTCTATCCTCTTTGGGTCTACATTTGAGGAAGAGATAGATTGAATTCTGCCCATTTGCTAGAAAGAATGTTTTCCTAGTTAGGAAATGGGCCAAAGATGGATCTTCCACTACTCAAAAAACATGAAGCACATGAAACTTCCTATAAGTATTCTCCTGAGGTACAGGGTGTGTTAGGCTGCTAGAAATGCCATTATAAAATAACACAGACTGAGTGGCTTAAATAACAGAAATTTATTTGTTACAGATCAAAGAGCTGGCAGGCTTGGTTTCCGGTGAGAGCTTTCATCTCAGCTTCCTGACAGCCACCTTCGCACCATGTCTTCACATAGCTTTTCCTCTGCATGCACACTCCTGGTATCTCTTCTTGTTATTATAAGGAGGCCATTCCTATTGGATTAGGGCCCACACTTATATATTCATTTAATCTTCATTAACTTCTTCCCTGTCTCCATATTCAGTCACATCAGGATTAAGGCTTTAACATATGAATTGGGGGAGAAGGAGACACCATTCTGTCCATAACTCGGAAGCTCAAGTTTGACTGTTAATGGCACATCCTGTAACATGTGGGTTTTGCTATAGTAGTACTCTTAGGGGCTCAGTCACGTCCAACTCTGCAATCCTGTGGACTGTAGCCCACCAGGCTACTCAGGTCATGGAACTCTCCAAGCAAGAATACTAGAGTGGATTGCTATTCTCTTCCCTAGGGAATCCCGATCCAGGGATCAAAATTGGGTCTCCTTCATTGCAGGCAAATCACTACCATCTGAGGCACCAAGGAAGCCTGGGATATGCTATAATTGTAGCATATTATTTTAAGGCATACAAAAGTGAGGTCCCATTATCCCAGTTACAGTGTAGAAGTGACATTTCTGGTTTTCAATAAGAAATGGAGAATTCCATGTTGAGACATACATCAATGAAATAAATAGCATAATTCCAGACTGAGTCATAAAGCAGTAGAATTAAATAGGTATGCAAGCAACAAATGAAAGCTGTATGCAAGGTATGAAGCACAATCAGAATTAAAATTTTAAAAATTGTTCCCACATCCAAAGCCAAGTATTTCATTGTGATAACTGCAATTGAAAATGGATTAAAAACATTGGGCCCATGTTAGTATATTGGCGTATTCAGAAAACCAACGATCAGCAAACATTCCACTCAGGAATTTTATCTTTAGTTCTTTTTGACATTTATAAAAGTCCCCTCCTCCGTACTCTTTTTATTAATTAATTTGCGGCTTTCCACCTGCAAGGCAGCTTTGAAGTCACCATTCTTTCTAGAAGCACAGACTTCCTTCAGAGATTTCTTTCTAAATCCTCTTAGAGAATATGGTGTTCAGAGCTTTTGTTCTATATAATCACTCCCTGATGGGATGAGTGGACTCAGGATCAGGCAACCTGGTGCCTGAAGCCCCTCCCAGCACAGTCAAGCCCCAGCAGGTGCTGCAAAACTGGGGGGAGAAAGAACTCCCCTCCTCTGAGAAGGAGCTGTTCTCACCAGCAGTAGCCTCATTCGAAAGCATCTCAACTATGTGCACTGTGTGTGTGTGTGTGTGCGTGTGTGTGTGTGTGTGTGTGTGTGTGTGTATGACACACATACCCAAGAGTTATATATGTTCTTATTCATGTATCTCTATTTTTCTCCTTTGAATTTCACTTACCATCTCATAGGGCTCTTATAGAAAAACAAACTGTTCTTATCATCTCTAAGCATCTTTAAAGATGGAGTGTTCTTTTATTATATAAAGACAAGAATCAGTTTGGTATTTCTGAGTCATCTGAGCACTTTACACAAAAGTCTTGTAAATTATCCTTTTGCTTTATGAACTTTTAAGATCTCTAGACAATTCCAGAAACTTTGAGTTATGTTCGTCAGTATGGCTTTCGCTACTGTGAAAAGGAAGACTGAATCATTAAATATTGGCCCAAAAGGGTTGTTTCTTGAAGCCAGACAGTTTCAAGGAGGATTTCTAATCTGATGCAATATTAGTCTTCTATATTTCTATATGATTTGTTCTCTGAGAGTAAAGCAAAACATCTTACCTTTTGATATCCAGTTAAAGAATAAAATAAAATACTTTATAATCTTAATTGGAAATGCCAAGGATTTGATTGAATTTCTAACTCAGGGTGCTATTTTCTATTATTAAGAATGAGTTGTGCTACTGTTAATGCAGCAGAGAAGAACTCATCTTCAAAATATCCTGGGACCATGAAATGCAAAACGGAAGTGAGGCACAGCCTAGGGTCTGGGTGTCTGCCAGCAACTCTCACATCTGCTGTTTGAAGTGCCAGCATTTGGCCTGTGATTTGGAGACCCTTTCTTCAGAACAAGTTCTATTTTGGCTGAACTTCCTTCTTAGCTTTCCAGTAATTATTATACCTCATATAATAAGCTTTGGACTTAATGTTATTTCAAGTCGTATCGGGTGTTTCATATACTTGGGAAGACTCAAGTCATAATACCAGAATCTTTTGGATCATCACCAAGGTTTTTTGAGGTGAGGGTATGTCATCCTTGGGGACTGGCCAAATGTTTATTGGGCACTCCAGAATTTTTTTTTTTCCATGTATGCTCCAAAATCACTGTGGACAGTGATTGCAACCATGAAATTAAAAGATGTTCCATGGAAGAATAGCTATGATAAATCTAGACCATGTGTTAAAAAGTGGAGACATCACTTTGCTGACAAAGGTCTGTATAGTCAAAGCTATGGTTTTTCCAGTAGTCTTGCACAGATGTGAAAGTTGGACAAAAAGAAGGCTGAGTGCCAAAGAATTGATGCTTTCGAACTGTGGTGTTGGAGAAGACTTTGAGAGTCCCTTGGAGTACAAGGAGGTCAAACCAGTCAATCCTAAAAGAAATCAACCCTGAATATTCACTGGAAAGACTGATGCTGAAGCTGAAGCTCCAATACCTTGGCCACCTGATGTGAAGAGTTGACTCACTGAAAATGTATCTGATGCTGGGAAAAATTGAAGGGCAAAAGAGAAGGGGGCAGCAGAGGATTAGATTGTTCAATAGTTTCACTGACTCAGTGGTCATGAATCTGACAAACTCCAGGACATAGAGAAGGACAGAGGAGCCTGGCATGCTATAGTCCATGGAGCTGCAAAGAGCCAGACATGACTTAGCAACTGAACAACAAAACAACAATATACTATATTAGAGGCCCAAATAGGTTCTGCTTAACTTGACCATCATGTCAAATCTTGACCATGTGTGTCAAAGCACAGTATCTTTCAATAAAGGATACATGTTGCAGGGAGAAAAGAATGATTTTTTTTCTTTATATGCCTGGGTTCTCTGATTGGGACCATGCAAATTAGACTGACTAAAGAAAATTAAGCAGAAAAAGAGCAAACAGATATTTTTGTGTATGCATGATACATGCATACACACAAGAGAATTCAGTCTTAAGTAACTCAAGGGGGTGACCCGAACGTGCAGCTCACATAGTTTCTGAACAAAGAATGATTATATTTGTAGAGAAGTGACAAAACAAAGAGTTTTTCAGGCTTCAAAGGGTGGCAAACTGTGAGAAGATAAATATTATTATTTTTTGGCCACGACATGCATCTTTGGGAAGGTAAATATATGGGGAATCTAATGGGAAAATATGGGCTTCCCAGGTGGTGCTAATGGTAAAGAACTCGCCTAAAAATGCAGGAGACATGAGAAACATGGGTTTCATCCCTGGGTAGGGAAGATCACCTGGAGGAAGGCATGAACATCACAACTCACTCTAGTATTCTTGCCTAGAGAATTCCATGGTCAGAGGAGCCTGGAGAGCTACAGTCCATAGGGTCACAAAGAGTTGGATGTGACTGAAGCGACTCAGCATGCAGTACAATGGAAAATACAGGCTAGTTACTAAGAACCGTCATGTAGATTCCTCTGGTGCTGTCTTTGGGCTGAGAAGAGTCTAGAGTTGTCTCTGGTGATTAAGAATCTCCTGACCTTCCTGATGTGGGGGGCGGGGGTGGGCAGAGAGTTGATTCTGGGTCAACTTTTTCTCTATCGCCTTCAGCTTAAAATAATTCATATGCCAGAGTAGCATATTTTGGGGTGGCATACTCTAACTCAGTCTTCCCAGTTGGAGCAGTGGTAAAGAATTCACCTTCCAATGCAGGAGACATGAATTCGATCCCTGAGTCAGAAAGATTCCCTGGAGTAGGAAATAGCAACCTGCTCCAGTATTCTCACCTGGGAAATCCGAGGGACAGAGGAGCCTGGTGGGCTACAGTCCAAAGAGTCACAAAGAGTCAGACACAACTGAAGCAACAGCATGCTTGTGCACACACACACACACACACACACACACTCTAAATCACTTCAGTGCTATAATACATTTGCCAAAATCCATAGATGTACAGTACCAAGAGTGAACTCTAATGTGAAGTATGGACTTTGGGTGATAATGGTGTGTCAATGTACATTCACAAGTAGCAAAAATGTACTGCTCTAGAGATAAAGGGGATTGTTGATAGTGGGGGAGGCTATGAGTGGGGTCTGGGGCAGGGTGTATATGGGAATACTGCCTTTCTGTTCAGTTTTGCTGTAAACTGAACAGTCGTTAAAAAAAAAATTAAAATCTGTTAAAAAAAAAAAAACAGGTGTGGTGTAAGAAATATTTTGTTCTTTGTTCTTAGTTCCTGACACAGATCCTAAAATCTTTGGAATTTCCTGAGTGATAGGAATGTTTTTTGTTGTTCATACAAAGGCCTCTGTTGATTATACTTGAGTTTATTCTAATATGATAACTTAAGACAGGATCCCTCAATAACCTCATAATAAGACTGGAAACCAGAAAGAGGAAATTATTAGTTGAAAATTTCAGCCTCACCCACCAACCACTAGGGTTGGGAAAAGAGCTGAAGATTGAGTAAAATTCTAGAATGGTAATATTCAGAGAACCTTCAGTTTGGTGAGCACATCAAAGTGCTGGGAGGGTCATGCACCTGGAAAGAGCATAGAAATTCCATGCCACACTCCCACCCATACCCTGATCTATGCATTTCTTCCATTTAGCTGCTGGTAAGCTGTATCCTTTACAATAAACGAGTGAATGTCAGGATTTTCCTAAGTTACTCACACCACTATAGCAAACTATCAGGCCTGGATAGGAAGTAGTTAGAACCCCTAATTCATAGTCTGTTAGTCATAAATACAAGTGGTCTGAGACTTATGACTGGAATAAAGATGGGGGTAGACCTGTGGAACTGATCCCTTTAATTTGTGGGGTCTGATGCTAACTCTTTAAACATATGTCAGAATTGAATTCAGTTGGAGGACCCCCCTATTTGGTGTTAGGAAACTTGAAAATCTCACACAGGAGATAATGCAGTTGAGAAGTGCTTGGATAAACTGAAATTGACATATGTATTAAATGCAACATTAATCTCACTGTATTTGGTTTTAGAGTATCAAAGACATACAAACAAAAAAGGCTCTTCATGTTATATGGATACTCCCAAATCCAGATGAATAGCAAATGACAAACCAATGTGATAAAACTCAGGTAGAATGGAACTGGACAAATATTCTGTCTTGATTGGACCCAGCTTAGCCCTTCTCAGATATTCACTTCCAAAGACTATAGATAGAAGGCTCACATTGTATTGATGGCAACTGAAAGAATACAGAGGCCATACTCTCAACATCTTTCAATGTTTTCCCCAGCAGTATTTGGCTCATAATAGTACCTTATGTATGCATAGTACACCTCATTTACAAGCATTTTCATATTCATTATTTCATTTGATTTCACTTATTTACTACCTGTACTGCTCCTGCATTTTGAACATCATCAATCAAATTCAGAACTCTAGGTGAAACTCAAAAAGAAATTCATTGCTCTTTCAGGTGTTACAAATGAACCAGCTGGGTGGTCCCATTCATTCCTCTGATTTTCTGCTGTGCCCTTGCAAAACTGAAATTGTAATTTAAGAGGCATATTGCACAGCCTCAGAACACTGCCACAGAACATATTTCAAGCTCTATTTGCTTCTAGATTTTTAACCTAAAGTAGAATGCAAATATCCCCTAGAATTCCCTTTATTTATGACTCAAAAAGTATGTTCAGAAAGGTCTCTGTAAATGACCAATGATGAAAGTGATTATTATCATACGTGGTTGAGGTAAAGAAGAAAGGAAACATTCTTGATGATTTCAAAAACTTCAAAAAGGAGGAAAGAAAGGGAGGGTCATTCTTAGATTACTAGGGAATGAAATAACATGCTTCTAAGACTAACTCAGTGAAAAGGAAATCTAAATAAAGTGAGGCTAAAGAATCTTTATATATAAAGGAGGTTATAACTAAATTTCTCTCCCTCACACTGAAAGAACCACTAATAGTAGCTTCATGTTTGAGACAAGGAAAATACTGATAAGAGACATTACCAAGCCATGAATCTAGTTCAAGATATATACAAAACGAAGTGTTGCAAACTAAAGCACAGATTTGGGTCCTACAAAATTCTTATTCATCTTCAAGCTAGCAAATAAAAAGCCCAAGCAAGACTCTAAGAGTTCCCAACCAGTCTCTGGGGTCTCCTTAAAAAATCCTTTGTTTGTTGGGGGTCCCCAAAACTTACATATTTTACAACAAACCAAACAAAGTGAACCAAAAAATTACATATATTATTAATGCAAATTTAGTCAAATCATTCAAAATATATGTATTTAAGTTCCCACCAAAGTGATCAAAAGGGCTTCCAAGGTGGCATAGTGGTAGAGAATCTGCCTGCCAATGCAAGAGATGTAAGAGACACAGGTTCAATCCCTGGATCAGGAAGATCCCCTGGATAGGAAATGTCATCCCACTCCAGTATTCTTGCCTGGGAAAATTCCATGGACAGAGGATCCTGGCAGACTACAGCCCATAGGGTCACAAAGGGTCAAACATGACTGAGTGACTGAGCACACAAAAGTGATCAGATCCAGTAACATTCCTGTGGTGGTGATGAAAGTCGCTCAGTCGTGTCTGACTGTACAGTCCATGGAATTCTCCAGGCAGAATACTGGAGTAGGTAGCTGTTCCCTTCTCCAGGGGATCTTCCCAACCCAGAGATCTAACCCAGGTCTCCCGCATTACAGGCTGATTCTTTACCAGCTGAGCTACCAGGGAAACCCAATATTCCTGTATATTGCAACAAAGTCTGTATCTCAAAAGGCATGGAGAAGCTGCAGAAGCTAAGGAAAAAGAATTAGAACATTAAGATTTAACCCCAGCTCCAAGCTACTTCTTTCTGGTCTCACAGATCTGAGTAGCTTTCTCTTCTGAATGATAGTGGGAAAGTCATGTTCTTGGAGTTGTTCAGGGTTCAAACCCCAGCTCTGTCAATCAGTCTCAAATACCTAAATGACAACCGAATTCCATTTAGGGAATGAAATAAGATAATACCAGTTTATAAAGTACTAGCCATTGGAAGAATTTTAATATTGTCAACTACAAATTGGCACTTGTCAAGAGCATTGCCAATGACTGAACAACAAAGGCATTTGCCATCTGCCTCTATGGAGTTGGAAAAAAATAGGTGTTCATCCAGCCATACACAGGAGCCAGTCAATTGTCCTCCTTGGTTTGTGCTGCTATAAAAAAATACCATGCTATCTGTCTTATATATAACAGAAATTTGTTTTCTTACAATACTAGAGGCTTGGAAGTCCAAGAAGGAGGTGCTGCTGAGTTGATGTCTTGTGAGAGCCCACTTCCTGATTTGTAAGTGGTTATCATCCTGCTTTGTTTGCACATGACAGAGGGGGAAAGAGAACCCTCTGAGGCCTCTTTTTGTGCATGCTGCAAGCTAAGTCACTTTAATTGTGTCCAACTCTTTGCGACGCTATGGACTGTAGCCCACCAGGCTCCTCTGTCCATGGGATTTTCCAGGCAAGAATACTGGAGTAGGTTGACATGCCTTCCCTGGGGGATCTTCCCAACCCAGGCATTAAACCTGCATTTCCTACATCTCCAGTATTGACAGGCAGAGTCTTTACCACCAGCACTAATTCCATTACTAAGAGCTCTGTGACCATGAGGGCTCCACGACCTAACCACCTTGTTACTGAACTTGGGTCTGCTCCCCAGTTGCACAGCAAAGCCTATCTATGTCTCCAGGTTGTGGTAAAGAAGAGTATTATGTTTACACCAGGGCACCAAGCAAAGAGAACAGGCATCTCATCCTCAAAAGACCCAAGACTCCCTGATGGCCTTTAGTAAAGGGTTTTTAAAGGGAAACTTTGAAGGGAAAAGGCTTCCCTGGTAGCTCAGATGGTAAAGCGTCTGCCTACAGTACTGGAGACCCGAGTTCAGTCCCCAGGTTGGGAAGATCCCCTGGAGAAGGAAATGGCAACCCACTCCAGTATTCATGCCTGGAAAACCCCATGGACTGAGGAGCCTGGTGGGCTACAGTCCATGGGGTCGCAGAGTCAGACACAATTGAGTGACTTCACTTCACTTTGAAGGGAGGTTTGTAGGGTGCATGATTTTCTTCGGATTGGTTTGTGATGAAGTAACAGGGTGATATTTCAAGAATCTCAATCATCAGCCTCTGGTTCCAACTAGTCTGGAGTCTACAAACTGGTGGTCAGTATGTAGTCTCCACCCCGCCACCTGGGGGAGGATCTTACATTCTGCAGAACAACTCAAAAATATGCATCTGATTGTTAGGTAGATCCCTTGAGGAGGAACTAGGACTCTGTCTTATCCCTGAACGGTTCAAGCTGTCTTGTTTAACTGCTTTTCCTTTGTTTCTGCATTCCATCACTTCTCTAATTAGTAACCACTGGAGTCTGTACTTTGGAACTCAGGGAAGGCCTAAGAGAGGAAAGCATTTTAAATCTACAAACAAGAGATGGGCGACGCAGAGGAGCTTTTGTATCCAGGAAAGTCCCACAGGTTTCTGTTTGGTTTCAGTTCCCCCTTTTCTTTGATACTCCCCAGTCCTATAAGGGAATGGGAGGGGGGGGCAAGAGAAGAAACAGAATAAAGTTTTGGATGGAGAGCTTAATCATAAACTAAACAGGGGAACTTGATTTTCAGGGGAGACTGGGCTTTAATCTCTCAAAAGACCCATCTCCTACTACTATTGCATAAGAGTTAGGATTTTGACATGAATTTGGGGGATACAAACATTCAGTCCATGAGATCAGCCATCTAAACTAAGCACAGTGGGGAAGCAAGAGGTGACACTTAGGACAATGTTGAACATACAGTTATTTGCACATTCCTGAGTATCTACTAAGTGCTTGCAAGATGCTAGGCACTGTGCTAGAAGCAGGGAATACAAAAATTAACAGAGCAGAATTCTTGCCTGCAAGGTATTTGCCAGCTGGTGGAACATTTAATATTCTAGGACAGATTTTTCAGAGTTTGTTTTATGGGTGTTAACGGGTTCTCTACCCAAAGGTTTGGAAAATCCTAGATTGAAAATAATAGCTGTTTTGTGTGGCAAGCACTAATCTAAGTGCTTTACATATATAAACTCTTTTAATTTCCAATATTGCTATCATTATTCTTATTCTGCAGACCCAAGACAGATTAAGCAACTAGCTCAAGGTCACACAGGAGAGTTTCAATACTTTGCATTTTGAATTTCTTAGATAAGAGTATGTATATTTCCCAATATTTTGACTAGGGAAAACTTTTTCTCCTCTAATGTAGTATTTCACAGGATCAATGTGTTAAAGGAAATATCTGGGAAAAAGTTGTGGAACAAAAGAATAAAATTCGTTTCACTTCTTTGCTGTGTATTAATAGCCGCATTGAAGATGTGGCTTATTATTCATTTTGAAAAAGTTTAAGTCCCAGGACACTGCCTAGATGCTCTAGCCTTTGTGCTCACATGCTATACTCTCACTTCTAACAGGTTTAGGAATCCAGATGGTAGACAGACAGGGTGCTGCAGAACAGAAGCTGAAGGCTGGCTTTCAGGACACCCAGTAGCTTCACGGAAATTAGGATCATTATTGAGCTGTAACTTAGAGAAGAAAACGAAACTGACAAGTCTTTTTCATAACAAGATCAAAGAGATTATGACAGATTGTGAAAATACAGTCTTATTTTTCAAGCTGCTAATTTGTCTTCTCACCGCTTCCCAGGGAAGAGCTTATGAGGGGCCCTTTCTTAGAGGAAGTGGTTGAGGATGCCTTCTTGGCTGAATGGTTTAACCTCTATGAAAAAAATATGGCTTTTATTGATTCATAGTGACAAGGTGCAAAGAAGAAAAGGAACTTTAAAAAATGTATTTGGAATCTGAGTTTTTATCATCACAAACACAGGTCATTGTGTGTTTTGTAAGTGTAAGGTAAATAAAAGATAGGGAATTGTGTGTCCCTTATATTCATCATTCTAACGCAGTGACTGTTGCTTAAATTGGAATGCTTTTTATCCTCCCAAATATAAATATGCTTTTTAAAAAGCAATGATAAAATAATAAAATAACCCATTACCTTAAACAGATTTAAGTCACTCGTCTTGTGCCTTACACATTCACAGCACACTTTTCGATAATGCTAAATTTTACAATAGTGTACTATAATTAATATAGTCCCTATTCTGTACAACAGTTTTAATAAAGGTCAGATTTGAGGAGGGTTTTTTTTTTTTTCCAAAAGTATTCCAAATGCATTACATATCTCCAACCAAGAATCATGAAATCACAATAATAATTAATATTCATAGACCCTGGTACTATGCACAAAATACAGATGTGAGGAGGCTGATAATGTTGATGGTGGGCAGACAAGAGGTCTGTTCTTCTATTCTCTCCAAGAAATATGAGGCAAGGTCTTTAGTAGGGTGGAGTAGGGACAGATGGAGTGCCCATCTGAGATTTATAACCAAAAAATTTTGTGTGTATTTATAACCAAAAAATTTTGTATGTATTTTTTTTTTTCAGGAACATTTGACTCAGATCCAAGCATAAAGTATGAAATAGTTTTTTAACCAGAATCTGGTCTTTTCCATGACACCTCTAGAAGAAGGAAAAAGGCAAGGGAGTTAGATATTTTCAAGGGAGTGTTGTTGTTATAGATAATAGAGTCTGACTTGGTTACAAAGACAAATGAAGATACAAGATAAGATGTGCGGGAGTACCAGTGGTAGGTTTAATGGACAGGAGGTCTTCTGAGGTGGAGGCTATGGCCATGACGGTCTACAGCTTAAATTAATGGAGAACTCAACTTTTGACCTTCACATAAATTATCTGAACTTCCCCTCACAAGGCCAAAGGAGAATTGTTCTCCCCATTTTACAGTTGAGGAAAATGAAGCTCAGAGGATTTCCAAGTCTTGTGCAAGATCACAGAGTAAAGAACAACGGGAACCAGGACTGGAGCCCACCCAGGTCTTCCAAATCCAAACCTTGAACTCTTATCCAAGAATAATGACATTTTTCTGAGAAGATATTTAATGGCATCTCTACTATCCACTTAGTTGACTTCTCTCAAAAAGAAGGCCTTTACTGGGAAGAGTTATAACAAATAAAAGGTAAAAGAAAAAAGATGAATGCAATGCTGAGCAGTAGGGCAGCGCAAGACTAAAATTGTGTCTTTGTGAATGTTCTCCACACAACATGGGGAATTTAAATTTAGAGATTGCAAGACTTAAAAAATATTTTCAACGCACCATCAGAGGGAGTCTGTTCAAGTGCGCATCTTACTGCAAGATCACTGTGCAGCGGAACAAGGCTAGTATGCAAATATTAAAACTCATAACAATGAGGAAGAGCTGCTCCTGGCATGTGTCTCTGGACCTCTCAGTTTAGGGACCTGAGTTTGAATTGCTTGTGTTCCTCAAGGTTACCAGGGATCCTTAAGAATGCACATGACAGACATATGATCAGAAGCACATGTGTGATTTCTGTCCATTCAAAGATGATAACTACACCACAGAAGAATTTTCACTGAAGCGAAAACAAGGTCTATGTAATGTTTCCTGGGAAGCAAGTAACTTTCAGGTAAGCAATTCCAAAGTGAAAGTCGCTCAGTCATGTCCAACTCTTTGTGACCCCATGGACTGTCCATGGACCCCATGGACAGTCCATGGAATTCTCCAGGCCAGAATACTGGAGTGGATAGCCACTCCCTTCTCCAGGGGATCTTCCCAACCCAGGGATCAAACCCAGGTGTCCCACATTGCAGGTGGATTTTTTACCAGCTGAGGCACCAGGGAAGCCCAAGAATAAAGAGGATGGTAAATCTTGCCCAAATTAGACAGATCTTGGGAAATAAATATAGCAACGGGTAAAACATAGAAATAAAACAGTAAGGTTTATAATCTATTCAATGTTTTTTATTTTATGAATGTAAAGATTTACTTATTTATGCCCTGCCTTATTTTTCAACAAAAATTCTGAGGTACAAGAACTTTTACTGTAGGGTATAGAAATTTGCAAACAAGGAGGCAAACCAGAGCCAGGGAAAATGTACAAATGAGTAAAAAGTAAAGATAAGAGAGGGAAAAAATAACATGGTAAATGTACAGGCTAAGAAGATATCCTTAACTGTGACAATTGATCTGTAAATATGGTCTAAACTTCCTGGTAGCCAGCTTGGGGCAGTGGGTTTGGGAGTAGGGCGGTAGGGGTGGGGGAAGGTGGGAGGAAGTCAACTAAGCTATCTCTTTAACAACAAATATTTATGATTTGAAACGAGGTTTTCATAACTTTGAACTCAGAGTTCTTCCCCTCAGGGTTCTTTCTCGAATTCCTCCTAACACAGATGCAAACCCCAGCTCAATCCACACCTGGTTCTTAGACTGACCTCATCGAGGGCCAGCACCACCTGCAAAAAAAGGAACCTGGGAGAGCCAGACGTCTTGCTCAACAGATGCCTTGGGAATTGTTCTGTCTGTGTGATGCCATAATTATCTCTGTTTTGTTTTTTGTTATTATCAATGCCCTGTGGGTTAGCTGGTTTCTACACAATCTTTCCTAGGGCTTCCCAGGTAGCACTAGAGGTAAAGAACTCAACTGCCAATTCAGGAGACATAAGAGATGTGGATTCAATCCCTGGGTCAGGAAGATCCCCTGGAAGAGGAAATGGTAACCCACTCCAGGATTCTTGCCTGGAGAATCCCATGGACAGAGGAGCCTAGCAAGTTAGCATCCTTAAGGTCACACAGAGTCAGACACTAATGAAGCAACTTAATACATACACACATACAACCTTTCTTAATCCCAGATCTTCTGGTTTGGGGGTCACCCTTCTGATTTACACATAGCCCTTGATTATACGCTGATACTCAGGTTGGAGTCTCACATGTATCCACACCACTTCCTTGGGTCTGCTGGTCCCTTCCTCTTGGACAATGTGTCGATCTAGCCCTGATAATATTTCAAGGTCTTCCAATCTATATAATTTAAACTGAATGAATTTCAAATATACCCTCACATTGAATTTAAAAATTAATGACAACCCTCCATATTAAGAATATCAAAAGAATCTTAGTGGATGACCAAAGTCATCAAGAAAAGCAAGTGAAACAAGATACAAAGGCCCAGGCCACACCCATGCCCTTCTTTCCTCCCAAATCAAAGGCTGCTTTGTCGCTGTGTTATTAAATATATTGATCTCATTTGTGTTGTCTGTAACATGGCTCTGAAGCTTGAGGACAGGTAGAAGACATAATCAAATTTGGCCCCGTGCCCAGAAGAGCATTGAGTGCATAGGCACGATGAATATTACTGATGATGAAAACTTACAAAGGGTGGGAATAATTTGGAAACCCTTCAGAGGAAAGCAACAAAGATGGCTATTACACAGCTGAAAAGTGATCTACACTTAGGAAAAGGTCCACAGAACTAGGCTATTTAGCCTATAGACGAGGCAGTTAAGTGCAGCATAATAATAAATCCACACTTGTCTGCTATCTCTTATACAGAAGCTCATAAACAGCTCTTCTTCAACCTCAGTGATTACAGAACAAGGAGGGAAGAATGTAAGTGGAACCAGATATTTCAGCTCTCCTTCGAAAGTTAAACTTTTCATAACTAGATTTGTTTTTTGTGGGAGAAAAATTCTAATTTCTCTTCTGCATTTTTTAAAAATAGGACAGCAGCCTTGTATCTCCCAGATGTCTGCTTTTTAAATCAGAAATCTAGTTTGCTCACCAACTGCAATATTCTTCCATGTTTTTCCTATTTTACATATATATGCATTTAATTTAATATCAGACACCAGGTTAGGAAACAACAGGCACTTTGTGTGTTTGATTTTGTGCCTGAAAACAGTTGTTCAGCCCAATTCCAACATGAGACAGAAGTTAAGAGTATCCAGAAAAGGCACCTTCTATCTAGTCCTTTTCAGCAGTCTGCTTAAATTTCCCAGATTATCTATTTTGAAGTCATAAATGTGCTAGCACCGGGAAACTGAACCTCCTATGAACCCATGTTATTTTTCAAGGTTGTTATAGCTGGATTTAGTTACTAATTTTTAATGGAGCAGGGACACATGTGTCACAGAATATAAACAATTTCTCCTCTTGCATAAATCACCCTTCCTCCATTCCATAGACTAACCCTTGGAACAGCTGGTATCTGAGGATGACCGTTTACTTTAGACTTTGTTCTTAAGTAGATAAGAATTGTCAAGCAGAGGAAACATACATATATTTGTGTGTGTGTGTGTGTCTTATATATGAAGACATCTCAGACACAGACATAAAATCTCCATGATTTAGGCTTTATTTCAGTATTCAAGAATATAAACAGGCCCATTTGGTTGAATTCAGTTTTGCTCAATTAAAGCTGAATTTATGTAATACCATCGGTATTGACATTTAGTGGCATTCAAGACGGTATTTACACTCGCTGTTCTGAACGTCCATGCCACTATTTGCAGTAGGTTCAGGCCTCCAGCTCCCTGTTTGTTGAGGTTCACCTAACAGAGTTTAACCCCATAAAGATTCCTGAAAGAGGCTCTTCGTGCTAAAGTAACTCCATAGAAAGCTGTGCATGTGTAACCCAGAATGTATCAGCCATCTGTTCTGAAAAATGTATCCATATGCTTCCCAGGGCATTTGTTGAGTTAGACTTCAGCGCAAGCCTTCATCCTCCTGTTGGATAAAAAACAATTCCTGTCCTTCCCCCCCACCCCCATATCAAATGCATTAGCCTAAAAGGACTTACTATTTTATTGTTTTCTCATATATAATTTCATTTAATCCTCTCAGTAACTCTCAGAGGTAAGTATCATTACCCTCATTTCACAAGGAAATTGAGGCTTAGGGAGATTGAGACTTACCCCAGCTCACATGACCAGTAAATGGCAAAGATCCTAAACTTCTAGGAAAGAGAATGAACCTTATTTACCTACACACGTGTGTATGTGTGTGTGAGTGAGAGAGAGAGAGAGAGCGAGACAGAGTGTATCAACAAACCATAAGGTTAGCAAATGTCCCTATCTTCTACCTCTTTGTTTGAATAGTTCAGAATTTAAAAAAAAATACTCTTAATAAAAACATCAGGGTTTGATTAGGCAGTACTTTGAAGTCTTAAGAAAAGCCCAATAAATTGCAGATATATTAGACTCAACTTTGCAAATAGAAGAGGGGCCTTGCCCCGTAACTTTCTTGGCCCAAGAAAGAGAAGTAGTTTTTGTCTACCTCAAAGCTTCACCATATCATTGTCACATTCTAAATGCATGCTGAATGAGATGTTCTCATCTTGCCCTCTACATTAAACTGCTCAGGTGCCAGCCAGGGAAAGCTAAAACTCCCTATTCATTCTTTCTTTGGCTTTAGACACTGAAGGCTCCTGCCCTAGAATACTAATATGTCATCTGGCAAGGATTAAACAGTTACTACCTATTAACATCTTAGCACAAGGTAAGTTAAATGCAGCTAGCCAAACATATGGCAAGAGTTCAAGACTGCAAGCTCAGATAGATCATAGGATGTATAGCTAGAAATGTCTAGAGCATGGATGGAGGATGGTCCCAAGCTTTTTTCAGTACCTGTTCACAATGCCAGGAGTCAAAATGGTTGCCAGACAATAAAACTACACTGATAGCAACAGTGAGTTTAGACAATCACACTAAATAAATGTGACTCAAACAAGTCACAAGAGCTAAAGAGGAGGGCATTGAATCTAAATTTCTTTTGCCAGTAATCTTGCCAATATCTAAGTTTTACTATGTAATTTTAAAAGAATGAAACCTGAACTATAATTAGTTGTGTTCAATTTCTTTCATTTATGCAGTATTAATTAACCCAGTCTGCCAGCATGATTCCTAGAAGGAATTCATGAAAGAATAGTAATAAGAAGAGATGCTTATGTGTGCCACATCTATTGGTACAAGTGGCCTTGACACATACATAAAAATCTCCTCTATTAAAGCTCCCAGGCACCCACAGTTTGGATAAGGATGTTGGATGCCAAGATCTAGAGTTGTATTATTCCATACGGCAGCCACTTGCCACATGGAGCTATGTAATGTAAACTAAAATTAAGTTAGGTCCTCAATCTGATTCACCTTTTCAAGGCTCACTAGGCACAAAGAGCCAATGACTACCTTATTAGACAGCACAGATACACATGATTTCCTTCATCACAGAAGTTCTGATGGACAGCATTGGGTCTACAGTGTAAGGTGTATGGTATGTTTCAGTCTCCAAAACTGCTATTTCAGGAGGCAAAGGGCAACTTGAATAGAGACAGAGAGGTCTAGTGTGGGACTGAGTATTTATCCAGCCATAAGAAAGAAGGAAATCCTGCCATATGCAGTGACACGGATAGAACATGAGGGCATTATGCTAAGTGATAACTTAGTCAGAGAAAGACAAATACTATATGATGTCACTTACACATTAAGCCTGAAAATAAAACAAGAAAACCGACTCATAGAAACAAAACAGGTTGGTGGTTGCCACAGGTGGGAGGTAGGGAATGGGGAATTGGGTAAAGGTGGTCAAAATGTATAAGTTCCTGGTCATAAGTAATTTCTGGATATATAATGTCAGCATGATACCTATAGTTAACAATACTGGATTCTACATTTGAAAATTGTGAAGAGGGTGGATCTTAAAAGTTCTCATTGCAAGAAAAGAAATTGTAACTATGTGAGATAATGAATGTGAACTAAACAAGGCGATGAATGTGGTAATCATTTCACTATATATATGTATATATATATATTCATATATATACATATACATATAAATATGTATATTTATACATATAAAATCAGTGTGCTGCGCACTTTAAGCTAATACAATACTATATGTCAATTACATCTGAATAAAAAACTTGGGGAAAAATAAGAATGCCAACAGAGTAAGTTCCCAAATTCACCAAAGTCTAGGTACAGACACTCATACTTCCAATATATATTCTCACTCAGCTTTAAAGGGTCTAAACAGTTTTTTAATGACCCTGAACCTGTCCCTTACAACTATAGTTTCAAGGGATTAGATCTGATAGACAGAGTACCTGAAGAACTATAGACAAAGGTGTATAACATCATACAGGAGACAGTGACCAAAACCATCCCAAAGAAAAATGCAATAGGCAAAGTCATTGTTGGAGGAGGCCTGACAAATACTAACAGCTGAAAAAAGAAGAAGAGTGAAAGGCAAAGGAGAAAGGGAAAGATACACAACTGAATGCAGAGTTCCAGAGAATACCAAGGAGAGAGGCAAAAGCCTTCTTCAGTGAACAATGCAAAGAAATAGAGGAAAACAAAACAATGGAAAAGACTAGAGACCTCTTCAAGAAAATTGGACATACCAAGGGAATATTTTATACAAATATCTAAGCAAATAAAGGACAGAAATGGCAATGACCTAACCAAGACAGAGAGGTTAAGAAGAGGTGTCAAGAATACACAGAAGAACTATACAAAAACAGATCTTAATGACCCAGATAACCATGATAGTGTGGTCACTCACCTAAAGCCAGACATCCCGGAGTGTGAAGTCAAGTGCACCTTAGGAAGATTACTAAAGACAAAGATAAACAAAGATAGTGGAGATGTTGAAATTCTAGCTGAGCTATTTAAAATTCTAAAAGATGATGCTATTAAAGTGCTGCTCTGATTATGTCAGCAAATTTGGAAAACTCAGCAGTGGTCATAGGACTGGAAAAGGTCAGTTTTCATTCCAATCCAAAAGAAAGGCAATGCCAAAGAATGTTCAAACTACCACATAATTGCACTCATATCACATGCTAGCAAGGTAATGCTCAAAATCCTTCAAGCTAGGCTTCAACAGTAAATGAACTAAGAATTTTCAGATGTACAAGCTGGGTTTAGACAAGGCAAAGAAACAAGGGATTAGATTGCCAACATCCATTGGATCATAGAGAAAGCAAGAGAGTTCCAGAAAAACATCTCCTACTGCTTCACTGACTATGCTAAAGCCTTTGACTGTGTAGATCAGAACAAAATGTGGAAAATTCTTAAAGAGATGAGAATACCAGACCACCTTACCTGTCTCCTGAGAAACCTGTATGCATGTCAAGAAGCAATGGTTAGAACAAGACATGCAGCAAAGGACAGTTTCCAAATTGGGAAAGGAGTACGTCAAGGCTGTAGACTGTCACCCTGTTTATTTAACTTAGATGCAGAGGACATCATGTGCAATGTAAGGCTGAATGAATCACAAGCTGGAATCAAGATTGCTGTTAGAAATATCAACAACTTCATATATGCAGATGGTATCATTCTAATGGCAGAAAGCAAAGAGGAACCAAAGAGCCTCTTGATGGTGAAAGAGGAGAGTGAAAAGCTGACTTAAAACTCAACATTCAAATAAAAACAAAGATTATGACGTCCAGTCCTATCACTTTATGGCCAATAGATGGACAAAAAGTGGAAAGAGTGATGGATATTATTTTCTTGGGCTCCAAAATCACTGCAAATGGTGATTGCAACCATGAAATTAAAAGACACGTGCCTTGGAAGGAAAATTATGAACAAACATAGATAGCATATTAAAAAGTAGAGATACCACTTTGCCAACAGAGGTCCATATAGTCAAAGGTATGGTTTTTCCAGTATGTGAGAGCTGGACCATAGAGAAGGCTGAGCGCTGAAGAATTAATGTTTTTGAATTGTGATGATAGAGAAGACTCTTGAGAGTCCCTTGGACAGCAAGTAGATCAAACCAATCAATCCTAAAAGAAATAAACTCTGCATATTCATTTTAAGGACTGATGCTGAAGCTAAACCTCCAATACTTTAGCCACGTGATGGGAAGAGTTGACTCACAGGGAAAAACCCTTATGCTGGGAAAGATTGAAGGTCCAAGGAGACAGAGGCAGCAGAGAATGAGATAGTTAGACAGCATCACTGACCCAACAGACAAGAATTTGAGCAAACTCCAGGAGATAGTGAAAGATAGAGGAACCTAGCATGCTGCAGTTCATGGGGTCACAAAGAGTCAGACATGACTCAGCAATGGATCAAAAACAACATCCATTATTATCCACAAACTGTATCTGATATGCAAACTCCCCTGCGGGCTCCCTCTGATTTAATGTCATGATGTAAGGACCTGATACTGCTCAGATCCATGTCCCTGTGAACCTGATCTTCCCTGCCTTGAGTCTTGCTCCCAAAAGCAAGAACTTAATTAGCATAACCTCTCATTCCCAAAAAAGATTTGATTCATTTATCCTGCAGAACTATTTAACACCTCTTTATCTGATCTCTTGGGACTGGATTCTAGGACTTGCTTCAATTTAAATAAAACCTTCAATAGAGTATTTTTCAAATTCAAGTATACTTGTTTTTCCAAAAAGATGAATTGCATTTCCATCCTTTGAACATGAATATGCTTACAGGAGGGCTTCTCTGTTGGCTCAGTGGCACAGAATCTGTCTTCAACGGGTCAGATAGATCCCTGGGTCAGGTAGATCCCCTGGAGGAAGACATGGCAACCCATTCTAGTACTCATGCCTAGAGAATCCCCAGGGACAGAGGATCCTGGCAGCCTGCACTCCGTGGAGTTGCACAGAGTCGAACACAACTGAAGTAACTAAGCATCAGGAAGAGCAAGTTTACAGGAATCTTCTATAAAACTATCCTACCTACCTCACAGCATAAACTCTGCATCACATAGCTGAGGGGGAATGAAATGAGAGGAGATACCAGAAAGATCACTGCAATTTGGCCACCTACAAATGAGAATATGATATTGTATGCCCCAAGGGTTATAAACTGCGATGCTCACTTTTGGAGGCCATAATTACCATTATTATTGTTATTATTCAGTCCTTCAAGGCTTACTACTCTGTATTCCTTCCTTCTTATCTTCTGCAAGATAACAAACATCTGCCTAGATAACTCACTTACAAATTATCCTACACAAACATCAGTATAGATAACTCATTTTTGCCCCAAACAGACAAGACACTTTCCCACCACAAAACCTTTGCTCCAGACCAGTGGTCTGCAAACTTGAGCCAACTCTCACCCAGGGGCTGCTTTTGAATGGCCCACAAGCTAGCAATGATTTAAAAATTTTTTAATGGTTGAAGGAAAAATGAAATCAAAAGGTAAATAATATTATGGGGTGTGTAAAATAACCTGAAATCAAGTTTCAATGCCCATAAATAAAGCATCATTGGAAAACAGCTGTTTGTTTCCTTATGCATTTTCTATGGTTGCTTCCACACCACAGTGGCAGAGCTGAGAAGTGGTTGCATGGACCAGATGACCCACAAAGTCTAAAACATTACACTTTCTATCTGACTCTTTCTGGAATATATTTGCTGACTCTGTGCTACAAATTTCCTTCTTAAAACACCTTTCCTCACATACACTTTGCCTTATCAAGACCCAGTTCTAATGTCATCTTCACAGGGTCATCTCTGTTAGCCAAGACTGGTTCAGGAACTATTCCCATAGTTTCTCAATAAACTTTCATGAAACAAATAAATTAGTATCACATTTCCCCCTTAAGATGATAATATTCCAAGGGACATTGGCACAGCATATACAATTTTTATTGTAATGTCTAAACAGTGTTTTCCTGAGTGAAAGAATTTAAGCTATATATGTTAAATAAAATATACCTACTAAAAATAGTAATGATGGTGGAATTTTACTTATACTTCACAATGTGCCTGGTATGATACTGAGTTCTTTACACAGAACATCTAATTAATTACATTACACCTCCATGCGTAAGATATGAGTGTGCCCATTTTTACCAATAGGGAAAGTTGATAACTTGTCCAAGTTATTATAGCTAGTAAATGGCAAGAGAGAAATTTAAATGTACTTACATTGAGGATAAAGTAAACCAAAATCTTGAAACCTTTAAAACAGAAAGCAGGAAGTAATACTTCATTTCTAGATCAGGGTTCTCAAAGTCAAGTCCAGGAACCCCGAAGTCACTGATATTTAAATGGGGTTCACAAGGTCAAAATTATTTTCATAAAAATGGTACTAAAACTTTATTTACCTTATCTACTCACATGCTGTCACAAATGTACAGTGGATTTTTCCAGAGTGTACCTGACATTTCACATCACAATAGACTGAATGCAGAACCAGATAGTGCTACCTTAAGTCAAACGTTAAAATATTTGCAAAAATGTAAGCACCACTACTCTTCTCAGTAATTTTGTTTGTTTTGGAAAATATAATCATTTTTCATTAAGATTATCTTCTTTACATGAACACATAAAAATTTAGTTTTTAAACAAATGAACATTTTTAATTTTGGAATATGTTAAGTTTGGATTGATATAATCCATATAACAAAAGATCTTCTCAGTAATTGTTAAGAAAACAAAGTGGTCTGGTTTCAAGATGAAACAGATTTGAGAACTCCTGAGCAGGTAGCAGGGAGTCACTGAAATTCTTTGAGGAAGGGTCCTGTGCTGAGCTTAGCCTATCAGTCACGTTCGGCTGCTTGCAGCCCCATGGACTGTAGCCTGCCAGTCTCCTCTGTCTATGGTGATTCTACAGGCAAGAATACTGGAGTGGGTTGCCATGCCCTCTTCCAGGGCATCTCCCAACCCAGGGATAACACCCAAGTTTCCCGCATTGCAGACAGATTCTTTACCACCTGAGTCACCAGGAAAGCCCAAGAATATTGGAGTAGTTAGCCTACGCCTTCTCCAGAGGAACTTCCTGGACCAGGAATCAATCCAGGGTCTTCTGCATTGCAAAAGGGTTCTTTACTAGCTGAGCTACCAAGGAAGCTTCGGAAGAGGGTGAGGCGTGGTAAAAGCCCACCCAAGATCAGCAGAGCCATATATCCATCTGCAACTAACTATAGATAAATGTCAGTCCAGATAGAATGAGAGAACTACTCAACTAGCCTGTAAGCTCATAAACAATAGTAAATATTTACTTTTAAGCCACTGAGTTTTTAGATGGATTAGTATGCATCAATAACTATATAAAGGATCATTATGAGAAGCAGATGAGGGCTTCCCAAGTAGTGCTACTGATAAATAGCCTGCCTGCCTATACAGGAGACGTGAGACACAGGTTTGATTCCTGGTTGGGGAAGATCACCTGGAGGAGGGCATGGCAAGCCACTCCAGTATTCTTGCCTGGAGATCCCATGGACAGAGGAGCCTGGAGGCTGCAGTTCACAGGGTCACACAGAGTCTGACACCACTGAAGTGACTTAGCACGCATGCATGAGAAGTAAATGAAATCTGAGACACAGTAACTCGGGACTTGGTGGACATGTTTTGCCCCTCTGTGGTTTCTGACTTGCTTCCTTGTCATTCACACTCTGCCTGGGCAGACTTATTGCTTTGAAAACCTTCAGTCCAGCCTGGACACTCTCTCCCTAGTGCTCACTTCTTGAGAATCTTTTCTTCAAAACCACAAGGGCCATCACTGAAGAGGCATTGTTTGTCTTTTCTGCCAGAGTTTAACTGGGTGAGATATGTTTTGGAATCCCAAAGTGGAGTCTTGCATCCATGTTCCCTCTGGAGCAATAAAAATTTGGTACCTAATCCCATGAGTAGGGTCAGAATATGTCTTTGATGCACCATGGGTTGACTGAGCTCTCATGAACTGACAAATGAACCAGAATGATACACTCATTTTTTATTTTGATCAGCCCATCAACTACTGCTCATCTGGAATATAAGGAAGTCATTTAAAGGACTGCCTGGAGTAACTCCCTAAGTCTCTGAAACCAAAAGCCATAAAAATCATGCCTAACAGGAAGCATTCAACATCTATAACATAAAAATGACTTCTAGAGAACACAGACTTGGTTTGAAACAATTTCCTGGAGGGTACATGTTTTATCACTTATTTTCAGAGCTCTATACCCAAACTGTTCCTACCATTCTCCACATAAGATCAGCCAACCAGATTTCCTTTAAAGATCTGCCTTAGTGGAGCCGGAGACATGATGCAGTCCTAACATCAGTCTTGTAAAGAGGGACAGACTCATAATGGATTGTAATTGAAATGGGAAGGCTTAGTTTTACAGATACTCAAATATTTGACTTAACACTGTTCCAAGATGTATAATTCAGAACTAAGCTGAGTCTGCAGTTTGAAATTTTCTTACTTCTGTGAATGAAATCTTGCTGTATTGGAGGTTTGTAATGCATAAATGTGTTATTGTTTATTATTATTACTTAGGGTTAGAAAAAACTCAAATTAGTGCCTGTCAGATTCATGCCATATTCAATTTATATATGCTAAAAATTTAGCACAATTCATGACAATATTTGATTGTTTTTTTGCTTTTGTTTTCCCTGTAGTATTCTTGATCATCCTTCCAAAAATCTGTGACAAAATCAATACATTTCTTTTAAAAAATATCTTTGGTCTTCAAAGGCCAAGTTGTGTAGGACATTTCCCAAGGTTAATTTTTCAGTCATATTTCTCTTCCTTAGGAAAAAAAGAGAGAGAGACAAATAAGCAATCTTTCAGGCAGTCAAACACTTCTTAGAGAAGAGTCTGAGTTCATGAAACACACATTTTGCAACCGTGTAGAGAAACTATAGCTAAGTGTACAGACTTCTGTATTTGATAATTAGGGTTCAAAAACAAATAATTTCAAAAGAGTAGATTTGTTGTAGCTTTGAGAATATTTCTTGTGGATAATAATCAGGTTGATAATGATACCACACATACAGGAAATGTTTTAAATTGAGGTCAATTTCTATTAAGCTTCTATTTTGTATGTACCTGTGTGGTCTTTCTTATGCATCCATGGCAAAAAAGTTTCAGAACTTTCCTAAAAGTTTGCTTTGAGGGTAAATCCAAAATCTAGAAGAAAATGCATCCGGGAAGGACTAAAAAAATTTAAATATCATTTCTCTTTCTGGCATTATCTTTTATCTGGTAAATTTGTTCCTGACTTTTGCCATCACAAAAGGGAATCATTTAGTCTTTCCTTAAAATTTAAACTTTTTAAACTTAAACCCTCCAGAGGTCCTCAGCATTTTTGGCACCAGTGACTGGTTTCATGGAAGACAATTTGTCCACAGATGGTGGTGGGAGGCTGATTTGGGGATGATTCAAGCACATTACATTTATCGTGCACTTTATTTCTATTATTATTACATCAGGTGTACCTCAGATCATCAGAGATTAGATCCTGGAGGTTGAGGACTTCTGCAAAATAGTCAGAGGTGGCTGCCTTCTTCTTCATATCCCTCATCACTCATTCCATTGAATTGTAGTGATTGAGGACAGTTTAAAGATACAGCTTAATGAAAGAAGAAATGGGCACATGTTTAATGTCAACCACAATTGGCACCGCACTTACATTAAAGCAGTACATTTTAATATGGCCAAATGCTGCCTTATCGAAAGCAAGATAAATTTTCTGCCTGCTTTTATTTTTATCTTTCTACCAAATAGCATCTCTAGTTGATATACTGTCTGTTATTCTACCACTAACACTACTACGCCATAGTCATTTTCTACTTTATCAATACATTATTGGTACTTTTATGAGTGGTTAATACTTTTACTCATTTTAACCCCAGCAGAGAAAGGTACATCTTGGGACGAATAAGTGTGAATGTCACAACAGTTACGGGACAAAGAAAAAGATCTCCAAAGGACAGCATGTTGACATGTTTTGTTAGGTTCATGCAATATTTGTCCACATTATACTTTGAATTGAATCTGGATTTTGGAGTTCTCATGAAAAAGTGGCAGATCTAGAATAATGTTTTGGCAATAAACCTATTGAAATTGAATAATGGCTGTCCAGTTTGAATAGGGCAGCTACTCTCTGGCTGACCACAGTCCTCACCATTTCCATGCTGTTGACTTTGCTCATTACCTTTCACTACTTCTTTTCTATAGGCATTGGAGTTTGGGACTCCTGATCTAGAGTGCAGAGGTACTTTCTGCAGCAAGCCTATGGAGGGGTGGCCCTGGACAAGAACTTGTCATGAAAGAGGGCAGGGACATGCTAAGAATCAGCTGCACACTCAACAGGATTTTGCCTGGGGATAGCCTGCATAACTACTGCAAAACAGAAAGCCATGTGCAAAATAATTGCTTAAATAAAACTTTCTTTCTTGAAGATATGTGAAAGTGAGTTTTTATTTTAATTATAAATAGAAAGCTCAAAATATTAAGAGATTTAAGGAGAATGACACTTTTATAGTATTCAAATGGAAATTACTAGCTAAAAAGTGAAAAGGTAATGATCTCCAGTTGAGGAGTTGTAACTTTGAAATGAAAATAGTTCAGGCAAGGAAGAAAAATGAACTATATAAGAAAAGTTCATCACAAAGAAAAGAAAATATAATTTTACTAGAATAGATGACTATAGCTCTAAGAAAAGAGAAACAGACCTAGAAATATATACATTCCTATTTAAGCCATTTGTGAAGATATTTTATACATTTATGATCATCTGTTAAAGCACCCAGCAATGTCTAAAATATCCAGCACTAAACCATCGTCTTACAAGTCTGAAATATTATTTTGAAAGTATTAACACACCTTCTAGGTAGCTGTAAGTGTGAAAATTTAGAATGAGTTTGCTCATGAGGACATTTCAATGATAGGAAACAATTTACTCTTGGGTTGGCAAAATGAACCATCTCTAAGGTCATTTTAGATTTGTCTGTGGCCTGGGAGAATCCAGGAGGATGGAGTGAGTCCACTTGACTACAGTCTCCCTCCTCCCACTCTCCAGTCACGTCAAGACATTTGCTCAAATTTTACTTTATAAGAACAGGTAAGTTCTGCAATGGACTTCACCCTCACACTGTCAATGCAGGGTCTCAAAGGCAGTAGATTGCAAATTGCCTGACTTAAATCTGGGGCAGAGATAGCTGGGGGAAAATTGAGAAGGAAAAGTCTGAAAACTAAGGCATGGTCTAGAAGGTAGTGATTGTGAAATTAGAGTCAGAGTCTCAGAGAACAAGGTCAAATGCTAGGTTTTAACGGTAAGAGCTGAGCAAGAGATCAGAAGCAAGTCAGCCAGAAGAGTCAGGATTTATAATGCATTTACAGAATACTCATCTTATTCTTAAGCTGGGTGTTCTTCTACATTCTGCATGTACCTATGACTTCATTTTAAGCCTCAATACCAACAATCTCTGATATTAGGAAATGGGCCAAGTATGTGCAACAAATGGTTAAAACTGCCAGCAACAGGACAAGTGGAACAGCCACCCTAAGAAGACACTGGAAAACTGAAGTACTTCTTGACTGGAGTTAATATTATTAATTCCTAGACTGATCCTAGGAGACTGAAGGTCACAGAAAAACATATGGTGGAAGAATCAGCAGCATCTGACAGACAGCATCTGATATGTGTTTCCTTTATACATCACTTAATATTTAGAAACACCTTTCTGCTCTTATCTCCCTAATATTTCCATTAGGAGTGTGAGGGAAAAAAGAGTGAAAATGACTTGTTCAAAGTTATAAAAGGCAGACCAGTAACAGAAAGAACCTTGCATTTTCTAACTAATTCAGGCCCTACATGCATAGGATTTCAGATTTGCTACACAGTAGCACTTAAAACATAATTTTCTAGAAAGTAATTATGAGCTGGCTCTGTGCCTTGGCTCTATACCTGAAATGTCCAATGGGACTCTGTATGCCTGCCAGTTTTGTGAAGATCAGTGTACAATAGGATTTAACTGTGTGGCAGGTGGGGATGTGGAAGCAGGGGTGGGGAAGGGGAGAACAGCAATGAGGCCATGAATACTACATACCACAGATACCATGTGGGAGAGAGGAAAGAAGGCAGTGAGAAAGGTCAGTGTCTAATGCCGTGGGACAGGGAAAGGGTAGCATCAGCAAAGATCTGAAAAGAAATTAATAATATAAGCACTAATAGTTCAAGGCAGAGGAACAAGAGATCAAATTGCCAACATCCGATGGATCATCAAAAAAGCAAGAGAGTTCCAGAAAAACATCTATTTCTGCTTTGTTGACTATGCCAAAGCCTATGACTGTGTGGATCACAATAAACTGTGGAAAATTCTGAAAGAGATGGGAATACCCGACCACCTGACCTGCCTCTTGAGAAACCTGTATGCAGGGCAGGAAGCAACAGTTAGAACTGGACATGGAACAACAGACTGGTTCCAAACAGGAAAAGGAGTACGTCAAGGCTGTAAATTGTCACCCTGCTTATTTAACTTGTATGCAGAGTACATCATGAGAAACGTTGGGGTGGAGGAATCACAAGCTGGAATCAAGATTGCTGGGAGAAATATCAATAACCTCAGATATGCAGAAGACACTACCCTTATGGCAGAAAGTGAAGAAGAACTAAAGAGCCTCTTGATGAAAGTGAAAGAAGAGAGTGAAAAAGTTGGCTTAAAGCTCAACATTCAGAAAACGAAGATCATGGCATCTGGTCCCATCACTTCATGGCAAATAAATGGGGAAACAGTGGAAACAGTGGCTGACTTTATTTTCCTGGGCTCCAAAATCACTGCAAATGGTGATTGCAGCCATGGAATTAGAAGATGCCTACTCCTTGGAAGGAAAGTTATGACCAATCTAGACAGCATATTAAAAAGCAGAGACATTATTTTGTCAACAAATGTCCATCTAGTCAAGGCTATGGTTTTTCCAGTGGTCATGTATGGATGTGGGAGTTGGACTATAAAGAAAGCTGAGCGCCGAAGAATTGATGCTTTTGAACTGGGGTGTTGGAGAAGACCCTTGAGAGTCCCTTGGACAGCAAGGAGATCCAACCAGTCCATCCTGAAGGAGATCAGTCCTGGGTGTTCATTGGTAGGACTGATGCTGAAGCTGAAACTCCAATACTTTGACCACCTGATGCGAAGAGCTGACTCATTTGAAAAAACCCTGATGCTGGGAAAGATTGAGGGCAGGAGGAGAAGGGGACAACAGTGGATGAGATGGTTGGATGGCATCACCGATTCAATGGACACGGGTTTGGGTGGACTCCGGGAGTTGGTGATGAACAAGAAGGCCTGGCATGCTGTGGTTCATGGGGTCACAAAGAGTCAGACACGACTGAGCAACTGAACTGAACTGAAATAGAATGAACAGTAAAATAAATAGTAAAAATAAAATGACAGCTATTCCTTTGGGTCTTATTGTAGAAGGGTGTTTAACATGTGTTCTTTTTCATTTTCACTCCAATTTGAAAGGCAAGTATTACCATGGCCATTTTCTGGATGTGGAAACTGAGGTTCAGAACAGTGAAGTCAGTTCAGTCTACACAGAGATGAGACAGCAGAATCTATCCTTGAACCCAAGTTGGCCTATTGACACCACAGTGCTCAGTCATGTCCAACTCTGTAACCCATGGACTGCAGCCCCCCCAGTCTCCTCTGTCCGTGGGATCTCCAGGCAAGAATACTGGAGTGGGTTGCCATTTCCTACTCCAGGGGATCTTCCTGACCCAGGAATCAAACTCACATCTCTTGCATCTCCTGCACTGGCAGGCAGATTCTTTACCACTAGCCCACCTGGGAAGTCCATGTTGGCACCATGGTCCAAGCTTGAGTGTGAAGAGAAGCTCTGCTGCTTCAAGTCCTTCACTAACTACCATCGATGGGTCCTACTGCAACTTGATCATGTGACAGAAATAAGTGTCTTCAATTAAAAATAGCCAGAGACTCCAAAATGGGCTAAACTGCAACTAAGGTAGACACTCCTTTTCAGTGAAACTGAACCCTCAGCACAACCCTCTCTTCTCTCCTTGTAGAACTCAGGCCCACTGAGAAAATTCAGCAAACCTGATTTGTATATCTCAAGTTGCAAGGATTTCCCAAATGACTGTGCTGTTTTCTGTTCTCTCTGGCATTTTGTTGCACAAAGGGAATGCTTCAGTATGGCATGGTGGTGGAAAACGAATTCCTTGACAGTATACATAAAGCTCTTTGTCTAGAAAATACTTGATCGTGTGACAGAAATAAGTGTCTTGAATTAAAAATAGCCATAGACTCCAAAACGGGCTAGACTGTTGTTCACTCAACAAAACACTGCTGCCCACTGCCATCTGTATCCCTGACTCCCCAGCACAGGAAGTGTGTTTACTGATGGAGAAACAGAGGTACTGGAGGAACAGGTGCCTGTCTCAGGAACAACAGTTGAGACAAAGCAATAGCATCCTAACTGCAAATTTTGCTGGCATCCAAAATTTGTATTTGCTTCCAGCCTCAAGTTTCATTCATTGATTCCTTTCCAGGGACAAAGACAGAAAATGAGGGAATGGTATAGCGTGTTTTACAAGTAAGTCCACGTATATTGCCTCATTTTATAATCATATTTTTTAGTCTTCATGGAATAGATCATAAACAGAGGCTCAGAAAAGACTCCACGTAAGAGAAAAATGGATGCCCTTAACCTCAACTGTAAAAAATTTCCTGTAAGGGTCTTGTTATTCTCTCCCCTGGAGGCTCAGATGGCAAAAAAAAAAAAAAAATCTGCCTGCAATGCGGGAGACCTGGGTTTGACTCCTGGGTCAGGAAGATCCCCTTGAGAACGGAATGCTACCCACTCCAGTATTTTTGCCTGGAGAAGTCCATGGACAGAGGAGCCTGGTGGGCTACAGTCCATGGGATCACAAAGAGCTGGACACGACTGAGCAACTAACAAACTGTTCTCAAAGTTAAGGCAGAAATAGTAAGTGGATGAAGGCAATCTTATACCTGGGTCTTTTCTCAGTCTCAAAATAAAAAGTGGCTGAGTGACATGGGAGATCCAGGGAAGACAGTAGCCAAACACACAGCAAAATTCCATAATTTAGAGTTAATGTTTAAATTCAACTCTGTCATTTTTCAAATATTCTCTGCTTGTATTTCTCAGCAAAACTATGGATTTTTGTGCTGGCCTTTAAGTTTATACCATTCTCTCTTCCCCACACATACACACACAGAAAAATCTTGCTTCTTTGTTATTTCCCAACTCAGCCTCTTGTTCCTCAAAAGCATAGCCCTATAAACCAGCAGCATTAGCCTGGCCTGGGAGCTTGGTAAAAATGCAGACTCTCAGGTCCACCTCAGTTCAGTTCAGTTCAGTTCAGTTCAGTCGCTCAGTTGTGTCCGACTCTTTGCAGCCCCTCAGACCTACAGAATTCAACCAGATGGCCACATAAGCAATTAAACTGGGAAGCACTAATCGAGACTTCTCCTAATCTCTCCCTTTAAAGCAGGCAGTCACTCCTTAAAGAAGACTAGTTTTGCCCCCTGCTTCTTCCAATCCTAGATATTAGCAGAGAAAATACTCTAAATTGGCTAAATATAGGATTCTTTGCAGTTATTTCATGCTGAGGCTCAATTAAAAATCTTATGCCTCTAAGAAGCCCTTAAAGAATAAAACTCTTGACATTTCAGCAGGCCAGTGGGGGAATATTTTGAATCTTTTTTTCTGTTGGTAATGTAAAACCTTGCTGGCTATCACCTGTTCTACTCAGGGGGTGGACACCATGGTCCACATCCTCTTTAAGGGCACAGTGGGAAGGGGAGCATTCCAGAGTCAGGAAATCTGAGTTGTGGGAACAGTTGTCACTGCACACCTTGACCACCGTGGGTTGTGATGTTGGACCTCAGTATTTATCTTTCAAAGACAGGGGTGCTAAATGAGAATCAAATTTTTAAAGTGTCTCCCATAGAACATTAGTTCTCATGCACACACATAGGTATGGACGTGCACACACTGTATTTGCACTTGTGTCTGTGTCAAATTTGGGAAGATTTTCTTTTCTGGAGATTTAAAATGCACCTATCTATTCCAGGGTTTGAAAAATCTTGCAATAAAGGAATAAACTTAAGAGTTTAAGCAAACTTTTCTTAAACTAACTTTCCCAAAAACAGTTCATATCTTCTCTTTTGTTCCTGTTTATTCCTCAATGAATGTCTTGAGTCTGCAGACCACACTTTGGGAAATGTTGGGCTAGAACAACTCTAAGAATTCTTCCAGCTCTTACATCTTCTCATTTTATCATTTTATCTTTTCTTTGTAGGAAGATTTTGCAGTGTTTTAAACTTGTCACCTATTGGTTTTGATAGCATATTCATACTTATAATCCTTATTTGAATGCAATTTTGCATTAGAGCACAACAGATTCCATACGAGATATTTTTCCCTGTTTCTACTTTCCATACACATGAACCCAGAACAATTCATCGAGTTGGTACAAATAATCTGTATTATTCTCTGTGACCCAGTTAACATTGACAAAGTGGACTTGTATTTGAAAATTGCTTTCAAGTTCAGATTCAAGGGGGTTATGCTGCACTTGTTCAACTATAGGTATTGTTTTGAAATTAGTAAACACGAAAATGTACCTTCAAACTGCTACAAATATCCTGTGTCAGTCTACATTCTGTCCGTATGAAATTAGATATTTTTCTTTACCCTCCACCATTTGTTTTATAAATAAGTATGGTTTTCCCCAAAAGATGTATCTATATTCACTGCTTGCATTGTTTTAATCATGGTGTTTGGTCAGTCTAATTATGACTTTCATGACATAGAAACAAATGATAAAACACTTTTATATATGTTGTATGCATCCCGAGCACAGTCCCATCCTTCTGTGGAGCAATTTATTATTGAGTTTTCCTCTTGCACTTTCTCCCTTTGTTTTGGTAGACACACACAAAAGTTTTCAATAACTTTGTAGCAATCAACAATTAATCAAATTGTAGCTTTCACTACAACAGGAAAGCTGAGTAATAAAAAGTCCATGTAACTTTATGGGCACCAATAACCTCTGAACTGGCAGGATGAAGTAGCGATAAGCCTAATCAGATTGCTTATTTCCAAGTATAAACAGTTTCCTGAGAGGATCTTGAGTCATATCTTCCTGGATCCGATATGGATGGTAGAAGGGAAGCAGGCAGGTGAGAAGGAAATGCAATTATGAGATTTATTTCTATGAAAGAAAATAAATGATGAAAGAATGAAGTTTTCTATGCCTTCTATAGTCTCAAAAACCTTTTGTCTAGCTATCTGGAAACCTTTTATTAAATTCAGCTGTCCCTCCCTCCTACCTGTGGGCAGCTCAGGCCTGATGTGTGTTTATGACATGTAAGGGGCAGTATTTGAAGAAAATCTGTTGTGTGATTGCCCATTGAGCTCTTGTTTGCTCTGTGTGTGGCCAGATCAACCTCTCATCAAAAGAGCCCTTGTCACAAATCCCAGTGATTTCAATCATGAGGTTATTTCCCTTATTTTAAATACAAGTGTAAACATAATTTGAAAAGGTTCTTCTAACCTTTTAGAAGTGGTATGAGGGCCGATGTGAGATAGAGTTGGACAATATTTGTATATAGAAAAAGAATATCGATTTGATTTTTTAAATTCTAAGACTTTTATTACAAAAGGCTGCTATAACCCATGGTAATTTCATTCCAATAACTCATGTAGTTATTCTCCCTTGATCTAATATGCTTTCCTGTTTTTCATAAAAGTCTAGATTAGCCTTGAAGGACATATTTATGAAAAATGTCTGATTGCTACCCATAAACATGTTTTGCTAAAAAACGATTTGAGTAACTCACTTCCCATGTTTATTTTTTCCCCTTAGACCATACAGGTCTATAATTTAAAACTCACCTTACTAACGTTACTTCTTGAGTCAAGTCATACAAGAGAATGGCTCCAGGTGCGAGAATCATTAACTAAGGATATTAAAGCCATAAATAAGATCTTCCAGTATGTGTTTTACCAATGAAGAGTGTTTTGTATTGCCACCAATTAGCACTAAGAAAATTAAACATCATTTACAAACAAGATTAAAGACATTTCTCCTTCCACAACCAATTAAGAAAATCAGAGGGAAATGTTTTGATTCATGCTCATCATATATATGTAAATATATCACATAATGGCTCATATTTAGCAAATATGAAATACCAAAATACAAATGAAAAATATTTTGGCATCTGTCCGGCCCTTGAGCTGGCTAGCACTAAGTGTGATCTGAAAGTGTTTGAGTCCTGCTGTTAAACATTTAATGACAGGAATAAATTAATTAGAGATTATTTTTATCAGAATCACAGTGAACTTTTAAAAACATAGTGAGGGAGGGGCCTGTCCTGGTCACTGCCATGCAACAAAAGATGAGAAGAAAACAACTATCAAATAGTGGATAAAAGTGAAGACATAAAATCAAGAAGATTCAATCAAAGACATGTTCTTTGATCAGCAACAGAACAAGGATACGGACTCACAAGTTCTGAGCAGGAAGAAAGGAGCTTTAAACCTGCTGGCATCCATGTCAAGAATCCATGGGTAAGAGAGGTCAAAAAGAGCCCATGCTTTAGTATGGACCAGCACCATCTCATGATGCTATACAGGAGACTTGAGGAGAGCTAAAATAATATGCACATTCTCCCCGAGACTAAAGCACATGTGAAGTTGCATACCTGCAGAAACAATACAAAAGCACACAGAGAAACCTAATTCAGTAACTGCATCTCCAGTATTTCACTGGATCTGAACTGGATCTTCAGCATCACCATGGCATGGTAACCCCAACCCACCAAGACAAGATTTATACTGACTTGAAAATGAACAAGATCAGGTGGAGACAACTACAAATGATGTGACAGGAATAAATTAAGCAGAGACAGAAAAACCCCTAATCAAGAGGATGATAAAAATGAAAATTCCAAAGCAAATGATGGAATTAACACTGAGAAGGACAATAATAAGGCACTGGGTTAGTATACACATCTTCCTCTGCAAGAAATGTATTGATATCCACCCTTGTGGCTCAGCTGGCAAAGAATCCGCCTGCAGTGTGGGAGACCTCAGTTTGATCCCTGGGTTTGGAAGAGCCCTTGAAGAAGGAAAAGGCTACCCACTCCGGTATTCTGGCCTGAAGTCCTGTATAGCCCTGTATAGTCCATGGGGTCTCAAGAGTCAGACACGACTGAGTGACTTTCATATGGAGCATGTGTGCAACTTTAATGGCTAGTTTATTAATTTGAGGGTGTGTGTATACGTTGTGTAATTTGAGAAAACATGAAACGGTGGTAGCAAGCCAAAACATATGCCATACTGAATTGCAGTGATATTAAAATACACATTATTAGCTTCAGAATCAGTGACGTGTGATTCAATATGTGGTTTGCCAGAATTTCAAGATAATTTACCTGATTATGTAAGCAAATAACTGCTCATCAAGGGTATTAAGAATGCCCCATCATGTTACCATTTATAACTGGATACTAATGAGAGACAAGAAAACCCTACACAAAGAGTTAAGTGATTAAACTCAGTCTACAGTTTGCCAGCTAACTGAACTTAGGCAAGGTGGGTAGCCATCTCATTTTTTTTATCTATAAAATTGATCATGTTATATGAATACCTTAAAGATGAGGATATAAAAAAAAGAATGGATAAAATACTCCTGTCCCCTGCCTCAAATCTCACAAGAAGGAAAATAAGAAAGATGATGTAAATTCACATCAGTGCTTAAAAACAAGGAACGCATCATTGGTATACCAGAGATATTGACACATCCTGAGATGAGAAGCTAATAGGCTCATATTATGGGATAAGAAGGAGCAGAGAAACCACAAACTTGCACACATTCAAGAGAAAAGAGTTCTTCCAGAAATTCCAGGGATAACTAAAGCTCAGAAAAAGTCATGTCAACAGCAGGACAAAGGCATTGGGCAATTATTAGAGGAAGTAATTAAAGAACAGGATTTAAAATAGTTGGACAGTCTTGTCATTCTCCTGCCAACCATGAAACAACGACATTTTCTCTCCCTTTAAACACTAGAGAAATGTTTTCTTAAAAAAAAAAAAAAAAAAAAAAGAAGAAGAAGAAGAAGGAAAGAAAGGGTGGGGGATAGCACAGCTGGGAGGGAGTCTAGAATTAGTGTTGTACTAGATTAAGGACTGGTGCTAAAGCTGAAGCTCCAATACTTCAGCCACCTGATGCCAAGAGCCGAATCATTAGAAAAGACCCTGATGCTGGGAAAGATTGAAGGCAGGAGGAGGAGGAGGGGATGACAGAGGATGAGATGGTTGGATGGACATGAGTTTGAGCAAGTTCTGGGAGATGGTGAAGGACAGAGAAGCCTGGCATGCTGCAGTCCATGGGGTCACAAAGAGTCAGACACTACTTTGCAGCTGAACAGTTCAGTTCAGTTCAGTTCAGTCGCTCCGTCGTGTCCAACTCTTTGTGATCCCATGAACTGCAGCATGCCAGGCCTCCCTGTCCATCACCAACTGCCAGAGTCTACCTGAACCCGTGTCCATTGAGTCAGTGATGCCATCCAGCCATCTCATCGTCTCAATGTTTCATGCCCTCAATGTTTCCCAGCATCAGGGTCTTTTCCAATGAGTCAGCTCTTCATATCAGGTGGCCAAAGTATTGGAGTTTCAGCTTCAGAGTCAGTCCTTCCAGTGAACACCCAAGACTGATCTCCTTTAGGATGGACTGGTTGAATCTCCTTGCAATCCAAGGGACTCTCAAGAGTCTTCTCCAACACCATAGTTCAAAAGCATCAATTCTTCGGCGTTCAGCTTTCTTTATAGTCCAACTCTCAAATCCATACATGACCACTGGAAAAATCATAGCCTTGACTAGCAGCTGAACAACAACAACTAGATTAAGACCACTGCAGACCTTGGCAGCCACAGAAGGAAAGAAAAGTAGGAGGAGAGGAGCTGATGCCAGCATCCAGCATTCTCTGAGGCCTGTGCTCTGAAATTGAAGTCTATATACAAGAGCTCTGCTGAGGATGCCCTGGGTAGAAGGCCCAGGTCACTTACTAGCAGGAAAAGAGAGCCTCATATCTAGAAGAGAATCTTGTCCTATACCTTCCCTCTTCTCTTGCCTAACTCCAACTACAAATCTTGTTGTTGTGTAGTCGCCCAGTTGTGTACAGCTCTTTGAGACTCCATGAACTGTAGTCCACAGGGCTCCTCTGTCCATGGGATTTCCCAGGCAAGAATACTGGAGTGGGTTGCTATTTCCTTCTTCATGGGCTCTTCCAGACCCAGGGATCAAACCCATGTCTCCTGCGTTGGCAGGCAGGTTCTTTATCACGAGCCGCCATTGCAAGGTATTAAAAATAAAACCTAAAACCACTAACAGTCATCAAGATGAATCAAATACAAAGATAAAAATTTTAACCACAAATGATTAGAAATGAAAAGAAACTAACCACATGGGAGACACAAAAGTCAATTAAAAAAAAAGATAATCTATCTCCTATGGAGAAAATTAATAAAACACTTGGAGAGAAATCCAAGAGGTATGCATAATAGCTGATTGACTATGTTGTTCAGCAGAAACTAACACCAACATTGAAAAGCAACTATAACCCAATTAAAGAAAAAAATTGAATAACGTTGTTCATGATATCTCCTTGAAATCTTTTACTATCTTTAAGATTTATACTCATGCCTCCTCTTTTTTTTCTAATAATGATCAGTCTAGGTAAGGATTTATCCATTTCATTGTGGTATTCAAAGATTCAACTGTTGGTTTTGATGGTTTGTCTCTGTTGTTTGTCATTTCTTGTCTTACTTACCTCTAGTCCTACCTTCATTCTTTCATTTGTCTTATTTATTTTAGGTAAATTTGCTTTGGAGTGGGGATTGATTAGCAAGGAACAAAGTGATAGAAAACTTCTATATCTTAGTGGTAGGGTAGATAAATAAATAAGAATATATATTTGTCAAAACTCATCAAATTGTATACTTAAAATTTTTTCACACCACTATATGGATTTATACATCAAAAAACTATAAACAAATGCAAACTCAAACTGGTGAGTCTGAGTTTTGTAGGAATACAATTAACAATTCTGAGACTGTTCCATATGTTCTAAACTTGAGCAAATCAGTATTTGTATTAAGGATAACGGGAGCAAGTTTCTTAGTTTTGGAGAAGAGAGTCACAAATATGGGAAATGGAAAATGGAAAAATGATGTGATGTTGTTTTGGACCTGTAAGTCTCTAACTTACTCTAAAATATTTCCCCCATAATAATATATCATGCTTGTGTGTGTATTTCTGTGTGTGTGTCTAGGAAGAGAGAGAAGAGAGAGAATTAGAAAGCAAAGCAAGCAAAATATAAACAATTGGTAAGTAATACACAAGAGTTCCCTTTTCCTTTTCTTGCACCTTTTTCTAAAATTTTGATATCATACAAAGATGAACAATTATAAACCAAAAGAAAAATCTTTGCTGCACAAATGAATGTTGATTTATTTAATTTTGCAACTGAGAAGTGTTCTCTTATTTAGATAAAAGATGAATTTTTCCATGATAGAAAGGTAAAGAACAGAAGCTTTGGGCACATTCTCTGGGAAGAACATTGTTGAGATATGGTTGTTCTTGAGAAACCTAAAATAGAAAGCCTTCACCTTTTAAAAAAGATTTGCTGAGTGAGGTAAAAAAACAACCAGCAGTGGACACAGTGATGTCTGAAGCCACTTTAGGAATAATTTTTATAAACTTACTAGCAATTTTCCATGTTCTGGACAAAAAATTATCTCTAATTTTCAGTCCTGAAAACAAATTGTCCTTTTTCTAAGAACTCTGTGACATGCTCATTCCCACCTTTTTCCTTTCCTAATTTTGGAACAAAGCAAGCTGTTATTAGGTTGTCTTTTTGCATTTATCAAATGAAAATCCCTGCTGAGGCTTTTCATGATAATTGAAATGAAAGAAATTTTGTATATTGTTTTCTTTTTTACTTTTCTTTCTTTCTTTTTTCTTTTTGGTGTGTGCATGTAAAGGTAAACATTTGCCACGATATAATTTAATTCCTTTCAAGATCTGACAATGTCTTAATTACAACATGATGAAGGAACTGTTTCAAGTTCCTGGCTCGGTTTAACTTTGCATCTAACTACTTATCTGTGTACTTTAACCCAAATTCTATCATGCTGCAAAATATATAGTACTTTGGTTCTGACCTGCTTGCAACATGTTGACATAACATCAGAAGAAAGGAATTTTCTATTTCCACCTCATGACTGACACTGGGACTCTTCAGAAGCCCCTTGTGCCTGACTGCCATCTCTGTAAGCTTGGGCACAGCATTATAATCAAACTTTTTTTAATTATATAGATTTCTATTGGAGGAATAGACTTCTTGTTTCTAAAACATATATTAAAAATATGACTATGACTTCAGAAATTAGCCTATTTCATTTCTAATAGGCTGTGTTTGGGGTACTACCAGATGTTAGCATATTCTTAATTCAAATCATCAGGTTCAATTACATCACCAGGAAGGGCTGTTGTGTTCTTCCTGTATTTGAGCTATTAATAAAATATGTTTTTAATTTCCAAAATTGCTTGGCTTTGGAATGGGCTGTTGCTCTGGGGGGCTGGAAATACAGGAAGGCAAGCAACATGTTTGGACCACTGAGGTTTTCTAAAACACATATCAAAATAAATTTTTATAGCTATTTTCCCTTTAATATTTGTCTCTGATGCAACACTGATTTAAACACTGATGATGGCCTTTTCCTTAAAGCACATATAACTGGTTAATGACTGAAAACCACTTTAAATCATTGAAGGACAAAGAGGATACACGTGCACATGAGTGTGCTTGTGTGTGTGTGTGTGTGTGTATGTGTGTGTTTGTACACACTGTAAAGACAGTCAAATTCTTTTCTACAATACAAAGCATTTCTACTTATGACTTGAAACCAGGGGAATGAACCCTATGGGAAGCATTTGCCCAACCTGTGCAGGAAAGTTTTGGCTGTGAAATAGCTGGGACATATGGAAATCATTTTCCTTACACAACACATGACTGAGATAAGTCACACCTAGGCAAAGGTTTCCACAGTCTTCAAGAGCTAGAGTCGTTCAGAGTGAAGGCATGGCCCTACACTTCTACTGCTTAAATGTTGGGGATATTATGGGCCAAAGAGAAAGAGGAACTTATTTTTTCAGTCTTAAAAGAGATACATTCTGACAGATTATTATTTAGTAAATTATTTTTAAGTGTACATATATTGTTATTACAGCATCATTTGATTTTACTGTCTTTTAATGGATGCGAAGATTATATTCCCCACTAAGGAAATCAGAAGGCCAGTTTTACTGAAGTTATAGGTAAGAGGCAGTACTTCAAAAAACTGAATGGAAAAAAGTCTCTAAGACAGAGATGGCCAATAGCAGTGCCAATGTGAATCAGTTGTTGGTGGGAATTACCAAAAGCATGGACTGAGAAGGCATATGAAGCAGTATCCAGATTTCCCTCCAGAATTTAGACAAATACTACATGGCTACAAGCTTACGACTGCGTTCAATACTAAATATAAGGTGGTCTAGTCACTAAGTCGTGTCTGACTCTTTGCGACCCCATGGACTGTAGCCTGCGAGACTCCTCTGTCTATGGGATTTTCCAGGCAAGAATACTGGAGTAGTTTGCCATTTCATTAGACTGTGTCTATTTTCCATTGCCAGGAATGGGTAGACATGCGTGGATTGGCAGACAATCTGATTAAAGTAAGGATCAGTGTCAGTTTGTCTACTGAAGAACAAATAAAGGTAAGTGTCTGGATGGAAGACCAACCTGTCTCTGTGCCTAGACCTGAGTTATGAGGCCAGCACCCCTACCTTTCTCCAGAAGAGCTGAAAACTTCAACCTTCTTTGTAAAACACATAAGTATATAATGTGTGAATTCAGGATACAGTTTCAATTTTTCTATTAATTTATTTTCAGTCCAGTTCTACAGCCAAAGTATCTTTAGTTATTAAAAAAAATAGAATAAAATACATTGGCACAACAAAAATAGATTAGCTTAGTCACTCAAGAAAAGAGTCATCTCATCAAGGAAAGTTAAGAAAGTGTAAGTGAACCCAAGCAGCTTCTCTTCCTAGACTACAACTTTTGAGTTTGAGTTTACGAATCCTAGTAAGACAACTGGGGCTTCCCAGATGGTGCAAAGGTCAAGAATTTGTCTGCCAGTGCAGGAGACACAGGAGACATGGGTTCAGTCCCCGGGTTGGGAAGATTTCCTAGAGGAGGAAATGGGAATCCACTCCAGTATTTTTGCCAGGAAAATCCCTTGGACAGGGGAGCCTGGCAGCCTCTTGTCCATGGGGTTGCAAAGAGTTGAATAGGACTAAGCGACTGAGCACAGTATGACAATTAATTAGCTTAGCTGATTAGAGCATGTGCTAATGAGGCTAATGGTAACCCACTCCAGTACTCTTGCCTAGAGAATCCTGTGGACAGAGGAGCCTGGTGGGCTGCTATCCATAGGGTTGCACAGACTCCGATATGACTAAAGTGACTTAGCATGCATGCATGCATTGGAGAAGGATATGGCAACCCACTCCAGTATTCTTGCCTGGAGAATCCCAGGTACAGAGGAGCCTGGTGGGCTGCCGCCTATGGGGTCGCACAGAGTCGGGCATGACTGAAGTAACTTAGCAGCAGCAGCAATGATACTAAACTCAGGGAGTTGTCCTCTAGGAGTCAGTAAGTGTTGAAAAGATATATAAGTAAACAAATAATTCCCATAGCCTTGACTTGGACCTTTAACTACAATCATTCTTTTCATAGAGGTCCATCCTTATTCCCAACTGAGACTGCATAGAGGCATGTAGATGGCTCAGAACTACCTTTAACCACTATAGGGTACAAAAGCACACATGATCCACTGATGGTGGATACTCTTACAAGGAAGAAATTCCTATAACTTTTGCCTTTAAGTCCAATCACCTGTGCTCTTCCCCTGCCAATTATATATTGCCTTTTTTTCTATATTAAAACTTAATTCAATAAGGACAATGAAATCTAGATGTAAGAGATCAGAGATAGCTTTCATTAAGCATCTGTCAGGCACTTTCAAATATCTTATATGGGTTATGTTATTTAATCCTCATATCTGCCTTTCTAGAGAATGTTTGTACATATGCAAGCATATACTCTAACTCCAAAACTGTGTTTTCTGTATTCAATTTAGTTCAATTACTCAGTCAAGTCCAACTCTTTGCAACCCCATGGGCTGTAGCACACCAGGCTTCCCTGTCCTTCATCATCTCCCAGAGCTTACTCAAACTCATGTCCATAGAGTTGGTGATGCCATCCAACCATCTCTTCCTCTGTTGTCCCCTCCTCCTCCAAACTTCAATCTTTCCTAGCATCAGAGTCTTTTCCAATAAGTTAGCTCTTTGCATCAGGTGGCCAAAGTATTGGAGTTTCAGTTTCAGCATCAGTCCTTCCAATAAACACCCAGGACTGATCGCCTTTAGGATGGACTGGTTGGATCTCCTTCCAGTCTAAGGGACTCTCAAGAGTCTTCTCCAACACCACAGTTCAAAAGCGTCAATTCTCAGTGCTCAGCTTTCTTTATAGTCCAAATCTCAGATCCATACATGACTATTGGAAAAACCATAGCTTAAACTAGATGGACCTTTGTTGGCAGAGTAACGTCTCTGCTTTTTAATATGCTGTCTAGGTTAGTCGTAACTTACTTCCAAGGAGCAAGAGTCTTTTAATTTCATGGCTGCAATCACCATCTGCAGTGATTTTGGAGCCCCCCAAAATAAAGTCTGTCACTGTTTCCCTTGTTTCTCCATCTATTTGCCATGAAGTGATGGGACCAGATGCTATGATTTTCATTTTCTGAATGCTGAGTTTTAAGCCAACTTTTTCAGTCTCCTCTTTCACTTTCATCAAGAGTCTCTTCAATTCTTCTTCACTTTCTGCCATAAGGGTGGTGTCATCTGCATATCTGAGGTTATTGATATTTGTACAGGCAGTCTTGATTCCAACTTGTGCTTCCTCAAGCCTGGAATTTCGCATGATGTACTCTGCATATAAGTTAAATAAGCAGGGTGATAATAGACAGCCTTGATATACTCCTTCCCCAATTTGGAACCAGTCTGTTGTTCCATGTCCAGTTCTAACTATTGCTTCTTGACCTGCATACAGATTTCTCAGGAGGCAGCTCAGGTCGTCTGGTATTCCCATCTCTTCAAGAATTTTCCACAGTTTATCGTGATCCACATAGTCAAAGTCTTTGGCATAGTCAATAAAGCAGAAATAGATGTTTTCCTGGATCTCTTTCAGTTTTTTGATGATCTAACAGATATTGGCAATTTGATCTCTGGTTCCTTGACTTTTCTAAATCTAGCTTGAACATCTGGAAGTTCATGGTTCATGTACTGTTGAAGCCTGGCTTGGAGAATTTTGAGCTTTACTTTGCTAGAGTGTGAGATGAGTGCAATTATGTAGTAGCTTGAGCATTTTTTGGCATTGCCTTTCTTTGGGATTGGAATGAAAACTGACCTTTTCTAGTCCTGTGGCCACTATTGAATTTTCCAAGTTTGCTGGCACATTGAGTGAAACACTTTAATGGCATCATCTTCTAGGATTTGAAATAGCTCAACTGGAATTTCATCACTGCCACTAACCTTATTTCTAGTGATGCTTCCTAAGGCTTGCTTGACTTCACATTCCAGGATATCTGGCTCTAGGTGAGTGATCACACCATCATGATTATCTGGGTCATGAAGATCTTTTTTGTACAGTTCTTCTGTGTATTCTTGCCACCTCTTCTTAATATCTTCTGCTTCTGTTAGGTCCATATAATTTCTGTCCTTTATTGAGCCCATCTTTGCATGAAATGTACCCTTGATATCTCTAATTTTCTTGAAGAGATCTCTAGTCTTTCCCATTCTATTGTTTTCCTCTATTTCTTTGTATTGATCGCTGAAGAAGGCTTTCTTATCTCTCCTTGCTATTCTTTGGAACTCTGAATTCAAATGTGTATAACTTTCCTTTTCTCCTTTCCTTTCACTTATCTTCTTTTCTTAGCTATTTGTAAAGCCTCCTCATACAGCCATTTTGCCTTTCGGCATTTCTTCTTCTCGGGGATGGTCTTGATCACTGCCTCCTGTACAATGTCATGAACCTCCATCCATGGTTCATCAGGCACTCTGTCTATCAGATCTAATCCCTTGAATCTGTTTGTTACTTCCAATGTATAATCTTAAATGATTTGATTTAGGTCATACCTGAATGTTCTAGTGGCTTTCCCTACATTCTTCAATTTCAGTCTGAATTTGGCAATAAGGAGTTCATGATCTGAGCAACAGTCAGCTCCTGGTCTTGTTTCTGCTGACTGTATAGTGCTTCTCCATTTTGGCTGTGAAGAATATAATCAATCTGATTTTGGTGTTGACCATCTGGTGATGTCCATGTGTAGAGTCTTCTCTTCTGTTGTTGGAAGAGGGTGTTTGCTACTACCAGTATGTTCTCTTGGCAAAACTCTGTTAGTCTTTGACCTGCTTCGTATAAAATGTAAAACTCCAAAGCCAAATTTGCCTATTACTCCAGGTATCTCTTGACTTCCTACTTTTGCGTTCCAGTCCCCTATAATGAAAAGGACATCATTTTTGGGTGTTAGTTCTAGAAGGTCCTGTAGGTCTTCATAGAACCATTCAACTTCAGCTTCTTCAGCATTACTGGTCAGGGCATAGGCTTGGATTACTGTGATATTGAATGATTTGCCTTGAAAACGAACAGAGATCATTCTGTCATTTTTGAGATTGCATCAAAGTACTGCACTTCAGACTCTTTTGTTGACTATGATGGCTACTCCTCTTCTTCTAAGGCATTCTTGCCCACAGTAGTAAATATAATGGTCATCTGAGTTAAATTCACTCATCCCAGTCCATTTTAGTTCACTGATTCCTAAAATGTCGATGTTCATTCTTGAAATTCACCCATTCCAGTCCATTTTAGTTCACTGATTTCTAAAATGTCGATGTTCATTTTTGCCATCTCCTGTTTGACCACTTCCAATTTGCCTTGATTCATGGACCTAACATTCCAGGTTCCTATGCAATATTGCTCTTTAAAGCATCGGACTTTGCTTCTATCACCAGTCCCATCCACAACTGGGTGCTGTTTCTGCTTTGGCTCCATCTCTTCATTCTTTCTGGAGTTATTTCTCCACTGATCTCAGTAGCATGTTGGATACCTACTGACCTGGAGAGTTCATCTTTCAGTGTCCTTTTTGCCTTTCATACTGCTCATGGGGTTCTCAAGGCAAGAATACTGAAGTGGTTTGCCATTCCCTCCTCCAGTGGACCACGTTTTGTCAGAACTCTCCACCATGACCTCTCCATCTTGGGTGGCCCCACATGGCATGGCTCATAGTTTCATTGAGTTATACAAGGCTGTGGTCCATGTGATCAGTTTGGTTAGTTTTCTGTGATTGTGGCTTTCATTCTGTCTTCCTTCTGATGGATAAGGATAAGAGGCTTATGGAAGCTTCCTGATGGGAGAGACTGAGAGGCAAACTGGGTCTTGTTCTGATGGGCAGGGCCATGCTCAGTAAATCTTTAATCCAATTTTCTCTTGATGGGTGGGGCTGTGTTCCCTCCCTGTTGTTTGACCTGAGGCCAAACTATGGTGGAAGTAATGAAGATAATGTCAACCTCCTTCAAAAGGATTTGGGTATTAGGGCCTGAGAAACTTGAGCCCCTCAACCCTTAATTACTACTTGGGTAATTTATGTGACTTATTCAGCTTCTCAAAATCCAATTTCCTTGTTAATAATGAGGATATTGGGCTTCCCTTGTGGTTCTGATAGCAAAGTATCTGCCTGCAATTCAGGACACCCATGCTCAATTCCTGGGTTGGGAAGATCCCGTAGAGAAGGGAATAGATCCACTCTAGTATTTTTGCCTGGAGAATTCCATGGACAGAGTAACTTGGCAGGCTACAGTCCATGGGGTCGCAAAGAGTCAGACATGACTGAGCAACTAACATTTTCACTTTTTTCAGTGAGGATATTAATAGCACCTTCCTCAATGAGGAAATGTTAAATTTAAATGAAATAATATATACAAAGTATTTAGCACTGTGTCTGGGATATGGCAGTATTCAAGATTTAAGAGAAAAGGGAAACAGAGGAGAGAGAAAGGCAGAGAGAGAGATAAGAGAATCAAGTAAACCAATTACTTCAAGAGTATTTTCATATTTTTGTATTCTGAGATAATTTTAATTTAAAAAAATTATGCGTGTGTGTGTGTGTGTGTGTGTGTGTGTGCCTCAGTTGTGTCCAACTCTATGCAACCCCATGGACTATAGCCTGCCAGGTTCCTCAGTCCATAGAATTCTCCAGGCAAGAATACTGGAGTGGATTGCCATTTCTTTTTCTGGAGTGTCTTCCCCACCCAGGCATCCAACCTGGGTCTCCCTCATTGCAGGCAGATTCTTTGCTATCTGAGCCACCAGGGAAGCCCTTAATAAAAAATGGTGATGCTTAAAACAGGAGTTGGCCATCTATTTTCTGCACTGTGTCAGTTAGTAAAAATCTAGGTCTTTGGAGACAAAATGATCTCTTTTACAACTACTCAACTCTGCCATTATAGTGAGAAAATAACCATAGACAATTCTACCTGATGCAAAGAGCTAACTCATTGGGAAAGACCCTGATGCTGTGAAAGATTGAAGGCAGGAGAAGGGAACAACAGCAGATGAGATGATTGGATGGCTTCACCAACTCAATGAGCATGAGTTTGAGCAAACTCCAGGACATGGTGAAAGATAGGGAAGTCTGGTGTGCTGCAGTCCATGGGGTCACAAAGAGTTGGACATGATTTAACAACTGAACAACAACAACAACAAAAATTCATGAATAAATGGACATGGTTGCACTTCAGTAAAGCTTTACAAAAAAAAAAAAAATGTTGGAAGCCGGTTTTGTTTGACAGCCATAGTTTGCCAAACTCTGCTCTAAAATTTGCGGGGATTATTTGGTTCCATACTAATAACCTATTACATTTAACTTTTCAAAGTGAAACTTTTAAATCCTAAATAATTTTTTTTAATTTGGCATTAGTGTTAACAGTTTTCGATGGTTGTCTTTCAAAACTTCTTTGTTCTGCTCATAAAAAGATCAGCTAAATTTGGCCCTAATTACAATGTCGTTGGGAAAGAACAAGGAAGTAGGGAACAATAGATAAGTATAAAAGCATTTACTAGGGAGAAAGAATCTCAGCATGCATCCTCTTTCTTATTTCCCAGATTTTAGGAATTAATAAATCAACATGACGGAAATGTAGGATTTTTAAATCAGACATCTCAGAATGCAATCAGGACTCATCTTCACCTTGGAAAAATTCAATGCTTGTTTAAAGGTTGTGGAAATCTATGGATCCTTCCTTACCTCCTGGATATTATTAGGTCTAAGCTCTAATACCTGTTCTCTGCAGAAGATTCTTAGTGCTGTTGGCAAGATTATAAATGGCTTTCAAATGATGACATAGGCAGTGAGACTTAGAAAATGAAAAAGGGGAAAAAATGCCCCAAAATATTATTTGTATTCTCTTAACTCTGATTTATAGCCACTAATATCACTCTTATGTATATAATTTCTTTATACACAGTGGTTAATTTTCTAATACTTTTTTTTCTGGCCTTGGTAAAAAAGTTTCTACTAAAGATAAGACATAGTCACTTGTTCAATAAATTCCAATCCCATTTAACTTAGCAGTGTGACCCAGGCTTATATTAGCTAGAAAAATGGGCGATACTTTACTGAAAGAGAGAAAATTGAGAAGTAAGAAGAAGATAAGGAAAATAGACAGGTTTTTGGTCAGCGTCTTCTACCTAAAGCACTTTATGTCTACAAGCTTGCTGACTGAAAAATCAGCAATCTTTATTTTGTTGTCATTTTCTGTTGCCATATAAATCTGGAACACTTGTAGGGTGGAAGAATTTTGAAGAATTTTGGAATAATTTTGGCTACTTCTTCACTTAGCCTGCTTTAACAGAGCTACAAGATTCACAAAAGGAAAGACTTCGTCATTTCCCCCTATAAATCCATTTCAGACATAGTCCCAAAACTCAGGTGCAGGTTTAATTGTGAACTATCTGCTCAGAATAGCATCACATTTGCATCACTAGAATGTTGGTTCCCTGACACAGATGATGAGAAATAAGTGAGAAAGATGCTGGCTCCTCTGTGTAGTTTCATAACTACCTGGTAATGACCATCTACTTTCCTTCTTCACCTATAAGATTCTTCCCCTTCGCATGTGTTTGAGAAGCACAAGGATGTTTCTCCCTACTTGTGACAACTTTAATTTCTTAGCATCCTTGGAAAGTATGAATTTTAAATAATGCAATGCCAGTTGTAGAGCAAGAATGACTTAAAAAAATCTTGATGGGAACAATGTCTGGCAAGGTTATTCATTTGTTGTATCTAAATACACACATACTGCCTGTCCAAATTCAAAAGCATAATACGGACCTTCCATTTAACAGAGTCCATAATGAAATCTAAGAGGAGTCCAGTTAATTAGTCCCCAACTGCAAAGGGTCAACACAATTCAATTGCACTAAAAATCTGGTAAGTGTGACACATCGGACATGCACTTTTCATGTGTGTTGTAAATACTTGTGGCATTTTGAATGCCTTGGCAATTTTGTTCATAGATTATTTTATTTAGAACAATTAAATTGGTTTCGCATTGTTAATATATAACAAAGGAATATGCACGCACAAAGGAATTGGACTGCAGGTTTCTTCACCTCCGCCCCACTGCACTGGTTTGTGTGCATTCACAGGAAGGTGTCTCCACCCCCGTTTGGCTGATCCGAACATGCTAGTATTGTTCCAAATTTTCAGCAATGTGGGTAGCAACTAAAACAGACCTAAGACTTGAAAGAAATTTGCCCATATCCAGTGGAAATTAGAATTCAGGACAATAAGAATCATGCCAATTACTATTGATACTATACTTCTTTGAAGCCATTATACCTAGTTGATTTCACTAGGATATTAATAAAAGCAAGACACATTGTTAAAAGCCAGTATGCCCAAACCAATAAATACATCTGTTTTGCTATCATGAGCATACCAAAATATGATGATTAACATTTATATTTGTTTTCTTTTTAAAGCCCACTTTGTATTTAATATCTTCTTTAGTTTATCCAAACCTTGGCGACAGACAGGGAAACCTGGCGTGCTGCAGTCCATGGGGTTGCAAAGAGTAGGACACGACTGAGCCACTGAACAACAACAGCAAACCTTGGCAACCTAATAGGCTGAACATTACTATTTCTTCTTCATTCATAAGCTTCCCTGTGGCTCAGCTGGTGAAGAATCCGCTTCAATGAGAGATTCAATGTGAGAATACCCGGGCTCGATCCCTGGGTTGGGAAGATCCCCTGGAGAAGGGAAAGGCTACCCACTCCAGTATTCTGGCCTGGAGAATTCCATGAGCCATATACTCCACGGGGGTTGCAAGGAGTTGTACACGACTGAGTGACTTTCACTTTCACTTTAATCCATAAAGACACTATTTCCCAAGGTGGTTCATATCACCTCTGTTCAGTAAAGTGTATAGTCCCAGGATTCATATTTGAATCATTAAAGATGATTCTAAATTTCTTTAGAATCTAGATTCTCAAATTCTAAAGATCTTCTAAATTTAATTTGGTGTTCTCAATGGAAACATCAATGTATTCTTCTTACCAGTGCTTAAAAGAGATGGAGTCCCAATATTTTACTGGCTCTTCTTGTTCTTCAAATAGTTTTTAATATTCAGCTAACATTATCACTGCACAGGCAAAAACAATATATGCAACTACATACACTGTTTCAAAGTTCAGTCCTCAGCATGGGAAAAGGGATTTCTTCATTTTTGAATATTTTTTGTCACTTTAAACTCTACGCCACCATGAGTTCTATGGAAACACACAAACAAGGGAAACCAAACAGGAAACCCTCTATTTTTTTTATTATCAGCAGGAAATTCAGCTCAGGAAGTACAATAAAACCTTGGCCATTCAGATTCCTTAGGGAATGGATCCTTCCAGAAAGTCAAGCTTTGGAAGCCCCTGAGGGTAAACTCCCTTAAGTCCTGGAACTGTGTTATTTAATTACTTTGAATTGAAACATTCTGAAAACGGATGAGGCATTCCCTGTGTGTTAAACTGAGTTGGTTATTTCTTAATTAGTCAAAAGCATTTTAACGCTTATCATTTACTTTAATACTACTTAAATGTCCTTAGGTTCAACAGGGGAATGTAGAACACTTTGGCGATTAATTGAATCATTCCAGTTTCTATGTGTGTGTGTGTTTTAATTGTGTTTGCCTTTGAAAGATTTTCCGTCACCTTCTTTGCAATCAACTCTCTTTCATTCCTTAATAAACTCTCTTCCCTTTTAATTTGCAAAATTGAGGGTAGATGCTAAGCTGGTTAAAACTGTAGTAAAGTAGGAGCAAATAAGCCATAAGCAAAAACCTGAGAGTTCTTCTATGGATATCTAGAAGATGGCTTTACCTCACAGACTTACCTCATAACAAAATGACACAAAACAATAGTAAATGCACCTCTACAATCTGGATCCAATTAGTTTTCTTAACCGGGCAGATGCAGTCTAATAGAGAATGGTTTAGACAAATTTAAAAGTAGTAGTACGACAGACATGCATCTGAATTCAATGATAATTTGGGTCCTTAGGGATGTGGAAGGAAATACGCCCATATTCAAATTTCTCTTGGAGTCAAACCTACCATGACTTGTTACTTTGAAGCTACCAATTTAAATTTCATCAATTAATGCATTAATTCAAGAAACATCCACTAAACGATAACCATGTGTAGGCACTATCTTGTGTTCCAGGTACAGCTAACAGAGCCACACTGAGATGCCTATTTCTTATCAAATTTTAATTAGCTGGCTCTTATGTATTCAGTTATCTAGTCATGTCAGTATTCATTAAGTGCCTTCTATTTCCAGGGATTATGCTAGGTCTTGAGGAATTAATATTGAGTCTGAACACACAATGATCCCTGGCTCTCATGTAACCAATGAAATCTTGGGAGAGCTAGATAATCAAAAAATCAACAAATATGTAAATACATGGGTTTCCATGTGGCAAAGTGTTAAAAAAAAAAATCCACCTGCCGACGCAGGAGATGCAAGAGATGCAGGTTCAATCCCTGGAGTAGGAAATGGCAACTGACTCCAGTATTCTTGCCTGGAAAATCCCACGGACAGAGAAGCCTGGTGGGCTATAGTCCATGGGGTCACAAAGAATCAGACACGACTGAGCACACACACACACACACACATAAAAACACACTGTACTCAGACAATGTACAAGAAGTCCTAGGCCTTCAGAGAGGATACAACTGGGGACATTGAGCTGACAGAGAGGGCACCAAGGTTTCTGCAAGGAAATGAGGTCAAGGTAAAAGTAAATGAGTTAACCAGGTCAAGGAGAGGTCCCGAGCTGGTTGAAGAGTACCCCAGGTTGAAGGATCAGCCCATGTATGAGCTGGGTATGGGGCACATATGAGGCAAAGTGAATAGATGTATTGCCTACGCTCAGAGACTGAGCAAGAGAATGGAACCATGTGGCACTCGAGAGGCTGACCAGATGATAAAGGGTCTTAGAAACTTTGTAGGTCTCATTAGATATTTTGCTTTAGCCCAGAGAATGAAAACCTATTGAAGCAACAATTTGTTTTCAAAGAGCAACATCAATGTGCAACAGAAAAGAGTGGTTTCATACAGAAATCTAAATGAATTTCACATTTAATATGAAATACGGAAGAAGAAAACTTTAAATGCCCTCATGATCACTTTAAGCCATTCTTCTGTGCTCCATGGATATATTAATAACTGATGTGAACTCTATGCTTATTTCAGTCAATACCAAGCAAGCCATTTCTGTTTCATGTTCTCTATGCTATTTCCTGTTCAGGAGAGCAGCAGCAGGTAGTCTCCAGATGACAGTACAGGTCATAAGAAGGCCCTTCCCGATGAGAGCAGGAAGATACCAGGGACATTCCACTTTAACTAGAGGAGAAAGATGCCAAAAGAGCATCCCAGATTAGAGAACAAAATGGAGTTACCCCCAGAAGAAAGTGGGATTGATGGATTATCAGATGAATTGAATACTTGGAAACGTTACAGATAAGCACTTAATAGATGTATTGGAGTGCTTGGGGAAAAGATTGCAGTAGGTACATATAAAACTTAAGCAAAATAAAAAATTAAGTGATTATGAACTTCAGGAAAAATAAAGGATTGAGGAAAACAGAAACGTGATCATAGGATACTTCTCGGCTCAATAGAAGCCACTTCATATAAATATGTACAATCAGATAAAAGGAAAGATTGAAAGTAGAGGAGGTATGTGTCTGTGTGGTATGAGATAATTAAATCATCCCATTTATCTTTATAAATAGCTTATGTATAATACTGATAAAATCACTACAAGGATGTTATTTGAGAATATGGATTTAATTTCCAGAAGAAATTGAAAGAGCTCAGAATGATTATCTCAAAGAAATGGGACTATTAAATTTTGAAAGAAGAAGGGAACTACTGTTTTTGTTTATAAACCTTATGAGACAACTGGATATTTCAAGGTATATGTGAATATTGTATATTGATATATAGCTTTCATACAAGCATATGATCAGATTACTTAAATTTATCTGATCAGTGCGAACAAAAGTTTGGCTCACCAGTCAGACAAAAGTTAAAACAAGTTAATATAAATCAACTTTGGAAGAATTTACTGATATTTTCAAATGGCAACCCAATCCTATATTCTTGCCTGGAAAACATGGGCAGAGGAGTCTGGTGAGCTACAGTCCATGGGTCACAAAGAATCAGACACGACTCAGCAACTGAGCATGCACGCACTGATATTTTCAAAGGATCTTTCTTCATTTCCATTTAATTTTTTTTTTTTTTCCTAGAGCAGCTTAGGAATTGCCAATACTTCTCTTATGGTCATTTTTTGAGGTGTGAGTTTAAATGAAAAATATTTGTCTTGAAATTCTGCCAAGAGATAAGAAATATGGAAAAGAATCACATGGAGCTCCATTATTCTGAAACAGATACACAATGGTAAAATGTGATCCATCGAGTTCAGCTTCATGACTCAAATAGTCACAAAACTACCAACAACTTTTGAGCTTGGGAAACATTTTCAAAACCCAAATGGCATGACCTCTCTTATACTTTAGAAATTATCCACATCTCTGTCTTATTGATGTTTAAAGACCAGAAAATTAAATGGAAACAGCAGAGAAATACTACTAATTATGTCTGATTAGTCTTAAAAGGTCCATGAGTGCACAGGGTTATTTGAAAGGCTGTTTAAGACACTAATTCAAATTTATGAATTCTTTGTAGTAAAGGGCAGTACTCAAATCCTCATGATGTGTGGCTCGATGATAAAATTATCTACTGAGAGAAGCAGTCTGTGACAAAATGTACAATAATCAGTAGCTTTAAAATTTCATTTTTTCCCTGATCATTAAAAAAATCATTCTATTAACCCAAGTAATTGGGAAATTTTGATAGTAAAAAAATCAAGAAATACTCAGCATAAATTGCACTAAATACCATCAGTACCAAACTATGTCCTTCATTTCATTGTGTTCCCTGTGTAAGGACATGCTTTAATACCCACATGCTAATCTTCTCAAAGCTGGAGGAGTAAGGAGAAGTGTGACAGGCTTGGGGACAACCTCAATGCGTGAGTCAACTGTCCAGTTGCAGACAGCAATATCCACTCTGCTCACTTCAAGTAGAACAATGACTTATTGAGGGTGCAGGGGGCTTACAAAGTCTACTGGAAGCCAGAGAACGAGGTGTAAATGCCGTGCAGGAGACCTGCTGGAAGTTTTGGTGACATGAGTCAATACAGAAATGTGATTTAAAAAATTTCATCATATTCTGGGACTTCTCCTGAAAAAGCATGGCTGTCATCTCTTTATAGCCCTTTTATGGCTTCATGGGCACAGCGTTGGACTAGATATCCAAAACTCTACCACCACTGACCCCCAAGAATCAGATAAGCCTACCAGTCACTCACCAGAAGATGAGTCTGATGACTATCACCTCACTATGCTCAATTCTAAATTGAAGTCTCATGTGGCTCATTGGCTGGCTGGAGCCTAGATCACACTATAGGCCTGGACCTGAGGCTCCAAGAAAGCTGGGAAGTGAAACTCACTTGCAAGGGGAGGTGGGATTTACAACATAGAAAAGTCTTCAAACTTGAGAAAAGAGATAAAAGATTCTGAGAAGCCAGAAAATATGACAAATATCCACTTTTAAATGTCACAATAAATATAATTGGTCCAATTCCCAGTCAATCAGTGTATAAGGAGTTATCAGTAAATCACATTATAAAGCAAGTTGTATAAGGAAATGTTCAGTCCTATATTTAAATGAGATGCAATAATGCTAGTGAGATGGTCCAGAGCAATAGCATTCATGGGATACAAAATGGATTCTATGATTAGTGTTCTTTCATAGAGTTATCATGGAATAATGATGGTAACAAACAATGTTTACAAATAGTGAAACTAACAAACAAAAAGCACCAAAACTAATGTTTGCTAAATGTTTTCTATTTCTTGGGCATCATGCAGAATTATTTATTTAAATAAATAAATAGCTCATTTGTTTCATACAACAAAGGCATTAGGTTGACATTATAATTTTCCCATTTTACTGATGATGAAACTAGGGCTTAATGAAGTCAAGGAATTTACTGAGAGGAAGGTGGAGTTAAACTCTGAACATGGGCAATCTGAACAACACTGGGATTCTAGGATTAGAAAATATGAGATTTCACAGCAGCTAGTTCTATCACTAACAGAACTGTATCCTCAGAGTCTTGATTTATTGATCAGTAAAATGGGAATTGGAGCTCCTGTCCTGCCTTTTCTACATGGGTATTTTGGAAGTCACATATGCAAAAGGACTCCATAAATTACAAAGTGCTATTAATATTAAGGTATTATTGCAGATCTTTTCCAGATCTTGGTTATTGTTATTTAATACTGTGTCATAAGCATTTATTGTATTTGTTCTCTAGCTTCCATATCCCATCCTTCAGGTAAAAATTTCTCCCTGGAAGAACCTCATCCTACCCATTCTCTATCATATATGTATGGAAATATCTTCATCCCCAGCTCCAGGAACAAGTACTGATTGGCTTCAATAAAAATTCCTGTCTAATTCCAATGACTTCAGTGATTGGCTCAGAGAGGAGCATGCTATCTAATCAGAGCTCACCTGTTAATAGAAGTTATTTGTGGGCTTCAGGGAATGAATCTCAGATGAGATTTTTCTCTTTCTTTTGTTGTTGGTGTTCAGTCACTTAGTCATGTCCAACTCTTTGCAACCCCGTGGACTGCAGCATGCCAGGCTTCCCTGTCCTTCACCATTTCCTGGAGCTTTCTCAAACTCATGTCCATTGAGTTGTGATGCCATCCAACCATCTCATCCTCTGCCGTCCCCTTCTCCTACTACATTCAATCTTTCCTAGCATCAGGATCTTTTCTAATGAGTCAGCTCTTCTCTCAGGTGGCCAAAGTATTGGAGTTTCAGCATTAGCATCAGTCCTTCCAATGAATATTCAGAACTGATTTCCTTTAGGATTGACTGCTTTGAACTCCTTGCTGTCCACGGGACTCTCAAGAGTCTTCTCCAACACCACAGCTCAAAAGCATCAGTTCTTCAGCGCTCAGCTTTCCTTATGGTCCAACACTTACATCCATACACGACTACTGGAAAGCCATAGCTTTGACTAGACAGACCTTTGTTGGCAGAGTAATGTCTCTGCTTTTTAACATGCTGTCTAGGTTTTTCATAGCTTTCCTTCCAAGGCACAAGTGTCTTTTAATTTCATGGCTGCAGTTGCCATCTGCAGTGATTTTGGAGACCCCAAAAATAAAGTCAGCCACTATTTCCATTGTTTCCCCATTTAGTTGCCATGAAGTAATGGAACTGGATGCCATGATGTTCGTTATTTGAAAGTTGAGTTTTAACCTAGTTTTTTCACTCTCCTCTTTCACTTTCACCAAGAGGCTCTTTAGTTCCTCTTCACTTTCTGCCATAAGGGTTGTGTTATCTGCATATTTGAGGTTATTAATATTTCTCCTGGCAATCTTGATTCCAATTTCTGCTTCATCCAGCCTGGTGTTTCACATGATGTACTCTGCATACAATTTAAATAATCAGGGTGACAACATACAGCCTTGATGTACTCCTTTCCCAATTTTTCTCTTTTTTTTTAGCATAAACGAGTCTGAGGTCTGGAACATTTTGTTTCTATAAGAGGAGAGCTGGAGCCAGCAGGGGATCCATCGTATAGAGCTGAGAAAAGGGCCACTTATATGGATGGCAAGACAGAGAGGGAGAAACTAGGACTCCAAAGACACTGCCTAAATTTTGAATCCAGCAGAGCTGGAAGGCAGATCCTCCAATGGACATTTTAATTACACAGACCAGTACTTTTCTTTGTTGTTTCAACTAGTTTAAATTAAATTCCATGTTTACAACACAGTATTGCATGGGCTTTTGAAAATGATTTTTTAATCCCACCAAAAATGATTATCATTCAATTCCTTGTTACTTTTTCCCATTTAAAATATTCTAAATAAATTTTGAAACCACTCAACAATAGCAGTAACATAAATAACGTTCAAGGTTTTCACAAACGTGGGTGAGTCCATGAATAAACAGTGCATTTCCCACTTTTGTCTACTAGATTCAAATTAAAATAGTAGAGTTGGAAGGAATCTCTTAGCCCACATACTTCATTATATGGATGGAGAAGCTGAGATTCATAGTGAAGTGACTTGCCTAAAACCTAGCTAATTATTTGCAAAGCTAGGGCTAGAATCCAGGTATTCCAAGTTTTGTTGTTGTTGTTGCTTATTAATTTATAACAAAGCAACTGCCGGATCCTCTTTTGGTTGCCTTCAGATCAGAGCTTATGGCATAATCTTTTGAATCCCTTCAATGTTAAGAAATCTCTGTCCTTTGAAGATGGATTTGATTTTTGGAAACAATCAAAAGTCATTTAGAGCCAAGTGCAGTAAATAGGTGGGTAATCAAACCAAGTAATTCATGTTTTGGTCCAAAAAGGGTGTAACACTGAAATAAGGAGGCTGATTTTTTTTTCCTGTAATTCATAAATCAGCTTTGATGTCATCATATTAAAATTAAAATTCCTTTGACATTCATTTTGGAGTTATATCACTCATAATTTGATTCTGTCATGTTCTCCTGATTTTAAAGGAGACCCCGCTAGTATTTCTATATAATTAAAGTAACAGCAAGGATAGGGAAATTTTTCTTGCTTCAGTAAATGGAACTGAGGGAGAGAATAAATAATGCAATTTAATTTAACAATAATTTGTTGAGTGCATATTGTATATCAAGTACTACTGAAGACCTTGATAAAAAGAAAAGGCAAGAAATACATTTACTTTTAACTCCCTATTTTAATAATGAGAAATTGAGGCTCACAAAGGTTAAGTCAACTTTGTAAAGATTCTTGATTCCCAGGCTAGTGATCTTGGGAAAGAACCAACATGTATTAACATTCCACCCCTGATATAATTAAATGCAAAATAAAAGCAGTCTCGAGCCAAACTAGGGAATAAATTGGCACCAAGAATTAACCATACACACTTATAAGCATGACCTAGAATATGTAAAGTCATAATTCCTGCTTAATTCCAGGAAATTAACTCCCTGAAATTAAATAGGAATACTGATATAGAACTGGAAATATGAAGAAAGTGATATCTGAAAACGAAGGACAATGGAATTCAGAAAATCTGCAAAAAGGAATATGGCATCTTGAAAAGTTGATTAGAAGAAAAGATCAGTATTAGTATTAGCCCAGTATAGCTCCAAAGAGGAAGATTGTTCAACCAGAGTACAAAAGTATCTTTTCCCAGATGAGCGTACTCCAAAAAGTGAGAAATGATTTCTCAATAGCTCATGATTTTGAGCCCTTGTTTATGATTCCACAGTCACTATGCAATTTAAAGTTTCCTTTGGTTTCACAGATTGGTTTCCAACTATAAAAGTCTCTGATAAATCCTCTTATTGCATAACTTCTCTGGACCCTGCCAAAGACTTGGTGTCTTACCAGACTGATTTCCCAAGAAGGTTTACAGTGGATTAATGAGTTGGCAGTCTCTGTCTCAGCTTAATCAAACCTATGGATTTGATATTCATGCTCAGTTGAAAAGTCAAATGGATGTCCAGACCCAGGGACAGAAATGAGCACTTCAAAGCAGATCATCTGTTATATTTTCTCCAGTTATTGTGGACAAAATTACCATCAACCAGAATTATTATTTAGTGTATAAATATTTCCCTTGGCTTTGGATATTTTGCAAGAAAGGTAGAAATGAGTACACCAATAAAGAGAAGACACATGATGACTACCATGTGTATAAGTGAAGTCGCTCAGTCATGTCCGACTCTTTACGACCCCATGGACTGCAAACCACCAGGCTCCTCTGTCCATGAGATTTTCCAGGCAAGACTACTGGAGTGGGTTGACATTTCCTCCTCCAGGGGATCTTCCTGACCCAGGGATCGAACCTGGGTCTCCCACATTGTAGGCAGATGCTTTTGGAGAATGGAAAGATGCATGGTTTTTCATAATTAACAAATACACACAGATGATACATCTGGGAATGGCAGGTGTCTGATGGTCAGATGGCTGTGTCTTCTCCCTAGCTTTCCTCCTTCCTCCCAGTACATGTCAGGAAACTCACAAATGTATCATGGTTTGAAAAAAAATCTCATGAATTATTAAATTAAATGATCCAGATTCTGAATGCATACCCTACAGGAGAAAGGAGTGAGTTTAGACATATGTAAGATTGATATTCAGCTGTTATATGCAAGTGGGAGTGTAGTGAAGCAAGGAGGTAGTTAGCTAATATTTTAAGATGACCCCTGACTATCCATATACTGTAAAAAGTTCCCTAAAGTGATTTTAACATGCTCTTTATGTAGGAGAGAATCCTAGAATAGAAGATTCTGACTTTGTATAGAAACAACAAATGGTAGTCTATTGGTAATGCGATACCTATCATGTAGTAGTCTATTTAAAGTCAGGCATGTTTGTTTTAGATGAATAACCAACATTTACAGACTCTGTGAACTTGGGATAACTTCATCACTGTGAGCCTCAGTTTTCTCATCTGCCAAATGGTTGCAATAATACATGTTACCGGATTTGTGAGTATTAGATGAGAATATACATCAGTTCTGTTCAGTTCAGTAGCTCAGTCATGTCCGACTCTTTGCAACCCCATGAATCGCAGCACACCAGGCCTCCCTGTCCATCACCAACCTATGGAGTCTACTCAAACTAATGTCCATTGAGTTGATGATGCCATCCAGCCATCTCATCCTCTGTTGTCCCCTTCTCCTCCTGCCCCCAATCCCTTCCAGCATCAGGGTCTTTTCCAATGAGTCAACTCTTCACATGAGGTGGCCAAAGTATTGGAGTTTCAGCTTCAGCATCAGTCCTTCCAATGAACACTCAGGGATGATCCCCTTTAGGATGGACTGGTTGGATCTCCTTGCAGTCCAAGGGACTCTCAAGAGTCTTCTGCAACACTACAGTTCAAAACCATCAATTTTTTGGTGCTCAACTTTCTTCACAGTCCAACTCTCACATCCATACATGACCACTGGAAAAACCATAGACTAGATAGAAAGACTAGATAAACTTTTGTTGGCAAAGTAATGTCTGTTTTTTAATATGCTATTTAGGATGGTCATAACTTTCCTTCCACAGAGTAAGCATCTTTTAATTTCATGGCTACAATCACCATATGAAGTAATTTTGGAGCCCCCCTCCCCCAAAAAAAAAAGTCTGACACTGCTTCCACTGTTTCCCCATTTATTTCCCATGAAGTGATGGGACCAGATGCCATGATCTTCGTTTTCTGAATGTTGAGCTTTAAGCCAACTTTTTCACTCTCCTCTTTCACTTTCATCAAGAGGCTTTTTAGTTCCTCTTCACTCTCTGCCATAAGGGTGGTGTCATCTGCATATCTGAGGTTATTGATATTTCTCCCAGCAATCTTGATTCCAGCTTGTGCTTCTTCCAGCCCAGCATTTCTCATGATGTACTCCGCATATATGTTAAATAAGCAGGGTGACAATAGACACCCTTGATGTACTCCTTTTCCTATTTGGAACCAGTCTGTTGGTCCATGTCCAGTTCTAACTGTTGCTTCCTGACCTGTACATAGGGTTCTCAAGAGGCAGGTCAGGTGGTCTGGTATTCCCATCTCTTTCAGAATTTTCCACAGTTTATTGTGATCCACACAGTCAAATGTTTTGGCATAGTCAATAAAGCAGAAATAGATGTTTTTCTGGAACTCTCTTGCTTTTCAATGATCCAGCGTATGTTGGCAATTTGATCTCTGGTCCTCTGCCTTTTCTAAAACCAGCTCGAACATCTGAAGTTCACGGTTCACGTATTGCTGAAGCCTGGCTTGGGGAATTTTGAGCACTACTTTACTAGCGTGTAAGATAAGTGCAATTGTGCGGGAGTTCGAGCATTCTTTGGCGTTGCCTTTCTTTGGGATTGGAATGAATACTGACCTTTTCCAGTCCTGTGGCCACTGCTGAGTTTTCCAAATTTGCTGGCATATTGAGTGGAGCACTTTCACAGCATCATCTTTTAGGATTTGAAATAGCTCAACTGGAATTCCATCACCTCCACTAGCTTTGTTCATAGTGATGCTTTCTAAGGTCCACTTGACTTCACATTCCAGGATGTCTGGCCCTAGGTGAGTGATCACACCATCGTGATTATCTGGGTCATGAAGATCTTTTTTGTACAGTTTTTCTGTGTATTCTTGCCACCTCTTAATATCTTCTGCTTCTGTTAGGTCCATACCATTTCTGTCCTTTATCGAACCCATCTTTGCGTGAAATGTTCCCTTGGTATCTCTAATTTTCTCGAAAAGATCTCTAGTCTTTCCCATTCTGTTGCTTTTCTCTATTTCTTTGCATTGATCGCTGAGGAAGGCTTTCTTATCTCTCCTGGCTATTCTTTGCAACTCTGCATTCAAATGGGAATATCTTTCCTTTTCTCCTTTGCTTTTTGTTTCTCTTCTTTTCACAGCTATTTGTAAGGCCTCCTCAGACAACCATTTTACCTTTTTGCATTTCTTTTGCATGGGGATGATCTTGATTCCTGTCTCCTGTACAATGTCACGAACCTCCGTCCATGGTTTATCAGGCACTCTGTCTATCAGAACTAGTCCCTTAAATCTATTTCTCATTTCCACTGTATAGTCATAAGGGATTTGATTTAGGTCATACCTGAATGGTCTAGTGGCTTTCCCTACTTTCTTCAATTCCAGTCTGTATTTGGCAATAAGGAGTTCATGATCTGAGTCACAGTCAGCTCCTGGTCTTGTTTTTGCTGACTGTATAGCGCTTCTCCATCTTTGGCTGCAAAGAATATAATCAATCTGATTTTGGTGTTGACCATGTGGTGATGTCCATGTGTAGAGTCTTCTCTTGTGTTGCTGGAAGAGGGTGTTTGCTATGACCAGTGTGTTCTCTCGGCAAAACTATTAGCCTTTGCCCTGCTTCATTCCGTACTCCAAGGCCAAATTTGCCTGTTACTCCAGGTGTTTCTTGACTTCCTACTTTTGCATTCCAGTCCCCTATGATGAAAGGGACATCTTTTTTGGGTGTTAGTTCTAAAAGGTCCTGTAGGTCTTCATAGAACCATTCAAGTTCAGCTTCTTCAGCATAGACTTGGATTACTGTGATACTGAATGGCTTGCCTTGGAAATGAACAGAGATCATTCTGTCGTTTTTGAGATTGTATCCAAGTACTGCATTTTGGACTCTTTTGTTGACCATGATGGCTACTCCATTTCTTCTAAGGGATTCCTGCCCACAATAGTAGATATAATGGTCATCTGAGTTAAATTCACCCATTCCAGTCCATTTTAGTTCTCTGATTCCTAGAATGTCGACATTCACTCCTGCCGTCTCCTGTTTGACCACTTCCAATTTGCCTTGATTCCTGGACTTAACATCCCAGGTTCCTATGCAGTATTGCTCTTTAGAGCATCAGACCTTGCTTCTATCACTAAAATAGGGATATTTACTAGTAAGGAGAAAATATCATCCATAACCTCTTCAGTGATTAAAATATGTGTATATAGAATCAGCAGGAATGTTTGGAAGTTAAGATAACAGAGAGGAGATAAAATTGAGCTCCTGGTGTAATAATTTCTTTACCTACTTACATATTTAAGCGTCAGCATCCAAATATTCCGTGAGGCAGATTTTGTTTCTCTTGTGTGTCATGCTTGGCATAACAAAGCTTAAAAATCTCTCAATGCCTTCCTTTACTCCAGTATGGGAAGGGGGTGTTGGAATGCTGGGTGGAGTTACATAAAGTCATCATCCATTGACTAAAAGGAAATTATCTTTGTTTAATAACAACAACAAAATTAATGACACATTAGAGTTACGTGAGCATCTTCTGTGTGAAAGTTTTACCTATAAGATACACATAGCACAAAAGTCTCCCCCTTAACTTTAGAACTAAAGTCTATAAGAATTGAAATCAAATAAGACCATCAGCTAAATTCATACACAGAAAATTTGCTGATTATTTTATTAGTTTCACACAAAGGCACTCCCTCTCTAAGGAAAATGGTAAAATTTTTGAAAATACATTATTCCAACTTCTGTTGTCTTTTAAAAAGTAATTTGAGACAAGATAATACAATTTTTATTTATCTTTAATATAACTTCTTAGTTTTTCTGATACCATTAAAGATTTCCAATGCCAATTTTTATCTCAGAGAAAGTATGTTCAAGAAGAGTGATAACTGTTGGTTTCATTTTATGAGACTATATCATGATGTCAAATGGTACAAGAAGAGCACATAAATATAACTCTGCAGTTAAGTTATATTTATTTGCATCAGTCAGGATCCCATTAGGAAAACCTGAAATCAATCTAGATACTTAAAGCACATGGAATATATCATTGATAATTGGTAACACAGGTGATTAAAAAAAAATTTTTTTTTTTTTAAAGGCCAAAGAGGGGACTGTGAAGTCACTGAAAGATTAGCATTAACAGGAAGCCAATTCAGTCTGGCCAGAGAGATCGAAGTCATAACACTCTTGCTTTTTCCTTTTCCCCACCCTTTATAATACAACCAGTTTTTCTCAATGGCCATATGTGCTCAGAAGCCAGAGGTCATTAAAGAATGGAAAATGTTTCCTGCAATGCACAGAGCAGAAACAGAAGGAGCAGAGCAGATAGCAAACAGGCAAAGAATTAAAGTTCAATTATGAACATGGACACAAAAATCTTCAATGGAAGAAGTGTATCCAGCAGTATATTTTAAAACATCATAATCAAATAACTTGATTAAGGTGTGCTACATTTATTCAACATCATAAATCCAATTTAATAAAATAAAAATTAAGAGAGTAAAAGCGGAAAACCTTAAATGCCAAAAAATCATTTGATAAAATTCCTAAAAAACTAAGAATAGAAAGAATGGTTTCATCTGCTAAATGGCACCAAATAGATACCTACAACTAACATAATTAATGATGTTATTTTCAAAGGATTTCCATTAAATCAAGAGCACTATATGGATGTTTTCTACTTCCTATTAATTTAAAATGGTAATGGAAATTTTAATCACTTAAAAAAATAAAGAAGTATATGATTAGACAGTTATCCTATTTTTACAGTAAAACCTAGAGATGCTATAGATAAACTCATAAGAAACAACTAGTAAGAAAGTTTAACACATTTGCAGAATACAAGATAAATATCAAAATTTTTAAACTCCTTATACACTAGCAATAACTAATCAGAAAGCATAATTGCACTGAATAAAAGGAGATATTTATATTAGCCATGACAACTAAAAAAATACCTACGAAAATGTTAACAAAATTATAGAGGAATTTTATGTAGACAATTTTAAAAGTTGTCATAAAATAAGAATTTAATAAATACTTGTGTGCATATACCATTTCCATGGAAGAAAAAAACTTGATAAGGTGTCAATTCTCCACCACACTCAATGCGATTGCAGAAAAATTCCAGTATGAGTCTTCATGGTATTTACGAAAAGATTCTAAGATATACATGAAGATACAACTGAACAAGAACACTCAAGACAATTCAGAAGATGGCCTGTTCAATTCAGTTCAGAACTTGTCCTATAAAGCACTAAATCTTACTATGCATAGTAATTAAGACTGCATGGCACTGGCACAGAGATAGTCAAATAGATCAGTGGGTCCTTAAGTATACTTCATAAATATGAACGAAATTGCTAAATTGAGAATAAAGAATGGACTAGTCAGTAAATGTTGTTGGCACAACTGGCTTCCATATGGAAGGAAATATAATTATAACCCTACTTCACACCATGCATGAAATTAAACTCCAGATGGATTTAAAAACAAACAATGAAAAAGTAAAATTTAAGTTATTAAAAGAAACTATAGGATAAGATCTTAAGTTTTTACAACATAAGCATAAAGGATTTTCCCAGTTTATTTTATCTGGGTCTCTGGTCAAATGTCACCTCCTGGTCAAGTTTTTCATAAAGAATCTATAATAAAGAACCCTATTTATTATCCAGTATTATCTCATTGTATTTTATATAATTTAATAAACATTGATATCGAGCTTACTATGTGGTAGGCATTTTATATCATATAAAATATATGATTCATATTTATCATTATATATTTATTACTTATTTTATTATAATATAAATATGAATATATAATATGGCATTGTATAATATGTATTTGATCACATTGTATTTTATAATAATATATATTATTTAAATATTTAATATATGTTATTATCATATAATTATATATACCATGTTTATCATATAAACTGCATACATATATGTGTATAATGTATATTATCTATAATATATTATAGTATAATTAAATTATGCACTTAATTCTTCAAAACAACCCTATCAACCTAACATTATTTTTCTCATTTTATGAGTGAGGAAAATGAGGCACACACATGTTAAAATTATTGCCTTCAGCTAGTAAGTGGCAGAGCCAGCATGTAAACCCAGGTAATCTAAAGCCTGTTCCCTTAGCTCTGTTGCTAAGCTACCTTCTACTATTTTATTTTTCTTTATAACAGCTTTCATTACTTGTGTATTTTCTATTTTTCCTACTACATTTTTTAGCTAGCATATTCTCCAGTGTCTGGAAGAGTGCCTGGAATATAAACAGGTGTTCATAAATATATTTGAATGCATACTTTAAAAAGAGAGAGAGATTTTCTTTTTTTTTTTTTTTTTGAGAGAGAGATTTTCTTTAAAAGTCATCAAAACTAGGACTCATAAAAAATGTGATAATCCTAACTCCATGAAAATGTAAAACATCTTTATTAGTAGCTATACCATGAGTAAAGTTTAAACGTAAGCAATAGAATGAGAGAAGATATTTGCGATGCAAATAACTAGAAATCAAGAAATATATGAAACATTCCTACAAATCAATAAGAAGACAAACATCCAATAGAAAAATGAAAAAAAAAATTATGAACAGGCAATTCACAGGAGAGATAAAACAAATAGTCTGTAAATAAACATTTGTTCAACCCCACTAGTAATTAGGGAATTGCAAATAAAAACAGCAATCAGACAATATTCTCCACATTTGAACAATGAAAACTGAAATAATTGAGAATACCAAATACTGGTTAGGATGCAAAAAAATGGGAAGTTGCAAAACTCTTTTTTGGAAGTGTAGTTGCTACAAATATATTGAAGAATTATTTAGCAATATCTAGTAAAGTTGAAGATGGGCATACCTAAGATCCCAAATATACCTTAATACAAATGCACAAAAACACGTGTTATTCAGATTTATTCTACATTATTTATACAGTTGAAAATTAAAAACAATTCCATCAATAGATGAAGAAATAAAAAAATAAGGCCATGACCAGTCATGAGAATACTACACAGTAGTTAAAATGAATATGTGAGTCTATGGAGGAGTAAACCCCTAAAAAACTGATTCTTTCATAAATGACACCAATAAACTCTGAGAAAGACACACAAACAACTCCCAGACGGCTCTAGTGAATTAACGAAAGCAAGGAGACTCTGGAAGGCAGTGAAAACTTAAAGAAACAATCATAGAATGAATTCTCTGTCTTTTGAGGGCACTGTCCTGAAAGCAGTGGTCATGGTGGCATGCGTGTGTGCTTAGATGTGTGGCAGCAGCTAAAATTTTGGTTGGGACAAGCATGAAAGAAGTCAGTTACAACCAGAGTTGCCAGAGAGCAAGAAAGTGTCTCAGAAATGAAAGAGCTAGGGAAGGGGCCACCTAGATCATGTATAAACAGCCTATCTAGGCTGACCCCTGAACTAAGCTGACACAGACAAACTGAAAGCATTAGAAACTAGGATTTAAAATTTTCACTAAGCTCAAACATGACATCCTGAAATTTGTGCCTAATCAAGTTCATTGGCTTCTAAAACAAGAACATCAATACTTCTTTTGGAGCAACATGACAGAACCCAGAGTTAACAGGGCAGCTTTCTCAATATACCAAAATATTCATAGCATCTATATTAAAAAAAAGAAAGAAAAGTGTGAATTATTTCCAAGAAAAGATGATCAACAGATATCAACACTAAGATGACAAAAATATTGAAACTAACAAAGATTTTAATGCACTAATTGCAATAATGATCAGTAAAATGCTTTTTAACAGTGGTGTTGGAAAAGACTCTTGAGAGTCCCTTGGATAGCAAGGAGATCCAACCAGTCCATCCTAAAGGAAATTAGTCCTGAATATTCTTTGGAAGCACTGATGCTGAAGCTGAAACTCCAATACTTTGGCCACCTGATGCAAAGAACTGACTCATTGGAAAAGACCCCAATGTTGGAAAAGATTGAAGGCAGGAGAAGAGGATGACAGAGGATGAGATGGTTGGATGGCATCAACGACTCGATGGACATGAGTTTGAGGAAACGCCGGGAGTTGGTGATGGACAGGGAAGCTTGGTGTGCTGCAGTTCATGGGGTCGCAAAGAGTTGGACACAACTGACCGACTGAACTGAACTGAAGATGATAAAAATAAACTCGAAGTGAGTTAAAACATAGGAAGTCAGCAAACAAAATTTGAAAACGTACTTAGACTATAATATCTAAAGTTTAAATATTATTGAATAGGCATTGAAAAAATAGAGATGACAGAAGTGTCAATTAACTTGAATGTATAATCTTGAAAATAATTTAAAAACAGAAGAAAAAAGAGGTGAAATTGAAAAAAACAAAAAACCTCAGGATCTGAGACTATTGAGAAAAGGTTAATATGCAGGTAAATAGAGTCCCAGTAGAGAAAGAGAGAATGGAACAAAAATAAATAAATAAATAGCAATTTGGTAGTTCTTAAGATATTAGATTTTAAAATCTTAAAATATGTCCACCCAATGACATGAATGTCCCCAGCAGTTTAGTTCATGACAGCCAAAAACTGGAAACAACCTAGATGTCTTTAACAGGAGAGTGTTTAAATAAAAGATGCTATGTCCATGAGTTGGAATACCACTCATCAGTAAGAAGGAAAAACCTACTGATACATGCAAAATGAATTTTAAATCAATTTCCTGAGAGAAAGGAGCCAGGCACAGGGAAATGACATAGAGTATGATTTAATTTATATAAAATGCAACTTATGCTATAGTGACAAGAAGCAAATCAGTGGTTGCCTTGGTCTAGGGACAAAAGGAAAAAAGGAAAAAGGCATGGGGATCTTTTGCTGTGATGAAATGTTTTATCTTGATTTTGCTGGTGGATTCATGAGTGTGTACAATGAATCGTCCATTTTAAATGGATACTGCTTATTATGCATAAATGTAAACATGAAATAGATAAGAAAAATTAAAATGGATGAATGAGATATATACACATTACTATACTCAGTGAATATTTGCCATGGCATGTATGTGTTCAGTCATGTCCAACACATTGTGACCCCATGGACTATAGCCCTACAGGTTCCTCTGTCTATGGAATTTTACAGGCAAGAACACTGGAGTGGGTTGCCATTTCTTTCTCCAGGGGACATTCCTGACCCAGGCATCAAACCTGAGTCTCCTATATCTTCTGCATTGCAGGCAGATTTTTTACCTGCTGAGCTATTTATAGTGCATATTTATATGGTTGCTGCTGCTGCTGCTAAGTCGCTTCAGTTGTGTTGGACTCTGTGCGACCCCATAGACGGCAGCCCACCAGGCTCCCCCATCCCTGGGAATCTCCAGGCAAGAACACTGGAGTGGGTTGCCACTTCCTTCTCCAATGCATGAAAGTGAAAAGTGAAAGTGAAGTTGCTCAGTCATGTCCGACTCCTAGTGACGCCATGGACTGCAGCCTACCAGGCTCCTCCATCCATGGGATTTTCCAGGCGAGAGGACTGGAGTGGGGTGCCATTGCTTTCTCCATTTATATGGTGAGTGAAAGTGAAGTTGCTCAGTCGTGTCCGACTCTTTGCGATCCCATGGACTGTAGCCTACCAGGCTCCTCTGTCCATGGAATTTTCCAGGCAACAGTACTGGAGTGGGTTGCCATTTCCTTCTCCAGAGGATCTTCTCCACCCAGGGATCGAACCCAGGTCTCACACATTGCAGGCAGACAGTTTACCGTCTGAGCCAACAGGTAAGCCCCTTTATGTAGTACTTAATATCTAAATGAAAAAAGTAACCTAAAGAAGTTGCTACATATCTGGAGTATGATGCCATCTATACAGAGTTGAAAAATAGACAAAAATATCACTACATATAATAGGTAGGTTATATATATTACATATACAGGAACATATATATTGGATAAAACTGTATATGTGTTATAATATGGTTTATGAATGAATATTCATTAAACAAATATTTGACTACAAATATTGCAGTTGCCATCAAGATATACCAATGGTCAAAGTCTGTAGCTGCTGTCCTTCAGAAGTTTATGTGCTGTTACATGGGAACTTTACAGCGTAATCTTCGTGACAGAGATTGTCTCTATGGAGGGAGGGAGGAAGAGAGAAGGATGGGAGTGGGAAAAGTGACATGAGGGCCTTGAATTTGATAACAATATTTCTTTTTTTAAACCTTTATAACAATAATTTTAAATCTGCAGCATTTAGAATAGGGTTAATATTTATGCATTTTGAGTAGTAAATAGATAGATGTTTATTATATTTGATCCTTTGCAGTGTTCTGTATTTATTTTTAACATAAAATCAAATGTGATAGAAATGCATTAAATCTAAGGACCTGAGAAATTAAATTAGGAATCTAGATTTAGCTTGATTGAAAGATAAATAAAACTAAATATACACCTCCATTAAAACTTCATTATTCTCTTGGCTTTCATAGAGATAGAGAAGGAAAGACCACATAATATGAGAAATATTAAGGGAAATGTGTCTTTTATTATTTTCAAAAAGCACTGATGTCTGAGGAAATTCAAAAGGACAGACACCAAAATATTAAGAGGATAATACTATATTGGCACTTAGGGAACTCTTATTTTCCTTTTATTAACATGCTTATATATATTTTCTATTTTTAATGATGTGAACATCTATTACTTAAAAAGAGGTTTTAGGAATACTACTAATAATATCGGTTTAAGTATACACTGTGGTTATGTACTACCTAAAAAATGACAGCATATACATTTATTTTTTATTGGAGTATAATTGCTTTACAATTGGTATTTGTTTCTGCCATACAACAAAGTGAATCAGCTGTGTGTATACATATATCGTCTTCTTCTTGAGTCTCCCACCCACCCAACCCCCTTTCCACCCGTCTAGGTCAGCACAGAACACGGAGATGGGTTCCTATGTTACACAGTAGGTTCTCACCAGCTATCTCCTTTACACATTGTAGTGTATAGTATGTTTAAATGTTGTGTGTAAAACTCACCCCTCTCTACTTACATACAAAAACACAAAAGCTGGCACAAAACATTACAGCATAGATAAATAATTGCTATAGATCTGAACATTATAAACAAATAAGAATTACTTATTATATATTTATATATATCACTTTCATTAATGAAAAATCATTGCTTTCATGTTTTTCTAATACATTTATCATCCATCTTGAGTATCCCAAAAGGGGCTCAGTACCTCAAAAAATCCCAAAGTATCCCCAAAAATATGAATATATTTTTCATACTCATATGAAAAATATGAATATATTTTGCATTTTTCCTCTATGTCACAAATGTGTGACTCTTAATAGATGCGCTATTAAAATACTAAAATATAACCCCAAAGCAAAATGCACAATCATGCTAATTTTTGACCTAAGCATTGAATACCTTCCTTTTATATTATTGCTATTATTGAAAATTATGCATAAGCAAAAATTTGAAGAAAATGATCAAACTAGATACTAAATTTTTATTGAGTGGCACTTACAGGTGTTCTTTTATTCTCTACTCTTCTAGTTTGTAAATTCTATCTAATATGATTACATTGCTTCAATAGTAGAAAAATATAAAGATATTATATATAAGTAAATAGAAAAAGAATCAGAAAGGTTCACAGCAAACCGTGAATGATGGTTACCTTTATTGAGAGAAATGAGATGGGGAGAGAGGTATGCATATGGTGATTTTGTTTTCTATATAATTTTATATTATTTAAGTTTGTTATGCAGAACATTTATTCATGCATTATTTATGTATTTTAAATGAATTAATTAAATTTTAAAATGTATTATTTACGTTGTATTTAAAGAAAATGAGTCTTCCTTGATTGTAGAATGCTTTGTCAATTTCATACAGAACAGAACCCGTATGTATCGGCTCCGGTTTCTGCATTTTATTAAAGACAGACTGGGGAAAGCTTGCAACTTGTCCCAAGTAGCCAAGAATGCTGAGGCCAGGTTTGGGCTGAAATTCAATTCTGCCTAAGCCAAGACTGGAGCATTTCTATTTGTCTTTTAAAATTGTCTTCCTGAGTTAATGTGCATTTGCATTTAAAATCTTTGATTTCTTTCTACCTTGAAGTCCATTAATACTCTTCAGATGTAAGTTTGGGAGTAGAGGGAAACAGATTTCCCAACATCTTCATTGAGAATATACCTGAGTACGTCGATTTTTATTTTCTCCTTTTTGGAGAGAAGGTGACACCAGCTGGATTATTCTTTGCATATAAATCATAGTTTATCATAAGGTAACAGATACATATCTCTGTGTGAAGGAGGCAGCTTATTGCTTGCCATCCGTCTCCCCCAGATCCAAAAGGAGCCCAGCCAGGATCGCTGTCCCCAAGAGCAAACAGCATTTGTTTGTTTTCAAAATAGTCATTTTCCTGCACAAATCCAAGCACCCTAAAGTCATCTATTCTTTCTTCTTTTAAGAGCTCCCCAAGTATCTTGCTCAATCTCCATTCTTCTTACCTTCAATGGGAGCAAAAGATACATCTTACTTGGGCTACTTTTCCTTTGAGAATATCCACTGTCCCTTTAGTTTGGGGCATATGAACATTATTTCAACCAAATCATAAGAGGAAAGATTTGAAGAGTAGCAGAAATTTCTACTTTTCTCCTTTTAAAGAAAGAATCAAGCTTGCATTTCATCAACTTCAATCTCAAACATTGGAATTTTTGTATCTTCACTTTTCGGGTACTTGTTTCACTTTTGTCTCTAAATGTTTTGACTCTTGCCTGGGTGAAATGACTAATATTAAATATATACACGTACACACACATATAGATTCATATCTGCTCATAGGAAGTTTACAATGTCTCAATCAATTTCCCTTGAAAGCATTCCTCATCCCCTTTGTGCAATCACCCTCCCTAACACAATCCCACTTGTGAGACTGCTGACCCACATGTTTGACAGGTGACAGGCTTTCCTGTTATTTTCCTGTTGGTTTCTTCTCTCCGTATTCTCTTTGTTCCTTCATTTTTTCTTCCTTGTCTCTCTGCCTACAGCTGCCACTTGTAAATCTTCTCCACCCTTTCCTTCTTTACCCATGTCCTTTTGTGGGCTGCCTTATTATCTGATACTGATAGATTCTCCACCTGCTCTGTTTAAACTTGTTTCTGGTCTGGGGCAATTAAGAGTGCCTCCACCTCCTTATCCCCTTGCTATTGTCTCCTGCCCCAGGGCGAATGCTTGTCTTCTTTGCAAAGGTTGCACCATCCCCTCTTCTCACAATGGCTACCTTTGTGTTTAGAACCCAAGCACCTGAAACATCAGAGCAGGCTGCATACCACACTAATTCTGCCTGTGTGGATTACAGTATTAGAATGATCCTGCGGCGGTGCCCTGTGACCTCCACAGTCAAGGTTCTCTTCTGAAGCATAGCATTCAGTGGTATCAGAATAGCCCTGCTTGGGAACAGGACATCAGAGGAATCCATATCATTTCTTTCTGGAGCTCTACAATCTCTGATTCACATCTGAACCCTCAGGGAGGGCCACAGAGCTACTCCTTAAATACATACACAAAAGCAATGATAATTAGACTTTCCACTCTGTAATTTCAGTGTAGGCTGGAATTGGTTCATATCAGAGCCAGCTGGTAAATTTTCAGAACTTTTATGAGTCAGTTGACATCAGCTTGGCAGCTTGAAATTGGTCATGGGGGGAATATTTATGCCGCCAAACCTACAAATTTCACAAATCATCTTCCCCACCCCACCCCCTTTGAGGCCCAATTGTTAAATATTCACCAGCATGCCAAGGGGAGGACTCTGATAAAAATTTTAAAAAGGATGAAATCTTCATTTGCAGCAACATGAATGTGTTTGGAGGGCTAAGTGAAATAAGTCAGACTGAGAAAGACACTGTATGCTATCACTTATATGTGGAATCTAAAAAAAATGCAACAAACTAGTGAACAAACCCAAAAAGAAGCAAGTTCACATATATATGGAGAAGAAACTCATGGTTACCTGTGGGGAGAGGGGAGTGGGAGGGGCGGCATATGGGGTGGGAGGGCAAAGGGTGTTACCATGTGATTATATGAAATCATGTGTGTGGAACTTTTGAAAGTTGTAAAGCATTATAAAACTTAAAGAACCTTTCATTCAATAAAAAATAAGTGGAAAAAATTATTCAAATGTGACAATTTAGCTTTATAAAAATTCTTCGAATCTCATATCTAAAATTTTGCAGGACTTTGAAAGGCACTTGTTTCCGAGAGGGTTTATTTTGGGTTCTCTTTCATCCTAATATCTGGTCTCTTTTGCTTCCGACACTTAAGTCACAACAAGTACCTCACCAAAAATAAGATTACTAGGGACTTCCCAGTGGTCCGGTGGTTAAGACTTCACACTTCCATGGCAGGGAGCATGGGTTTGATTACCGGTTGGGGAACTAAAATTCCACCTGTGGCAGAGCCAAAATAAAAATTTTTTAAATCTTAAAAATTACTAGTCATAGATGTCAGATGTCTCCTTTCTGTCTCCAGAGTTTATATCCTGTTTTGCTTTTTTAGCCCACATTTCTCCATTGCAGCTATTGTTTGAGGTTACCTGAGCTACCGTACTGTATCAGGAAAAATGATCCCAATGTCTGTTACTCACTTATGATCTTGATTCTACAGCATCAGCCTTGTCACATTTTCTTGTAGCCCTTCCAACATCAATTGACTCTTTTCTTCCCAGGCCATTTTCAGTAATCTTCCCCCGAAGCGTCTTTATGACAATTTCAGTAACAGAGGTAAATCAGTAACGGAAGGCATCTGTGGGTCTGAAGTGAATGAAAAAAAATTCAAGAGGCTGTGACACCAAGAGATAATGTCTCCAAAGAACTTTTCTCTATACCACAACGACGATTTAGAACCCAGGTCTCCAAAACTAGTATTTTCACTAGTAAAGAAGCTTGCTTATTTTGATGCTAGAGTGCTTATAATTCAATCTGCTTTAACTTTCTAGAAGTTAAACTAGAGATTACAACTACACTCAAAAAGTTCAGCCCAAAAAAACAAAAAAAAAGGAAACAAGATGTATAGGTTCACATCTGGAATTCAGATTATTAAGTAACATCATCAGGAATCTCTCTCTTTATACCCAGTATCTGTTTTCTTTGCCATCCTTCTCAAATAGGCTCCTCCCCATGTGATAGTCACCCAAGAGCACCCAGCTCACCCCCTATCAGTTGAGGACACTCAAGAAAAAGAAAGAGTTTCTGGAAGGTTCTATCTGGTCTCACACAGGCCAACTGCCTCTTTCCTGGAGTCGCAAGTTGGTGTCAACTCCATTTGTGCCAAAAACAAAAAAAAATCAAGGTGCTGTTTTTAAAGACTAGAAGTAAATGACGGGTAGACAAACACCACAGATAATCCAAGAAAGAGCCCTGATGGAGAATAATGAAAATTCACATCTGCCATTAACACAGCTGCACGCGTGCACAGTGATGGTGCCAATTCAGAAATGCTCCCGTGTCGTCCAGCTTCCTGGAGCTTAAGTAGCCAGAATAGACATTTCCGAGGTGAGTCGATTAGTATAGTGAAAGCAAGAATGTTGTTGGCAGATGGAACACTGATACTCTCCCAGTTCTCAGTGGCAGAGAAATCAACAAACAGTAGCTTTCTTAGCTCTTGACGGTTTTGTTGAAAAATATTTTCTTCCAAGTATCCTTTTTTCTTTAAATATCTCACTCTCTCATTTTTCACAATCAAGTAATTTCAGTAGAAATGGGCTAAACAGAAGATAGGGCTCTAGACTGACAGGATGATGAAATAGATGACAGCCTGGGTCTATCCTATTCCTAATTTCCATGATTTTTAAGAGCCCAGGCTGCTGACACAGAAGAGACAAGTAGGAAAAGTCTTTGGAACATAGACATGAAATGTGTCCAAATGCCTGATAGGCTACCCACCTACTCCCTGAACCTGCCCAGAAGGGGTATATTTTCTATAATCCAATCTTTCATTTGGTCTTTTTTCACAATAATGGGCTTCCTTTCACCTGTGTAATTTGAGCATCACATATATATCTTGATCTACCAAGGCAAAGCAATTTTTAAAATTTTTATTTTAAGGAAAATATATTATTAAATAATAGAATATTCGTAAATAATAGGACTTCCAAATATGCTGTCTATATATGTATATGCAATGTTATATATAATGCGATGTTTTTATATATGTATATACATACATATACGTATATTACAATATACGTATATGTATATATATTTTTATATACATATATATAATGCAATATATATTATATAGGCAGATTCTTTACCATCTGAGCCATCAGGGAAGCCCACATATACATATACATGTATATATAAATGTAATGTAACATCTAATTCTAAATACACAGAAAAATAGTTTTCCTGAAGTGATACAAAATATTTTGAGACAGAAATTCTGGAGGTGCAGCCCAGCAACGTGTTTTAACAAGCCTTCTAGATTATGCAAGCTAAGGTTACAGAACCATTGGGTTTTATCTTTTAATTTCCCTAAGCTTCGATTTCATCATCTGTAATATGTGCATAGTACCCGTCTTGCCAGGTTTTCGTTGAGGTTAAATTTGGCTGAAATTGTGAGTGTTATTATTAATGTCAATAATAAGAATGCATGTGAAAGTTTATAGGATGTTATAATGTGGAGTATAAATTGAAGTATTTTATTGTGATACAAAGTGAAATATCTTATCCTTTTTTGCATAAAAGAGGCAAGTACTACAAATAAAGATTGAATGACAACATAAAATAATCAAATTCTCAGTGAAATACAGCAATAAAATGATTCGCTCGGTGTTTAACCTCTTTGGCAACTGCCTACTAAATTGTACCTAATACTACTATTGGGCTTTGCTGATGTCTCAGGAGTAGAATCTGCCTGCCAATGCAGGAAATGCAGTTTCGATCCCTGGGTCAGGAAGATCCCCTGGAGAAGGAAATGACAACCCACTCCAGTATTCTTGCTTGGGAAATCCTGTGAACAGAGGAGCCTGGCGGGCTACAGTCCATGGGGTTTCAACAAACTGGACACAACTAAACAACAATAATACTACTGCTAAATTAATTAATCAGATTTACATTTTAAAAGTGATAAAGTAAAATCCTATGTTTCAGTTCTAGAATCCTCTTCCCCAGAACATATCCCCAGAAGATAGAGGTTGACTTAAGTATTCTTCTGCTCAAAGAAAGAGTAATGAACACAAATATTTCATGAATACCTTTCCTCAAGGAGACATAATCGCATTTCCATTCAGTCATAGTATTCTTTGAATCCATGAATGACTTTCCAGTTGCCTGTTATTTCCTATTAGAATCCTATAAAATAGATGAAAATCCTTTTGCTACTATTAACTTTCATTTCATCTCAAAATCTAATGAAGAAACTGCTTTCATTCTAAATTCTGGCTAGATTTATTTTGAGTTTTAGAGCCCAGGATAAAAGGGACATGAGAAGAAAAGCTCCAGATAGGGGATAAGACAAACATTAGGTTTCAATTAACCACCTGGAAATGTCTCTTGCAGAACTACAGCATCCTTCTGATGCCAGCTGTTCATGAGGGATTCCCTTTCTTTTTTCCTCAGAGAAGAAATAGAATTTGTACTTGCTCATTGATTTGTAGACTCTTGAAAATTGTAGTGAAAACTGAAGAGAATTTAGCTCAAGTGACCCTAGCTCGAGGAACAAAGAATTGAGACTTATTTATCTACTTACTTATTTCTATTCCTTTCATCCCAGACAACTGTGTTTACTTGAAGCACAAAATATCTAAATCACTGAAGCAGTTGCTATACAGTGCAGAGTCCTCAATTCTAGTGGGTGACTATGATTTAGCAAGTTTGGGAGCCTAGTGATCTGCTTTTAGCAAATATTCCCTTCCTCTTGCCACTTACCCCAGAGGCTCTAATTCAGATCTGCAAACATTTTGAGAAACACTGGCAGAGGAAACAAGAGAACAGGGTTTTGAATCAGAAAAATATGGATTCAAGAAGTGGAAGGGTGGGCAAGATGGACAAAGAAATCCTGGGGCATCATGTGCAGTGTGGTAACTAATGTTAATAATACTATATTGTGTATCTGAAGGTTGCTAAGAGAGTAAATCTTCAAAGTTCTCATCACAAGAAAAATAATTTTAAGTAGTGGTGGCTGTTCAGACTTATTGTAGTGATCATTTTGCAGTATATACGTACTGAATCATGATGTTTTACACCTGAAACTAACATAATATTTTATGCTAATCGTGTGCTCAGTCACTCAGTAATACCCAACTCTGCAACCCTGTGGACCATAGCCTGCCAGTCTTCTCTGTTCGTGGGATTTTCCAGGCAAGAATCCTGGAGGGGGTTGCCATTTTCTTCTCCAGGGCATCTTCCAGACCCAGGGATTGAACCCACAGCCATGTCTCCTACATTGGCAGGCAAATTCTTTACCACTGGGCCACCTATATATGCTAATTATATCTCAATTTTTTAAAAAAGAAAAAGAGAAGTACATATTCATAGTTCAGTTCTACCATTTGCTAGCTGGGGCAACTTGGCTACTTTGCTTAGCAGCTGAGGCTCACATTCTGGGTCTATAAGACAGAATTCCTAGTAATGTTACTTCAGTCATTGTTCTGACAACTATATAAGGGAATAAATGCCCACATGCCTAGCACATAGCATGAGTTCAATAAACACATGTCTCCCCTGTTTGGTGGGCCTTTAGGAATACATCTTTAGACTTTAAAAAGAGATGCCAAGAAGGCACACACATGCACACGCACACACATACACACACACACAAATCTTTCTGTGATTTTTTGAAAATTCATAATGCAAATAGATATTCATAGACCACTGCTTATTTCTACCCTTTCACTATTTTCACTACTGTCTTATACTGTTTTTTAAATGGTGAGCACGTGTGTTTATGTATCTGTGAGCCCAAGTGAGTCTTTTCTCTTCAACCAGCTCTAAACTTTTGGAATCCAGGGACTGTTGCTGTTTTGTCAGAATTATCCAACAGCGCTGAGGACATCAAATGTGCTCAATATATGGACCTCCTTGCAGGTCCAATGGTTAAGAATCTGTGCTTCTACTGCAGGGGGATATGGGGTTAATCCCTGGTTGGGGAACTAAGATCCCACTTGCTGCATGGTGCAGCTGAAAGAAAAAAGTGCTCAATAAATCCATACTGAATTAATGCACTTGTTGCAGTAAATAATGCCAAAATGCTGGAGAGTTGGGCAACTCTCCTCTCCCCTCCACACTCACTAAATAAAAATAAAAACAACTGGATCAAACTATCCTCTCTTAGATGGGCCATGGTCTCAGGTGAATTTTTAAAAATCTACTGTACTTATTAATTTTATTTTTGAAAGCATTTATAATAATAGTAAATAATTAATAATACCTTGGGTCTCAGAGAGTTCTTGACAATTTTCAATTGTCTTTTACAATATTCAGCTTATGTCTACTATCTGGGGAATCAGTGCTCTGAGAATTGAATGAAATCATCGTAAAACATGAGGTATCAGTTGAGAACATCCTTGGGGTGAAAAAAAAACATTCCACAGAGACGGTAAAAACAGTCTGTCATCATATTCCAAATAAATGAATTTAAATGGAATAAAACAGTGTTTGTTTGTTTTCTTTTAAGTCTTTGTTCTATCTTTCAGGAGGGGGAATAAAAAGTGAACGAATATCTCAAAGTATCAATGGCAGCAACTTTACTCTGATTCTCAACAATCTGGACTAACCCCATCATCATCATGCTATATCCTTTACAAAGAAATATCCAAAAGTTCTTCAGCCATCCCTACTCAGACCTCTAAGACCGTTCTGCCTGCTTGGGTCAGAAGTTGAGATATATAAACAGTCTTCTCTGCTTGAACTTGAAAGAAAAATCAGTCATCTGTACATGATCTGTGTTAGAGCAAAATGCAATTTTTCCCTCTGACAATGTGTTTATGGTTGTTAAGTTATCTTGATTGCCAAGAGAAATCTGTTTTGTGTGGCAGGCTTTTCTGACTTAAAATGTCAGATGCCTCACCAGCCCCCCCCCCAACCCCCCACTCCCATATCGAGCCATCCTTTCAACTAATTCACAAATTGACTTGACTCTCAGCTAGGTTAAAAAAATAATTTCCTGAAAATTTAAAGTCTGGCACAATACTGCACTAAAAGTCCATTTATCTTGTCTATTTTTATAAAGCCTCGCTGCAGCATCTGGCACAATGCCCACTTCCAGTAATAAAGGTCCCCAAGGACACTTGGCAAGACAGACTTTTCTCCCAAGACCCTGAAAATGATCCTGAGCTTCCTAACACACGAGTTAAAAGCTTGACTAAGATTTGTAATATTATCTTCTGTGTTATTTTTTTAAAGTCGGAAGTGGGTGAAAATTCTGTGGAGGTGAGGGGACCACAAAGACGGCAGGTCTCTGAGCTCCACCTCTGCACTGACTAAAATCAGGGGCTTACCGAGAGCTCGCGATTTCTCTGTTATTATGAAACATAATGGCTAAGACTGTCTACATGGGGCAGCGCAATGATTCACTCTTGTTTAATCAGCTACAACCTGTGCTAAGCTCTATCCTCATCTCAATATAAACCAGGTTAATCTTTCCACTTTCCTGCAGGAAACTGCCATGGCGCTTGTTTATTCGACTCCCCTGATCTTGAGTAAATCCTTCCCTTCTCTTCTCTCCTCCCCCACCAATCATTTTGGGGGAAAGATTTCCAGCACTTCCAATCTAAGACTGATTGGGCTTTCCTGTTGATGTCAAGTTGAAGCATTCCACTGAAAAAGTAACCTCAAGACTTGACTCTCCTTGTGGCTCTGAACTGAGCAAGTGATTACACCAAGCGTATCCCTCTTTCATTCTAGGAAAGAGAAATAGTCGGTGAAGAATTGTTTGCTTGGAATGTTTTTCTGAGGAACTAAACACTTGTGTCGAAGACACTACAGACGTGCTCCATCCAATTTGATATGATCTTTTCCCTTTTGTGACCACAGTTTCACTTACCAGATTCTTCTTTTAGCATGGGGTACACTAATGGAAAGTCACTTCATCAGTTCTGTGACATTCAAATCAATGGCTATTTTGCCTCAGTGATTTACCTCATAAACCTAAATGTCATTTCATCAGTGAATTCTTGACAGTAAAATTATTGATACCAAATTCCAATGAGATTGTAGAATTAGGTTGGCTTTTTTTCTTTATTACATTTGGAATATTGAGAGTTTACTATTATTATTATTAAATTAAGTGGTTTAGAGGAGTTTGAAACTCTTCTGAGGCATGACCAAGAACACAATTCCATCTGTTTTGTTTTTCTTATTCATGACATAGATGATTTTATTTTAAACATTGCATGCATTTCACTTTAATTCTTCTTCATGTCTGTCAGAGCACATCATCTGTGATGTGTGGATAGTTAACCATAGCACTTTGCAGGAAGATTTAGACAGAAAGTGAAAACAGCTTTGCAAAAGAAGTCAGCTAAAAGCAGGAATGATTATGGCGCTGCTATATATCTGTTCTGTGCTGAGCAAACATTTTAAGGGCAACCTGTTGGTACCTGAAACCTATCGAAAGTTGTTCTCATCCACTGAGTAAATGTTGGATCCCTTTCTCCTGGACAAGTGTCTAGTGTCCCAATGGCTGCCTCCTGTGTGGGTGTTTTGTGGCTGGGAGGAAGGCCAGGGACAGAGCAGCTATGTAAATAAAGCCCTCCTCTGGGCATGCTCTTTTGTTTCCCCTCATTATATTTAGCTGTGCCAGTGCAAACCACTTCTGAACACTTTGGTCTACGTAATCTACCATGTTTCTCAAACTGAGTTACTGACTCACCTACCTTTCCCCAGACACACAGAAAGCAAGTATGGTGCTGAGGTCAACCAGATCAGTGGGGTGTTTCTTCCTAGAATATTCATTTTGTTTGATGGTAAGAAATTTGGAATAAATCTCATACCAAAAAAAAAAGCAAGCATAAATATGTGTATGTGTCTGTGTGTTAGTCACTCAGTCATGTCCAACTCTTTGCAACAGCATGGACTGCAGCCCCCAAGGCTACCCTATCCATGAAATTTTCAAGGCAAGAATGCTGGAGTAAGTTGCCATTTCCTACTCCAGGGGGTCTTCCTGACCCAGGGATTGAACCTGCATCTCCCACATCTTCTGCATTGGCAGATATGATTCTTTACCACTGATTCTTGTGGGACTTGAAGGAAATCTCATTAATTATGGATATCGTAGTTGAACTACACCTTCAGAGCATAAATTGACTTTCTTGTATTCCTACCATGGGAAGATACTTGAAGTTCTCTAAGACCTAATCCTCTTTCAGAGAAGCATCTCCTATTGCATTTTCAAACATTTAACTCCCAAGTACTAGCAGGAGTAAGATTGGAGTCACCAAGATACTGCATAGCTGAATTTCATATTAAATTATTTTGGTTGTAGTGCCTAGAAGTTTCTAGCCCTCATATATCTTTCATATATTCCTTAAACCTCCACCTCTGTAAAAAGTGACCTTGTGGAAAAGTTCCAAACCATCATGGGTTCGACTTCACATGAGACGTAATCTACAGGTTATAACATTTACTCCATACTCATGGAACACAAATTATGCACCATAGAAATAGTTGGGGTCAGTTTTATGATGCTGGGTTTGTTAAGACTGACTAACTTCCAACATTTGGAAAAATATTACAGATTAGACTTTTTTGCTTTGTTACATTAGGAATCAGTTCAGTTCAGTTCAGTCGCTCAGCCGTGTCCGACTCTTTGCGACCCCATGAACCGCAGCACGCCAGGCCTCCCTGTCCATCACCAACTCCCGGAGTCCACCCAAACCCACATCCATCGAGTCAGTGATGCCATCCAACCATCTCATCCTCTGTCTCATCCCCTTCTTCTCCTGCCCTCAATCTTTCCCAGCATCAGGGTCTTTTCAAATGAGTCAGCTCTTCGCTTCAGGGGCCAAAGTACTGCAGTTTCAGCTTCAACACCAGTCCTTCCATTGAACACCCAGGACTGATCTCTTTTAGGATGGACTGGTTGGATCTCCTTGCAGTCCAAGGGACTCTCAAGAGTCTTCTCCAACACCACAATTCAAAAGCATCAATTCTTTGGCATTCAGCTTTCTTTATAGTCCAACTCTCACATCCATACATACCACTGGAAAAACCATAAGCTTGACTAGATGGACCTTTGTTGACAAAGTAATGTCTCTGCTTTTCAATATGCTGTCTAGGTTGGTCATAAATTTCCTTACAAGGAGTAAGCGTCTTTTAATTTCATGGCTGCAGTCACCATCTGCAGTGATTTTGGAGCCCAGAAAAATAAAGTCAGCCACTGTTTCCACTGTTTCCCCATCTATTTCCCATGAAGTGATGGGACCAGATACCATGATCTTCATTTGCTGAATGTTGAGCTTTAAGCCAACTTTTTCACTCTCCTCTTTCACTTTCATCAAGAGGCTCTTTAGTTCTTCTTAGCTTTCTGCCATAAGGGTGGTGTCATCTGCATATCCAAGGTTACTGATATTTCCCCCAGCAATCTTGATTCTAGCTTGTGCTTCCTCCAGCCCAGCGTTTCTCATGACGTACTATGCATATAAGTTAAATAAGCAGGATGACATTAGAAATATTTAAAGTTTATTTTCCTTTTTTAAATTAATTACCTTAGAAGAGTTTGAAACCTTTCTGAGACATAACCAAAGATTCAATTCCATCTGTTTTTTTCATGCAAGGTATACATGCTGGTTATAATATTTACTCTGTACTCCACTTGTAAAACACACATCATGAGTTTTGGAATTAGTTTGGGGTCTGTTTGATCATGTTGTGCATAGTAATATGCACTAAGCTCAAACATTTTGAAAACACTTCTGGACTATTCATTGCATCATGACTAAATATTGTAATCTATGCTTCAACATTGTTCCTGTCCATTCTCTTTCAATGTCATTGTTCTTTTTTCATTTCTACTTCCAAGAAAAGATGCTCATGGGATTCAAAAACTCAACTGCTTTTCAAGGCCAGACAGGACACAGGAGTCAATAAAGCTGCTAGGTGAGATATTAGATGTTAAGCTAGTTATGATTTGATCAGCCATAATATCTCCCTGTTTACATAAACTTTCTGCAGGCCAAATAAAACACAGACAATTGCCAAACTCACCCTGTAAGCCTCCAGCCTGAAACTTCTACCTAGAATGCCTTTCTCCTCCTTCTTGATCTGGCTTCCTCTTGTAATCCTTCATTCTAAACCCACTATCTTCCTGAGTAGCCCCCCAATTATTCCCACCTCCATCTATCACAGCACCCATGGCAGACTCCCATCCATGACTGAGCAAATGGTACCTGGCAGGAGGATCAGCTTCCCTAGCAGGAGACACAGCTGATTGGGACAAGCCATGTCAGGCATTCTGTATGATGCTGCTTACCTGGTTTACCCATCCTAAACGGTGATCGGAATTACCATGTGGCATCCTCCAAGTTCAAGTATGTCCCCAACAGTTCTTACAGGTTTTCATCCCAGGGCATAAAGGTAGTAAGAGCCATCATTGTGAATGAAAACCCACACTATGGATGGGAATTGCAGTCAGTTTACTAAGTAGTTATTGGAATGATAGTCATCAATGTGTATCAAATACATCAGAAATGGAGAGCAGCTATATACTTCAGATATCTGCTTCTCATTTCTCTTCCCCACAGAATTACCAGAGCCCTTAGTGGGCATAGTTAAAAGAAATGATGAACTCCTAGTTCTACATACATATACATATGTGTGTGTGTGTATAGTGGCTGATTGATTTTTTTTTTTTTTTGTATCTTAACTCGGAGATTTTAAAGCAAATTGCAGATACTGTTCTGTCCCTCTGCTAATCAAGTACTTAAACCTGAGATCTTGAGGACAAGATCTAACTGCAGGCACCCTGGCAAGACAAACAGAAGCTAATAAACCAGGCGAGCACAGTATCATGAGCACAAGGCTTGATGGGGAGAACCCTGGCTGGCCTCAATTCACTGGTCTAGAGCCCTTGTGCAGTACACAAACTGCACAACCGTACATGCCAGCCCTGCACCTTGGATTTTGCTTTAACTGGTTCCCAGCTGCTTTTGAACTTCATATATGTTTCTCTTAAATGTGTTTCTTTTCTTTTGTATTTATGATATTTGAGTTCACATCAAACATTATCTTTGAGGGAATTTGAAACATAATGGGGAAAGTAACTCACTAACAATATAAGTAAGACTAGATGAGGACAAAGGATGAGTCTGGCTGAATGTCGAGGAAGTAAATTTTAGGTTGCTGAAATGACCTGGTGCACCAGGCTGTTTTATTTTTAATTCCTGGCCAGCAGTCTGATTGATAATAGAGGGCCTCATCTGGAGTGTCATCCATTCCCAGAACTAAACTGGAAGCTCCTTAGTGGCGGGAACAAGGCTCCTTCCTCCTTAGTTGTCCTCTTCAGGCTCTGGCAGAATCCTTCTGTATCAGGTATGGAAGCTTCATCATCATGGTCATCCTTCCTCACATCTAAAATATTCATGGAAAGTTTGTATCTGTATTACATTCTGTGTTTTCAGCTATGTTTCTGTGAGACCCTTTATTGAAAAACACAAAGTATAAAAACCTAGAATTTTAGCCCTAAGATAGGAAAAAATGAAATATTCTCTCTAAAGGGAAAGTAAGTTTCATTTTCTCATAATCAGAAACCTTAACAAATTTATGGAAATTGTTATTCATCTCATCTATGCTAATTTTTTATGTTCCCTTCCTTTCAGTGTAAATCTTCAATATATCTCTATGCCTTAGAATACCCTAAACAGCATCACATCCCATTAAAATAATGGAAGCCTTTTGCCAAAATGCAATATTTTCCTCTGTTCCCAACATGAGTAGGTCATGTACACCACTGTTGTGTCAAAATCTTTTAAGGTAGTAAATTAATTGAGTTACTCCTTTGTGGTAAATGAAGAACAGCAGAAGGCTCACTGCCACATGGCTGCTCCTTTCAAGTGAATACTTAAATTCCCTGAGTACGGCAAGGAATTCCCTATAAACTAGACAAATAATACATCTCTGTGTGATACATTTATTTTTATTATACCTGCAGGTAGACATTCATGTCTAGCTTTCGTTCCTTTTACCCTAAAGCAGAGACATTAATGAACAAGATGAAGTTATAGCTCTCAAAAATGGAGTGATTTCTTACTTGAATGCCTGTCAATATAGGCCAAGTCCAGGAAAAAAGTAGACAGGAATGAAGAGAGAAATAGTATGGACATATTCCAGAAAACTCTTTCAAAAGGCCTGATTTCTTTATTTTGTTTTGTTTTTTTTACCAGAAACTGTCTTCCCTAAACTCTATGAACTTTGGCTGAATGTACTAAAAGAATGGCCATTGTTCTTCTGTATCTTAAAAGAAAAAAAAAGCTACCCCTGGATTTTGAACTTACAGTGTAGCTGAAGTCTATATTGTAATTTCAGCAGGGTTTTGATACTTAGGAAAAAATACTGAAATTATCCCATGAGACAGCAAACACTTTGATAAGAAAAGGCACTGACAAGAATATGTCTAGTCTGACCAGGCTGATATCCTTGTGGGAGTTCTGACTGACCAAAGGAAGCTAGAGATACAATCAATCTTAAGTTTTAACAGGGTCCTTGATTCTGCCCCACACAACACACACATCAATTAAGTGGAAAAACAAGGTCTGAACCATTTAGTTATGAGGTGAGTGAAAAACCAGCTGGAAAGTCAGACCCAGCGAGAGGTTATCAATGGATCAGTGTCAACCTAGGGACACACAACAAACGCTGCCACAGTTCCTCAAGGGTCAGCTCTGAGCCTGTGGTCGTTTAACATTTCTCTCAGTGACATAACAATTCAACAGAAAGAAGATTCTTATTCAGCTCCGAAGGGTAAAGGACATTCCAGATTCTTGGAAATGAGGCAATGAAATCTAAAGCAACTGAGTAAATTGCCAAAGCAATCAGTTACAACTAGAATAAGGTCGGTGAGGTAACTCTGGAGTGTTGAAGAATACATTTTGCCAAAGGAAAACCAAGAAAAGTTAGGTATATGTAAGTCTGGTGGTAAAAGAATTATCTAGAATTTGTCACAAACTCTTCTTTGGTGGAAGGACTTTCAGCTTCTTTCACCCAAAGAAGGTTGGTGGAAACTTCTTTTGGGGAAGAACTCTTTCATCCTCCCCCCATAGATTTTATTGTTGAATCTAGTGGAACTCTTATGTTTGAAATTTTAGCGAAAAGAGGCAAAAATGTATCAGATGGCTTTTTATTTTTTAAATTTGTATTGTTTTTAAGGATCTAAAACTAAGGGGTCTTGGCTCACAGAATGAAGATTAGTCTCACTCCAAAAGCCTGATAAGCCTGTGTAAAATATTCATACAATGTTGATTTGCAGAGATCTACTCCCACACATACCCACTCATACCTTACTCAGCACACAAAGCCCTCAGCCAATAACCTGCTCCTCAAGGAGACCATGAGGACACATCCCTCCCCCTAACTACAGGGAGGGAAATAAACAAGGAAGATAAATAGACCTGGCACAATTTTTTAAAAATTAAGTACAATGCAATGATACAAAAAAGTAAAAGACCTGAGAGCAGGTCTTTCCCCTAGTATGAAATTGTTTGGAAGATGTGAAGAAAATGTATTTTGGAGCCATAAAAATTAAGAGTTAAAATATGAAACAACTAAAGATTCTGAAGTTAACATGGAATGAGGCCTAGAGGAAGACTTAACCTCCGAGTATGAGAAAAATGCTTATCAAGAGGTATTATAATTATCTGTTCTTTAAGCCCACTAAGAATATGGGGGTGGAAACCTCAAGTAGAAAATGAAAAAAAAATAAAGTTATATATGAATAACATCTTCCAAAATATGAGTATGTAGAAGTGCATATATATATATATATGTGTATATATATATATATATGTATACATACACACACGCACACACACACACACACACACACACACACCACCTTCTAGATAAGGCAAGTACAGCATTCGTCTTAGGCACAAAATTTGAATTTGAGGGCACCAAAATCTCAGTCCTCAAAATAAATAGCATTTTAATGCAATATCTTTTAAAAATCAAGATTAGTGCAAAAAATCTACTATAAATGAAATATTCTAATTCTGAACAAAGAAATAATAATTCTAAATAAATAAAGGATCAACATTCTTGACTTTTCTTTCTCAGTCTCCAAAATGGCTAGGTAGCAATATGACAGACAACCCAACAGCTTAAGTTGCTACACTCAGGAGTTTGAAAAATCTCTCTTTGGAAAACCCCCCAAACAATATGATTTTCAGCCAAATATTTGGATGTTGTGAGGTATCCTTAAAATGGCAGGTTTGTTAAAGCAAAGGTACATTAGACTTCAAGTTAGTTTTCCTTTATCTTTTCCAGGAAATTTGGCTTAATGCCTTGCCTCTTGACTAAAATATTCCTAATGCAAGGCTGAAAAATCATGGATCGGCATATGTTCTCCTAATTTTCTGCTGAGCCCAAGGAAATTAAAAGAAAGAAAATATGCTATCTTTATTACGAATCACCCTTTATAGCCAAGTTTTCTTTTTCTTTTCATTTAACATTAAATATCATACTTTTGTTTGGATTATTTAATCTTATAAATGTCTACTTCTTCACATTATTGCCAAGGAGGACAGGTAGTTTTTTTTTTTTTTTTTTACAGTTTCCTGTTCCAATTTTTTTTTTCCTGTAGCACAGTAAATAAGTGAGCTATTTCCCTGAAATCACTCTTGTCACAAGGAGTAAGTAAAATAAAGATCTCAGATGAATATGAAAATCAGGTCTCTGACAAAATGTGATACTGTGCTGTAAGTATCTGTCTCTTAAACTTCTGATAATTCATAAAACATCAAATGATCTGCGTTAGATGTGAAATCTCAAGTGATTTCAGCATGTAAACTTGCTTAACTGCCATAAATTGAAGGATTTTAATGGGGTTTTTACAAGTGTTAATAAATTTCAGTTTCAGCCGCTGTGTATCTCTCTCTCTCTGTGTTACTCTTCAACAACCCCCCCGCCCCCCGCCGCAATTTATATATTAACCTTCACATTAAATGTGTTTTCTCATGATGAGAATCATTTATGCTTGCTTGATCCAAACATTCCTTACCAGTGGAATAATTAGATATCATGTTGCTTTCATTCCTTTTTTGGATTACTAAGTAATCCCAGGTGGCAATAAAAACATAGTACTATGGATAAAACAAATACGAGAATAGTGAGATACATTTCAATGTACTTGAAAATAAATGCTTTTTCAAATATGCTTTGCAGAATTTTCATGAATATAAAAGATATTCAATTGTAAGTGGCCAAGAAAACAAAACTGAATACACAATTAGGAGGAAATAACTAAAGCACAGTTTTCTATAGTACAGATGTATTTATGTAGATACACAATTACACTAGAAAATTTTTGCACAAATAAATATGTGTGTTTCTACCTGTGTGCTGCAGAAATAGAGAAGTCTGGGAAGGGTACAATTAATTATGAAGACATCTGCTTACTCATGGTGTCAAATCAAATCATTCAGGCATAGGAATTTTATTTATTTGAGTTTTGCAGGGTGAACATACTAAATCATCAGGACTGACCAGGAAAACCACTTAGATTCTCAGGATAATATACAACCATCGTTTCTCATGAATCAGTGAAATAAAATCTAAACCCAAATCTGAATGCATCATTTTTTACAGAATTCTAATTTTGACAATCCAAGACATATCAACTCAAATAGGTAGTGGGATGAAGAGAAGACCAGACAAAGTATCTGCAGTTCTCATTCTTAGCCTATCATCTGAGTTTCAAGTTCAGAAGAATTGAACTGAAATCCTTCCTTCTTCTTGTGGTCTAGAAAATTACCTTCCTCAGTCTCAAAAGAATTCCCAGATGACAATAAAGTGCATATCTCTCTTCTTAGTAACAGAAAATTCAAAGGCTCTATGGACAAGGGTTTGGAGGCACAGATGGGAAACTACACAAATACAGAATGAAAATGGGGATGCTAACAAGCTCGTAACTAGGGGATGATACGATTCATCTGCCACAGAACTCAATGCTTTCTTGGGTTGCATTAATGGTGGTCTAGTTTCTAGACAAGGAGGTGATGACCCTTATCTATACTGCTATGCTCCAACCACTCCTGATAAATTTGCTTTAAGCAAGTTTGAAGGAAGCAATTAGCAATGACGTCATATAAGATCAGATTTTAAAAAAAAGACTAGAAAACAGACATAATTGTGGGGCTGAAATTGTTAGAAGACTATAATAAAAAAGAGAGAATAGATCTGTTCTTTGTGACTCCAAAAGTGATAAAGTGAATTCCCCCACTAAATTTACTTCCAAGGTTCTTTCTATTTCTGGGATCCTGTGTGACTTCAATCAGGACCTTTGTCTTTCAAACCAGGTAATAATTGAACCTCTTCAGATATATCAGAATCCTTATTGCTTTAAAAGGTTTCCATAGAACAGTGTTTACTTATGTACATTGATTACCTATTCATTTAAAAGTCTATGTTCTTTGCTGAGGTGAAAAGAGCTATGGGTACTCTTCAGGGAAAATCAGAATATACTGACATTCAATATTTACCTTTAGGTAAGAGTTGCAACTTAAAAAGAAGTGCTTATAAATAGAAGTAAGTTTTTAGAAAATATAGGAAAATAAATAGGAGAAATAATTTTAAGAAAGCTATTTCAATAGCCTCAAGAAACTAAACTCTCCAAGGAGAAAATTATAAGGAGATCAAGAAAGATAATCTTCGTGGAAATAACATTTGCTGCACAAATATAATGTTTTTATACACACCTAGATACACATTTAGTTAGAAAATCCTAATTGGCTGAAAAAAAGAAGCTTAAAAAAAACAGGTAGAAAAACTGAAATATTCTGAGAAATCCCAATCTTTTCAATGCTGTTATTTTTTTAAACATATCTTTAAATATAGAAATGGAGGTCTTAAGATATAGTGGAAATTGAAGGGAAAGTTTATCACACGCGAGAATGGAAGACTTTAAAGACAATGACATTGACAAGACTTTAAAGATATTGACACTTTCTAAGAAGAATAAAACTGACTCAATGGGCATGAGTTTGAACAAACTCAGGGAGGTGGTGAAGGACAGGGAAGCCCGGCATGCTGCAGTTCATGGGATCACAAAGAGTCAGACATGACTTAGCAACTGAACAACAGCAACAAAGAAAAATGCAAAAAAGTTTCAATAAGATGGCTGTGAAATCAGCAAAATAGTAAAAAAAAATTTTGTACCTCGGTGGGTTTGTGCATCATGTGATGAGCCAAGGCTCCACTTTATAGTAAAAATCCTCCTTGTAAAGAGTGGTTCTCACAAACAAGTTGGCAAGAATGTGGAGAAAAGGAAACCCTTGTGCACTGTTAGTGGGAATGTTAGCTGGTGCTGCCACTGTGGAAAGCACTATGAAGAGTGTTCAAAAAACTAAAAATAGAACTACCCTATGACCCAGCAATTATACTCGTGGATATATACACAGAAAAAAAACAAAAACACTAATTTGAAAGGATATATATACCCCAGTGTTCAGTTCAGTTCAGTTAGGTCAACTCAGTCATGTCTGACTCTTTGCAAACCCATGAACTGCAGCATGCGAGGCCTCCCTGTCCATCACCAACTCTCGAGGTCCACCCAAACCCATGTCCACTGAGTCGGTGATGCCATCCAACCATCTCATCCCCTGTCATCCCCTTCCCCTCCTGCCGTCAATCTTTCCCAGCATCAGGGTCTTTTCAAATGAGTCAGCTCTTTGCATCAGGTGGCCAAAGTATTGGAGTTTCACCTTCAACACCAGTTCTTCCAATGACCACCCAAGACTGAACTCCTTTAGGTTGGACTGGTTGGATCTCCTTGCAGTCCAAGGGACTCTCAAGAGTCTTCTCCAACACCATAGTTGAAAAGCATCAATTCTTTGGCATTCAGCTTTCTTTATAGTTCAACTCTCACATCCATACATATCATGGAAAAACCATAGCCTTGACTAGACAGACCTTTGTTGACAACGTAATGTCCCTGCTTTTCAATATGCTGTCTAGGTTGGTCATAAATTTCCTTACAAGGAGTAAGCATCTTTTAATTTCATGGCTGCAATCACCATCTGCAGTGATTTTGGAGACCAGAAAAATAAAGTCAGCCATTGTTTCCACTGTTTCCCCATCTATTTGCCATGAAGTGATGGGACCAGATGCCACGATCTTTGTTTTCTGACTGTTGAGCTTTAAGTCAACTTTTTCACTCTCCTCTTTCACTTTCATCAAGAGGCTCTTTAGTTCTTCTTCACTTTCTGCCATAAGGGTGGTGTCATCTGTGTATCTGAGGTTATTGATATTTCCCCCAGCAATCTTGATTCCAGCTTGTGCTTCCTCCAGCCCAGCATTTCTTATGATATACTCTGCATATAAGTTAAGTGAGCAGGGTGACAATATCCAGCCATGACATACTCCTTTTCTTATTTGGAACCAGTCTGTTGTTCCATGTCCAGTTCTAACTGTTGCTTCCTGACCTGCATACAGGTTTCTCAAGAGGCAGGTCAGGTGGTCTGGTATTCCCATCTCTTTCAGAATTTTCCACAGTTTATTGTGATCCACACAGTCAAATGTTTTGGCATAGTCAATAAAGCAGAAATAGATGTTTTTCTGGAACTCTCTTGCTTTTTCAATGATCCATCGGATGTTGGCAATTTGATCTCTGGTTCCTCTGCCTTTTCTAAAACCAGCTTGAACATCTGGAATTTCACGGTTCACATATTGCTAAAGCCTGGCTTGGAGAATTTTGAGCATTACTTTACTAGCATGTGAGATGAGTGCAATTGTGTGGTTGTTTGAGCATTCTTTGTCGTTGCCTTTCTTTGGGATTGGAATGAAAACTGACCTTTTCCAGTCCTGTGGCCACTGCTGAGTTTTCCAAATTTTCTGGCATATTGAGTGCAGCACTTTCACAGCATCATCTTTTAGGATTTGAAATAGCTCAACTGGAATTCCATCACCTCCACTAGCTTTGTTCATAGTGATGCTTCCTAAGGCCCACTTGACTTCACTTCCCAGGATGTCTGGCTCTAGGTGAGTGATCACATCATCGTGGTTATCTGGGTCATGAAGATCTTTTTTGTATAGTTCTTCTGTGTATTCTTGCCACCTCTTCTTAATATCTTCTGCTTCTGTTAGGTCCATACCATTTCTGTCCTTTATTGAGCTCATCTTTACATGAAATGTTCCCTTGGTATCTCTAATTTTCTTGAAGAGATCTCTAGTCTTTCCCATTCTGTTGTTTCCCTCTATTTCTTTGCATTGATCACTGAAGAAGGCTTTCTTATTTCTCCTTGCTATTCTTTGGAACTCTGCATTCAAATGGGAATATCTTTCCTTTTCTCCTTTGCTTTTCGCTTCCCTTCTTTTCACAGGTATTTGTAAGGCCTCCTCAGACAGTATAGCAGCACTATTTACAATTGCCAAGACATGGAAATAACCTAAGGTCCATCAACAGATGAATGAATAAAGAAGTTGTTAGATAGATATATAAAATGGGCTACTACTCAACTATTAAAAAAAAAAGGAAAAATTTTACCAATTACAGCAGCATGGATGGACTTTGGAGAGCATCATGGTAAGTGAAGTAATTCAGAGAAAGATAAATACTGCATGATATCACATGTGTGAAATCTAAGAACATACAGCAAGCTAGTAAATATTATATAAGAGAATGAGACACAGACATGAAGAGTCTTCCCACAGTGGTTACCTGTGGGAAGAGGGGGAGGGACAATGTAGAGGTGGGAGAATAGAAAGCACAAACTATTGGGTATAAGATAGGCTCAAGGATGTATTACACAAGACAGGGAATATAGCCAATATTTTATAATAACTATAAATGGAAAAAAACCTTTAAAGTGTAAAATTTTTTTTAAATAAATTTAAGAAATAAGTTATGGGGATATAAAAAATAAATAAAGAGAAGATCACCCAACTTAAAAAAAAATAATTTAAACAGTGGTTCTCACCTTGGATGGCCTCAAGATTATTTCAAGGCATAGTTATCCACATGCCTTTTAAGATTGACTGTAGAATGCCTGGATAATAATATTTCATTTAAATATGTGGTTATGCATTATGTGCACTTTTATATGCTATACATATACATTAAAAATATATGTTGTTATATAGTTATCTATATGGACTATAACGGAGAAGGCAATGGCACCCCACTCCAGTACTCTTGCCTGGAAAATCCCATGGATGGAGGTGCCTGGTAGGCTGCAGTCCATGTGGTCTCGAAGAGTCGGACATGACTGAGCAACTTCACTTTCACTTTTCGCTTTTATGTGTTGGAGAAGGAAATGGCAACCCACTCCAGTGTTCTTGCCTGGAGAATCCCAGGGATGGGGTGGCACAGAGTTGGACACGACTGAAGTGACTTAGCAGTGACTTACCATGTACTATAAATATTAAAAAAAAAAACAACTAAGACCATGGCATCTGGCCCCATTACTTCATGCCAAATAGAAGGGGAAAAGGTGGAAGCAGTGACAGATTTCCTCTTCTTGGTCTTTAAAATCATGGTGGATGGTGACTGTAGCCATGAAATCAGAGGACCATTGCTTCTTGGCAGGAAAGCGATGACAAACCTAGACAGTGTGCTGAAAACAGAGGCATTACTCTGCCAACAAAGGTCCATACAGTCAAGGCTATGGTCGCCCCAGTGGTCACATACAGGTTGTAAGAACTGGACCATAAAGAAGTCAAAGTGCCAAAGAACTAATGCCTTTCAACTGTGGTGCTGGAGAAGACTCCTGAGAGTCCCTTGGACAGCAAAGAGATCAAACCAGTCAATCTTAAGGGAAATCAATCTCAAATACTCATTGGAAGGACTGATGCTGAAGCTGAAGCTCTAGTTTTTTGGTCATCTGATGTGAACAGCTGTCTCATTGGAAAAGTCCTTGATGCTGGAAAAGCTTAGGGGCAGAAGGAGAAGAGGGCATCAGAGGATGAGATGGCTGGATGGCATCACCAATGCAATGGACAAGAACTTGGGCAAACTTTGGGAGAGGGACAGGGAGGCTTGGCAGGCTGCAGTCCATGGGGTCACAAAAAGTCAGACACACCTTGGTGACTGAACAACAACAATGTACTATCAATGTAAGCATATGCACCATAATTGTGTATATAGGTATATAAAACTCCTTATATCATACAGAAATATATATGATTCTTTAAAAATTTGTACAGATGCTGTTGTGATTATACAACATAAATTAATGTAAAAGTGTTATTAAATTCAATATAGCTTTTGGCCATGCTATTTTATGATTCCACCAATAATAAAATATGAGTACTATTACACTGGAGAGTCAAAACATGTTTTAGAAAATAACTCTTCATACTTAAAACACTTGGAAACCACACCCTGTAAAGTTTCCTCCCCTTCCTATAAGTGTCATTTCTAAGCTCTTGAAGACATACTAGAAACAGAATTCTTAGTACATTGTAAGTTCCCAATAAATAATAATTATAATTGATTATTATTTTTATGATACTTTCCCTCCTGTCTTGGCTGTCACCACCTGTCTTCTTAGGTTATTTATAATGGCATGGAATAAAAACCATTTCACTGTTTGATAAGAAAGCTTCAAACCCAGCCTTACCTTTTATTGATCTTTTTAAAAGTTACTTGCCAACGGCAAGTACCCTATACCTAAGAGGGAGCTCTTACACTTCAATATATGAAGACATCTTAGACTCCCTTTTGTTCCTTTACTGGATATATATGGAAATATTTATATAATCAATTATGATAGGAGACAGATTGAATTCTTGGTTTATATCCTAATTTATCCATGTCTTAGACTAAATGAGTGACATCTATTTACTGAGGGCTTAAAATTAAGGTTCTTATGAGTTGCAATCACCTACAAAAAACTGGCAAATGAGCCATGTTTCTCTAAAATTATGATAGACCTTCTTACATAACATTCTTTTTCATTCAACTAGAATCCTTGAGGAATGTGTATGAGAGTATATAATAGGTGAGCATATATATTTTTTCTAAAAATAAAATATTTTTATTACTTAACTAGTGATTTTTCAGATTACAGATTTTTCAGATTACACATAAGAATATTCTAGATATTTAAAGTCAGTGACAGTTTTTCTTGTCACTGACTTTAAATATCTAGAATATTCTTATGTGTGTAAAATTAAATGAGAGATTTGGCTCATACCCACTGAGTTGTATGGCGTGTTCCTGTCATCACTGTTGATAAAAATCCTTTTCTCCTATATAAAACTGCTGTGCCTATGGTTGAAAAATATATCATAGATAATCAATATATTTTATTTTAAATATTATGCATAATGCCTTTCTCTAAATGTTTAATGTCCATTAAAATTCCCCTACCTATATAGTATTACACATACAGCATGACTTTGGAAAAGTAAATCCTTTTGAAACTAATATGTGTAACAAAATCATATGGTTCATTGAAAGGTCATGGAGTCCAATTCATTTTATGTTGACTGAACATAAGTTGGCAAAGCAGATGACTTTGAAAAAAAAAAGATGTGTGGTCTACTTTAAAATAATTGCTAGTATAGCAGCCTGTGCTGCTTGTTTAGTACATGGATCTGGATATATAATAAGATAAATTATGTCCTCCAAAGAAAAGGTTCATACAGTAAATATAACACAGAATACAAATGACCATTTTGCCCCACAGTACAAAGATTATTTATAAAAACATTATATTTAATATTAAGTTTAAAAGTGGACTTCAGATCTTTACTTTTAAGTATAATCTGTTGATGTAGAATTTTTCTGTTGTTTGACCAAAGTTTTAAAAGGCATTAGACCCAGCTCAGTTCTTACCTCCATTTATAATGCAGAAGGAATATTATGCCACATATTCACACTCAGTTTGCTGTATTACTTCTTTAGAAATCTAACACAACAGTAGGTTTATCTGAGAAGTAAAATACATGAGACCATGTCCCCATCTAAAATAATGTCTGAAAACTGGGCATTAAAGATAGGAATTTGAATCTGAGCTCCATCTCTTCTCAAGTATATATGGTGGTAAAAAAAGACTTCATCTTAGAAGCAGCAGGTGTATTTTGAGATCTAGAAATATCTGCTTCTTCAAAGAGTAAACGTGGGAAATAATACTGATATTATAGATAATGAAAAATAATTATCTATAAAAGTACCTGACAAAATATTTTTTAAAGTGTCTGCAGCAAAGTGAAACTCGCTCAGTCGTGTCTGACACTTTGCAACCCCAAGGACTGTAGACTGCCAGCCTCCTCTATCCATGGAATTCTCCAGGCAAGATATTGGAGTGGATTGCCAATCTCCTCCCCAGGGGATCTTCCCAACCCAGGGATTGAACCCAGGTCTCTTGCATTGCAGGTGGATTCTTTACCATCTGAGTCACTAGGGAAGTCCTTTAAAGCGTGTACCACTTGATAATTGCTTCTCCTTTCACTAACTGGTAAAATGATCTTAGGAAACTCATTAATTTTGATCAGTCTCAGTTTTGTTTTCTGAAAAATAAAGCAGTTGGGTTCTGTGATATCTAATATTCTATGATTCTTATAGGAAATAAAATTCTCTAAACACAAAGAATATGAATATGCATATAAAATTTCTGTACAGTCCATTGAATGAGTATCGGTGATTTTTTTAACACCAGAAGATGGTGACCTTCTTCTAATCTCTATTCATCTGGAATCCTATTTATCCTCACTCTTTTAAGATTAATTTACAATCAAGACCAGATGGCTCAAGGCCACCCATTTTCATATCCTGAGCTGATTACCTAATTATCAAAATCTTCAAAAGAAATATCTTGGTCAGATTTGCAAAAGCTTGCAGAAAGTATGAATATGCATATGAAATATAAAGAATATATAAAAATGATGTATGAGTTTCAGATATACTTACAAAAATTGAGTATTTACGTTTCAATATCATCGAGTATAACAAGATGATGTATGGAATAATGACAATGCTTTAGACTTATGCTAGCTTTGTCACTTAATCTCTTTGACCATGGTCAAGTAAGCTGACCTTTTGGAGTCTTCATTTCCTCATCTCTAAAATGGAGATCTTGGATTAAATGAGTTCCAGGAATTCATCCAGTTCCAAACATTACATTGTCTACAAATGTGGGTACTCAGAACTTAAAACCGTACTTAAATGTGGAGAAACCTGTTCGGTAATTTTCTGTTGAAAGTTTTCATAGACTATTCTATTGTGTAAAGTCCTGAAGGTATAGTTCATTGAAACTGAACTTTGTAGTTACAATCAGACCATGGCGGGTAAGCTTTTAGAAACTGATGCCTGGTTTCTTCTTGTCAGACTTGGTAATGAAAAAGATAACCTGTTTCCTTTGTTCTATCCTTTCTTCCTCTTCCTGCTTCAAGACTATATAGTTCAATTCGCTATTAGGAATAGGTGTTGCATTGAAAAACACTATTCTGCCTAAGATAGACAAAGAATGAATGGGAGCTAACATTGTGTGATCCTGCTATGTGCCAGGCACAGTTTGGAAAGTGTAGCATTTAGTATGGCATATTGTTATTGCATACTAATTATTAAAAATTATTAATCATTACAACAACTCTATAGGGAAATGGTTACTAATCCCCCATTACCACAGAACAGGAAATGACTACTGGAAGTTCATAATTTGCAGAAGACCACATGGCTAGTAAGTGTTAGAAAAAGAACATTGAATTCCCTCTGTCTAGTTCTTGCCATGCCACAATTCTGTCTCAAAAATGAAGCTAACGGAAACTTCATAAATTAAAGTTGTGCTACAAAAATAAGAGTCATGGACATTTTGTTTAATTACTTGAGATTAAATGAAATGCTTTCAGTTTCAAGTCAAATTAAAAAGAGTACAGCATATATTATGTAAAGCACACTTTTCTAAATTATGATATATACATACAATGGATCATTATACATCCACCATTGATCCTGTCTTCTAAGACTACTTAATGATATACTCTGATATTAAAAACAAAACATAAACTATCCACACTAATACATCTAACATGCATAGAAAAGCATGGTGAAAATGAACCGGAAAAAGGTACAAATGAATAAACAAACGGTTATCAAGTGCTTGTTTCGTTCCATACACTCTGCCAGATACTGGAAATATAGTGTGAATAATGCAGACATTGTTCCTACCTGCATGGTACCTACAGTATACTAATTAGCTTGATATTTCTGTGTAATGGAGTTATAAATGATTTTTTTTTTTTGCCTTTTTCTCATTTTCTAAATAATCTATAAATAAAATGTCTTTCATAATCAGCAAATAAACTAAACTCTCATCTTTTACAGTTGTGTATAAAAGAGATATTTATTTCTTTCTACTTTCTCTAAGCTATGCTATAGTTGCTGTTGTTCAGTCACTAAGTCATGTCTGACTCTTTGCAGCCCCATGGACTGTAGCACGCCAGACTTCCCTGTCCTTCACTGTCTCCAAGAGTTTGCTCAAATTCATGTGCATTGAGTTGGTGATGCAAGCCAACCATATACACATGTGTGTATGTTTAGTCACTCAGTTGTGTCTGATTCTCGCAACCCTATGAAAGGACTGTATCCTGCCAGGCTCTGTTCATGAGATTCTCCAGGTAAGAATACTGGCGTGGGGTGCCATTTCCTCTCCCATGGGATCATCCCAACCCCGACATTGAACCCACATCTCCTGCATTTCCAGGCAGATTCTTTACCACTGCACCACCAGGGAAGTCCCAGCTACACATTACTATATATATATGTATATATATATATATATACATATATATGCTTAATATCCACTATTTGGGTAGAGTCTGGCAGTTGATGGACAGGGAGGCCTGGCGTGCTGCGGTTCATGGGGTTGCAAAGAGTCAGACACGACTTAGCAATTGAACTGAATATCCACTAATTCCTCAAGCTCATGATTCACCACCAATCCTAACTTTCTGTCTCCCTTTCATCATTTGTATGTTTTCACCTGATTTAAATTACCTTAATAGAGCTGCTCATTCTCAAATTTCCACCTTCTTCTCACAATTTCTAATTACACATTCGATCCATCAATTCATTTGTGCCCTACCACTCCTTGTGTTCTGTTCACACTTTTCTTTCCTTCTTAACATAGAGTACATCAAAGTTTTTTTTTTTTAATGTATTGGACTCTTCTTAGATATTGTAGGCTTCCTAAGATCAGATTCAATTCATTTTTTCAAATAACTGCTTCTAGAGAAAAATGCTTTATTTTGTTTCTAAAAAGTTCAATTTCATAATCATAAATGAACCATAATTTCGAATTTTTGAATTAATTTTGAATTTTTTATACCTCTCAATACAAGGACCAACTTAAGTTCCAATGCCAAATGCAATGACATTGAGATTTTGTCCTGAGTAACTGTAAATGTCTATGTGTATATAGATTTCTAGTAAGCACTTTATGATAAAAGAATGTATTTAATTAAATTAGTATAATAAGTACTTTAACTCAATGACCTCTTTAGTTAGTATTAGAATTCATATGGTGATTGCTTTAAAAACTAAATGTAATTGAAAGTCACTTTTAGTAACATATTTTTTATTATTCAAACAAAGGCAAGCACGTATTTTAGAAAGCCAAGTAGTACTACATGGAATATAATGAAAAACAGCAGTCTTCAGTTCAACTTTTGAATCTTTTTCAAGAGAGGCAATAAATTCAACTCTCCTAGATATTTTTCTTTGTTGTATTGCTTTCATATTTCTTGATGCACTTTAACTTCCATTATCTGATTTGTTAATTTTAAACATTATCCACTGACTTCCTCTACTAGAAAATACAGATATAACACTAAGCCAATCCATATCTTTATTTCTTCTTTTCATCTTGCTCATATTTTATATCATATCTTTATTAAATCAAAATTATATTAATCTTTTTATCACTATGTAAATACTGATCATTGCTGAGCTAGATAGTAAATAGGATTATGTTTCCTTTTCGGTAGCATAGTTTGTTCTTTAGGAAGCATATTAATACTTGTGTCCTTTAAAAATTTGCTCTTTTCTTAATTTTTGATATCTAGCACTAATTTTTCCCAAACTTCCAACTGAATTTTAAAACCTCTCAATATTATTTATCACATGGTCAGACACATCCAGTATTATTAAGGGGTTTTTTTTCTTTTCTTTTGTTTTGTTTTGCTTGCTGGAGCTTTCCTTCTTGGAATTCTCTCAGGTCTTTCTCCAATTTGGAATGACTACCATCAAGGTTTAGGACAAAACTACTATTCTGGCACTTAATGTACCATCTCTTCTGTGTTTAGTCCCACTGCCACGTCTCATTTTGTTCTTCTTTCTTAATATGCTATATATATATATATATATATATATGCTTATAGATACATATAAGAGCATATATACATGTACATATATACTTATATACATGCTTATATGTGGGCTTCCCTGGTAGCTCAGCTGGTAAAAAATCCTCCTGCAATGCAGAATACCCTGGTTCGATTCCTGGGTTAGGAAGATCCCCTGGAGAAGGAAATGACTACCCACTCCAGTATTCTTGCCTGGAGAATCCCTATGGACAGAGGAGCTTTATGGGCTACAATCCATAGCATCGCAAAGAGTTGGACATGACTAAGCAACTAAGTGCAGAACAGCATACTTTATATATATATATATATATTCTTCAGTTCATTTCTAAATTTTTTAAAATATTTTAGAAAATACTTTTTATGTATTTGCTTTCAAAACATTGAATATCTGATATATCTTTATTATTCCTGCTCATTATTTTGATATTTTCTTTGAGTATAAAATTATAAGTTGAATATCACTTAGAACATGAAGCAATTTCTATTTCTAGCTTCTAGTGCTAGTATTACTGATAGTCAAGGTTGCTCTCATCCTGTCTTTTGTATATAATCTTTCTTGTCAACCCCTTTACCTAGAACTTTTATGATTCTTATTGTCAGTGCTCTCAAAGCACACATGATGTGCTTTGTTTAGACTCTTTTTCATGTATTTTTCTGGGCTCTCAGTGGGCTCACTTTTCAATCCAGAAACGTAACTTTTAATTCTTGAGAATCATCTTCTATTATTTGTTAAATAATTTCTACCTTACCACTCCTGTTTATTTTCTCTAAAATTACCTTTAATTGCATATTGGATCCCCTAATGAAAACTCTAATTTTCTTTTCTCTGTTTTGTTCCTTCACTTAAAGTGTCATCTTCTACATTCTTTGGGATTTATTTAAGCTCCTTTTCCAAGTCCTCTATCAATGTCTTCTAGTTGTCTGCTTTTTTTTTTGCCTGCTCACTTGTGATAGCATTTTCTACTTGTTTTATTGATGCAGTAACTTAACTCTCTGAGAATGGCAAATATTGTTGGAATTGCTCATCATTTCCTTTTGATCCCTGCATTGATTCTGATACCTCGGTGGTCCTTTTGTCTTTTTTCATCTCTGCTTTTTGCATTGGAGGTTTCACTCAAGTGTCTGTTAGGGAAATGAAAAGCTGAGAACAAACTCTAAGAACATGAAAGGTTTTCAAATGTAAAGTGGCCGGATTCATTATGAGATTCCCAAAGGTTATTATCTATTCATTTTTTCCTCAAGAGCTATTGCAGTTTATTCAGAGATATTAATCTGGTTTCTTGAGACTGAGTAGCAAAAGTAAGTTATAGGTCTCACTTTTTGGTGTGTTTCTCAGAGCACTGTACTGTGAGAATCTCTATAAAATGAAAATGATTCTGTTTATAGCCAACTAAGCGTTAGAGGGGCTTTCCAGGTGGCTCAGTGGTAAAGAATCGCCTGCCAAGCAGGAGATGCAGGTTCAATCCCTGGGTCAGAAAGATCTCCTGGAAAAGAAAATGGCAATGCACTCCAATATTCTTGCCTGGGAACTCAATGAACAGAGGAAACTGGAAGGCTACAGTCTATGGTATTGCAAAAGACAAACACATCTTACCGACTAAGCAAGTGTAGGAGACACTGAATTCTAGATTCCTCCTCTTAGAAAATCACTATGTATTTTTTTTTTTTTTTTGTGAAAGGTTCCACACTCTCATTTTATTTAGTGTATTCAATAATGATTTCACTCAAGTATATTTTATCCTTTTTATTTTCCTTTTTCTTGTCAAAGAAGAAGAGGGATATATAGATTATTATACTTCACAGGTTTTAAGCCAAATATATCGAAACCATTATCATTTCATTATATAATCAAAATAAAAATTAATAATAAAATAGTTCTCTTGTACTAAGTGTTGTTTACACTTGTAGCATTTCTTAATGTGGACTAGTCATATTCCAAATGCTCAGTCACTCCACGCAGCCAGTGGTCAACATATTGGACAACAAGAATCTAAATAAGAGATCTTGACCTGCTGGCTTAATAACACTTCAAGGTGTTGTTTGTTTATTTGGGAGAATTACTCTTGCCTTGTTCTATAGATAAAAATGCTAAAGTAATGGACTCCACATGAACAATTCCAGATTTCTTGATATTCTTGAAAATGGGGTGATTTTGTCTGTATTTCCATTGGGCAACCTATGATCAATCTGACTGTTTCTGTCCTGTTTGCATACACGTTTACAAACCATTTCACTCATTGATATTACCAACTTCTCCCCTCATAGGGATTTGAGTTTGTTGTTGTTCAGTCATCCAGTCACGTCCAACTCTTTGCGACCCCATGGACTGCAACACGCCAGGCCTCCCTATTCCTCACCCTTTCCTGAAGTTTGCCTAAGTTCATGTCCGTGATACCATCCAGCCATCTCATCCTCTCATGCCCTCCTCTCCTTCTGCCATCGAGCTTTCCCAGCATCAGGGACTTTTCCAACGAGTCGACTGTTCACATCAGTTGACCAAAATACTAGAGCTTCAGCTACAGCATCAGTTCTTCCAATGAGTGTTCAGGGTTGATTTCCGTTAAGATTGATTGGTTTGATCTCCTTGCTGTCCAAGAGACTCTCAGGAGTCTTCTCCGACACCACAGTTCAAAGGCATCATTCTTTGATGCTCTGCTTCCTTTACAGACCAGCTCTCACAACTATACATGACCACTGGGAAGAACAGAGCCTTGACTATATGGACCTTTGTCAGCAGAGTAGTGTCTCTGCTTTTCAACATACATTTTCGAAACAAAAATACTAGTGTGTTTTTTTTTAAATATTTAGTTTTAAGCCGGCTCTTTCACTCTCCTCCTTTGCCCTCATCAAGAGGCTCTTTAGTTCCTCTTTGCTTTCTGCCTTTAGAGTGGTATCATCCACATATCTGAGGTTATTGATGTTTCACCCACATATCTTGATTCCAGCTTGTAACTCATCAAGCCTGACATTTGTCATGATGTGCTCAGGGTATAGGTTAAACAGGGTGACAGCAGACAGCCCTGTCATACTCCTTTCTCAATCCTCAATCAATCAGTTGTTGCATACAGAGTTCTAACTGTTACTTATTGACCCACATACAGGTTTCTCAGTTCAGTTCAGTTAAGTTCAGTTGCTCAGTTATGTCCGACTCTTTGCAACCCCATGAATCGCAGCATGCCAGGCCTCCCTGTCCATCACAAACTCCCAGAGTTTACTCAAACTCATGTCCATTGAGTCGGTGATGCTATCCAGCCATCTCATCCTCTGTTGTCCCCTTCTCCTCCTGCCCCCAATCCCTCCCAGCATCAGGGTCTTTTCTAATGAGTCAACTCTTCACATGAGGTGGACAAAGTACTGGAGTTTCAGCTTCAGCATCAGTCCTTCCAATGAACACCCAGGTCTGATCTCTTTTAGGATGGACTGGTTGGAACTCCTTGCAGTCCAAGAGACTCTCAAGAGTCTTCTCCAACACCACAGTTCAAAAGCATCAATTTTTCGGCACTCAGCTTTCCTCACAGTCCAACTCTCACATCCATACATGACCACTGGAAAAACCATAGCCTTTACCAGACAGACCTTTGCTGGCAAAGTAATGTCTCTGCTTTTTAATATGCTATCTAGGTTGGTCATAACTTTCCTTCCAAGGAGTAAGTGTCTTTTAATTTCATGGCTGCAATCACCATCTGCAGTGATTTTGGAGCCCAAAAAATAAAGTCTGACACTGCTTCCACTGTTTCCCCATCTATTTCCCATGAAGTGATGGGACCAGATGCCATGATCTTTGTTGTCTGAATGCTGAGCTTTAAGCCAACTTTTTCACTCTCCTCTTTCACTTTCATCAAGAGTCTTTTTAGTTTCTCTTCACTTTCTGCTATAAGGGTGGTGTCATCTGTGTATCTGAGGTTATTGATATTTCTCCTGGCAATCTTGATTCCAGCTTGTGCTTCCTCCAGCCCAACGTTTCTCATGATGTACTCTGCATATAAGTTAAATAAGCAGGGTGACAATGTACAGCCTTGACGTACTCCTTTTCCTGTTTGGAACCAGTCTGTTGTTCCATGTCCAGTTCTAACTGTTGCTTTCTGACCTGCATACAGGTTTCTCAAGAGGCAGGTCAGGTGGTCTGGTATTCCCATCTCTTTCAGAATTTTCCACAGTTTATTGTGATCCACGTAGTCAAATGTTTTGGCATAGTCAATAAAGCAGACATAGATGTTTTTCAGGAGACAAGTAACATGATCTGATATTCACATCTCTTTAAGAGCTTTCCAGTTTGTTATGGTCCACACAGTCAAAGGGTTTAGCATAGTCTATGAAACAGAGGAGGAGAAGGCAATGGCAACCCACTCTTGCCTGGAAAATCCCATGGATGGAGGAGCCTGGTGGGCTGCCGTCTATGGGGTCGCACAGAGTCGGACATGACTGAAGCGACTTAGCAGCAGAAGCAGCATGAAACAGAGGTAGATGTTTTTCTGGAATTCTCTTGCTTTCTCTATGATCCAGCAAATGTGGGCAATTTAATCTGTGGTACCTCTGCCTTTTCCAAACCCAGCTTGGACATCTGGAAGTTCTTGGTTTGTATAATACTGAAGCCTAGCATGCAAGATTTTAAGCATGACCTTACTAGCACGAGAGACTAGTGCAATTGTCCAGTAGCTTGAACAATCTTTAGTACTACCCTCCTTGTGAATTAGAATGAATATTGACCATTTCCAGTCCTCTGGCCACTGCTGGGTCTTCCAGATTTGCTGACATATTGAGTGCAACACTTTGATAACATCATCCTTTAGAGTTTTGAATAGCTCTGCTGGAATCTATCGCATCCACTAGTTTTATTAACAGCAGTGCTCCCTAAGGCCCATTTGACTTCACACTCCCAAATGTCTGGCTCTGGGTGATTGACACACCAACATAGTCATCTGGTTCATTAAGATTTTTTTTGTAGAGTTCTTCCATGTATTCTTTTCATCTTTTCTTGATCTCTTCAGTGTCTACTAGGTCTCTACAGTTTCTGTCCTTTGTTGTACCTATCTTTGGGCAAAATGTTCCCTTGATAGTTCCAATTTTCCTGAAAAGAGCTCTAATCTTTCCCCTTATGTTGTTTTCTTCTATTTTTATGCACTGTTCATTGAACAAAACCTTCTTGTCTCTCCTTGCTATTCTGTGGAACTCTGCATTTAGTTGGCTGTACTTTTCCCTTTTTCCCTTGCTCTTCACTTCTCTTCATTCTTCAGCTATTTTAAAGACTCCTCAGATAACCACTTCACCTTCTTGCTTTTCTTTTTTGGGGGGATGGTTTTGTTCACTGGCTCCTGTACAATATTATGGACCTTCATCCATAGTTCTTCAGGCACACTGTTTACTAGATCTAACCCCTTGAATCTATTCATCACCTCCTCTGCATATTCATAGGGGATTTGATTTAAGTCGTATCTGGCTAGCCTAGTGGTTTTCCCTGCTTTCTTTAGTTTAAGCCTGAATTTTGCTAGGAGAAGCTAATGATCTGAGCAACAGTCCACTCTAGGTCTTATCTTTGCTGACTGTATAAAGCTTCTCCCTCTTCAACTACAAAGAATGTAATCAAGTTGATTATGATATTGACTATGTGGTAATGTCCATGTGTAAAGTCTTCTCTTGTGTTGTTGAAAAAGGATGTTTGCTATGACCAGTGCATTCTCTTGGCAGAATTCATTTAGTCTTTGCCCTGCTTCTTTTGAGTTTACAAACTCCTAATCTGGATTAATCCAGAGAAGTAATTTGTTATTCCATCTATAGATGGTGATAAAGCTAAAACCAAACCTGAGTACATGATAACACTTTCTCAGGACATCATTTTATTTGGGGCAACCTAAACTTAAATCTTTTCCACTTTAGTCTATTTCCCCTTTATTTCTCCATGAGCCTGTAAAACAATGACCCCAAATCTTTCCTCTCAAAACAACTCACATACTTATGGATGCTATGAATATGGCTAATCTTATCTCCTCTCTTTGATAAAACCAAACTTAATTTTAGAAAATAAATTTTAAAAGATTGTTTTTGAACTTTTAAAGTCTCTGAGGCTCTTTACTAGCCCTGGAATGATTTGTTTAGAATGAAACCTTTATTTAAAAATTAAATGCTTACCACTTATCGGATTTCTTTAATAGCAGTGTAACTAAAATGAAACATGGAGAAATTACTCTGCTTATCATTCTCCTAAACTAGTGTAAGATTGGTGCTAAAAATATCAATAATTTTAATACATAAATCTAGACACAAAAGGGAATATTACACCGATATAAATGTCAATAACATGCGGAACTAACTGATGGCAGTAAAACCAGAATAGTGTCTACTCCCTAGAGAGAGAGTATATTAATGTGGAAAGGGCATAAGGGACCTTCTGGATTGTTGGACATGATAGATATTTGATGTAATGGTGATTACACAGGTGTATTTATGTAAAAATTTGCCACTTGAGATTGCTGAAGTTTCAGGTTTTATTGTACATATGTTACACCTCAATTTTTAAAAAAGAAGGAAGAGGAGGAGGAAGAAGAGGCGGAGAAAGAGGAGGAGAAAACAGTTGCTTCTTTTATTGATTCTTTGGTTTGTTCACTTGTTTTAATTTTCAACTAAAATGTATAGAGCTTTACCTGTCAAAGTGGAGTCAAGTAAGTGAGGTAATAAGCAAACGAGCTCAGAGAGTCCAAAGACCTGGTGAGACCCAAGAGAAGCATAAAGATAAAGCATAAAGATTTGGGGTTGCTTGTATAGTAATGTCAGTTACTCAGCAAACGAAGCAATGCACAGTAATTGGATCCTATATATGCTAAAACTTTGCGATCATCTACTTTGAGAGATTTTAAAATCAGATTTTGCATCTACTTGTGCCCCGGGACATTCTGACAGTGACCGATGCCAGTAAACCTGATGTGTGACGAATATAAGCAAATTGCATTTTTTCTGGTTCATTTATTTTGTTTAAATTGTGCTAAGTACTTGAATAATTAGTTTAAACATGCACAGAGCCAAACAAAAGTAAAAATATCACAAAGGAAAAGAGAAAATGTGTTTGTCTTTACTCTTAAGCTGGTAGTATACTGCATGGAATTTAGCCTGATTGACCATTATAATTGCTTGTTTTGGAATGAGTGAGAACCGCACTCATTCCTCTGCTACCACAAATATTAAGCAGTCACTGGAATGTCTCTCGTGGTGTATTTGTGGGTTTATATCGTGTCACTTCTACTAGAATTGTAATCATTAATTACTTAAGAGTTCATTCAGTTTAAAATATTTTCCACTAAAATCCACTTTCAAATAAATACTTGGAATAAAATGGGAAGTCAGGGACTTTTCAAGTGTGGCCTTTAAAAGCAAACTTTTAACTGCTTTATACCTAAAATTATATATTGTGCCTCTTTCAAATTCAGCGCATACACTGGGTTGTTTTTCACTTAGGAATAGAAAATTATTTCTTCCTCAATCCCATACCATTTTATTCTTGTTGGTTCACAGTACTTCAAATGATTTTAAAAAGTCATTAAGACAGAAAGACCTCACAGTCTTTGGCAGCTAATCCTGAAACTTCCTTAAAATAAGCCTGTGGGGAATAGATTCCAGTACAAAATTGCTTTTAAGCAATAATTTTCTTTCTGATGATATTTCAACAATATAAGAGTCGACCACTTTTTCATGTTATATGAAGAGTGAAAAAAAAAAGGGAAACATTTTTAGATAAATTTCACTCTTTGCATCCAAGTCTTTAAATATTTTAGAAAATTATTTCTTTACTCTCACAGGAAGTAATAAATTGTTACCCTCGAATCTAGGAAAAGGAGAAATTGAAAAAAGCTAGTTCTCTAGTCCTTTGGCAATTGATCATGTAGTATTGAGAAACTGTTTATATAAATGAGATATTTGCTTTCTAAGCTTTATTTACAGAGTTTGCCAGATGAGCATGGTACCCCGTGAACTATAATTATGGATTTCCAGCTGTTACCAGAAATCTTGGTATGCACAGCTTTGGATGCCTGAAACATGTTTAAGAATCAGCTACTGGTAAGCCTAAAATAATATCAACTATTAGAAATTGGTAAACCCACTGAGAAATGGCTGCTGATCCATGAAGACTGAAATTACAGGGGTGGATATACTTTTAATAAGTCTTCCCATTTTTGCCTCCACTTCAGACTTGAATCAACTATACTTAAATGACCCTAAGTAGAGGAGACATTCTGTATTTGAAAGACCAACCATTACAGTAATTCAACGACCCCCTCTAGGAATGTATAATGATGCTTCACCACCCTTCTTTTTAAAATACTTTTCCTTACTTGTAATAAAAAGCCCTCTGGTTGCTGCTGAAACTTAAGCTAGGTCTGTGATTTTTCTACTTTTTTGAGGAAATGTAATATTTTCTGGTCTTGTTTTTCATGGTCTGGAACTCCAACCTCCAAAACAGAGAAAGTCCTAGAGGGTTAGAAGGTTCAGCCTTGGTCTTCTAACCACCACCTCCCATCCCCTCACCCCCCACCCCTGCTGCCCCCCTCCCCCCACACACACACCACACAAAAGCAAGCTTGTCATTTCTTCCTCAGTCTTTTCCTGGGTGTGCCTGCATGATTCTATACCCCAAACATGAATGGATGATACCATTTTTGATTTCTGGGTTATGAAAAAAAGACTAGTAAACGTCGAACCAAAATTGTCTGGGCAGTTGTCAATGCTGTTTCTTTGATCTTCTATCTAAGTGAGGATGAACTGGTGAAGTGTCAAGGTCAGAGGCCAAGTCAGGAGCCCAGTAACAAGGACAGAGGCCCAGGAAGCCCTGAGACAGAGCCCAGTCCTCCAAGCTGGCCAGAAAGCAGAAGTAGATCTTTTTAAGCCAGTACCGAAGGTGGAGGCTTCCCCAGTGGCTCAGCAGTAAAGAATATGTCTGCAATGCAGGAGACCCAGGTTCCATCCCTGGGTAATGAAGAACCCCTGGAGAAGGAAATGGCAACCCACTTCAGTATTCTTGCCTGGAAAAACCCACAGAGAGAAGAGCCTGGTGGGCTACAGTCCATGGGGCTGCAAGAGTTGGACATGACTTAGCAACTAAGCAAAAAACAACAAAAAGGGAGGTGCTAGAGTTCCTTAAATATAGTCTCTTGCTTCAGATCAGGGTTGGTGCTCAGATCAAAGGGAACAAGTTTGTCGGTATGAATGCCATCACTCTCCTGTGGACAGGGAGGGGAGGGCGAGTCTAGAAAACAGGCCAGACCTGACAGAACTGTATCTGTTTACAAAGTAACAAAAACATTAAATAGGTTTGTTGTATAAACTATGGCAGTTCAAAGTATATTGCGTAGTCATTCAAAATTATAACTATGACTAAACAACAGCATGAAAATGTATTATGATACGAAATATTTTCATTCACTAGGGCTTACATAACAAAATAACACAGACTTGGGGGCTTGAACTGTAGAGATTTATTTTCTCACCATTCTAGAAGTCCAAGATCAAAGGGTTGGCAGGGTTGGTGGCTTCTGAGGCCTCTTCTCCTTGGCTGCAGACAGCCACTCTCTTGCTATGTCCTCACATGGTCTTTCCTCTCAGCACACGTGTCTCGTTGAGTATACAAAAATTATCTTCTTGTAAGGACGGGGGTCAGATTGAATTAAGGCCACCTTAACAACCTCATTTTCAGAGAAGGCAATGGCACCCCGCTCCAGTACTCTTGCCTGGGAAATCCCATGGACAGAGGAGCCTGGTAGGCTGCAGTCCATGGGGTCGAGAAGAGTCAGACATGACTGAGCGACTTCACTTTCATTTTTCACTTTTATGCATTGGAGAAGGAAATGGCAACCCACTCCAGTGTTCTTGCCTGGAGAATCCCAGGGATAGGGTCGCACAGAGTCGGACACGACTGAAGTGACTTAGCAGCAGCAGTAGCAACAACCTCATTTTAAATTAATTACCTCTTTAAAGGGCTTATTTCTAAATACAGTCACATTCTGAGGTATATAGGTTAGGGTCTCAGCATATGAATTTGGGGGTAACATCACTCAACCCATAGCATAAGCCAAAACAACAAACAAAAAGGAGTATACTAAAATAGGTTAAAGTGATGTGAGCACAAGCATTTACCAGGTATAAGGCTTCTTGCATATTAATTCTTTTAAGTGTCACAAGAACACCAGCCACCATTTAAAAAGAAGAAAACAAAGACTCAAGACTTTAAATAATTTACCAAAGGATGCTCAGTTATTAGATACAGAAACTGGAATTTAAAGAGCCTGGCATGTATAATTTGAAAATTCATATTCTTTCTATGATGACAGATTATCATGTTGATGGCCTTATGAACAGTTAAGATAGAGTTATTTGTTTTTAGAAAATGTATATTGTTAGAGAATTAATTTAAAACAAATAAAAGAGGATAAATAAACAGGTACAGTTGAAAATTAAATTTATGCCAAGACCATTTTCTAGGTATCGTGGTATCATGAATAAAGAGTCAGATACAGTCCAGGTTCTTAAGGAGAAGGGAAATTGGCATGTGTAAATGCATAAACAGTTAAGAAAAGTTAACTACTTAAGGGTGTTGAGACCAGAGAAGTTAATTAACTTATTTGTATCATGCATATAACTAAATTTTTCAAAAGCCCTCTAAAACTTTTCTATATTGTACATCCATATGCATTCTCTGTGCGGTGTGTGCATGCTCAGTCGTGTCTGACTTTTTGAGACCCCACAGACTGTAGTCCGTCAGGTTCCTCTTTCCATGGAACTCTCCAAGCAAGAACACTGGAGTGGGATGCCATTCCCTCCTCCAGGGGATCTTCCCTACCCAGGGATCAAACCCATTTCTCCTGCTTCTCCTGCATTCCTGGAGGATTCTTTACTACTGAGCCACCAGTGAAGGCTGTGTATTCACTAATTCAATCATATTCCTTTTGAATCTACCATGTTTCAGACATGGATATATAGCCATGAATAAGGCAAAGAGGCTGTTTATGGCTTCCAAACTAAAGAATGCTTTCAAAAGTGAAATGCAGAGACTGTAATATTTAAAAGTTCCTTACAATGCTTGTTTAAAAGCACAGATTAAATAATAATAATAAATAAAATAAATACACAGATTTCTCAGGCTTATTCAGACCTATTGACTACCTGAAAGCTCGGTTTGGGAATCTCTGTTTTTAAGATCTTGCTTCTGAAATATGTAAGCCCCTGGCCTACAGGGAGATTCAATAAATGTGATGGGCCCTGTGGTAGTTTACCAAATTACTCCCAAATTTTGCAGGTTAAAACAACAAATATTTATTATCTCACTGTTTCCATGGATCAGAAATCTGAGCACAGTTTACCTTGCTGCCCCTGCCTCGAGATTGCTAACAAAACTCCTAGACTGCAGTCTCATCCACGGGTTTGGCAGAAAGAAGACCAGCTTCCAAGCATACTCACACCTTTTTTGGGGACTCAGTGCCTCATGAGTTGTAGGATCGAGGGCCTTAGTTACTTCCTGAATGTGGGCCAGAAGCCCCTTAATTTCTTGCCATATAGAGGGCAGCTCATGACATAATGACTGTGAGCAAGCAAGAAAGCGCAAGCAAGACAGAAGCCAGAGTCCTTGTGCAACCTTACACTAGAAATGTCATTCCAGTGATCATCAGGTCCAGCTCATGTTCAAGGGGAGAGGCTCCACAAGGACAAGAACATTAGCATGTGCGGATAATGAAGAGCTATCTTAGAGGGGGGCCTGTTCTTTACTTTTGGAGACTCAGCAAAGAGCATGTAAGCTCAGACCTGAGGGATGAGTAACTGAACAAACCGGGAAGAAAGGAGAGGCAAAGGACCATTCCACAGGATAGAGAACAGGCTGTAGGAGCCCAGAGTTCACTGCATTCGGGGAAACAATTTGTCTTTTAAAGGTCTTCGAAGGGTTCAGAAATACATTGTTTATGCTTATTTCTAGGGACCTGAGGGAAAAAAAAAATCTTATCTCAGAAAATTAAGGTTGAGGGAATTTTTTAAAAAATAAATATGATTCCAAATATACCAAAATCGTTCCTGAAACCAAAATTTGCTCAGTTTTTGTTATTAATAAAAAATAAAACTCAAGCCTGAAAATAGTTTTTAAAAATGTACTGGTAGAAACAAGCTGAGTTGTTCTCATCTGTCTTTGTTGTGAGCCTTCCACTCACAATGCATCTTGCCTTTTTTGTCCCATTTCAGCTTTAATTCTCTGTCATGCAAACTTGGACCAGGTGTAGACCACAAATTAAAAAAAAAAAAAAAAGACTGGGTATTCAGAGTTTTTGTTCTCTACTGAAAAACTGCCTCTCCACAGAAGTGTAAAGATTTCTTGTTTTTCCCTTATCCTAATCTGAGTGGCAGTGCGGATTGGAATAGATTCATTTGGATTTTTCAGTCTGTATCACATAACCTAAAATCAGAGTGGGGAATTGTGGTGTCCCGGGAGAGGCTCTGACCTCAGCATCTGGAAGTCTAAGGTTTTGTTGGTCTTGGTTCAGCCACTAACGTGATGAGTAAGCATGGGTAATTCAATTAACTTTGCAGGGCCTGTTTTCCAATCTGGTAAATGAAGAGTTTGCGTGAGACCAGTAGTTCTCAAAGTAGGGTCCCTGGATCAGTGCATCCATATCACTTGATAACTTAGTAGCAATACAAACTGGAGCGTCTCCTCTAGACCTACTGAATCAGAAGCTTGTAGTGGGGAGGACAGGCAGTGGTGTTCTAAGCCTCACTAGTTTAACTGGTGATCTTGTTCATGTTGATATGTGCATACATGTAAGAATCACTGAACACGATAATGTCAGGTCTTTTGTGACCTGAAATCTGTAGGATCCTAAAACGTCTAAGGGGTAGCCAAAAAAAAAAAAAAATAGAAATGGTAAATTTTTCCAATAAAAAACACAATCAAAGTTATTTTGGGGTTACCCAAATAAAGTAGAAACCATTACATAAACATTACAAGAAGCAGCTTTGTGTGAATTTTTGTTATTCAATTTATGATTGTTTATTATTTATTTATTGTTTATTATAGTTATTTATTATAATTTATTGCTGTTATTTAATTTGTTGTTTAATTCCCTTTATTTAGTGGTACCGGCTCCCCTGGTAGCTCAGGTGGTATACCAGCTTCCCTGGTAGCTCAGACGGTAAAGAATCCCCTTGCAATGGGAGAGACCTGGGTTCAACCCCTGGCTTGGGAAGATCCCCTGGAGAAGGAAATGGCAACCCGCTCCAGTATTCTGGCCTGGAAAATTCCATGGACAGAGGATTCTGGCAGGCTACAATCTATGGGGTTGCAAAGAGTCAGACACAGTGGAGCAACTTTCACATTCACACATTCCAGGTGCATGTGTGGTACTAGCAGCAAAGAACCCATCTGTCAATGCAGGAGACATAAGAAACTTGAGTTAGATCCCTGGGTCAGGAATATCCCTTGGAAAAGGGAATGGTAGCCCACTCCAATATACTTGCCTGGGAAATCCCATGGACAGAGGAGCCTGGTGGGCTACAGTCTATGGGCTTGCAAAGAGTTGGACATGACTAAGAGACTAACATTCACTTTCATTGTATAGACAAGTATGACCAGTTCTAGGTAGATTCAGCACTTTGATCAAAGGTCACCGGAGAAGCTAGAACTAATATCTAGGTACCCTGATTTCTGGTTTATGATGCTTGCCTCTCTATAGCCTATTACTATCTCTGTCCCCAAATATTTGGACTTGGTTACAATATTTTGTCCACATGTGTTCTCTAGAGGCAGAAACCAATCATTATAACTATATTGACTAAATTTTACCTCTAATATCAATGGGATTTTTTCAAGGATAGATCGATAGAGAACACAGCCATGAAACAGAGATATATGTGATTCCAATGAGTATTGTTTTGTTTTTGACTCCTAAGCATGGTAGTTCCGTTTTGGCTGGGTGCCCCCAAGCAAAGAGCTTCCCAGGTGGCACAACTGGTAAAAATTTGCCTGCCACTGCAGGAAACATGGCTTTGATCTCCTGGGTCAGGAAGACACTCTGGAAGTGGCAACCCACTCCAGTCTTCTTGCCTGGAGAATCCCATGGACAGAGGAGCCTGTCCATAAGGTTCACAAGGAGTTGGACACAACTGAGCATGCTCACACACATCCCAAGTAAAATTCCCTAAACTTTTCATTCAAATTTCCATCTTTAAAAATGATAGTGTCATTAAAATAAGGGGAAACAGGAATCAAGTGTTTGGTAATTATTAAATCTTTGATGGTGCTTGAAAACCATCTTCTCAAAAGATATAACAGGTTATAATGGGTAATGGTCTCATTTACTTCTAACTTTTATCAAGGTGTAGTAATAATATTATTAGAAATGTAATAAACAGAACTCTATTCTGCAAGGCTGAGGCAATCCGAGGCCAGAATAGATTTTCTGACCTCTTTCATAAATGGAAAAAGATATTAATTAGATGCTCATGGGCACTTGTGCTCATTTGAGATCCCATAACCTCTGTCATAAGGATCAAGATCTTAACCTCAATGCCCTGCCAAATTCCTGCTTTCATAATTAAATTCTCTCTATAATTTAAAAGTCTCCTTATAATTTAAAGTAAGTAAATGATTCTCCACTTCCTCTTCTAAATTAATTTTATAGCTTTATCATTTTTTTCATCAGCTTTTTCTCTCTCCCACTGTCTCACTCTTTTCCTCTCTCAAGAGTTAATGACTGCTGCTCTATACCATTTCTACACCATTCCTTAATTTGAAATAAGAAAAAAAAAATCATAAATAAAATGGCATATAATCTAATGTAGCCCTGGCTTTATGAACTCTCAAAATATCATTTGTAGGAGATAAATACTTGACAGAGTCATCAGCATATTTTAAATTTTTTCTTTAAAATTCACTTTCAGTGACCCATCTTTAATTTCTTCTATTTTAAAAGGTGGTACTCTTCTCATTTGAGTCTTCTTTTCTCTCTTCCTCTACTTAGAAAGCTACTTAGGACCATGTGGGAGTGTACTACAATAAGAAGATATTGCTGGTCTTCGGGTAACCGTGCCACCATGTAAGATTAGACTCTGCATCGTTCTCTGCAGGAAATGATACAGCACATGTAGATTGCAAAGCTGGTCATTTGGTTCTAGTCTCACTCTCTGTTCTGTTAATAACAGGTACAGGCCCTGACCTAAAGCATTTATGTTCCCTGGACTTTTATCCCTTTTTCTTTAAAGAGAAAACAATTGAACTAATTCCTTTGAGCTCTGACATTTTTGTTAAATTCATTCAGTTGAAGCAGAAGCAATCTCGTAGTTCAGAAGTTAATACAGGAAGCTCATGGGCTTCATTGGAGAGAGGAGGGCTTACAGGACAGTGGAACTGCCAGAGTTCCAAGGCCTCCATCCCCATCTTAAACATCACAATTTCCATTGCATCTCAACTTCCACAATTATTTTATATACAGAGATTCCAAGAAAAGATTTATTTGAAAATGGAGTGGGGAGAGTTCAAATGCTAACAATTCTTTTTGAAAACTTCCTGCTATGGAACAGAATAAAACTTAGTAGAACAGTATAGTATCATATGCTAGCTAGATAATGTTCAAAATCCTTCAGGCTAGGCTTCAACAGTACGTGAACCAAGAACTTCCACATGTACAAGCTGGCTTCAGAAAAGGCAGAGGAACCAGGGATCAAATTGCCAACATCCACTGGATCATTGAAAAAGCAAGAGAATTCCAGAAAAACATCAACTTTCTACTTCATTGACAATGCTAAAGTTTTGACTGTGTGGATCACAACAAACGATGGACAGTTCTGAAAGAGATGGGAGTATCAGACCACCTTACCTGCCTCCAGAGAAATCTGTATGCAGGTCAAGAAGCAACAGCCAGAACCAGACATAGAACAACAGACTGGTTCCAGATTGGGAAAAGAGTATGTCAAGGCTATAAACTGTCACCCTGCTTATTTAACTTCTATGTAAAATGCCAGGCTGGATGAATCCAAACTGGAATCAAGATTGCCAGGAGAAATATCAACAACCTCAAATTTGCAGATGATACCATTTTAATAGCAGAAAGCAAAGAGAAACTAAAGAGCCTCTTGTTGAAGGTGAAAGAGGAGAGTGAAAAAGCTGGCTTAAAACTCAACATTCAAAAAACAAAGATTACGGCATCCATTCCCCTCAATTCCTGGCAAATAGATGGTGAAAAAGTAGAAACATTTACAGATTTTATTTTCTTGGGCTCCAATATCACTGCAGACGATGACTGCAGCCATGAAATTAAAAGATGCTTGCTCCTTGGAAAAAACACTATGACAAACCTAGATAGCATATTAAAAAGCAGAGACATCACTTTCCTGACAAAGGTCTATATAGTCTAAGTTATGGTTTTTCAAGTAGTCGTGTACAGATGTGAGAGTTGGACCATAAAGAAGGCTGAGTGCTGAAGAAATTATGTTTTCAAATTATGGTGTTGGAGAAGACTCTGAAAGGCCCTTGGACTGCAAAGAGACAAAACCAGTCAATCCTAAAGGAAATCAACCCTGAATATTCGTTAGAAGGACTGATGCTGAAGCTGAAGCCCCAGTATTTTGGTCATCTGATGCAAGCAGCCAACTCATTGGAAAAGTCCCTGATGCTGGGAAGGATTGAAGGCAGGAGGAAAAGGGGATGACAGAGGATGAAATGGTTGGATAGCATCACCAACTCAATGGACATAAGTTTGAGCAAACTCTGGGAGATGGTGAAGGACAGGGAAGCCAAGCATGCTACAGTCCAAAGGGTCACAAAGAGTCAGACATGACTTAGCGACTGAACGATAACAACAATAACAAATGCAGTACAAGAATCATTTATATCATAAACTTCTTTCAAAGTCAAAGTCCTCTTTATATTTACTAAGCTACAGATTTTTTTAAATTGTCAAATATTCGACATCTGGGATTGGCAAACTTTGTTCCGTAAAGAGCCAGGTACTAAAAGTTTTCAGCTCTGCAGGCTTAGAACACTGGGTTTTTGTTAAGCTAGAATGCTCCTGTTGCATGATAGCAGCCATTGGCACTATCTAAATGAGTGGGTATGGCCAGAGGAATTTAACCTTTGGGCTGTAGCTTACTGACTGCCCATAGAGATGAAAGAAATCATCTTTTCAAATGTTGAGGCATGTTTGCTTGTTAAGGAAAATTATTTGGAAATGTAATGAAGGTTTTAGAACTTTTTAAAATGGCTATAGAAAAGATTGTTTCATTTTTAGGTGTTTTTTTTAGTATAATTGTTTTACAATATGTTGATTTCTGCTATACAAAAGAGTGAATCAGTTATTATATCTATTATGTGCTCAGTTCAGCTCAGTCACTCAGTCATTTCTATTTATGACCCTATGGACTATGGCATGCCAGGCTTTTCCATCGAGTTGGTGATGCCATCCAACCATCACATCCTCTATTGTCCCCTCTTCCTCCTGCCTTTAATCTTTCCCAGCATTAGGGTCTTTTCCAATGAGTCAGTTCTTTGCATCAGGTGGCCAAAGTATTGTAGATTCAGTTTCAGCATCAGTCCTTCCAATGAATTTTCAGGACTGATTTCCTTTAGGATTGACCAGTTTGATCTCCTTGCAGTCCAAGGGACTTTCAAGATGTTCTCCAACACTACAGTTCAAAAACATCAATTCTTCGGCACTCAGCTTTCTTTATGGTATAACTCTCACATACATGACAACTGGAAAAACTACAGCTTTGACTAGATGGACCTTTGTCGACAAAGTAATGTCGCTGCTTTTTATATGCTATCTAGGTTGGTCACAGCTTTTCTTCCAAGGAGGAAGTGTCTTTCAATTTCATGGCTGCAGTCATCATCCGCAGTGATTTTAGAGTCCAAGAAAATGAAGCCTATCACTGTTTCCACTGTTTTCCCATCTATTTGCCATGAAGTATGGTGATGAAGAAGATTTTTGAGAGTCCCTTGGACTGCAAAGAGATCCAACCAACCCATCCTAAAGGAAATCAGTCCTGAATATTCATTGGAAGGACTGATGTTGAAGTTGAAACTCCAATATTTTGGTCACCTGATGCTAAGAACTGACTCACTTGAAAATCCCCTGATGCTGGGAAAGATTGAAGGCAGGAGGAGAAGGAGGATGAGATGGTTGGATGGCATCACTGACTCTGCATATAAGTTAAATAAGCAGGGTGACCATATACAGCCTTGACATACTCCTTTTGCAATTTGGAACCAGTCCATTGTTCCATGTCCAGTTTTAACTGTTGCTTTTTGACCTGCATACAGATTTATCAGGAGGCAGGAGAGTCTGGTATTCCCATCTCTTGAAGAATTATCCACAGTTTGTCATGATCCACACAGTCAAAGGCTTTGACATAGTCAATAAAGCAGAAGTAGATGTTCTTCTAGAACTCTCTTGGTTTTTCTATGATCCAGTGGATGTTTGGCAACTTGGTCTCTGGTTCCTCTGCTTTTCCTAAATCCAGCTTGAACATCTGGAAGTTCACAGTTCATGTATTGTTGAAGCCTGGCTTGGAGAATTTGAGCATTACTTTACTAGCATGTGAGATGAGTGCAATGGTGTGGTAGTTTGAACATTCTTTGACATTGCCTTTCTTTGGGATTGGAATGAAAACTGAAAAGGTTCCAGACCTGTGGCCACTGCTGAGTTTTCCAAATTTGCTGACATATTGAGTGCAGCACTTTCACAGCATCATCTTTTAGGATTTGAAATAGTTCAACTGGAATTCTATCACCTCCACTAACTTTGTTTCTAGTGATGCTTCCTAAGACTCACTTGACTTCACACTCCAGGATGTCTGGTTCTAGGTGGGTGATCACACCATCATGGTTATCTGGGTCATTGAGGTCTTTTTTGTATAGTTCTTCTGTGTATTCTTGCCACTTCTTCTTACTATCTTCTGTTAGGTCCATACCATTTCTGTCCTTTATTGTGCCTATCTTTGCATGAAATATTCCCTTGGTATGACTAATTTTCTTAAAAAGATCTCTAGTCTTTCCCATTGTAATCGAAAGTGCTAGGACCCACAATAGATTTCTCAACCTGGGCATCTGGCAAAGGGACCGAGAACCCCTAGGGAATTTGACTTTGGGAGCCAGTGAGATTTGATTATAGAAGTTACACAGGACTGGGAAAACAGAACTTTGGGGAGCACAGACAAAACCTCATGCACACCAGGAGCCAGGAGAAAGGAACAGTGTCCCCAAAAGAGACTGAGCCAGACTTCTCTGTGAGTGTCCAGAAGTCTGTGGCAGAGGCGTGGGTTGACAATGGCCTGCCTCAGGGTCAAGGGCACTGAATACAATAGTGCATGCACAAATCCTTTTGAAGGAGGTCACCATTATCTTCATGTGACCTCATGGACTGTAGCCCACCAGTCTCCTATGTCCATGGGATTTCCCAGGCAAGAATACAGAAGTGGGTTGCCGTTTCTTTCTCCAGGGCATCTTCCCAACTCAAAGATCAAACCTGTGTCTCCTGCATTATCAGACAGATTCTTTACCACTGAGCCACCAGGAAATCAGCTATATGTATACATATATCCCCTTCCTCTCAAGGCTTCCTCCCATCCAATGCCTACTCCCCATCCCACCCTTCGAAGTCATTACAATGCACTGAGTTGAGCTCCCTGTGTTATACAGAAGCTAATAGATAGGTAGTGGGAAGCTGCTGTATAGAAAAGTTTGTTTTATAATTACATTTTTTTTTCCTTAAAACATAATAAGCAAGATTTTTAAAAATTATTTTATCTTCTACGCTCATGCTTCCTTTCATTTCCCACAACACTTTAAAATAAATAAATAAACTCTGGTATGGATTAAAATAATGTTGGCTGTTTTATTTTTTTAATTTATGGTTGTTTCACCTTTCAATAACAATCTGTTATTAAATAGCTCACATTAATGTATCAAAAGATCAACTGTACAAGTAGCTGCTTCTATATAATTCATTATGTTTCTTCATTATGTTTAACATATCTCCTGACAATCTTTTATTTTTCTGTATTTTCTTTAGTCTTTAGGAAAATCTATGGCCTCCCATGGGATAAAATTCATTTTTAACTGCTGAGAAAACACAAAGGCAACATTTGTATTTGCTATAGAATGTATTATCTTCTGGTTGATTCATTTTTTAGCAACCAGTTCAAGCATTTTCAACATATTTATTTTTCAATCTGTTTTGATGATTATGTAGGATCATGATTTCTGCATGGATTGATATCAAAAAGACCCATCTAAATGATACCACTTCTTGATAAGAACATTTGTGCCCTTAAAAAAAAATACAGTATAGTGCTCACGGCAGACACTCAATAAATATGTATGGATTTAATGGAAGATGAGTTTCCCAATAGCATTATAAAATTAATCCTGAGCAGGTAACAGCCAAACCAAAGTCATAATAGCTTCATCTTACAATCAAGTAGTCTTATTAAGTTTATATCATCAAATAAAGATATAAATACACAAGAAAGAAGATAAGGAATAAAAATACCAGGAAAACAAGCAACAGTATAAGATTTTCCTATTTCAATGTAATTGGGATAATAAACAAGTGAAGAATGGAAAAATAGTCTTTACAGCATTTAATCTTTCTAAGTTAATTGGCTAATCAAACTGCCACAAATTGGGTAAAAATGAGAAAAACAAAAAGAATAAGAATTATGTGAACCTCTCTGATCACTTGTCAGTTGAAAGAGAAGCACAAGGCTTGGCTGACAACACAACAGCGATCCCATGACCCCAGTGCATTGACTCTCCGGGGGTGAAGAAAGTTTTCAGGTTGCATGGAAGCACTAATTCATGAAAGCAACTAATTTCACTTCTCAACTCAAACCAGAAACGAGGGGTTTTATGATTGCCCGTGGGTTGAACTGAAACTACAACTTTGTCTCACCAATGAAGACACTGCTTATTTTTAAACTAGTGCAGAGTTTATATTTCTGACCCCTCCCTTTCGACACCACATGCTTACAAGACTGAGAGAAACTGCTCACAAAACGGTGGCTGCCGACTCCAGCTGTGCCTGCACCAACTGGCCCTCCCCCCATCAGGAGGGGGCTCTGTTTCCCCTCCCCTTGAGTCTAGGCTGGTCTTGTGCCTTGCTTTCCCCAACAGAATGGGGAGGAAGTGACACAATGCCAGCGTAGCCCTTAAAAGACCTACAAGTGTCTGCCTTTACTCTATGAATTCTGAGCCAGTGTGTAAAGGGGCACAGTTATCCTCCCAGAGACACCACCTAGGAGGAAAGGTCACAGCCTTTCAGCAGTCCCCATCAGAGCTCCAGGCAGTCCAGGGAGGCTGTCTTGGACTTCCCCACCCCGGGTGTGCCCCTAGTCCAGTGCAGCCCAGTGGGTGACCTCGGCTATTGCCATGAGCTGCAGCAGAGTTGCCCAGCTGAGTTCAGACAACACAGAGAGTTGTTGGGAATGTCAAAAAATCCATCAATAAATTGTGGCATGGTCTGTTACACTGTAACAAAGAACAGAAAAAAACACCACCCAATTTCAACTTTGCAGCTCACATTTTGGTGGCTAACTCTATATTATCCCTAAAACCAATCTGCTATCTTACCCCAAATGCATTTTGTTGAAACTTCATTTATTTTTGTACTTCGTGATGGAATTTCTCAATTCACACTCACATACATGTGTGCTTGTACACACACACACACACACACACACTGTTTAGAATCAGCCAGGATCCATATGTGCTCTCCAATGCTGCTTTTATTCTCTCATTTGCTCTATTTCAAGGTGTCAGTTTAGTGTCAAAGTTAACTTCTCTTTTGATTATTTTCAAATTGTTTATAGAGTATGCCATGAATTCTGCTATTGCTCCAACAAATCTTTCCCCATAAGCAATTAGCAGTAACATGAATTCCCCAGGAAAAAAGTTCAAAACAAAAAACAGAACTGCTATGTTTCTGTGTGAGGGCCCACTCAGTGGAAATGTGTGTGCTTTTTAACCTTCCATCTACAGTAATTAAACTTGTCCATGCTTGTTGTAATCTTGTGATTTGAAAGGCTTAAAATAAAATTTAGCTGGCTCAATCCCCAGAATGTCTAAACTTTTCCCAGCTCCAAAAAGAATGACTTTTACACCCTCTGCACACATCTGTCCCCCATACCCTCGTGGTTAGCTCCCCCACCCCAAACTCACCATTAATCCCTCAGGTTTCTCCTTGCCAAAGATGTTCTGTTGTTTGATAGAACACTAATCTCCGAGAATCTCAAAGTATCAGCTTACCTGTGAACGCCCAGAAACTGTCTCCAGCCTTAGCCTCAGCCGCTTTTATGTTTTCTTCATCTTTGAACAAATGCATTGCTTTCTGTCTGAGCATGAGGCTTATATTCTGTTGTGGTTAGGATGGATATTGACCCGAAGGCACATTGTTCCCTCGTAACTAAAAGAAACAAGTTCAACATTCAGAATCTCTCAGTGACAAATATCAATTGGTAGAACACGTCACCCATGTGCAGGAAGCTCAGGTAAACTCAGAGAGGAATCCTTTGTTAAATTAACCTGGAGGTTTTTGCCAAAAGAAAATAAGTCTTGGAGAAAAAAATAAATAAAAGGCAGAAGTGGGCAGGTAAAATGTAACGGGAAGAATTCCCTATCAATATTAATCTCTTGTCATAGTTCTACACATACACAACAGGAGAAGGGAAGATCCAAAGAGAAAGTGTAAATTGACCTTCTTAAGGCCCCAAGTTGGGGCAATTTATTACCAGAAAAGAAGTTGAGCTGCAAAAATAAAAAACTTCATCCCTTGACAAATATAAGGTCTAAAACTACAGGATACCTTCACTGGAAAAGTGCAGCAGATTTAATAAAGTACCACGATATGAATCCACTGATGGATCCACTCTTATGTATGTAGGGCAGGTTCAATTTTCAGTTCTAACAAGTGGCAAGGTTCTCAGGCTCCAACCTAAGTGACAACTGCATGAAGGCTTGTCTTTTGCTAGAAGGACATTTTTGACATTCCCTAACTTCAGGCCCACTGGTGAGGTGGGGATTAACGGCGATCTGAGAATGACCCACTTCCCCCTTCTTCCAGTTACAGCAATGCCCCTTAACATCCCCTTCCCCCGTGTGCACTGCCTAGCTTCTGCTGAAAGCACTGGGGTTTACTTCAACTGAAACTGAGATTGTGTTTGGAACATTTACTTCATTATTGTTGTTTAGTTGCTAAGTTGTGTCCAACTCCTTGTGACCCCATGGACTGTAGCCCACCAGGCTCCTCTGTCCATGGGATTCCCCAGGTAAGAATACTAGAGAGAGTTGCCATTTGCTTCTCCAAGGGATCTTCCCAACCCAGGGATCGAACCCACGTCTCCTGCATTGGCAGACAAGTTCTTTACCCCTGAGCCAATAGGGAAGCCTGGAATGCTTGTGAAGGCTCCTCGGAAAACGCCAGGATCTCACAACAACATTCATCATCATTTTGATGTTTGCTGGAGTGTCGGTGATCAGTCTGCCATACGTATCCTTCCAGGCTCTGTAGGGCTAATGGGGAGGCAGTGAAAGTGAAACACAATTTATCTGAAAATTCATCACCCATACCTGCTAGTGGTATATATACATTTGTGGAGCGACTTGGCAGAAACATGACTTTGCCTGAGGTCCCAGGATGCCACCAATTCTGTAAGGTGGGAGCAGTCTGTCTATGATGGGGCATGTAGTGACAGGAAAATGCTATCTTCTAATGCTCTACATCAAATGAGAAAGGCCTGGGAAGAAGAAAAAGAGAGGCCCATGAGTAGAGAGTGAAACTATTTTGAAGTGGAAATTAGAACGAGTTTAGGACACCTTCAAGATTGTTTCACCCTTTCCCTGTCTTAATTCACGTAATGGTTAGGAGGCCACACCCAGACCACCGAGCTGTGTCTTGGGTACCTGAGTACCCCGAAGCTTGGACCAAGTTCAAAGGAGATGATTAAAGGAATGAGGGGATTGGGAGTGATTGACTGATGAGAAAAGATGAAAGGCGTCAAATTGAGGAAACTGACTAAGCAATAGCTGAGGGGCAAAATGATAAAAAGCTACAAATAGCTCAAATGTGCACACACCAAATAAATGAGATGAATTAGCAAAAGAAAGTTTTGGCTGAGAATTAGGAAAATCTTCTGAGAGAAAGTGTTCAATTAACCCACTGATCATTCAGTGATGAAAGTGGAGGCTGGATCAGGACAGGCTTTTTACAAGCAGGCTGAACCTGCGTCTGGAAGGCATCGGGTGGTGAATGCTTTCCCACTCGGAAGGCACCCTGACCTGGACAATCTATCAGAGCAAAATCTCAATAATTGAGACTAGTTAAATTACAAGTTATATTGACGACATTAATGTGTTCGGTCTTCATGAAGGTAACCGGTTACCATGCAGGAAGGGCAGTGAAAACATTCAGAAATCAGAGACTCAAAAAGCCAGGTTTAATGTCAAGCAATTGGCCACAAGTTATAACATGGAAATTAAAGGCATCACATCTCAGTGAACTAAATGAGGTGAGCTGCAACTGCTAGGACTTCTAATGAAAAGTGAAAATAATTGAAAAAAGGCATTTCTTGTAAAGGCAGACTCCAGTAATGAGAACCAAGGCTGCTTTGAAGCTTTCAAACAATCCATCCTGATGACCTAAAAGGATGCCTTTTGCTTGAGGAAGTCATTTTTTTTTACTTGTCCTAAAATTCCTAGTGTGACCTTGCTGATAAAAATGTGCTAGCTTTCCAAAGATGTCTCCCCTATTTAGAATCTCAGAACAAAGGTTGATAGAAATCTTACTTATAATTTGCATGATCATTAACCAAATAACTTGCAATATTAAATCCCCTTGAGTGCTGGATCAAATTCATCTTCAGGATGATTTTCCCCATTATTTTTAGGAAAGATTGAATTCACTAAGTGTTTTATAGAATCTAATGAACTAGAATAACCATATCCTTTTGGAGTATAAGATCCAGAACTTACCTATATGCTCCTAACTTATTTTTCCCATAAATGTATAGGATTAAAGACAAGCTGGAACTTGATTGATAGACTAGTTATTTGATAGTTTTTATCCTACTCGAGCCTCATTTTTCTGATAAGTTGAACAAGTCTCTCTGTGATAAACTTTGCCCTTTGCCCCCATTTAACTCTGCACACCCCAATTTGCTCAGTAGTAAATTTTACAAGGGTCCTTTAGCAGAATTAATAATCAGGAACCAGCTTTAACTTGAAATTGCCAAGTCCTGTGCTGCCATAAACACCCCCAAGACTTCTTCCAGAAGCATTTAATAATCCATTTCATCATGCTGGCAGACACAGGTATGGTTCATTTGGAGTCTGGCCATTCCCTCCCGTGGTCAACTCTTTCCTCCCTAATCACTGGTAAATAAACCAACCCACAAATGTCTGGACATAAACACACTTTCTGTTACATGTGTGAATGTTATTTTTTAATTCTCTGATGATTACCTTTGATGTGTTCCTTCCTTCCTCCTTCTCTATCCTTCCCCAAAGAAACTTACAATCCCTGCAGAGCTGCACACACTTAACTGAAGCATCTTCTGAACAAGGGGTCTATTTCCGTTCACACCAGCAATGTCAGCTTCCCACTTGTAGTATATAGTTCCATTTTATATCAATAGCAGAGAACAAGGTCTCAAAGCATGGGGAAGCATCAGAGACCATCACCTGAATCACTGTCGTATAAATTGAAGTGGAAGAAAGTCCAAAGATCAGAAAAGAGACCTCAGTATCTGAAAGTCAAGTGGGAATCGGATGTGTTGGAGAAAGTTTTCCAAGATCAAGTTCCTGAAATGGCAATTACTCACTGCTTGGTAAGAAAGAGTAAGCACATGTGTGCTCATGGGGGCCTGCAGAAGGGTCTAGAGTTACACAGAAACATCTCCGTGTACTTTTTTTGATGCTTCTCCAGGGAATATATTTTTATACAGTCCTCTTTTCTTATTACATAAAAATCCAGTAACTTATCCATATATTAATTGCCATTTGTATCTTGCCTAGATGTAGTAGGAATAAATGAAGGATTTTCTTTCTTTTTCATCTCAGAGTTATATGCCGAATACCTTCACTTGTTTTTATTACCTTTAATTAGCTTAATAATCTGCAGATTTCCTTGTTGAATAACTGCTAACTTAATGTGTTGCCATAATGCATTTTTAAATTACTGCTTTAAAAAATTCAGTGCTGATTTTCAGTTTCCGCTCACTGTATTAATTATCTATAAATATGTGTGAGATTTCCTTCAGCAGATTTTTCACAATCTCCTTATTATCCCTATATAGACACTTTAAAGTGCTACAACAATTCAGAGTTCAACATCCCTGTAATTTACTCAGCCTTATAATTGATATTTATAAGCTCAGCAAACCTGGAAGGGAAGAGAAATATTAGCCAGGCCAAGTTAAGCTCAGAGACCTCTAATTTGGAGCTAAGTGCTGAGATCTTGCTTGAGGAGGCAAAGGGGTCCGCCCTCCTTTGTGTCCAGATATTCACCTCTTAGGACACAGTTTCTCCTTTTGAGCAAGAGATATTTTCCACCTCCCCTCCTCCCTTCCCCTCCTTCTTTCCCCAGAGCTCGTCCATTCCTTTAAGCTTGAACTGAAAAGAAAAGTGAACAAACCAGTTTGTGAGCTGTGTGCTAAGGATGGATGGTTACTGGTCTCTTCTTAGAACATGAATTGGGCAAAGGGAAAAATGAAATGCCTCAATACTGTTGCAGGAAGGGGGACCCCTTCCGGTCCGAAACTGGGCTCTTGTCTGCTGCTGCTGCTAAGTTACTTCAGTCGTGTCCGACTCTATGCGACCCCATAGACAGCAGCCCACCAGGCTCCCCCATCCCTGGGATTCTCCTGGCAAGAATACTGGAGTGGGTTGTCATTTCCTCCTCCAATGCATGAAAGTGAAAAGTGAAAGTGAAGTCTCTCAGTCGTGTCCGACTAGTAGCGACTCCATGGACTGCAGCCTACCAGGCTCTTCCGTCCGTGGGATTTTCCAGGCAAGAGCACTGGAGTTGGGTGCCATTGCCTTCTCCAGGCTCTTGTCTAACACTCAGAAATGAATTGTCCAAGGAGACACATGCGCTGACAAACCAAGAGATTTTATTGGAAAAGGGCACCCGGGTGGAGAGTAGGAGGGTAAGGGAACCCAGGAGAACTGCTCTGTCACGTGGCTGGCAGTCTTGGGTTTTATGGTGATGGGATTAGTTTCCTGGTTGTCTTTAGCCAATCGTTCTGACTCAGAGTCCTTCCTGGTGGTGCACGTCTTGTTCAGCCAAGATGGATGCCAGAGAGAAGGATTCTGGGAGGTGGTCTGACATATGGTGTCTCCTTTTGACCTTTCCTGAACTCTTCCGGTTGGTGGTGGCTTATTAGTTCCGTGTTCCCTACCAGGACTTCCTGTTGTAAAACCACTGGTGTAAAGGGTTACTATGGGGCCTGGCCAGGGTGGGCAGTTTCAGTGTGTGCTCCCCCTAACAATATTAGCTCTGCCACTCCTTTGTTTACAACGAAAAATGGATCACTTGCTATCATATCACCTCTACTGTCCCAGCCATAGAATGGAGGTAACATTTGCCCAAAATAAAGCCTGGCACTGTTGTGAGGAACTGTGATGCTATAGACTCTGTGCTTTGAAAGCAGGAAAATGCTGTCAAATTCAGTCATAATTATTAGCGCTACTGATATGTAGGGTCTGTGGGGAGCGCTTCACCAGTGGTTCTCAAAGTGTGCACCCCCGTTCAGCAGCACCAGTCTCAGCCTACCTCATTTGAAGCTCTGGGGTAGGCCCAGCACTCTGTGTTTTCACAAGTCATTCAGACAATTCTGATGGACTCTAGTTGGAGAACCAGTACCCAGCTTGTATCTGCGATCCGATAAAGTGACCTTTGATTTCAAAGGGGTTTGATTTTTTCATTAAGGGTCATAAAAGCGTCCCAAGTCATAAGAAAGGGGAGAAAGAGAAAATGGCAAATCTGCTTTCCTTCATCTGTGGGCAGTAGTGGTGAATATTAGCTAAAACCTTGTGTCCTACAATCAGATTGCCTTGGGTCAATTTTTTTTGTTTTGTTTTGTTTTGTGGCACTGCACAGCTTGTGAGATCTTAGTTCCTTGACTAGGGATTGAACCTGTGCCCCCTGCAATGAAAGTACAGGGTCCTAACCAATGGACCACCAATGAATTCCCTGCCTTGGATCAAATCTTGACTAGTTGGGTGGATTTTGGCAAGTTACCTAATTTCTGTGTCTCAGGGGCTCACCTAGGATATAGTGAGGTAAAAGAGCTTATCCATGTTAAACTCAGTGCCTGGAATACACCAAGTGTTCTCAACTTGTTAACTATTACTATTTTCTACATTTTGCTTTCTGGTCAGCCCACAGTTGTGTATTTGACCCAACTGACTCCCTAATTATGTAAATAAAATGAGAATAAAGACACAATTGTCCATGGTTTGAGTGTATATATATATATATGGTCATTCCATGCAGACTCAGGCAAATTCACAGAATAATTCCAAATAGTCTTTCCAGTATTCAAGTACTGCAAATGCCACTTCCTTTTCATTTGTTATTCTGATGCTACAGATTTATGGATTCCCACTGTGCCTCTCTGTACCTGTGAAAATGTTATCCAACCCCCCTTCAAGGAACGAAAGGGAGAGTGGAAAGAGAAAAAGAAAATCAGTCTAGCCAATTATTTTTATGAATACAAACAGTCAAATTCAAATGGACAGTGTAGTGTTCCTATAAAGAAAAAAATCTTCACGAATTCACCATTTAATGGAGAGCAGACAGTCGTTAATTTCATAAAAACATATGATGTATATTCATTAATCTATTTGTGAGGTGCTCAGAATTTTCCAGGTGCAATGCTTATTACTGGCATTAAATGCACTGCAATTGGCAGAAGCAGACAGTGAATAATACAAATAAATCCATGTGCATGGAAAAAAAAAGCCCTGGGAAGTCTCCGAGACACTACAATTAAGGTGAGATAGACAGCAGCTCTTCTGAAGGAGGAGAATAAGCGGAATCAAGAGCTTTCAATATGGCTTCATGAAGGATTACTCAAAGATCTAAGGGCATAAAGAGAAACCCTGCGGGGAAAATGGAAAATACAGATTGGAACCAAAGAAACTAGAGAAAGGATAAGGACAGAAAAAAGAATGTGAGAGAGGCAGAAGCTCAGTCAATGGCATTCTATCCTTGCCGAGAGAGGGAGCCATGGCAGGAGAATTGCCCCTTAATTAATACAGCTCGTTCTCAACTTACTAACCAGCTCTAAGTTCATTGGTAAGTCAGCGAGTTGAAACCCAGAAAACATTTTCCCATGGAAACATTATTCATGGTGGTTTGGCTTTCTGGACAGCCCACAATAGGGTATTGAACCCAAAATGAAATTGAATACAGAACCAAATCCTTAAAAATATGATTTCAACTGTATCTAGCCAGCATTTTTAATATTGCGCCTTTAGAAAAAACAGTTCAAGTTCAAGTGTGGGCTGCATTGAATGAGGCCTGAGTTTCGGCCAACACCTACAGCATTCCCCAAGTGACCTCATGGCTACACAAACAGCATATTCTCAGAGAGGCCATTCCTGACCATCTTATTTCAAACTTCAACACCCTCCCTCCAGTGCTAATTATCTTCCCTGTTTTTTTCTTTCCTCAGTAGGGTAGCATCCAACATGCTATCTATATTGACATATTGATTTACTTATTGATTGCCTCCTCTGGGAGAATGTAGACTCAATGAGGGTAGGGATTCTCATCTATTTTCTCAGTAATGTATCCCCAGAGCCTAGAGCAGCATCTAATAGGCAATAGACAACCAAAACATAGGCTTCCCAGATTGTACTAGTGGTTAAAAAAAAAAAAAAAAAACAACTCACTTATCAATGCAGGCCACACGTAAGAGATGTGGGTTCAATCACTGGGTCAGGACGATCCCCTGGAGGAGGAAATGGCAACCCATTCCAGAATTCTTGACTGGGGAATCCCATGGACAAAGGAGCCTGGCGAGTTACAGCCCATAGGTGGGCAAAGAGTCGGACATGACTGAAGCAACTTAGCACACATGCACAACCAAAGCATTTATGTTGAACTTGTTTATTTACTTGTTTATCTACTTGTTAACTGCAAACTGGAGCGTGAAAGCTGGAATAGGGGCCGCGTAGACTCTCCTGGATCCATGAAAATGCACAAGGGAAATGAGTCCTCTAAAATCAATCTTTTCCCCAAATACTTTGAATCAGAGAAAGGAATGGGTGTTTTAGGGAAGCACAATTGGGAGAATGGCAGGAAATAAGAAATACAGAATTTTGGAATTCCGCACTACGCATGCACAATCTTAGCCTCTGGGCAAAAAATTCCTAAGTTCTTCTTGTCTCTCCGATACTCACATGACCTTGGACAAGACATTGACTACAGAATCATTTTTTCTCACTGTTTAACAGAAAGGTGATGCTCTTTGTACCCTGCAGGTCTTTTGATGAAGACCAAGTGGGTAATAAATGTAACCGAGCTCTGAAACAATAAAGTGCATCCTAAAATAAAACAATCATGTTGCTGAAAGGGTGATTTCCATAGACAAATTGTGAGATTAAATCTTTGTTGATCCTCTGTGGGATGCTGGGGCAGTATTTTTCTGAATATAGCAATCTATAGATTGCTCTTAGCTCCATAATCTACATATGAAAAATAGGTAGAAAGGCTAAGAAAAATGTCTATGCAATTGGCTCAATGACACTATGATGTAAAAAAAACTTTTTTGAATTGCAAAATTATATTTTAGTTCAAATATAACTTTCTCAGAGACAATTTCCTGGACACCTTGCTCGGTGAGCATAAGTCAGGTCCAACTTTCCAACTCTTTGCAACCCCATGGATGGTAGCCCACCAGACTCCTCTGTCCATGGGATTCTCCAGGCAAGAATATTGGAGTGGTCCTTCTCTGGGGGATCTTCCCAACCTAGGGATTGAACCCGCATCTCCTGCATTGCAGGTGGATTCTTTACTGCTGAGCCACCTACCTCTCTATCCATCAAAAATTTAATATCTCCTTGCTCATAATATCTTTTCTTTTTTTCAAGATGTCAGCCATGGATAATAATATGAGGAAAACATAATTTATTTATTTGTTTGCTGATTGCAGCCATGAAATTAAGAGACACTTGCTCCTTGTAAGGAAAGTTATGACCAACCCAGACAGCATATTAAAAAGCAGAGACATTACTTTGCTAACAAATGTCCATCTAGTCAAGGCTATGGTTTTTCCAGTATTCATGTATGGATGTGAGAGTTGGATTATAAAGAAAGCTGAGTGCCAAAGAGTTGATGCTTTTGAACTGGGGTGTTGAAGAAGACTCTTGAGAGTCCCTTGAACTGCAAGGAGATCCAACCAGTCCATCCTAAAGATCAGTCCTGGGTGTTCACTGGAAGGACTGATGTTGAGGCTGAAACTCCAATACTTTGGGTGTTCATTGGAAGGACTGACGTTGAAGCTGAAACTCCAATACTTTGGCCTCCTGATGCGAAGAACTGACTCATTGGAAAAGACCCTGACGCTGGGAAAGATTGAGGGCAGGAGGAGAAGGAGATGACAGAATTTGAGATGGTTGGATGGCATCATCAACTCAATGGACATGAGTTTGGGTAGGCTCTGGGAGTTGGTGATAGACAGGGAGGACCGGCGTGCTGCAGTTCATGGGGTCACAAAGAATCGGACATGACTGAGCAATTGAACTGAACTGAACTGATGTGGTCTCCCCACTTTTCCTATCCTGCTAGTTCCATGACCACAGGATCATTTTGTCTTGTTTACTAATGAATATCCAGGCTTCCCTGGTGGCTCAGTGGTAAAGAACCCATCTGCCAAAGCAGAAGATGAGGGTTCAATTCCTGAGTCAGGAAGATCCCCTGGAGGAAATGGCAACCCACTCCAGTCTGGGAAATCCCACGGACAGAGGGGCCTGGCGGGCTACAGTCCAAGGGGTCACAAAGAGTCGGACACGACTGAGCAACTGAACAACAACAACAATGAATAGCCAGAAACCAGTGCATACCTGCCACTCAGAAAGCACTCAATAAATATCAGTTGAGTGATCCAACTAATGTGTAGGTAAATGAATGAGTAAATGAACAATGAATGAATGAAAACATGAATGCATACACACGTACATACATACAGGCTCCAAGGCCACAGTCTTAATAGGAAAACTGTATCCACCTGGCCGTTCTTCGCATGCATGAGCTAACAACAAAATATCACAGTGTTTGTATTCCATTTTAGCAAAGAGGTCTTTCCTGGTAAAAGAGTTAACCAGTGACCAATGAGAAGAGCTAAAGTGATCTGTGGGTCCCTGATTTTGTCCCTACTTTTCATTCAAGCTTGTCATTCCCACAGGCTCAGACAAGTCCTGCTTGACTGGCTAAACCTGTCAGGCAAAGCCCTATTTAATTACAGCCGGAGAAGCTGGCTCGCCATTCACAAGTCTATCTTCAGACAGGTTTGTCCAACAAAGCCCAGATATGTGTGTCTGCTCTTATATTCAGGCTGACTGGTCTGTGGTGGGATGGGCAACGTCCTCATGGGGAATTGGAAATATTAGAGTGAAGACCAGCCACAGAACTCTCACCCTACAGGGTCCCAAGACCTGAATGACCACCAGGCACTGATATCTAGGAGAAAAATCAGACACTGTTGAAAATAAGGCTCAAAGAAAGAACATAAAGCATCAAATCCACCTTTCTCTGCAATGCAGCTTATTAGAAAGGGCTCTGCCTTGGGAGTCAGAGATCTAATTGATTTTGGACTCATTTACTTACTGTGTCATTTACAATTTTCTTTTTCCTCATTGGAAAAGGTGGATAAAAAGATCTCTCCCTCAATGCTGTAGAGGTTAGAAGCATATGTAATAGTAGACGTATAGTAAGAATTTTTAAATCACAGTTATTATTATTTTCTGGATTGTGTGGTTTTTTCATAAGTCTTGCCATACAAATGGTTTGCACAGGGGTGTGTATATTCCTGGGCTTCCCAGGTGTCACTAGTGGTAAAGAATCTACCTGCCAATACAGGAGACATAAGAGAAATGGGTTCAATCCCTGGATCAGGAATATCCCCCTGGAGGAAGACATGGCAACCCACTTCAGTATTCATGCCTGGAGAATCCCATGGACAGAAAAGCCTGGTGGGCTGTGGTCCATAGGGTCACAAAGTGTCAGACACAAATGCAGCAGCTTATCACAAATGCACGCATGTTTATATGCCTTTAGCTCAATGGTTGCCAACCTTGGCTACCCATGCTGGGGACCTAGGGTGCTTAAAAAGGATTCATGCCTAGGTGCTTCACCCAAAGATTCTGAAGAAATTGGTGTAAACTGCTGCTTGGAAGTGGATTTTTAAAACCTTCCCAGTTGATTTTACTGAGTAAACAAGGTCAAGGACCGCTGCTCTGTCTGAAAACTTCCCCAACCAAAGACTTAACACCAAAAAAAGACAAAACTCTCTTCCTTTCTACCCCACAAAGTGCTAACATCGGAAGGACTTTCTAACAGAAAAGTAAGCCCTTGTGTTCTACAATGAGTTTAAGTGGAGATGCTCTTGGAGGGGTCACTAATTTACATTGATATTAGGATAGCAGAGACGCTCTGGAGCAAACTTTGAGAGAAGAAAATACAATGGGACATCAGGAGGGGACAAGGAATGTGCAACAAAACAATTTCCTGATTTCTCACCAGTTCTTTGATCTGTTAGCAAGCTCAGAACATTGTACTTGATCGCCATAGAGAATAATATCATCAGCCAGAACCTCTTCATTGTTTTCACTTTGTCTTTTTTATTTAAACTTTTTGGTGATTGTCTTTTTTCGAATGGTAATTGTCCTCGGGTTAATTTTACCAGTTCCTTTATTTTGAGACATTTATGATTTTGTGGAGAAGGGAATTGGGAATAAACAAACGAGTAAGATGTTTCACAATTTTGCTGAAGCTTTGCCCTGCATTACTTTCCAAACATAAAAATATCTGCCTGATCACCAGTAACTCAGACTAGCTCTCAAATAGTAGCATAAATAGTAATAGTAGTAATAAAAAAAAAAACAAAATTAATCATTTCTGAGTGCTTACTCTCTGCCAGACACTATTTGAAGCAATTTGCCTGTATTAACCCATTCAGTCCTCACAACAGCCTTATGAGCTAGATCATGTTTTAAATAAGTTGCCAAGTTCTTATAGCTAGTCATGCATGTGTACTCAGTCACTAAATCATGTCTGACTTTGTGACCCCATGGACTTAGCCCACCAGGCTCCTCTGTCCATGGGATTTCCCAGGCAAGGATATTGGAATCGGTTGCCATTCTCTTCTCCATAGGATCTTCCTGACCCAGGGTCAAACCCATGTCTCCTGCATTGGCAGATAGATTCTTTTAACACTGAGCCACCTGGGAAGCCATCCTATAGCTAGAAAGGGGAGTTAAGAGTATGGTTACCCCCCATCCCCAAAAGAATAGACAACACCCAGTTTATTTAGAATTTCAGATAAACAATGACCAATTTTTTTTAGCACAGCTATGTCTCAAACATTACGTGGGGGACTTCCCTGGTGTTGTAGTAGACAACTCCGAGTTCTCAATGCAGGGGGCCTGGGTTTGATCCCTAATTGGGGAATTAGATCCTGCATGCTGCAACTAAGAGTTCACATGCTGCAAGGAAGATTGAAGATCCTGCATGTTGCAACTAGCCCTGGCACAGTCAAATAAATAAGTAAATTTTAAGAAAATTACATGGGCCATAATTTTTTTGGTATAAGCATGTTCCGTGTAATACTGAGCACATATTTATACTGAAAAACTGGTCATGGTTTAGCTGAAGTTCTAATTTAATTGAGTGCCCTGTAGTCTGATTTGCTAAACCTGGCAACTCTAGTTAGGAGCCAAAGGCAAACCATCTCACTCCAGACCCTGTGCTGTCAGCATCATGCTCTCCTGTCTCTCCCTCAAAGAATGATGACCAGTTCCATCATTCTGGAGATTTGGGAACAGAGGTCCAAGCAGGACACTTGACTGCCCCAAACCAGCAGCCATGCCTGTCATCAGCCTCTGTCTCTTCCTCTCTGCAAAGGGGCCAGGTAGAATACCTTCAGGCACAGCCCTGATCCCAATTCCCAGCTGAAAGCATTCATGGCAGCCCTGCTGGGATCAACATTTTAAGATTTAGTATCTCGCAGTCATTTCAGCCATGGAGTCCTAGATCTGAGAAGCTGTCTATTTTCCCTTTCATCCTCCATCCACTGTGAGCCCCATCTCAGTAGCTGGACTGCAACCCAGACTTCTGTCCAGAGTGGTCATTTCGGTTAAATGATTTAGTGCATCTGCCCCTTCCAAGGCTGAGTGAGTCTTACTTACTAGACAACTCCTTTACTTATCTTGAATTTTTGTCCATCATTAATTACTTCTGAAACCTCTGCTCCCAAGATACCAGACTTGGCCTGCTGGACAGAACCTTCTCTGTGTAAGTCTGTCCGCATTGTTTGCCTGCCAGCTCCTAGCCTATGCCAATGGATGGCTCCTGCTATAGGTCTTAGTCCTTTCCACCTGCCTTGTCCAGCTGCAAGCAAGCAGCCAGTCAGCCCTGGCTGGATCCCAAGAGAAGACAACATGAACAGTCTCTTCTGCCTGGCATCTTCCTAACCCCAAGTTTTATCCTCTTTTAGTGACTTCAATTCACCATTCTACAGATTTGGACCTCCCTCTGAGAGTTTAGAGTGCTTGGGGGTTTATAAGAGTAATGACAAGAGGAATACACAAAAGCTTTGTTTATCTCCAAAAAAGAAAACTCAGTGGTACGCACGCAATAAACCTTGAGGCAAATATTAGGAGGGGAAAAACTATCTGAATTCAAGAACTACAGGAAACTGGGGTTGATTTTTTTTAATAACAAATCATGCCAGACAACCTAATTAGCATTTTGATGGTGTTATGACATGACTAGTTAATGTAGCAGTTGGTGGTAATATCCTGGATCTTTCTTTTAATGAATCATTTGATAGCATCTCATGAAATTTTTACTCACTCTTATCACTGTTGCAATTTGTTCATTGCTTCTTAATAAACATACAGACAAACAAGTTTCCTGCCCAAGGGAGCTTACAATCAACAAGAAAAGTCAAGCAGAGAAGGGGTTCCCACAGGAAGGAAAATGAAACTTCTTACTACCAACACAGCCTGCTCTAAATTACCAAGTGCACTGGCCATATCATCAGTCATCTCCACAAACACTTGTTAAATGTTAATCTGCACATGGTGATGTGTAAGAACTCCAGGGAGTGAAACAGACATGGTCCATGCCCAGCAGGAATTGACAATCCAGAGAGCTGTAGTTATTAACCGGAGAGAAAAGACTGGGTTTTACTTCTCTTCTCTCCTCTTGCTGGGTAGCTCACTCAATTAGTCTTGCTTTTGCCTGTAAAACAGTCATGATGTTTGCTGGGCTTGTTTTCCTACGTATGCTTGGGAGTACAGGAGTTGATTTCTGCAGGTGCTGAATATTTTTCCCCTAAAATTAATTAGATTTGCTTTTTGATTGTTTGTCAAATCTCAAGTCCTTCCCTGTAGAACTATGCCTTCATTTGGATTCTAACTTAATTTTTAACACATGTTTGAGTATATAGTCCCGCTCATCTTTCAAGAGCAGATTTCAAAAGAAACTTTAGAGTAAAGTATGCCCTTGCCAATGGTACATTAAGCCTTAATATAATTTACCTATGCTTCTGTATATAGATGTGTATAAACACCTCCATCCATAAGTACATATTACATGTAATGTGAATATATTAAATAACAATCAGGATTTATTGGGTGATCGCGAAGTTTTAGGTACTACACTGGCATACTTACCTTCTCATTCAATCTCACAAGACCTTCTAAAAAACATAAGGGTATTATTTACATTTCATAGATGAGGAAATGAAAACACAAATCAGACACCCAGTAAGTCCTAAAACTAGGATTTGAACCAACTGTCTGACTCCAGATCTAGGTTCCTATCTACCCCTCTGTTGCTGTGATTGAAATTTTATTTTTAACATCTGTATTTGCAAAATTCTACCTGGGAAATTCTGAGGCTCAACCAGTCTGAGGCACAAATATGCTTAGTGTGCTGTCACCTCATGGGCGCTTCTTGATCACTTCCATGGGACAGCTGGCCACAGCCGTCCTGTCGCTGCTCAGCACCTCCTGGGCTGGGTTCTGCCTTCACTGCTCTCTCCTAGGACCCATGTGCTCTGACTGGCAGCTTTCACCTTGAGAACACAGCCTCTCCCCTCACCCTGTATCCCTCTCACTATCCAAAGAATTCTCAAACACAACACAATTTACTTTTCTGTGCTAGTGAAGATTTATGAGCATACAAAGTGTCTACCGGCAGGCAATTACAGCCCACTTGAAAATGCCTTTGCAGAAAGCTGAAATCTGATAAGAAAGCAAAGTGAGATTCTCAGAGGGAGCCAGCCTCACATTCTGCTTTTCCAACGTTCAAATCATCCCAATTTGGGAGCGCAAGATCTTTGAACTTGCAAAGGTTGACTTTTGTGCTTCAATAGACAATACACTTCAACACTTTTCCAGGACCATAGCACGGAACCCTCTGCTTACTGGGTGGGACAAAACAAGTCCCAGGTCCTCCAGCCATCCTGCCCACCCAAGAGGCTTTCCATTGCTGCCAGCACATGGCTCTAACTGAAGCAATTAGAAGCAAGTAAGTCATCATGCTTTTCACTATATGACACCACAACCCCTGGCCCAAGTTAATTAGACCAAGATTGTCACCTGACTCTAAGCTGCCATGTATACTCTGTCTAGTGATCCATGAATCAGCTGCACATGAGAATTCCACCCAACAGGGTGCTTCATGCTGGATAACCACTAATGAAACTAATCAACTCTTCTCTCATTCTCTCTTTCTCTCCTTCCTTCCCTCCCTCCAACTCTCAGAGCATTTGAATGTGAGAAACAGTAGGAAACAGGAGAATAAAGTATACAATAGAGCCAGAAGGTAGAGGTGAGGAAGAGAGGGTGGAGTTGAGACCACCTGTCATTAGGAGCCAGACCATCACCCTCTGATGACTTTGGGAGTGGAAGCCTCAGATCCTTATTGCTGAACCAGGGACCAGAGGACCAGAAATACAGTGTAACCATGCACTCTCCTGCTGTTAGGGACAGTTTCCTGGGTTGGGACTTATGTGGGCTCATTGACTCTGTGCCAGAAAGGACCCAACACACAGTTCAATGCTTTTGCCACCATCTTGAAATTCTTCACAGACTCAGAGCAAGGAGCCTCATGTTTGCATTTTGCACTGAGCTTGGCAAATTATCCAACTGGCCCTGCCTCCTATCATCTTTCAAGGCACAGCCTTTTGTCAGATAAGATTGTTTTCCACCCCTCCCAAAGATCCAAGCTTTGTGAGTTCTGATACTTATTCAATCATGGGAGCCCTCTTTAAGGAAAAGGATACAAACTTATGGATATAAGCCAAAGCGTTTGACTGTGTGGATTACAACTGTGGAAAATTCTTCAAGAGATAGGAATATCAGACCACCTTAACTGCTTCCTGAGAAATCCGTATGCAGGTCAAGAAGCAACAGTTAGAACTGAACATGGAACAAGAGAATGGTTCCAAATCGGGAAAGGAGTATGTCAAGGCTGTATATTGTCACCCTGCTTACTTAACCTAGATGCAGAGTACATCATGGGAAATGCCAGGCTGGATGAAGCACAAGCTGGACTCAAGACTGCTGGGAGAAATATCAATAACCTCAGATACGCAGATGACACCACCTTTATGACAGAAAGCGAAGAAGAACTAAAGAGCCTCTTGATAAAAGCGAAAGAGGAGAGTGAAAAATTTGGCTTAAAGCTCAACATTCAGAAAACTAAGATCATGGCATCTGGTCCCATCACTCCATGGCAAGTAGATGGGGAAACAATGGAAACAATGAGAGACTTTATTTTTGGGGTTTCCAAAATCACTGCAAATGATGACTGCAGCCATGAAATTAAAAGACGCTTGCTCCTTAGGAGAAAACCTATTTCCAACCTAGACAGCATAATAAAAAGCAGAGATACTACTTTGCCAACAAAGGTCCACCTAGTCAAAGCTATGGTTTTTCCAGTGGTATGTATGGATGTGAGAGTTGGACTATAAAGAAAGTTGAGTGCTGAAGAATTGATGCTTTCGAACTGTGATGTTGGAAAAGACTCTTGAGAGTCCCTTGAACTGCAAGGAGATCCAACCAGTCCATCCTGAAGGAAATCAGTTATGAATATTCATTGGAAGGACTGATGCTGAAACTGAAACTCCAATTCTTTGGCCGCCCGAAGTGAAGAACTCACTCATTGGAAAAGACCCTGATGCTGGGAAAGATTGAAGTCAGGAGGAGAAGGGGATGACAGAGCATGAGATGGCTGGATGGCATCAATGGCTCGATGGACATGAGTTTGAGTAAACTCCGGGAGTTGGTGATAGACAGGGAGGCCTGGCATGCTGCGGTTCATGGGGTCGCAAAGAGTTGGACACGACTGAGTGACTAAACTGAACTGAACTGAATCTGCTGGCTTCTCAGGAAAATGTCCAAAAGCACCTCAGGGTGACTTGTTACAGTCCCTTGGCTACCAGGAGGTTGACACAGTAAGGTCTGGGGAAGATAGGATCATCAAGACCTCTAGTCTGGACAAATACTTTCCAACTACACTAGCAGCATCTTTTCCTATACTAGCTTTCCTCTTATTTGTTTTTTGTTTTGTTTTCTTAATCTGGTTTGTTTTCAACTCTTCTACAAACCACCAAAAACAGAATCCTGGAATTTTCTGTTCCCTAGTTTTTACTGAGTGAAAACATTTTTCTCTCTTTTTATTCCCTTTTAATTATCCAGATACTAATGTATTTTGTTTGCCATTATATTCTTTTTACATTTAACAGCTTATGTTATTATCTTTTAACACATATACATAAGATACTAGAAATATTCTCTACTCCAGAGCATTTGAGAAAGACAATTTACCTATCTCCCAAACTGCACAGCACCTTCCTATTCTTAGAACTTGGCTTAGATTTAGTTTTCTCTAACATTGCTGGTTTAACTAGGAGAAGATAGCAAGCCTGTTTCAATTCATTTGGATCATGGTTTGATGAACCCATATATGTCAAAGTATTTAGTACAGTGTAATGCTCAAAGTAGAGATTCAATAAATGCTTATACATTTTTGTTCCTCTGATTCAAAGGTTAAAAAAGGATGAGAGATTGACATTTTAAATGTCAACTGAAGTTTCTTTTCTTGAAAAAAATGTGACCCAATTTTCACCTGTAAGACTGAGTGATTAAGTCCCAAAACACTCACTGTCTCATTTTAATTTTTTTATATAAGCTATTCTAAAATATAATTCTTAATTCTAAAATGTACAGAGTAGCCTTAAATTAAGTTAATTGCTGGAATCAGTCGAAATATTTCACTATCTCTTTCCACTGTATTATGGCACACTGGTTTTAAAGCAGTTAATAGTTCTAGAAAATAATGTATTAGCAGTCAAAAATATGAATCAATGATATTACTTCAATACTATTTCAGAAGCAATCAGGATGGTTGAATTAATAACATCCTATTATTTTATTATTGCATAAGAATTTATAGCTGTGCTGACACCACGCCAGGACTAATTCTCCCTTTTATTGGACTTTATTAGACAATGTATGGCAGGGCTTTCTCCAATGTCCCTGGGGAATCCCAGAATGACCCAGGCCAGGTCACTTTCTTAACCCTCACCCAGTAACACATTACTCTTTTGTCTCTCCAGGTTCACACAAAGTTCATGCATAAAAATACCTGCCTAAACCAGAGGTCAGCCAATCAACAAGGTAGCATTTGAACACTTAAAACTTAAATCCAACTTATGTTTGATAAGAAATATATTATGGGCTTTCCGTTAGCAGCCAACTTTGACAGGGTGATCTATCTTTAGATTGATGCTTTTGAACACTGAACGGATCTGCTTTTGCCTGGCTGTACTGAACCTGAATTTGCTAACCTTTATGCCAAAGGTATATATATATGGGAAGAAACTGTCAATGGGTCATAAATTGAAGAAGGAATTACATGCAATGCTTCTTACTCAGCAAGAGAATTTACGAAAGTTTTGGGTGACCATAGGTTGAAAAGCTCACTGCAACTGCCTTATATTGTGAGGTAAAGTTTAGATTTTGGTCTGCTATTGCCGTCTGGCTGTATGATACCTGTTTGTGGTCCACAGGCAGATCATCTCAGCCACCTCTTCATTTAAATAATATTTACCAAACACCTAACATACACTAAACATGATTCTAAACAGCAGGGATACTACATGGAGCAAGGCATTCTTTTCCTAGAGATCATACTCCAGTCTCCCCTCCTCACTCACAGATATAATTTACAGGACATTGATCTTGCCTTAGCCAGGAGTACAATGAGGAAAAGTTTCAAGCTTGTCATTTCCACCATCCCTTGTTCCTAACTTTAGAGAAGCCTTTTTTAAAATTAAGTTTATAGACCACTCATATTCCAATATATTCAAACCTTTTCTATTTTCCCAGAATATAGCAATGGCCATTGCAAAACCATTATATTACTCAATTTCATACACTTTTATTCACGAAAGAGAATGAAATTGGGCAGGTGTCATTTGGCTGTAATAAAATCTGAGATTCAGGAAAATGAGTACAGGAATTATTATGATCAGCTCAACCAACAGAGATTCTTTCTTTCTACTCTTTCTATGTTGGGTTGATTTCTCTCAGGAAAACAAATATTAGTGTGTTTTTCTAAGAAATAAGACAAGCAGACATAGAATAACACGCTGAAACTTTAATAGATCTTATGAACCATCATTTCAAAACTTTCTGTTCACATAGAAGTGGTCTTTACCTGTGCTGCCTTCCGCCTCGTTCATCTAGCTAAATCCTTGTCATCAGGGAGCATTCTCCCCAGCATCACCTCCTCCAGCTCCAAGGCTAATTCCACGGCCCTTTCTGTGTTCCCATTTGTCCTACATGTATCTACACCAGAACATAGACCATATCAGACTGACATTATGTGTTCATGAATCTCTTTCCTAATGACACTGAAGTTTTTCAGTGGCAGAAACAACATCTCTTGGTTCCTTTCTGTATCTCAGCCTGCAGAAGGAGCTAATAATACATGGCAGACTCATACGGTGCTTATAACCTGATGTGACCTGCTTGAGTTTATATGGTACAATTACAGCAGATCCAGGACTAAGACACAGCACTGTAGCTTGTGGTCTTGGACTCTTTCCACATCACATGAAGGAGTAAGCAGGAGGAGAAAACCTTGTAAATTGAAAAGGGAAGTCTTTGAACAGTCTTTTTAGGCCAAACTAATGAAAGTGAGAGGGCGATTTTGCCCCAGAGCCTGTGCCACCCACGTGATCCCATGACTGTTCAACAGCTGCTAAAGATAAGCAGCCTTGAGTCCAATGAAATAGAAAGGGAACAGCAATCAATATTTGTTGAGTACCTGCTATGTTCCTGGAACCTATCACATACTATCTCCTTTAAAGCAAGGTCTCTATAGGATTCTGTATTCTGATTTCCTTGCTTTCATCTTTCCTGGTGAAACTGTTTTTAAATAACTGCAAAGGGGGAAAAAATAGAATGACACCAAAAGGATTTGGGAAACCCAGTCTCCTGGTAGCCAATAAATGTGATAATGACCTGATAACCTGCCTAAAAGGTTATCTGATAACCTGTACAAAAAAGATCTTCATGACCCAGATAATCACGATGGTGTGTTCACTCACCTAGAGCCAGACATCCTGGAATGTGAAGTCTAGTGGGTCTTAGGAAGCATCACTACGAACAAAGCTAGTGGAGATGACAGAATTCCAGTTGAGCTATTTCAAATCCTAAAAGATGATGCTGTGAAAGTGCTGCACTCAATATGCCAGCAAATTTGGAAAACTCAGCACTGGCCCCAGGACTGGAAAAGGTCAGTTTTCATTACAATCTCAAAGAAAGGCAATGCCAAAGAATGCTCAAACTACCACACAATTGCACTCATCTCACAAGCTAGTAAAGTAATGACCAGAATCCTCCAAGCCAGGCTTCAGCAATACGTGAATGATGAACTTCCAGATGTTCAAGTTGGTTTTAGAAAAGGCAGAGGAACCAGAGATCAAATTGCCAACATCTGCTAGATCATCGAAAAAGCAAGAGAGTTCCAGAAAAACATCTATTTCTGCTTTATTGACTATGCCAAAGCCTTTGACTGTGTGGATCACAATGAACTGTAGATAATTCTTCAAGAGATGAGACTATCAGACCACCTGACCTGCCTCTTGAGAAGCCTGTAGGTTTCTCAAGGTCAGGAAACCTGCAGGTCAGGAAGCAACAGTTAGAACTGGACATGGAACAACAGTCGGGTTCCAAATAGGAAAAGGAGTACATCAAGGCTGTATATTGTCACCCTGCTTATTTAATTTATATAGAGAGTACATCATGAGAAATGCTGGTCTGGAGGAAGTATAAGCTGGAATAAAGATTGCTGGGAGAAATATCAATAACCTCAGGTATACAGATGACACCACCATTATGGCAGAAAGTGAAGAACTAAAGAGCCTCTTGATGAAAGTGAAAGAGGAGAGTAAAAAATTGGCTTAAAACTCAACATTCAGAAAACTAAGATCATGGCATCTGATCCCATCACTCCATAGCAAATAGATGGGGAAACAGTGGAAACAGTGGCTGACTTTTTTTGCTTGGGCTCCAAAATCACTACAGATGGTGACTGAACCCATGAAATTAAAAGATGCTTACTCCTTGGAAGGGAAGTTATGACCAACCTAGACAGCATGTTAAAAAGCAGAGACATTACTTTGTCAACAAAGGTCTGTCTAGTCAAGGCTATGGCTTTTCCAGTCATCATGTATGGATGTGAGAGTTGGACTATAAAGAAAGCTGAGTGCTGAAGAATTGATGCTTTTGAACTGTGGTGTTGGAGAAGAGCCTTGGGAGTCCCTTTGACTGCAAGGAGATCCAACTAGTCTATCCTAATGGAGATCAGTCCTAGGTGTTTATTAGAAGGACTGATGTTGAAACTGAAACTCCAATACTTTGGCCACCTGATGCAAAGAGCTGACTGTTTTGAAAAGACCCTGATGCTGGGAAAGATTGGGGGCAGGAGGAGAAGGGGACGACAGAGGATGAGATGGTTGGATGGCATCACCAACTCAATGGACAGGAGTTTGGTTAAACTCCGGGAGTTGGTGATGGACAGGGAGGCCTGGCGTGCTGCAGCTCATGGGGTCGCAAAGAGTCGGACATGACTGAGCGACTGAACTGACTGATTTATCAGTGATTAGATGAATAGAGCCCCAAACTAGGGTAAATACAACATAGGTGCTTGAGAAAAAATAGCTTACAGTAGGAATAAGACTAGTTTGAAGGCTGACATGGTAAAGGTGAAAATTTCCTCAGTCAACTTCTATTATGGGACTTCCCAGGTGGCATAGTGGATAAGAGTTGACCTGCCAATGCAGGGGCCACAGATTCGATCCCTAATCCAAGAAGATCCCACATGCCTCAGAACAACTAAGCCCATTCACCACAACTACTGAACCAGCGTGCCTAAAGCCTGTGCTCTGCAACAAGAGAAGCCACCGCATTGAGAAGCGAGTGCACAGCAGCAAAGAATAGTCCCCAATCGCTGCAGCTGCAACTAGAGAAAGCCCACACAAAAAGCAAAGAAGACCAAACACAGCCAAAAATAAATTTAAAAAAAGTTCCATATGACACAATTTTGCTATGCCACCAATTTCCTATGCCATCAGCAACCACCTCTGGCCTATGCTAAAGCAACAAGAAAGAAGATAAATATTAGCATCCAAAAACACATGTTCTGTTCTTAGATCCCTCTCTCCATGAAGTTTGAATTGTTCTTATTGCATGAACTGTTGAACCAATTAGCAGTTTCTAGAAACCCCAAAGGCCTATTTTGCACATTATTGTTCCTCCTCTTTCCAACCCTCATGTACCCAGTGATTCTAAGTATGCATTTTAAAAATATTGTTTCTTTTTATTCTGACTATATAGAAATGTGCTTAATTGGGCCTTTGTCATTTAGGGAGAGTGAACAGATGGAGGAAGGAAAATTAATAACTAAATTTCCCCACCTCATTGATTGAGCCCATCACAAAGAATATTAGAATGCTTGAGATTCCTTCTCATGCTTTAGAATATGATCCTAGAAGCCACCAAGCAGTTTGCAGAATTCTTAAAGCAAAGCTATTCCATTATCAGTGTAACAAGCATGAACCACATCTTCAGTTTGAGAATCAAAGACAATTCATCCTTTGTGTTTTTGCCCAAATTTACTTGCTCCACCTCTGCTCTGTCCCTCACACCTGAAGACTAGTACCTCCTATGGGTCTCCATTCACAGCTCGAATAACCAAGAATCACACTATTTTCTTAATCCAACATAGAGACCTATCTCTAAACACATCCTGAAAACGGGACAGGGATGCCCCATAAATCTACAAGTCAGAGACTTCTAATATTTTCTTTTAATGAAGTTTATTTGCGCATTGCACCTTAAAGTCTTTTATTATATTCTGTGAAAGTGAAAGAGTGTTAGTTGCTCAGTCATGTCCGACTCTTTGCGACCCCATGAACTTTAGTCCTCTCGCCTCCTCTGTTCATTGAGTTCACAAGGCAAGAACACTGGAGTGTGCTGCCATTCCCTTCTCCAAGGGAACTTCCCGGGTCTCCTTCATTGCAGGTGGATCCTTCACTGTCTGAGACACCAGGGAAGCTCACCTTTTCTATCTTACTTCATGTCAAAAATATGCTGATTAGAACCACTAAAATGATTTTACTCTACCATGCATTGCACTTGAGAAGCTGGGGGTGGGTGCAATTTTCAATGTTGCTGTCACATGGCGCTGCTGTTTAAAACAAACCCAACTCCTTACCAGCTGGTACAGTGACACTACCATTTTCCAGACATGCAGATGACAGGGTTGTTCCACCCCTGGACTCCCATAATTAGAGCTCTTTGAACATGAACACCATGCATGGGGGAGGGATGCAAGGGTTGGTGGACACCAAAGTAAGAGACTAGCCTTAGTCAGGTGCTGGGCAAAATACCAGCAGTTCCCTCACGATACCCTGGAAGTTGGAGTTAGTTCTCAAACACGTTCCAGACTTGCCCTTCTCTCAAAGTGGATCGCCCCTTAAGGGGCCTGTACGATCCCTTTTATGATGATTGTAAATGCAGAATAATATTCAACTTTTGATGAGTTTCAATAGTCTTTATATTTACATAGCTTAAAAAAATCTCTCAAAAATTACCAAATAACCAACCTGCCCCATTTATAGTCTGAAAAGTGAAAGTCTCTCAGTCGTGTCTGACTCTGCAACCCCATGGACTGTAGCCCGCCAGGCTCCTCTGTCCATGGAATTCCACAGGCCAGAATACTGGAGTGGTTAGCCATTCCCTTCTCCAGGGGATCTTCCCAACCCAGGGATCGAATCCAAGCCTCCAGCATTGCAGGTGGATTGTTTACCGTCTGAGCTACCACTACCTAGATAGCAAAAGAGGCAGGTGTATTTAGTATTGCAACCTCACTAGAGTAAAACATGGATAATGATATCTCACCTAAGTTGAGACATCACCCTAAGATGCTCACCTAAGTGTCTCACCCTCTGTTGCTGCTGCTGTTATTGTTGCTCAGTATCCAAGTCACGTCTGACTCTGCGACCCCATGGACTGTAGCCTGCCAGGCTCCTCTGTCCTCCACCGTATCCCAGAGTTCGCTCAAAATTATGTCTGTTGAGTCAGTGATGCCATCCAACCATCTCAGTAGGCCTCCTGCTTCGCTGTAAAGAGCTAAGAGAGGAAGGACCAAGACTCTATTCAGTAAGATTCTCTTTAATAAGATAATTGTTAAAGTATCTTCAATAATTCATATTGGTCAAGTCTTTTCATCTTTCTGCATTGCTCTGGCTCTGCTTCTCGGACAGAGGTCATCATAACTTTCCCACCTAACTGCAAGTTTCTTGTAAAACTGATGAGACATCAGATGTTGCAGGGCTGGAAAAAGTTCTTAAATGATCCTAATACAAACATAACATGATTATCCATGCGACCTTAGAGCTCTCTCCAAGGAAACCTTTCCACTAAAAAATTGAAACTGAAGAGAAAGAAGCCTTGTTTCTAAGAACATATTTTGTTTAAAGTAGGAAACCACCCTCCTAGCAACGAGAACTCTAAGGATTTCATCATTATAACCTTTTCTTCCGGAATCAAAACTGCCTTTTCTACTCACCCCTGAAGCCACTTCAATAAAGGCTCTTCCTAGTGGGCACTCAGAGGAAGTCATTTGTTTGATGTATATATTTAATTTTGTGTATACTTTTGCACCTCATCTGCAAATCTCACTTTCTATATTTATCTCGAGATTCTCTAATTGCCTGCTGATGTAAACCTATTTCTTCAAACAAAAAAGAACCTGTGGACCCAAAGGGAGTATCTTCAAAACCAGGGATAAATAGTAAACAAAAATCAAGGTCAAGGTCAAGGTTTAATCTCATTTTATTTTCTTTAAACCTGAACTTTATAGTCAGAAAAATACTAGACTGATTTTCATTCTTCCTTGGTGAATTCATTACAGGATTGGATATATAACATCTTTTGCTTTGAAAAAAATGAATGCTTTAGAAAGAACAAATTTGCTCTAAATCATTTTTCAAGATTTCCTGTTACTTCATCTAAAGCTGCTTTCCATTAATAATTCCTCAGTACAAAGCATCTAGACACACAGACACCATAATTAGGGAGATTTCAATTACCTATGTGAGGAGGCAGGTAATTGACAATCTAATTAGTCTCATTTCAATTACCATTTTTCTCTTCATTAGAGCAGTTAGTTAGAGAATGGTAAAGGTTTGTAAAACATTCCAAGGCTATGGCATTTTCAAGCTAGATTTGCTAAAGAGTAAGGCTGGACCTTTCCAAGACCAAAGGAACATAAGCAAGAGGAATGCAGTGTCCAAGACAGTTGCTGTGTTTAGAAACCAGACAAGCATATTGGAAGCTCATCAAGCAAAATTATGATTCAAAGCCCTGGGGTGGGAGCTGGCAAGTGATTCAGATAAGATGCATTCATTGTCCAAAGGAGAGGTTATTTGAACTTAGTAAACATTCTCATTTATGGAGTACTTCCTATGGATCAAACTTCACATAGGCACCTACCATGTGGCATTCTCTCATTTTCAAACTAATGTCAACACTCTGAGGTTAATATTATCATCCCCATTTTACACAGGAGGAAACTGAATGACAAATTGTGCAATTTGTTTGAATTATGCAATTTGTCTGAATAGGTTCTGAATATTTCTGTTCATTTCCTGACCCATGGAGGAGAACTTTGCTTTGGATCGCAACAGACCTGGAGATAGATCCCAACTTCTTCACCTACCAACTGTCTCTCCCCAAATACTAAGCTTGTTTTTACCCCCTTAAATTTTTTTTTTTTAAAGTTACCTTTTCCTTGCTGCTGAATATAGGAAAGCCGGTATAAAAATGGATAGATGTATAAAAGTATCCACCTATACATATAGAAAGCTGAAAGTACCTAAAGGACAATTTCCAGTGAACTCTGGGTAATAATGATGTGTCTGTGCAGGTTCATTGATTGTAACAAATGTATCGCTTTGGTGCTGGATGTTGGTACTGGGAGAGATTGCTCATGTGTGGGGATAGAACTCTCTGTACCTTCAACTCAGTTTTGCTGTGAACTAAGTAATATCATGTCTTCACTTGTGGCTCAGCTGATAAAAAATTCACCTGCAATGTGGGAGACTTGGGTTCGATCTCTGGGTTGGGAAAATCCCCTAGAGACTAGAAAGGCTACTCACTCCAGTATTCTGGCCTGGAGAATTCCATGGACTGTATAGTCCATGGGGTCACAAAGAATTGAACAGCTGACCGACTTTCACTTCACTTCAGGTAGTATCAACATATACACTATCATGTGTAAAGTGGATGGCTGGTGAGATGCCATATAATACAGGGAGCCCAGTCAGGCACTCTGTGATGACCTAGAGGAGTGGAATGGGGGGAGAGGAGGGAGGCCCATGAGGGAGGGGACATGTGTGCAATTATGGCTAATTCGCATTGTTGTATGGCAGAAACCAACACAACACTGTAAAAATAAAAAACAAACAAAAAATATCCTTTAATAAGCCATAATGGAAAAAAATATGAAAAAAACTAAATAAATGAAAACATCAAGGTCATTGGTGGTATAGAGCTTCCTAGAGAAAATTCTAAGATTGGTCAAGCCTGTGTCATCTCTCCTCTGAGCCTTCCATCTCTGTTGGTTACATCTTGCTCCTTCCAGTGTCCTGTGTTCCCTCTTTCATCCTACAAGCTTATCAGTTTTTCATGCTTTCCAGATCCTCTTCCCCTTCAGGAACAATCAAGACTTTCCTGAATCTTCCAAGACATCTTAGAGAAAACTGGACATTTACAAAGATTATAGATCTTAACTCAATGTATATAGATGTCATTCATTCATTCATTTCAGTCACTCAGTCGTGTCTGACTCTTTGTGACCCCGTGAACCGCAGCATGCCAGGCCTCCCTGTCCATCACAAACTCCCGGAGTTTACTCAAACTCATGTCCATCGAGTTGGTGATGCCATCCAACCATCTCATTCCTCTGTCATCCTGTTCTCCTCCTGCCCTCAATCTTTCCCAGCATCAGGGTCTTATCCAATGAGTCAGCTCTTTGCATCAGGTGGCCAAAGGATTGGAGTTTCAGCTTCAACATCAGTCCTTCCAATGAACACCCAGGACTGATCTCCTTTAGGATGGACTGGTTGGATCTCCTTGCAGTCAAAGGGACTCTCAAGACTCTTCTCCAACACCACAGTTCAAAAGCATCAATTCTTCTGTGCTCAGCTTTCTTTATAGTCCAACTCTCACATTCATATATGACCACTGGAAAAACCAGGTGTCAGGAACATATTAATTTATTTCTGGTAAATATTAAAGGCTTAATCCAAAGGTCATCAGGCCCCTTCACCATAGATTATAAGGAGGTATTCTTAAAATAAGGAAACCAAGTCACCAAGATTCTGAGTAAGTGCTGTGCAATAAAAGTGTAGTGCAAGCAACAAATACAAACCATGTACATAAATTTAAATGTTCTAATAACTACATTAAAAAAATTAAAAAGATAAAATTAATTTTAAATTATATTTATTTAACCTAACATATCCAAATTTTGTCATTTTAATGTGCAGTCAACACAAACATTATTATTGAGACATTTTACATTATTTTTCTTTGGACCAAGTCTTTGAAATCTGGTGTGTATTTTACAGCTCTAGCATATCTCAGTTTGGACCAGCCAGATCTCAAGTTTTCAACAGCCAGCTGAGGCTAGAGACTACATGTTGCTACATCTAGCACAGTCTAGATTTCTTACGACATTCTATGCATTCCCCGATCAGCTAAAGCCACAGAGAGGTTTTCTATCCACCCCAAGGGTAGATTGAGCTCCTCTGACACAGGATGGGATTCCAGTTCAAGAGCAGGTGAAAAGGTTTTAAAAAGCAAAGATGACCATCTGCACCACCCTCTATTGCCTTTACAGTGCTTTGACATGCTGTATTTCTTTAGATTCTCACAGCAATGCCACATTTTATAATTCCTATTTTACAATTTAAAGTTCCACTGATTACTGATGGATTCAAATATGTTCTAGTCATGTGATTTTGAACAATTGACTTAACTTCTCTGAGATTCAACTTTCATGCTGTATAATAGAGATAATAATCCCTGGCATGGATGCTGATTCTGAGGATTAGAAAGAATATATATATAGAATACAGAATAAATGGGTCTTCCCAGATGGCACAATGGTAAAGAATCCACCTGCCAATACAGATAATGCAAGAGACACAGGTTGAATCCCTGGATTGGAAAAATCCCCCGGAGGAGGAAATGGCAACACACTCCAGTATTGCCTGGGAAATCCCATGGACAGAGGAGCCTGATGGGCTACAGTCAATGGGGTCACAAAAAGTCAAACATGACTGAGCATACACACACACACACACACACACACACACACAGTCACAGAGAGAGAGAGAGAGAGAGAATAAATGCTCCAAAAGGGTAGTAAATATTCAAATTCTGCAGACTCCAAATCACATATTCTTTGCCTTGGCTCATGTGGTCTTCAAAAGCATGTAGGTCTGGAAGATTTCACACAAAAGCAGAAGAAACCCAACATCTGGTGGAGCAATGTCTAATCCAGATGAAGCTGTTTTTGATGCTATCATCGTTTTCTGTAAGTCCTTTGTTCTCAACTTTTCTACTTAGTTCCTGAGCTCACATTTTAGGTTGTCTGGCTTGGATGGCTTTAACTATGAAATACAGTCATCTGGGGGTGGTGGGAGGGGGAAGGGACTCTCATTTTGATATTAAACTTGATGGATCTGGATGACTCCACTTTGTAAGTGGTTAATTATCTACTCTTGGAAGTACCACTGGACACCTAGATTTTAACCCAAACCCTGGACTCCAGAATTTCTTGATACTGCATCTACCCAGTCCCACTCAACTGCCTCTAAGAATCAGAACTCTCCAGGACATTGATCAGCTCAGAACAAGTAGTTACCAGGACAACCCTCTCTGGGTGGTAAAAATGTTCTGTGGACTTAAAATCCTGGCACTCTTCACATAACTCCATGCAAGCACCTGCCTATTTTAACTATATATGAGCTTTGTTCTAATTGTAATAAAAACTGTAGCCCCAGGCTTGATTTCTTTAGACTTTCTCTAAAATAAAATTTCCACCATATGTATTAATTTTTGCATGTAGTTCATACACTTCCATTCCTGAATTTTTGACAGGCTTTTCACTACTCCTACAAGCAGAAAAAGAAGCCAAGATAACATGGATTTTGAGCTTTATTATTTATCATTCTAAAATGCCATCTTATTTATCCTAACAGACTCATAATGGATGGCAGTAAAATGTAAGTTACCAGGAGTAATTGAGATAAGAACAGTTTCAATAATGGGGCAGCTATTAAAAGAGGTAGGAGAGTAAATAAAGTCAAGTTTCAAAGAAGGCAAAATTAGGGTCAAGAAGTCTACACTCCACACAGGAAATCAGAAATCTAGGTACTCGAAAAGAAAAAAGTAAAAAGTGAAAGTGTTAGTTGCTCAGTCCTGTCTGACTCTTTGTGACCTCATGGACTATAGTCCTCCAGGCTTCTCTGGCAACGTGATTCTCCAAGCAAGAATACTGGAGTGGGCAGCTATTCCCTTCTCCAGGGGACCTTCCCAATCCAGGAACTGAACCCAGGTCTCCTGCATTACAGGCATATTTTTATGATCTGAACCACCAGGGAAGCGCCAAAATAAAGATTAATAAAGATTAAGTATACTGACTGTGCAGCTTTTCAGATAAACTTCAGTTTTATCATTCTCTTTTGTTACTATTGTTTTTTAGATGCTCTGAATTTCTTGTCAATAGATTTGACCTGTAAAGTGCATAACTGTCCTTTATCAGATATTTCTTTGAATAATGGCATATACCAGACATTGCTCATCTGACCTGACTCCCCAGCAGGACTGTTGTTTCTATTAATGGGTTTTTGTAGCCCTGATGATTCTAGATAGTGATCCTAGAGTTCAGATAACTGCAAATCTCTGGTCACCTTCTTGACTGAGAGGGAAATAGGTTACTTTCTCTCTCCGTAGGGAGGCTTAAAGTTGGCTAAGATCAAGCTGTGATCTCAGCTATAGAAGACTTCCAGAGCCTTCAAAGGATCAGCATGGATCCTCAACTACTGACCATGGCTCAAGCTAGACCAGCTCCTGCTGAACTAGTATAGTTCCTTTCTCAAGTACAGCTTTGGAACTCCTACCTGATGAATGTGAGATTTTCAATGTGCTTTTTAGAATATGCTGTATGTTATTTTTCAAATGTGATTGAGCTGGGGACTTTCTTCCTTTTAGAAACACTTCAAAAAGGGAAGAACAAAAAGAGCAAATACATCCCCACCAACAAAAAGACAATGTTCGCTTAACCTTGTTCCTTCAAATGCCCACGGCTCCTTTGGTTCACCAGCTGTCATAAATCTGCTCCCTCGGAGCACAAAAGCCTTCTTTGAGGTTCAGAGGTTGAGTTTTATCTGCCCCCAGGGATACAGGGTTGCTCTCCTCTGCAGTGGAGGGCTCTGGAGTACTGCTGTTGGCCTCTTTTGAGACAGGCTTGGCTTTCTAATGAATGACTTGTGAAATGAGTCCTGAGGCTCCCTGGGAGACAAACGATGCAGCCTTGTCTTCCTCAACATCAAGCATCTGTCTATTGCACATCAAAGCAAAAGCAACACCTAAGCAAATCAATCCACCCCTAGAACTTCTGTAAAACATTATCTCCCCCGAAGCAAACAAAGAACAGAATGGTGATGTGACTCCCACTTTAGGTAAAGAAAAACAGTGTTCCATTTGCATCCTGTTAAAATTATCTTCAGGTGGTGAATCCCTTCTATTGCTTGGTGTGATGAAACCATTGACTAAGATCAACTTTGTGCTCCCTTAAGGATTCAGTATTTCCAGGGTACTCTAGTAAGGGACACTGAGTAGAGAAATGAAGTACAAAGAGATAGTTTCCTAGGCAGAATTATGTGCCATCAGGAGTCCTATTCCCAGGGTATTCATGCTCTCCAGTTTTTTTTTTTTTTTTTTCTAAATTCAGTTAGAACAAGTTTATAGAACTATAGAACAAGTGATAGGGGAAATTATATTGGGAGGAAAAGCTATGGTGCTTCTTGACGTTCAAGTTTCCTTTACAAAGATTTCAGTTATAGAAGATCATGGAAATTGGGGAGAAAAATAAATGAGCAAAGAAAATTTGAAAATCAAAATGTTGAGATACCTTGATCTAGGCCGCGTTATTCTATTCCAATATACCATTAATGGACTCGATCCATTGAGCTCAACTCTTAGACTGTGTTTAATGTTTCCGAATCAAATGCACAGTGGCCAGAGTCATAGCTGCCAACTACAGGATAGATTAGATTGTTCTGTTTTGATAGCTGACATAACAAGAATGAAACATGAGCAATCAATAGTTATTTTGCTCATTTCATCAACCATGTGACTCCTCAATTGTTCAGCAATTGCCAATTATCACAGCTGAAAGAAGACCGAAATCCTCATAGAATGGTTGCTGCCAAACTGTCATATAGGACAAGTTCAATTTTTCTGTACATGCTTTCTGTAAACTGTGAGGCCTCCAACATTATTTTCCATTTCTGGGGACAAATTAAGAGTGCCCTTTCATCCAACTTTCCAATAAAATTTCTGGATATAATCCAGAGCAATATCCAGTTTCCTTTTCATGGTGTAGAAACAAATCTATTAGTAAGACTAATAGATTAATAGACTAAAATCAAAAGTCTTGTACTTCTTCTCATTTCTGAGTAATAAATATGTGTTATTGATTAATCCAGGGATAGAACATGCATCTCTTGTGTCTTCTGCGTTGGCAGGTAGATTCTTTATTATTTTTCTTGTTTCCAAGTTTTGAGTCTCTGTGTTCATGATTCCTTTGTAAACTTGGGATATGGCCACATCATCTGCTAGATTATAGGAGTTAAGGGAACCGGAACCATTTCTCACATGTCTCCTATTGATCAGAGAGCCTAACATAGCAGCTTGAAGTCAGTGAAGTGAAGTTGCTCAGTCGTGTCTGACTCTTTGCGTCCCCATGGACTGTAGCCTACCAGGCTCCTCTACCCCTAGAATTTTCCAGGCAAGAGTAATGAAGTGGTTTGCCATTTCCTTCTCCAAGGGATCTTCCCGACCCAGGGATTGAACTCATGTCTCCCGCATTGCAGGCAGATGCTTTACTATCTGAACCTCCATGGAAGCCCTTGAACTCAGAGGACAGCCTAATTTTTTGTTGAATGATTGGATGGATTTAAAACCTGGACTGATTTTTATCAGAGAATTCTAAGTAATTTGGAAAGTAAAGATGATGGTGTTTGCCTAATTGAGTAACTTTAGGATCATCTGGGATGAATAGCTTTGCCCAAATGAAATGACATTAGACACCTCTCATTTACCAAGAGAATAGAGAGCAAGAAATTAAGATACCTCAAACTACCACACAAGGCTTATTATAAATATATATATGTATATATATTTGTATGAAATACAAATATGTATTTGTATATCTATATATATGAGGAGCCAACTCACTGGAAAAGATCTTAATGCTGGGAAAGACTGAAGGCAAAAGGAAAGGGGGTGGCAGATGATGAGATGGTTAGATAGCATCACCAACTCAATGGACATGAATTTGAGCAAACTCTAGGAGATAGTGGAAGACAGAGGAACCTGGTGTCTAAGGGGTCACAAAGAGTTGGACATGATTTAGTGACTAAAGAACAACAAAGGGTGACTTGGGGGCTTATCCTCTGTTTGGCTCTAAAAGGTAGGCTTTACCTGGGAAGGCCTTTTAACCAGGGATAGGAATTTTTCTTAGAAGACTGTTTGACTCCTCATGTTAAGCAATGTAAAAATATTCAGGTGACTACAGTGGTAACAAGTCTCCATGATCATATTATGCGCAATCAGTGGTATAAACTATAAGGATATGAGTGAAGAGATTACCAAATAAAGTCCCCAACACACACACATGTCTGTGTTGATGGGAAATTTGCCAGTTCCATTTTCCCACAAGCTTTCATTTTTAGTTTTGCCCTACAGTATCTGCATCTGACTGAGGGCTTCCCTGGTGGCTCAGATGGTAAAGGATCTGCCTACAATGCAGGAGACACAGGTTCAATTTCTGGCTTGGGAAGATCCCCTTGGAGAAGGAAATGGTAACCCATTCCAGTATTCTTGCCTGAAGAATTCCATGGATAGAAGAGCCTGGCGGGTTACAGTCCATGGGATCGCAAAGAGTCAAATATGACTGAGACTAATGCTTTCACTTTCATCTGCATCTAATACAACCAGTCATAAATGTTTTGGATCTTGACTTTATAATACATATAATGTTTTTCCTATCAAGCTAGAACTTTAATATACTACAGGTTTTAATAATTTCTATAATTAAGAAAACTGTTTTTCTAGGTGACTTAGCCCTCAAATGTATTAAACTTAGACACCTTTTGTTTATTTTTACTGCTTTTTTTTTTTTAAATAGCAGTTATACAGTATCATTCTAGAAACAATTTACACAATGCCTATTCTATATCAAGCCTTGTACTACTATGCTGATGACACAGGATTGCATAAAACAGGCAAGATTCTGACAAGGTCTCACACGCCAGCAGGGAGAGCCAGACAATAAGAACACAAGCAAGTTGTGTTAAAGAGGTTGTCAGAGCTACCCAGAGAGAAATGAGATGGGATGAAGAGGGGGTGGGGGCAGTGAGGACAAATGTCTGCCTTAGAAAGGGACTTTCCCGGGAAGCCACTGACCATGAAACAGACTTTAGGATAGACTTTCTGACAACCCACTGCTGAATTGAAAAAATGCACAATGTAGGAGCTGTGAGTTAAGTTTTATTGGGGTGAGAATGAGACTATATCCCAGGAGATGGCATTTCAGATCACTCTGAAAAACTGCACCCAAGAGGTGGTAGAAAGTCAACATAAACATGATTTTGGTGAAGGGGAAGAAATGCAATCAAGCACACATTTTTGTAGAAGGTTGCTTCTAGTCTTGTGAAGGTTACTGTTAGTCATGAGGAACAGATATCACCATGAAAAGTTTTAGTGCTTTTCTAGATATGAGGAGATATAAGAAATCATAAAATCATAAAATTTATGAAATCATAAAATCTTCTTCTGAAAATATCTAACTATTTGAAGGCCTATTCTGCCACTTTTTCTCAGAGAACAGAGTGTCTCATTCCTGATCTGCATCCTGAAATCCTTTCAGGGAGTGTTGAGGGTCAGCAGTTGTAGCAGCTTATGATTTAATCCTTGTAGAGGTAGAATGCAAACCTTTAGCTGGCAACCTTTAGCTGGTACTACTTAAGAAAATGTTCCTGATGCATCTTTTTAAAAAAGTATAACCCTGGCTCCAAAACCCTGCAATTCATTGGAAGACAAAGATTGTTTTATATAAAGAGTATACTAGGTGGATTTCAATAATGTTATGAACGCCATGTTTTGTGTTAAAAGGTAGTGTTCAAACTTGAGTTTCCTGAAGTGTTAATACCCCCTTACCCAAAGGCCCTATGTGAAATGGCTTTCCTCCTTCCTCCAACTACCAAATACTTTAGAGCTTAGATGAGTTCCAACTCCCTTATGATTTTTTAATTTTCTGTAGCATTATAACCAGTGTTGCATAATCTGAGGCTCAGATAGTCTTATACTGTAGCTGTTCTGCATGTTGCCCTTGTTTTCAAAATCAGTTTATAAACTCTTCCTTCTATAGATGCGCCTGCTTCATTTCCTAGCTGGGTCTGCCGATTACCCAGTGAAGGACCAAATAGCAAATATTTGTGTTTAGCAGATCACATATGGTCTGTGGTGCAATTTTTTTTCTTTTCTTTTTTCTAAACAGCCTTTTAAAGATGTAAAAAAAAATTCTTAGCTCACAGTCCATACAAAAAACAATCTTTACTGGATTCGGCCTATGGCCATAATTTATTGACTGTCTGGATTATTCTAGAACAAACTGTGACAGTTTTCTAAGAGCAAGACTTATTTAGGCAAAGAATCAGGGCTTAGACACACACACACAGTTACTTGCACACACACACCCCTACACAAGTACACATTCACACACCTGCCAGAGAAGAATTCCATTGGAAGAAACAGATGGCACAGTGGTTCTTATCCCTGGCTACACATAAGATTCATCTGAGAAGTTTCTTAAAAAACACAGGCTCAGGCCCCACTGCAAATGAATTGAATCAGAATGTCAAGACAAGAGCCCAGGCATCTGTATTTTTTAAAGCTTATCAGGCAATTCTATTCTGCAGACTGATGAAGGACCAGTGCTTTTGAGCTCTGGTTCCCAAGCATTGTCTTGCATTAGTCTCTGGTGCTTGGTAAAACTCACGTTGATGCTCCATCCTCTGAGTCTCTGATTAAAGGTAGGTCTGGGATGAGGTCCTAAAGTTTGTTTTCTCTAATGATTTTCTGGGTGATTCTGATGTTTCTGGGCTTCCCCAGTGGCTCAGCGATAAAGAACCCATGTGCAATGCAGGAGTCAAAGGAGATGTGGGTTCGATTTGCGGGTGGGGAAAATCCCCTGCGGGAGGGCATGACAGCTCACTCCAGCATTCTTGCCTGGAGAATCCCATGGACAGGAGCCTGGCGGACTACAGTCCTTAGGGTTGCAAAGAGTCAGACTGACTGAAGCTATTAACACTCACACACGGCTGATGTTTCTGGTCTGGTGCCTACATTTTGAGAACCATTATCACAGAGAATGAGAACGTGATCCAAGTGAAAGCTTTCATCTAGGTAGGACTTTTTTATTTGCTTTATTGATCGGTCAGGTAGTTGGTATTTGTTTGTTTGTTTGTCCTCAACTTAGAAGTTTCTAGGGCTTGAGTGAAAGAAAGTTGAGTGAGTGAAAGTCGCTCAGTCGTGTCCAACTCTTTGCAACCCCATGGATATATTTATATAGTCCATGGAATTCTCCAGGCCAGACTACTGAAGTGGGTAGCTGTTCCCTTCTCCAAAGGATCTTCCAACCCGGGGATCAAACCCAGGTCTCCCGCATTGCAGATGGATTCTTTACCAGTGGAGCCACAAGGGAAGGCCAAGAATACTGGAGTGGGTGGCTTATCCCTTTTCCAGGGGATCTTCCTGACCCAGGAATTGAACCGAGGTCTCGTGCATTGCAAGCAGATTCTTTACCAACTGAGCTAAAGATGAGGGAGTAATTTGAAGGCAGGGACCATGTGAAGGCACAGAATCAATTCTTAACAAATATTTGTTTAATTTAAGACAAGGAAAGGGTTACCAGGAACAAGAGAGTGAGATGGCTTTGCTCCCTCGTTGGAGAAAGGAGAAACCCTGAGTAAATAGCCGTAATACTTCAAAACTGCTTTGAACACATCTCCCAGTAACATGGAGAATGCTTAGAACAGCAGTTGAAAGAAGACTTAGAAAACCTAGAAAGTCAACAAGAGCAGCCGATTTAGTTGGTTACATATCCTGGGCCCAGTACTGCGGGGAGGCTAACCAAAAGAGAAAACACATCAGCCTCCAAGAAAGTCAATGCCATGAATACTGGCAAAAATGCACTCTCTGTTGAAATGTTCTGGTGAGAGAGTCTTACTTGCATGAAAAGTGAAAATGCTAGTTTCTCAGTCGCATCCGCCTCTTTGTGACCCCATGGACTGCCAGGCTCCTCTGTCTGTGGAATTCTCTAGTCATGAGTACTGGCATGGCTAGCCATTCCCTTCTCCAGGGGATCTTCCCAACTCAGGGATCAATCCTGGGTCTCCTGCATTGCAGGCGGACTCTTTACTGTTTGAGCCATCAGGGAAGCCCCCTACATGCATGTGTAGACTCTACTTAATAATTAGTCTAGAAATGATGTTTCAGATATTTCTCTCATCATCCCTTATAAGAGAACCTGATTAAATTGCATTGCTAAAAGTGTGGTTCCACGACCAGTGGCATTTCTATCATCTAGGAGCTAGTTAAAAACATGGTTTTGTTATGACTTCACTAAGCCATAAGTACTTTCGTCTTCATGGACCTCTTCCTCCATAAAGAAAACTGAAAACTATATTTTCTTGACTCTGCTAATATAAAGACAGACATATTAATATTGTATATGAAAACATCTTCTTCAACCTAAAAGTTTAATGTTCTCTTCAGATTTTCGAAAAAATCAAAACACTGTCTTGAGCTACTAAGAATGTCTCTAGTGGGCAAACTAGCCCTGATGAGAAACACAGAACTTTAGGCTCTCTAACCTGGATTCATCAAATCAGAATCCACATTGTACCAAAATCCCCAAGTGATTCAACAGCACATTTAAGATTAAGAAGCATTGTCTGTAAAGTTCACCAAAGTTACCAAACAAACAAAAGTAATTTTGATTTTTCTATATTTTCTGAATCCTAAAAATATGCTACCATACACTCTGTGCTACCACAGTCAGCTGCGCATCTCCAGAATTCCCATCAGCCTTGTGGATGTGTTGTCTAAAATGATGGAGAGCTCTGTATCAGGGTAGACAGAAATGATATGAAGGGAATCACATCAAGATTCTTATCCTTTAAAATCACTGAGCAGCTGCAGAAGTATGGGATTCTAATAATCTCTCAATATTTCTGACTGCCCAGAATAGTTCACAGGAACCACTTGAAATCCTGATATTATTTTCTGGTATTACTGATGATTATGGACATTGTTGCATGATACTATTGGTGATTATAGGTTTGGGTATCAGTTGAGGCACCCATTCCTCACAGGCCATAGAATAGATTAGGGTTATATGTTATATATGTTCTAGTATTTGGGACAGTGATTCTAAAGTTCCTTTATCTCAGTGATTCTCAAACTCTTCAGTGGTGAAATTCCTTTAAAATTTAAAAGTGAACAGAAATTAACTCAAAATAGTTTATAGACCTAAATGTAAAACACAGATCTATAAAACATGTAGAAGGTAGAATAAGAGTGAATCTAGGTGACTCTGGATTCAATGATGTGTCTTTAGATATAATACCAAAAGCATGTGCCAGGAAAGAAAAAAAAATGATGTTAGACTTCATTAAATTTTAAAATGACTGCTCTGTACAAGACACTGTTAAAAGAATGAAAAGATGAATTATGAACAGGGAGAGACTATTTGAAAAAAAAAACACATAAAGAATTGTTCTATACACAGAGAACTTAAAACTCAACAATAAGAAAACAAACAACCTAATTTAGAAATGAGCAAAATGTCTAAACAGACACCTCATGGAAGAAGGTAAACAGATGACAAATAAGCATATGAAAAATATGCATAACGTCATATGTCATTAAGGAATTGCAAATTAGAACAACAATTAGATGCAACCTACATAACTATTAGGATGACTAAAATCCAAAACACCGGCAACACTAAATGCTGACTAAGATGACATAGTCATCTCATTCCCTGTTGGTGGAAATGCAAAATGGTACCTCCACTTGGGAGAAAATTTCACAATCTTTTTTAAAGCTAACCATAATCTTACCACAGAATCTAGTAATAGCACCCCTACATTTTTATTGAAAGGAGTTGAAAACTGACATTCACCAAAAAACTCACACATTGGTTCAGTTCAGTCGCTCAGTCGTGTCTACTCTTTGCCACCCAATGGACTGCAGCACGCCAGGCTTCCCTGTCCATCACCAACTCCTGGAGCTTATTCAAACTCATGTCCATCAAGTCAGTGATGCCATCCAACCATCTCATCCTCTCTTGCGCCCTTCTCCTCCTGCCTTCAATCTTTCCCACATCAGGGTCTTTTCCAATGAGTCAGTTCTTCGCATCAGGTGGCCAAAGTACTGGAGTTTCAGCTTCAGCATCAGTCCTTCCAATGAATATTCAGGACTGATTTCCTTTAGGATTGACTGGTTGGATCTCCTTGCAGGCAAGGGATTCTCAGAGTCTTTGCCAATACCACAGTTCAAAAGCATCAATTCTTCAGCTGTCAGCTTTCTTTATAGTAAAACTCACACATGAATATTTGTAATCACCAGAAATTGGAAACCATTAAGATGCACTTCAATAAGCAAGTGGATAAACTCTGGTGCATCAATACAACAGAATATTATTCAGTATTAAAAAGAAATGAGCTATCAAGCCATACAAGAACACAAAGAAACCTTGATGCATATTGCTAAGTGAAAGAAGCCAATCTGAAAAGGATATGTATAACATGTTATGATTCTAACTATCTGATCATCTGGAAAAGGTTTTATTGCTCAGTGAAAGATCAGTGGTTTCCAGAGGTTTAAGGGAGGGACAGAAGATTGAATAAGTGGAATAAATAAATTTTTAGAGTGGTACAACTATTCTGTATGATACTGTAATGGTAAGCATATTTGCATCCAACATGAAAAATGATGTTATACATTTGTCAAAATTCTTAGAACTATATAATACAAAGACTGAACTCTAATGTAAACTATTGTAGTTGTTGTTACTTAGTCCCTAAGAGGTATCTGACTTTTTGTGACCCCAAGGGCTGAAGCCCACCCAGGCTCCTCTTGTCTATGGGATTTCCCAGGCAAAAATACTGGAGTGAGTAGCCATTTTCTTCTCCAGGGGATCTTCCAGACCCAGGGATCCAACCATTGTCTCCTGCATCTCCTGCGTTAGCAGGCAGATTCTTTACCAGTGAGCCACCAGGGAAGGTTCGGTGTAAACTATGGATCTTGGTTAATATGTATCAATATTGGTTCCTTGGGCTTTCTGGGTAGCTCTGCAGTAAAGAATCTGCCTGCTAATGCAGGAGATGCAGGAGATGCAGATTGGATCCTTGGGTAGACAGGATCTCCTGGAAAAGGGAATGGCGACCCACTCCAGTATTCTTGCCTGGGAATCCCATGAACAGAGGAGTCTGGTGGGCTACTGTCCAATGGGTTACAAAGAGTCAGACATGACTGAAGTGACTTAGCACACACACACATAGTAAATTATCCTGAGAATCAAGTTTTAAACTATTACCTATTGAATTCCTATATCTGGACTCTTTCCATTGTGCAAACCTTTTTCTCAATTCTGTGGGAATTCCCTAGTTATAACCCCTGAATTTTTGTGTGTGGTATTTTACATTGGTATTATGTACTAAAAACATTTTTCCAACAAGATATTTACATGTTTGCTTTAAAAATTAACATTCTCATGACTAACATGTTTGTTGGTAATACATTTAAATGCCAACTTGACAACTTCCAAACATGCCTCAGTTCCAATAAGACATAACCTACAATTGTTATTTTAGGGTATGGGCAGAACCAGGCCACAGCTATCACGGGGACAAAATGTGGTCAAGATCAAAACAAGTCAAAGAACTCTGTTGGGGATCCCAAATGGTAGTATGTTGTCAAAGAAAGAAGTGAGTAAAGGAATCGGCAGCAATATCCACAAGACAAGCAAAAAAACAGAAATAGAGATACACCCACAGCTTGAGATGAATTATCCAGAAATAAACAGAAATAGAGAAAGATGAAGACAGAACTCAAACCAGCAGGAAGATACACTGAGATACTGTGAGATGCTGAGCTAGGCTGTCTCATCCCTGAGGCTTTTACATGCTTCCTAAGATGAGTCAGTTCACAGGTTGAAATATATAGCTGTATGCTAAGCACTATGCCAAATTATATTATTTCATCTAGTGGTCAAAGAAACCCAACGAAAAAAACAGTAGTGTCTCCATTTTACAGATGAGAAAGTGTGACTCCAAAAGCTTAAACAATTTTCTGATAATTAGTATTAGCAGAGACCCAAATGCAAGTTCTATTGATTTCAGAACTGGTGATCCCAGCCACTTTAACATGCTACCTTGCTATTAAATATTAGGTGGTGATAGCTATTTGCTTGCATTTTTAAAAGGTCTGTTTCATTCATTTCAATAACACTAATGGCCGTAGTTCAAACGGCATGATGGCCCTTTTCAACAACGAAGCTTTAATTTGGTGGAGAGCGTGACGGGTTTCAGGATTGTTCCAAACTAGTCAGGCCTTTAGGTGATTCAGTCTGCTGGCAAAGCAAGCACTCTGGCAGCAATGAGACCCCCAACATGTTCCCCTTTTGTGCCCCCAGCACCAAGTACTGAGGCTTCCTGGAACTTAGAAAATATTTAACAGATGCTTGATTAAGGAGCTGTTGTTCAGTTGCTAATACATGTCTGACTCTGCAAGCCCATGGACTGCTGGACGCCAGGCTTACCTGTCTTCCACTATCTCCTAGAGTTTGCTCAAATTCATATCCTTTGAGCCGGTGATGTATTTAACCATCTCATCCTCTGCCACCCTCTGCTCCTTTTGCCTTTAATCTTTCCCAGTATCAGGGTCTTTTCCAATGAGTTGGCTCTTCGCATCAGGTGGCCGAAGAACTGGAGCTTCAACATCAATGCCTCCAGTAAATATTCACTATTAATTTCCTCTAAGATTGATTCGTTTAATCTCCTTGCAGTCCAAGGGACTCTCAAGAGTCTCCCCCAGCACCACAATTTGAAAGTATCAATTCTTTGGGTTAAGATTAAGGAATGGAAAAGGTATTTTGAGGCTTTCCAGGAGGCACAGAAGACACAGGAGACCAGGTTCGATCCCTGGGTCGGGAAGATCCCCTGGAGAAAGAAATGGCAACCCACTCTAGTATTCTTGCTTGAGAAATCCCATGGGCAGAAGAGCCTGGTGGACTGTTTGCAACCAGAGGGTTGCAAAGAGTTAGAAATGACTGAGCTACTGAGTACACACACACATTGATTCACCAGCATATAACAAATGTCCCACACTAGTGCTAATAATAGTAGTTGTTGAGTTGCTAAGTTGTGCCCAACTCTTTCTGACCCTGTGGATGGTAGCCAACGAGGCTCCTCTGTCTGTGGGATTTCCCAAGCCAAAATACTGGAGTGGGTTGCCAGTTCCTTCACCAATTGCTAATAAGAGAGGGAGACCTTAAAAATAGCGGAAATTTTGTTCGACAAGTGTGGGCTTTCCTGGTGACTCAGTGGTCAAGAATTTGCCTGACAATGCAAGAGACTCAGGAAACATGGGTTCAGTCCCTGGGTTGGGAAGATCCCCTGGAGAATGAAATAGCAACCTACTCCCGTACTCTTGCCTGGGAAATCCTATGAACAGAGGAACCTGGCAGCCTATAGCCCCTGGGGTCTCCGAAGAGTCAGGCACGACTGAGCATGTGCGGGATGTATGCCCGTGTATACACACACACATACACATAAACATAAAGATATATTAGTAGCATTATAGATAAGAGAATGAACTCAAAGGCAAACATACTTTTGTTGAATCTTAATTCCACCTACCATTTTTCAATGTATGACCTCAGTTAAGTTATACAATCTCACTGAGCCTCAATGTCCTTGTCCATAACATGTCATCATAATATCTACCTGTAATATCTGCCTCACATTACTGGACTGATTAAAATAAGATTAGACACATAAAGCATTAAGTACACTGCCTGTTGTATAGAAAATAATAAAACGAGTAAATAAAATAACCAGAAATAACACCTGATTCATCTTATTTTCTACATCACCAATTGTTTGAAAGATTTTTCTAAAAAGTGAATTTGCCATTTAATAGTCTAGAGATTATAGTATTTTTAACATTGAAACATACTCTCCTATGGTTGACATTAACATATCTATCTTATTTCGGGGATTAATTTTGTAATATAGGAGATAACTTTCTCAGGGAATGGTAACCTAAAGCAGCAAAAGTAATCTCCTTTGAATCTCACCAATCAGGTATCTGTTCATCCTTTGAATTCCATCAATCCTCAGTTCTTCAGGTTGTGGCTGTTTTATGAAAGTCAGAGCAGAAAACAGAGCTGATTTGTCAGTTACACTTCGTAGATATAAGGGCACACAGATAAAATCTATTAGGGCAGCAGGGCACCCATTAATGCCCCAGCGGCAGTAATTAAATCCGGATGGAAAAATAACTACAAATATTTCCCCAAAACTGAACCAGATGTTTTGGCAACGGGATGAAGTCCCAAACCTGAGAAGCTCCACATGCCACAGACAAAGGCTCTTCAGAAGCAGCCGTCTGTGAGCCGTGGGCTGTACACTCTCACCATCTCAACCTGCCGGCAACGTTAGCAGCAGAGAGGTCCTCCCAGCCCACCCCGTGCGTAACTGCAGTCGATCAGAGGCACAGACAATTGGAAGAACCATCAATTTATTAAAAGCACCTCTAATAATGATGCAAAATGCGAACACATTTATATCTCCACGTGTGAGGCCACAATCAATTCACAGTGATGCTCCAACTTAGTCATGCCTCATAGATCATCTTTCTAGGTAGCTCACCCAGGACACAATTTCCTAATTAATAGGCAGTAAAAACATTAATTATCACCATATTCATTTAGTGTTCAATTAACAAATGAAAACTTAAAATGCATTTCCACGGCTGGTCAAAGGTGACCTGAGGGACCCCTAAATAACCAGCATCATTTTCATTCTTATTTCTTTCTTTAGATTGTTGCTTTTATTTTTTTTTTCTCCCTATTTTGATTCCCTTAAGACATCCACACTGGCCTATTTCCCCTCTCAGCACATCATTTAAATGTCTTGACAAACTGTTTTCCAGTGAGGCAGAGCTCACTCTTGTCCTGGCATGTATATCTACCATGAAGCTATCATGATATCCTGTCATGAAATGAGATGAGAAAAGTTATTTGATCCGTGGAGACTTAATAAAGGCGGCACTGGTTTCCATCAGCAAAGGTCAGCAGCGGAGGGTAAGAGGAGACCGCAATCAGCTGGACTTTAATTCAGTGCAGTGTGCCGACCCAAACATCAAGAAGGCAGAAATAAGAAGCTGGCTAGCCACTGCGTCCACACAGCACCCCGCAGCAGAGTGACACCAGCTACCATCTCCTTAGGCTGGTGAATTTCACTCTGTCAAGTCAATTGCTACCCTGGTACCTCTCTTCTGAGTGTTAATTTATCTCCAGTGTTAAGGAGGTTAACGACACTGTTATTTTCTCTGCTACTGAGCTTTACTGCATGTCTGCAGGATGATATTCCGAGTAACCTCATCAGAGGAAGGAATCACAGAGAAAACCTTCTTGAACAATAAATAACCTTTAAAAATAACATGTCCTTCAGAGAGAGGAAATAAAGCAATATAATGTTAATTGTGGAGACTATGGAGGAAATGTTTTTCATCCATCAAAAGAGACAGCATAATGGTAGCACGTTCTCTAAAGCACATGTCACCCAAAATCCTACATGAAGGACTGAAGTTGTACTTTCAAGTGATTCCCATCAATTTGAACTGAAATTTCACTAACGTAAGAGTTAGAGATATTTTCTAATTAGCCTTCAGAATTCTTTTTGTTTTATTTTTCTGTCAAATACTCCATAGACCTGAGCCTTTTACAGTGAAGAGGCATAGATAGGAAACACGTTACCTTAATTCTCTTGGTACCAGAAAACCATATATTCCAAATCTAAGAATTCCCTCCAGTGATCAGCTGAATGAGCATTCTGCCCCTCACCCCATTGTCCCACACTTCCTGCTCCCAGCTCATGATTTGTGTTGGGATTTGTGGATCTGTTAATAGCTAACTTTCTAAATTTTATCTGTAAAGGATGCACGGAATTATAATCACAATTGGGAATGTTAATTTTAAGTTATCACCTAATATAACTAGAGAGACAGGTTGGAGTCCTCTGTGGCTCTGCAATATGATGGTTCTCACTGAAAACATTGCTCTTGAAATTCTTTGGGAGATAACCAGTTCATTATTCTATAGTTAGACTTCTTTTTCCCTCATAAAATCCTGACCCTGTAGCATGATTTTAAATTCTACCCACAGAGAGAAAAATATCTGCTGTTCGTGAACTTTTACTGACTGACAAATTTCCAAGAACTGCATAGCAAATGATTCCCAATGTAAACAGCAGTGAAATGTGAATAAAAATGCCAAATCATCTCTTCGCCTTTTAATATTCTCTAACCTGAGGAACAAGGTTGAGTTGGCTGAAACGTGTGTTAAAATGTTTGCATTGAGGTTTATGCCTTCTGCCGATGGAGAATAGACATGGGAATTCACCCACCTCAGTCTAAGACAGTGTTGAGGTCAGAATCAGCTCTTTCAGATATCAGTTCTTTCAGAAAAAGCAGATCACTTATTTTTTGCTCCTCTTCGCTCTTTCTCATCTTGCATTACCTGTACTTCTTCCTCTTTTAGAAGTCCTTTCCACAAAACAACCCGTAATTCAATCACCTTGTGAGTATAACATTATAAAGTTAGTTGTTCAGTTGCTGAGACATGTCCAACTCTGTGAAAACATGGACTGCAACATACCAGGCTCCTCTGTCCTCCACTATCTCTCAGAGTTTGCTCAGATCTGTGTCCATTGAGTCAGTGATGCTATTTAACCATCCTTGGCTGCCCCCTTCTTCTTTTGCCCTCAATCTTTCCCAGCATCAGGGTCTTTCTAATGAGTCAGCTCTTCTCATCAAGTGGCCAGAGTACTGGAGCTTCAGCTTCAACATCAGACCTCCAGTGAAGATTCAGGACTGATTTCCTTTAGGACTGACTGGTTTGAGCTCTTTAAAGTCCAAGGGACTCTCAAGAGTCTCCTGCAGCACCACAAGAAAAAAGCATCAATTCTTCAGTGCTCAGCCTACTTTATGGTCCAATTCTCACATCTGTACATGACTACTGGAAAAATCACAGCTTTGACTAGATGGACCTTTGCTGGCAAGTTTGGAAGGACTGATGCTGAAGCTGAAACTCCAATACTGTGGCCACCTCATGTGAAGAGCTGACTCATTAGAAAAGACCTTGATGCTGGGAAGGATTGGGGGAAGGAAGAGAAGGGGACAACAGAAGATGAGATGGCTGGATGGGATAACTGACTCGATGGACATGAGTTTGAGTAAACTCCGGGAGCTGGTGATGGACAGGGAGGCCTGGCGTGCTGCAATTCATGGGGTCGCAAAGAGTTGGACACGACTGAGCGACTGAACTGAACTGAGGAAACAACAAAGATGAACTAAAGCTCTGATGCTGAGAAGTCAGCTGGGTTTACTCACTAAGTGGTTTTCTCCTATTCAGAACACAATTCAATTTTCATACAACTTCTCAAAACTATAGAATATTTTATGTCATGGACTTCTAGGATTACTAATAGCAAACGAAGCAACAGACAAAGGATTAATCTCAAAAATATACAAGCAACTCCTGAAGCTCAATTCCAGAAAAATATATGACCCAATCAAAAAATGGGGCAAAGAACTAAACAGACATTTCTCCAAAGAAGACATACAGATGGCTAACAAACACATGAAAAGATGCTCAACATCACTCATTATCAGAAAAATGCAAATCAAAACCACAATGAGGTACCATTACACGCCAGTCAGGATGGCTGCTATCCAAAAGTCTACAAGCAATAAATGCTGGAGAGGGTGTGGAGAAAAGGGAACCCTCTTACACTGTTGGTGGGAATGAAAACTAGTACAGCCGCTATGGAGAACAGTGTGGAGATTTCTTAAAAAACTGGAAATAGAACTGCCATATGACCCAGCAATCCCACTCCTGGGCATACACACCGAGGAAACCAGATCTGAAAGAGACACGTGCACCCCAATGTTCATCGCAGCACTGTTTATAATAGCCAGGACATGGAAGCAACCTAGATGCCCATCAGCAGACGAGTGGATAAGGAAGCTATAGTACATATACACCATGGAATATTACTCAGCCATTAAAAGGAATTCATTTGAATCAGTTCTAATGAGATGGATGAAACTGGAGCCCATTATACAGAGTGAAGTAAGCCAGAAAGATAAAGACCAATACAGTATACTAATGCATATATATGGAATTTAGAAAGATGGTAATGATAACCCTATATGCAAAACAGAAAAAGAGACACAGATGTACCGAACAGACTTTTGGACTCTGTGGGAGAAAGCAAGGGTGGGATGTTTAGAGAGAACAGCATCGAAACATGTATATTATCAAGGGTGAAACAGATCACCAGCCCAGGTTGGATGCATGAGACAAGTGCTTGGGCCTGGTGCACTGAGAAGACCCAGAGGGATCGGGTGGAGAGGGAGGTGGGAGGGGGGATCAGGATGGGGAATACATGTAAATCCATGGCTGATTCATGTCGATGTATGGCAAAAACCACTATAATAATGTAAAGTAATTAGCCTCCAACTAATAAAAATAAATGGAAAAAAAAGAAAAGACAAAGTCTGAACATTAAAAAAAAGGATTACTCTTAAATAGTCAAAATTACCAATATTAGCTCTGTGACACATACAGACACATATATACGTATACCTAATATGAATCAGTAGCCACACACAGACATACATGTGTATATATAATTTTCTCCCTGGTCTTTTGACAAACAACTCTTTGAGTCATCTATTTTTTTTTTATTATCCCTCCCGTATGGACAATGGTTTCCACAGCATGAGGAAATTAACAGAAGTTGTAACCGAAAAGGAAAAGGCTTGGCCAAAGTTAACTTCATATCTGTCAGGTGCCTTGGACTCAAGAAGTCTTATTACAACAAGAAGAAATATAAACACACATACCCTGTGAGCACACGAGGATACTGAAACTTCAGAGACGCCGGGTAATTGTAGGGATCGCACAGCTGTTAGGGCCGACGGAGATGACTTCAAAGCTTGTGCCCTTCATACTCCCAATTTTGTGCACCTTGCACTGTTATGCCACACCCTGGGAAGCAACCAGTATCTCCAGGCTAAATGTTAGTGCTGACATCAAATATTTCATCTATTTTGACGTTAACCCTGAGCACCTAAAGGAATGTGTTTGGGTTGTGAGTCACTGTGTTTTGAAAACTATCCACATGTCCCTGGTAGAAATTAGAGATACAAAGATTAACTTAACATGCCCATTGGTACTTTGTTTTGTATTGTATATTTTTCCTATGGGACCATCACATAAATATGTTCTTGGTTGTGAGCCCAGAGGGCCACCTGAGTTCATTTAGGCTCTTGGGATTTGGAAGGGTAAAAGCTAAACAAATTAAAAGGAGAAGGTAAAAGGTCAGGACCAGGAAACAGGAAGGAGGTGAGAGAGGCTGGAGAGAAGAAACAACCCGGGGAGAACCTTGCCACCATCGCTGCTGCATAGCTCTGCCACCACTAAATGCAGACCCTGAGGTGCCCACCCCTCTGCTGGGCTATGCTGTCTCCAAGCAAGATCACCCACCTGACTTTCAAAGTTCTGGGTGAGCGGATCAGACGGGCTGAACCTAGGTCACTGCCTTTCCTTACATTTGGCCTTCATGGGATGGAGAGAAATTGGATTGATTCTATAGTAAAATAGTGACACAGCCTTCCACCCAGAGTTGTGTAGCAGAGACTCACCAAATCCAGAAAGGGATTCTTCTGCAAAGCAGGTTAAAAAATAAAAATTTTTAAAAAGACAAATATCCAACCAACCTTGAAAGACGCTTCCAAATGGTTCTCTTCACTGTAAATAGTGTTCATTTGTATGTACTTGATTGAGTAACAACACTGGGAAATGAATAGTGCTTTCTTTAATTCCCAAGTCTCTGTTTGTTTTTCCTTCTTTTTTTTAATATATCAATGTTTATTATCAGATTTTTGCACCAGTATTACAAGTGACCAGTGTGATATGGGAAAGAGTCTCCTAAGGGTTCAACTTATGTCTCTTTTCATTATTTCAACCTGACCATGAAAAATTATTGCTCTTGAAAAAATTAGTACCCAGGAGAGAATTGTGATCTGATGGAGCTGAAGTTGAGCACTGCTTTCTGATCTATGTTCTGTCACCTACTCTGAACTCTGTCTCCCATAACTGCTCTGAGACCATCTCCTATATTTGTGAATTAGGGCTATCAATACTTTGGCAGGTCTCTGGGAGTGAAATGTGATAGAACCCAACAGATAGTAAGCATGTTTATTAAAGCTACGTTTATCTTTTTGCAGGATTGTATCCAATGGCTATAAGCTATTAATCATCATAATTTCCACTCATAACTACTTCATGCTCTTAATAGCAACTTGATATCCTAAGTATTCTCAACTGGCAGTTCAGAATAGGGTTGCCTTTACTGGGTCTTAGAGCTTAAACCACAACTATAAATCACATTCATCTCAAACTCTTATATGATTGAGATTCTCTCAAAATGAACTCATTTTGCCCCAGGGTGCTTCATCAATGGATAAACCATCCTGGTCAGGATTACAAGTGTCTTTGTAGCACTTGGATAAGCTGATAGAGTAGAAGTCAGGCACAGAGAAGTGGAAAGCATACTTCCTGTCCTCTTAGCAGCTTACAATTTAGTTGAAGAGCAATGAACAAAAGCAGACATATAAACAGTCATATCAATAATGTTAGTTACACATCTGTGTAAACTAACCAACAAGGCGGTTTGACCTCAAGGACTCGGTGATCATTAGTCTAGCATAAGCAGGAAAGAGGGAGGTTAGAATTCACAGAAAATGTTGTTTCTTGACAAGATAGTTAAAGGAAGAGTACAATTTGAATAAGAGAGGAGAAAGAGAAAAGTTTAGCCAAATAATACAGGATACGCCGGGGCTTCTCTGATGACTCAGCAGGTAAAGAAACCACCTTCAATGCAGGAGACATGGGAGATGCAGGTTCAGTCCCTGGGTTGAGAAGATTCCCTGGAGAAGGGAAAGGCAACCCACTCCACTATTCTTGCCTGGAGAATCCCATGGACAGAGGAACCTGGAAGACTACAGTTATGGGATCTCAAGAATCAGAAACAACTGAGCATGAACACAGGCTAAGCTAAAGTAAGATGGAACAGGAATGTTTCAGTGTGTGCTGACAAAAACTCTTTAAATATATAGAGCTATTAGCGAGCCAGAGAAATCCATGGAGTTCCCTATCTCTCACCTCTAGAATGAATTTCTCGTCTTTTTCTTTTATACCTGAAATTAGTATTTATATGTCCTCTGGTCCCATAACATTCTTGGTAACATCTCTCATCTTGAATTAATATATTAACCATAACCATCAAACTATTTGTGAGTCATACTGCTACACTTTATATAAATTTTCTTTTCCTGTTTTGCAAAGACTCGTCTCAAATTGCCCAGTTTTTTAAAAAATTGTTGTTCAGTTACATCTGACTCTTTGCAACCCCATGCATGAACTGCAGCATGTCAGGCTTCTCTGTCCTTCACCATTTCCTGGAGTTTGCTCAAACTCATATCCATTGAGTAGGTGATGCCATCCAACTATCTCATTATCTTTTATTTCCCCCCAAATATCTCTAGGATCCCTGGAGATTTTCCATGTCTCCCTCCCCAGAACTTTTCTAAGTCTCTGAGCTTCCTCATCCATAAGAAAAAGAGTATTGTAAAAGGACAATATGGAAGGCAGCTCAGGGACTTTAATTTAGATGCCAAAGGGTCCTTAGTAAACAGTATTTTGTGAACCTCTATTTGAAATGTTATTTTTATGATGCCACCTATGGTAATTGTGCTGCCCCTGGAGTATTAGAAGTAGGTGGTTAATTTTCACAGTGATTCAGGCCATAGCTGTTAGAATAGGTGTTTATTGTCCTGACCACATCAGATGACTGCTGATTGTTTTTCTAAGTAGCATCATAAATGTTTTTCCTTCTCTTGGTGCATTTTATTTTCCTCTCTTGGAATGTCTACTGATATTTAGTCTCTTGGTACTAAAGGTCTACCTTTATCCTCAGTCCCGATGATAGTCACATTGAATGGGCACGGGATCCCTGAGGAGACTTATTTTCTGAGTACTAATTCCAAATTTCACATTTCATTTGAGAATTTATTTTCATACTATTCACATCACTTTACCTTTAAAAATTGGTTATGTGAAGTAATTTTAACAGTGCGACCCCTTGGGTTAATGAAATTATGCAACTTCTATTCGAATGGATTTAATTAAGACTTTCTGGGCATTTGTTACAATAGCAAGGGAACATTTAAAAGACAGTGCAGAATTACTCTCATGGTCACAGAGAAAATGTATACATGACAGTTGTCAGAGATGCTCTTAGATGAGACCAGAGCTCCATCAGGGTTCACCGCATTAATATTGATGATGGATCCTCTGAGACTCAGACAGGTGACCATGTTCACTAACAATCTCATTTAATGAACCCTAAGGATCCTAGAATAAAAGACCTATATTCACAATTCAATTTGTTCATGGCCTCCAAAAGGCATGGAATAATGACAAGTGAAACAAGAGCCATATAAATGTCACAGAAAGGAGAAAACAAAGAATCCAAGAAAATAGGTTGCTTTTTTATGTTGTATATCTATTAGTGAGGGCTTCCCTGGTGACTTAGATGGTAAAGAATTTCCTTGTATTATTATATTTTATTGAAATATAGTTGATTTACAATTTTATGTTAGTTTCAGATATACAGCATAATGATCCAGTTTTATATATATATATCAGTTCGGTTCGTCTTTCATTCATGTCCAACTCTTTGCAACCCCGTGGACTGCCGCACACCAACCTTCCCTGTCCATCACCAAATCCCAGAGCTTACTCAATCTCATTTCCATCCACTCGGTAATACCACCCAACCATCTCATCCTCTGTCATCCCCTTCTCCTCCCACCTTCAATCTTTCCCATCATCAGGGTCTTTTCAGATAAGTCAGTTCTTCCCATCAGGTAGCCAAAGTATTGCAGTTTCAGCTTCAACATCAGTCCTTCCAATGAATACTCCGGACTGATTTCCTTTAGGATGGACTGGTTGGATCTCCTTGCAGTCCAAGGGACTCTCAAGTGTCTTCTCCCACACCACAATTCAAAAGCATCAATTCTTCAGAGCTCAGCTTTCTTTATAGTCCAACTCTCACATCCATACATGACCACTGGAAAAGCCATAGCTTTGACTAGACAGAGCTTTATTGACCTTTGTTGGCAAAGCAATGTCTCTGCTTTTTAATATGCTGTCTAGGTTGGAAAGAGCTTTTCTTCCAAGGAGCAAGCATGCTTTAATTTCATGGCTGCAGTCACCATCTGCAGTGATTTTGGAGCCCAAAAGAATAAAGTCTATCACTACTTCCATTGTTCCTCATCTATTTGCCATGAAGTGATGGGACCAGATGACATGATCTTTGTTTTCTGAATGTTGAGTTTTAAGCCAACTTTTTCCCTCTCCTCTTTTGCTTTCATCAAGAGGCTATTTAGTTCTTCTTCACTTTCTGCCATAAGGGTGGTGTCATCTGCATATCTGAGGTTATTGATATTTCTCCCAGAAATCTTGATTCTAGTTTGTGCTTCATCCATTCCAGCATTCCACAAGATGTACTCTGCATATAAGTTAAATAAGCACGGTGACAATACACAGCCTTGACGTACTCTGTTCTCGAATTGGAACCAGTCTGTTGTTCTATGTCCAGTTCTAACTGTTGCTTCTTGACCCACCTACTGATTTCTCAGGAGGCAGGTCAGGTGGTCAGGTATTTCCATCCTTTTAACAACTTTCCACTGTTTGTTGTGATCCACATAGTCAAAGGCTTTGGCATAGTCAATAAAGCAGAAATAGATGTTTTTCTAGAAGTCTCTTGCTTTCTCGATGACCCAGCAGATGTTGGCAATTTGATCTCTGGTTCTTCTGCCTTTTCTAAAACCAGCTTGAACATCTGGAAGTTCACAGTTCACATAATGCTGAAGCCTGGCTTGGAGAATTTTGAGCATTACTTTACCAGCGTGTGAGATGAGTGCAAATGTGCGGTAGTTTGAGCATTCTTTGGCATTGCCTTTCTTTGGGATTGGAATGAAAACTGACCTTTTCCAGTCCTGGGGCCAGTGCTGAGTTTTCCAAATTTGCTGGCATATTGAGTGAAGCACTTTAACAGCATCATCTTTAGTATTTGAAATAGCTCAACTGGAATTCCATCACCTCCACTAACTTTGTTCAGTGATGCTTCCTAAGGCCTGCTTGACGTCCCATTCAAGGATGTCTGGCTCTGGGTGAGTGATCACATCATCGTGGTTATCTGGGTCATGAAGGTCTTTTTTGTACAGTTCTTCTGTGTATTCTTGCCACCTCTTCTTAGTATCTTCTGCTTCTGTTAAGTCCATATCATTTCTGTCCTTTATTGTGCCCATCTCTGCATGAAATGTTCCCTTAGTATTTATAATTTTCCTGAAGAGATCTCTAGTCTTTCCCATTCCATTGTTTTCCTCTATTTCTTTGCATTGATCACTGAGGAGGGCTTTCTTATCCGTCCTTGCTATTCTTTGGAACTCTGCATTCAAATGACAATATCTTTCCTTTACTCATTTGCCTTTAGCTTCTCTTCTTTTCACAGCTATTTGTAATGCTTCCACAGACAACCACTGTACCTTTCTGCATTTCTTTTTCTTGGGGATGGTCTTGATCACTGCCTCCTATACAATGTCAGGTACCTCCATCCATAGTTCTACAGGCACTCTGTCTACCAGATCTAATACCTTGAATCTATTTGTCACTTCCACTGTATAATTGTAAAGGATTTGATTTAGGTCATACTTGAATGGTCTAGTGGTTTTCCCTACTGTCTTCAATTTCAGTCTGAATTTGGCAATAAGGAGTTCATGATCTGAGCCACAGTCAGCTCCTAGTCTTGTTTTTGCTGTCTGTATAGAGCTTCTCCATCTTTAACTGCAAAGAATACAATCAATCTGATTTCAGTGTTGACCATCTGGTGACGTCCATGTGTAGTCTTCTCTTGTGTTGTTGGAAGAGGGTGTTTGCTGTGACCAGTGCATTCTCTTGGCAAAACTGTTAGCCTTTGACCTGCTTCATTTTGTACTCCAAAGTCAAATTTGCCTGTTACTCCAGGTATCTCTTGACTTCCTATGCTTACACTCCAGTCCCCTATAATGAAAAGGACATCTTTTTTGAGTGTCAGTCCTAAAAGATATTATAGGTCTTCATAGAACTGTTCAACTTCAGTTTCTTCATCATTACTGGTTGGGGCATAGACTTGTATTACCGTAATATTGAATGGTTTGCCTTGGACACGAACAGAGATCATTCTATGATTTTTGAGATTGCATCCAAGTACTGCATTTCGGACTCTTTTGTTGATTATGATGGCTACTCCTCTTCTTCTAAGGTATTCTTGCCCACAGTAGTAAATATAATGGTCGTCTGAGTTAATCCAATTTCTGTTGATGGGCAGGGCTGTGTTGCCTTCCTGTTGTTTGACCTGAGGCCAAGCTATGGTGGAGGTAATGAAGATAAGGTGACCTCCTTCAAGAGGTCCCATGCTAGCACCATAGCCGTCAGTGCCCCCAAGCCTGCAGCATGCCACCGTTGCCCCACGCCTCCACTGGAGACTCCTGGATACTCACAGATACTCATATATAGGCATATATATGTGTGTGTGTGTGTGTGTGTGTGTGTGTGTGTTGGAGAAGGAAATGGTAACCCACTCCAGTATTCTTGCCTGTGGAACCCCAGGAACAGAGGAGCCTCGTGGGCTGTCGTCTATGCGGTTGCACAGAGTCGGACACAACTGAAGCGACTTAGCAGCGGCAGCAGCAGCATATATATATGTGTGTATACATATGTGTGCATCTATTTTTTTCAGATTCTTTCCCTTTATCAGTTCAGTTCAGTTCAGTCTCTCAGTCGTGTCGGACTCTTTGTGACGCCATGGACTGTAGCATGTCAGGCCTCCTTGTCCATCACTAACTCCTAGAGCTTACTCGAACTCATGTCCATCAAGTTGGTGATGCTATCCAATCATCTCATCCTCTGTCATCCCCTTCTCCTCCCACCTTCAATCTTTCCCAGCATCAGGGTCTTTTCAAATAAGTCAGTTCTTCGCATCGGGTGGCCAAAGTATTGCGGTTTCAGCTTCAACATCAGTCCTTCCAATGAATACTCCGGACTGATTTCCTTTAGGATGGACTGGTTGGATCTCCTTGCAGTCCAAGGGGCTCTCAAGAGTCTTCTTCAACACCACAGTTCAAAAGCACCAATTCTTTAGCACTCAGCTTTCTTTATAGTCCAACTCTCACATCCATACATGACCACTGGAAAAGCCATAGCTTTGACTAGACAGACCTTTGTTGGCAAAGTAATGCCTCTGCTTTTTAATATGCTGTCTAGGTTGGTCATAGCTTTTCTTCCAAGGAGCAAGCATCTTTTAATTTCATGGCTGCAGTCATCATCTGCAATGATTTTGGAGCCCAAGCAAATGAAGTCTGTCACTGTTTCCATTGTTTCCCTATCTATTTGCCATGAAGTGATGGGACCAGATACCACGATCTTAGTTTTAAGCCAACCTTTTCACTCTCCTCTTTTGCTTTCATCAAGAGGCTCTTTAGTTCTCCTTCACTTTCTGCCATAAGGGTGGTATCATCTGTATATCTGAGGTTATTGATATTTCTCCTGGCAATCTTGATTCCAGCTTGTGCTTCATCCAGCCCAGTGTTTCTCATGATGTACTCTGCATATAAGTTAAATAAGCAGGGTGACAATATACAGCCTTGACATACTCCTTTCCCGATTTGGAACCAGTTCCCCTCATAGGTTTTTATAAAATATTGAGTATAGTTCCCTGTGCTATAGAGTAAGATCTTATTGGTTATTATTTTATATATAAAATATGTATGTTTAAAATGTGTATGTATGTTAATCCCATCCTCCTTATATATTCTTCCTACTCCTTCCCCTTTGACAGTCATGAGTTTGTTTTCTATTTCTGCTTTGTAAATAAGTTCATTTGTATCTTTTTTCTTTCAGATTCCACATACCAGTGATATCTTATGGCATTTGGATTTCTCTGCTGGGTTTACTTCGTTTAATATGATAATCTCTAGTTCCATCCAATAGTGCCATGTTATTGCAAATGGCACTAATTTTTAAATACCTGAATTCTCTGACCTGTTTTGTTGTTCATGCTGAAGTGCTATTCTCCCCAAAGACTAGCCATGAACTGCATATGCATTGAAGGAGGAAAATCTTGCCTGCCTTATGTTATTTTTTATTCACTTTTTTCACTTAGCATAAATTGAAGGCTTATCGTGATGCAATCAAGCTACATTCTGCCCTTTCCAAACTGTAGAAGAAAAGTAAAAAAGAAGAGAAAGAGGGATTGGGTTTGAGGGAGATGCTTGCATATCAAATGCCCACATACCAACACCCACCAACTTAAAATTTCGTTAAAATTACTTCTTGAATACCCCAGGTATGTTAGTTCTCCACTGCTGTGTAACCAACTACCTCAAAACTTAGTACCACGAAAGAGCAAACATTTATCACATTCCCAGTCCCATGCACCCTAGCTGGGTGCTTCTAACTCAAGGTCTCTAGAGAGATTGCAGTCTTATCTAAAGTTTTGTTTTTTCCATTTATTTTTATTAGTTGGAGGCTAATTACTTTACAATATTGTAGTGGTTTTTGTCATACATTGACATGAATCAGCCATGGATTTACAAGTATTCCCCATCCTGATCCCCCCTCCCACCTCCCTCTCCACCCGATTCCTCTGGGTCTTCCCAGTACACCAGGCCCGAGCACTTGTCTCATGCATCCAGCCTGGGCTGGTGATCTGTTTCACTATAGATAATATACATGTTTCAATGCTGTTGTCTCGAAACATCCCACCCTCGCCTTCTCCCACAGAGTCCAAATTCTGTTCTGTACATCTGTATCTGTGTCATCTAAAGTTTGATTTGAGGAGAATCTGCCTCCAAGCTCACTCACCTGGTGTTGGCAGTCCTTAGTTCCTTGCTAGCTCTTGGACTGAGGGCATCAGTTTCTTGTTGGCTGTTGGCCAGAGACCCACCTCCTTCAGTTCCTTTTCATATAAGCCTCTCCACCGTCATACCATAGTATGGCAGCTGTCCCTTCAGAGCAAGAACACAAGAGAGTGTGTTGAAGATGAAAGCCTTGATCTTTTTGTAACTTGATCTAGGAAATGACATCCCATCACTTTTGCCATATTTTATTTGTTAGAGTCAACAGGACCAGCCCACCCTCAAAGGGCTATGAATGCTAAAGAGTAAGGATTACTGCAGGCCATGTGAGAGGCTATCTACCACAGCTCCATATAGGCCTGGAGATGTTAAGACCATTTTCTTCCCAATGAAGATAAAGATTAGAAGTAAAGTTCTCAATATATTCAATGAGGCTGAAGTGTTCCTATGTCCTGGTTTTCCCAAGAGAATCATGACTTGAGCCTGTTGTTCTGGCATGACTATGAATTAACGCCCCCATTCACTTTCAAACTGCCCAAATTTGGATGATAAATTATATCTAAGCTATTCAATCAAACTTTCTTTACTTCTGGAAATATTCTACATCTGTGTTATTCAAAATGCAGAAATGTATAATGACTGAACATGAAATATAGCTAGTACAATTGGGTAACTGAATTTTAAATTTTTACTTTATTTAAATATAAATAGCCCTATATAGTCAGTAACTACTGTACTGGACAGAGTAATACTATGTGGTTGGGATTCTCCAGGGAAGAATACTGGAGCGGGTTGCCATGCCCTCCTCCAGGGGATCTTCCCAACCCAGAGATTGAACCCAGGTCTCCACATTGCAAACAGATTCTTTACCATCTGAGCCACCAGGGCAGCCCAAGAATACTGGAGTGGGTAGCCTATCCCTTCTCCAGGGGAGCGTCCCATCCCAGGAGTCAAACTGGGATCTCCTGGACTGCAGGTGGCTTCTTTACCAGCTGAGCTACCAGGGAAGGCCACTCAAAGGCTAAGCTCTCTTCAATGGGTTAGAGAATCTGAGGTTGAAGTTTGTTCAGTTTGATCCCCTTCTGCTTAATGTGGAGATATGGAGCATATCACTTTAACTCTCTAGACATCAAATGAGAAACACTCATCTCTAAAAGGAAGCCAAACTTCTCAGAAGCTGAGATTTCACCTCTTATCCTTTCTTGCCATTTCAGTCACTTTGGTGAGAATGTTATCCTCTGTCCCTATTTTTCCACAAACCTGCTTTTGTTAAATTCATGGATGACCTCTAATTTGACATACCCCATAGGGGGAAGTACAATCTGGAATCAAGATTGCCAGAAGAAATATCAATAACCTCAGATATGCAGATGACACCACCCTTATGGCAGAAAGTGAAGAAGAACTAAAGAGCCTCTTGATGAAAGTGAAAGAGGAGAGTGAAAAAGTTGTCTTAAAGCTCAACATTCAGAAAACTAAGATCATGGCATCCGGTCCCATCACTTCATGTCAAATAGATGGGGAAACAGTGGAAACAGTGGCTGACTTTATTTTTCTGAGCTCCAAAATCACTGCAGATGGTGATTGCAGCCATGAAATTCAAAATCACTTACTCCTTCGAAGGAAAGCTGTGACCAACCTAGACAGCATGTTAAAAAGCAGAGACATTACTTTGCCAAAGGTCTGTCTAGTCAAGACTATGGTTTTTCCAGTGGTCATGTATCAATGTGAGAGTTGGACTATAAAGAAAGCTGAGCACAGAAGAACTGATGCTTTTGAACTGTGGTGTTGGAGAAGACTCTTGAGAGTCCCTTGGACTGCAAGGAGATCCAACCAGTCCATCCTAAAGGAGATCAGTCCTGGGTGTTCATTGGAAGGACTGATTTTGAAGCTGAAACTGCAATACTTTGGCCACCTGATGCGAAGAACTGACTTATTTGAAAAGACCCTGATGCTGGGAAAGATTGAGGGCAGGAGAAGAAGGGGATGACAGAGGATGAGATGGTTGGATGGCATCACTGACTCAATGGACATGGGTTTGGGTGGACTCTGGGAGTTGGTGATGGACAGGGAGGTCTGGTGTGCTACGGTTCATGGGGTTGCAAAGAGTTGGACATGAGTGAGCAACTGAACCAATAGATTTTTTTTTTTTTAATTTTTACTTTGTATTGGATTATTGTTGATTTACAATGTTTTGTTAGTTTCAGGTGAATAACAAACTGATTCAGTTATACACATATATATATCTCTTCTTTTTCAAATGCTTTTCCTATTTAGGTCATTAAAAAAATTAGAGCAGAATTCCCTGTGCTATATATTAGGTCCTTGTTGGTTATCTATTTTAAATACATGTGTGTGCATGCTAAGTTGCTTCATTCGGGTCTGACTCTTTGGGACCCCATGGACTGTAACCACCAGGCTCTTTTGTTGATGGGATTCGCCAGGCAAGAATACTGAAGTGGGTTGCCACCCCCTCCTCCATTTTAAATAGTGTTTGACTGTCAATCCCAAACTCCCAAGTGATGTTTTTAAGTCTCATCTTTTAAATTTCTGATCATCTTTTAAATTTGAAGCACTTTTCTCATGATGTCTATGACATCAATTGCTATTGCTTTTCCTTTCATCTCTATGGTTGGTATTTCTCAGTCTCCTTTATTTTATCTCTTCCTTTCCTTCCTAGCCTCTAAATTTAGCAATGTGAAAAGAGTATGTCAATTTTAACTTCATGATGTATTTCAATTCAATTCTTTCCATTTCTACTGCATTCAGCATAACCCAAGCCATCAACTTATTCATCATCATGGTCTCATAGTTGGTCTGATGGCTTCTGGTCTTGCTTTTTCCCTTTCAGCAAACAATGATCTTTATAAAACACAAGAAAAATCACCTTCAATCCACTTCTTAAAACCATTAGAAATGGCCCAAAAACACCATATGATCTGGCTTCAGACTTCCAAGAGCTTCATCTCATGCCATTCTTCCTGACCTCTAGTCAAAGAGGACTTATTGAAGTTCCTCAAATATACCAAACACTTTCCTGGACCAGTGTCTTTGCCTAGTTTGTCTCCTCTACTTGAAATATCCTTCCTGGATTTGGCTAACTTCTCCTTTTTTCTCTCTGCCAGCTTCAAGTCTTAACTTGTAAAATCACCCCCTATAGCATCATCCCCAAACAAATTCAGATCATTCTTGTCTTTTCTTTCATAACATTTATTATAACACTAGTTTTATTCATTTAATATATGAACTTCTCTAGACTATAAACTATTAGTTAAGAATTTTATCTGTCTTGTCTTGTATCATACAAAACATTGAGCACAGTGCCTGACACATTCTAAGTACTTAATAAATATTTGTTGACTGAATAATTTCCTTCCATAATGTAGTGCACCATCTGGCATTTGTCTCAGCAACTTTTTGAAATGCCTCTGAGGATAAGTTGATGTTAAATGCTCTTTGATGATTCATCTGGGTACTTGAGTCAAGCCCTTTCTAATCTCTTCTTAAATTTTTGCCAGTTCTCATGCTTGGAGAGTTGATGAAGGTTCTCTGGTGTCCAGGAGGATAAAAGATTCAGAATAAAGGAATTCACCCTGGGTATAGTCATACTGTGTCCATGGTTTTGTCCCTTTAAGATCATGTTCCCAGCTCTAAGAGTATCACCAAGCAGCTGATAAGAATAATATGCTGAGTACTTGTTGAGTTCTTAACTCAGCCTTCAAATCCATCAGTCTCTTGTTACTTCTCTGGTCATCCCATTCCAGGCTGGATGTCTATCCTTGCTTTCTTTTTCTTCTTGAACAGTTTAATTGATTCACTTGGATATAGACCTTGCTCTTTTGTATTTTATATGTGATTAATTTTGAACTTAATAAAAGGATACATAGACTACTTTGTCATCTTTTCTGCCTCTATCTTCACCCTTCCTGTCCCACTCCATCATGTTCTAGTAGGTTACTATTGCGGGCAGCCTTGATTTGTTTCAGTATAACCAAGCCTTGCCTTCCCTCACTGTCTCAGCAGGTGACAGAAACAACGCCTGCAGAATTCTTCCTCACTCATGTAGGAAGGCTTTTGGTTTCATTGGTTCACGGAAAGAAACTAATTCTGCTGTAAAATCTGAGTAAAAACCCATCAGTTTGAGAGGAGTTGGGAAGGAGTCTAATTCTAGCAGTTGATGGCACTCTCCAGGGAGGCTTTGCCTTCTGTATTTGTGGCATCCTCTTATCACTTTTAAACATCTGCTATAGTTCATGTCACATAAACTCAATGTTTCACAATCCAGAGAGTCTCTGAGATTCTTTCCCTCTTAATCTTTCTGTCTGCGAATGCCAACTTTCAAAGACTCTAGAAAAAGTCCACTGCTTTGTTGTTATAAATTCTCATTCTTTTGCTATAAAGGGCAAGCTCTTGTTTAGAGAATGTTTCCAGAATAAATTTTCTTCCTCTTTTTATATTCTACTACTGTAAAACCACATTTCTATAGAAACACATCCATATGCATATTCATTAAAAATTCCATTAATACAAAACTGTCTAACCAGCATACATTCTCTGTTACTCAATACTACTGTTAATAAAATTTACAGTTCCCTGCCCTGCTGAGGTCCCTGCCCTTTAGCTAACAACACTATGTTGAGGTATCAAATGTATCAATGTGTGACCTTGAACAACTCATTAAGCTTCCTGAATCTCAGTTTCTGTATATTTGAGATGGACATAAATAGTACCAGCTGCTTCAGTGAGTTATATAACAGAATGGGGGTACCAAGTGAGAAAGATGTTGGAGAGTACTTCCCTGGTGGTCCAGTGGCTAAGCATCCACCTTCCAAGGCAAGGGATGTGGGTTTGATCCCTGACTGGGAAACTAAGGTCCTACATGCCATGGGCAACTAAGCCCATTTGCCACAACTAGAGAAAAACTGTGTGCCACAATGAAGAGCCAGAATGGCCAAAATAAGAAAAAAAGGAAAATAAAAAGATGTTGGAGAACTATGCCAGCTTACCTTTTATCCAGGTATGGTGGCCAGTCACCTTGGAGAAGACTTTTATTCAAAGAAGAGTCTCTTAAAAGTCTGATTTGTAGTTACATGAATGTAGGATGAATAGATTCTTTTTTTCTAGTACAAAACATCTGACAAAATCTTGCATGACTCAGTCAAGACTACCTTTTCTTGAGACCTCTGACATGAAAAGTCGGTCATTGTGGAGAAGCAGATCAATTTGAATAAAGAGTCCCAGGTCTTTGGGAAAGGATAATCCAAGACCAGCAATCCCTAATCACAGAGATGTGACATAAAACAGACATGTCAGAATGGACCAGGGTAGCACTCAAGAGTTAGGGTCAGGGAAGAGAGGATGCTAGGCTGGCACATTGGTGGCCTTTGGGGCACAAGAGTTGAGCAGTGAAGTATGAGCTAGGGAGCTCCAAACGTGTACCCAAAGTGGATCACTGCTGTGCCCTTGGAAAGGATAAAGAGAGTCAGGTGCAGCAGCAGGAAAGCCCAATCTATGGGTGCTCATGACCAATCTTTAAGAGAAACACTCTTAGGGCTCCAAGAAATAACAGATCCTGTTCTTATGCTCTCTTCTTTTTCCTCCTCCTTCTCAACCTCCTACTCTCTTCAACACTGTACAAGGCATGAAATCCCTTTCAACTAAATAGGCCCCAGTGCTCTTTGAAAATTTTGAGGTGGTAGGTTTCATAAAGAGAGTACTAGATTCCAGGTGAATAGTTCAGGTAAGCAAAGAAGCAAGTAGTTTAAAAACATATAGAGGAGATGATATTTATACCTTGAGCCAGTAGAGAAGATCATACTATTTATAATACTGAAAGATATATAAAAAGTAAAAGATATATAAACAAAGTGAAAGGTATACGAAACAGTATAAAATGTGAGGGCTTTCCCCAGCTTTTTCCTGTGACTTCTTCCTGAGGCCCAATATATCCCCAAATTAGCCCAGATCATCTGAAGGGCTGTCAGAGATCAACCAAGATCTAAAATAAAAATGAGTCTTCAAAAAAAAAAATATTTCAAAGGTACTTAGAACTCTCCTTAACTCTGAAATAAGATGGTGTTAAGGGGATATTTGAGACATCAACTTCAAACTAAGGAATAATATAAACTAGCTCAAAATTTGCATGGCAAAATTTAAGGTAAGGCCTTTATAATAATTTCCCAGTTCTCATGGAAATAGTAAGAAATAATAGGGAACAGTCAAGATACCACTGATCCCTGTGTGCTATACCTTATCTCTGATGGGAAAGGCTGCCATCTTCTATGTGTCCAGGACAGAGATTAAACTTTAAGATCCAAGGATTTCCAATCTTAGCCAAATTTTGGTCTTAAACTAGCTTCCCAGCTACATATATCCCCCCAACCCCCACAAACTGTTTCACAAAGACCACCATCCTTAGCCAAGCTCCTATAGCCACACTTCAGACAAGGTCTCTTCCTTAGGCATTCATGATGTAGCCCAGCACTTTTCTCTCCATATAACAACATCATTTGTGTCTCGTTTTCATTATTCCCTTTCCTTCCAAATCAATATAACCCAACTCTTCTTTTCTACCATTTTCCACACTCATGGTCCTCTGTTATGCTTACACCCAAATTCCAGTTTCTAAAATCAATTTCCTGTCCTACAGGGTATTCTGAAATTGTCACCTTGGTCTTCTCATGGCAGCCTATACCGGCAACTGGCGTTTATCATGAACTCCATAAATATTTTTAAAATTAACTATTTTTCTCAATGAACCCAGTATATAAGATGCTATTACTTAAGAATATTTAAGAATATTCAGCCTTGCTGTGACACCAGTCATCTTCTTCAGAAACATTTGTTGCCTTCAATTCTTCTTTCCTTTTAGTTGCAATTTCTATTATTAATAATAATGATTGCTATATATTATTTGTTGATTTATTTATATCCCACCTAGTTATTTGCTTCTGCCAAAGAACTTTAGATGACTTATAAGAACATCTGAAATATATATCATAAATTTAAAATAAGTGGAAAAAAGGAAAACAAGACTACAGGAGTAACATGGGCTTTGAAATAAAGTGATAAAGCCATATCATAAGAACCTATCCAGCTGCTCTAGGTAAGTCACTAGCTTGACTTGCAGGTTCCTAACTACCAGCCCCAAAGGTAAACCCAATCACTTTAACAATTCATAATATTTTAAGAGGAAAACAAAGTAACTCAGAAGAAACAATTATTTGTGACTGTTGAGATCAGACAGGAATGTCTTCCTTGGGGGTCATTGAAGAGTTCAGGGAACCACATCCCCACAGCAAGCTGAAAGGGAGCTCACAGAAGTTTTATAGGACTGTTTGAACAGCATCACTCAGGAAAGCCCATGGCATCTTTCACAAGGACAGTGGAGAATAAACATCTTGACAGCTCCCCATATAAATGATACGGTGCAGAGACACAGATCTCTGGTGATCTGACTTAATCCAGAAATAAATATAAAGATCTAGAAGAATATGTATAAAGATACAGAGCATCACTTCCGAGAAAAGTTCCTTAGAACTTTTCTCAGCTGAGTTTTTATTTAGAATTGAGTGTCAACTGCTACCAAATGAGAAACCAACCTCTGGTCAGGCATTGTTTAGTTGTACAGGATCCTCAGATCAACCCCTCTGGTGGGTATCATTATTCATATTATGTTAATGAGGGAGCTGAGGCTCTGAGAAGCTAAATAACTGCTCCAAAGCCTGGCATGCTCCATTGCAAAGAGTCAGACATGACTGAGCAACTGAACAACACAAAGCTACCACAGCCAAAGAGGAATTTGAAACCCGAGGCTTGGTTCCAAATTCATACTTGCTTTTTTTTTTTCTATTGTAAAAATCCTCAAACATTCAGAAAGACATAGAGATGAATGTAGCAAAGGCCATATACTCACATTTGATTTGATAGATATTAACATTTTCCCCATACCTCAAGTTGCCCCTTCTTAGTGCCTCTTTGGTATCTAAGAGGTGGAAACCGAGTAACCAAATGGACTATAGCTTTTTTCCAATTGCACCAGTGGAGAAATTTTCTTTCTGCCTTCTCTTGTAAATCTCTAGCTGCTCCAAATGGCTTGGGCTGCATTATTTAATATATATTGTGACTTTTTTCCTTTGGCTTTCATGCAGTCACAGTTGGAAACTAAAACCTTAATACTGCCCTAGAGAAGAAAAGGCTCAGCTGTTGGTTCATCTGCCAAATTCTAATGAGGGTTAGTGCCCGTTGCCCCTCCTCCACTTCCAAAGAATCCCTTACAACCCAAAACTGTGTGTCATTGGCCACTTTTTTCTTCAACTTGGCCAAATGTGAACAGGATATGATGAGTGAACATCTATTTCAAGGGCGCCACTTTCTAAGGAAGTGAGTCTTTTCATGTAAATCTAATAGTGAAAATTTTAATTTAATAAGTTACAGCGGATTCAAGATCTCACAATCATGAGCAAAGTGCTGACCTGAAACACATTTCTCATCTTCTTCCACATTTTATTTAGTGTAGACATTCTAGGCAGCCAGAAAAAAGTAAAAGAAATTTTCTATACCAAAAATTAATTGAATTTCAAAAGTAAGAAAGAAAAATACTTCCATTGGCCAACCTCTTAATTCACTTGTTAATACCATGCTGAGATGCTAAAGACTGTTCCAGGAAGAGCAATAGCAAACACTGAAAAAAATATTCATATGTATAGATCCTCTTCAAATAATTGGTATGAAACTAGACAAAGTGATTTATTTGTTACTTCACTTAAAGTTTTTAAATGGTATAGTTTTATTCTCATAACTTTCATTTGGACAATTATGTCTAAATCACCATAAAATTTAAAGCTTGTGAATACAATTAAATTTGAGTTGTAGTCCTGGGTTCCAAATTTCCTACTTTTGGCAACCAAAGACTAACAAGAAATATTACAAAAATCTCTCAAAAAAAAGTCAATTTGCTCATCACGTTGTGTGTACTAACTTGTCTCAACAAGTACTTGAAGTCTTTTTTTTTTTTTTACCTTCCACCAAATTTTGAAAATTGGCATTTAGATCAAATTTTTAAAAGATTTTTTCAAAGCTCTCTTAAAGTTTGCTTGTGTGACCTCAAATAATTTTCTTTCAGACCCTTTTTCCTTTTCAGGAAGACAGTAAGTGCTTAGACTTAGCACCTAGAAATGATATACAGTGGCAGCCAGACATATCATGCCTGAGTCTACAGAACCAGAGACATAAAACAGTTATAGATCATTTGCACAAAACAAAAGAAAAAGTCCACAACTTTTGTGTGATCATCTGTTTCCTGAAAATTTCAATTTGGAGTCATAAATATTTGCAATTAGGAGGTCCTAAGTGATCTTAATGATTAATTTTCCTTCATTTTTTTTTAGAATTGCACACTGAGGCCAGGAAGTTGAAGTGGTTTGTCCCCAATCACATGATGTGTCCATGGCAGTCAGCACTTATAACAAGCCCCTTGACTCCACATCCCTCCACAAACCCTGCATTGGGTGTCTGAATTTCACAGACAATACTTCTGTTTTCCCCTTCTCCTCCTTTTTCTTCTTCTTAAGCTGCATACTTTACCCTGTGTATGGAGACAGAGATTCAGCTCTGGTTTAACTCATATTGAAATGACTCTTTTGTAGCTGTTCAGAAAGAATAAATCTATTTGTATTAATAGGCAGGTTTATTCCTCCAGTTCTTGCAGAAGCAACCACTGCCCTCCTATCTTTCTTTGACCCAATAAAAAGATGGTAAAACCAGGTCAAATATTTCTAATATCTTCCCTCCCCAAAAGTACACACACACACATTCACATACACAAAACACCCACAGTGGAGCAACAAAACTAACCACTGGAAGGCAATACAACAAGAGAGACAGAGAGAGTCTTCTAACAAGTGTAGTGAAAGTTTTATTTCATCAACAAGTTCACACCCCTGAACTCTGCTTGATCCTGCTCTAAAATCCTCCTGTTACCGTTCTTAGTATCCCAGCTCCGACTGGACATTGGATATGGAGCAGGAATTTGTCCATTAAGGACACTGTGCCTGTAATCAAATACTAAGACAATATTATCTCAGAGAGTACACTGGTATCACTTTCTTGCTCTTCTTAAGTATTCATAGCTAAATGATTTATGGGCACACAAATGGATGTAATGTCCTATAATATATAAGAGGACTAATATTTAATGTGTTTCTTTTTTACTTTGTTTGAATAAAATCTCCCAAAATACTTTCAGCAAATGATCATTAATTATGTGCATTGTCAAATGCTCCTGGGTTCTAATAAGCAGGCCTCAGAATTTACAGTCCCCAGCTCTCTGCTAGAGCCCATAAATCCAATGTGGGTGACAATACTCAATAAAGTGGTCCCATCACCGGAATAGACACATCAAATCGTTCACATTTGGATACACCACAGATTTTTTTTTTTTTCAATGCCTATAACCTAAGCAGAAAATACCCTTTCCAGGATGTTATTTCAAGGTAACTCCCAGATTATCTAAGTTATTTTTTTAATAGGACTCTATGACCCACAAGGGCTAAATTTGGCTGTAAGCCTGTGTATTTTATCAACTGCATCTTTGGGATAGATGGACTACCAGGGACAGAGATGAAAACCACAGTGGTTTCTTGGGGAATATTTATCAGCAAATATATTTTCCAAAAAAAATAAAGATTTTAGAGGGAAATGTTTAAATAGAGTTGTGACTTCATAGTTAATTTACTTAGTCTTCAATGTCTTTGTGAATCCATTATGCACTTGGGATGTCAGAGGGGTCTACAAATTACTAAGTTGTTTGAAGTTTGCTGCTTTCTGAAGTGGCTTTGGTCATTTATTTTCATAGAAATGTTATTTCTTCAACTTGCAAGGTATGTAATAGCAAAGTCTTTTGAGACAGCTGTCTGAAAAGAAAATGATTATCCATGTTTCTAAAGAAAGATGACTTGTTCTTTATGGGAAGTCCTCTATGGAACATTTAGCATTTTAAGAATATGAAAATACCAAACTTCAGTTTTCAAAGTCTGTTAAGAGATGTCCAAGCAAAATGAGAGAGGTGCAGAAAAAATAATTAGAAGAATGAATTGTTTTGATCTGAGGTAAGGAAGAAAAAATGCAATATACTTATTCTGGAAATCTTTTTTATCTGAAAACCTCCAACTTACTTAGATTTAAAAAGAACAATGGAAGAAGGTGTTCTTGTCTCACTATTTGAATATCAGGCTGAGTATTAAAGAAATATTTGGACCTTCAGTTTAAGCTTGAATTAATGATTGAGTATAGCAAGCTAGATATTAGTATTAGGGTAAGTGATGAATCATATCAAGGTTTTTTTTTTCACTCTGGAAAATCTGTCCTATAGAGGTTTAAAGTATCCAACTAAGAACAGGAAAACTCCTACACTTCTCAGCCTTTTAAATGTTGGAAACTGCAGAACAGAACATAAAAGGTGATCCCTGCCACTAGAGATTTCATCTAAAAGATACACATCTAGTCAGCCTCCGACCCTAACTAACACACAATGCAACAACACCACAAAAGAGGGAAATGCATGCAATGCTACAAAAGAGAAAGAAAAAATTGGAAATACCACCTGTCCAAAAAGTTCAAAGAAAATGGAATGGAATAGCGTAAGAGAAACAAACTTAAGACACCTAGATCCAAACATAACAATTTGCAGTTTGGGAAATAGCACCCTTGGGGTATGGGAACACAGGTTTCTTGCTTCTCTGGCCCTTAGACAAGGCTAAGTCTTTGTAAAGCTAGATTGTAGTGCAAACCACAAATTATCTTGGCCCTTAAGTCCTTAAGTCAACTGCCAACCTTTGGCTAGAACCCAGTCTTCCAGTTTCTCTTTACTGAATAACAGGCCTTTCCTGGTTTCATTCGGGTATCATTTTCTATGCTAGTATCACCTCCATCCTAAAAGGAGAGACTCCTACCCCTGAAAGTGAAGGAGCTCATCTAACAAGCAAGATACAGTTAACACATTTCTACTTCAAAGACATGAAGAAATCTCCCCAGTGTGACAAAGATGGGCTACTCCTCCTACCCCAGGAAAGCAGTCTGCTCTGGTTTCCGGAACAGACAAACCTCTTTCTTGAAGCAGGCAAGGATGTATTACCATCGCCTCATCTTCAAGTCATTTGTCATTATCTGCTTCTCCTGTTCTTTTGTTTCTTGTTCTTCTTCTTATTATTCTGACTAGAGGTCAAATTAAGGAATTCCCTTGTTTCTTGAAATTTCATCTATTGTTTAGCCTTCTCTGGGTCCATTCAGGGATCTTTTAAGGAAGCTGCTTTTAAAGTCTGTGCTAATCTGCATGCATCACTGTCTTAACAACTTGCTTGGAGAGGGATTGTGTTAAAGTTATTTGGTACAGTAAGTCTCAAGGCATGGTCACCATTGTTTTTCAAAAAGCATTTTGCTTCTGAGCTCTTTGATGGTCGAAGTTATTTATTTGGGTTTGAGCATGTACTTTTAGAATGGGAAGAGGGGTTATAGGGGTCAGATATCCTCATTAAGGAAGGAATTAAACATTAAAAAAGAGCAACAGGGTAGAATTTCTTATTTTCTGAGTGATTCACCCTTCAGGAAGGAAATATTTGCCTCTCTCTAGCAGAGAGAAATAGTTTCACAATGTTCACAATTGAAACTAAGGTAGAAAACAAGATTAAAACTAGACATATCTGAATTTAGACATATCCGGCAGATTTTTTTCTTTTGATTCATACATTAATGATCAAAAGGTAGGTTTGGAGCATGTGATAGGTCAGGAAGGCATAAATAACTTCTGTAGAATGGAGAAAAACAAATTGTGAAGGTTCAAAAGGTACTTTAAAATCAGGGTTTTCTCGACCTTACCTATGAAGCAGAGAACCCCTTTTGGTATAAATTGTTCAAATAGTGCAATCCGCCTGCAAAACTTGAAAATGTCAATTTGTTTAGAAGGATAAGAACAGAATGATGATTCTACCTCTATCATGTGCTCCCCTAAAGTGGGGTCTCACTGACAAAAGCATCTTAATATTTTGGCAAGTAGTCACATCTGGCAATTTCATTAACCCATGAGTATGTCATTTGGAAATGGATCCAGATGTTTCAGGAGAATTTGTATTGGATCTGAAAGAATCTGAATCCTTTTGGCGAAGTGCTATTTTGTAGACTGATATCAGACCCTCAAGTTCCACCCACATGAAGGGGCTCAGATTTTGTTTCTGTATGATTTAAATCCACTGGAAAGGTAAAAATTCTTTTGCAATATGTGTGCTCCATCCTGATGGATCTGAAGACTTGTTCTGTCTCCTACAGACCACCCATAAAAAGAAAAAAAAAAATGAAGAACCATCCCTAGACTTTAATGCCAAGTGTAAATTTTTACTGCGTTATTAGATACTATGTCCTCACAAAAACTGGCTATTCCGCCACTGAACTAAACCAAAAGAAGCTTTTATTAATCTGAAAGTCCTAGGAAAGTGCTCTATCATTATCCCCCTCTCATCTTCTGAGCAGATTGTATTACAACAATTCTAACCAATAAAATGTCTAGCACTTTAAAAACTCCCTCCAAAAGCAGATTATGTAATCATGATTATTAATCCAATCTAGTTCTTATAAGCTCTTAATGAAAAGGAAATTGTGTTTATTTGGACTTACTGAGTATCAACAACCTACCCTCCCTATGTTATAGTTTCTGGCTATTCCAGGAAGCAAGGGAAGAACTTACATTACTCATACTCTATGTTTCCTAACCATCAGGCCCATGTGATCCTATGGTCCAAGACATACAGGTAGAGAAGCTGGTACTGGGTTAATCTAATCCCACTGCCAGCCTAACTGCTACTTTTGATGGATCCAAATCAGATTCCCATTTACAAGCTGTAAGTATGCATGTGCATGCGAGCTAAGTCACTTCAGTCATGTCCAACTCTTTGGACTGTAGCCCACCAGGCTCCTCTGTCCTTAGAATTCTCTAGGTAAGAAAACTGGAGTGGGTTGCCATGCCTTCCTGCAGGGATCTAACCCACATCCCTTATGTCTCCTGCATTGGCAGGAAGGTTCTTTACCACTAGTACGACCTGGGAAGCCCACAAGCTGTATGGCTTTGGGCAAACATCATTCATTCAGTTTCTTCATCTGGAAGTAGCGATTATAATAGTACATACTCAATGGGGTTTTTTTTAAGCAAATGGGATTATTTATATAAAGTTCTTACCATGGTAAGTGTTCCAAAATTGCCACCTATAATAACATGTGTACTTAAAACTACATCACTTATTCTTCCTTCATGCCTCACTTTACCTTTCTCCACACTTTATCTACAGCTGATTTCTTTCACTCAGACCTTTAAACTCTTGACCACAACACAGAGATTCCTTATATACTCATTTCAGAGCAAGCGAAGCAGTCCCAGAATTAAGTCATGGGAAACTTGACATGTCCCTGTACCCGACTGCCTGAGGTTAACTTTTTATATTCTGCAGATCTTCCTTAGTTCTGAGAACAAATCTATGAGATGAATACACACACTCACAGACCTGCAGACAGCTCCACTTTAGATTGCAGATTGCTCAAAAGACTTTCCGGCCTACAGATCACTTTGAGAAACTCAAAAGAAAGCTCATGAGAATCAGCTCTACGAAGATGGGCATGATGGTCACGGCCACATCCAGACATGCTTGAAACATTAAAGGTTTTAGATGTGAACTGAATTAATTTTCTCTCCAATTCTTTGATGCCGTAAAGGCGCAAAGTCTGTTACTATCTTCCGCACTATATTATCAGAGCCATATATCTTAGAAATAATAAAATAAAACTCCCCATTACCGATAGCAATAATTTAGGACCCATCCACTGTTCCCTATAGATAATGCAGCTGGTTTTAAAATCACCTTAAGAAATAGCTGGTGGCTGTTTCAACCCTGTCAGATGACTCTAATTTTCTTTTATGACAGTGTCAGATTTGCTATATTGCAGGAAAGTGATCTACATAATATAGATTCTTGAGGCCACACATATTACATGATCAGCAAATTTAGCGTGAAAAAAAAAAAGCAATATCTTGAGTGGGTGCAGAAATAGCAGAAGGGAAATAGAGTGTGTAGCTACTACTAAGAGAAACTATGAGAGAAAATTTACAATGTCCCAGGACTGAAGCTGCTTCAGTCTCAGTGGGGAGTGGGAGTACATACATCAATATGTACTGAAGTGTTCATTAAATATTCAAATATCTGTGCCCCAGTCCTCAAACCACTGAATCAAATCTCCTTAAGTGATTCTTACACATACTTAAAATTGGGAGTTACTACTATGGGGCCAGCTACAGTCCATAGGATTGCAAAGAGTCAGACACAACTCAAGCGACTAAGCACAGAACAGCACTATGGGGCTTTTTTCCCCAATGAGAAAATTTTAAGAAATGGGAAATTTTCAGCATGTGCTGAGGTTAACATAGAATGTGTTTTACTTTTTGATAAAAGGGAGGAAGACATGGGAGATGCCAAGACTCTTACAGAGCAGGAGAAAACTACCTCTTCCTCATCTCTGCTCCTCTGCCGCCTCCTACTCTGAGATTTGCCAGCCTCCAAGTTAGTGTGAGGATCAGGATTTTCAGATAGGATTTCAAGACAGTGTAAAGTGATGGGAGAAGCTTTGAGCTCAGAGACGTGGAGTTAGGGTAGAAGTTCTCATTCTTCTCTGTGGCCTTGGATAACTGATGGACTTCTTATGACCTTCAGTTTTCTCATTTGGTGATCTAGAACTAATTATAATGGTTCTTTTTTTAAAAATGTATTTTACTTAAGTATTGTTCATTTAAAATGTTGTATTAATTTCTACTAATCACAGCAAAGTGATTCAGTTATGTATATTTTAAATATATACATATATATACTTTTTCATATTCTTTTCCATTATGGTTTATCACAGGATATTGAATATAGTCCCCTGTGCTATACAGTAGGACCTTGTTGTCTACCTGAAAGTGAAAGTGTTGGTCGCTTAGTTATGTCTGACTCCTTGCAACCCCAAGCAGTGTAGCCTGCCAGGCTCCTCTCTCCATGGAATTCTCCAGGCAAAAATGCTTGAGTAGGTAGCCATTCCCTTCTCCAGGAGATCTTCTTGACCCAGGGATCAAACCCAGGTCCTTGCATTGATGGTGGATTCTTTACCATCTGGGTCACCAGGGATCGATCTTGTATGTAATAGTTTGTGTCTTCTAATCTCAAACTTCCAATCCATCTCTCTGCCCTCCCCCTTGGCATATATTTATATTGGTTTATGGTCAGGTCACATCCAAAACCCTTAGTGTTCCAAATGTGTCTGTTGCAGCTTTGACATCATGCTTACCTTTGTAGAGTTGATTTTCATGAACTTTCCTTTGAGTTTCTCTGAGTGACCTAGACGCTCAAAAGTCTTTTGGGCACACTGTAGTATGATCTAAAGTACAACTCCCTGCAAGTTTGTGTGGATTCCTAACGTGGGTGTGTATATTTGTACGTGTGTGTATTAATATAAAGCAATAAACAAACAAAGAGACAAAAGTTAAAATGTAATCACAAAAATATCTGAGAAAGTTTTATGAGACTGTTTGCTATGAGAAGTACAGATGGAATACCAACATAACACATAATCGCATATGTATGCGTGAGAGATAGACAGAGATGGAAATAGAGACTCTAGAGCCCAGACCCACCTGGGAGTAAAGAACCTGCCTGACAATGTAGAAGATATAAGAGACCCCAGTTCAATCCCTGGATCAAGAAGATCTCCTGGCGAAGGGCATGGCAACCCACTCCAATATTCTTGCCTAGAGAATCCCATGGACAGAGGAGCCTGGCAGGCTACAGTCCATGGGGTCACAAAGAGTTGGACATGACCAAAGTGACTTAGCACGCATGCACATAGACATAGATATAGATATGCAGCTAAGTGTTTAACTAGCTTCTTTAGGGAAAAGCACAGGTTTGTAATGTTTGCCAACTTCCATGGTGTAAATATTCCCATAAAGGTTGATTTAAAGGGAGTAATGTGACTGAACACACAAAATCTGCTTCCCTGAGTTGGCAGGCTCTAACACACACCTGCTGTATCTACTTCTCTCAATTTTTCTTTGTCAAAGAGAAAGATTTAGCTAGCTGACCTCAAAGGTGTTTCAACATTTAACATTATGCTTTCTCTATTTACATACACACACTATAATTAATTGATATAGCTTGAGTAGGAAAGTAGGTGGTCCACAGTGCCTTTAATCCTACTGAAAGTAAAAAGTTTATCAAAACAGAGATGTAAAAGCCACCGCACAAATTTAAGGCTTTGAAATCCATGGCTTTTCCCAAGATTTCTAACCCCTTTTGCTTGCTGAAATGGATCTTCAATTTGCCAATTTATCATCGGAATCACCCCTTCCCATAGGATCTGCATATTTTTATGACTTTTTTTTCTTCAAAATGATTTTCTTTGTTTCAGATGTTAAAGTAAGACATTTTATTCCATACCCCACCAAAAAGAAAAGGGGGACAAAAGTTAATTGTATCTGAACTGAAGTGTAACTATGGCCTTATTAAAGAGGTATAGTTATAGGCTATTGATCGCAGCACACAGGAAGAGCTTGTCATGTAAAGTCAAGAGGTTAATGTAATTACAAGAATGGGCAGCAGGATCAGCTGTAGCCAGAAGTGGCGAATAACTAAAAGCTGCTTTAGAGACACATAATATTGTCAAAGCATAAATAATTCATCCTAGCATTCAAGAAGAAATTACTCCTCTGTTCCAGCATATTATTCAGCCATTAAAATCTTGCCTTCTAAAGACTTTTGATGTAGTCATATTTTCAGTTCTAAGTCATTCTGAGGCATGCCATCTTCATTAAGGCTCATATTGTGTAGTTTTCAAAGTACTGATATTGAAGAGGATGTGGAATAGATCCACAGCTTGTTTAATAACCACAGTGCAGTTAGATAAGAGGGAAGAAGCTGGGAGGATTTAGGCTGCACCTAGGAGCTAAGCAGGGATGAAGCTGAAGCACTGTGGAGTGGAATTCTTAATTCTTTAGCTGGGCCACGTTCCATTCATTCTAGTTCCTGGCTGATCACCAAATTCTTGCTGATCCAACGCCTAAAGCATTTCTCGAACGCCAAAGAAGTAGAGGAGGCATGAGAAATAGTGATGGGTGATGGGTCCCACACCCTCCTTATCAGTATTCACACGTCAGCTTCTCACTGACTCGGATGAAATTACTCTGACAATGTGGTTTGAAATTGAATCTGCTTTTTTGCAAGTTTTCTTTCAGTCTCTGCATTTAGAAACAAAGTTTTGCACATCCATGGCCATTGGCTACCTGCTGGCCTCTCAAAATCAATAGCCAACTGCTGTCTATCTCAACAGTGATTACACCTGTTATTACTACGTGTGTGCTCAGCATGTGAAAAGGGGTAAATAAAACTAACAGAAGAATGAATATAAACCTGAATTCATAGACCCAGAAGTGACCTTGGAGGGACAAACGTTAATTTCACTCCCAAATCCATTCTCTCTTCTCTGTCTTGCCCCGGGCCCCAGGAGGATAAGGCCTGGATCCTTGAGCCTCTGGCTCCTATTTGAAGGTCAGCCCAATGAGAGACCCTGTGGATCAAAGAACAAGAAAAGGAAGATTGGAATATTTTCCTTGTTTGCTCCCTCCCTACTAGGGTTCACTGTGGAGGTGGCTGTGACCTCTATAGCTTCTTCTTAGGAAACTTTTTGCACATTTCTGGTTCCTTTCAGGTTTGGTAGCCCTTTTGTCATACCTTTCTCCCGCAGACAATAAGAGTTTAATACCACTGTGAGTCCTGGGGCATTTCAGCATCATAGGTTGGGTCTTTATCAATAGTCCTTTTATTGTGAGTATTAGTTGCTCAGCTGTGTCTTCCTCTTTGCAACCCTGTGGACTGTAGCCAGCTAGGGTCTTCTGTCCATGGGACTCTTCAGGCAAGAATACTGAAGTGGGTTGCCATTCCCTCCTCCAGGGAATCTTCCTGACCCAGGGATCAAACCCAAGTCTCCTGCATTGCAGGAGTCACCAGTGAAGCCCAGTCCTTTTATTACAAGTCTTCAAAAATTCTAGTGCAATGTGCTGTACATTTCTTTCACAGATCCTGACTGACAAATGCAGCTAGGCTAGAGGACACCTCCTTCTTAATATGTTTTCTAGGAGAAATGCCTTATCTACCCTTCTTAAAGCATTATAACAGTGGCTAATGTCACCATAACAAATTCTTTGGGAAAGTCATGTCAAAACAAGATTCTGAAACACTCAGAGTGAAATTTTAAGAAAATGGTGGTATCTTTTTCAATATTCTAGGTCATACTTTCAAACACTTGATTACCTTCTAACCATTCCTGCCATCAGATCAGCTTCCTCCCCACCCATGTGAGAAATGGACCTTGCTTCTGCTTAAATGCCAAGAAGCCTAAGGTCCCCACCAAGGGAAGCAAGCACATATCTCATCACTGGGTGAGCCCCACTAGTGAGACACAACTCATTGTATATTTCAGCTCCTTGTATATAACTCACTGTGGACCCTGAGTACTCTTTAGTTCTATCATTTAGAAGTTTTTCATGCTTTTAAACCAAGACTGTTCCTCTGGATTGTTCCTGACAAATTTGCAATGAAATAACATAATCTTTATTATAAGGAAAGAATAGAAAGTATTTATTTAAAATGTCTGAGACATTCTCATCCATGAAGCTTGTCAATGGGAGTGCCCTGGGTGATAAATGATGCAGCAGCTATACTGAGGTTCACCTCAAATTCTGCCTAGCTACTCTCCACAGCACTCGCCAATATTTCTACTTAGTATCAAAATAAAGATGTCAGCCTTGATTTCATTTTTTCTCACCTCCAAGCCAGATCCATGAGCCTACTGAATCCTTTTCATTTGAAACAGATATCATAAATTTCTCTATATTTGTATCATTCTTAATATCTGGTGAAACCTACCATCCTCTTTCACTGGGATTAATATTAGTATAATAACCTCACTGCTTCCATTCTTGCCTCCCAATAATCCCCTTTGTACACAGAGTAGCTAATGTGACCTTTCTAAAATGTAGATCAGATGACATCACCTCTCTCCATTAAACCCTCCAATGGCTCCCTTGATCTACATGGCTTCTATGTAAATTTGCAGTTTCCTTTCCTTGTTCCCCTGACTCGTGACATGCTAACCTTATCAGCCTTCTTTCTAAGCTCAAACACAGTTCCTTCCTCCCTTGTAGTCTTTTTGTCTTTCTTCCAAAAACAATCAGACCCCAATCTTTACTGAGTTGCCTAGGTCTTACTATGCAAATCTCAACTTAGATGCCACCCCCTTAGGGAGACCTTTGTGACCACGCTGCAGTGCCCCACGCTTGAGCTATGTGTTCCATCACATCATGCTGTGTGATTTTCTGCCAGTATTTATCACTATCTAAAGTATATCATTTGTTTATTTGCACTGTCTTCACACTTATAGAATGTGAGCTCTGTGAGATCAATAATTTTGCCCATATTGTTTACTCCTTAGTTCGGATTTCCTAGAATGCCACCAACCTATAGGAAGAACTCAAAAAGTTTTGTTGAATTTGATTCTCCTGTCTACTGCAATGGAGTAGAGAGGCAAAATGGTGTTGCCTCACAGTTATTATTTTTTTCCATATATTGTCAATTAGTTCTTCACTTTATGCTCACATTATTTTGCCTCTCTCCTAGAAAACATCAACTAATCCTTAACCTGCTCTGTTCAGTGGTAGAAAATGCTAGAACTTGTGCAACAGAAGATTGTTTTCATTTTCAATGAATGTCTCACAAGGGATTTTTAAAATGTTGATTCTTATGTATAATACTAACCTACTTGTCTAGTAAAGAACATGGAATTTAAAAATATAGAAAAGGGGGCAAAATGAAGGAGAGGTGATGAGAACCAAAAAAAAAATAAAAACTGAGATACCAGTAGTTCCCAGGATGCGCAGATCCACCAGACCAGGGGAGAGGAGGGGGAAGAGTGCTGCCTCTGTCTGAAAACTTCAAAATCAAAGGTTATCATGAAAGGCTGGACATCTTCTGATCTCACTGTCTACTCAGACACACTTTACTTCAGTGTCCAGTGGGGGAAGTTATCTCTGAATCAGAGATCTATTTATTAGCCCTTGAGCAAGTTATGTCACCTGGCTGAGGCTCATTATCCTCACCTGAAAATAAAAAGGGTGATAATATTTGCTTCCCTGTACAGGACTGAGGTGAGTCAGACAATCCGGTGTATGTGTAAGTGCTCTGTGACAAATCAATGGATGCACAAATGCACACCTTTGCGAGCATTGCTGCTACAAGAGAGAAAGATGACTTACAGACACAAGTGGTAGAAACCTACACCAAACATCACAAGGCATACACAGGGCGTTCCCCTAACGCTGAACATTTATAGAGAAAACAGAGAGGAGAACATACCTTTGAAAAGGAGGGCTTCCCGGGTGGCTCAGTGGTAAAGAATCCACCTGCCAAAGCAGGAGACATAGGAGACACAGGTTCGATCCCTGCTTTGGGAAGATCCCCTGGAGAAGGAAATGGCAAGCCATTCCAGTATTCTTGCCTGGAAGATCCCACGGACAGAGGAGCCTGGCGGGCTACAGTCCATGGGGTCACAAAGAGTCAGACATAACTGAGTGACTAGCATGCACGCACACACACAGGAGCCAGGAAAGCATGGTCTAGCGGATTTTCAGAGAACATGGACTTGAAAAAAGACCTGAAGAAGGAAGGAGTCCTCCTGTAGTATATAGAAAGAGAAAATGATGATTTGAGGGAAGTAACAACTGCCAGAGGTCAGCAAGTTTTTAAAAAGTGAAGCAGAAGCAAGTGTTGGTCACATGATGGATTAAGTCAGAGGTAATTGGGAACATCCACTTACCTGAAGGCCAGGCAGGTTTGTCTGATAGAAAAACAAAAGCCAACGGTGTAACAAAAGATGACATGAATGAAACTAGAGAGAAACTAAATAGTGGGAGGGCTTAGAGATGGTAAGTAGGTCTGGAGGCAGGCAAGGGCGTGATCAAAAGAATCTGGGACCACTGAGAGTGCTAACACCCTTCTGCAGCAAGAGAAGAAGTGGGGCTGGATTAAGGGGGGAGAGCCCTACTGCACTTTGTCAAGTCAGGTCACATCTGGAGAGCTGGGTTTTGTCTCAAGTGCCACATTTTTCAAAGGACATTGACTTGAAAATACCCAGATGGGGCTGGGTGGACTGGAGAGGTGAAGAAAAAGTATTCCCTGCAAGAAAGAATGGAAAGGCCTGGTTACATGTAACCCAGAAAAGTCAAGAAATGAGAAGCAACCTTCTTTTCTGTTTGAGTTGATCTCAGCTGACTTCACAAGATCAAGGAAAATGCAAGTCTTAGGAGATGCCACCTGATTGAGAAATCTAAGTTGTGAAGTTCACTTACCTGGCAGCCAGAGGACTTGTATTTAGTTCCAACTTGTGGGTGCATCACTCACTTTTGAATTTCTTAGTTAATTCATGTACTTTTTACAAATCTAATTAGACTAGAAAATCTCTAAAATGTTCACCTAGCTGGCTAAAGCAGAAGCAGAAGAACTTGTCTAGTGTGTTAAGTTCATTCCCAAAAATATTGATTAATCTCCCGATTATCCTCATTTGGACTTACCTAAAAGAATGCAAAACAGAACATCAGAAATGGGAGGAGTTTGTTCTAGTGCAAATTGGGCAAAATAATCAACTCTGCATGGTATGTTGTAGCCCAGTTACCCAAGAGATAATACCATAGCCACAGGTTAGAACATCTCATTGAAAGTGTGGCTTAGAGATAGGGTAGGTGGGAAGCCAGAAAGAAAGATGCTACTTCTGTTCAAACTGTGTTCAACAGAAGCTCTGTGTTCTGGACTAAAAGTTTGCTGCCCCCTCCTTCCCCCTTAGTTCATATGCTGAAACTTTACCCCCTAATGATGGCATTTGAAGGTGGGGCCTTTGGGAGGCAATTAGATCTAAATGAAGTCATGAGGGTGACATTAGTGGCCTTAAAAGGAGAAGAAGAGAGACCAGAGCTCTTCTCTCTCTCTACCAGGTGAGTGACATAGTCAGCCACTTACAAGCCAACAAGAAGGCTCTTTCTGTGAGCCCAACCATGCTGGAAGCTTGATCGTGGACTTCCAGCCTCCTGAACTGTGAGAAATAAGTTTCTATTGTTTAAAGCCAGCCAGTTTATAGTATTTTGTTAGAGCACCTTAGGCTAAGACATCTAGTGTTTCTGAATGCTCAATGTCATTACTTCTCGGAAAAAAATAAATAAAAAGAGTTCCATGGTCAAGTTAATTTGGGAAGTGATAGATTCAACAAAATAAAAGAGATTTATTTACTGCAGTGTTTCTCAGCACCTTTCATTTGTTCAAGGGTCTTGTTACTCAGTAAGGACATCGTACAAAGCAGTCTCTTTCGTTTTGCTTTTAAACCACAGAGGGGACCTTCCTCCCCATAACACCCACCACCTCCCCTGCAAGAATTTTAGGGGAAGGAGTCTTTATCAAACACTACTTTGCAAAAACCCTGGGGAACTCTGCCCCTGGTTTGGAGTATAAGAGCATTCAACTCACCCTGTGGAAATAGAACAAGGATCCCTAAATCAAACACTAATTAAGGACCTACTGTTTGTCAATTGCTGTATTGGACATAGACACTAAAACCTACTGTCACTATTCCCAGAGGTTTTCAAGATACTGAGAAAATAAAACCGACACACATCAAAAGATAAATACCTGTGTAAGACTCTCACTTGCCAAGTGTCAAAAAGAGCAGACTGCCATGGACTCTGAGTCCTGCGGGAGTCCAGAAAGCTTTCCATAACTTGGGCAGTCAGTGAGGGGGCTTCTCCAAGAGGGAAGTTTGGTGCCCTTCCTGGAAAGACACGAACCAGATTGGCTTATAAGAGTCAGATCTTTAGTAGAGAGAGTAGTATGATCAAAGGACCAGGCAAACACCAGGGGAATATTAAAGAGATGAGTCTGAAGCTGAAAGCTCGGGAAAAGAGAGATAATGCAGGGTGATGGGGGAGCTGATAAAAAGAGACTCAAATACTAAATGTAGGATATCCAGCCCCTAACCTACAAGCAATGGCAACCTGCTGAAGTTCTAGAGCAAGGGTGTCACAAGATCAGAACACTCATTCATCTTCAACTTCTCAGAGACAGAAGGTGCCAGCTCATCACTAGCCCTCATTTTAAGGCAAAGATCTTTCATTTCTGGAGTGAAACATTCGCTTGCTTTCAGAAGGAATTCAGGGAGAGGGTGAAGAGTGAGTTTCTGTTTTCTCTCTTCTGGCAAATAAACAATCCTTCTGGTGGGAAGGGAAGCGCTCCGTGGACTATTTTTAGCCTCCTGCCAGTGGCCCCCCGGTGATAGAAGACATTTAGCTGTGTTCTAAGAAAAGATTCTGAGATCCTGCACCGCCAGCTCTGCTCACTTTTTAAGTAAACATTCTAAAAATAATACAGTAAACGTATAGAACCACAAGAGACAAGTTGTGAATTGCAAGGTGATTTAAAGTGCTTTCTCATTCATTTTGGAGATTTCTTGGAATTTCAGCCAAGAAAAAGCCACCATTGTGTCTAAAGGGAGGAGCCTCAAAAGAAGTTTGGAGAGCTCTGCTTCTGAGGTATTTTTATGGGAACTGGATTGCAATACTCAGGACCTTTTCCTTGTCCATCAGGAGCTTCCCCTTAGTGAAGAGCAGGACAGCATGGCCAGTAGTGGTGTTTCATGGACCCTCCTTGTGCCCATGCTCTGCCTGATCCCTAGAGGGATCTAAGTGACTTGAAGTTGATGATGGGGATGGACATGGAGCAGAGAGAGAAATGACTGGTAGAATGACCAGTAGAATGACTGGTCCTGTTTTGTCCACTCTCCAACCTCACCCTTCCTCATCCTGCCCCATCACCAGTGGCCTCACCTACCACCTGCTCAGTGATACTGTAGGACCATCAGGCAAGTAAGCAAGCTCTCTCTCCCACAAAAGTTTTCTTATGTGAGGGAGTCGGAGAGGGGTCATCTAGGCTGTGATATAATAGGAAAGATAAATTGGTCTCTGATCTGAGTCTCTGATCCTAATGTTGTAGCCACGCATTCCAGGAAACAAACTCACTCAGGACAATGTGGATAGTGGAGTGCAGTTTATTATACTGGCGGGCCCAAGGCAGAGTCTCCTTTTAGCCAAGGACCTGGGCCAGCTTTCGTGAAAACCTTATATTCCTTAAGTGTACCTGCTCAAACCCACCTCCCCAAATTCTCTAAAACTAGTCTGAACAAAGGAAAAGAAAGATACAACCAAAGTTAACTTGTGATTCGTATGCCTTAAGCCTAGGTAGTTAACAGTGGACAATTATCAATAGGCCTGTGGTCATACCCCAATAAGCATAATAGAATGTATGATTCTATTCAGTTACACAGATAATTAGGGTGTTTTTTTAGGCAACGGAGAGTCTAGGTACGAGCCTTGGGGCTCTTCCATGGCGGGGACTGGGTGGGGGTGTGGTCTAGTTTTCCAGTTGGTATGTCATTTCCATTGATACTGGGCATATAGCTCAAAGTCCACAGTCCAGCCCAAGATGGAGTCCTGCTTTCAAGATGGAGCCTGTTTTGCCTGTTTCCTCCTTCACTAACACAGGGTCCCCAAATCCCTTGTAATTTCCTGGGTGATTGAAGTGTCTTTTGTCCTAATGACTTGACACTGAGTGGGCTTCTAGAGAAGGGTTGATCACTGGAAAGAAACCATGATTAGAAGCTTGGGATTCTCAGGCCTGACCCTCATTCCTCTGGCATGGGAGAAGGGTTGAAAATGAAGTTAATGGTCCATCATACCTACTTAATGAAGCCTCCATAAAATTCTCAATACTATGGGGTTTAGGAGCTTCCTGGTTGGTGAAAACATCCACGTACTGGGAGGGTGATGAACTCCAACTCCACGGGGACAGAAACTCCTGTGCCCAGAACCCTTCCAGATGGTTCATCTAGCTGTTTATCTGCATCCTTAATCGTGTGTGTGGGTGTGTGTGGGTGTGCGTGCACTGAGTCTTTTCAGTCATGTCTGACTCTTTGCCACCTCATGGACTATAAACCCACCAGGCTCCTCTGTCCGTGGGATTCTCCAGGCAAGAATACTGGAGTGAGTTGCCATTTCCTACTCCAGGGGATTTTCCTGACCCAGGATTGAACCTGTGTCTCTTATATCTCCTGCACTGGCAGGTAAGTTCTTTACCAATAGAGCCACCTGGGAATCATATCCTTTAATCATATCCTTTAATAAGTGGGCAAACATAAATAAGTTTCCCTGAGACCTAGGAGCCTCTCTAGTAAATTAGTCAAACCTGAGCAGAGGGCATTGGAAAACCAATTTGTAGCCAGTGGACAACAGTTGTGGATAATCTGGAGGCCTACTGTTTGCTATTGGTATCTGAAGTGGGGGGCAGTTTTACAGGACTGAGCCCTTAACCTATGGGATCTGATCCAGATAGATGGTGTCAGAATTGAACTAAGTTGTGGGACACGGTCTTGTTGGCTGGGGGAAACCTGCACACATCCAGTGACCACAAGTGTTAGAAGGAAAGGGTTCTTTGTAAGCAGGAAAGAAAAACCCAGGAAGAAAGAACTGGGTTTTTCCCTACATAGTAGGCAAGAACTGGATTTTTCCTGAAACAGGTGTCAAAGCCTTACTCTTGGGGTAAGGTCCTTTGGTTACTAGTTCAAATATATTTACAAAAGTTACTTTAGACATCAGTGGGTTTTTTTGTTTGTTTGTTTTTTCCTATGAATATCTCTAAATATTGCTTCCAGATAAAATACCATGTGTCCATATTGGGAAGACTTCTTTTCAATTTTTATATATATATATATATATATATATATATATTTTTATTATGAGAATCTGCAGGCCCTATATACTTTAGTTCACCTAACATTTAGGAGATCTTTCTTCTAGTATGTTTTATCATAAATAAAAGAAAAAGAAAAAAAAAGGGCTGATGTTGCTCGGCAAGTAAAATATCAGACATTCTGAAATTGTTTTCCAGACTCCTCTGCTGATCCCCCAGAAAATCTCCAGTTCCACTGAGCGCTAGTTAAAAACCACTGCTGCCTTAGCCTCTTACTCCTCCTCCTTGCAAATGTCACCAGCCTCCCACCCAGAGAGGAGAGCCATCCTGGCAAGAGCATGTGCTCAGCATCATGAATGAATGAAATCGAATGGAAAATAAGAATGAAATCCATCTAGAACAGAGAACAGACCATTGCCTGGATATTCAGTTGTCACTCCCCCCCTTTTTAAATGAAATGCCATCAACTCTCCCCCTTTGAAGGAAAAGCCTAAAAGTCAAGCGCTTTGCTTTTTTGGGTTTTGCTTACGCTAAATAATGCAATCAATCCAGCCTTGCCCTGGAAGAGAGCATGGGGTGACAATATCCAATCCCATCACCAATCCAGCCAGCTCTATCAAGACAGAGCCTGACGTTCCCCTGAAAGCTCATTTACGGAAAAATACAATCAAGCCAGCCTCTGAGGAGCTGCCCCCTGGGGAACTTTTGTGTCATTACCTTGAGAAGAAAGAAATTCACCTTGAGCTGCAATAAACTGACATTCTCACCATGGTGTTATGTGCCTGATTGAATGCAGCGAAAAATAAATCCAAGCTGTCCAGCATCTATCTGCTGATGGCTATGTGGGAGCAAGGAGGCAGGAAAGATGCTGTTATATTGTTGGGACACGTGGCATTCATCTTCTTAAGATGATGAATCAGGAGACACACTATTCACCCTGTGAGAAACAAGAATCTATGAACCAGGGAAGAAAACCAGTGGCTCATTATCATTTCAAAACCACATACAGAGCAGGGGGCTGAGCTAGAAAATACAAGAAACTGAGATGCAGCGCAAGAATCCCTGCCCTCTCTGTGAGAGCTTGACAGAGTGAATAAATCTTCCCCATTGAAGACACCAAGCGGTTCCCATGGACAAGGGAGTCGGGGAGTGCATTTGTACTCCCCTGAAGTTCCAAAAGCATCTTTAAGGCTACTCATCTATGGGAAAACCCAGATGAAAGATGATCCGGTCTGGAGTGGCTGATGGAAACTGTGCTGAGCCCTCTTCTCTGAGTACACAGGCACAGTGTCAGCTGCATGTTGAGTAGGCAGGACAGTAGGTACTGAGCCCCAGGTCCCAACACTTCACAATTCTCTCCAAATGGGGCTGGCCTCTGACCTCACTCAAAAGTGGATTTTCAGGCAGATGATTTGGGAACCTGCCCATCATCTGGGGAAGCCTATGCATTAGAGCACAGAAAGCAAGTCACTGAAAATAAAGGAGAAGCAAAGTGGGGAGTGGAGGCTAGAAGACCAGCTACTAGTCACCCAGGACAGTTGGGGAACAGAGTCATCAAGTGATGCAGAGTCCACTCAGGGATGGTCACTATGAATGATGATATAACCGGAGAGAACAGAGACTGCTCTAGCCAACCAGGATGGAAGGTCACTCTAGTTACGGACACTATCAGGAGAGAACGTGAGAGTAACTTCATTTTAGCTCTTCTCTCCCTGAGGAGTGTCTGTGCCTATTTCCTCATCCAACTCTGGAGTCTGGAAAAAGAGTAGAAGTTCTCACTCCAATTGGGCAATATCTCAGTTCAAGATTAGCCCTACAGGAATGGAAGCTCCTTTGCAAATGGCATGACCCCAGAGGTTCTCCTAACTAGAGACAGAAAGACAATTATTGGGTAAGATGGGCCTGCATCTGGGTCCAGACTCTGGTACTTATTTAACCTCTGTAAGGCCCACCCTGGACTTCTCAGGTGGTGCTAGTGGTAAAGAACCCCCATGCCAAAGCAGGAGATGTAAGAGATATGGGTTCCATCCCTGGGATGAGAAGATCCCCTAGAGCGGGGCATGGCAACCCACTCCAGTATTCTTGCCTGGAAAATCCCATGGACAGAGGAGCCTGGTGGGCTACAGTCTATGGGGTCTCAAAGAGTCAGACACAACTGAAGCAACTTAGCAATCACAAGACCCACCCAGTTTTCTCACATCTGAAATAAGAAGTAGACTTCTATGCGGGGTGACTAGGAAGATTCAAGGAGAGAATATAGGCTTACAAATATCATTGCAACTCACAGGGAATCAGGAAGTGCTGTCCCATGTATGATTTACCTGTATTTATGCAATTATTTCTTTCAAAGTAAGAGTGTCCAGCACAGAAAATAACTCAAAATGTGCTAATTTATTAACTTCTATGATTTTTGACCCTTTTTCTTTCTTGGCTTACAATTTGCACTATTATAGGAAGCATGAAAAATACAATTGGAACAAGAATATGAAAAATGTTCAGTAACACTAATTACTAGAGAAAGGCAAATCAAAACTACAACAGAATATCACCTCACACTGGTCAGAATGGCCATCATAAGTATTCTATAAACAATAAGTGCTAGAGAGAGTGCAGAGAAAAGGGAACCCTCCTACACTGTTGGTGGAATGTGAACTAGTACATCCACTATGGAGAACTGTACAAAATTCCTTCAAAACCTAAAAATACAGCTACTGTATGATCCAACAATCTCATTCCTGGGCATATATTTGGAAAAGATAAAAACTCTAAGTTGAAAAGATAAATGCACTCCAGTGTTCCTAGCAGCATTATAAATAATAGCTAAGCCATGTAAACATGGATGAAGAAAGATGTGGTATTTCATTCCTTTTTATGGCTTAGTAGTATTCCATTATATACCCAAACATATATACATGGAATACTACTCAGTCATTGAAAAGAATGAAATAATGTCATTTGCAGCAACATGGATGGACTTAGAAATTATACTAAGTGAAGTAAGTCAGACAGAGAAAGACAAATATCACACGATATCACTTGTACGTGGAATCTAAAAGAAAATGATATGAATGAATTTATTTATAAAGCAGAAATAGACTCACAGACACAGAAAACAAAATTCTGGTTACCAAAGAAAAAGGGTATTGGGGGGAAGGGATGAATTAGAGTTTTGGATTAGCAGATACAACTATATACAAAATAGATAAACAAGTTCCTACTATATAGCGCAGGGAAGTATATTTATTATACGGGGTAAAACATAATGATAAAGGATCCAAGAAAGAATATATAAATACACACACATATAAATCCTGGACTTCCCAGGTGGCTCAGTGGTAAGGAATCTGCTTGCCAATACAGGAGATGCAGGAGACACTGGTTCAATCCCTGGACTGGGAAGATCCCCTGGAGCAGGAAATGGAAACCCACTCCGGTATACTTGCCTGGAAAATTCCTAGCAGCGTGTCTGGTAGGGATTCAGTAGGTTGATTTCTTTTTTTTTTCTGGCTCTTTGTTCAATAGAAAGAGACCCCTTTGGCATTGATTTCTTTTGTAAAAATTGCTCTTAAATTTTAAAGAAAGAATGTTTGATATTCTTTTCTGTCCACCTTCCTACCTCTTTATTAAAATTGAATTTATAATTAATATACAGTAAAATTGTCTTTTTCAGATGTGCAGTTCTGTGAATCTTAACCCATGAATAGATTTATGTAAATGTGACAACAATCAAGATACAAAACAGCTCTCGCACACCCAAAAATTCCCACATGCTGTTTCTTTATGATCAACCCTTCCTCCACCTCTACTCCCTGGCAACCTCTGATCTGTTCTCTGTCACTACACTTTTAGCCTTTTGAGACTTTCATATAAAAAGAATCATGCAGTATACAGTCTTTTGAAACTGCTGTCTTATTTCACCCAGTAGAGTGACTTTGAGATCCAGCCAAGGTGTTCTATGTGTCAGTAGTCCATTCCTTTTTATTGCTGAGTAGTCTCCCATTATATTGATGTGTCATAGATTGTTTACTCATGCACTGCATGATAGTTGGAATTTGTCCAGCATTTGGTGATGATGCATAGAACGGCTGTAAACATTCATGTACAGGATTCTATATAAAGATTAAGTTTTCATTTCACTTGGGTAAATTCCTAAGAATGGGATGGATTCTGAGTTATATGAGAAGTGTATCTTTAACTGAAAATCTGTTTTCAAAATGGTTGTACTATTTCACATCCCCAACAGCCATCCATGTATAAGCATTCCAGTTGCTCCACAGCCTCACTGCATCTGCTATTGTAGGTATTTATTTTTAGTCATTTGAATTGGTATATAGTAGTGGCTCATTATCTTTCTTTCAAAAAATTTAATTTTCTCTTTCTAGGGTTCTATTTTGTACTACTGAAAACCACATCTTCTAACTTCCTAAATTCCTGGACAGAGGAACCTGGCAGGCTACAGTCCATAGTGTCACAAAAAGTTGGACACGGCTTAGAGACTGAGCACGCACGCACACACGTATATATAACTGAATCACCTTACTGGACACATAAAACTAAAATAGCGTGCTGTCTTACAACAACTTACTCTCAATTGAAACAAAAAAAGAATACAATTGGAACTAAATAGAGCTGATTTCACTGCCTGAGAGACCTCACGATCAAATTATTTCATAATTAGACAATAAATACAGACTAATAAATACAGGCTAAGCTTTGTGGAGCAGGAGATAGGATCAGATCACAGAGTGAATCTACTGTAGGCGAGATGTTTAGAGAAGGCCTTGCAGAGGAGGTAACACCTCTCTGCTGTGTCCTGAATGACAAGGAAGAGGCAGCCCCTGAGAGTGGGGCAAGGACCTTCCAGGGACTGGGGAAGTGTGGCTGCAAAGATCCTGACCCAGGCAAGGACTTGGCACATTTCAGGACCCTGAGGGGAAGTGGAAGAGGAGGGAAGAAGAGGAAAAAGACAGAGGGCAAAAGGCTACCTCAAGTAAGGCTCCAGCAGTGGATAATAGCCACTGAGGGACTTGGGTTCCATTCATTCAGATAAATATTTCTATGTGCCTACTATGTGCTCTTCTAGATTCCAAATGTCTGAATTTAATGGAAGAGTAATGAAAAGCCAATGAAGAATTGTATGCCTGGAAGAAGCTTGATCTCATTACATTTGAAAGTATCATTTTGATTGCCCAGTGGAAAATCAGTGGGCAAGCAGAAAAGGAAAGGAAGGGAGCAGTTAAGAAGCTCCTGCTGTAATTCAGGAAAGAGTGGAAGGCGGCCTGGACTGGGGCCATCTTGATAGAACTGCAAAGAAGTGGCCGAATGATAACGTATTTGGAGATGTGCTGATATGACTCGGTGATACTGAGTGTGGAGAGAAAGAACAATATGAAGAATAATTCTACGCTGAGACTGGGGCCCCTGGATGAACAAAGACTGGGAGAGGGCCAGGTTTGGGAAGAAAATTAAAAGTGCTGTTTGGATATGTAAATTTTCAGATATTTGTCAGATAATGAAGGAGATAGCTCAAGTAGGCATATCTGTGTATGGCTGTGAAGCCCAGCAACTTGATGGATATAATTAGGAGTATTTGGAATATATATGATATTTAAAGACAAGAATAGATGTAACTATATGGAAAACACGTAGAAAGAGAAAAGGGCAAAATTTAAAAACATTTATTTCCCCATTCCCTCACTGACCCTAAGAATCATTTTTAAAATAATGTTTGATCTTTGGCAAAAAGAAGGCATCTCATTATTAGCAGCTTGATTTTTTTTTTATTACCTGCCTGTGTATGGTCTTCTCCCATATTTCTTTTAGGAGAGTCATATATTTGATTCATGAGTATGCTTTTTATAATGAGGATATATACTTTTATTACTTATGTTGCAAATCTCAGTTTGTCATTTGTCTTTTAAAATCCTTTTAAAACTGAGTTTGTTTCTACTGTTTTTTTCAGGAGTATAATTTTTAAAAAAAATAGAGAAATTTAGGCTTTTTCTTCTGCCTTTGGTACAATGTTTAGTTCATTATGAAGGTTTTAGAATAAAAATATAGAAACATAGAAGTTTAGTTCAACATTGCTTATAATATTTTTAAAAAACTAGAATACCTAAGAGTACATAAAAAATGGATTTGTTAAATATGTGACTTTACATAATAAAATGCTTTTCCAATTTTAAAAATAATGTGTACCTCTATTTACCATTTACCCTACTAAATATTTAGTGGGAAAAAAAAGAATATAAAACATCATTGTAGGATGATTCCCTTTTTGGAAAGTTTTTTTGTATTAACCACAATTTTTTATCTATAGCTATTCCTATAATGGCACAGTGGTAAAGAATCTGCCTGCAATTGTAGGAGACGCAAGAGACGTGGGTTCGATCCTTGGGTCCGGAAGATCCCCTGGAGAAGGAAAAGGCAACCCACTCCAGTATTCTGGCCTGGAAAGTTCCATGGACAGAGAAGCCTGGTGGGTTAGAGTCCATGAGGTCGCAAAGAGTCAGACATGATTGAGCAAACACATTTCTTTAATAATAACGTAACCATTTTATTTATGTGTATATTTTTATCTCCCAATTAATTCTTGAGCTTGTATGTTTTCCTTATATGTTATGTACTAAAAAATTAGCTCATTAAATTTTAAACACATTAATAAGAGATCATTTATGACTTTAAAAACTTTACTACTAATGATGACTAACCTTTCTTTAGCACATAATTTATGCTAGAATTTGGCACACATATACATCAGTTTGGAAGGATAGAGAACTAGCAACAAATGTATCAGTGAACAGGGAATGAAGTTATCACTGCCTTTCACCTAATTGGCAAGTCAGACATTTTGCTGTTGACTGTCTTTCACAAAACTCTTCCAGCTCTTTTCCTGGAGGCCATCAGGCTGGGAGCTTTTCCTCTTTCATGGCCAGGGGCAAACATTTCAAATAATCCAGTATTGACCTTGACAGCCTCCTACCCACCTTTTTTCTCTGCTCCAGACGTCTCTAGGTACCCAGAACCAGCAAACTATCCCCAGCCTCAGATTCTATTACCTACAGAGAACCTCTTCTACCCTCCCTCCAGCCAGAGTTCTCTCTGACAAATTCCCTCCCTACCCTACAGGGGTCTTAGTTCTTCTGCATTTATCTAGGAATCACACAGAAGGCAATCTGATTCAATTAATTTATTCTGAAGTATTAATAGCTGACAGGCTTTTGATCTTCCAGGAGCTCTTTTGCATTGAAAACAAAATTAAGATGTAAAAGAGGAGGGAACCCTATAACAAAAATGGCTCTTACTGGTGGAAAGCCAATTAAAGTGAAGAAATCCAGGCAGATGACTGTGGACTGTTCTGCTTTGGCTAAGGGTCTAGCTGGAGGAGAGGACGAGAAAGTGAGTGTGTGTGGGGGGGGGGGGGGGGGGGGCGGGGGGGGGGCGGGGGGGGGGGATGCAGGGTGAGGACAATTTGGGGGAGAGGATGGGAGGACCACTTTCTTTATGATGCTGTGGATTTTTGTGATGTCTTCCTTGTCAACCTATATATCCTCAAATCTCCACATTTGGTCTTGTCATATTTTGTCTTTTTTTTTTTTTTTTTTTGTAGACCTTTTTTCCCACTTCAATGGTAGTGAGATCTCTGGCAACAGAGAGAGACCCAAGAAGGGAAGTGGGCTCCTCCCCACAGGGAAGGTCAAGGAGACACACAGTGCAAGGAAGCCCCAAACCATTTCACCAATTTGCACTCTGCTACATCCAACCTCACATTTCCTGTCTCCAAAGAGTCTCACCATATCCTAAGCTGGCCAGGCCTTGAGAAAACTGAGAAACCACACTGTCTTGGTCCAAAGAAATGGAGACGTAAGGTTGACATTTTTTTCTTCCATTAACATTCAAGTATTTTAATGAACACCAGATTTTACTATTTGTTCCTAGGGGAGGATACTTGAGTTTTCTGTGGCTTGCTTTATTTTTAATATTTAAAAATCTTTTCCCTCAATGAGGCATAACCATAATTGCATTTGTAAGAAGTAGGTTGTATTCGGTTAGTGGAACTGTTTTGTAAATGTGGTGACAAAAATTAACTTCATGTTCTTTTTGTAAAGTACTTTTCTCTTTTTTTTCCCCTTAATTTGTCAAGACCTGAAGGTTTTTAAGACAACCCAGATGCAGTAATGTGTGAATGCCAATGGATAATAACTTATAAGAAGCCATCTAAGCAGGTATGTATAAAGGAAAACTCATGTGCAATAGAAAGGGTATTCAAATTGCTCCATCTAACCACAAAGAAAAACAAATCATTCCCAAAGTATAAAGTGGTTTAAAGACAGGGAATTGAAAACTAAATTTGTAGCTGACATCTTGACAGTCTCATGACCTAGTTTCAGGCACAAATCTATACAAGAGTGACAAATGAGGATAAAAGAGAGGCAGATGGAAGAAGCCAGAAAAAAAAAAAAAAAGAAGAAGAGAAAAGGTGATGCTATAGAGAGAGAAGGAAAATCATTAAAAAAAAAAAAGAATAAAATATAATATTTTACATCAACTATACTTCAGTTGGGCTTCCCTGGTGGCACAGACAGTAAAGAATCTGCCTGCAGTTCAGGAGACCCTGGGTTCCATTCCTGGGTTAGGAGGGTCCCTTGAAGAAGAAAATGACTACCCACTCCAGTATTCTTGTCTGGAAAATTTCATAGACAGAGGAGCCTGGCAGGCTACAGTCCATGGGGTCACAGAAAGTCAGCTACAACTGAGCTACTAAGCATAGACAGTTGGATACAACTGAGCTACTAAACATCATACTTCAATTTAAAAAAAATGAGATACTATAACATAATATAGCAGACAGATTGCCTTAAAGCAGTTCTTTGGTAGGTGATCAAAACATGAAATGAATGTTACACTTTTAAATATTTATTATATTTACTATTATATTTATGAATATAAATTTACATTTTTCAGTACACTGATGTCCAATTCTCTGTCTACCAAAAGGACAATCCAGTGAAAACTGCAGGAGGTGAGATAAGTTTTAGGCTGTTTCTTCCAACTTCTTAACACCAGGCACCCCAAATATATGGACAGATTTTCATGATATATAATATGTGATATCACAATGAAGGAGATGAATTTCCCAGGACCCTGATTCAGAGTTTATGGTTGCTGTATCTTAAATCTGTGCTTTTCTTATCACAAGTAGATTGCTTCCAACGTTCATTTTTTTATTTTTTTCTCTCTCAGTTCCTTTGGGTTAGAATACAATATTGGACCACAAAATAATCAGAGAAAAGAAAAAGACTACAGCATTGCCTGGGGTTTTTAGCAGTCCATATCTCAGCTTTCAGACCAACTCCACATGCCCACTACTTTTAAGTATATAAAGGTTTATTGGAAAATTACTACTCTTAGTCCTGTTTTCTATGTGTCTGTGAACCTCCTACTCAATATCTCTATCCTGAAGTGAAGTGAAAGTCATTCAGTCATGTCCAACTCTTTGCAACCCCATGGATTGTAGCCTGCCAGGCTCATCTGTCCATGGTATTCTCCAAGCAAGAATACTGGAGTGGGTAGCTGTTCACTTCTCCAGGGGATCTTTGGCATAAACCAATTGGATAATTGAAATCTGAAAAATGTTCTTTCAGGTGGGTGTTTTTAAAACATTTAGATGTTTGCTGATAGAAGACTCTTGAGAGTTGCTTGGACTGCAAGCAGATCCAACCAGTCAATCCTAAAGGAAATCAGTCCTGAATATTCATTGGAAGGACTAATGCTGAAGCTGAAACTCCAATACTTTAGCCACCTGATGCGAAGAACTGACTCATTGGAAAAGACCCTGATGCTGGGAAAGATTGAAGGCAGGAGGAGAAGGGGGCGACAGAGGATGAGATGGTTGGATGACATCACCAATGTGATGGACATGAGTTTGAGTAGGCTCTGGGAGTTGGTGATGGACAGGGAAGCCTATCACAAAGAGTCAGACATGACTGAGCAACTGAACTGAACTGAACTGAACTGATACATACCTGTATCAAGTTTCAATTTAAGATACTCCTTTTCGTGGGAATATTGCTAAAAGCAATGTTCTAAGATGGTCGAATTTAGCTATGAACTGATCCCCTGTGGACATAGATTTATAGTAAATTAAAGGATTGGTTGAAAAGAATCAGGTATATGTTATAGAATTAATTATATGCAGTTTCCTAGCAAACATGCATGTGTATAAAGAGTTGCTAATAATACATAGATACATCTACAATGTACTCTTACTGTTTACTGCTATGATTTCTCACTAACAAGTTCTTAGGTCCCACCCTGGATTGTTAAGGAACATGATAGTAAGCAGTATTTTTAGAATGCTCAGATGATTCTAGTACAGATGGTTCTGAGACCAAATTTAACTCTAGATTTTTATAATTGTAAAGTAAAAAATGAACTTATGCAATTTTTTGCCTCTACTACTTAGAGTTCGACAGCATTTTTATTTCACTCATGCTTGAATGGAGACTCTGTGGGCCTCAAACATGCTTTCCTGGTGGCTCAGGAGTAAAGAATCTGACTGCAGTGCAGGGGACTGTCTGCAGTGCAAGAGATGTGGGTTTGATCCCTGTGTCAGGAAGATCCCCTGGAGTAGGAAATGGCAAACCCACTCCAGTATTCTGGCCTGCAAAATCCCATGGACAGAAGAGGTGGGCGAGCTACAGTCCATAGGGTTGCAAGAGCTTGACCTGACTTAGCGACTAAACCACCACCACCACGTAGAGTTCAACAGCATTTTTACTTTACTCATGCTTGAATGGAGAAGCTATGGTGTTCAAACATGGTGCTCAAAGAACTCAATAATAGCTCCTACCCTAAAGAATCCACTGGAGTTTAAGACTTGCATTTTGATGAGAGTAGAATTGGTTGGATCCCTCCCCCAAGGATCTCCTTGCCTCTAATTAACAAAGATACAAAGGTCACAGAGAGTCAGACAGGGAGTCGGACAGACAGTCGGACAAGACTGGGCAACTGAACAGCAACAATAGCGAAGGCGTTCCCCTGGGGGAAACCAAGACCGCATTCTGTTCTTATTAGAGAGTCAAGCATGCATTCCTGATTCTTAGAATAAGCCTCACTGAGGCTAGATTACAGGAAAGACAAGAAAAGTACTGGAGGTGACCTCACCACAAGTGCATACATCAGCCAGAAAGCATTAGGCCTAAGGGTCACAGAAGAGAGGAAAGGAGTGTCCCTAGTAGGGTGTGCAGGTAGTCCTGGAGCCAGCCTGGAAAGTTACCCAGTACTGCGTGCATCATAGTTATGGAGGAGGATGTATAGGCAGCTACCCTCCTATAAACAGCAGGGGTGGGTCTCCCAGACATCGGTCATGATACCGCAGCAGCAACAAGATGACAGAAGGCAAGTCTTGCCTGAATGAAGCAAGTTCACATCATCCAAAGTTTGGGCTGCGGGCAATTGGCACTGGGTGTTACAGCTTGTGGGGCAGGAATGCCCAGGATTGATATATGGACTTTATAAGCAAACCTGGGAAACCATAGATATTTTAGGAGGATGGAAGGCTTAAATAGATTGTATCTCCTGACATCAATCAGATGAGGTTTTGGAACCAATGAAAACTGGGGCTTAATCCACTCTTTACCCTAAATAGAGAAGGCTGGGTAAACTGGTTCCATCCATATTGTTGTTTTGTTTTGTTTTTCCTGTTGGCTATTACAGAAATCCACTCAGCAAAGGAAATCCTGAAGACTTTTAATTCCTGAGTGACAGCTTTGGATGCCCAAAATTCCTTTCATTAATAGTTTCCAATTTATGCTTCAGAGATGGAAGGGTTGTTATTTTAAAAAGATATGCTACTATTTAGGGTGAAAAAAATATGTATGTCTTCCTGTCTTCCAGGTTAAGTGTTACATAGCACACTGTCATTACTCAAATGCCCATTCTTCTGGCTATGCTGTTTCCATTTTTTTAGCAGGGCTAGGGGTAGCAGGGAGCTTTGATGTTTCAGGTTCGTGAACACTGCATGTGGATCTCAGCTCTAACCTTTCCACATTCAGGGTTTGATAAGTAGCATCTCAATGCATTTGTCCAATGCTTAATTTCAAATTCCATTTAATGTCCTCCCAAGGTGTTTTCAAAATGAGTGAACTGAGATTTCATTTATAAGTAATTTGAGCTTTTCAAATCATTAAGATAAAATTTGTCATAACAAAAATGAACAACTGGTTAAGAAAAATGTCCTGTCTGGGACTCAGCACACTTTTTCTGTAAAGAACCAGTAAGTAAATATTTGAGGCTTTGTGTGTTATATAGTCTCTCTCACAACTACCTAGCTCTACCATTGGACCAAGAAATAAACAATGGTAATATACAAATAAATGGGTGTGACTGTGTTCCAATAAAACTTTATTTACAAAAACAGGCAGTCAGCCTACAAGTCAGTTTGCTGACTCCTGTTCTAACCCTCATATTCTGCCACAGATACTTTTGTTTTGCTTTGCTATGTTGTGTTTTATAAACTTTAGACTTGTGTAAAGACAATAGATTTCAGAAGACAGAAGTACAGCCATTATTAGAACTGTGAAATGCCAAGTTTTGTACAAAAGCATCTGATTGCTAAATGAACAACAAATTAAGTTAGTTTAGTAATCAAATATTCCCCCATGTTAAGACGAAAAAAAAAATCACAAAGGAGAAACATACACCATGGTAAACTCTTGGTATGTAGAACTTACAATAAGGATTTGATATATGTGTAGCCTAATAATAAAACCACAGCCATACGCACAGTGAAAAGGTTGATGCTGTACAAAAATCATAAAGGAATTACCTTGTTATGTGGATTGATGAATATTTGAAATTATCACTACATAAAGTCACAACAAGCCCAGTAAGTAACAAAGCTGTGTCTCTTGACTGCTGATTAAGCCCATAAATTCTTAGGAATGATAAGTATAAACAGCAAAAGCCAAAGAGTGAAGCCAAAAAAAAAAAAGAGGAACCCTCTTACTTTGCTCTGGTCTCTTTCCATGGTAAGCACGCTCAAATCCAGGAAAAGTTCTGAAGAGAAACTTGTCTGTTAAAGAAGCCAATGGTTTTTCATTAGCAAATGTCATTTCCAAAGATAATATGTTGATTTAAACTTTCAACTTTCTTCAGGTTATATTTTTTTATAGGTCTACATTTGAGTCAAGGCTCTCTTTCAAGCAGTGAATACGCAAATGGGGAGGGAGATGTGGCTGTTCTGTGGTTTCTATCATAATATAAACATAAATTCCTCTTGCAATTCTCCACTTTGTAGATCAGAAAAGTAGTTTTATTACAAGTCGAAAAATAAAATGATGAATTCCTAGCAGCTTGTCTGGTAGGAATTCAGTAGTTTCTTTGACTTCTTTGTGCAATAGAAAGAAATCCCTTTGGCACTACATGCTTTTGTAAAAATTGTCCTTAAATTTTAAAGAAAGAATGCTTGATATTCTTTTCTGTCCACCTTCCTACCTCTTTATTAAAATTGAGGTTATAATTAATATGCAGTAAAATTGTCTTTTTCAGATGTGCAGTTTATGAATTTTAACACATACATAGATTCCTTTTAAAACATGACATTTAAACATTCCATTTAAAACATGACAATAATCAGGATACAAAACAGCTCTCGCACACCCAAAAATTCCCACATGCTGTTTCTTTATGATCAACCCTTCCTCCACCTCTACTCCCTGGCAACCCTGATCTGTTCTCTGTCACTACACTTTTAGCCTTTTGAGACTTTCATATAAAAAGAATCATGCAGTATACAGTCTTTTGAAACTGCTGTCTTATTTCACCCAGTAGAGTGACTTTGAGATCCAGCCAAGGTGTTCTATGTGTCAGTAGTCCATTCCTTTTTATTGCTGAGTAGTCTCCCATTATATTGATGTATCATAGATTGTTTACTCATGCACTGCATGATAGTTGGAATTTGTCCAGCATTTGGTGATGATGCATAGAACGGCTGTAAACATTCATGTACAGGATTCTATATGAATATTAAGTTTTCATTTCAATTGGGTAAATTCCTAAGAATGGGATTCTGAGTTATATGAGAAGTGTTATCTTCAACTGAAAAACTGTTTTCAAAATGGTCGTACTATTTCACATTCCCAACAGCCATGTGTGAGCATTCCAGTTGCTCCACAGCCTCACCAGCGTTTGCTACTGTAGGCAATTGTTTTCAGTCATTCGAAATGGTGTGTAGTACTGGCTCATTATCTTTCTTTCAAAAAATTTAATTTTCTTTTTCTAGGCTTCTATTTTATACTCTCACTAAAAACCACATCTTCTAACTCCCTATTTTGTTCTGAGTTCTACCAGAATCTTTGCCCTAAGGAAGATCTCACTTAATCCTTCAACATTTTTTCTTTCTATTCTTGGTGCTCCAACCTGATTGTAGAAGCAATTCCTATTTTACAAGGAGCAAACTCATCTGATTAGGTCGTGCTAGTAAGTTAACGGAGGGTGAATCACCCACTTTGGAGCAGCACCCTATTTGCCAGGAATCAGCCATGTTGATTCAGGTGTGTGTGTGTGGTATACTTTAAGAGCAGAACAACATTGTTCCAGAAAGGTAATGCACCTATAAATTAAATCAAGGCTTGACATCTAACGCAGATTTCTAACAAATACAATATATCTCCCTGTGTGTTGACAATCTGTATAATAATAGGGTTATGCAAGTAGCTAAACACCAGAAGGACAAACTTGTCTCTGCATATCTAATATTTGGGTAAAGAGCCTGTGGGGTAATTAACAATGGTAATAATGAGAGGGTGTAATTGGAGGCTTAAGTGCAAGGATTCATTCTGAAAACTGGCAAGGTAGAGTTGGTGGAGAGAAGAGTGAAGAGAGATATGATGCTGAGTGACCAGAAAATGGCAAAAATCTGGGTTTGGATCCACTTCCTTCAATATTCATTCTTTTAAAGTGGGTAGCCTTGAGGAAGCCTAAAAATGGACATAGAATAATGGGAAAGAGAAGAGCTTTGCAGAAGTATGCAGGTGAGGATGGGAAAATCAATGTTATGAGAATGCCCATGGGGTATTGTAAGAAAAGTGTTTGTATTTTACTCATTGGAAGTTTTCAAGATTTTAAGTAATATATAACTTAAAGAAAATAGTTTTAAAGAGGGATAACTTGAAAGCTTAGGATAACTTGGAGGAGGTCAGAGGAAAGAGGGGAAGCTTATTGAGAGACTCTTGGAATAATCTGGACCTAAAATTGTTATTCAGATTCTGCTTTGTCTCTTGTCTGGTCAATCTCAAGTGTGCTAAGTCGCTTTAGTCATGTCTGACTCTTTGCAACCCTGTGGATGGTACCCACCAGGCTCCTCTGTCCATAGGATTTTCCAGGCAAAAATACTGGAGTAGGTTGCCATTTCTTACTCCAAGGAATCTTCCTGACCCAGGGATTGAACCTGAATCTCTTACATCTCCTGGATTGGCAGGCAGCTTCTTTAGCCCTAAAGCCACCTGGGAAGTCAGTCTCTAATCCCTCTCTATTTTGTCTTCACATTCGTTTGAGCTCTACTTCAATTAGCACCTTATTTCTTCACTCTTTGATTACTAATGGTTCCATGTGAGAGAGTGAGCTTGCATGCTCAGTTGTGTCTGACTCTTTACAACCCCATGGACTGTAGCCCACCAGGCCCCTCTGTCCATGGAATTTCCCAGGCAAGAATACTGGAGTGGGTTGCCATTTTTGTCTCTTGAGATCTTTCCGCCCAAAGGATCGAACCCGAGTCTTTTCTATCTCCTGCACTGGCAGGCAGATTCTTTACCATTGAGTCACCAGGGAAGCCCCTGTTTCCATGATGACTAAACTTTCTCTCCTGCACAATGTTTGGAACAAGTATCTCATGTAGACAACATACATATGGATAACATTTAGATGGTGAAGAGCAGAGGCTTAACAAATTTTTATCAAGGATAATTTCAGTGTAAATTTTTTATTTCACACTTAATTTTCCATTATAAGGGAAATTCAAGTTCAATGTGACATGTGTCAGCAGAGCTCCTAAACCACTCTTCATTAAATATATTACAACAGCGCCACCCCCTCTTTAAAAAAAAACAAAAAACAAAAAACAAACCCTTAGAATAGACTAAGGACCCTTCTTAAGACTACTTTTTTTCTTGACATATTTGAAGAAAGGGAGTTGCTAGAATCTGAACTTCCCAGGGTCAGGACCTAAGAACAACATAAAGTCTGTAAAAATGGCTAAACTCAAAATTCAAGGATTTAGCACAGGCCTTGTAGGTAGTAGTTACTTAAAGTGTACTTCCTAAATCTAATTGGATCTCACCATTTTATTTGATGTAACTTTTTTTTTCTGCTCCATTTTCTTCCTCTCTAGAAGAACAAGTAAAGATGAGCAGTTAGAGAGAAAAGGTTTTTGAAAAAGAAAAACGCTAACCAACTAGCTGTTGAAATCTTAAATGGCTATAAAACTCTTGGCTTGTGGAGACACAATTTTCATGGTGTCTTAAGATGAAGCACTGCATGGTATGTGTATAAAACTCTCTGGGTGGTGAGTTTGATGATACACAATCAACCTTGCCTTTATTTAGAGTCCAGAGGGAAATTTTTCATCAGAAATTCTTCTGACTGGCTTCCATTGTCAATTTTTTATTCACTCTTATTTTCTACCTCTATCTAAGTAGCTAGAGGCAATACAGAAGGGGATAAATCCTTGAATCACCTTATCTTCTCTAGACTCTGTTTAATTGTATGCTTTTGACTAACATTTACTAAATAACTACCAGGAAGTCAGATAAGGTTAATACCACTTTCTAAGCACTTCTTGGCAGTACCACTTTACCCATTCAGTCATTTCATCAATCTGTAACTCAATCATTCTACATTTTCTGAATGAATCTGCCCATATAACTGATTAGAAACAGAGACCCAAATTAATGTATCTGATAAGTGTGTTGGCATGATCTTTAAAAAAAATCTGAATGAAAACTAATCTCAGCAGTTTGGAGGTAAGGATGGCAGACTTAGCTACTTTATATATATATATAAAGTACATGTATATATGTATATATATAATACTCTAAGATGAGTGAGTGAGGTCCTATGGTAAGGAATACATTATATCCATCTGCAGTTCGTCTCTCCATCTGAAAAGGATATCACGTGCAGGGCTTCCATATGAGATAACCTAACCAGTACCAGATTGACCTGACCAACCCCCACTGGTAATGATATCTAGTTTTCCTACTTAGTAGGGAGTATGTTTTTAATTGACTACATTTTTAAAAGCTTCCACTGGATCAGTTATATCATTTTCAGTGTTATGACTACAAAAAAAATTTTTTTTTTTAAAAAAGCTCCTTTTTGGAAAATCTTAGCATTTCTCATTCTGCTTCTATTGTCAGAATCTGAGTCTGACATTTCAGAAGAGTTACAAAGAACTATACCCACCCTGTGCATTTTTCCCTTTTCCTTTTCCCATTTATCTATATAATCACACATCTGCATATAATCCATCAAAGAGATTATCAAATGTAACCCTGGGAAAAGCCAGAGTAAGTGTAATTTCACAAATATTTACAGGCTTTGTCTGAGGCTTTGCACATGGACATTTACCATTTTCGTTTGTTCCAAGTTTTGGTTATATCTGGATGATCAGATTCTAAAAGAAGAATGAGAGAAATACAGGTTCTAACAGAGTCTGCTACTCATCTGAGACAAGACCTTATACAGAGGACATCTTGAATCCCAGTTGCTACTTCTGTAAATGTTGAAGTGAGACAACTATGCCAGGTAATCCTCCATGCTCCTTTCATCAGCAGTAGCCTAAGACTCCAAAGATAAATTTATTTTTGCTGTCACCAATCACCATGCAACTTTATGCGTGTTTAACAAACAAGTCAAGACAGAAGCACAGTTTCATGGTGCCATGTTTTCCCTTGTGCTGCTGGTGTCCCTGTGTAATTTCCAAGTGTACTTTGTCAACCAGAGAGGGATCCCTGAATGACATCTCACACTTTGCTCTTTGAGGTTCTTGAGTTCATCCTCTTACTTCCCCGTTGCCTCCATTTCATAACCTCTACAATAGCCAGGTGGCCTAGTCTAAATCACGTAGGGTTAATTAGTCACTGTTTATTTGTAAGCCTCAGTCATCTCTGCTTCTAACATCTGCTTCTTGTATTCAGTGTTTAGCATCAATCACTGTTCACTGTTGCCTCTGATGAGGTAGACTGGTCATCAGAGCAAGGTTCAGGCAAATTTTAAGTCTGTTTTCTTCACGTTGGCACACTAAACAAATATTTGCTGAATAATGACTGAATTTGGTTAGAGAGAATTTAGAGCCTCGTGTCAAGTCCATGGTTTCTACTAAATTTTGTATTAAATTTTATCTGTTAATGTTATTTACAATCATTGCATGGAAGTAATAGTGGTAAAGAAAGACAGTACCATGTTTTACAGAGTTCTTTTAGTATTAGCTGCAATGAATGACTGCCTAATAGCTGGACCCTAATTTTTGTGTGTTCATTTTGTAACCTGCAACTCTACTAGACTCAGTGATGAGCTCTAGTAGTTTTCTGGTAGCATCATTAAGATCTTCTATGTATAGTATCATGTCATCTGCAAACAGGGACAGTTTAACTTCTTTTCCAATTTGGATTCCCTTTACCTCTTTTTCTTCTCTGATTGCTGTGGCTAGGACTTCCAAAATTACATTGAACAAAAGTGGTGAGAGTGGACATGCTTGCCTTGTTCCTGATCTTAGAGTAAATGTTTTCAGTTTTGCACCACTGAGAATGCTGTTAGCTGTAGGTTTGTCATGTATGACCTTTGTTATGTTGAGGCATTTCCCTCTATGAGTTGGGCCCTCATTTCTACCTTGGCATCCTATTAGGAAAGAAACCTGTAAGACTGATCCTGAAAATATTCTTATCTTGGGAAAGCAAACAGATCTTACCCCTCTCCAAAGAGCTTTTGAGGGGTTATGAGACATTCTTTGCCAACAAAGGTCCATCTAGTCAAGGCTATGGTTTTTCCAGTGGTCATGTATGGATGTGAGAGTTGGACTGTGAAGAAAGTTGAGGGCTGAAAAATTGATGCTTTTGAACTATGGTGTTGGAGAAAACTCTTGAGAATCCCTTGGACTGCAAGGAGATCCAACTAGTCCATCCTACAGGAGATAAGTTCTGGGTGTTCATTGGAAGGACTGATGCTGAAGCTGAAACTCCAATACTTTGGCCACCTCATGCGAAGAGTTGACTCGTTGGAAAAGACCCTGATGCTGGGAGGGATTGTGGGCAGGAGGAGAAGGGGATGACAGAGGATGAGATGGCTGGATGGCATCACAGATTCGATGGGCATGAGTTTGAGTAAACTCCGGGAGTTGGTGATGGACAGGGAGGCCTGGTGTGCTGCGATTCATGGGGTCGCAAAGAGTCGGACACTACTGAGCTGCTAAACTGAACTGAACTGAACTGAGGCATCTTGGCTGCAAGTTGTATAGGAGAGAGTCTTGACCAATTTCCCAAGTGTAGTTTAGTTAAGGTATCTTCCAAGAGGAACATGTAAAGATGATCCTCAAGAAATTTTGGTCCTGTCCATCAAAAATATGACTCAGGGTGGCACTCCAAAAAGATCTGTGTCTACTCCCAACAACAATGAGGTTGGAGTCCTTCTAAAAGGAGAAATCAGGAGAGAGAATGAATACTAAATGTATTTCTAACACTACAATGATGGTTTAAATTGATAACAATATCTGCCATTTCAATTTCAGACAATAGTTGAAAATATTTTCAGCTACTCCACCCATTACTCTTAACTAAAAGCCATTTTATCAAATACTGATGGACTTATTATTTGCTCTATGTCTTGAGATATTAGAAAGAAGCTTGAACTCCAAAGAATCAGGTCTGAACTAGCAGCTGATAGTGATTCCATGCTGCCTTCCAGAGAGGTTCAGGAATTCAAACACAAGTGGAAGTAGGAACTCGGCTTGTCTCAACATCAATAAACTTGTCTTTATAATGAAAGACAAGACTTGTTTGCCAGACCTAGAAGAAAAACATATCTGTTTTGTGTATTGCAGAAAACTGGTCCATGGACAGTGTCATGAAATGAAGGCAGAGGCCTTTCATGCCAGAAAGAAAGGTCTAATGAGACCCGAGGTTGCTGGCTGTGCGAGGGTCGCCTGATCTTAGCAAATGCTCTCAGATGCTGCCTTCAAAAGATTAACTGTTTTTTATCCAGCACCAGTTGTCCCTTTTTAGCTAGTCCTGAAATCTATTTAAATTTTGCCAGTCACATTTCTGGGGTTTGATACCAAATCAAGACAGCCTGATTGATGTTGATTTGGAATTTATACAAAGCAGGAAGAGTGCATACCTTTTCCATATGATTTTTTAACAGGAAAAAAATTCTGAACCTGGCTTTGTTCATTTATAAGTGAAATCCTGAGGTTTATTTATTTATGTTTGTCAGTTCCTTGAAGAGAAAGGAAGAATGAAGGGAGAGAGAGAAGCTGATTGCTGTTGCAGTGTGAGTTTCATTAAACTATTCTAAAATGGAGCAAAATGATTTGTTTCAAAAAACCAAAATGATAATGTCCCTAAACTCTCTTGGTAAGCTTGGTTGGCTGGGTATAAGAGAAAATAATTTAATTAGGAAAAGGAACCAGGAAATTGCATTAATTTAGTGATTTAAGTATGAAAATGAAGGTGAAAAAAAATACAAAAGTACATCAGCCAGATGCATTTTTCTATTCATGAAAAACACCATTTTCTTGTTTCTCCTTTTGGCATTCTGAAGAGCTCACATGAGCTGAGTAGGGAGACCTGATCTCATTAGAAGCAAGAGCTTAAGCCAGGTAACCACGGTGAGCTTATTCTTTTTCCCCTCTTGTTCGAGATAGTCTCTACTTTAAAATTCAACTATTCTGTGTTTCACCTCTTTCATTAGAAGCATGAAAAGCAGGCATCAGATCCCTGAACTCAAGAGAGCAATCGCTTGCATGTCCCAGTGAGTGATATAAGTTATTTCAGTAAGCTAGGACCACAGAATGTAATGGTTAGAGCACAGGCTTGGGGAGCATAAAAAAATCCCAATTTAAATTCTGACTCAGTCACTACCCTCTGGTTGAACTTGGGGAAAACGTGTGCAGTCACCTAATGGAAGTAATGTCTCATCTCAGAAGGCCATTGGGAGGATTAAATCCAAACCGATTTGGTCACTTGTGAGCTGTTACATGGTACCTGGCATGTGTGCTAGGCTCAAAGTTTGGTGATGCTAGTGGGATGTGTATTGCTTTATGTGATTTTAGACAGGAGAAAGTCAGAGATGCTTTTCTCATCCTCTTTTCCATCTTACCAGCATATAAATTGAATGTTTCTCTTCCAGTCATTGTTTAGAAGCAAATAGAGAGGTTTTGCTCACTTAGTCATGAAAAAAGAAAAAAAATAGAAATGTTATTAGAGGTGCCCAGGAGAAGTAACAAGAATATAGTAAATGTACTAATGATTGAAATAAGAAGAATCAGAACAGGAATAATCAAAGTTTTTCCTTTGTCCTAATTTAATGAAAAATAAACACCAGAGGCAGATTTCTCTTGAAGACAAAGATAGCCAAGTTTCTCACTTCCTAAACTCTTTCTAAAGCAATATTTACTCTCAGGCTGAATTTTGTTTTTCCTTAAAGAGGGCCCTCAGAATTATCAGCTTCAAGCTGCATAAGACCTGGATCCACCCTTGTGAAAGTTGTTTCTAGTTACATTTCCTCATATTCCTTTTGCTCCTCTTCCATACTAAACTGTTGATTTAAATTTTCAATGTGAAATTTGGAATCTGATGTGCAAAACAAACAAAAGAAAATGATCGTCTGATTAACTGGCAAAACTCTCACACTCCGAAAGCACTGACATATGTTCACTCAGCAGTAGAACAATATATCACATTTGGGTATTGCTTATTTTAGTTACAAAGTATCATTTTAAAACATTTTAATTGAAAAATAGCTTATACATAAAAAAGTAGACAAACCATAAATGAATAGCTAGGTGGATTGTTAGAAACTGAAGGCATTCTTGCAACAACCACCCATGTCTAAATAAATAAACAACATTACCAACTTCCCAGAAAGCCCCTTTATACCTTGTCATATGCTTATTTCCTCCATTATTTTTTAACCTGGAAAATTCAACCTTCAAAGAAATAAACTAATACAATCAACACGGCACACATTTCAACTAGATTCATCAACCATTAACATGTAACCATATTTCCTTGTTCCTGCAACCTCCCTCCCACCCTCTCTCTTGCTTAACCATTTAAGAAGCATTCTTAACCCTAAAATTTTCATTTTTTCCTAAGAGAAGAGCATTTTCCCACATAACCACACTACCATTATCACAATAAATTAAATATTTATTCAGGGACATCATCTAATATCTAATCCCATTCAAATTTCCCAATGTCCCCCAAATTTCCTTTTTAACTTTTTCTCCATCCGTGATGGAGTCAGTGTTTCTATATTACCATTCTTTGTGTTTATTTGGTCTTTCTCACTCTATAACAATCTCAACACAGTTTCACTTTGGAATATTGAAAACTCAGAACACCTAACAGAGCGTCTTAGAGTGTGTTTTCAAAGTGGGTCTTCTGACTTTGGGCTTCTCTGATAGCTTACCTAGTAAAGAATATACCTGCAATGTAGGAGACCCTGGTTCCATTCCTGGATTGGGAATATCCCCTGGAGAAGGGATAAGCTACCCACTCCAGTATTCTTGGGCTTCCCTTGTGGCTCAGCTGGTAAAGAATCTGCCTACAATGAGGTAGACCTGGGTTCGATCCCTGGGTTGGGAAGATCCCCTGGAGAAGGGAAAGGCTACCCACTCCAGTATTCTGGCCTGGAGAATTCCATGGACTGTATAGTCCATGGGGTCACAAAGAGTTGGACAGGACTGAGCAACTTTCACTTTCACTTCACTTCTGACTTTGTTGTCAATCGTATTTATTATGTTTACTCCTAAGGGTGGTGACCTCAGATGCCCCAGGTAAGACCAGCTACTTAGTTATGGAAACTCTAAAATCCAAATATAGCACTTCTTGTTCAAAAAGCAGGGTGAAATGCTATTTAAGAAAATAAAATATAAACTTCTATCTTTAAAAATATTACTACGAAATATAATAGGAATAGCAGTAATACATAAGAAATAACATAAACTTGTAAATTATAAAAAACAATGGGGGGACTTCCCTGGTGGTACCCCTGCCAATGCAGAGGATATGGGTTTGATTCCCTGGTCTGGGAAGATTCTACATGCTGCAGGACAACTAAGCCTGTATAACAACTACTGAGCCCACACTCTAAAACCCACGAGATGCGACTCTGGAGCCCATGTGCTGCAACTACTGAGCTTGTGTGCCACAACTACACACCCTAGAGAACATATCCTGGGCCCACACGTTTGCAGCCTAAGCTCCACAGAAAGAAAAGCCACCGCAGTGTGAAGCCCATGCACCACAACAAAGAGCAGCCCCTGTTCATCGCAACTAGAGAAAGCCCCCACAAAGCATCAAAGACCCAGCGCAGCCAAAAATAAATAGCATCTAAATAAATACATAAAACTTTTTAAAAATAAATAAATTTTGGTGTCATATTTTTATAATAAATAATAATACTAATAAAGCCAATATTTTATTAATAAGGACTATGGTATTAATTTATCTATTATTTATCTATTATTTAATAATAATACTATGGTATTATTATTTATTAATAAATCCTTATTTATTAATAAGGAATATGGTATCTTAATGGATCATGAAATTTTTCTGGCTCCTTTTCGCCTATCTATTTATTAGATCAAATTTATACTCTTAGCAACTTTACTCTCAATCAATAAAATTGAAAGCAACCATTTTTGGCAAATAAAATAGAGCAGATTTTAAAAATAATTTTTGACTTTGAAAAGGACTTTAGGCTGATACAACTATTATTACAGCTGTTAAGAGTATTTTATATGCTTCACAATATTGGGATACATTTGACAAGGTATTCTGAAAGACAAAATTTTTAAATATCTAAACTGATGATACTTGAGAAACAATTTTTCTAAAAAGATTTAACCCTTCATACAAATACATTCTGTAGATTTGCTTGAATCCACTTGCCATTTGCCTGAATTTAATTTTAAGTGTAAATTTATACAATGGCATATTAATGTTTGCTCTGACATTTTATGTAACTTGCAGAGGTCATATGCATGCGGGCATTCTCAATTCCTTCAGTTGTGTCCGACTCTTTGTGACCCCATGGACTGTAGCCCACAAGACTCTTCTGTCCGTGGGATTCTTCAGGCAAGAATACTGGAGTGGGTCGCCAAGCCCTCCTCCAGGGGATCTTCCCGACCCAGGGATCAAACTCACGGCTGCCTGCTTCTCCTGCATTGTAGGTAGCTGCTTTACCCAATGAGCCACCTGGGAAGCCCCAGAGGTCATATAAGAAACTAAAAATGGCTTCATGGTGTGTATATAATTCAAAAGCCTATTTTATGCATTATACTACTGTATTGTTACTTACAGCAAAATATTCATCATAAAATTGTTTAGTTGTTAACAGATGATTCATTTAAAGCTTCATATGAAAATAGCACTCTTTTCTATCCAATGTGATAATTTTTTAATTTAATTTCTAAGTTTCTGAATTTTGGTTTTGCAATGGTGCAGGAGTTTTCAACCACAGAGATTCTAACATTTTTGAAGAATTCTAATAATTCATAATATGTTTTGTTGCAATGTCCATGGATACACTACTGCTCTGTAGTAATTTATGGACAAAATTTACAGCTTGAGCACCAGCAGTTCCTGTCCCAGTTGTATGTAGCCAAAAGCCTGTTCATCTCATCACTCCTTTGAGGATCCACAGTGCCCTAGACTGCTCCGGGCGTGCACGTGGGCACTGGGCACCCAGGTCAATTGCACAGCACGTAAGCTGACCATCACCCCTCTGCGTCCAACCTCCTGAGCCCATACATACTGCCAATGAGAGTATCTTCTCTGCCCACAAGCATGTTCCATTGTCCCATTACACTTCACATAAAAAACACAGAATCAAAGACAGAAGGATTAAGAATGCCAAGACAGAAGAGCAGAGCATTAAAGCAAACTCAGGACTCTGAGAGTGGGTCCCCGTGACTGCACAGATCATACACCCATGAAGCTGACTGACCCCAGGGACTGGGGAAACTGTTCCTAGGAAGGTCAGACAGGCACACTCATCAGTTCTACAACAGGGTCCACAACCATCTGGAACATCAAAGACCAGCAAGAAAATATTTTCTTCCAAGGAACTCCGTGGACTGCTGCTGTAGGGCAGAGGGTCACACTTGGTCTGCACCAGGGTAACCTGGAGGGTGAGTAAGAGACAGGTTGCTGGGCTGAACCCCAGAGCTCCTCACCTAGTAGGTCTGTGGGGGCTGTGAATTTGCACTTCTGGGTTAAGCTGATGTAGCCACTGTACTTTGAGAACCACTGCCATAGGGTATAATAACTCTGATTTGCTTAATATTCTGTTTTTGTTAAGAGAGAGAAATCCAGATTTTATGCAAAATCTTTCAATTTTTTCACATGCTTTGAATGAAATCTTCCAATTAAAAAAAAAAATTTACTCGAAAGTTTTCAAAAACCAAATGAAACATATGTGTAGGTGGAATTTGACCTGAGTGTTCTCAGTTTATCACTCTCCTGCCAGAAATTATGTTAAATTAGATGGAAATACGGAGAAGGCAATGGCACCCCACTCCAGTACTCTTGCCTGGAAAATCCCATGGACGGAGGAGTCTGGTAGGCTGCAGTCCGTGGGGTTGCTAAGAGTCGGACACGACTGAGCGACTTCATTTTCACTTTTCACTTTCATGAGTTGGAGAAGGAAATGGGAACCCACTCCAGTGTTCTTGCCTGGAGAATCCCAGGGATGGGGGAGCCTGGTGGGCTGCCGTCTATGAGGTCGCACAGAGTCAGACATGACTGAAGCGACATAGCAGCAGCAGCAGCAAATGGAAATAACACTCAACATCTTAATCTTGAAAAGCCTATGAGCAAATTGGGTCAGGGATACAATTTCTGAAAAGCCATCACCGGTGAAAGTAGAACTGCATTATTTATTCTTTTAGATAAAACTGCTATTATTATTCCCCTGGACTCTAGGAAAAAACAAAAATTATAAGTAAAGGCATAGATACTTTCAAACTGATGTTATTTAGGTAAAAGGAAAACACATTATACAAATTAGGTGATGGATTCCCTATCATAGGTAGAAGTTACAAAGTGAAATAGAGATGTACTGCCTTTGCCTCATTTTTGTCTGAAATGTTAAGGGCTGTTTCACATGAAACCATCTGTCTCTGACACTTTCAACTCCCTTTGCTTCCAAGCCCCAAACTTTCCTTTATCACAAATACAGTAAGTCCTCTACATATAAATGATTTCTGTTCTAAGAGTGCCCTTGTAAGTCCAATTTGTTTACAAGTTCAACAAAGTTACCCCAGGTACCCAATTAATGCAATTAGCTATATGGTATTATACTGTAATAGGCCTATAATACTTTTCACACAAACAATACATTAAAAAAAAAAACACAAAAACTAAAGAAAAATTTTAATTTTACTCTACAGTACCTTGAAAAGGATCAGCAACATCACTGCTGCTTTTACACCTGCTTCTGAATATCCTGGGTTTGAAATAAAGATACTGTATTACTATACTCTATATAGAACTGTACTGTATACAGAAGCACAACCGCCTGTGGATGCACACATGTGAAAATGCACACCAGACGTATGAGCTAACTTATGTAATTGGATATGAGAACACAAATTTGCATTTTGGAAGTTCGCAACTTGAAGGTTGGTATGTAGAGGACTTACTGTAGCATACAGTTGGCTGCACAAATCCAATATTTAACCACTCTATTTAGGACTGGGGAAAAAGGAATGAAGGCACATTTTTCATGAAGTGAAAAAACTACAGCTGAATTCATTTTACTTAGCAGCAATTAAAACACATTTGTGAATTTATAAATATTTTGTAGCATGGTTTGGCAAGTGTTTCTAATTTGAGCAATGACAGGTGTTTGTTGTTTAAAATAAAAAGCGATCCTGGGGTCTTTTACTTAAGATTCAAAATATGTCACGGTGGAAGTATGAAATTGAAATGCAAGCATTCAATTTTCTCCAGAAACCAGTTGCGATATGCCCTGTTGAGTTAATTCTGCCATATGTCAGAGGAACACGGGACAGGTACCTACTATGTGTCAAGATCTAGTTCTCCTACTTGCAGTTAACCTTCAGAGCAATTCTGAGACCTAGGTCTTAGTAGTCAGTCCCATGTTATGGATGAGGAAGCTGAGTTCAGAAAGGGCAAAATCACTTAGCCAAGGTCATGTGGTCAAGAGGAAACAGAAATGATAGTTGAATACAAAGCCTGGATCTTACCCATCAAATGGTCACATTCATCAACCCTAGCTCAGTTGAAAACCTGCAGGGGTTGTCCCACTAAATCAATGTCAGTCTTATACACAGTGTATGGGAACTGGGGAGCCAAGGGCTTCAAGTGAACAGTGATCCAGGTTCCTTCCTGTGCTTGTTTTTGGGAGTTGATTGCAAAATTAAATCCTAGACTGTGAAGTCAGACTGTATTCAAATCCAGTCTTTGTCACTCAGTAGTTTACAACCTTTGGCAAACTGCTTAGTTGCTCAAAGCCTCAGTTTCTCCCCTTGGTAAAATGAAGATGATAATGGCACATATCCCAGGGCTGAGTATAAAAGTAGATGATGAGTATAAATCACTGGGCAATCTACTTGGCACATTGTGAATGCTCAATAAATCTGGGTTATTATGATGTTCTTTCATTTAAAAGGATCTTTGGGAGCCTCCTCATCTCCAAATATATCAACACAGGACCCACATCTGAAGGCACAACACAAGTTCAGCAGGTCATTGACTCCCATTCTTAAGAGTCAATTCAGGTGTCATTTATCCCAGGAAACTTTACCAAACCTTCCATACACATTTGCCTAGCATTCTACTCAGCATGCTGCTGCTGCTACTCCTGCTAAGTCGCTTCAGTCATGTCCGACTCTATGCGACCCCATAGACGGCAGCCCACCAGACTCCCCCATCCCTGGGATTCTCCAGGCAAGAACGCCAGAGTGGATTGCCATTTCCTTCTCCAACTCATGAAAGTGAAAAGTGAAAATGAAGTCGCTCAGTCATGTCCAACTCTTAGCAACCCCATGGACTGCAGCCTACCAGACTCCTCCGTCCATGGGATTTTCCAGGCAAGAACTGGAGTGGGGTGCCATTGCCTTCTCCACTACTTGTCATACACTATATTAAATTCCTTTCTGTTATGATGTTTACTAATGTGACATTTGCTCTACTTAGGCTGTGTGTTCTCTGAGAACAGACCTTCTTTCTATCTTACCCAGTTTTGGGTAGATCCAGAAGTACTGTGTCTTGCCCTAACTGGTTGGTCCAGGGCCGTACCTCTGCAAAGCCCCCTCTCTACCAGCAAAGCATTTCTGGGAAACCAGCAGTGTTGCTCTGTCTGGCAGGCGCATGGCTCTGCTGAGTTTGTGAACTCACCTGTCTCTCCCACTGGGTGTTACTTCCCCTTGTCCAACCCAGTCATCACCTGCCAGGTTCCTTGGGAACACTAAGTAACAAAACTGAGTCTATGAACAAGAGGAAAGAATCTTCTTTGCTGTCTGGATTTTGCTTCGTTATAGGATTTCCCATGACCACAGTGGAGTAGGAACAGCAGAAAAATGGGATTGATTCAGATTCAGTTCAGTTCAGTTCAGCTCAGTCGCTCAGTCGTGTCCGACTCTTTGTGACCCCATGAATCGCAGCACGCCAGGCCTCCCTGTCCATCACCAACTCCCGGGGTTTACTCAAACTCATGCCCATCGAGTCGGTGATGCCATCCAGCCATCTCATCCTCTGTCATCCCCTTCTCCTCCTGCCCCCAATCCCTCCCAGCATCAGGGTCTTTTCCAACAAGTCAGATTAGGCAAAGGCAATACAGGTGGGCATTGCCTGCAGACATTAAAAAGAATAAAACCAATTAATTCCTATAGATCTGCTTTTTAAATTTTTTTTTTCTTTTTAGCCACACTGAACAGCTTGTGGGATCTCAGTTCCCTGACCAGGGATTGAACCCATGATTGAACCCAGGCCACCGGCAGTGAAAACCCTGACTCCTACCACTAGACCACCAGAGAACTGCTCAATCTGCTATATACTATCACTCAAAGTGAAAGTGAAGTCGCTCAGTCATGTCAGACTCTTTGTGACCCCGTGGACTGTAGCCCACCAGGCTCCTCCGTCCATGGGATTCTCCAGGCAAGGATACTGGAATGGGTTGCCATTTCCTTCTCCAGGGGATCTTCCCAACGCAGGTATCAAACCCAGGTCTCCTGCATTGCAGGCAGATGCTTTAACCTCTGAGCCACCAGGAAAGCTTGCCCTGGCAATTTCAACAGTGCTAAACTACTGCTTCCTGAAAAGCATCTTCAGCTGAGCTAAGTTCTGAACAACTGCTGCGGTCATTGTAGAGTTTTAACAATAATAATAAAACAATAACATTAGCAATAATAATAACATAAGCTCCAAACTAACAAGTTCTGTTACTTATCCTTTAATAAACATGGTAGCTACACAAAAGTTAATTCAGAGAACTCCTAGTTTTCCAATCTCCAAACACACAGATTGTGTAATTTCATTTGAAGAGTTTGCAAGTGTTTGGAATAGGTCCAGCTCACTAAGACTGTAGTTTGTGTTTTCAATTCCCTGATTGCTACATATTCCTGCATTAAATGATAGGTTCAAAATAAGGACAACAAGATGATTGAACCGACAGAATTTTAATTACTTCGATTTTATCACTCTAGATGACCACTGGAACTTTTTGTGTTTGAAATTTAAAAACAGGATAAAGCACAAGTTGTGGATTTTGCCTGGTAGATGAAAATTTTAGTTTATGTACTCAATATCTTTCTGAATTTTAATTTTAGTAATATCACTACATTGAATATTTTTAATTGTTTTGCTAATGAATGAAGGCAGATCAAGAATGATTATTGCATGAAATTCTAAATTAAAATCCAAAAATCATAAATTATTACTGAAAACAAACAATTTTATTGAGTTAGGAAGTATTAGTGATCTACTACAGGTGTCAAATATATTAGGAATGCTGTGAAAAGTAGTATTCCCTGGACCCTGATATCTTACAAAGAAGGATCTTTCAGATATTACTAAAAACCAGAAATCTATATTATAGACTATACATACAGAAAATCATGTTATTGAATATATGTATGTTGCTGAAGTATGTTGTACAAAATATATGATGTTACTAAAATCCAGACCAGAAGCAACAAAGTCTAAAGCTGGAGACAGAGATCAAACCCTTGTTTCCTGGTCAAGCGTGTCCTGCTCCTCACCCTTTCCATTCCTGTTCCCAGGGTTTCTGGGCTTTGGTGCAAAAAATTCCTGAGGAGCCTGCCTCACCGGTTCTCCCACACGCCACTCAGACAGCTTCAGTTCATTCTGGGACCCCTCTGCCTTTGTAACCAGTTCAAGTGTAGAGCCCAACAGCAAGTATACAGCCCCTGTTAAATGGGTAAATGAAAGAAAAAGATATGTGAAATTAAACCACTCCAACATGATTGTATGTAATCATTTCTATTTTCCTCTTGGGTGGACAGTGAGGAAATGGATGTGCGTGGAAAACAAATAAATTACCTATGGTCACAGGCTCAAATAAAGTCCTGATGAGTGAGTACCAAGTGGTAGCTCAAAGACTCAGTATCCTTCCAGCTTTTGGGTTTAGTATCTGCAGTATATGGATTCCACAACTGGCATTTGTGTTTGCATCAAACCCTGAAAAGGAAAAGCAGATGGAGAATCAGAACGGGAGTTTTTTTATGGGTCAGTGTTAGGAGTGACATAATGTCATTTCTGTTCACATTCCATTGGCTAGAACTCAGCCGTGCATGCGGTGCTCAGTAGCTTGAGTTGTGTCCAACTCATTGCGTCCCTCGGGACTGTAGCCCGCCAGGCTCCTCTATCCATGCAACTCTCCAGGAAATACTGGAGTGGGTTGCCGTGTCCTTCTCCAGGGTAAATCTCCCCTACCTAGGGATCAAACTGGCATCTCTTACATCTCCTGCATTGGCAAGTGGTTTCTTTACCATTAGCACCACTTGGGAAGCCCAGAATTCAGTCAAATGGCCACAACTACCCTCAAGGAACTTGTAAAATGTAATATAACTGTATATTCAAGAAGAGGAGGAAACAGGCTTGGTAAGGAATTAGCCATCTGCTGCCCACAACCCCCATGCTCATTCTTGTAGTCACTCTGATGTGACAATATCCATATGTGTGTGTTAGTAGAAAAACAACAGCAGACAGATGAGCAGGTGGGACCGTGAAGTGCTTCCACAAATAGAAGTTTTGTATCTTTTTAGGTTAAATGGCAAAACCACATGGTATACCTTCAAATTGCTTCCTTGTTTGTTTTTTTTTTTTTAATTGTTTGTTTCCTAAAAACACCACTGGACATATCCATTCCATTGTCTAAAAATAAGTTGTATAGGTCATCCTATACATAAATGTGGTCATGGGCAAAATATGTCCTCTTCACAATATGGATATAAGACTCATTGAGGCTTTATTTTGTAATTATCTAGTAAGTGGAGTGAATCTCCCACTTCATTTAGGAAACAACGATGTTCAGAGGAAATAAATACAAATTAATCTGTATAGTTCCCTTGCTTGTTTGGAAGTTGAGCCCCATTGAAAGTCACTCTCTCCCAGGTATTTCTTAGGTTCTCCAGGGGTAGTAGCATTTGTGAACTCAGCAACAAACACACTCCTTGCTTCACTGCTCTGTCTTAGCAAGGCACCTGGCCACTGACTGTATGTAGCCAAGAAATCTGGAGAAATACTGTTACACCATGTTCATCAATTCTCCCCTGATGGCAATTCTAAACCCTGGATGCCAAAGCTGCACTATGGACCATGGCACTGTTTGGACCAATACTCATGACTATTTCATAGACATATATCCTTACTTTCTGGCTTTACCACTTGTGGTACATTATAATATTGTTCAGGAAACGTTTATTCAGTTCCCCCTCCCTCATGACAGGAGAATATGTCCCCATCCATTGACATGGTTTTAAACATGTGGTTCGCTTTGACCTCATGGTGGGCGAATGGACTGTCATACACTTTGCTCTTGACTTCAACCATGTAACTTATTTCTACCATTGAGATATTAGTTTATAAAGCATACATAGACATTTGAAATGTGCTTGGCATTTTAAGATAACTTATAGGCAGATTATGAGTTAAGGGCCAGGTTTCATCATCTTCTGTGATCTCAAAATCAGTCCTTGAGGCTGAGCCAGGGGAATAGACACCAATCCATCCATTCCATTTTTTTTCCTCTTCCTCTCTTTCATTCAGACACCCCAGGACCAAACCAATCAAAATGAAACAAGGACCTGAATCCAGTTTGGGACTCAGCTTGGATCTCTTTGTACATTTAATTAACAGTGACCTGCCCACATTCTTCACAAGTCAGTTTGTAGAATTTCTTAAAAATGGAATTTTTAAAATAAAACTTTTGAATGAGTTTTCACTACCACCTTAAAAATTCAGGCTTAGCATTTCCTTTGAAAGAAACATTTACTGGAGTTTTCTCTGATTAAGCTTTCATGAATCATAGGTCTTCCGCATAAGCGAACTCTCCCCATAGGGTTAGTCGGGTCTTTGCTGGCAAATATTTTACAAAGAAGGCATTTGTTTCAGAAATAAACATTTAATTTGGATGAATTTTAATAGTCACAGTGCTTGATTCTGATGAAAATGTTTACTAGCAGCATTTCTGCTTTGGAACCATTTGTTTCTATTATTTTGACAGAAATAAAATTTGGTTGGTTGTTGTTTGAGATGTGAAATAGTTTTGTAAGCATTTCAGCTTGATGCCCAGGCAGGCAGTCACAATAATTCTTCTCCAAATAAATGGGAGCCACCATTTTTCTATTCATTACTTCAATAAGAAAAGTTTAACCAGTGAAAGGATTTGCAAAACACTGCATTGTAAAAAGCTTAATGAAAACTGCAACAAAAGTTAGTGCACTGTAAATATTTTTGCAAAGGTTTGGGCAATCTTTTCTTTCTATAAATACTTGTCTGCACAGTAAAAGAAATTAAAAACCAAGTGAGAAAGATGTGTTGTCTCATCTGTAGTTTTGAACAGCAAATATTGAATTTAGCAGAGGATCATCCTGTGCCTTATGTGTTATACATAAGGTGGAAAAGTAAAGTAAATTTCATGCCAACATATTAGCAACATAAAGGTGACTTCTGTAATTAAATCATTTTTTTAATCATCAAAATTGAAAATAAGAGAAAACAACTTCTGAAGAAGTCCAGGGTCAATCAGCTAAATAAACTAAAGTCATTCAGTCAACTAGCATTGATTGGATTTTAGTAAGATGAAATTGACTTTGCTCCAACTCCACCCACTTCGCAAACTAATTAAAAAAGCCCATCAGTAGCATCTTCAATCAGCTAAGGAAGATAAGTAGGCTTCAAAGCAATCAACTACAAAACTCTGTCAAGAACAGCAATAGATCCTCAAAGAACTTCGGAGAGCTTTCTGAAAGTTACTCACATCAATCAAGAAAACAAAAACTCAGAGCCATGCACTTGTATTTTGGGGGGACTTTCTTGGACAATGAATTGGCCGACTTGTAACTAAAAGAAAACCACACATCAGCAGGGCATATATTAGCATCCAAGATCTCACTCAACTTCAGTCCACCTAAATTCCCATCAAGCAAGAGTAATAACAATGCTTGGATCAGAAGGGCATGAAGGGTCATTGAGCAAATCATTTAAAATGTCTAGAAATGTACAAGCTCCTACAGTCCTTAAATAGAATAGAGGATTATTAGATTACCTTTAGCAAGGAACAGTGACTACAGGTCAGTAAAAGACCTTGCATTGTGAGTGTCTCATTCTTTTTACCATCCAAAACACCACGGCCCATTCTGTTCATTTTTTGAATAAAGAAATGAATAAAAGAAGCACTTTGAGGTCATTTAATAGCACAAGAAATGGTTTCATCTATGTGTTTTCAGTCTCAAAGTACTGAAAGTCTAATTTTTTAAATGAAAGGTATCTTCCTATTCAAAGCTCTGTGCTGTTGACAAGTGTAGCAAAAAGATTCAGAAAAAGTCTGAAGATATTAATTTCTTTAACTTTAGGATGATGTAAAAAGGAGAAAGAAAAAGGAGTTTGGAAAAAAGAGAGAAAAGACTAAATTACACAGGAGACTATGCATGTCTAATATGGTGTTAAGTTTTCATGTCATTCTTACTGGTGTGTAGTGAGAGCCATTGCTTTTCTCTATCTTAGGTGTCTTTTTAAAATTTATGTCCACATACTCTATTCAGAGTTATTGTTACTTTATACATGCAAAAGTATTTCTAAACCTTTCAGAAAATAAACTTCCATGAAATACCTTGACTCAGTGATTGCAGGACTGCATAAGGGGTAATATGTTCAGCTGGGGTAATGTGAACCACTCAGAGTGCCTCAGAACAGAAGCCATATGCCAACTAGCATGAAAGTACTTAAATATACAACTGCTACAGTAATACCAGTGTGTATCTGCTAAATATCAACGCTGCCTTTCTTTTCTGTCGGTGTATAAACATTCTGGAATTCAGAAATGCATATGTAGGAACCCAGAAAGTTAAATTATACATTGAATTTTAGAGCAGAAAGGGATTCAGAAGCACAAATCCTGGTTTTAGAATAAGGAGTCATGAGTGACATATTTGCACTCATAAAGCTCTTTGTGGCAGAATTTGGGCTATATCAAGTATCAAAACTGTACAATATTCTTTTTCAACAGCTCAAGGAGAGAGTACCTATTACACTAAGTAGATTTTCTATCACACTGGTCAACAGCTGGTGGAAAATCAATTTCAGGCCATCAACCAGAGAACTAAAAGTCTTACTGAAGAAGTGAAACGTTACTGGTTCTTATGAAAATACAAACTTCCTCTACATCCCACTCTTCCATCAAGGCATTCAGATAGATAATAATGAGGCAATTTATACAAAAAGAATGGCTGAAACAAATGGAAAACAATACTTTCATGGGTTTGTTTTGTGGAAATGCCACAGGAAATTAACCAGTGAATCACATTTCACTTCTATTTCACTCCTTCAAGAGGCATGATGATCTTACAGGAAGAGCACCATTTTCAGTGGAGATGGATACAGTGAAAATCTCAGTGTGGCTACTTTATAAATAGCTAAAATTTGAATTTAATTATCAGTATTATAGCTATCTAGTTGTAAGATATTGATAGAAATAATAATACTTGTAACCTGGTTGTTGTAGAAATTAAATAAGAAATTTATGTATGATTCATAAGACATCAGCCTCACCTGCCTGTGGCTACAAAGTGATGCTGCATTTTCTTTTCATGTCCAGACTGTTAGGGTCTGAACTAACTCCTGGCAGATAACCTCCTCAAAGTTTTCTGGGTGTTTCTCAGCATCCTGTCTCCCACGTGCTCCAGAGTAAATCTGTTAGCTGCCTCACCTACATCTTCTGTGCTTTGACAGTCCTCACAAAAGCACTCCTTTTCTGGGCAGCTATTTTTTTTTTTTTTTTGGTCACACCACTCATGCTGGATCTTAGTTCTCTGACCAGGATCGAACCTGTGTCCCCTGCAGTGGAAGCATGGAATCTTAACCACTGGACTTCCAAGGAATTTCCTGGGCAATTATTTTTGACTATAGGTCCCCACTGCCATCTCCTTGGTATTATCATGAGCTTACTGCTCAACCCAACTTCCCTCATTACAAACTGGGAAACAATTAGGGACGATGTGATTTACTCTCAATTTAATTGAGGTTTAGGTTTATAGGAAATAACACAACTGCTAGCATCTCACATGCCCCAAATCTACCTTAGCTCTGCTTCTTAGGTCAACACTCATTCTATCCCCCAACTTAACTTCTTGTACAAGGGCTCACTAATTCTCCCCACTGGAAATGCTCCAAGCATTCCCATGCCTAGAGTCCGGGACCACCTCCAATTCCCCACCTGGGGACCCACAAAAGAAAAATGTCTTCCTCACCAGTCCAAGGTCAGTTCATATCCAGAACTAGAACTTCCTTCTTACAGGATAACTGACAGCAATTAACCCTTTGTTCAGGGCAAAATGATCACCTAACATGTAAGGTCTGGCCTGACGTCTCAGTTGTGACATGCCCTGGAGTCAAGGGGATATTTTCCAAAGCCTTGTATATTCAGTCTTAAATAACAACACAAGTAGGACAACGGTTACTAAGACATGCTCGGCATTTTTAAAAACATTGTCTAAGTGTTTCTTCCAAAATGAAATGCAAAAACATAACAAAGCATGCCTCACTCATGTCATGGTCTGGTCTCACATTCTAATCTCTTGTGAGCAAGGCGCAGTGAAATGCAGCCACACATAGGGTCTAATGAAAAGGAAAAAAAAAAAATGAAATGGATTTAGAGATAAATCATAGCCTTACCCAAAAATAAGAAACTTCTTACAAACCTATAAGTAATAGACTTTCAGCTTTAAAAGACTCTAGTGCCCTTTGGGATATAGTAATATTTGTGGCTATTATTATTTATGATTATAATTAGTATTCATAGGAAAAGTAGAAACAGTGACAGATTTTATTTTATTGGACTCCAAAATCATTGTGGATGGTGACTGCAGTCATGAAATTCAAAGACGCTTGTTCCTTGGAAGGAAAGTAATAACAAACCAAGACCCAGCATATTAAAAAAGCAGAGACATTATTTTGCCAACAAAGATCCTTATAGTCAAAGCTATGGTTTTTCCAGGTCATGTATGGATGTGAGAGTTGGACCATAAAGAAGGTTGAGTGCTGAAGAATTGATGCTTTTGAAATGTGATGCTGGAGAAGACTCTTGAGAGTCCCTTGTACAGCAATGAGATCAAACCAGTCAAACCTAAAGGAAATCAAGTCTGATTATTCATCAAAAGGATTAATGCTGAAGCTCCAATAATTTGACCATCTGATGAGAAGAGCCAGCTCATTGGAAAAGACTCTGATGCTGGGAAAGATCAAGGGCAGGAGGAGATGCTGGCAGCAGAGGATGAGATGGTTAGATAGCATCACCACTCAAAGGACATGAGTTTGAATAAACTCTGGCAGGTAGTGAAGGACAGGGAATCCTGGTGTGCTGCAGTCTATGGGGTTGCAAATAGTCGGACATGACTTAGTGAGTGAACAACAATAAATAGGATGCAGTAATAATTTGCAATATCCAAACTAAATAAACAGAGCTCAGATATCAAATCTTAGGTGATTGTCTTGGGGACAGGGAGGAAATATATGCATTATATTACTAAAGTCATGGGACAATAAGACAGAGTTGTTATTTCTTAAGTGTCTATTACCATGCATCTGGCCATTTAACAGCTATTTACTTTCATATAGGAAACTTAAATGTTGGACATCAGTCCCATTTTCTATATGATGAAAGCATACAAGTTGCCTAAGATGACCCAGGTGGTAAATGATGGGGCTAGAATTGATGTCCAGTCTATTTGGACACAAAAGCCAATGATCTTTCTAATCTTCTCAACACAATTCTTCTATCTGCCCAATACCTAGACAGACAATGCCTGATGATGAAACAGGGTGATACTGAACATGAGAAAAATGAGAAAGACAAAACAGTCTTGATAGCTTTCTTATGATTCTCATATTTAGCACAAGAGTATGTATTCAGGATAATGACAGAAGATTTCTTCTTTCCTTGAATTTCAGTGCAGCAAAGCACATGACATGGATTCACTATGTCATTCCCTCAAGTCATTCAGCCAACATTAGTTAACCAGCTACTTTGTGGAGACCCGTGTTAGCAGGCACGAAGATATAGACAGTAAAAAGAAAAGATTTCTAAGCTTCTGTTCATCTTAGAGTCTAGTAGGGGAACCAAGAGGGAAATCAATTATGTACTTGGCATTGTTTAAAACATTGCCAGCAAGATAGGCTCAAGGTGATGTGGGGTGTCACGCAGCTCAGACTAAGAGGATAAAGAAGACCTCTGTGAGGCACTGACTCAGGACCTTGAAGGATGATAGGCATCAACCAGATGGACAGGGTCTATTAAGAGAATAAACAGCACAGGGGAGGCACTAAGGTGTGAAAGTGCTTGGTGCATTTGGAAAACTCTAAGTAGTTCTCTTTGAGACTTCTGCAAGTGGTGCTTCTACCTTAAGGCTTAGTTTCATCACATTTGAATCAGAAATAATAAAAGTACCATTTTCTTTTGTAGGAATGAATGTTTAATTTGAGCTAAAGTAAATTTGTGCTTAGCACACTTCTTGGTCCTTAACACAGTCTTCATAAATGTTAGCTCTTGTGATCACGGAGAACTTTGCTGGTCAAGTGGATATGCCTTTGGTGAACAGTAACCAAAAACGATCTGGGCCAAACTGACTTACCAATAAAGAGAGACTCTAGACTACTGAACTGAAAAGCACCAGAGTAAGCCAAGTTTTCAGGCACAGTTTAGTTGGAGATACAGCCTATGGAAAGCTAGTAAATGCTTAACCACTGGATCTGGAAGTGGGGAGGAGGAGGAAGAGGAAAGAGGAGAAAAAGGGGAAGGAGAAAAAGAATCAGTAACTCTGATTTTTAGTGTTTGCAGAGTTCCATGGTGTGAATACTTCCACTGTGGCCAGTTTATGTTTTAAGCTACAAACATCATGTTAACCAACTCACAAGATCCCTGAAAATTTAGCATTTGGCTCTCATGAGCTAGCTGGTATGAACCAGCTCCCGGAGGGCTGGATCCAGCTTGGTTTCTTTGAGATTCTTTGCACCTATATGTGTCACCATACGGAAGATGACTTTTCTCATGATCCCACAGTGCCAGAGAACATGGTACTTTTTCTTCATGCAGGGGTGGGGGTGGGTAGGGTTCCAGAAAGATGGCTTCTCTTGCTATGGAAAAGGAGTCTCAAGTTTCAGTTTGAGTGGACCTCCCTTGAACCAGTCCTTGTGTTAAGGGTTTATTCTGATTCAGATCCTCTAGGGTACTATAGCTGGGGATGGGTCATGGGTCCATGCTTAGCTTCTCAGTCGTGTCCTACTCTTTGTGACCACATGGACTATAGGCTGCAAGGTTCCTCTGTCAGTGGGATTTCCCAGGCAAGAATAATGAAGCAGGTTGCCATTGCCTCCTTCAGGGGATCTTCCCAACCCAGGGACTGAACTAGTGTCTCAAATGTCTCCTGCATTGGCAGGCAGGTTCTTTACCATTTAACCACCTGGGAAGCCCAAGGATGAGTCAGTCCCACTCAGATGACATAAAGAGAGGATAAAGACCTCGTGTTAGGCAGTATTAGGAAGAGAACCAAGGGGGAATGAATTCCGGTTGAGCTACCAGCAAAAGCCCAAGGCATAGCCGAGGGAGTTTACATTGTATTGCAAGGGTGATGCAAAGATCCTGGGAAGACATATCATTGGAAATGTAGTCTTCCATCATCAGATGCCGATCTTTATTTTAAAAACTTATTTAAAAACTATTGTTTCTAGCACCATGGCTGATTACACCAGGGAAAAATGTGTATTATGTTAGCTCAGATTTTAACTTCAGATATTTTATAAATAGCCAAGACCTAAGTTATAAAAGAGGCAATTTACAAGGATCTTCTCATTTTACAAATGAGAGTTTGTTTTGATTCTCCAAGTTTCTGGGCATTTTGAGGTGGAGAAAGATGAACTCAATTAAACCTTAACTGAATAGTAAATGAGGGGGTGATTCTATTATGTCATCCACAAGATAATGCATAAGCAAGAAGAACCTATAGGGCAATTAGCCTCCTGAGAGATTCTAATATTTCAATAAGTCACAGAAATAAATTCTGGGCAATTTAAAAAATAAAAACTCTATTAATTGCAATGTTCTCTTATCCACAGAAGAACATGTGCATGTATGTCTTCTTGCCTTTTTTCTATCAAGTTGTTCTTGAACTTCTTTGCAACTTTCCAGCCCCTCACATTTGCCTCTGGCTGATTTTAAATTATGCTAATTGGAAGAGGGAAAAATGCTAGTAATGGAATAAAATAGAATGCTATTTCTTATAGCATCTGGTGCAATCTGAGCCATTTAAAAGTGCATCTTATGGAATAGAGATCTGAATAAGCAATGCCAGTCTGATTACAAACAACATGGGTCTCATTAGAATACGTCAATCTGATTGCTAGGTAGTGATACACTGCAGATTACTAAGCCATAATTGCCTCTTACACATTATGGGTATAATATATAGTTTCTCTGGGTGCATGTTAAAGCCGCTTTCTCTCATGGCTATCTTTTCCAGCTCTACACAAAGCAATGTCTATGTTCTACTAAGTTGATTTTAACTGGATCCTTAGGTCCTAATTCTATTTTCTTCTAAGCATTCATGAAGTTTTCTACAGCAGTGTTGTAAACAAAGAATTATATCCAGGGAGTTTGCCAGAAACAAGATATGTCAGGGGTCTATTACCCATTCAACTGGGAGCAGTCAATGGCTCAAGGCACTTCCTCCAAAGGGAAAGGGTAAAATCACTGAGGCCAAAGCCTACAACATAGCTACAAGTCTTAATTAGGTTGTTGATTTAAGTGTGTGGGGTATTTTTTCGTTGTCAAAATTCATTTGGTTCTTTATTATGACTAGAAGAATTCAGAGGTTTAGCCCTGATCATGACTGGCTCACAATGGTCATTTCATGACTTAAAACCTCCTACATGGGTTCCCAAATCAAGGCTCGACATTCATACTTTCCAATAATACAATCTCCAAGTTATGCCCCCACCTCACACCAGAACTGGCTCTACCCCAGCCAGAACTATAGCCCCTAGACCACCAATGTGCAAAAGGCAAATCTCTGTGCAGCTGAAAATTCAAGTAAGTCCCTGGACTCTGCGTTAGGGGGTGTGGAGGTAGATGCACCATGAGCTGGGAGTCAAGCTACAGGAACTCAAAGTCATGAAATGTGGGATGCATCTGTGGTCCTTTCCTTCAGTTTTCACATCTGAATCCCCAGTGAATAGCTGTCTAAATTGTGTTTCTGATAATTTTCATCCTATGGAGATGTTATTGTTGTTGTTTAATTGCTAAGTCATGTCAGACTCCTTGCAACCCCATGGACTGCAGCACGCCAGCCTTCCCTGTCCCTCACCATCTCCCAGAGTTCATCCAAATTCATGTCCAAGTTCATGTCCATTGAATCAGTGATGCTATCCAACCATGTCATCAACATGAAGATATTAAGAGGGTTTTATTTTCAAATGTGTTTGGAAAAAGCTTAGTTAAACAGGCAAAATTGGTTTCTTTCCCATGGGACTTCTTAGAGTCTTTAATGTATTAAGTTAAAATGCTTTATGAATCTCCAAGAGGGATTAGTGAAATACATTACTGTTTTCCAATCTTATTTGATCATGGAATCCTTCTGGCCCCAACCTACCATCTATTTAATAGTACTCATCAACATCTTATCAACCTAATGATTTATCTAAATACTTATATACTCTCTATGGTGTCACATTTGGACGACATGTCTCATTCACACGGTCTGATTGGCTCATGTAAACATCCAGTAGAATTTTCTTTAGAACTGACTACACTGTATTCTCACAAGACCCTGACAAAGAAGGGATCACCCTGATGAAGAAGGCTCTCATTTTAAAGATGAGTAAACTGAGTTTCAAGGGCATTAAGGGGTTTGTCCAAGGTCACACGGATAGGTCCACATAAAGTCTGTGCACCTTTTTTATTCCATCATGCTCTGTCTCTACTTTGGTTAATTTTTCTCTCATCTTTGGACTCATCACTTTTTTCCCTATTTAGTTAATAACTAGCCTCTTTGTCAGAGGCCATCATCAAAATGAAGAATGGCATTTGAGAAATGCTGTCCATAGCTTTTATGCTTAGAACATGAAAATGATAATTAAAGAAAATCACCACTTCCTCCCCCACTATATATCACAGATGGTATCTTAGCAATGGTAGATTACACTCTGCTTTTAGTGAAAAGGAGACAAGGGAAATTAATTCTCACGAAACACAATGTGTATGGTGAACACTGTACTTAAGGGCTTCCCTGGTGGCTCAAATGATAAAGAATCTGCCTGCGGTGTAGACGACGTGGGTTCAATCCCTGGGTTGGGAAGATCCCCTGAAGTAAGAAATGAGAACCCATTTTAGTACTCTTGCCTGGAGAATTCCACGGACAGAGGACCCTGGTGTATTATAGTCCATAGGGTCTCAGAGTCGGACATGACTGAGTGACTAACACTTTCACTTCAGACTTTGGAAATTCATTCTCACAAAACAGTGTGGAAGGTGAACACTGTTCTTAAGGTATAGTTTGACTCCCTGGAGTTTATCAAAAATAATTAACCTGACAAATCAGACAAAAGTAAGCCACCTGGCACCAGAATAGGCAAGTGGTATTTAGGGAAGAATGCGCCGACTAATATACCTGCTCACAATGGTGTGTAGCATCAGCAAATGGAACATAGCTACTGGACAAATTGATTAATTAGATAGGAGGGGGCAACCCGGGTTTATCAAAAGGTATGGTGGTGGAATAGAGGCGGCCAGCAATCTCCGGAGTTCAACTGCTGCTGCTGCTGCTAAGTCACTTCAGTCGTGTCCGACTCTGTGCGACCCCATAGACGGCAGCCCACCAGGCTCCCCCGTCCCTGGGATTCTCCAGGCAAGAACACTGGAGTGGGTTCCCATTTCCTTCTCCAGCACATGAAAGTGAAAAGTGAAAGTGAAGTCGCTCAGTCGTGTCAGACTCTTAGCGACCCCATGGACTGCAGCCTACCAGGCTCCTCCGTCCATGGGATTTTCCAGGCAAGAGTACTGGAGTGGGGTGCCATTGCCTTCTCTGCTGGAGTTCAACTACCTGTCTTTAAATTCCAACCTTTATTAGCAGGATGGCCCCAGACTAGTGGTCCAATCAACTTATGCCTTAGTGTTTTCATCCATAAAATGGGCCTGAGTGCTTCTGTCTGTCATAAGCTATTATATATAAATAAACAGAGTACATGGCTAGCACGCGGTTAAGTGTTCATAAATGTTTAAAGGACTGAAATCCTCTAAGACTGCACTTTAGCTCTAATTCTTCAGAAGTCTCAGAACAAGCCTTCAGGGTCTTGTCCATCTGGGAAACATAAAGGGGCTAAGGTGGCATGGTTTTGTGCAATAGTTGTATCTTTATTCGGAGGAAAAAAATAACACCTCAAAACTGTTGCTTGGATTAGAGTTTATTCTATGTCCCCCCTTTCTTCCTAGGGAAACTGAGTGGCTAAGGCAATTTAAACCCTAAAAGGCAGGCACTTTTGTGTACAAACAGGAGGTTGTAGGTAGCCCAAGTTGCCTAAGTAGAGATCCGTGATGCAGAAAGGAAAATACAATCCTTAAAGCATCTAGGTTGACAAGGATGAGAATACAAATGTTGTAACAAGTTTGAACATTGCTTGTGCTTGTCTGCATCTCTGGGAAATGGCTACAGACACATTTATGGGCGATCAAACAACGCCTTTAGATGCACTTGACTTCTATAGGAAATTTTCCCTGACCCCGGCTTGGTGTATGGGGCTCCTGTACTTACGATAGAACCTGGCTACCTGCTCAACTGTTTTAGTTCCTCTTCCTAAGTACACTGCCCAGCCTACAAAGAGATTAGGTCCATGTAACTGGGTTCTGGTCAGTGAAGCAGGGAAGCAGGAATACAATCCCTTCCCAAATCTGACCATACAGTCCGCAACACCAGCTTCCAGATTCTGTTCCCTTATGTGGTGGCCTTGGACATCATGTGTGGCAGCCTCATAGGAGAGGAACAGTTTGGATTCCTGAGTCACTGCTTGGAAAGTTGCCAGGAAGATCCTCTGAATCTTCTCCAGGCTGTGATGTGAGCTGGAAATCAAACTTAAGTATGTCCAGCACGAATAATAGGAGTCAGAAGTTAGCATTCATTACCTCCAAATAATGTAAAATCCCACATCACACTTACACTGAAATTAATCTCGAAATTATTAAGATTACATGTGGCACTCTACTAGCTCATTCTAGAAAATGTAAGGGAAAATACGATGATGTGATGTTGTTTATGTGTCAGACTGACATGCACAGGGTGCCCAGATTAAACATCATTTCTGGGTGTGTCTGTGAGGGTGTTTTCAGTTGAGATTAGCATTTGAACCAGTGGACTCAGTATGTCCTCCCCAGTGTGGGTGGTATTATCTAATATGTCAGGATATGGATGGAGGAATCCCCACCTTCCTCTTTTCCCAGCCTTACTCTTTCAGCTCAGACATTTCATCTCATTTTCTCCTTGGACTTGAATTTACACCATTGGCTCAGCTGGTTCTCAGGCCGTTGAGTTTGGGCTGGATTATACCACTGGCCGTTCTGGATATCCAGTTAGCAGATTGTGGAACTTTTCAGTCTCTATAACTCCATGAACCATTTCCTCATAAAATGTCTAAATACCTATATTGTTATATCTCCATATGCATGTGTAGTTGCTCTGTCAAGTTCAACTCTTTGTGACCGTTGGTCCATGGGATTTTCCAGGCAAGAATACTGGAGTGGGTTGCCATTTCCCTCCTCTAGGAAATCTTCTCGACCCAGAGATTGAACCCTCATTTCCTGTGTCTCCTGTATTGCTGGCAGATTCTTTACCCGCTGAACCGTCAGGGAAGCCCTTGTCTCCATATAGAGAAGAGACATATCTTCTATTAACAGTTGCTTTTCTATCTTGTTAAACAAGATGTGGAGGAAATGTCAAGCCTAGTCTCTTTACAATCACAAATACATTCCCAATTGCTCTACATTTCAATACAGCTGATTCTAGAGAGGTGTTTCAGTAAGAAATAAACACAAAATAGCCAGACATAGCCCAGGCCCAGATTCTTTTCATTTCAAAGCCCATGTTTTAAAATGTCCCTGTTAACACTAAAAGGCACATATACCCCTGCTCTTTGAAGCCAGCTGCACTTAGGATTTTAATTTATTATAAGTCTTTGAGTCTGATTTTCAGTTAACAGAGGCTTAGTCAATGGTAGCTTGTTGAATGAAATAATATCAAGAGGAGAACATTCATTCTTAAAACTGTGGCCTTTCATATTTTTATGTTCTACACCAATTTGATGAAGTTTATGAACTTTCTCCCCATCAAAACACACATATAATCATTAAATCTGCACCATGTTTTAGGAAAACTTTTGGAAACTTGGAGCTCCAGTGGTTTATCCTCAAGGGTCTATGTGAATGTTGCTCAGTTGTGTCTGACTCTTTGTGACCCCATGGACTATATAGTTCACGGAATTCTCTATGCCAGAATACTGGAGTGGGTAGATGTAGACTTTGCCTTCTCCAGGGGATCTTTCCAACCCAGGGATAGAACCTAGGTCTCCTGCATTGCAGGCAGATTCTTTACCAGCTGAGCCACAAGGGAAGCCCAAGAATACTGGAGTGGGTAGCCTATCCCTTTTCCAGGGGATCTTCCCAACCCAGGAATTGAACTGGGGTCTCCTGCATTGCAGGTGGATTCTTTACCAACTGAGCTATCAGGGAAGCCCGAAGAGTCTATGGATTCTGGATTAAAGCCCTGTGGTAAGGATGCATAGCTGGTCACTTGGATCAGTAGCAATAGTATTAGAGAAAGTGCAGAACTGGGAATTTTAAAGACAATTTATATCACTAGCGCCTCCTCATTAAAGCTACTGTTGTGTTCTAGCTAGATGCTAGACACTGCACTAACGTTTTAGTATATTTAGTCTTTATAAAAGCTCTTGGCATTGTAATTGCCATTCCACAAAAAAAAATGGGCACAGGAAAATTAGGACACATGGCCTAGGATGATGAGTAAAAGGTGCAGCCTGAATTCCAACCAAAGTGTGGTCTTAATTAAACGCGATACAGGATCTTACGGAATCTAAGCTAGATTTGCTAATAAGTTGTTCTCAAGGGCAAGGGCCATTTAGATGTCAAAATGCTTTTTATTTTCTAAGTAAGTATGCTCAGAATTGAAGACTTTGTGTTCTAACCAAATGACAACCAGCAAGTAAGTAATTTAGAAACATCATGCATGTAGTAAAAATTGTTGAAAAGAGACAACTAGATTCCAGGTTTGTATACGGCAACTACTTTATTATTTTCAAATGCAAACTCTTTGCATTTAGTTTGCTATTTTACAATTTACAAACTAGGTATAAAAGACCATAAATAAATGACATAAGTTATGTGTACCTAAAGTTCATGAAGGGAAGAAAAAATACCTTGACAAATTAAAACAAAATAGAAAATCTCTATGTCTAACTCAAGAGATTGTTCAAATTTTGGAAAATGTATGAACCAAGCATTGTTCTGTTAATTTCTTCTTCAGTATGAACTAAATTATAATATGCCTTATACATTCTAATTTTAACCACAGTCCTTGCATATTCCAACATACTTGGAGTGATACAAAAAAATAAATGCACTCTTCAGTGTGTATCAATGCTTGATGTTGTTTGGAGAATGTTTAAGAAGTGAAAATATTGCTTCTAGAACTTTCCTTTGTCAGAATTTAAGTGTCTTCAGACAAATATTGAGGCTATAAGTGTGTATGGATTAATACACATATCCTTCACAGATTGAATACAAGAGGTCTCAAAAACACACACACCAGCAATGTAGCGAGCATAACCTTTCTTTAAAATAACTTTGTAAAACACACCAAAGCATTTCATTCTCAAGATTGTTAAAAATAATTTGGGGCCAGCAAACACATGGTGAAGCTACTTAATTTGGTGCAGGGGAACAGCTTAATGCTGCCTAATGATTTAGCATCTGAGCATGACTTAGCATCTGCATTCACTAGGGCAGCATTCATTCTTGGGACCAGATACAGCCCCTGAAGTTGGTCTCCTGCCCTGACCTCTGGGGAAAGAAAACCCGCCCAGAGATTCAACCTCATTTCTTTATACATATTTTTTTCAGGCATCAATGCATAGGCACATCCCTTTAAAAATATATTAAAGTCCCCCAAAAGGGGTGAATTAACTTTGTCACTCTGGCATAGTTATGAGAATACAATGCCATACACCCTGTCAGAATGCAATAAATATTTATTGATGATTTTCTCTACTTATTCAACAACATAGGGTTTAGAATTTTTTCCCCATTTTTCCCTGATTTGATGTTATAGCTTATACAAATGGCCACAGTTTCTGCAACCATAGCTTAGAATAAGCAAGGCAGCCACTCCGATTATGAAAAATGGCAGTATGTTGGCTGGAGTTTGGTATATGTATCAGACCAAAACTGAATCTTCACACACTGGACCTCAGATTCCAGGAGGCTGATGCATCTTTGAGGGCCAGAGAAGTTAGCTGCATATTCATAACGGCAGAACTTTCCATGTACACTGGGAACCTGAAGTTGCTTGAGGCCATTTCATCCCAACTATGCTAACCTCAAGAGTCACTGGCATGTATTTTTCTGTGACACTGGGAGACAAAGTATTAATCCAGGACACATCATCTCGAAGCCGACACACACATCTACGTTCATCTCCGAAAGTATATGAATTGCATATATTTGTTCGCATTCAACAAGTCCATTTATGCAGGAAAACAAAGGCTACTTGTATTCCACTGGGGGGGGTACCAGACAAATTCCATCCCCTTCTCGCCCTCCACCAAGCAACTGGTGATTCAGATGAGGAGTTCAATCAGAATTTGTGATTTTGATGCTGGGTTGTCACCTGCATGGATTTATATTCTAAAATTACTCCACCGCTAAGGTGAAAATGCCTCTGTCCAAAGCTGTAGGATGACTTATTAAGGTTAGGGTGGCTGCTACAAAATACACGTATAGATACAGGATATTTAATGTTTCCTGGCTTTCATTCTAAGGGGACGGGGCACGGTCTCCAGGCCCACTGTCTCATGTGTCTCTTCATCTCAGAACAGGTGGCAAACCAGACCCCTCCATGGGTAGCATTCCACAACATTCACAGGCAGTTCTAAGCATGAGGTTATATACTCATACACACATACACACGCGTACACACAGGCACACCTATGTACACACATCAAAAGAGATAGTCAGCTCATAGTTAGTCTAGGAAAAAAATATATTTATATCACTGTGATGGCACACCCTGGGTATAACGTTACTTCAGCAATGCATATCATAGGCAGCTCATGGGAACTGGCTTTGTTCTGCGTGGTGGCACCTGACCTGGTGTCCGTGGTAAAACCTGTAGCCTTCAGTCATTTGCTGCCACACCAATGCAGCAGGGACATACAGGAATGAGATATGGAAATACATATAAATAAAACCGAAGGAGTTCAGGAACAAGGGCTCTGCAGAGCTGGTGCTGCCAGGTGGGACATTCCTCAGTGCAATGGGAGAACAGATGCTGAAGCTTGAATGTTTGCTGTTTCTTTCACCGGGAAAGAGGATTTGAAAGTCAGAAACATATTCCTTTCATCCAAGAGTATCGTTTCATCAGTGTCTTTGCTCCAGAACCATCATAGTAGAAGCAGAAGAAACACGTCCAGGAGGAATTGAGGAGGGTGTGTTCTGTTTGCTCCTGTGGGCTTTGTAATCAACAGGAAGGGCTGTGAGACCAAGATAGCAGAATCTACTCCCTGTAGAGAAAAGAACAAGACTTCAGACAAAACGGCAACTCATCTTGCCAGCCAGTTGTCAACCCAGGTAAACACAGAGATGACTAGGTAAGGAGTTCAGGAGGGAGATCATAAATTCTTACTTTCCTCTTCTGACAAATGATAACTAAAATAACAAAAAAAAAGTTTATTAATATCTTAATCATTACAACTCTGAGTAAGATAGTATTCATTTTCCTACTATATGGATAAGGACATGGAACCACAGAGAAGCTAAACAACCTGCTTGTGCTCATACATTCAGAAGTAGCGGAGCCGGAGTTAGAACCAACCCAGTCTGAGTCTACAGCCAGGCTTTACCCACTATGGCAACAGTTTTTCTTCGCAATAAAAATTCTGACCTGTTATGGTTCGAAGGACTTAAGAGTTAGTGAAAGAGTGCACACTGTATTATTCTAAAAAGTCCCGGTCTTTCCAAAGAGGAAAGTGGTGTATTCTGGGACACATCTGGAAACATCCCAACCCATCAATTTTCAACAATATGATTGAAAAAAAAAAAAAAAAAGCCAACCACTAAATAAAAAGCATTAGATATTTTTCATAAAGAGAAAGTGACTTCTAATGAAATATCTGATTAGTAAAGGATCCATGCAATCTGCACATAACAGGTAGAGACAGGAGACCTAGGGCTATGGGTACAGTGAGGGGGGTCTTGAGACTGAAGCCCACCAAGATCTAATAAGCCACAGCTGCCCTATCAACCTACACTCCAACGAGGCTGGCACAATGCAATGGAACCACTGTTCCTCTCGGTCATCAAAGAATTGACTCAAACCAAAAGAAACAATTCCTTTTCTTTTCTTTTGATAACTTTCTATCAAGACTGCTCATTGGACCATAATTCCAAACACAGTGGTCATGTTAAGCTGTTGCTGGCCTCAAGTGTACAGCAAAATTAAGACCAAAATGCATCTCATGACAGATAATTTCCCTTGTTTTATCAAACCCATTTATCTGCTTGTTTTGTATATGTGCATGTTTATTGTAGGAGGGAGATACATAAAACTGAATTTCTTGGTGGTAAATGACCATTATTTAAACTTGCAGAAAATATTTGGAGAAAGAATAATATAATTTTCTTATACAATTTTCAGATAGATATTACTCCTTAAGCAATTTAAGGTAATAAATGTGGGTAAATGCATAACTGCCAAGCCACTTATCAACATCATTCATTTTTGACAATTATGAAAAAAATGAAAGAAAAAGGATCAGATTTATTTTTTGTACTGTTTTTTTTCTGGAAGCCAGTAACTCTGTCAGACAGATATGTTTTTATTTACATGAAGGACAAAGTGGACTCAAATTTGACCTTAAAGACTCTAATGGAGAATAACAAACTCCACAGGGATATGCACACGTTTTGAAGGTGATTTTCTTTTGCTCCTAGAAACCCCACCCTTCGAGGAGAGAGTTGTCTCAAAAACACATTTATCTCCTTTGCGTCTGCCAACTTCCTTCTTCACTAAATACCTAGATATAAATATATTTGTAATATTAAGTAGGCTATCTGGAAACTCAGTGTGTATATGAAAAGGACAGGATTTGGAAATGAGAAGTGTGGGAATGTGGAGACTTATATCTAGTTGATGTCAGAATGAGAGGGAGAAAAATAAACCTTTTCTTCTTTGAATTCAAGCAACCTCTTTATGGTGGAGAATTGCTTGAACAGAGACCAGACAAAGCATGTGGTCTGTGTGGGATCAGGAGTGAAAGATGTGACTTTCATGGTGACTAAATAAACAAAAGCACCATTCCTTTGAGTCAGTCATGAAGACATCAAAGTGTCTTTACCAACCAGTTCTTTTCATTGCAACGGGGTCTTGCCCATTTCATGCTTTCCAATTATAAAATAACAATTTCATACATTTCAAGGCTGAATAATACAGGAGTGATTTTCCACCTTTTGTATAGGTATGTACTTACCCCCAAACCCTCATAAACCCACTGAAAGTGAACAAGCTTCACCTGGATGATTCCCTACCACTGAACTTCATTTCACCCTGCTTCGGCCTGTTGCAACAAAACATTTGGCTTCACAAGTGAAAGACAGGTGGATAACACTTGGGACACCTTGGAGGAAGAATATACTTTTCTTCTATGAAGTTAAGTGTGTTCTGCATCTTAGCATGACATATATACAACACCACCATGTGTTAGGAAAGGTGTTTCTATTGAAGTGTCATTATCTCTAATTTACAGGTGGAGGAACAGAGTTATAAAGAAACACATGGTGAACTTCCCAGTGTCAACATCGTGGTTGGCTTTGGAATCTAAGCTGTCTGGATGCCAGCGTCTGGTTCCACACCCTGAGAAATAATACAAACTCCCATTGTCCTCAATCTCTCCTCCAATGTGGGTAGCTTCCTGGAAGCAGTGCAGTTCCACTTTTACTGTTACTGGATATTATTTTAGCCATTTTGGGGCCTTTCCATTGGCCTGGACTCAAATGTGTCAAAATTTGACAATGTGTCAAAATTAAGATTCAGAGGGCAACCTCTGAATGAATTTCATATTCTACTTTTCTCTCAATTCCCATCTGAACATTGCCAAGATATCTGTTGAGATGTAACAAATCCACTCCAACACAGTATATAACACTAACGTGTTAGGGTATTTTAGAATTGGCACTCTTTTCTTTTTTTTTTTAAATATTCTGCTTTGAAAGAGACTCACAGATTAAGAAAAGAAACATAGGGTTGGTTGCCAGCAGGGAAGGGATAGTTAGGAGTTTGGGACGGTCATGTACACACTGCTATATCTAAAATGGATAACCAACAATGGATAACTGTATAGCACATGGAACTCTACTGAATGTTACATAGCAGCCTGGATGGGAGGGGGTTTTGGGGGAGAATGGATACATGTGTATGTATGGCTGAGGTGCTTCACTATTCACCTGAAACCACAATATTGTTATTCACTTATACCCAATACAAAAGAAAAAGTTCAAAATAAAAATATTCTGTTTTGACTGTGTTTAGAAAAATACCTCATGTCTTAAGCTGTTGATTGTAAGAAAGCAAAACTTTTAATTATTCAATGTATGCAAGGTAACATTCTCTTATTGCTCATAGGATAACACTATAATGCCACCTTATTTGAATTGGACTCTGGGAACTGAAAACAAAGTACTCCACAGCTTTACAGAAGGAAAGAAATATATAATTTCTTTTTAAAAAAGCAAGTGACCTCCCTCACATTTGTCAACTCTTAACATGAATATCCAGAACTCCTAAACTTCAGCAAAAGTGGTGATAAAACAAAAATTCTTGGAGTAGTTTAAAAAACAAATATCACATTCCTTCTGAACAGAAAAGCTTTTACAACTAATGTTGCAAAAAGGTTTTTACTAAACTGTCATGATTTGACAGCATCAAATTTAACATTTCTTGCTCTATAAGAAATAGCTTTCACGATAAAACCAAGGCGGGGGGGCGGGGGGGGGGTGCTGGGGGAAGGTCATTAAAATCAACCAAGCTCTTGTTTAAAAGTGATAAAAGGGAAGAGTTTAGAAAGTTAAAATCTGTCCAGTCAAAAAAGTTAGGCTATTTGTTTCTAGGAATGAATATAATCATTTAAATTCACATGTTTTAAGAAGAAAATTCTGGAATTAAAGAAGACGTACCTAAGGCTACTGGGCTTGATGGATGAAAAGTCTGATTTTTTTAGTTGGTTACTTTCTAATAATGAGACAGTCAAAGTGACTTCCAAGTCTCACTGTTGCCATCTAGTTTGGTATCAGGGGCACTAGAGCAAGACAGGAACATGGCTGGGCATGTATTTGGAGAAAACCATACTCCAAAAGGATACATGCACCCCAATGTTCATAGCAGCACTAGTCACAACAGCTAAGGTGTGGAAGCAACCTAAAGGTCCATTGACAGAGGAATGGATAAATATATACAATGAAATACTATTTGGCCATAAAAAAATGAAATAATGCCATTTGCAGCAACATGGATGGACCTAGTGATTATCATACTAAGTTAGAGAAAGAAAAATACCATATGATGTCACTTATATGTGGAATCTAAAATATGACACATATCATATGATATCACTTATATATAGAATCTAAAATTAATGATACAAATGAACTTATTTACAAAACAGAAACAGACTCACAGACTTCGTAAACAAGCTAATGGTTACCAAAGGGAAAACATGGGGAAAGGATACATTAGGAATTTGGAATTAACACAATACTATCCAGGTGGCTTAGTGGTAAAGAATCTGCCTGCTAATGCAGGAGACACAGGAGACTCACGTTTGATCTTTGGGTCAGGAAGATCCCCTGTATGAGGAAATGGCAACCCACTCCAGTATTCTTGCCTGGAAAATTCCAGGGACAGAGGAGCCTGGCAGACTGTAATCCATGAGGTTGCTTAGAGTTGGACACAACTGAGTAACTGAGCATGTATGCATATATAAAATAGATAACCTATGAAGACATACTATATAGCACAGGGAACTATATTGATCATCCTCTGACAAACCATAATGGAAAAGAATCTGAAAAAAGATGGACACATGTACATGTATAACTAAATCATTTTTCGGTATATCTGAAACTAATACAACACTGTAAATCAACTATACTCCAACCTAAAATTTTTTAAAAAATTAAATTTTAAAAAGGGCATGGTGCATATCAAATACTCAAAAAAAAAAAAAAAACCAAAACAAAACCAGGAAACGAAACCAATGGAAAAGACCTTCTAGAACTCCTCAACTGAAAAAAAAAATTCTTCAGAGAATGGAACACATGCAGGCCCAATAAGGTTAGAGGTTATTACTCAGTACCCAAAAGATGCTCAATAACCATCTGTAGCACCAAAGGGCAAAAGGACCCTCACAGTGTGAAAAAAAGCACAGCCAGTGGAGGTCTAGATGCTGTCCTGACCTCATATGGTTTCTATTTCACTTCTTCCTGGAAGAACAGGAGAGAAGCCATATTACTTTGGGTCTCCTCTCCCATTGAAATCTCAACCCAAACTACCTGATAGTCATGATAGATATTTACTGCTCAGTGTTTCAGATAAGATAAAGTTAAAAAACACTTTCACTGGAGAAAGACTCATTGCTGGTTCTTTTGTCTTACCTTGTAGATTTGGGCTTGCTTCTTTAAAGGAAGAAAGTATGAAAGTTTCCTACACAAGATTGTCACAATCCACTATCCATAAGGTAGTTACGATAAGTTTGTAGAGTTCCCAAATAAGACTTATATGGCACAGCCTCGGGCCCAAAGTCCCTTGTTTGCCCAGGAAGGGGGTGTTTGGGATTTATTATTACTATTATTATTTTAAAATCCACTTTCCTTTTCTCTCCAGCCCCTCATGTCGTCATAATCCACCAGGTGACTGGAGCACGGGGCAGCAACACTGATGAATCACGTGACGTTCACTTAGGTTTTATCCACTGTACGAACCAAGCCTTAAAAGTTACAACTGGGTCCTTTAAAAATGGTCCTGGGCACGGTCTTCATTCCAGTGAAAGAAGGATGGACTGTAGTTTATGCCACAAACAAAATACTACGGTTGTAATTCCAAATGAAGAGACGATCGAGGATGTCTCAGAGAAGCTCAGCGTCTGGCAGCAAACACGGCATCGAAACTCGGAGGCGGTGGTCTATTTATATAGGTACATGTATTTTACAGATTAGTGATGGACGGATGTACTTCTGAGAAACAATTTGTTCCAAGTCTAATTCAAATGACGGTTGTCATTTCTGTAAGCCCCACGGTTTCAGCAATCTGTACACCAAGCAACGCTGCAGATTTTTTTTTTTTTCCTTTAATTTCAGAGGGCGAAGACGAAGTAAAAAAAGTGCAGTTCTTCAATTAAAGTGCATGGATGAGGTAAACTAATTTCAAGAGTTTTGAGTTTATTCAATACTGGCTCAGACTGGAACCATTCTGCCGTGTATCTGCTGCATTTGGGTTCTCATTGCCTGGACGCTGCTCAAGACCTTATTCTGGTGTGTGACAGCTGTGATGCCAATCCTGGCCAGGTCACTGTAAGTAGGGAGAGAAAAAAAGGGGGAGAGGAAAATATGAGGAGGGCTGAGAATCTCTTCCGGGCTTCATGCAGACACACATTTGAATCAGCCACAATTAATACAGCACAACAAGGCAGGTGTATTAAAATGTTTAATTAAGCAATTGAATGCAACAATGTAGGTGCTTTATAGAGGCTGTGCAAAATTACACTCAATCAATCAAAATGAAAGGCATTCCAGTTTTCTTTAAAAAAAAAAATGAGGATGATTATGCAGCTCAAAGCAAAAAAAAAAAAGAAAAGGAAAATACTATTAAATCTAGATTTACCCTTTGTGTTACATCGCTGAGTACTTACTCCTGGTTCACGTGCACCACAGCCTCTAGCGTGGTATAGCCAGCAGCAGTGAAGTTATCCTTATACCGGTCCATTTTAATGGCTTGGAGCCAATCGCCTACTGATACCACAGCGGAGAACTCAGGGGAACTTGGATCCAGCAAGGCAGTGTTAGGTCTGGAAATGGAACAAGAAAAGTATAGACAGACAAGAATTATCAGTGAGATAGCATGACTCAGAAGTCAGATGGTCCAAGGCAGAGGAGGGGAATCAAAGTATCAAAAACGGACATTAGGTAGAATCACCAGCAACAAATGTCATCATGTGATTTTTCAACCCTAATTTCAGAAAGCTGCAAAAGCATGTCTCAATCACCCTACTTGTTTTTAACTTCATTTCCTGCATTTGTTTTATGTGGACCTCTTAATGCATTAAGGATCAGAGCAGGTCTTTTAACAACCTAGCCTGGGGCAAAGGTTGGGGGATGGGGGGCGGGGGCGGGCCTTGTTGCTGAAACTGGCTCAGTCTTTGCAGAAAGACAGTCCCTGCCAGGACAGAGTATCACAGACTTTGGTTCAGCAGCTATGGAAACCTTAGTGAAGGATAAGTAAGGAAAACTGAGAGCTTGCAACCTGCCAGACTTGATGGAAGCAGAGAGAACAGTGAGAGTTCAAGTCCGGCATGTTTCCAGCCAGCTTTGCGGGCAGGCTCAGTTCATTCAAACAAACGGGACAGCAGGGAGTTAATCCCCTCTTTAATCAACCCAGCCTGACCAGCACGTGTGCCAAGACTGGCAGGAAGAATGGCCACTTTGATCACTGTTTGGATTGTGGAATGTGCTTCTCGTCTTCCTTTGCTGGGGCTCCTAAAGAATCATTTCAACCAATTCTAAGCACTTCTTATTAACTTATTTATTAGTTGATGCATTTCTCAGGCCAGGTGTTTTACATTAGATCACCATCAAGAGCAACTAGAGTTCAAGGTAAGTGATCTGTCATCTTTCACGATATTGATAAACAATAAATATCCTATTCATGAAAAATATTTATTAAGTGAATTATAGTCATCTTGATCATCAAACTACTTAATAATCATGGGATAAACATTAATAGGGTATTTTATACACCTTCACTATAATTACCTGCATAGCAACCTTGCTACTTATTAAATTCTATTTTCTTAAACTTCCTTTCCATAGAAATTACAGAATGTGGTTGCTCTTAACATTTTGATCTGATTTTCATCCTGTGACTATGTTCCTTGAATATGAACATCTAAATCAGAATTATATTATCATCCTGAATTTTCAACCAAAAAAATCGTTTTCTTGAAAAAAAAAAAACCAAGCCTATCTAATTCTACATAGTACAATTCATTTTTCATTTTAATTTTTACCTAAGTTGTTTTGACTTGCATAACTTCTATTTTATATAAGTATATTAACAAAAACTTGTTTTATCAATCAGTTCTGTCCAAATAATAGCTTGTTTATGACCTTTCTCTTTGTCCACTATATTAATTAAGTCAAATTTTCCAAGTAATATTCTGCAGATTTTTATGGTAAGAATAATCAAGATTTCATTCTTTCCCCAATTTTGAGCCAGTAACAAATATGGCCACACAGAGTTTGAGACATTAGTGTTGAATGTTTACCAGGAATGTTTGTTAATGAACAAAAAAAAAACCAGTTTGCATTTACTTCTAACTTTAACCAAGGGCAGTAGAAGAGCAACATGGAGGCACTAGGTGCTTGACAAGGTTAAAATGACCTGAAAATGAAAATATCCTTACTCAGTATTAATTAATTCTAAGGGTCATTCTCAAGCTTGTTCTGGAAGCCTTTGTGCTCTTTGTGGAACACCATGACATTTGCCTAATTTTGTGCTGAATCACATTCCACGCTATACTACATCCCATTATCAGCAAGCAGTAAGAAGCATCAAAGCTCTGTAAGTACTATCAATGAGAAAAAATTCAGAAGTGAGAAAAGTGTATCCAATAACCCAATTTGTTCTGCCCTTTGGTGCAAAGCACTCATTATACAGAGTTAGAAGCTAAAAAGTTTCCACTACTAGGAGAAGCCTCAAGTACCAAAGAACTGGACTTGGACCTTCAGACAAAATACATGGGATCGGGAGCTGGAGATCTAAAAGTTGGGGGAGGTTTACCTAGGAACAGAAGAAACTAGCTACACCTGGAAAAGAGGTCTTAGCGCCATCTATTTTCATCCTCTTGGGGAAGAGAATAACCAAAAATAGGCCAGAAATGATGGGCGATTTTATTTTAGGTCACTTGCAGTATCTTTATCTTCTCTCTGGACTGAAATGCTTCTTTTTTGCTCTTTCCAGTGAAGTGCATATTTGTGTGTTAAGTCGCTTTAATCGTGTCTGACTCTTTGCCACCCTGTGGACTGTAGTCTGCCAGGCTCTTCTGTCCTTGAGACTCTCCAGCCAAGAATACTGGAATGGGTTACCATGCCCTCCTCTAGGGGATCTTCCTGACACAGGGATCGAACTTGCATCTTGTGCGGCTCCTGTATTGCAGGTGGATTCTTTACCTCTGAGTCACCAGGGAAGACCCTTCCAATGAAGTAACTATTGCATAGGTGGTTCAATCATTTTAATTTTAAAACTTTTCTCAAATATTCATCTGCATGTTTGTAACTTGATCCTGTTTCCTTCTCCTCTTGAAAGACTCAGAAAAGAACAACTTTAAGAACCAAAACCGGTGAATCTCTTGCCTCATTTCACATTTTATTAACTCAACTTAGAGCTGTCTTGGAATCCTTATATTTTGTCCCTTATGTTTCTTCCCCTTTCAAAATATAGCATCTAGTAGCCTGACTATCTTCCAAAAGTACATTTCGTCCCTCCAATTTTTCAGTTCCAGCCTCACAAAATAAGCACTTGAGCTTTTCCTTGGTTGTTTTTTGTAAAAAATTTGTTTTTCTGACTTTTGTTTGAGGCCTGACAGGTACAAGGCTCTTCAAAATGGCAAACAGAAAACTACCATAAATACTCCGCTCAAGGAGGAAGAAGCCACCCAGGTTGCAGACTGTGGCCTCTGACTAAAAGCCAGAAATTAAAGTGAGTTACCACTTGTGTGCCACCTCTGAAGTATTCTTTCAAACATCACTATTAAGAAGCAGGGCTGACCTGGAGCTCTCGCTCCCTGTCCTCTTCAAGCTGTTGGGATTGCGGATGAGCTTGTCCAACATGTTGACAATCTGCCCAAATTTCGGCCTGTCGCTCCTCTCCTTCTGCCAGCAGTCTAGCATCAGCTGGTGGAGCGCGATGGGACAGTCCATTGGAGGGGGCAGCCGATAGCCTTCCTCGATGGCTTTAATCACCTAGCAAAAAATAAAAAAAAGAAAAAAAACCCACAGAATGGTATGTTAGTTTGCCAGGCAATCTGTTGTTAGAGGTTTACCCTCCTGCTCAGCAAGTTCCCGGTCCATGAAGCTGCCAGCAAGCTTTAGCATGGGAATGGCTCCAGTTCTTTCACAGAAGCCAGAGCTGGACCTGAGTATTGCTGGCAGCAGGGCAGGGAAGCCAGCTGTTGCTATGAGGGGTTCTCAAACGGCAGACGATGCCCATCAGGAACTCCAGTGTGAAGATGCATCAGGGTTCCAAGGTGGTTAGAACCCAATCAGACCAACCACATGGTGTTGGCCTGGCCCCCAGAGACCAAAGGGCGATGATCTTCTCTGTTCTTCTACCAGCTAAACGCTTTTAGCAAAAGAGAGTCTAGCTTAAAGGCTTTAAAGACATTCCTTAGGATGCCTCCAAAATGCAAGTCCTTTTGTGCCCCTTTAAGCCTGTGTCCTCTTTTATTTTTTAATTGTCTTCACAGATAAAACAATATATTTCTCATTGACTTTTCTCTAAACCCCTGTTCTTCAGGGTGTGAATCCCAGTAACAATATGGTAAGCCTCCTGCCAAAGTTAAAGAGGGGAATTACTTCTTAATTTCTTGGCTACTCATAAGCTTTGTTTATGAGTATCCTGTATGATTCTGGAGGTACTTTTGTTTGAGGATGTTTAAAAGTTTTGTTTGTTTTTAAATCAGTCCTCCCACCTTCCCCCGCAAAAAATGATAGTTCCTAGTGAAACCATCACTGGCTGCAGCCACCTCAATGACCATGACAGAGTTCCCTTGTGGTGCGTCTATTACTGCTGAATCATCAGCCTTCAACAGAAAACAATCAATTCAGTTGGGTCTAGTTTCTATACAGCAGTATTCTGTGGTTCTTTTTAACCAGGATACTGTTTCCGTGTAACAATTATCTTGTGATTTATTAAGCCCTCTGAATCCTTTTCTCCCATGTATTTTTGCCAACCTCCTACCATATTAATATTAATTTACTCCTTCTAAAGCAAACTTCTATATGCTAATTTACTGAACATGCTTCTATTTATTTCTGGCAATGATATTAGGTCAGTTTGATCCTTTGACTTTCTTTGATCTTTCCAGGTGCATGGTGTTGACTCTAGACTTGATGAAAACATTTTACATTGAATTGATGGGAATGTGAGCAACACTGGGCTGACGCCAGGTGAACATAATTTGTTATAAACCCTCAAACTGCTTAGTATTCTTTCACTAGCTCCCTATCCACTGCCAGCTTGGAAGATGGCTTGTGGGTGAACACAGCATATTTTCTCAGTTTACTGCTAAATGTCTGGGGCTGGGGGGCGGGGTGGGGGAAGAGAGACAATTAAAACAAACTTGATGAAAAACTTGATAAATTTAACATATTTTTAACAGTTACTTTGACTCCATTCACCATATGCCAAATGAATTTTCCCATGAAAGTAATTCTCCAGTTACATTTCCTATTGATTGCTGTTCTACACAGACTCCAACACAGAGAGAAATACATGTGAATAATAGATCAATATTTGTGGGGGTGAATTGGCTTCAGATGCTTTTACATGGATAAAGGCAGACAACTAAAAGTTTAAAACAATGAAATTGTTTTAAAATAATATAGAAACTGTCAAAACTAAGTCTGAAAATATTTATTTAGGGTGGGAAAAAAAGACATCTTTAGATATTCTGCTTTTATGAGCACTTGGCTGCTGCTCTCAACTGAAATAAAGACAAGCTTAAAATATACAATAATCAAATAAGTAAATACAGACACTATTCCTTCTTTGAGGGCTTCCCTGGTGGCTCAGTAGCAAAGAATCCACCTGCCAATGCAGGAGACTCAGGTTAATTCCCTGGGTTGGGAAGATCCCCTTGAGACAGAAATGGCAACCTACTCTAGTATTCTTGCCTGGAACATCCCATGGACAGAGGAGCCTGGTGGGCTACAATCCATGGGGTTGCAAAACAGCCAGACACAACTTAGTGACTAAACAACAACAAACTCCCTCTTCTAGGTTGTTGGCCTTTGTTTCTCTGCATGTCTCTTACTCAAAACCAAACATTACTACAAGAAAGGTACTTGAAGGTGTCTTCATAATCACATCAAACAGTAGATTACACACTGCTCACTTCTGTAGTCTGTCTCTATAAAGAAAGCTGAGAGCCCAAGAACTGATGCTTTTGAACTGTGGTGTTGGAGGAGACTCTTAGAGTCCCTTGGACTGCAAAGAGATCAAATCATTCAATCCTAAAGGAAATCAGTCCTGGATATTCATTGGAAGGACTGATGCTGAAGCTCTGATACTTTGGCCACCTGATGTGAAGAACTGACTCACTGGAAAAGACCCTGATGCTGGGAAAGATTGAAGGCAGGAGAAGGGGACAACAGAGGATGAGATGGTTGGATGGCATCACTGACTCTATGGACATGAGTTTGAGCAAGCTCTGGGAGGTGGTGATGGACAGGGAAGCCTGGCCTGCTGCAGCCCACAGGGTCACAACAAGTCAGACACGACTGAGTGACTGAACTGAACTGAACTGAGTCTGTCTCCAGTCTGTAATTATCTATCAGTTATGCTAGCTGCTGTCTCCCTTCCTATTTGTTATGAACCTTCCTTTATAATTTATAGGTACTACAATGTCAACACTACCATTCCTCTTAACCTGGTCAGAGAATTCTTTTTGCCCCACTGGACACAGAGTACCTTAGCTTCTGTATTGCTCTAAACATTCTTCTACTGATTAAGCAACCAGCATCCTATTTCTTGAGTGCACCTAGTTTTTCACTTAATTGTCAAGGTTTTGCAACATCCTGTTGTTTCAGGACAAGGCAAATGGTCACGTAACATTCCACTTCAGAGAAAATTTAAAAAAAAAAAAAAAAAATTTTTTTTCTAAAATAGTTTTTATTGATGAATTGAGTATCACCCATTTGTAAACATGCTAGATGCTAATATTTCACCTCACCTGAAAATATTAGGAAAGTTTTAAAAATGACCATTTTATTTTATTCTGATTTCCAACCCTTCTGGAACTAACACTTTCCTAGAAATAGCTAGTAAGTGTCCTAAGAAGACTCCCCTGGTCTAGGTTTTTTTTTTTTTTTTCTTTTTCTTTCTCACTGGAGATGTCTGTAATTAAATTCTATTACTCTGGAATCTTATTAGTGTCATTATTGAATGCTTTTCTAAAATTGCAGGCATTGTGGATACTCCCATACGAAGTAGTCCAGATGGTACATTTAAAGGGATGTGCATAATTTACAAAGGGTCATTTAGTGAAGCTTTATTTTAGAGTCCTCAAGGGGCAAGCTCTAATTACAACTTTGCCAGCTCTAAAATATTCACTAGATTTCTTCCAATAAAACTTTCATGTCAATTTCACTGCATGTGAAATGTGTTTTTCATATATCCCTGCATTTTCTTAACATTCAAAGTTTAATTTTGTTTCAATATGAACTTGAAAGCTAACCAAGTAAAAATACTGCTCCATATCACCAATCAGCTGAGCTATGCATCCATCTGTCTATCAATCTATCTCCCACACTGTATTATTTAGGCTTTGTAGTTTTGGTCCTTGAAATCAATGACCATGAGTTTCAGCTAGATTACTAGACACATTTGTATTAAGACCCTGAAGTTTAATGTATCATTTCACACTTAACACTTACTCCATCATACAGTAACATGAAACTTCCTGCATCTCAAAAAACATATATTTCAGAACATAAAGACTCACATCTTGATTGGACATGTCCCAGTAAGGTCTCTCTCCATAGGACATCACTTCCCACATAACGATCCCGTAGCTCCATACATCACTTGCAGATGTGAATTTACGATAGGCGATTGCTTCTGGTGCAGTCCACCGGATGGGAATCTTGCCACCCTGTGAACATCCAAGCTCTGGATTATTCCCCAAGTACACTGACGTGCCCTTTTAGTTTCTAAATGTTATAGTTTCTGAATGTTATTACTGTGGGCCAAGCAGGACAACAGCATTCCTGAGACAGTTTTCCAAACAATCACAAGATACTTATTATCTAAAATGTTCCAGGTTGAGACAGTTCTGATATGTTTTCATAGGTTATGGGGAAGTAAACAACTAATCTCCTTAATTATTTTTTAAAAAGCCAACCTATTTTCTGGGCTCTGCTTAAGGCAATACTGTAGTAGAAAGGATATTTTAAGTTTTACAAAGCACACATTATCTGTGGTGTATACCAATGAATGTGCAACTGACAGTAATGTTGACTTCTTGTTGGATTCTCTTACCCAGCAGCACAAAACCAATACTTGGTACTGCTTCAGAAATCATGAACTAAGGAAGTTAAATATGAATATTTCTATATACTCCACATATATGTGTTCCAACTCTTACAGAACATGAGAAATATGCCTAACTTAGCTAGAAGATAATACACTGAACAGGCTCTTAGAGGAAGTCAAATAGTACCAGATGCTAAAGCCATTACTGATTTTAATGGAGGGAGGGCAGGATTTTGATTATTTAATTTTCTAAAAAGACACCTGCAAAAATGGTAAAGCAATTGAATATTACCCCCCAAAAGTTTAAAGGTCTCAAATGTCTCCTGTTGATTATGCTTATGTGCAAGGTATTTTTAATGGAGTTTCAAATTTCTTAGGGTTCCATCTGGGGAAATTAATTCAGCTTTAATTCAGACCCTTAAACTGTTCAAGAGGACATCATTTAAAAGTCTTCTTTGCTTCATTAGGGCTACTAAAGAGGGCAATAAACTGTACCATAAATTTCATTGATTCACTATACTTTACACTGTATTACATTTATGCTTGTTCCATGCAGTGAGACACTTATGCTGCTTTCCTTAAATATTTTGGCTAGATAAATGTATCATTCGAGAGGCTTCTTTCTGCTTTCCTTTCTCCAACTACTGGGGGGAAATAAAAAGTCTTTAGCATTGACAAAGGTGTATTCTTTCCTGAATGAATGGACTTAGAATTTTGGAGAAGGTATGTGTAAGAATCAAAACTGCAGCCATAGAAACGGAACACTACCAGAAAACATGCATGCACACACACACACACCCCCCCCAAACTATACCAAAAACCCCCCAATGCTTATTGTTACAGATGCAAAATGGTTAGCATTAAAGGAGGAAAATGGCTGGTCTGCTTCATGTTGATTTTAACAGTGTCAGCCCTAATGGCCAATAACTTTTATGATTCTGTGTTTATTCCATTAGTATCTTATATTCAGATTGTCCAGCTAAGATAGCAAAGCCATTAACTGTATACTGATAACTCTTCACCATGCCTTAATCCCGGCTTATCTACTAGTAGTAAAAATGCAGGCCATTATATACTGGGAAACCTTGTGTAGTGTAAATGTTTTATAAATCCTGTGTATACATTCTCAGATTCGGTAGGCAGCTGACTAGAACACTGTTCTGTCTTGTTTAAAATAAGATATTTTTTTTAAATAATGAAAAGGAACCAAGTATAAAATATAAAACAAACTAACTGGAAGAAAGGAAGGAAGCAAAGTAGATTAAGTGTGAGAAAATACAATAATGTGACGCTCTAAATTGTGATCATCCATCTAGAGCGTATTTCAAAATTTCTCTTGGAAACATGGTTTTAAAATGGATGCAAGGCTATGCAGAGGCTCTGAAGGATGAAGTAACTTATAAATATCATAAAGGGCTTAAACATCAAGTGAGAGGAACAGTTTCATTAGAGTCAAAGCTCAGAGGTCACAAACCCTTCTTACCCTGGTGGTATATGCTGCTTCCGGATCGTCCTCTAGCACTCGCGACATGCCAAAATCAGACACTTTGCAGACCAAGTTGCTATTGACCAGAATGTTCCGTGCAGCCAGGTCTCGATGGACATAGCTCATATCAGATAAATACTTCATCCCAGACCCAATGCCACGAAGCATGCCCACCAGCTGAATGACCGTAAATCTGCCATCATTCTTCTGCAGAGGAAAGGAATGAGGTACAATCTCATTAACATTAAGCCTAATTAATTTGCACGAAGCATTTATTACTTGGATCTTTTTTGATATCTGTATCCGGTGTGCAGTGAAATTCAGTATGATTTCCGGGCCTTTTGGACCAAAGTCACTAATTCACGAGCAGAGTATGAGCAAGGAGCTGGGTTTGCTTCCTGTGATAGATGGAAATTATCCAACTGTAATGAATCTATGGCTCCAACAGCCCCACAATACAAAAGTAAATCAAATGCTACCCTCCTCGAACATGGACTATTTAAAGAGCCTTTAAAAAATCGCATCATTCTCTATTTCTCCTCTTCTTCCTCTGCCCCATTAAAAAAGGTCTGTGTACAACCAAACAGAACACACATTCAGAGTGTGTTAGAGTTTTCTAAATACCAACATTCTTGGGTTTAATATAAAGTAGTTACATACCCTGAGGAATGCATCCAAGGAGCCATTCTCCATGTACTCTGTTATGATCATTACTGGTTTACCTAGAGTTTCCAGAAAGAAAAACACAAAACCCTTGATGAGCACTGCAGTTAATGAGATAAAAATGGGCTGTGCACAATTTTCCTGCCAAGACACCTGTCTTGTGCGATCTAATTTAATTAAAACAAGCCAAGCTTATGCCTCAGCTGTGGGGAGCTAGGAATGAAATATTAAAAGGACGAGGAGGTTTAAATTCCATCTGGAAGGTTAACCCTTTGGGTGGCTTGTTGACAAGGTCTTTAACTAAAGTGGCCTCCAGTACCCAGGGGCATGTGATGAGTATTTGTTCTCTCAAGCAAACGGAGAAGAAGATAAATGACTCATTTAAAGGCAAAAAAAAAAATCTTTAGGATAATTAATTAATTTTGCCCCCAGAAGAGACAATTGTGCAATGCTAAAGGAATCAATGAACAGAGAAAGTTTTTTTTTTTTTTTTTTTTTTTACCTATTTAGAGAAACCTAAGTTTCCAGGAGCAGTAGCTATGCTGAATACTTCTTTACCTGGAACTCATCTTAAAGCTCAAGCATGTACAATCTTAGCCTTTTCCCCAGCCTCACTCAGGTCAGGGGCTATAGCCTTTCTTTTCCCTTTTCCTATCTATCAATACACTCAGTCTATTTGCTTCTTTAAGATGCCAACCTCAGCAGCAGCAACAACATCACAGGAAAGGGTCAATAAGCAGTTTCATCCTAGCAGCAACTTTGGTTCAGTACTAGAACATTTGTGCACCCCAGTCCCCTTTGTAAGCAAAGAAATCAAAATGATTTTAAGGTTTTGAGAAGTGGGGACACATTTTCATTTTGCTTTCATTTTCTGAGGATTTTAGGAAATAAGGATGGTTCTTTAGTTTCTTAATCCCAGGCAACGGACACAAGGTCTTAAGTTCCTTCTTTCTAAAGGTATTTGTAGGGTCGCAAAGACTCAGACATGACTAAGTGACTTTAATTTTCACTTTTTCTTTTGTGGGAGTGAAGAGGGAGTCGAAAGTAAATCTTTGATATTTTACTAAGGCTAGGGGTAAAGCAAAGAGGATAAAAGAGTTCCTGGGAGGAAAATAAGATATTAGTTTGATAAATAAAACTAATTTTTGACTTATCAAAAATACTCATTGTTGTCCTTATGGTTATGACTTAATCATGGAAACTGGACTGGGATGTGTCATTGCTGGAAAGTCCCCAGAATTATTCTAAACGGGTACATTTTCCATCTTAAGCCCCTATCAAATTAGACTCTCTACTGGCATAGGGAAAGGGAATATGTCTTCATTTCAGAGGCCAAATTTTAGAAGAGCAGAAGTTTTTAATATCAGTGAAGTCCCATTTATCAATTTGTTTTTTGGTTATGCATTGGGTATTGTGCCGAAGAAATCTTTCCAAGGCAAACATGTTGAATTAGGAAACAACACCTTGGACATTTTATTTACAAGGGATGAAGGAAAGCGGACAGAAGAAGCAGGAATCTCAGTGTAGACTGAAGGATGAATAAAACCACTTCTAATCTCTTTTCCCTTGGCTGCTGGGAGAGGTCCCTGACTGCCTTGCCATCCTCCATCAATATAAATAGGAAGCCCTGAGTCCTTAGACTCAATGACCCTCTATAGCCGTGACCACACAGAACAAATGCATCTAAATGAGTTTTAATGAACCTGCCTCAATCAAATGCTACTTTGTCAACTCATGAGAAAGGGTGATTCCCCTGGCGGTGGATTAACACCTACTTCCATTTCACCAGGCCCCTCTGGAAATGTGGGGAAGAGAGCACAAGATTAGAAAGAGAGGGGGTAGTGGTGAGAATTTATAGTCTCTCTGTCCATTTACAAAGTTACTCAAGGAACTCAGATTCTCACTTCACCTTTTCACCCTTACACATCCCTAATCTGACAGTTGGCATCATCTTCACAATTTTTCTACATTCCTTTTCCTGTTTATTAAATGTATCCATTTGTCAGAATCTATGAGCACTATAAGATAAATAAAGATAAATGTCTGCATCCGCACAGAAGGGCTTATAAAATGGGTCCTGGTTGGACTCCTGGGTGAAGGCATACCCATCCCCAGAACAAGCAGGGATGCCATGGGGAAGGGAGAGGTGGGAGGGGAGAGGTGGGGGAAGGGGATAGCTTCTCTGGTGGAAATTTTAAATCATTTTAATTCAGTGACAACTGCATTATGCAAATGCATCCAGTCGTTTATAACAGTTACAGCTGTAATAGCTACGAGTTTTAGAGAGGCGCGGTGGGATTTTAGCACAAAGATCCCCTGTTTCTCCTCTCTTCTGCAGAGGTGCTACAAAAATCACTGTCTGCCCCAGGAAAAACACCCCAAGCTGAACAGAGCCTCCTTGTGAGAAAATGGACCTGCAGAAGTATTTAAAGGGAATGTTATCTTTTAATTAAAGAAGTGAAGGGCTCCGGGCAAGCCCAAAGGCCACAGGCTACAGGAAAAAAAAAAAAAAAAAAAAATCCTGTCTGTAAAACTAATCTTAAAAAGCAAATAGAGCTATTCTATGCTAATTATAGCCTTCACCTTAGGTGGAAAATTATATACCCTTAGCACCAAGCTTCCTTTTTTAAAGGATTCCAAAGCTGGGGGAAAGATGTACTTCTTAAGACATAATAGTACCAGTTAATACTTAAGTTGTTTTTTTTTTTTTTTTAATTTGCTATATAAGCATTATGCCATACACCCTAAATATTTCATTCAAAACAACCTTGTAAGGCAAGTTCTATTTTTATCTCTATTTTACAGATGGGGAAACTGACAGCTTGAGCAACCAGTTAAGACTTCACAATTTACTAGCAGAAGATGGTGTACAAATCTTTGGTCACTAGGCCAAAGAGACTCAAAGTGTGGTCCCAGGGACTACAGCATGGTTGACCTTAAGCTCTTCAGATCGTGAGCTCATGGGCCCCTAACCACCGAATCAAACCTCTGAGGAGGAGGTCCAGGAAAGTGTTTCAAGAGTTTTCCAGAAATCTGATAGATGTTTAAGTCTGAGGACCTCTAAATGAATGTATATTTGCTGTGACTTTCTAGTAATTCCCTATTTTCCCTGCCCAAAGATTGTATACCCTTGCATGTTACTGACCTCTTTGCCCCAGACCTAATGTCTAATGTTTATACTCTTTAAATTGCCCCCACTTCACCCACTTCAGCCACCACTCTGCACCGGTTGATGGAGAATGCTTCCCAGGCACCTGGAATCAAATGGTACACTGGCTTCCTGGAGACATAGCCCCAGGCTTACACGATCCCTGACTTGTAGTAACTGTAGTAGGTACTAAGACTTCTGGAATATAGCCACCTTCAATAGGAACCATTTCACCTGCCTTGTGCATGTGGTGCTTTATATGTGGGTCTTAGCCAGCCTTACAGATGTATTCAGGGTATGCTTCGCAAAATGCATCTGTTGAGCTGTGTCGTATTGTAACTGAAGCGTGGTTCACGGGCTCAGCGAATGCTAATGGACTAAAAAAAGGAAGGTTCAACCAGGTGTTACTGGAAATAGGTGCTGAACTGCAATTGCCATAAATCAGGCCGAGCAGACAAGCAAATCCCCCAATATAACAGATTCCCAGGACGCACTCCTCGCATCTGGAACCAAAGCTTCGAGCCCAAGGTGTGGTGAAGTTCTGTAGTGTTTTATAGGAAAAGTACTTAAAATTTATTTTGCTTACCATCTGCTTGCGCCTACCCTGTGACAATCAGTTTGGTCTAGCAAACATTTGAAAGATGGCGAGGCATACTAAAAATCTGCAATATTAATTTCGCTAAAATCTCACACAAGCTGCTTTGGAAATAGGGTATCAGCCTACACCACAGACCCATTTAGAACTGACTACAAGATTAATGACTTGTCCTGCACTGATTTCCTCCTATTAGCAATCAGTGGGTCTGTTCCATCTGTCATTTCCCTGGAAAGAAAATGTGTGTTTAATTTGCCAGTAACTTCTAACTTGGCTTTGTCAAGGGAGCGACCCACGTACATTTGGTGACAACGCCTTCCAAGTGAATGATATTTGGGTGATCAAACTGTCCCATGATGCTGGCCTCGCTTAAGAAGTCCCTTCTCTGCTTGTCTGTATATCCAGCTTTCAGCGTCTTGATAGCCACATAGATTTCTCTTTTGCCAGGCACTTTGAGACGCCCACTGCATACTTCGCCAAATTCACCTTTGAGAGAGAAAAAGAATTGACTCTGAACCAGAAACACATTAAAAGTGAAAGAATAATAGCTTGCATTTGTGGAGTGTTTATCACACACTGAGCACTGCGCTGGTGTTTTATGTAGATTAAGGAAATTTCAGGTACACCGCTATTTACATACATAGGCATACACAATATATTCATATGCCTTTATATAATCCACATATATCTATATTTAATATTCACAAAGAAAACAGGCTTTTAGATACAGACTTACCAACTCCTATGACTTTTTCAATCTTAATGCAGGATGCGTCGATTTCTTTGGCAAATTCTC